>NW_027361714.1:5442500-6665000 GCF_039654945.1 Dendrobates tinctorius | reverse complement strand
GTGAATAGTACCGCCGAACAACCCAATTCAATAACATTGGTCCTCCTGCTGTCCAATTTTTCATGGCAAGCATTCAAGCTGAAAATATGATCTTGTGAACCTACCCCAAGGAGCTTTTAGGAGAGTAGTAGAATAGAGAGCAACAAGGTTTTTTTTAGATGCTACACAGCTATAAACATTTAATTTCATTCATTGGTTTGTATCATTAAAATAATATATAAATACATCCATGCAGCCATTGAAAACCTACATACAGTTCAACTGCCATTTGCAAAAAAAGAAAAAAAAGAATATTTACATGATTTCTACAACATTCCAAGTCTTTAAGCAATGCACGATTTACTATAAATATCAAGTATACATAATAACCTTTAGACTTACTGTATATAGGCATTTAGCTGGCTATATAAATATAATGTCCCCGAACACCAATACATACAACATTGATAATTACAAGTATGTGGGTGGATTGTCCAATAACACGGAATAATCTAGGAATCTTTACTCAGGACAAATACTCAGTCAAAATGGAGGAAGTAGGGAAAAAATGTGAGTTGTAGTTCTAGCGTTGCAGAATGAAAAAGGCACAGAAGTAAAATCCAAAAAGTGGACATTTATTCAAATAAATAAGTAAAAATCAGTACATAGAAAGGCAACGCAAATACTCTACGAATGTGTTCTGGTCAAACTAGATGCTGTGATGTCAGTAAACAGATAATATGGCCCACATTGGCAAGAACACAACATGCCTTGGCACGCTGACACTTTTACATTGTGTGTGGCTCTAGTAACCAGTCCACAAAACATTCAGAACGGTCTCTTCTTGGCATTAAGATTGTGCTCGTCTTATCAATATATCATTCTTAAAAGTGAAGGAAAATTTCTATTCCAACCAGTTCCTTGCACGGCTCATTGGCCTTAGTGAGTAATGACCTTCAATGGGTCCGTATTATGCAATATCCAGGAAGGGAAGCCAAACTGATTACCTGGCTGCATACAGTGGGCTAAAGGATGATGCTTGTTAAAATTCCCAGAATACTATATTAAAAAATTTATTTGCACTTTTGTTTTAACCCCCTTAAGGACCAGACAATTGTTCATTTTTGTCTTTTAGTTTTTTTCCGGCACCCTTTTTCCAAGAGACATCAGGTTTTAGTTTGTTTAACTTTCCTGTCTACTTAGTTGTATGAGTACATATTTTTATTGGATAAGTTGTAGTTTTTATTGACTTTATTCATTTCACCATGCAATATACTGAAAAACAGGAAAAATAAAATTCAAGTAGGAAAAAAATAAAAGCTGTTTTGCTTTGGCGTTTTTGTTTTTACGCCATTTATTGTATTGTAAAAAGCAAGATCAGTAACTTTTTTTCAGTCAGTTGAGATGTACGAGAACTTATTTTTTTGCGTAGTGAGCCTGCAGTTTTAGTGACTCCAATTTGATCGTATTTTATTGTATTATTGGGGAGGTGCTTTGATAGGTTTCTCTTTATGGTGTTTATAGTACAAGGTTAATTTCATATTTTGATATATCGGACACAGCAATACCAAAAATGGTTGTTTTCTTTATTTTTAACAGATAAAAACTACAAGCTACCCTCTCTTTATTTTTAAAAGTTTTTTATTATAGTTTTTTTTTTAGGTCACTTAAACTTGTAATCATTTGACTGATGGTTCTATATGCTGCAATATCACAGTATTGCTGCAAATAGTTTAAATGGAGGTCTCTTATGAAGCCGGAGGCTGGGCTTCTCAGGAGTACCAAGATGGTAGCCATAGGGGGGTCTTCAGCAGGCTCTCGGCTGCCATTGGTAGTTGATGTGCGTGTGGAGCAGGTTCAACTCCTGAGCCCCTTCACACATGCGGGCCCCAGTGTGGTCGTAGATTTACGTCATTTTGTGGGAAGGGTTAAACATTTAACAGATCCTGAAAGGTTGAGCTGGCCATATACATTACATTAAATACATTTTCAATTTAACAATTTAAAAATGATCGGCAGACAATTGTCATGTTGGCATTTTTGGCTATTTTCTGGAAGCATTAGAGTGGTTATTGCTGAGTGTTTTTTTAATACAATTGTTCAGCCTTCATTGTAGGCTCCACACAGAACAAGTAATCTTATAAGCTAGTGGCCTTAACTAGAAAGGATGGAGCTAGGTGTTTCAGCTTGCTAGATTACATTAGAATTAATGACTACATTACATAGCTCATTGCTTCCCCACAGTGCACTGATCTTACATGGTGTCTGTGTCAGCCCATGGAACAATACTGACTGCAGAAAAGTGTCAAGATAGCACATAGTTGTTGGTAGGAGAAATGTTGAGGGCAGTGATTTTTCTATCTTGAGACTGTTGTAGGAGTCTCTAGCTGGTGCTTTGTAGATAGAATGGGTGGAAACAGAGCAACCGCAAAAAACAAATACAGTTTTGTCTCTTGGGAAATGTAGTCTAGACGCAGGCAAGATGGTCAAGATGTAAATAACAAACCACAAGAATAGCTGCAAGAGACTGAATGGGAGCTAAAAATAAATTAATACAAAAGGTAACAGGGAGGGCTCGAAGATTCATTATAGTGACAGCCAGATGATTTTTTTTTTTTTAGGTCCATAAAACCCCTTTAAGGATTACAGAAAATGTCTTAAAACACAAAGTTGGGAAAGGTTTATTCAATAATAAAGCTTCATCTCCCACTCACATAAAGTGCACTTAGAAAGCTAATAATCCTTTAAGAGACTGACACTTCGGTGACGTGATACAACATATAAATGTAACATTGCTGCTTTGCTATTCAGCTTTCTCATACTTAAAATTTCTCTGGGGTGTTGATCCTTGAAAGAGAGAACATTAACTAACTGGGCAGAGGTGAGCACAGAAGGTCCTCATATTGTGCTGTGCTGGGGGAAGGGGATATGTGGAGGGAGTGTACATGGAGAAAGACTACTAATGAGAAAAAAGGGCCAAGTAGATGACCTGTCACCATTTCATATACCATATTTCTATTATCCAGTGCATTGATACATGCATATATTCTGTTCTCCAATATAATTAAGTGCTAGCTAGCTATTAAGTAAACATAGGAGGAGTCTGACTGCAGGGTACTATGAAATACATACAAACCTACATGAATAGTAGTTACATTGCCAGTTCTGATTTCACATTTCAGCTATACTTGTCTTTACAGACTTGCATCCTTCATTAAGAGAGATGGGATCGTAGATGCAGGAATGAATGCCTCAGCTATCACACAGCTGTCTTCTTCCCTAGCTGCCGGGTATCTAAAAAATATACATCTGTCTTCTTATTTACCCTTCAAGTTAGTGTTGCGCGTCTGTGGCCGATTGTCAAAGGTTTTTGCATTTTACATTTAAACATAGTATCATATCCATTATACAAGAAGTCTTATTGGGGTGGGAAAGTCCTATTTTCAGTGCAGTAACACAGAGATGTGCATCAGCTCCTGTAACTGTCACTTCCTCTTTGTATGGTGGCGAGCATGAAGATGCAACCATTTTTATTTTCAGATTTCCTCCTAGAAAATAAACTTTTTTTTCTTTAAGAAACTAACCATGATGGATTCTTAGATGATCGCTATCGCAGATGCGACAATCAGAGGTTTCAAGCACTCTCAAAAATTCAGCCAACAGTTGTAGTCAATGGCTTTTCACTTTACTATGGTGGGTTAGTGTGGCTCCAGTTTGCTCTGAGAAGTATGCAGGAAGTGTACGATTCTCATACTGTAACAAAGGCATAGACAACTTAAGCCAACATGGCGATTACAGCCACAGCGAGTAAATAGCCCATAACTGCTGCGTGAGTTTAAGGCATTGTTCTTACGTTTTTAAATAATTTATAATACTTGATTGTCTGGACACAAAATGAAAGCAACAGTCCAAGTGGGAATAATAACTGCACAACTGAGAGCAGACAAATAAAAACCCACATTTTTTTTTGTGAAGCCGCTTCTCTTCTAGGGCAGAGACTCTTAGGAATGGGGATATACTGAGAAAATACAGAGCGAGCTTGAAGATCATGTTTCTCCAGTGTGACCTGGATTCTTCATTCTTCTACTATGGACGGTGAAATCTAAAATAAGAGAAGACATTATTGTGGTCAAGCTTCTAAATACAGTATATGTTACTGGTGCTCTATTAACATTAACATATTAACATTAACATATATTAACAAGTCACAAAAAAATCCGACTTCTTGCCACTTGCTTGACAAAGTACTCTTGCAGCTGCAATGTGACCCCATTCACAACTATTGTGCTGTGAAATAGCAGTGGCATTGAGCGATCCTTGGTCATGTAACATGTGTTATGGCCAAAGTCACAATGTAGCCCTAGCCTAAATGACAATGAGAAAACGCCTCACCTTGTAAAGTGGCGACTTTCTTCATGCACCTCCATTTCTGTACTCTTAAACTCGTTGAGCTCTTTCCTTATGGCAGCCTAAAAAGAAAAAGAGAAACGTTATCCAAGTAGAAAAAAATAGCCGCACAATTAGCAACTCATCTACTTACAGAAAGGAATAAAGAAAGGTCTCTACAAATTGCTACAACAATGGAATGATTTCATCAGAACAATCTGAACACAAGTCTGTACCTAGACCCATAGCTACAAATAAATCTACATATAACTCTACACAGAGCACAAAACATAGATCCTAAAATAGAAACCAAACCCGTTCTATCCATTATATACGTATTTAGAGATAAGCAGATTGCTTCACACAACTCCATTCCACGGTCCAGGTTGGTGCTTTCTGGCTGGGAACAGAAACAGCACTAATTTCCTGAGCTTTCCGAGTTCCCCGATGTGGAGTCTGATTCATCTGCCAGGACTGACATTATTGTGTATCATGCGGTACACAGGCGCCTTCTCCCCAGCCTGGCAAATTCAGGAAATTCCTGCAGCTCCTGCCAAAGTGTACCAACCTGGACCGTGGACCACAGAACGATCTGCTCATCTCTATATGTATCCTTTGAAACTCTCTTAAGATCTGCACATTAGGACTTGATGCCGGCTAACACTGTATGAAGTTGTTAAATTACGAAAGCCTCCCCCTAATGCTGTATCATTTTTCCTCGAGTGATCCATGCTGACAGTGGTATTATTTTCTTCATTACCACTGGGAAATGTTCCAATTATAACAATAATCGTTATGTATAAAGGGGCTTTAAATGTTGGGAGTATTGCCTTAGGTTGCAGAGAGGACCAGTCACATTGCATCACATGCGGTAAGCTGGAAGGCACAATGCCTTCTAATCTGCTGTAAATAGGTTTAAGGGTTTTAATATTTTTTGTTACAATAAATATTATCTGTAACAGTTACAATTACAGAATATTTTAGATGAAAGAAAGCCATCCTTAATAATGTGCTTATTCTAATTTGCAAACAGATGGATGATTTCAAAGTACAGCACAATTAATTAGATATCAGAGACATTTGGTAATCCTTTAAGAGCACAGATGAAAAGAAAAGGCGGCCTTCTAATTAGCAGCTCCGAATTCCTCTTTTTCACTGGCCTCACGGCTGACAGGATGTTACGTGCAGAAGGGATGACTTGGCTTAACTAAACTAACACAAATTATGACAGCTGATTTTGGGATTGACAGAACAAAACCCAGCTCCTGAACCTTTAATCTGTTCATAGCCAGCGCCGTTATAGTCTGTGTGTGAAAGGCATGCCATCTTCTGACCCAATTTTTCTTTTCTGATTCCTCGAAGGCCATTCACACAAATTTTGGAAATACAAAAATAAATGAATTCACATGTTGTGTACGCAACAACTATGCCACCATAAAGTATATATAAGCCACCTGGAAGCAAACTATTAATTACCTGTAGAAAATGTTGAAAAATAATAAAGTGAAGTACATTTTCAAATACTTTGAACTTACCATGTACTAACGTACAGTATGAGTTACATCAGCTTTACCTGCACATTAATGGGTAAGCCATACGACAGTGTAATGGGAGTGCATGATGGGAGAATTATTACTAAAGAATACTGAAGGGGTGGATTGTGGGAACCCTTGGATCTTGGTATAATGCTTCTGTGGAAAAGCTTTGGCTCTCATTATACTCATAATAGGGGCTTTGCTTGCCACCAATGTGAGGGAGGTGTGGGAGCCAGATGTGGCTCTCGACCATCTCTCAAAGCTGAACATGGCTCGCAAACAGTGGCATCAGACATTCCAACACCACTCAGGCAATGACTTTCACAGTCTCACTCAAGTACGCGTGCAACTGTGATTTAAACATTTTCAAAAGTGCATTTCACTAGTTCCCATAGTTTCAGCTGTACTTCGTCTATATTTGCGAAACAGCCTAAAATATCTACGTTGTAATGAATTCTTCTGATTTATTTATACCCACTTTACATTTAGATTCATAGATAACAGATCCCTATGGCAATCAATGGTGTGAGGCAAGGTGGCACATTATATGGAAATGTGCTACTGCAGAATTGTCAAATCACACTTGTTTTCTTTTAAAGAGGACTACATTAAGGATGTGTGCCCACGTAGCGATTTTTAAGCGTTTTTGCCGCGATTTTCGGCGCGAAAACGTTTAAAAATCGTGTACAGAACGCCCCCCCATGCATTCCTATGGCATTCCGCACATGCTGTGCTAATGCTGCGCTTTTTTCCACGGCGGAATCGCATAGCGGAAAAAGTCGCAGCATGCTCATTCTTTTGTGCGGAATCGCAAAGAATTGCCGCGATTCCGCACCTATAGGAATGCATGAGAATCGCTGACTTCCCGCATGTGGCTATGCCCACCATGCGGGAAGTTAAGAGTCTCATTTGCGGTTGGTACCCACGGTGTGGAGGAGAGGAGACTGTCCTCCAGGCCCTGGGTACCATACCCCTGTAAAAAAAAAAAAGAATAAAAAATAAAAAAATCGGGGTATATTTACCTTCCAGCGTCCCGCGCTGCATTTCCAGCCTAAGCGTTCCCAGTAATGCCTTGCGGCACGGTCCAGTGATGAAGTAGTCTCGCGTGACTCTAGCGGTCTCGCGAGATCGCTATAGCAACGCGAGACTACGTCATCACAGGTCTCGCAAGGCATTACTGGGAACGCTGTGGCCCGGGAATGCAGCGCGGAACGCCGGAAGGTAAATATACCCCGATTTTTTAATTTTTTTTAGCATTGTAACATTCTTTTACTATTGAGGCCGCATAGGCGGCCTCAATAGTAAAATCCTGGTCACACTTGTCAAACACTATGTTTGACGAGTGTGACCAACCTATCACTCCTTTCCAAGCGATGCTTCAAATCGCTTGGAAAGTGCTTGAATATCGCACACGAAAATCGAGGCAAAATCGCGATCATAATCGCGGTAAAATCACGGTGAAATCGCGCGGAAAAAACCGCGCGATTTCTGGGAAGGAGTCCGGTTTTTGGTGTGCGTTTTAACATGCACCGTGGGCACATAGCCTAAATGTTTCATGTTGATCTGGATACATGATTTAGTAGTGGCTGCAGAGCACACAAAGTTTTTTTATTTTTTTTTATTTACCCTCTATAGCAACCAAAGTGTTTGCCACCTAATGAGTTAATTTGTTTTGTCGAAGTGCGTGTTGTCAGATAAAACTCCCAGTGAAAACTTCTTCCCCTTGTATGATGTTGACCAATCATAAGCAGGCAACACACTTGAAAGGAAAGTAGAACCTGCCTCCAGCATAGTTTAGAGCAGATTTCTCAGTGTGAGAGAGCTATGTCACATAGCTTTGATCTCATGGTCCAACCTCCTGCAGGAGTCCATGTATGGGGTGCGGGCAGTACAACTGATTTTAGCGGTGTTACATTACAAACCCTTCTATAGTGTCTCTTGATTATGGAGTGTAGTGTGTCAGTATCACACTTAAGTATGCTGTGCTGAAGCAACTTCTATTTGCTCTGCATTAAGTTCAAAGCTGTCATTACATCTCACACGGGAGTAACTTGCCTATTCTGGACTACTTTTCTGTGAGACATGTAATAACAGTTTGCTCGGCACGCACTACAGAGTGATTACAAATTGAGCAGAACAGACATTTTGATTATTGACACATCTCCAGAGACCTAGAGCTAATAGAAGGGTTTGTAATGCGACACAGGTAAATTCAGCTGTGCTGCCTCTCACCAACTGGGACCTTATCTGAAAGGTGTTAGTCATCTGTGCTTTCTGATCATGCAGGAGGTTAGAAAAGGAGAACAAGGCTGTATCATTACATCTCACACTAAGGAATGTGCTCTAAGCCATGGTGAGGGTGTATTCGTTTTTCCTTTAAGTGTTGCTGCCCGTTTATGATTGGTCAGTATCATACAGAAAAGTACACGTCCCCAGTGGAAATTGGCTGACACACCTACTTGGACTTAAGAGTTAACTCATTCGGTGCCAAATTCTTTTTATTGCCAATATCGCCACAACAAAGAGGTGAAATAAAAAGAAAAATAGGTATTATTCCGCTTTGTAGCCACTTTTATATCTGGTATACACTTCAACATGAAAAATTTGAAAGGTCCTTCAAGTAAAATAAATGAATTGCTCTTGACAAGAACTATAACACTATGGTAAATTGTATAGCTTAATGTACCTGGAAACATTTTTCTTTAGTACTGTTCTTACCATCTGTACACAAGTACTTGTTTTGGATATACAGTACAGTTGGTTTATTCGCACTAGCGATGAGCAAATTTTAGCTATAGCGTGAAACCACTGAAGTAAAACCATTATATTTGCAGGTTTTAAATGTCCAAATTTCAGGAGATTCATATACATTAAGTTACAAAACATGAGTATTGTGTTCAGTCTGGGAGAGGTATGAAAAAACTACCGTACTTCTGCTGTCATTTTAGGCGCTTTCAAAGAACCTCTTGTTTCTCTAAATATTAATCTTATTTCAGATGTGTAGAAAAATACATATAGCTGGATTTGTTGGCTGCACAATAGTTACAAACCTAGACAATATATTACATACAAAATATCTGAATTGACATAATGGAATATAATAGTTCATAAATGTATGTTTGTCCTTGCCTTGTCAGCTGGCGTTAACCTTGCCCAGGGCTTATCCGCGCGGCGGTCATAGTCCAGCGAGTCAGTAACCTCTACATATTCGTTGAAGCACAAGATACGTCTGGCCTGCAGTTCAGCCACTGAAGGCCTCAGGCTGAGCTGTAAATGAGAAGCAGAGAAAGGAGAAGACAAAGTAGTTACAGCATCCAGCATCAAATGTTAATTGAGTCCATACCCTATATTAAGCAATTGAGGAAACTATTCTTACAACAAGGGCACTGAGAATTGTCTAAAAATAAGAATATATTAATATATGACCTAAATATACTACCAATGCATTTCTTCACACTACTGTCCTACACACAGTAAATCATTGGTCAGGAACGATACAAGAAAATTGTATATACAGTGACACAATTACAATGCATGAGTGTAAGTTAAGGTGAAGGCTCTCCTTTAAAAGGATCAGTCACCAGAGGGATGCATTGCATTATTTAATAAGTATCTTAGCCCGAATGAGGCTATTGTTTTATTCACTTATATAACACTATTAATTCCACATTCAGTATGTTTTTGAAGTGTGGGATGAAACCCACACAAACACAAGGAGAACATACAAACTTTTTGCAAATGTTGTCCTTTGTGGGATTGGAGCCCAGGACCCTACAGTGCCAATCACTGAGCAAGGTCCTCTAAAGTAAAATAAATGAATTTCTCTTGACAAGAACTATTACACTATGGTAAATTGTATAACAATCTACCTGAAAACATTTCCTTTAGTACAGTACATCAGTACCTGTTTTGGATATACAGTTGGTTATGCCCACTAGCGATAAGCAATTCCAGCTGTAGTGTGAAACCACTGTAGTAAAACCTCAATATAGTATATATTTTTACTGTAGCTCCACTACAGATGAAATAAACACTTATTGTCAAGTGTCCCAGATGGGACTGCTTGTGATCAGCTTAAGGTCAATGGACCTTTCTAACATGGGATGATTGTTCAAAGCAAAGAACCTCTTTAAAACATCTTCATTGAGACTTGTCAGAACATATGTGGGTTGATGTTCTATGACCACTGCCAAAATGATTGGGTCTTGCCAATCCTCCAAAGTCATGATTCCTTACTCCTTTAAATCAGATCTCTGGAGTTTGTAATTGGAAATGTTCCATTTCTGATATTGGGAGAATGATCATTCAAAATCCAGCCACACTGCAGGTAAGGGCAGGCTTCCTACTACAGACTTTGCCCCTTTCTTTCAAATCAGAGATCTTAAAGTGCTGTTAGAAGCAATGTGCTCCTCGTTCTTAGAATCTGTGCAGACAACAGGCCACAAATTTGTTCGACTGTGACATCCTCTGAGACATCAAATATTTTAAGTTGATTCAGTGCTAAGCTAAGCATTAGATCTTGACTTGGGTGTAAGAGTATTTTTAATTTCCAGTGCAAAAGTGTCTGTCCTACATCAGCCAAGAATGCATACCTTCCGTGTCAGCCTTCGCTTGAGTTCTCGTCTTGCTTCCTGTTCTTCTTCTTCATTCTTTTCTAAAGGTACAATAATATGTCAATATTTTTATTTTTAACTCATAGGAGAGCTAATTTGTTATTAACTCAGCGGTTACAGAGCGGTAACAACTTGAATAATGTTACTGGTTGGTAATAACTTAGTAAAGTACAAGGCAGCGTAGGGTTAGTCAAAACAGTGAGATCTTGCTTTGTCACAGTGTGGAAAGTCACAGAGGTTGGTGGGATCTCACTCTTCATGATCTCACAACCCATAAACACGGAAATTACTTTTGCTACAACGTGGGGCCCTTTATTGGGGCATTAACCTCTTTTTTGATAAAAAGTGATAATTAGAAATATCACCAGTCAGTCTGCCAACTGTTTTCTAAAGTAAAAAGGGCAGTCCCAGACTGGTAATAAGTACTTTTTAAAGAGTAGCTGTCATTTTTATTTCATAAATCAATAGCAGACATGAAAATAAGTAACTATGTAATATATTTTATAAGATAGTTTTTCTCCTCCAGGACTGATTATTAACTTTCAAAATTCTCAATTATCCGACTAAATCTGTATTCAGTGAAGACAGATTGTTACACTACTGAGATAGGAGAAGATAGTTTTTGCTGGTAAGATTCTACAGAAAATAGATTGCCTATTGCCTCCTCTTCCTCTGTCCTCTCCTCCACACAGAATCTTTAGAGTAGCAACTACTATCTTCTCTCTCACTAATGCAACAATTTATCTTCACTATAAACACATTAATCCCCAGAATTGAGAATTTTGAGAATGAAAGATCAGTCCTGAAAAAAGCCGATTTCTTTGATTGTAATACATCCCAAGTTTCTTATCTTTATGTGTGCTATTGATTTATGAAATAAAAATTAAAAATGCTTATATTTTAATCACTATGAGCCCTATTCATCAACACTGGAGTTGGACACGCTGTTCTTGTTGAGAGGGCGTATTGGAGTCAGATGCTCCTGATTCAAGAACCTTTTCAGGAATCTGGAGAGTCTGATGAGCGGCGTTGTACTTCCATGCGCCACGCCAAAAGATTTTTGGTTTAGGAAATGCTGCAACTCATCTTGAATTAGACATGCTGTGGGGTATGCCCACGATCCACTCATTTTAATCAGAGCTGTGAGAAACTCACGTGAAAACGGCAAAAGTCCCAATATTTTGTCGCAAATCCGAATTGCGCTTAAATTTTGTAACAAAGCTTTTGTGCCAGAGTTGTCATGAAAGCTTTGTTGAATTGGGACCTTCAACTATACCTTGGCTGACTTGTGTCTGGTTTGACTATGGTCTGTTAATTTCTGTAGTTATTTTCAAAAACCCAATGAGAAGGATGGGATTGTGGCCATCCCATGCTGTGATTATCGGGAAAACAGGTAGAGAGGTGGGTTGCTGTAAATACTCTAGAAGTAGAAAAAGCTGCTGTGCCTGACTACTAGCGAAATTGATGGGAGATGGGGCAGTGAACAGTGCCTACTGAAGAACTGGCGAGAGGCCTGCTCTGACTAAGTGGAGAGGGCTGAAAACTAATTTTTACTACTTGGGTGTTGTCGATCTAGCTATTTTTGGAATACAAGAAAACGTAACACTTTTTCATAAGTTACGGTCTGTTTTTTTGGTGGGAAGTAGAGTTGAGCGAAACAGGTCGGTCAGATGCCAAAGTCGGGTTTCGCCGAGCGAAACCCGACCATAGCGTGAGGTTAGCCATGTGGTCAGAGACCCAAGCGACAAAGTCGGATTCCACAGAATGCTTGCTTGTGACATTTTTTTTTTTTTTTTCAGCCAATGAGCAAGGACGTACACTGTGGGCAACGAGATGACATGTGCAGCGTCGATCGAGAGGGAGAGATTGATTTTGCACACTTTAAAAAAGCGGTCCGGCATGTAGGTGTCCTCCACTCCCTGCAGACTTTGCTTCCCCATTGACATGCATTGGGTTTCGTGTTTCAGTCGAACCTCCGACTTTTCAGGATAGTCGGACGATTTCGTTCGACTCAACTTTTGAGACCCTAAAAAAGGCAAAGTCGCTCATCCCTAGCGGAAAGGGAATACATAAAAACACCATTTTTGGTATTTTTTTTTTTTTTTTTATTTATTTACCATGCAGAATAAAAATGATGATTGTTATGTAGCTTGGGTTGCTTAGGGGCTCAGTGATACAAATATGGTTTGGGTTTTATTGTTTCTTTTTTTAATAAAGCTTATTTTGAAAGAAAAAAAATGTATTTTATTTGTAGTTTAACTTTTTTTTAAAGACAATTAAATATTTCAACATACTTGTTTTACAATATTTATTAGTCCCACAAAAGAACTTGAGCCATGGTGGTAAAACAAAGGAGGACATTTCATTAGTAATGAAAGCCTATTTTAAGGGCAAGATATATATCTTTGTACTGCGTTAGCCAGTAGATAGAAAAATATTTAGATTTCATACAGGAAAGATATATATCTTTGTACAGTGTTCAAATCTAAATATTTTTCTATTTTATGGGCATAACAAAAGGTGATATTACTTTACTAACGTCTTAAGATGTTCCTTTGTTCCAGTTCTTCACAAGTTGGTCTCTGACTTAATCGCCTAAAAAAATAAAATAGAACAGGCCATACATAAGTTGAATTTCCTTGTGAAATGCTTTCAAAACACAATTGTGCCAATAACACCTGATTAACACCATCATAAGGCCTACAAAAGTGGGAGAGAGAAGACACATCCATATGTGGTCACAAAGGAATGCCAACCATGAAGAGCATTCTGTCTTTATATGTACCCTCACTAGTCTTTATCATATCCCCTCATTTGAACATCCTTTACATACACTACTGTTAAAAAGTTGGGGTCAATTTTGTATTTTCCATGAAAACTCATACTTTTATTAATCAAATGAGTTACCAAATGAATTTAAAATCTAGTCCAGACATTGACAAGGTTAAAAAAAAAAAAAAAAAAAAGATTTTTATTTGAAATAATAATTTTCTCCTTCAAACTTTGCTTTCGTCAAAGAATGCTCCCTTTGCAGCAATTACAGCATTGCAGACCTTTGGCATTCTAGCAGTTAATTTGCTGAGGCAATCTGGAGATATTTCACTCCATACTTCCAGAAGCTCCTCCCACAAGTTGGTTTGGCTTGATGGGCATTTTTTGCGTACCATACGGTCAAGCTGTTCCAGCAACAGCTCAATGGGGTTGAGATCTGGTGACTGCGCTGGCCACTCCATTACAGATAGAATACCAGCTGCGTGCTTCTTCCCTAAATAGTTCTTGCATAATTTGGAGGTGTGCTATGGGTCATTGTCCGGCATTTTGCGTGTATTATTTAATGAAGCTGCCAGTTGAGGACCTGTGAGGCTTCGATTTCTCAAACTACAGACTCTAATGTACTTGTTTTGTTTCTCAGTTGTGCAGCAGGGCCTCCCCCTTCTCTTTCTACTCTGGTTAGAGCCTGTTTGTGCTCTCCTCTGAAGGGAGTAGTACACACCACTACAGTTTCTTGGCAATTTCTTGCATGGAATAGCCTTCATTTCTCAGAACAAGAATAGACTGTCGAGTGTCACATGAAAGTTCTTTTTTTCTGGGCATTTTGAGAGTTTATTGTAACCAAAAAAAGTACTGCTCCAGATTCTCAACTAGCTCAAAGGAAGGTCAGGTTTATAGCTTCTCTAATCAGCCAAACTGTGTTCAGCTGTGGTAACATACTTTCACAAGGGTTCTCAAGGGTATTCAGGGTATTCTAACCATCCATTAGCCTTCTTACACAGTTAGCAAACAGAAAGTACCATAAGAACACTGGAGTGATGGTTGTTGGAAATCGGCCTCTATACACCTATGAAGATATTGCATTACAAACCAGACGTTTGCAGCTAGAATAGTCATTTACCACATTAACAGTGTATTTCTGAATCATTTAATGTTAGTTCATTGGAAAAAATTGTGCTTTTCTTTCAAAAATAAGGAAATTTCTAAGTGACCCTAAACTTTTGAACGGTAGTGTAAGTTTCTGCAATAACCTAAGATTCGATGAGGATCTGTCTTCGGGTTAAGTGTCAAGTTTTTGCTCTTAATTTATTACTGCTGCTTCTCTGAGTGTGCAAATTTTATTTAGGCTATGTGCACACAATGCGGATCCTCCCGCGCGGATTTTACTAAATCCGCAGGTCAAATTACCTGCATTTTTCCTGCGGATTTCTTCCAATTTTTTTCCGGTTTTACTGCGGTTTTTGTGCGGATTTCCACCTGCGGATTTGTAGAATGGAGCAGGTGGAAAACTGCAGCAAAACCGCACAAAAGAAGTCACATGCTGCTTTTTTTTTTCCGCACAAAAACTGCAGCATGTACACAGCGTTTTTTTTTGGTTTTTTTTCACATAGTCTTTAATGGTACTGTACATTACCTGCAGTTCTGCTGAAGATCCGCAGCGGCGGATCCGCAGCAGAATCCACACCGTGTGCACAGGGCCTTAATCTGCCATACGGTTCCAGAGATGCCTTTATGTTTAGTGCTACTTTTTATGATCTTTACCTATAACACACACCAAACGAACCTTGAGCAAATATATAATAGCCAAAAAAAGGATACAGAAAACCCCAAAAGCCCAACATTTTTTAGAAAGGCTAAAATAGCTAAAAACACGAGAATTGTATATATTAAAAAATTATTTGTCACCCTTGGATGAAGCTTTTTATAGCGAAACACGCTGCCGGTGTGGTGGGTCCATGGCTCCTGGCTTTACTGATAATTATTAGGCAATCACTAGGCATTAAGGACACTGCTCTCTCCTGGTTCTCCTCCTATCTTTCTGACCGCTCCTTCAGTGTTCTGTTCTCTGGCTCCACTTCATCTCCTCTTCCTCTCACTGTCGGGGTACCTCAGGGCTCAGTCCTTGGCCCCCTTCTCTTCTCTCTCTCTACACGGCCCCAATTGGACAGACCATCAGCAGATTTGGCTTTAAGTACCATCTTTAAGCTGATGACACACAACTATACACATCATCCCCTGACCTTACCCCCGCTGTACTATAGAACGCCACTGACTGTGTGTCTGCAGTCTCCAACATCATGTCTGCTCTCTATCTGAAACTCAACCTCTCCAAAACTGAACTTCTTCTGCTCCCGCCATCTACTAACCTCCCTAAATCTGACATTTCCCTCTCCGTGGGTGGCACCATAATAACACCCCGACAGCAGGCGCGCTGTCTGGGTGTTATGTTTGACTCCGATCTCTCCTTCACCTCCCATATACAATCTCTTGCCCTCTCGTGCCGCTTACACCTAAAGAACATCTCTAGAATCCGCCCTTTTCTCACCATGGAAACAACAAAAACCCTCACTGTCGCCCTGATCCACTCCCGCCTGGACTACTGTAATGCTCTATTTGGCCTCCCCCTCACTCGACTCTCCCCTCTCCAGTCCATCCTTAATGCAGCAGCCAGGGTTGTCCATCTGGCTAATCGTTACTCGGACGCGTCTGCTCTTCGCCAGTCGTTACACTGGCTGCCCATTCATTACAGGATACAATTAAAAGTACTTGTTCTCACCCACAAAGCTCTCCACAGTGCGGCACCCCCTTACATCTCCTCCCTCATTTCTGTCTATCGGCCTAACCGACCGCTGCGCTCTGCAAATTACTTTCGACTAACATCTGCCCTAATCCGTACCTCCTATTCCCGACTCCAAGACTTCTCCCGTGCTGCACCAATCCTCTGGAATGCTCTACCCCAAGATATTAGGACCATCCACAATTTGCATAGTTTTAGGCGCTCGCTCAAAACACATTTGCTCAGAGCGGCCTATCACATTCAGTAATCAATGTCATTTTATGTTTGTGTGTGTGTGTGTGTGTGTGTGTGTAGCCCATTCACTATCTCCATCTATCCCCCACCCCCTGAAGATGGCTGGACCATCATTGCCTGAAGATGGCTGGACCATCATTGTAAATACACCATTGTAAATACAGAGGTGTACTTTGTATCTCCCCCACCTCATGGTAGATTGTAAGCTCTCACGAGCAGGGTCGTCTTATTTCGCTTTAATTATTGTATTGTTAACGTTGTTACTTATGACTGTTGTGTTTGAAACTGTTCAACTGTAAAGCGCTGCGGAATATGTTGGCGCTATATAAATAAAGATTATTATTAGGATTATATGGTGGTCTCTATTATAACTTTACATATATTTTAATTCTATGTACCTGCTCTGTTTCTATTGTGGGCTGTGCATTATTCACATTTAGTCACTATTTCTCATTCTACAATTATATTGTTTATATATGATTGTGCTCATTTTTCCTCCATAGACAGAGCAGTTATATTATACTATATGATATCATGATGGTTTGATAATTTTTATGTACACATTATTGTTATGATATTCACATATTACCATTTGTATTTTGTATAACCGATTGTACGGTGTACTCCTCCAGTGCCTAATACGACTCTTATTCCTAGCCATACCACGTTTTCTCCTGTACTTGTGCCTTCCCCATTTTTTGTCAAATAATTTTTTAATATATACAATTCGTGTTTTTATTTCAATCATAATAAAAACTGCTATTTTAGCCCTTCTAAAAAAGTGTTGTTTCTATTCTTTACCCAAAGAGGTGTTGCTTACAAACAAGGTAATAATACAGAGCAGCCCAAAGACATGGTCCCAGAAGATCCTGTGAGCCATGCCCCCTTGTAAAGACCATAAAAAATAGCACTAAATAAAAAGGCCCATCTCTCAACCTTTTGACGATTAAAAAAGACAAAAACAAAAACCTACAATACTCAGAGGAGCAGCCAGAATAAAATAAGGGCAAAAAGTGGACACTTTTGACCTGGAGACAGGTCCTCTTTAATGTTTAGCTCTAAGTGATTACGAAAACTCTCCACAGTAGAGTATAAAGTAAATTAGTACACATTAAAAGTGAAATAAGCCACAATTTTGCTACATTTTTGAAAATCTTCAGCCAACCTTTGAATCAAATGTACAAAGCTCAGAAAAATGTGTATAGGGTGTTAAACTGTCTGTGGAAATAAATACCTTACTAATTTTGTCCCAATCTGCTGCCAGAGCTCTTGCCGTTCTTCTTCAGAATTACGTGGTAGAATGTTCTTGTCTTCTAAATCCTTTTTAGATGGTCTGTTGCCAAGCTTTATAGCAAGTGTATCTCTTCTACGGATTTTACTTGCTAAGGTACCTGACAGGCAAAAATACACACACTCAAGAGTTTTATTATTTGGGCCATCGTTTCACCAAATATTTAGATATAACAATACTGTAGTGAAAACGCTGTTAGTCTGCAGCAGTTTTCTGTTATGATTAGGTCACCGAGGAGGATAATCGGGGAATAAGCTAGGCAACCAGATGACCAGAAAGATTGGTAACTTAGCGGATTGCAGACCCCTAAAAACTAACAACACAACTAGAATTAGCCGTGGGACGTACCTACGATGCCCTAGACGCCTCGACACAGCCAAAGAATTAACTAAGCCTAAAGCAAGAAAGGGGAAAGCTAAACTGCCCCGGAGTAGAACCCCAAAGGAATAGATAGCCCCCAAACATATATTGCCGGTGAGACAAGATGAGGCACAAACACAGGCAGAAAACAGAGCAAGCAAATGGTGAGGCCTAAGCTGTCTAGATAGGACAGGACAGAAAAGATACTGTCTGCAATCACACACAAAACCCTAAGAAAAATCCAACACGTCTGATATGTAAAAATACTGAGGCCACACGACCTCTCCCCCACTAGATCAGCATTCTGGTGTGAACTGGAAGCAAACAAAAGATACTGATATAACAGGGGACTCGCAATACTGAACAGACTGATATAAGATGTGGCATATGGAACAGGGTCCAGCAAAGGTCCCAGCAGGGAACAATGCTGAACCCACACAGCAAAGCAGAAAGCAGAGAAAGGCAAAACTAGATCAAATGCAAAAAGATTCCAGCAAACAAATAACTTATCTGAACGATGCAGGACCAAGCAGGGGAAAGCGGACTTCAGAATGCACAGGAAGAAAACCAAATCACCAGCAACAACTGAAGTAAGCCTGCTCACTTAAATCTTCCCAATCTGTAACACCTGACCTCCACTCCTCCCCTTCAGGTGATTGACTTCTGTCAACTCGACCAGCTCCATTACCCGTAGCAACCACCAGAGGTAGCCTAAACTCAGAAGTCAGGTCAAAAGTTTTCACAACAGTTTTCTGTAGCTCTACAGGCGCGTCTAAATACATTGGCAGTGCTACGTGCAGAGTGAATGCAGGTGGCAGAACAGGAAATCTGTCAGGTGCAGATTCAGCCAACAGCTGCAGAGCACTGAGTGATATCGGGAAAGGAGATGGTTTGGGCAACTTCTTCTGTATAGCCCAGAAACATGCAGCCATTTTGGTATTTTACCCTGGAAACTTGCATATGAGGAGCCAGAGTGATAGAATTAACATCACTGGTATGTTACATCATCCTAGTTCCTCCGATTTTTGCGTTTTGCATACACGGTGTTTGGCATCCCTCTCCAATTCTCAGATAACATCCGGCACAGTGTATACTGTGTCTACAATAAAGTGCTCCACCTCATGCACAGTGCCTAGTGCAGGATGCTGATCTCTAGACATTTGTGGTCTGCTTCCCCAGCAATGCCTTAGTATGCTTGCAAATGGCAACTGTACCAGTATGTGTGTCTATATTACTCATATATGTGTGCGCCATTACTTTAGGTGTAATTAAGTATATGTAAATTGCTTATTAGCGCTAAAAAAAGGGTTTGGTTTTTTTTGGGTTTTTTTTTTACTCTTGTTCACATTTTACAGATCGTTATATCAGCCCTGCACAAAAAAAGTACAGTTACAAAGCTGCTCCCATACAGCAGTGACAGATTTGGAATTACAGGGATAATTCTATAGTAGAATCTTCATATAAGTTTTCAGGAAAGTCCTTTTTTTAGTGTCACCCACATAACTCCTTAAAATCCCCCCCCCCTTTCTAAAATGATCCAACCATGCATTCAGGATTTTAATAAATAAATTTAATTCTAGGTTTGTCCCAAACACCCTATGGGAGTGCGGTGAAGTTAACATCTGTGTATGCTTAGTGGTGCTGAAAGGAGCAGCGGACATGACTCACGCCATTTGCGCTTTCCAACATATCTGTTCTATATCATCCCTCTGGATTTTTGTAATTCTGTTACTGCGCCCGCGTGGGAATAGCGGAGCCGTGTACGTCACTTGCGCAGGTGCAGTTCGTGGCCTTGCGGTACAAACCGCGCCTGCGCAAGTGACACTGCTGCGGTGCCTTAAGGGATTTGGGGTCAGCGGACCAACTGGCGAATAAATTACACACACACACACACACACACACAGTTGTGGCCAAAAGTATTGACACCCCTGCAATTCTGTCAGATAATACTCAGTTTCTTCCTGAAAATGATTGCAAACACAAATTCTTTGGTATTATTATCTTCATTTAATTTGTCTTAAATGAAAAAACACAAAAGAGAATGAAGCAAAAAGCAAAACATTGATCATTTCACACAAAACTCCAAAAATGGGCCAGACAAAAGTATTGGCACCCACAGCCTAATACTTGGTTGCACAACCTTCAGCCAAAATAACTGCGACCAACCGCTTCCGGTAACCATCAATGAGTTTCTTACAATGCTCTGCTGGAATTTTAGACCATTCTTCTTTGGCAAACTGCTCCAGGTCCCTGATATTTGAAGGGTGCCTTCTCCAAACTGCCATTTTTAGATCTCTCCACAGGTGTTCTATGGGAGTCAGTCCTGGACTCATTGCTGGCCACCTTAGAAGTCTACAGTGCTTTCTCTCAAACCATTTTCTAGTGCTTTTTGAAGTGTGTTTTGGGTCATAGTCCTGCTGGAAGACCCATGACCACTGAGGGAGACCCAGCTTTCTCACACTGGGCCCTACATTATGCTGCAAAATTTGTTGGTAGTCTTCAGACTTCATAATGCCATGCACACGGTCAAGCAGTTCAGTGCCAGAGGCAGCAAAGCAACCCCAAAACATCAGGGAACCTCCGCCATGTTTGACTGTAAGGACCGTGTTCTTTTCTTTGAATGCCTCTTTTTTTCTCCTGGAAACTCTATGTTGATGCCTTTGCCCAAAAAGCTCTACTTTTGTCTCATCTGACCAGAGAACATTCTTCCAAAACGTTTTAGGCTTTTTCAGGTAAGTTTTGGCAAACTCCAGCCTGGCTTTTTTATGTCTCAGGGTAAGAAGTGGGGTCTTCCTGGGTCTCCTACCATACAGTCCCTTTTCATTCAGACGCCGACGGATAATACAGGTTGACACTGTTGTACCCTCGGACTGCAGGGCAGCTTGAACTTGTTTGGATGTTAGTCGAGGTTCTTTATCCAACATCCGCACAATCTTGCGTTGAAATCTCTTGTCAATTTTTCTTTTCCGTCCACATCTAGGGAGGTTAGCCACAGTGCCATGGGCTTTAAACTTCTTGATGACACTGCGCACGGTAGACACAGGAACATTCAGGTCTTTGCAGATGGACTTGTAGCCTTGAGATTGCTCATGCTTCCTCACAGTTTGGTTTATCAAGCCCTCAGACAGTTCTTTGGTCTTCTTTCTTTTCTCCATGCTCAATGTGGTACACACAAGGACACAGGACAGAGGTTGAGTCAACTTTAATCCATGTCAACTAGCTGCAAGTGTGATTTAGTAATTGCCAACACCTGTTAGGTGCCACAGGTAAGTTACAGGTGCTGTTAATTACACAAATTAGAAAAGCATCACATGATTTTTCGAACAGTGCCAATACTTTTGTCCACCCTCTTTTTTATGTTTGGTGTGGAAATATATCCAATTTGGCTTTAGAACAATTCTTCTTTGTATTTTTTCATTTAAGACAAATTAAATGAAGATAATAATACCAAAGAATTTGTGTTTGCAATCATTTTCAGGAAGAAACTGAGTATTATCTGACAGAATTGCTGCAGGGGTGTCAATACTTTTGACCACATATCACACATGTAGGTGGCATACAGTATACTGTATAGACATAGGAGGCAGTACCGGGCACACCACACATGTAGGTGGCATACAGTATACCATATACACATAGGGGCAGTACCAGGCACCTCACACAAGTGGCATACAGTATACTATGAACACATAGGGGGCAGTATTGGGCACCTCACACATGTAGGTGGCATACAGTATACCATATACACATAGGGGGCAGTACCGGGCACACCACACATGTAGGTGGCATACAGATTGTACCTGACAGTACAGGCGGTACAGGGGCACAGCGGCATAGGACATGCCCACCATCATGGGCATGACATGATGGACACAAGCGCCACCCAACAGATCACAATGACTATAGTGGGGTTCCTTTCTTTCAATATAGGGCAGCACATGGTCATTCTTCCAGTAAGAAGGATGGATGCAAAAAAGCAGGCGTGAACCTGTGCTGCACTTTATGTACAAGGTCAGTAGTGAGCCAGGGCTGTAGAGTTGGAGTCAGAGTAGTGTAGTCAGAGTCATGGAAATTGAAGAGTTGGAGTTTTGGCTTGCCAACTCCACAGCCTGCTCTGTAAACATATGAAAAGATTCATCATTTCTCCAAAATATACAAAGCAACAAAGTATAAAAATATTTATCAGTTTCTTACTTTCTGTGCTGTCATCATCATCGTCATCATCATCTGTATAAAGGATTGGCCCATCTGAGTCGGAGTCACTGGTCTGACTTTCTCGGCCTTCACTTTCTCCGTTAATATTGACAGAAATATCAGAAGGTTCATCTGTCACTTCTTGACTTCTCAGACTTGAGAGGTCTTCTTGGCTTTCCAGAGGCAAGTCACTAAAATGAATATGAAACTTTTATTAACATGCATATGTATATGCGTAAAGCTTCTCTTATTAAAATTTGGTCCAGAAGATTAATAATTGGGATCAGAAGGGAAACATTAGTTCTCTTGTGGTTGGACTAGATCATGCATGTGACCTTTTCCCTTTGTCCTTTCCCTTTCCTTGCTTGAACTTGATGAAGTGGACATTTGTCTCTAAAAAAAAAAAGGGATGTCATATCATGTCAGGTAAACCCATTAACCTGCATGTTAATAGTGTTCGGAAGATGCCCGGCCACTGCTCTAAAAAGTGCAGCCTTTGGGAGAATATGGACTTTATTCCTCCCGGGAGCTGCAGCTTTCAATCAAACGGTGTGTCGGCACCAGCAACAGTCACCGCTCACAGCATTGACAGCGGCGTCTGTAAGAACGCCTCACAACTTTGACCGACAGTCGGCTCTTCGGTGCATCAGTGCAGAGCGAGCCGTTAATCATAATGCCAGGGCGTGCTTACAGCCACTGCTCACAATGCTGCACCAGAATGCCTGTAAAACTGAAAGCTACAGCTACCAGGAGGAATAAAGTTCAATTTCTCCCAAGTGCCGCACGATGGCCGTGCACCTTTCTAATGCGATTAACCTGAAGATCAACCAAATATCTGCAGGTTGTTGGTGTTATCCTAAATGACAGACTCTTTTAAACTTTTTTTTGGGTCACCATATTCTAATACTCATAACATTTTTATCTTCTCATAAACTGAGCTGTATGAGGGCTTTGTTTTTCCATGACAACAGGATAAACTGTAATTTTCGCCGATACCATTTTGGTACGAAGATCATTCTGCAGTATAATTGACATGTTAAATCGCCATGGAGATTAATATCATTACTATGATAGAGATTATATATATATATATATATATATATATATATATATATATATATATATATATATATATATACATATACATACACACACACACACACTTTATGTTATGCTACTTGCAAAAAAGAATCAATTTTAAAAAAAATATTGTTTTTTTCTATCATATTCTTAGGCCAAGTGCAGACGTACTTTTTTGCCCTGCGGATTTTTCCAGCAGAATTGAAGAAATCCGCAGGTCAAATGACCTGCAGTTTTCCTGCGGATTTCTTCCTTTTTTCTTGCGGTTTTCCCCTGCGGATTTCCCCCTGCGGATTTGGAGAATGGAGCAGGTGGAAAACCACACAAAAGTAGTGACATGCTGCATATTTTGAACCACAAGAAAACTGCGCGGAAAAATCCGCAGCATCTGCACAGTGGTTTTTTTTTTCTACTGACTTACATGCTACTGTACATCACAATGCGGATATGCAACGTTTCTGAGCGGTAAAATCCGCTGCGGATCCGCTGGAAATCTGCATCGTGTGCACATGGCCTTAGAGCTACAGTGGCTTGCGAAACTATTCACCCACCTTGGCAGTTTCTGTGTTTTGCTACCTCACAACCTGAAATTTCATGGTTTTGTTTGACGATTTGCATCAGTTCATGTAAAGAACATGGCTACAACTGTAAACATTTGTTTTTCTCTTTATTGTGAAGCAAGTAACAAATAGGACAAAATAACTGAAAACTTCAGTGTGCATAACTATTCACCCCCAAAAGTCAGTACTTTGTAGATCCTCCATTTGCGGCAATTACAGCTGCAAGTCTCTAGTAGCTTTCCTCATCTTGCCGCTGGGATTTTGGCCCATTCCTCAAGGCAAAACTGCTAGATGGTTTCCTCTGGTAAACAGCAATCTTCAAGTCTGACCACAGATTCCCAATTGAATTAAGGTCTGGGCTTTGACTAGGCTACTTCAAAACATTTACACGTTTCCCCTTAAACCACTCGAGTGTTGCTTTCGCAGTATCATTTGGGTAACTGTCATGTTGGAAGGTGAACCTCCAACCCAGTCTCAAATCACTGGCAGACAAACAGGTTTTACTCAAGAATATCCCTGTATTTCGCACTATCCATTTTCCCCTTTCCCTTAGACCTGTCCTGTCCCTGCTGTCGAAAAACATTGCCACAGCATGATGCTGACACCACCATGTTTCACTGTGGGGATGGTGTTCTTGGGATGATGTGCTGTCTTGGTTTGGTGCCAGACACAGCGCTGTCACTTGAGACCAAAATTTTACGTTTTGGCCACCATCTGACCACAGCATCTTCCTTCATATACAGTTCTGGCAAAAATTAAAGGGACCACTTTCAAATGTTCCGTTTGTCTGATTTTTCTCTATATAGGTATATTTTTGAGTAAAATGTAAATTGTTCTTTTAGTCTACAAACTTCTGACAACAAGTCTTCTAATTTCCAAGCAATATTTTTTTTATGAAAAGGAGAAATGGTTTAAAAAAAAACAAACAAAAAAAAAAACACAGTGCTTTCAGACCTCAAATAATGCAAAGAAAACAAGCTCAATCATTTAGACACAAAAATGCTAATTTTTTTTGACTCAGGAAGAGTTCCGAAATCAATATTTTGTGGACTAACCATGATTTTTTAATTACAGCTTTCCTGCGTCTTGGCATGCTTGTCACCAGTCTTTCACACTGCTTCTGGAGCAAAAATTTAAGCAGTTCTTCTTTGTTTGATGGCTTGAGACTATCCATCTTCCTCTTGATTACATTCCAGAGGTTTTCAATGGGGTTCAGGTCTGGAAAATGGGCTGCCCATGACAGGGTTTTGATGTGGTGGTTATATTTGGAGAATCTCCCACGTCTTTTGGCAAACTCAAAACTAACATTCCTATTTTGGTGTTAAGTGTAATGTAAGATATGTCTGTAAAGTATGAGGTTTCTGGAACATGCTAGAAATCTCACATTTCACTCTACTGAGGACATTGTGGCCTGTCATAGCTGCAGCATCCCCCCTTCCTTAACAGCTGTGTCCGCATTGGTAATATGACACACTTCCTCTGCAAGCATTTGGCCCCTCTCCACAGAAAGGAATGTTGATTAGTTAAGGGAAAGGGTTTCTTTGTTTGAGCCATGCGGGGCAAGCATATGAATGAGATATTAAAACAAGTCATATCGCAAACACCATATGTGACAGATATAAAACTCACATCTCTGCGTAGGCAACTAAACCAGTTTTCTAACCCCTAATTTTCACGGTTCTACACCACCAGAAGCTGAGATATGGATTACTCCCAAACGGTATAACAGAACTACGGCATGCTTGGTGTCTAATTATTGTATTCATCAAACTACAACGAATGATACCATATGCTTGTTTATACGAGCTTACCTTGTCTAGATATAGTTATTATAAGTTTGTAAGTAGATTGTAACTTCCAGAGTAAGGGGGCTGAACCTCCCCGGCCAACCCCTTCTGTGATGTCACACAGCAGAGGCCATAAGGGGTGCCAAGGTACAAACCACTGAGTTGAGCTGCAGATTCCATGCTGAAAGGACCCAATCAGATGTCTGGGGACGTCTGGCTAAGCGGCCCATCCCCCTTGCCACATATGGCTTGCCTAGAGATCATTAAGCAACTATAAGTTTTAATTCCTGTTTTTTCATCCCTGTTATTTTAAAATTGCCTTGTACATATTTAATGTCTCAACTTTGTAACAACTTTTATCTGTGTAAACACTGCCCCACTTTGGGGAATAAACCGTAAATTTATTAGCTCTGTTTTCATGCTCTAAGAAACGAACACGTGCCTTTAAAATAATCGCTACTAATTTGGGGGTTTGTTACTCATTGATTAAGTAAATCGTAGCTGGTGGCAGCGAAGTGTGATTTGGACCCCGGGCACTGCTGGCTGTGACGGAAAGGGACTTTAAGCTAATTGGGTGGCTGCGGCCAGAGCATTTATAATTCCCTCACTGCAGCGTGCCGGGTGGCCAGACCTCATTGAAGCAGCCGGCCGGTGACCAATTATCCTAGGTGTAGCTCCCTGACTGACCTGAGGGTAAGGGGGGGGGGCGCCAGAGAGCTGCGAATTCCAAAGTGGAACTGAAAAGTGGGATATCCATAAATCCCCGCAGTTCTTGGAAGGTTGTTAGCAGTGGTGGGGCATCCAAAATAACCCCCCTGCGATAAATTGTTATGGCAAGACTAGCTTGCAGTATTTTTGTCACATGGTGCCAGTGGTGGGATAACTAAGATAAGCCCCCACTGTGCCTGTGATAGCCGTGTGCCGGCAGTGCGTCGCATCCCTCCGTCCGCTGACATACCCGTGTCAGCGGTGGGATCGTGACATTAAGTAAAGGCTTTTTTCGGCCCACTATTCCATAAAGAAAGGCCACCTCTATGGAGTGTATGGCATGTTGTGGTCATATGGACAGATACTCCAGTCTCTGCTTTTGATTTCTGCAGCTCCTCCAGGGTTATCTTTGTTCTCTGTGCTGCCTCTCTGATTAATGCCATCCTTGCCCGGGCTGAGAGTTTTGGTGGGTGGCCCTCTCTTGGCAGGTTTGTTCTGGTACCATGTTCGTTCCATTTGATAATTGGAATTTGGATAAGGGATTTTTTTTTTCTTAATAACCTAACCCTGACTTCTCAACAACTTTGTCCCTGACTTGTTTGGCAGTTTCCTTGGTCTTCATGGTGTTGTTTGGTTAGTGGTACCTCTTGCTTAATGATCATGCAGCTTCTGTGGCCTTTTAGAAAAGGTGTGTATAAACCGACAGACCATGTGACACTTAGTGCTTGCACTAGAAAGTTTTAGAAGCTTTATAGCAAAAAGGGGTGTATACATATGCACGTGCCAGTTTTTATAGTTATCTGATCCCATAAATTTAATTTATGCCTATATTTTTCTCACTTCACCAACTTAGACTATTTAGGGTGGGGGGGATACTTTCGCAAGCCACTGTATAACTTTTTCTTTTTCATTTTTCTGGTAGAGAGCTTGTTTTTACATAAACTGTAGTTTTTATTGGTATCATTTTGGGATACATATGACTTTTCAATCAATTTTGTCGGGCAAGGTGAATAAAGACAGCAATTCTGGCATAGTTTTTACATTTTTTTTTTAACAGCGTTTATCTTGTACTATAGAGCTGCAGTGATTACCTAATGTGTGTTTTGAGGGTATTTCTTTGTTATTGTTTACAAATAAGGCTTGGATGTTTTTTTCTAGAAGAAAATAGACAATGTAAAAATGTATAAAAGTCTTGTTCTGAAAGTTAATCCATTCGGGTGACACTAGGGAAGAGAATTAAAAAAATGTGGTATTTGAGAGCAGTTGGTTCTTGCATCATGGTTGTATTTATACCCCCCTTCCCTTTATCCTATCATCTCTCGGATGAACTTGATGGACATCCGTTTTCTTTTTTTTTTTTTCAGCTATGCCATGTTTTTACAGTAATTACTAGTCTTACAAGGGGATATGAACAAGCAATCATTTGATCGCATTGAGAACACACTGCACTGCTTATGTAATACAACGCCTTTTCCAGCATGTCAGTGTTTTGACAAAGTGTTTGAACACCAAATAGTGGGATCTGATAGGTTGCCATAGCATAACATCAGCACCCAGTAATCACAGTGGAGGGTGAAAAAGGGAGTGATCTTTAATCTGTCAAACTCCTTAGATGCAGCAGTCACTATTGACCACAGCATCAGAGGGTTTAAAATGCTAGCTCAGGTCCCGGCACTTGCAACAAGAGCCTAGCTATGTATTATAGCCAGCTACTAATGCAGATTAGAACTTTGTCTCATTCCAGTGATGTAACTGTATACCTGATTACACTAAACTGCTTGCAATCTGGTTGCATCAATGAGTCATTTTGCAGAAAGGGGCTAAAATTTTCCATTTCACAGGGTTACATGCACACAATAGTAGGAAACTTAGGATTGAATTTAAAGCACAGATAAATTTGCACGTTGATGATATAGCACAGATATAATACACACAAAGATTGCTACAGTACAGACATAATATACATTAATGCCAGGAATTATGCAAATAGTGACAGACAGTATAGAAATAAAGCACACCATAATATTTCATAGGACAGACACAAAACACACAAAATGTCATTGCTTAGACTGTGGCATCCCTGCATAGGGACAAAAAGCATAGTGATGAATAATAAACACAAAATCTCTCAGTAAGGATAAAGCAGCAATGTCAAGTCACAAAAAAATATAAAAATTAAGCCAATCTTCGATACTCCATTTTTTACTAACATCATATGAAGAAGGACCGCTTCAGTTGCTGGGCCCCAGTGCTATGCCTGCTACCCTGGTAGCTATGCCCATTAGAAGGATAGCAGAAGTGGGCACTACATACTCTTATCTAAAATATATCGGCTATCTTAGTATCAAAAAGGTTTGTTTTTTTTGCAGTAATAGTATACATATGTAGGAAAAATTTTCTGAGTGTTTACCTGGGATTTTCCTCATTAGCCCATGTTTCCCCCTCTTCGGAGATGGTTACAATGTCTTTTTCCTGGGACTGTGCATCCTCACAATGACCTGCAGTGTGACTGGACTGGTTCATGTCCTGGATTTGAACTGTTGTGTTACATGTTAGTTTCATTTGATGGTTTAGAGCAGGGGAAGTGGACTGTGGGTTGGGCTGCATTTCCGTGACAGATTCATTTTTGACACTTGTCTCAGAGTTCTCAGAGTCCAAATGACACTTTGCTTGCTCTGTCCAATCCACTTTCTTTTGGCCTGGACTAATACTTGGATGCGATAACACTGATTGTTGCGTGCCATCCACAGATAACGCTTTGCTGGGCGTTTTCTTGGCGCGTGGTGTGCTTGATGTGCTCGTTTTACTGGATATCTGCTCCTTTGAAGTTTTGGCCCGGGATGAAGATGTCAGTGTGGCAGATGCGGTCTTACTTGCAACTGGTTTCTTGTTGGAAGAAGCAGCTGGAATAAAAATAATAAAAAAATAATTGCCGAAAACATTTTAATCAGCAGTTTTCACCCTACATAGTAACTAATTTAGTGAGAAATTAAACTACAATAGTTAATGTGAACCATTTGCAAATAGTAACCTAACAAACATTGTGGGGAACTAATGAAACAATTCATGCCATTTTTCTGGCATAGAAAAGTTTTACATTTCGGCACAAAATATTTGCACCTTTGGAAAAGTGTCAAGAAAAGTGTGGTGGGTGTAGGAAGGGCCAATATGTGTCTAACGGATTAGTATTGTTTCGAGATTTTTTTATGCTTTCACATGGACCTTTGAGAAATAATATATTACTAGGGGCAACACTGACTAATTTGCTTTGCAACAGTCTTGAGAAATGTCACCGAATGCGAGTCTGAAACAGCTAATATTGTATATACAACATATCACATCAATAAAAATATTTATTAGAACAAACGGAAACTGAATGAAAATTTTATCCTGGTTTTCAATCATGAGTACATTTTTTTTTAATAATTTAACTTATATTAATAGGAATCTGAGTTTTACATCAATTGGCTGTTCCACTTATCAGTAGTTGTGAATAATGACTTAAAAAAAAACAAAAAAAAAAAACAAAAAAACAGTGAGGACATCACCCGCACGGTATATAAAAATAGGTGCCAAAAACCAACAGAAAACAATGCACATATAGCAAGGCAGGAAAAACACAAGGAGGGATGCCAAAGGAGAAGAAGAGGGATGTAGCCTCGCGCACATCATCACAGATGTGTCTTCCTCAGGAAGTCACACCCCAAAGTCAGTCACAACTGTGACGATATGTCTAGGGCTGCTTCATACCCCCTTATTATCCTTTGGCATCCAATCTTGTTTTATGTAGTATTCACTCTGGTAATATTTATTTTCCTGAATTTTTGAAAGTTATCATAAATCATGTCAATCTTTCAACTTGGGAAATTTTAATCTAGAGAATAATTATTTTTATTAAAAACTATTATATCTTTCCAAACTGGGCTAGTATCTGTTTTTATGCTTTCGTTTGTTTACTTCCCTTCTTCCAAGAGTCATAACTTTTATGCTTCCATCCACATAACCTTCTTATTTTTGCAGGACAAGTTGTAGTTTTGAATGGCACCATTCATTTTACCGGTGCCTGGTGGACATTTCTGGAGACTGCACAAGCTGCGTATTGGATGCGCCTGATTGATTAATCGTCGGACACCGCTTAGTGAATCAGATCAGTGTACTCCAGTGGGCGCTTCATTAGGACTGGCATGCGCTACGCCAGTCTTAATGAATCAGCCACCAGGTCTTTTTTCTGATGATTGCATCCCTTTGAAATCTACAACTGCAGGTCAAGGAGCTGATAGTATTGGTATCCTTCACTTATGCTTACCTGAAATCTACAACTACATTAGCATGTCCACAAATCAATAACTAAGGTCTTACACTCACCACTCTCTTGTGTGGCACCTCGACTTGTAGTTTTAAGTGAAGGAGCAGACAGCTGTTTAGAAATGCTTTTGGCTGTTTTTCTGTTAGCAGACTCCTCTTTCTTATAGCTTGGCCCAGCAGAAGCAGCAGAACTTTTTGATGGTGTGGCTGATCTTTTTGGTTTAGTCTCAGGTGCTCCCATTGTCTTCTCTGTGTTCTCTAGATGAGAAGGAGCTGCTTAGTAAAATCATGAAATTCAAAGCATTAACATGTACCGTTTTCACAATGGAAAAGGAGAATAAGGATGGGAAGATAGGAACACATGCCTAGGGAGCCAGGAATGCACAAAACGATCATGCAATGTACCCTGCAACTCCACCCACACTTACCCGTGCTGCGCGAGGCTGCTCGGTTTGTCAGCTTTGGCAGAGTGGCTGGTGGTTGCTTATTAGTACCACCTGCAGGCTGTTTTGTAGTTGTCTCACCTTTCTTATGATTGCCAGCAGTGGCTACATTTTTATGAGGGACAGTATTTTTTTTTGGTTTGAGAGGAGGTGGAGCAGGAGGTGGTGGCAACTCAGGACGCACACGACCCCTTTCTATAAAGAAGAAAAGTTGACAGAAAGACCTACTATTCAGAATTTCAGACAAGTGTGCAAATGTACAGATGAATCCTACAAGTATACCAAAAGAAAATCTAAAAATGCCTCATTTTCCATATCCTCTGTAGTCAATGTATGGACATCTTTCTCATGTAATTTTTTCAAAATTAACATCCTTGAGAAGAGGTGTAAATCTTTTGTAGCCATCCAGGCCTCCAGACAAAATCATTTTCTCAAGGAAGTTAATTTTCAAAAGAAAATCTAATTTACAAAACAGTGAATTTTATTTTTTTTTCAAAAAGGGACATTTCCACCATATGACACGAATCATAACATTTTTGGGTTATATCACTAGGAACCCAATCTGACTTCACAATAAATGTTAGACATTTTAGCTCATTTGAACTTTCAAGATTGAGGCAACATTTTCTGGAGGACTTTTTCTCATGTTGGAATCTACACTTCAAATGGGAGGTCTATAAAGAATAGACAAGCTTAAATTGGAGGTACCTGACCTTAACCTCATCTATATTGGGAGGAACTGGAATGCAGAATGTGAGAGACAGATCCTCTCATCGACTAGTGTCTGACCTCTCAAATGCTCTTCTGAATGCACACAAATTCCCACAGACACTCCAAAATCTTGTAGGTCTCCCCAGAAAGGTGGAAGCTATTATAGTTGCATAAGGAGGTCCAAATTAACACTCGTGGTTTTAGAAGAGGATGACTGTTACGCTCATATAGGTGTGATGGGTACGTGTTCATACACTTTTTGCCATACAGTGCACATAAAGTGGAATTTCAGGCCAAATAAAAGTATTCAATGGTTTCTTATACAGTCATGGCCAAAAGTGCTGGCACCCTTAAAATTGTTCCATAAAATGAAGTATTCCTCCCAGAAAATTGCAATTATACATGTTTTGTTAAGCATATGATTATTTCCTTTGTGTGTATTTGAACACCACAGAAAAAAAAAAAAAAAAAAAAAAAAACACAGAAAAAAGGCAAATTGGACATATTTTCATACTAAACTCCAAAATATCCCTGACAAAATTGTTGGCACCTTTCCAAAACGTGGGTAAACAGATTTGTTTAAAGCAAGTGATCCTCATTCAAACTCACCAATGTCAAGTAATAGATGTGGGCAATATGAAAATCACACCTGAAACCAGATAAAAAGGGGAGAAGTTGGCTCGATCTTTGCATTATGTGTCTGTGTGTGCCACACTAAGCATTGAGAAAAGAAAGAGGAGAGAACTGTCTGAGGACTTCAGATCTAAAATTGTTGAACAATGTGGACAATCTCAAGGTTATAAGTCCATCTTCAGAGATCTTGATGTTCCTTTGTCCACAGTGTGCAACATAATCAAAAAGTTTACAACACCTGGCACTGTAGCTAATTTCCTTGGACGGGCAGAGAAAAACAATTGATGAAAGATTGCAATGCAGGTTAGTCCGGATGGTGGAAAAGCAGCCCCAATCAAGTTTCAAAGAAATTCAGGCTGTCCTGCAGGCTCAGGGTGTTATCAGTGTCAACGCAAACTATCTGTAGACATTTGAATGAAATGAAACGGTATAGTAGGAGCCCCAGGAGGACCACACTGCTGACACAGACATAAAAAAGCTAGGCTGCAGTTTGCCAAAATATACGTGAGTTCTGGGAAAGCGTCTTGTGGAAAGAGACCAAGATAAAGCTTTTTGGCAAAGCACATCATTCTACTGTTTCCCAAAAACAAATGAGGCCTACAAAGAAAAGCACACAGTACCTACAGTGAAATCTGGTGGAGGTTCAAAAATGTTTTGGGGTTGTTTTGCTGCCTCTGAACTGGGTGCCTTGACTGTGTGCAAGACATCATGAAATCTGAAGATCACCAAAGGATTTTGGGTAGCAATGTTGTGCCCAGTGTCAAAAGGCTGGTTTTGCTTCCTAAGTCATAGGTCTTCTAGCAGGACAATAACCCCAGGCATACTTCAATGAAGCACTCAGAAATGGATGGAAACAAAGCACTGGAGAGTTCTGAAGTGGCCAGCAATGAGTCCAGATCTAAATCCCATTGAACAGCTGTGGAAAGATCTTAAAATTGCTGTTGAAGAAAGCACCCTTAAAATATGAGAGCCCTGGAGTAGTCTGCAATTACAGTTGAGTTGTAAGAAGCTTGTTGATGGCTATAGTAAACAATTCATTGTAGCTTTTTTTTTTTTATTCCACATCGAGTGCAACAAAATATTAAGTTGAGAGTGCCAACAGTTTTACTCATTTTGGGGGTTTTGTGTTAAATTATGTCCAATTTGCCTTTTGTGTTGTTCCAATAGACACAAAAGGAAAATAAACATGTGTAAAACAAATCAGGCGTAATTGCAATAACTTTCAGAAATAAGTAATTTTCTGGAACAATTTCAAGGGTGCCAACAAGACTGTGTATTATTTATTTTTTTAGAAAATCTATCGACATCAGAAGTTTCTGTTCTACAAATCATACAAGGCTGAAGTTTGAGATCAGTGTGTATTTCCTTACAAATCGCAGCAGCTACTAGAAAAGAGGAAACCAACACTAGCGTTTCTGCTGCATGCGCAATAATGGAGAAACAAATCCTCCCTTCTGTAAATGGTGGATAGCACACCATAAGATGGGAGGCAAGGGTTCACCGAAAGCATGCTCCTCATATATAAAACAGAAGAATCACAAAGCAGCTTACATCAGTCACTAGTTACAGAATATTTCTCAAACTGTTCTTCTAAATATAGCTTCTTTCTGCTTAACATTCTTTGCTGAAAAAAGCACGGTCATTTATGGTCAGATACTGTTACAGAGGATTAAAAGGACTCTACATTTTATTAAAATATTTGCATATAGACAGTAATTGGACGGCCCTATAAACAAACAGTGCACGAATGGACATCTGATCCAGAAAGTGTTCCCTAATGCAGAAGTGAACACACTATACTATGGCTAGCTGGGTTTTAATTAAAAGGCTTTTTACACTTAACATTTATAATCAATTGGATATGCTAAATATAGCTCACTGGTGCGAGTCCAACTCCAGGGCCCTTTACAGATCCAAAAAGGAAAAAAAAAAAAAGATGTTACGACTCCCACTCTTGTTTGGAATTTGGCAGCAGTCTGATTTAGGAGACACTGAAACAGGTGAATGCCAACTCAGGGCTGTATAACTATCCCATGGATAACGCTCTACCAGGTATTGAGGATTTCCAACCCAGTTCTGGAGGGGGAGTGGATTGTACTTGCAGCCACATTCATATGCCATAATTGTTAATGAGAAAATTGTCTGCAGTTTATTTAAAAACAAGCTGTTCTTTACTCCCCCTCCCCAGGTCCAGTGATGACATTTTGTTGCTGCTCTTAGTGTCTGCAGCGCTGGCGCTACACCATCAGCATTGCAGCCAGTGTGCTCAGTGTTTCTGATTGGCTCATTTCGGCAACTTCGATAGAACCGTTAAGCTGATTGACATGACACCACATGCAGCAGATGCAGGTGTTAAGACCCAGCACCGGACCCATGGAGGTTGACTAAAGAAACGTTGGTTTCTTTAAAATAAACTGCCCCTTACATCAAGAGGTTTTCCTTTAATACAGCAGAAATGTTTAGCCATCGCTTGATCCTCTGATAGCTGGTGAAGTGGAGGCTGTCAGCGACTTAGCTGTGTCACTGTCCATGCTGTTATCCCATCAAAATACAGATAAAAAGCTAAATGTTAGGAGGGCAGGTGGTGAAGGAGGGATAGGTGGGAAAATAATATGTGGCATTCAGTCAGGAAGACTGATGACCTTCTACACCATTTAGCATCCATTCTGAAAGATAGTACATGGATAAAGCACAGTAGTGTGGATGTGGTGGGGTTTTAAGAGAATGCAATTAATTAGTCTATTCAAGCTCCAAAACATCTGGATATTGGTCATCACATTTCTAGCAACGAGTGTCATTCTTGCACAGGTGAAGGCATTATACACAGCACGTGACATCCCCCTGTGAAGGCTCAAATACAACACCAGAGTTCCAATACAGAGTTGCTATTCAATATTACGTTCCTCTAATCCGTAAAGAACAGACTTTCATAGTATCATAGCATTACCTTTCTTATCGTCTTTCCTCTCTTCTACCACAGTTGCCTTTGATGCGATCGCGCCATTTCCAGTTATGGGTTTCTGTTCACTTGACGTCTCCTCACTGATTGGCACAGTATGACCATTTGACGTTCCCATATTTATTGGAGCATCACTATCTATAAAAATACAAATACATGTTGGAGTTTAGCAACACATGCTATGATATATTTGAACGCATAGTTTCAAGACGATGTCACATGTTCACAATTACGGACCCTGATGCCCTACTAACTGCGGGTCTCCTGACCCAAACTCAGCAGCCTTACATTTGCTTCTTAGGAGTCTTTAGTATTCGGGTCAGGTAACCCCGTCTGATATTCGGCCATAAAATCTAACATGCGAAACAGGCCTTGTATCTGTTCATGTTTCTGTTAGACTTTAAGAGAAGGGTATGCACTGGATAAAAGGTCTGATCTAACAATCTACTGCGTACTGGAGACTAAATTTCAGGTAACAGTACTCCAGGTCTCATGACCCAAGATTCATCAAAGGTTTCATCTCATCATCTTGTTAGGAGCACTCGAGGTTTCCTGCTTACCAGGGAACAGGGCATGGTTGTGCCACTAGTCAAAACTGTGCTTTCTCGGAGGCTGAAAGGAGAGGCATCTTTGCTTCTGCAGCATTGGAAGACAAGATAATAAATGAAGCTAGTTGGATCTAGTGATCTGGCCAACTTCAGAGCAGCACTTGCAAGTTTTATAACACACAACTAATATTAAGACTGAAAAATCCCTTTAACAATATGACAACACATTTAAAAAAAAAAAAAAAAAAAAACACGAGTGGAAGGAAAATGTATTATAGGCTCTTGCACAAATATTACCAGACATTGTAGGTAATAATGTAAAAGTTTGTCTCCTTGACCCCTTCACCCCCAAGGGTGGTTTGCGCGTTAATTCCCGGGCCAATTTTTACAATTCTGACAACTGTCCCTTTATGAGGTAATAACTCTGGAACACTTCAACGGATCTAGGCGATTCTGACAATGTTTTCTCGTGACATATTGTACTTCACTTTAGTGATAACATTTCTTTGCTATAACTTGCGTTTATTTATGAAAAAAATGTAAATATGGCGAAAATTTAGAAAATTTTGTGATTTTCATACTTTAAATTTTTATGCCCTTAAACCAGAGAGTTACGTGACCCAAAATAGTTAATAAATAACATTTCCCACATGTCTACTTTACATCAGCACAATATTGGAAACAAAATTTTTTTTGTTAGGAAGTTATACGGGTTAAACGTTGACCAACAATTTCTCATTTTTACAACAAAATTTACAAAACCAATTTTTTTAGGGACCACCTCACATTTGAAGTCACTTTGAGGGGTCTATATGGCAAAAAATACCCAAACGTGACACCATTCTAAAAACTGCACCCCTCAAGCTTCTCAAAACTACATTCAAGAAGATTAACAACCATTCAGGCGCTTCACAGGAGCAGAAGCAACATGGAAGGAAAAAATTAACATTTAACTTTTTAGTCACAAAAATGATCTGTTAGCAACAATTTTTTAATTTTCCCAAGGATAACAGGAGAAATTGGAACAAAAAAGTTGTTGTCCAATTTGTCCTGAGTATGCTGATACCCTATATGTGGGGGGGGAACCACTGTTTGGGCGCACGGCAGGGCTCGGAAGGGAAGCAGCGTTGTTTGACTTTTTCAACCTAAAATTGGCTGGAATTGAGATTGGACGCCATGTTGCGTTTGACGAGCCCCCAATGTGCCCAAACAGTGGAAACCCCCCACAAGTGACCCCATTTTGGAAACTAGACACCCTAAGGAACTTATCTAGATGTGTGGTGAGCACCTTGAACCCCCCCTAGGGCTTCACAGGTGTTTATAACGCCTGGGCGTGAAAATAAAAAATCATATTTTTTCCACAAACATGATCGTTTAGTCCCCAATTTTTTATTCTCCCAAAGGTAGCAGGAGAAATTGGACCCCAAAAGTTGTTGTCCAATTTGTCCTGAGTACGCTGATACCCTATATCTGGGGGGGAACCACTGTTTGGGCGCACGGCAGGGCTCGGAAGGGAAGCAGCGCCATTTAACTTTTTCAACCTAAAATTGGCTGGAATTAAGATTGGACGCCATGTTGCGTTTGAAGAGCCCCCAATGTGCCCAAACAGTGGAAACCCCCAAGTGACACCATTTTGAAAACTAGACCCCCTAAGGAACTTATCTAGATATGTGGTGAGAACTTTGAACCCCCAGGTTTTTCACTAAAGTTTATACTGCCCAGGTGTGAAAATAAAAAATCCTATTTTGTGCCACAAAAATGATCGTTTAGTCCCCAGTTTTTAATTTTCCCAAGCATAACAGGAGAAATTGGACCCCAAAAGTTGTTGTCCAATTTGTCCTGAGTACGCTGGTACCCCATATGTGGGAGAAAACTACTGTTTGGGCACACGTTGGGGCTCAGAAGGGAAGAAGTGACGCTTTGGAATGCAGACTTTGATGGAATGGTCTGCGGGTGTCATGTTCTATTTGCAGAGCCCCTGATGTGGTTAAACAGTAGAAACTCCCCCACAAGTGACACCATTTTGGAAACTAGACCTCCTAAGGAACTTATCTAGATATGTGGTGAGAACTTGGAACCCCCCAGTGTTTCACTAAAGTCTATACTGCCCAGGCGTGAAAATAAAAAATCCTATTTTGTGCCCACAAAAATGATCGTTTAGTCCCCAATTTTTAATTTTCCCAAGCATAACAGGAGAAATTGGATCCCAAAAGTTGTTGTCCAATTTGTCCTGAGTACGCTGGTACCCCATATGTGGGAGAAAGATGGATTTTTGGTTCTTACCGTAAAATCTTTCTTGGAGCCTTCATTGGGGGACACAGATTACCATGGGTGTATGCTGCTGCGGCTAGGAGGCTGACACTATGCAAAAACAAGAAAATTGGCTCCTACCCGGCAGTATACACCCACCGACAGACACCAAGTACCTCAGTTGGTGAGAAAGCAGTAGGAGAAGCCACGGAACTTTAAACATATGTACCAACCCAACAAGGAGCTCAAAGCCCAACACGGTACAACTTAAACAGGGAGGGTGCTGTGTCCCCCACTGAAGGCTCCAAGAAAGAGATTTTACGGTAAGAACCAAAAATCCATTTTTCTTTATCGCCTTATTGGGGGACACAGATTACCATGGGACGTTCCAAAGCAGTCCCAAGGGCGGGAACAGCAATAAGGAATGAAAGAACAGGAAGGGCTTAGGTCGGCCGATGCGCCACCGCCGCCTGCAGAACCTTCCTACCAACAACTGCATCAGACAAGACCTGGGTATGAACCCTGTAGAACCTTGCAAAGGTGTGCAAGGATGACCAGGTCGCGGCCCTGCAAATTTGTAAAGCTGAAGCCTGGTGACAAACGGCCCACGAAGCCGCCACAGCCCAGGTGGAGTGAGCTCTCACTCCCGGAGGGGGCCGTTTTTCATGAAGTCGGTACGCTTCCAGAATGGTAGAGCGAATCCAGCAAGCGATCGTGGATTTGGATGCCGGAAGCCCTTTCTGGCGACCTTTAGAGATGACCAGCAAAGAATCGGACTGACGAAAAGAAGAGGTCCTAGCGAGATAGACACGCAAGGCTCTAACTACGTCCAGTTTGTGGAGAGACTTCTCAAGAGGGTGAGAAGGAGCAGGACAAAAAGATGGGAGAACGATATCCTCATTGATGTGGAAAGAGGACACCACCTTCGGAAGAAAGGAAGGAACGGGCCTGAGGACGACCTTATCCTGATGGAGAACGAGGTAAGGGGAACGACATGACAAGGCCGCCAACTCAGAAACTCTTCTGATGGAAGTAATGGCAATCAAGAAGGTTACCTTCCATGAGAGAAGGGATAAAGGAATGTCCTGGATAGGCTCGAACGGCGCCTTTTGAAGAGCGCTGAGGACGAGATTTAGATCCCACGGGTCTATCGGCGAATGATAAGGAGGTGCCACCTGGGCGACCCCTTGGAGAAAGGTCTTAACCTGCGACAAGGAAGCGAGCTCTCTTTGGAAGAGGATAGATAGAGCAGAGACCTGGCCGTTGAGACTACTGAGGGATAGACCCACCTCTAAACCAGACTGGAGAAAACCAAGTATGGATGAAATAGAAAAGGACATCGGAAAGACTTTTTTATCGCCGCACCAACGGAAAAAAGCCTTCCAGTACCTATGGTAAATGCGGGAAGAGGCCGGTTTTCTGGCTCTGACCATAGTCTGAATCACCTGGTCGGACAAACCTGATTCCCTCAGGATTGCGGCCTCAATGGCCATGCCGTTAAACTCAGAGACTGAGAATTCTCGTGGTAAAGGGGGCCTTGCGAGAGAAGATCCGGACGTCTGGAAGACTTCAAGGAACGTCTGCGAGCATGTTCACCAGTTCCGCGTACCAAGGCCGTCTCGGCCAGTCTGGCGCCACTAGAATCACTGGTACGCCTTCCGATTTTATCTTTTTGACCACTCGTGGGATCAAGGCAAGCGGCGGAAACAGATAAGGAAGTCGGAACTGGGACCACGGAATTACTAGGGCATCGCAAGCGACGGCTAGAGGGTCCCTGGACCTGGCTACGAAGCGTGGAACTTTGTGGTTCATCCGAGATGCCATGAGATCGACATCCGGTGAGCCCCAGCGCTGGCATGTCTGATTGAAGACTGTGGGATGAAGAGCCCATTCGCCTGATGCTAGACCTTGACTAAAGTCGGCTGCCCAATTTTCCACCCCTGGAATGTGAACGGCTGAGATTGTCGGAACATAACGTTCCGCCCAGCGCAGTATCTTGGCCACTTCTGCCATTACATGCTTGCTGCGTGTGCCCCCCTGGTGGTTTATGTATGCCACAGCCGTGGCGTTGTCCGACTGAATGCGGACCGGCATGCCAACGAGGAGAGGCTGCCAATGAAGAAGGGCTAGGAAGATTGCTCTGATCTCCAGAAGATTGATAGGGAGAAGAGCCTCCTGTGGGTTCCAGCGTCCTTGGGCTGTTTTCTGATGGACACCGCTCCCCATCCTAGAAGGCTGGCATCGGTGGTGATGACTTGCCACTGAAGCGGAAGAAGAGACCTCCCTTGAAGGACTGACTCTGGCATTGCCCACCAAGTCAGGGATTGCCTCACTCTGAGCGGGAGAATGGGGCGGTCCAAAGACCGCGTGGTCTTGTCCCAGGCTGAAAGAAGAGCCAGCTGGAGGGGGCGAAGATGAAATTGTGCAAAGGGCACTGCTTCTAAGGAGGCTACCATCTTCCCCAGGACCTTCATGCAGTATCGAAGGGGAACGGGCGTTGGACGTTTTAGAATTTGGATTCCCTTGGAAAGAGCCGCAAATTTTTCCCTTGGAAGAAACACACGGGCTAGATTCGTGTCGAATTCCATGTCCAGAAAGGTCAGACGCTGAGTGGGGCTCAAAATGGACTTTTCCCTGTTTACTATCCATCCGAGGCAGCAAAGAGTATCCAGGGTTATCTGGAGACTCTGAAGACAGTCTTGATGGGATGAGCCCTTGATCAAGAGATCGTCCAGATAAGGGATGATAAGGATCCCCCTGGAGTGAAGGAGGGCCATGACTGCTGCCATCACCTTCGTGAAAACCCAGGGAGCGGAGGCCAGGCCGAAGGGAAGCGCCGTGAACTGGTAGTGATTTTCCTGAATCGCAAAACGAAGATATTTCTGATGTTGCAAACAAACAGGGATGTGAAGACAGGCATCCCGTATGTCCACAGAGCAGAGAAATTCTCCAGGTTCCATTGAGGCCATCACCGAGCGAAGAGACTCCATTTTGAAGTGGAGAATCTTCACGTAGCGGTTGAGCAATTTGAGGTCCAGGATCGGCCGAAGGGAACAGTCTTTCTTTGGGACTACGAAGAGATTTGAGTAGAACCCTGAAAACCGTTTGTTTGGGGGAATGGGAACGATCACTCCAGCCGTGAGAAGGGAGGAGACGGCTTGAAAGAAACCTGGAATGTGAGACCGCTGTCTTGGAAGTCGAGACAGGAAAAATCTTCTGTTTGGCGGGGAAGCAAATTCGATCTTGTATCCGGATGCGATGATTTCCCTGAGCCAAGCGTCGTCGACAACGGACAGCCAAGCGTACACGAAAAAGGAAAGTCCGCCTCCCACCCTGGAAGAGCTTCCAGGTGGGGGTGACCAGTCACTTTGAGGAAAACCTACCGGAATGGGCGCCTGAAGACCTGGGGTATTGTCCTCTAGATCTCCAGCGGGGAGCGGGTTTGTAAGATGGTTTTTTGTGCTCTCGCTCATTAGAGGCGGAAGGCCGATCTTGCTTGGTAGATCTCTCTGTGGACGAAAAGGAACGAAAGGGCCTAAACGTCCGGAAACCCTATCTGTTAAAAAAGCGTTTTGGTCGAGACTGGGGAAGAGAAGTGCTTTTACCACCAGTGGCATCGGATATTATTTGATCCAGCTTGGCTCCAAAGAGCCTAGAGCCATGGAATGGCAGGTTGGTAAGAGACTTTTTAGAGGTGGTATCCGCATTCCATGACTTTAGCCAAAGGACTCGGCGTACGGCTACTATGTTGCTGTTAGCCCTTGCCACGCACCCAGCAGCATCCAAGGAGGCGGCCAAAAGGTATTTACCCGCATGATTAATTTGATCTGCGAGATCTGCCAACTCATCCAGAGGAGCTGCTGCTAATATGCCCCTGCGAAGGATCTTAGCCCAAGCCGAGATGACTTGCCACCCAGGCAGACGCGAAAATCGGACAGAGGGAGGCGCCAGATGCCTCGAAAATGGACTTCGCCAGAGATTCTATTTGCCTGTTTGTTGGATCCTTAAGCGATGCCCCATCTGGGAGGGATAGAACCGTCTTAGAGGCTATGCGAGAGACAGGAGGATCCACTTCGGGGGCTTTGGTCCATTTTGTGAGTAAATCTACAAAGGGGTACAGGACATCTAAATATCTGCGGCCTGAGAAGCATTGCTCAGGGTGCTCCCAATGTTTGGTTAGTGTACGTTCGGGATGGAGGCCTTGCACGTTTAAATGGAACAGAGTATTACTGAGGCGGGGGCTTGTCCTGCTTAATTTCTAGGGTTTGGAAGATAGCTGAAAGGAGACTATCGACCATATTCCGAGTTTTAGATATGTTATCTGCTTCTGAACTAGATCCCGATTGGGGATCATCCTCTGACTTAATGTCGTCCCCTGAAGAGGGAGAAGGGCACCTGGGTGAAGCAGATGGACCTAGTGAGCTGGAAGACGAGCCAGACGCGACACGCTTCCTAGAAATCCTACTCGGCCTGTCCCTCTGAAGGTCGCAGTCAGGTGCGGACGACTCACCTTGAGAGGCGGTCGTTGCACAGGTGGCTGTAGATAGCTGAGGCAAACGTTTTAGGACCTGGACCAGGGACTGAGACACTTTAGTCAGATCAGAGACCGACTGAGACATAGCAACGGCCCACTCTGGGAGAGGGGAAGTACCCTCATCACGGGAATCGGTGTGCTCCTGAGAGGCTGGCATAGCTGAAGGACTGCAGGACGGACAGAAGGGTGACGACTGACCTGTAGCCCACTTCTTTTTACAGCGTGCACAGGCGTAGTGAGTAACGGTGGGCTTAAAGGAAAGCACCGTTGAAGGGTTGGGCATAGGTGGGTTACTCGTTATGGCCACACTAAATAGACAGGGACTGCAGAGGAGAGCCAATTTGCCATAAAGCGCTGAGCCTACCGGGAATCTGACGAGCAGCAGTACCCTGATGTTTCCCCCAAGCAGTGAGGAAGCAAGTGAAATTGCAGGATGGAAGCTAGCAGTGAAGTCGGTGGGCGGAGCTTGGCGCCAGGCCGTGATTGGACAATGGCAGCGGAGGGGCGCAGTAATAAAAGAGATTGATGCCTCTAAAAAGAAAGGCGTCATGTGATAGGGTGGAATGGGCGCGAAAAAAGCGCGCCCAGAGTGAGGAAATGAGCGCGTCCAGAGCGGGGAGGAGAGAAAGTGAAAGTGACGCGGTCTCCTCCCCCGCCTGGATCTGTAAACTGAAATGGCCGCGGCGCCGGTACATTGAGGTGAGCCTGCGCCACACCGATGTGAAACACCCCCCCCCGTGATAAAATAAAATCCCCGCAGATAACTCAGGAGACCGCTCCATGTGGGACCGCTGTGTGCCTCTGCACCGTGGGGAGCACGGCTGCAGCGTGAGGTGCGCGGCTTGTAGTGGAGAAGGAGGAGGGGGAAATTCAAATGGTGCTCAGAGAAGTGCAGGGCTGAAGGGAATGATCAGACTCTTACCTGACGTCCCTGAAGAGGATGACCACAGGGGCCATGCGAGCAGACAGGCCGCTGGGAGAGGTCCTCTTGCCCTTTGTCATGCAGAAGACGGCGTTTTCTTGCTGGGAGCGAAGGATAGCCCACTGGCTGCCGCCGTCTTCCTCTCAGCCCTATCCCAGGAGAGGGGTGAGGAGTTGCTTTGGCAAGGACAGGCCACCCGTCATCAGTCCATAGCACCGAATGGTGATAGGGGAAAAGTCCTGCCTGCGGTACTGACAGTTGCGATGTGGATGACACCACACTGCTCGCTCAGCCGCCTGATATGGGAAATCAGGGTGATAACTACGCCCTGTTTCCCGACGGAGAACCTGAAAAACAAACGAGAAAGGATTATAAAGTTCGACAAACACCTAAGGAAAGAAAGGAATTCGTAACTGCGGATCTGAGAAGATCCCGGTCCACCTCCTACAGACACTAAGCACAAACTGAGGTACTTGGTATCTGTTGGTGGGTGTATACTGCCGGGGAGGAGCCAATTTTCTTGTTTTTGCATAGTGTCAGCCTCCTAGAAGCAGCAGCATACACCCATGGTAATCTGTGTCCCCCAATAAGGCGATAAAGAAAACTACTGTTTGGGCACACGTTGGGGCTCAGAAGGGAAGAAGTGACACTTTGGAATGCAGACTTTGATGGAATGGTCTGCGGGCATCATGTTCTGTTTGCAGAGCCCCTGATGTGGTTAAACAGTAGAAACCACCCACAAGTGACCCCATTTTGAAAACTAGACCCCCTAAGGAACTTATCTAGATATGTGGTGAGAACTTCGAACCCCCCAGTGTTTCACTAAAGTTTATGCTACCCAGGCATGAAAATAAAAAATCCTATTTTGTGCCCACAAAGATGATCGTTTAGTACCCAATTTTTAATTTTCCCAAGCGTAACAGGAGAAATTGGACCCTAAAAGTTGTTGTCCAATTTGTCCTGAGTACGCTGGTACCCCATATGTGGGAAAAAACTGTTTAGGCACACGTCGGGGATCGGAAGGGAGTGACGCTTTGGAATGCAGACTTAGATGGAATGGTCTGCGGGTGTCATTTTCCATTTTCCCTGATATGCCTAAACAGTAAAAAAAACAAAAAAAAACACAAGTGGCATTGTTTTGGAAACTAGACCCCCAAGGAACTTATCTAGATGTGCCCCAACTAATCTAATGTTTCCGGTAAAGTAATTTAGTAGTGCATTGAGATGTGGTACAATTTGAAGCAATCCTTCATACACAGGCCAGGTTTTGCATTGATAAATGGTGTCCTTGCGTATTCCGTTTTTGTAACACACTCGGCACCTTTTTTGCGATTTACCTCTTTTTCCAGTTTGCGGGACCTCCCCCGGGAAATGCCGACCTGGTACAATACGAGCACCTTCAGTTCCGGAAGTTCTGGGGTCCGCTCCTTCCAGAGTGCCAAACATCAGGGCCTTAACCACTACCTCCTGGAACTCAAGGTACGACGTATCGCTGGGGCATGCACATTGTGACAGCAGGAATGCGTTGAGCATTGCCAATTGGACGATGTGCACGGCCAGCTTTTTGTACCACACCTTAGCCTTTCTCAAAGCATTGTACGGTTGGAGGAGTTGATCGGAGCGATCAACGCCCCCCATGTTTTTATTGTACCCCAGCACACATTCAGGTTTGCTGACCTGTGCAGAGGTACCCCATACAGTGCTGAGGGCACTGCCATCACCGTGTATGGTGGTCAAGAGAAGGACATCCCTCTTGTCCTTGTACTTGACCACCAGCAGGTGGTTGCTACATTGGGCCCTGCTCTCACCTTTTCGGAGCATCTGCCCAAGTAGCGTCTTCGGGAGGCCTCTATGATTTTTGCGGACAGTACCGCAAGCTGCGGTACCTCGCGCAGAGAGGGATTTGTAGAGTGGGAAACTGGTATAAAAGTTATCAGTGTCGAGGTGATGACCTTTATCCAGCAGTGGGTGCACCAAATCCCACACAATTTTCCTACTCACTCCCAGGTCAGGAGGACACTCAGGGGGTTCAATCCTGGTGTCCTTTCCTTCCTACACTCTAAACCTGTGGGTGTACCCTGAGGTACTCTCACACAGCTTATAGAGTTTGATTCTGTACCTGGCCCTCTTACTGGGCAGGTATTGACGGAATCTGAGCCTGCCCTTAAAATGGACCAAGGACTCATCCACGCAGATGTTCCTTTGGGGCACGTACACTTCAGCAAACTTTTTGTTGAAGTGTTCGATGACAGGCCGAACTTTGAACAGACGGTCAAAGTTGGGGTCATCTCGTGCGGGACACTGTGCATTATCGTTATAATGCAGAAACTTGTGGATGGCCTGAAAACGCGTCCGGACCATGACCATTCGGAACACTGGAGTGTTGTATAAAATATCAACACTCCAATATTGCCGAATTTCAGGCTTCTTCAGGATACCCATGTGGAGGACCAGGCCCCAAAACTTTGTCATTTCAACTGCGTCCACAGGAGACCAGTTAGTATAGGATGAACGCGGGTTTTGCTCCAAAAATTGCCGAGCGTACAAATTAGTTTGCTCCACCATGAGGTTAACAAAATCCTCAAAGAAAAAGACTTTGAAAAAATCAATTTCTGTGAGGCCGGTGGTGTCAAACTTGATTCCTGATTCTGCCACAAAATCAGGAATCGGTGGCTCGTAGTTTTCGGGGGGGGCGAGGTCCACACAGGGTCTGCTGAATCAGCTGCGGGCATGGTGGGCGCTGCCTCATCTTCTGTACTGAGCGTCTGTGTGGCGGTTCCGCAGGACCCGAGAAGGAAGATGAGGAGGTGGAAGAGGAAGAGGATGAAGAATCCGAAAAATAAAGAAAAGTCGGATCGTCATCCTCGCTATCAGTGTCGGAGGCAAGGTAAGAATATGCCTCCTCCATTGAATAGCGCTGTTGGGAGGAACGTGATGAGCTGGACATTTTTTTGTGTAAATATGGTGCTTGGGTGTACTTTATTTTTTATAACTGTGTATGTGGTGGGGGGGGCTAGTGATTGGTGCACACTATCCTGTAAGAAAAAGCTAAAAGGAAATGGGGAGCAAAATACCTGTGAAAAAAAGTCTAAAACAGCAGGTCCTAGATATGATAAGTGAACGGCGTCACGTATCAAAATTTAGTGGCTGCTGGATGTGTGCACAGGGGTGGCGCAAAGGGGGGGGGGGGGTGAAAAAGAAAAATGGAAAACAGCCGGCACGAACTTTGATAAGTGAATTGCGTCGCCCGACCTCTCTGCAGGACTCCTCAGCTAGAGGACCCCTGCAGACAGGTCAGAGGCAGGTCAGGGGCAGGTCACAGAGCGGTCACATTGCTGCTGTGACCTGTCATTGGTGGGATCGAATGATTACATCGATCCCACCAATCCCTGCTCTGCCTGGTGACCATGGTAACTGCCTAGGATCGGAGCTCATGGCCAGGTCATCAGCAGGGCACAGAGCGGTCACAGCGTGACCGCAGCTGTGCCCTGTGGCTGGCGTGATCTCCAATCTAATCAATAGCGCCAACCACTTCCTGCAGGCCCTGCTGGGCCTGTCCTAGGCTCTGGCCTAGGATCGGTGCTATTACAGCACCGATCCGGGCCGGTACCGGTAGGGCACAGCGGCGATATTGCGCCGCTGTGCGCTGCGATTGGCGCGATCGATTAGATCAGCGATCGCGCCAATCTTTGGGCTTTTCTCCGATGCCTGGCGTTGCCAGGCACCGGTCCTAGGATCGAGTACATCGGTACTCGATCCTAGCCTAGGTTCCTGTTTCAGCCAATCTGATTGGCTGAAACAAAGAAGCGCTGTGATTGGCTGTTCTGAATTGAACAGGGGCGGGCCAGGGCAGAGACTGCCCAGGATGCCGAGGCCATCTATCCTGAGGTAAGATGGCGTCGACATTTTAATGCGATCACCGCGACTTAAGTCGCGATGTCGCATTAAAGGGCATGACGTAATATTCCGTCCATGGGACTTAGGGCCCAGGTCACATGGACGGAATATTACATCCAAAGTAGGAAAGGGGTTAATAGACTATCATTTGCCTATTAGATAGGTAGACAGTGTAAGCTGAATGCCAGGGTTACACAATATGTGCATGAGGCTCACATGGCACCAGGTTTAGTCCTGTTCAGACATCTTACAGATACAATACACAGGATGAATCCGGGTCATACCGTTTTTCTTATTTTAGATACTGGGAGGTGAATTGATGAGAGTCATGTATGCAAAATATTATATACGATAGAGAATCCTTTTTTGACTCCTCTGCCTGAAGTCACACAGCATAAAGGCAGTCAATCAAGCCGGAGTAGGCGGCGCTGAGTGGCGAATGGACCTGGAGTGACGTAGAAATCAGATCTACAGCCTCATTTGCATATCAATTCAAACATGGATATCTCAGTTATGGAAGAATGGTCTGTTTAGGCAAGGCTGTAGTCACATAATTGTATAAAAAAAATTGCTCCGATGTTGGTCCAGAAAAGCAGGACGAGTGTCATGTGAGGACAATGCGATTTTTCTCACCTAGCATCCATATGACATCCGTATGCAATGCGGTTTAACACCACCTTTTACATATTGTAATTATGTGTCAATTAAAGCTAGTTTACAAACTAATAAAGCAATATTGTATACAGAGATAGATACATAGATAAAGATAAAAAGAGGCAGCACTCCATTAATAAGCAAAACGTGTGGACCTATCACAGAAATGTTCTCAAGCAAGAAACCCGACGGCTCTGAACAGCGGTGACATCAGTAACTACAACCCTCGATAGAGTTATGCTGGCCTCTATGACACTCGGTCACTCTGATGAGCGATGTAGTTACAGATGTCACCGCTGTTCAGAGCTGCCAGGTCTTGCGGGAACAGTCAGCTTTGGCTATGTACTGCAACCATAGGTCACTCCCGGTCATATCTCATGAGCGATGCCGTTACTGAGATATTGACGTCATTGCTCATGAGACATGACCAGGAGCGACCTATGAAGCGTTCTCAGAACAATGCTCCATAGACTGTTGTACTGAATCTGTGGATGTTGTGGGAACACCATGGATTACGTCAGAGCTGCAGGCGTTTTTATTAATAATAAGTTGGTGAATAAGGGATGGCCACTTGTTTATATTTCTTTACCTCCCGCTTTAAGGCTGTGTGCCCACGTTGCGTTTTTTAAACGCTCAGGAATCGCTTAGCAGCTAAAAACGCAGCATGCTCATTGATTTTCGCATTGCTGAGTATTTTTAGCCTTCCCCAATGTTCCCAGAAAACGCGCGTCAAAAAACGCCTCAAAAACGCGCAAGAAACGCGCGGAAAAAAGACGCGCGTTTTCTGGGAAGGGGATCAGTTTCCTGAGCGTTTAAAAATGCTAACGTGGGCACATAGCTTTAAGGTCTTTCAGGTTTCCATTTTTTTGACTACTTCAGATTCATTGGACTACATTGGATCCCTTTTTTTTTTTCTCAATTGGTGAACGAGTGTTTTTTTATTTTTTGGGTTTTTTTTTAAACAAACTACTTTTTGTGTGTGTTTTTATTTTTGATTACTGGGTTAGTAATGAGGGTAGCTGATAGATACCTTTCCATTACGCCACCAGGGCTTAATGCCAAATGACATTATAGAGCTGACATCAATCCCATAAACTATTATCCAGATTGCCACAGCATCAGGGCAAATTGGGAAAAGCTGGTGCGAAATGCCAGAATTGGCACATCTGTAATGAGCTAATTCTGGGGCAGCTGCGGGCTTGTATTTTTAGGATGGGAAGTGCCCAATAACGTTTCCAGCCTGATAATACAAACCCACAGCTGTCTGATTTACCTTGGCTGGTTATGAAAAATAAGGGGGGGACCACACACATCATTTTTTAAAATTATTTACATACTAACTTAACTAAGGCTAAACACCCTGTAGTGACACACGAAAGGCACTAAAGGGTGAAGATTTGTTATATGTAGGGGACTTGTGAAATTATAGGTCTACAGGGGTTCCCTGAAAAATGCCCACAAGAAAAATGCCCACCCGGAAAATTGTCCACGCGGAAAATTGCCAAATGCAGCATCAAAAAGTTTAAGACCTATAATTTTTGAGGTGCAAGGTGATGATGTTCACAAGATATGTGATTAACTTGTGATTTAGGCTGTGTGTCCACGTAGCGTTTAAGCGTTTCAGCAGCGCTTTTAGACAAGCGATTCTGCTGCAGAAATGCTAAAGAAAAGCATCCAATTGATTTTTAATGAAAAACGCACATGTTGTGCCAATGGTGCGTTTTTAACCGCTGCGGAAACACTTATCGATTAAAAACGCAGCATGTTCATTAATTTTATCAATTTTATTTTATTTAATTTTTATTAATTAATAGTGCTGCCTGTGGCCCGTGTGCTGCCTGGGACCCCATTTTCTGCCTGGGGGCCCCGTGCGCTGCCTGGGGGCCCCGTGCGCTGTCTCTGCTCCTGTGTGCTGCCTGGGACCCCGTTCACTGTCACTGCCCCCCGTGTGCTGCCTGATCTACAACATCTGGGGTATATTCTGAATGGGAGGGGTATAATCTGGCCTAGGCCTAACTATACCCCGGGGTGTATTCTGGCCCAGAGGGGTATAATCTGGCCTAGGCCACTTTAACCCCGGGTATATTCTGGGCGGGAGGTTAATCTGGCCTGTTACACCGGAATTGCCATAGCAGCGCCGCTCTCCTATTGATTCAGTGGCAGTGAATCTGGCGCCTGCACTTCCTTCCCTGTCCACATGACTACCAAGATTAAGAGTAAACAGATCCTACATAGTTATGTATCGAACACATATACTGCAGGTGTAGGCAGGCATAGGATGAAAGAAAATGCAGAATGGATTGGAATCAGGGTCTCTAGGCCCATACACACCACACAGAGTGGAATGACAACTCGTAAGAACAGACTCTGTCCTCTGGTACTAGGTATGAGTGAACCGAACCTGTAGAACTCGGAGCAGTCATCTGGGCCCAGAGACCTTTGTTGAAATCCATTCTGCATTTTCTTTGCTGCCTGTGTTGTGCTGTATTGTATTTCAATGGAGCCCATGGAAGTCAACTGGGTTTCCTTGTTGACATTATTTCAATTGGGCCTTCCAGCGCTTCCCCACCCCCATTGTTTCCAATTGGCAATCATGTCATTCCTTTTGGTACAACCCCAGTGAACAATGGCTTTCCTGCTGTGCCAGCCAATTGTGTTTTGGTTAGTTAAAACATGTATGGTACTTTAACCCCTTCACCCCCAAGGGTGGTTTGCACGTTCATGACCGGGCCAATTTTTACAATTATGACCACTGTCCCTTAATGAGGTAATAACTCTGAAACGCTTCCATGGATCCCGGTGATTCTGACATTGTTTTCTCGTGACATATTGTACTTCAAGTTAGTGGTAAAATTTAATTCACATAACTTACGTTTATTTGTGAAAAAAGCGAAAATTTTGAAAATTTCGCAATTTTCCAACTTTGAATTTTTATGCCCTTAAATCACAGAGATACGGCACACAAAAAAATTAATAACATTTCCCACATGTTTACTTTATATCAGCACAATTTTGGAACCAAAATTTTTTTTTGTTAGGAAGTTATAAGGGTTAAAAGTTGACCAGCGATTTCTCATTTTTACAACACCATTTTTTTTTTATGGACCACATCACATTTGAAGCCACTTTGAGGGGTCTATATGATAGAAAATACCCAAAGGTGACGCCATTCTAAAAACTGCACCCCTCAAGGTGCTTAAAACCACATTCAAGAAGTTTATTAACCCTTCAGGTGCTTCACAGGAATTTTTTGAATATTAAAAAAAAAAAAAACATTTAACTTTTTTTCACAAAAAAAAAATAATTCAGGTTCAATTTTTTTTATTTTACAAAGGGTAAAAGGAGAGGTTGGACTGGAAAAGTTATTGTGCAATTTGTCCTGAGCACGCTGATACCTGATATGTGAGGGGGAACCACCGTTTCGGCACATGGCAGATCTCAGAAGGGAAGGAGCGCCGTTTGACTTTTTCAATGCAAAATTGACTGGAATTCTGATCGGATGCCATGTCACGTTTGGAGAGCCCCTGATGTACCTAAACAGTGGAAACCCCCCACAAATGACACCATTTTGGAAACTAGACCCCCCAAGGAACTTATTTAGATGTTTGGTGAGAACTTTGAACCCCCAAGGGCTTCACAGAAGTTTATAACGTACAGCCGTACAATTATAAAATCATATTTTATCCACAAAAATGATCTTTTCACCCTCAATTCTTACTTTCCCAAGGGTAACAGGACCCTAAAAGTTATTGTGCAATTTGTCCTGAGTAAGCTGATACCCCATACGTGGGGGTAAACCACTATTTGGGCGCATGGCAGAACTCGGAAGGGAAGTAGCACCATTTGACTTTTTTGGCTGGAATTGAGATCGGACAGCATGTCGCGTTTGGAAAGCCCCTGATGTACCTAAACAGTGGAATCCCCCCACAAGTGACCCCATTTTGGAAACTAGACCCCCTAAGGAACTTATCTAGATGTGTGGTGAGCACTTTGAACTCCCCCAGTGCTTCACAGAAGATTATAACGCCCGGGCGTGAAAATAAAAAAATCGTATTTTTTCCACAAACATGATCATTTAGTCCCCATTTTTTATTTTTTTTCCCATGGGTACCAGGACAAAATGGACCACCAAAAGTTGTTGTCCAATTTGTCCCGAGTACACCGATACCCCATATGTGGGAGAAAACTACTGTATGGGCACACGTCGGAGGCTCGGAAGGGAAGTAGTGACGTTTTGGAATGCAGACTTTGATGGAATGGTCTGCGGGTGTCATGTTGCCTTTGGAGAGCCCCTGATGTACCTAAACAGTGGAAACCCCCCACAAATGACACCATTTTGGAAACTAGACCCCCTAAGGAACTTATCTAGATGTGTGGTGAGCACTTTGAACCCCCAAGGGCTTCACAGAAGTTTATAATGCCCGGGCATGAAAATAAAAAAAAAATCTTTTTTTTCCCACAAAAATGACATTTTTGCCCCCAATTTTTTATTTTCCTAAGGGCAACAGGAGAAATAGAACCCCAAAAGTTGTTTTGCAATTTGTCCTGAGTAGGCTGATACCCCATATGTGGGTGTAAAACACTGTTTGGGCGCATGGCAGAGCTTGGAAGGGAAGGAGCACCATTTGACTTTTTCAAAGCAGAATTGGCTGGAATTGAGATCAGGCGCCATGTTGCGTTTGGAGAGCACCTGATGTGCCCAAACACTGGAAACCTCCCAATTCTAACTCCAACCCTAACGGGAAAATGAAAATACATTTTTTTAATTTTATTATTTTTCCCTAACTAAGGGGGTGATAACGGGGGGGGTTTGATTTACTATTTATGGCGGTTTTTATTTTTGGCAGCTGTCATACGCTAAAAGACGCTTTTTATTGTAAAAATAGTTTTTGCATCACCACATATTGAGAGCTATAATTTTTCCGTATTTTTACCCACCGAGTCATGTGAGGTCTTATTTTTTGCGGGACGAGTTGATGCTTTTATTGGTATCATGTTCGGGCACGTGACTTTTTTTTATCGCTTTTTATTCCGATTTTTGGGACGCAGAATGAACAAAAACCAGCGTTTCATGAATTTCTTTTGGGGGGTGCGTTTACACCGTTCAGCGTGCGGTAAAATTGATAAAGCGGTTTTATTCTTCGGGTCAATACGGTTACAGCGATACCTCAATTATGTCATTTTTTTATGTTTTGGCGCTTTTATGCAATAAAAACAATTTTATATAAAAAATAATTATTTTTGCATCGCTTTATTCTGCGAGCTATAACTTTATTTTTTCTCTGATGATGCTGTGTGGTGGCTCGTTTTTTGCGGGACAAGATGACGTTTACAGCGGTACCATGGATATTTATATGCGTCTTTTTGATCGTGCGTTATTACACTTTTTGTTCGGCAGTATGATAATAAATTATTATTTTTTGCTTTGTTTTTTATTTTTTAAGGGGTTCGCTAAAGGGGTTAACTAATGGGACAGTTTTATAGGGCAGGTCGTTACGGACGCGGCGATACCAAATATGTGTACTTTTATTGTTTGGTTTTTTTTATTTCCAAAAAATGAATTTATTAGGGAATTTTTTTTTTTTTTTTTTTTTTTTTTTTTAATTTATTTAGCGATTTTTTTAAAATTATCTTTACACTTTTTTTTTTAAACTTTATTAGGTTGTCCCAGGGGGGATATCACTGATCTGTCACATCACAGATCACTGTGACAGATCATCTATCTGTCACAGGCAGTATGCAGGTTTCCTCCTTGCCTGCGCTTTGCAGGCACTGAGGAAGTCAGCTCCCTGCAGGCCCCCGAAGGTCCCAGTCGCCATCTTGGATGCGGGGACCTGCAGGGAAAGAGCCGCCCGCAGCAGCGCTGCACATTGCGCTGCTATGGGGGGCTTAGGGAAGCACGGAGGGAGCCCCCTCCCTGCCGATGCTTCCATTTAACCCCCGGTACACCGCGATCATGTTTGATCACGGTGTGCAAGTGGTTAACGTGTCGGGGGCAGTCCGTGACCGCCCCTGACACATAATGCCGGGTATCAGCTGTGATGATCAGCTGACACCCGGCCGCGATCAGCGGCGCTCACCACGTGGGCGCCGCTGATCGCCCTAGACGTACTATCCCGTCCATGGGCATAGGGGCCCGGGTCCCATGGATGGGATAGTACGTCTGATGTCAGAAAGGGGTTAATAGATCTATCCCCATATTTTTTAATTTCTTTTCAATAAAAGTGTATTTTGAGTTCATCTAAAGTATTCTAGCCAGAGGAACAACAAAGTTATGATTTACTTGGGGTTTGAATATCTTGCATTTCATACTATCAACGCAGTGGTGACTTGGAAATGCCGACTGCAACGCTCTTGAAAATGCCATTCAATTCTCAAAACAAAGGATGACAACGTAGTTCAAGAACCAACAGAACATTATCATGACTCGTGCCCTCAAAAAGCAGAAGCAAAATGTGCGTCTGTGCTGCAGAGCATCTCACCTAGAATTCTATATTATTCTCCTGTCCTGCAGAGCATCTCACCTATACCTGTATACTATTCCCTTGTCCTGCAGAGCATTTAACCTATGCTATTGTCTGTCCTACAGAGCATCTCACCTATAACTCTCTACTGTTTTCCTGTGGATATTCATGTCTATGGGCAATTTTCACATATCATGTGAACATCCTCACCTTGCACCTCAAATATAGATCTGAAACTTTGTGATACTGCAATTGGCAATTTTCCATGTGGGCAATTTTCCGGTCACCGTCTACAGGATATCTATATATTCTCTCTGTGAATATATCTATTCCACTGTATACATTCATCTATTCTTTTTATCTATGCTATTATGACTGTTCAGGCAGAGAATTTACTGAACTTCCCTGATGAAATGTCAAGTTTCGTTTGATATGTGTGCGTAAATATTGGACAGCACACGCATGGTCAGTGTGCCGTACAATTTTTTTATCGCACCCCATGACTTGCATTGGCGAGTGTGATACAAATGTCACATCCACTTGCAGCATGCTGCGATTTTTTGCTCAGTCTGAACGGAGCTGAGGAAAAACTCGCAGATGAGCACGGACTCACCGAAATTATTGGTCAGAGTGCAATGCAATGTTTTCTCTCATTGCACTCTTCCATATTATACACTTGTGTGAGTTGTGTGAGCAAGCCTTCACGGTAATGCTGGGCTTGTCTTTGAAGATTTCTCATAAAATCACATAAGCTGTAATGTCAAAAGAGGCAACAAATAAATATATAAACATAATTAAATATAAGCAAAAAATAAAACGAGTCTGTGGTATATGACGAACTTCGATAAATCTCACCATTGTCTGGTATTTCTTTGAGGACTCCTCTTCTTATAAGTTCATCTCGGCTCTGTCTCATAGATATTTTGCGCTCCAACACTGAGAAAAGACAAGCAAACTACATGAAGGTATGTGTTTTTAGAAAATAAATCTGAAATCACTTATTGTGTTATTTGAGGGCTATGGTTGATTCAGGCCTATAAATGTCAAACTGCGGTACCTCCTTGGTTCCCTAAAATTTTCACTGGTAAATGCAATATACAGTGCCTTGAAAGACTATTCAAACTTGATGAACTTAAATTTAAATGTTTTTTTTTATTGGGATTTTATGTGATATAACAAAAAGTAGCAAAGTATTTGTGAAGTGTAGAGGAAATGATCCATGGTTTTCTAAATATTTAAAACATAAATCTAAAAATTGTGAAGTGCATTTGTATTCAGCCCTCCTAAGTCACTACTTTATAGGACGACCTTTCACTGCAATTGCTGCAGCAAATAATTTGTGGTATGTTTCTACCAGCTTTCCACATCTCGAGGATGAAATTTGTGCCCACTAGGCTTTGAAAAATAGCTGTAGCGCATGGAGATTGGATGTAGGCATCTGGGAACAGCAATTTTCAAGTCTTGTCACAGATTCTCAATAAAATTTAAGGCCTAGACTGTAACAGAGCCATTCACACATGGATATGCTTTGATCTAAACCATTCCATTGTTGTTCTGGTAGTTGGTTTAGCCTCATTGTCCTGCAGTAAGGTGAACATGTTTTCCTCCAAGATTACCCTGTATTCAGCTCCATCAATCTTCCCCCATCAATTCTGACCGGTTTCCCTGTCCCTGATGAAGAACAGCATCCCAGCAGCAGGATGTTGCCGCTACCATTTGACGGTGGGGATGGTGTTTCCAGGGTGATGTGCGATGTTTGCTTTCTGCTACACATAACGTATTGCAATTAGCCTAAATAGTTCTACTTTGGTCTCATCTAACCAGAACACCTTCTTCCAAATGCTAGCCATGTCCTCTACATGGCTTTTTGCAAACTGAAAATGGTACTTCTTATGGCTTGCTTTCATAAATGGCTTTCTTCTTGCCACTCTTCCATAATGCCAAATTTATGGAGTGATCATGAACCTCTTGACTGCTGTCCTACTTAGTGCTTTCTGTAGCGCTATGTCCGGCGCCCCTACATGGTGTCCCCTTCTCCCTCCATGCGGGCTTACTCACTGCCCCAGCCCCTCGGCACGGTCCCTGGCGTGCTTTCCGCTTCCTGGTTGTGTGCACGTCACAGCTCCCTCTGGTAGGAGATCTAAAAGAGTAAAGGTTCTGCTTGTGGAGAGAGTGTCTTAGAAATACAGAGGTCTTCAAAAGAAATTGCAAACACTAAATGGTTTGATAGCATAGTCAAGACTACATATAAGGCTACCTCATTTTCTATTTTAGATACATTCGAGCAATAATCTCTTCAAGCAGTCATGTGTCAGCATAAAGTCATGGGCCTATGTCATGGGCCTATGGGTCTGAGACTGAGCTACTAATAGAGGGCATGTTATTATTAGTATCACTATCACAGATTTTATACAGGGTCTTTATTGCCATGGAAACTTTGTATGGATTGAAAAATACAGTATGTAGAATGTTGATATTGTCAATGTCTAAACTTATGGGCCCAAAGCCTAAAACTACTGTGCTGTAATGATCTCAGGATATTTCCTGTTATTGATGCATTGTGTAGGTTAAAATCACCATTTAGATCTGTACAGTTGGATGTTTGTGTTGGATGTATTAGTATTTCTTTCCACCACAGAATGACAGTGCAGAGCATATGTCTATGGAAAAATGTAAGCACTGATTAGATTGTGTTACAGCCCATTTGGTTCTATTTACATAGAATACAAGCATATAAGAGCAGATTGGCGGGACATGCGGCAAACTAGAAATAAACATTTGACTATTACTGTACCTTTGGGTCCCCTATGCTTCATAATGCCAGCTGACTAGGGTATAACCAACTATGCACTTTACATACCTTATTCGACCAGTACCTGTTCTCTGTCCAGTGGCGTAACTACAAAGTTATGGGCCCCGGTGCGAACTTTCAAATGGGACCCTCCCCCCCCCCCCCATGCCAAACTATCCGGTGCCCCATCCTGGTATATATTTCGCCCCCGTACTGTCATAGTTCTGTAATGTATAAAAGAAAATAAACCATTATACTCATCAGGGGCTTACATAGAAGTCATGGGGATCCATATAAGAAGTATAATGCACCCCCATAGTCCTCCATTTAATATAATGCACCCCCATAGTCCTCTCTATAATACACTGCACAGTTCATAGTCATCCATGTATAGTATAATCAAATGGACCTCCATAGTCATCAATAAAGTATAATGCACAGCCGATAGTACTTCATAGTAGTAAAATGTACCTTATAGTCCTCCTAAATCCGAGCCCCCCGGATCAGATTACTTGCTGGATTACAGATTAATTCATCTCCATCCTCCAGCACAGTGTGTGTGTGTATACATACATATATATACACACACACACACACACACAATAACTATAATATATATATATATATATATATATATATATATATATATATATATATATATATATATATATATATATATATATATACATACATACACACACACATATATATATACACACACACACACACACACACATTACACAGTTGTGTCCAAAAGTATTGGCACCCCTGCAATTTTGTCAGCTAATACTCAGTTTCTTCCTGAAAATGATTGCAAACACAAATTCTTTGGTATTATCTTCATTTAGTTTGTCTTAAATGAAAAAACACAAAAGAGAATTGTCCTAAAGCCAAATTGGATATAATTCCACACCAAACATAAAAGAGAGGGTGGACAAAAGTATTGGCACTGTTCGAAAAATCATGGATGCTTCTCTAATTTGTGTAATTAACAGCACCTGTAACTTACCTGTGGCACCTAACAGGTGTTGGCAATAACTAAATCACACTTGCAGCCAGTTGACATGGTCTGTCCTGTGTCCTTGTGTGTACCACATTGAGCATGGAGAAAAGAAAGAAGACCAAAGAACTGTCTGAGGACTTGAGAAACCAAATTGTGAGGATGCATGAGCAATCTCAAGGCTACAAGTCCATCTCCAAAGACCTGAATGTTCCTGTGTCTACCGTGCGCAGTGTCATCAAGAAGTTTAAAGCCCATGGCACTGTGGCTAACCTCCCTAGATGTGGACGGAAAAGAAAAATTGACAAGAGATTTCAACGCAAGATTGTGCGGATGTTGGATAAAGAACCTCGACTAACATCCAAACAAGTTCAAGCTGCCCTGCAGTCCGAGGGTATAAGTGTGTCAACCCATACTATCAGTCGGCGTCTGAATGAAAAGGGACTGTATGATAGGAGACCCAGGAAGACCCCACTTCTTACCCCGAGACATAAAAAAGCCAGGCTGGAGTTTGCCAAAACTTACCTGAAAAAGCCTAAAACGTTTTGGAAGAATGTTCTCTGGTCAGATGAGACAAAAGTAGAGCTTTTTGGGCAAAGGCATCAACATAGAGTTTACAGGAGAAAAAAAAGAGACATTCAAAGAAAAAAACAGTCCCTACAGTCAAACATGGCGGAGGTTCCCTGATGTTTTGAGGTTGCTTTGCTGCCTCTGGCACTGGACTGCTTGACTGTGTGCATGGCATTATGAAGTCTGAAGACTACCAACAAATTTTGCAGCATAATGTAGGGCCCAGTGTGAGAAAGCTGGGTCTCCCTCAGAGGTCATGGGTATTCCAGCAGGACAATGACCCAAAACACACTTCAAAAAGCACTAGAAAATGGTTTGAGAGAAAGCACTGGAGACTTCTAAGGTGGCGAGATCTAAAAATGGCAGTTTGGAGAAGGCACCCTTCTAATATCAGGGACCTGGAGCAGTTTGCCAGTTTGGTCTAAAATTCCAGAAGAGCATTGTAAGAAACTCATTGATGGTTACCGGAAGCGGTTGGTCGCAGTTATTTTGGCTAAAGGTTGTGCAACCAAGTATTAGGCTGAGGGTGCCAATATTTTTGTCTGGACCATTTTTGGAGTTTTGTGTGAAATGATCAATGTTTTGCTTTTTGCTTCATTCTCTTTTGTGTTTTTTCATTTAAGACAAATTAAATGAAGATAATAATACCAAAGAATTTGTGTTTGCAATCATTTTCAGGAAGAAACTGAGTATTATCTGACAGAATTGCAGGGGTGTCAATACTTTTGGCCACAGCTGTGTATGTATGTATATAAATAATCTCAATCAGAAACAATGTCTCCAGCTTTAGCAGATCTCTCCCAATCCTGGAAGCTTCCCCCCCACCCCCCCATACAGGTCACATCCTGCAGGAACACTCCTGGCTGAGGAAGCTGCGGCCAACAAAGCCCCGTTTCTCCCATGTCAGACCCCAGGACATTTCCATATGGAAATTGTGTGTTTGTCTTGTATGTGCCTTTTGTAATTAATAAACATTGTTAATCATTTTATATCTTGTGGTGTTCCCAATTTATGGGCATGTTGCTTTTCTCTTCATTTCTGCAGTTTACTCTAGCATGCCTTTGGTGAACTCCTTCTGAATATCATTCAGTTTAGTGGTGCCCTCCAGGTGAGTATATTAACACACTACATGACATACACATATACTCAGATTTAGTAGAGAAAAATTTTCATCGTAATGCTTCCTCAAGAGAAAATTCTTTCATAGCTTAGAAAGTTCAACTTGCTGGAATTGTGCTGAAGTTTGGGTAGCTTAGTAATTAGTACACATATTCTGAAAATATTTGAATAAGGTAAATGCCCCCAGGAAAGGCAAGTAGACATAACACTCAACAGGAACTATAACCCCTACCTGCGGAGGTCTCGCGGAATTTTTCACTAGCCTTCTTCTTTCTCCATTTCCAAGGCTTAAATATTTTGCCTATGGATGAAAGTCGTCCTTTCCTCTTCAGAGGAGGTGATTGGGTGCCTGTGTTTGGAGCATCACAGTTGGCTATTGAAGCTTTGTCCAACCCATCAACTGTAAGAAAAAAAAAAAAAAAAGGATTAGAAAGCCATGATTAAATTTATCCAGGCAGAAAAATAAACAAGCACAGACATCTTATGCAGTTAGGAAGAAAGAGCTTATAAACCTATTGATAACTTATCAAAGTACAAGAAAAAAAAATACAAAAACAACAATAATTATTTTAATCCAAAATAATTAGAATTGTATTAAATTACAAAAAAAACAAAAACAAAACCAGAACAAAAAAAAAAAAAAAAAATCTTTATCCACCAGGGACCACCAAGTTGGGAATATCACAGAGAGACCTCACTGCCCAGAACTCCGAGGCGATGCGTGTAAAAGTACAATGAAAAACGTAAGGTGTTAACTGTTCTACTGCCATTTCTCTTTTACATGATCTATTATAACTGATATGGACAGAGATTTTCTTGGCAAGCCACTTTAGGCTGAAGTCACATATGGAAGTGGATACAGAATTAAAGAGGTTCGTCAACAAACAACCAACACTTCTTCACAGGATATACTGGTAACAAACATACATTATATGGAAAAAAAATTCCAGCATCCAGATCAGTAATTAGATTAAAAAAATTTTTTTAACAAACATACAGTATGATCTCTGCGGGTACCACACATGGCGCTTCCAACAATTAATAGAAGAAAAGGTCCTGTATCTGCAGTCTGAATGGTAGAGTATGTAAACTATTGAACTACTAAATTAGTTAACTACAGGACTGATGGAGATACAGCGCTTGGTTACATCGGTCAGTCGAATAGTCAATGAATAACATGGTAGTACACATGAGACCACTGTTTGCTACGAAAAGGGACATCCAGGACTACAAAATTTGTGATTGCTGGGGATACCACAGGTGGGTAGTTTAATTTTTACAACCTAATTACGATGGTGTAAAATCCCAAACGTAGAAAAACCTTCTCAATCACCAAAACGTTACCTTAGTCTCCTGCCAATATAGGTTCCAGTGATCATGTGGTTACACAATACATGACTGCTGCAGTCATTCACTGGCCGCAGTGAGGATCTCAGTGGTAACGACACAACACTGATACAGCCAGTAATTGCCTGCACAGTCAAATGTCACATCGACACATCATCATCGAAGATGGAAAAACAGTACATGGAGGGGGACCAAGGAAACATGGTATAAGAGGAGCAAGGGATTGGAGAGCATGCTTGGAAAAAAAAAAAAAAGACCTATGACTGGTCGAAACGTCACATTTATGGACAAATAAATGGAACCTTGAAGGTTTTATTTCACCTAAATTAGATGCTGTCTCTCTCTTCTCTAGAAAATAATTGTATGTACACTATGGGGAGATTTTATCACGGGGGAAATTTAAGTTGCTTTTCGTGGTGGCTACAGGATAATTATTTGTGCAAAATTTATCAAAGTGTTTGATAAACTTGGTGCATCTTAAAATATACTTCTGTCTATAAATGTAACTCCACTTTTCATGCCAACCTATTATACTAGAGTAAGTCATACATCTGTTAAATCCCCCCCTTCCACATATCCTGATGTATATGGTAACTACAATTAAAAATAGGCCAAACAACATCATAGATTTTTCCTAAAATTTGATATTAATTCAGTGTAAATCATTAAATGTAGCCAATCCATGTATCTATTACATTTAACTAAATATACACACATTCACAGGGCCGCCAGAGGGCATTACTGCCCTGACTTGCGTTTGGGGCCAATGAAAAGAGGGGGCCCGCATCAGGCCCCCTCTCTTCTGCTCACCGAGCCCTAGCAGCAGCATTCTGCCAGTGCAGTAACTGAACCTGCGTCCAAGATGCATGTTCAGTTAAACTATATTGCCATGTGGGCCCACACGGCAATAGTTAAAAGCCGCCAGCCAATCGGAGTCTGGCAGCTGACATCAGCGTGCACGTCGCCGGCATATGCATGGAAGCAGCATCGCCATAGGAGCGCGGCCAGGTAAGGCCTCTTTCACACTTCAGTTATTTGCATCAGTTACAATCCGCCAAAAAGTCAGACAAGCGGATCCGTTGTCAACTGATGTGAACGGATGGCACAGGATCCGTTTTTAGACGGATCCTGAAAATGAGGAAATTTAAAGGAACCGCTGGCCGGGAAGGAGAGCGAGGGAGAGGATGAGAATTTATTTTTTTTGTCCGGCACCCAGACAGATTTTGGGGTTAATTCAGTGTCTGGAGGATCCGCCGGCAAAAAAACGTTGCAAGCTCCGTTTACAAATCTTTGAGGATGTTGACGGACACTAACATTGTGGCGGATCCTCAAAAAAACGGATGCAACGGACGGCAATCAGTCAGGATCCGCCAATAATGAAAGTCAATGGGGAAAAAAACGGATCCGCAAATAAAAATGGCAGATCTGTTTTTTTTCAAAATTGGCGGATCTTGACTGATTGTCAAAAACGGAAGTGTGAAAGAGGCCTTACCAGCAAATCGTGTGACCGGTGAGGGTAGGTTTGCCTGCTGCCTAGTGAAGGGTGTGCCCACTGCCCAGTGTAAGTAGATCTGGTGAGGTTAGGCCTGCTGTGTGTCTGCTGCCCGGTGTGCCTGGTGTAGGAAGGTGTGCCCAGTGTAGGTAGATCTGGTGTGGGTAGATGTGCCTAGTGAGGGTAGGCCTGCCGTGTACCAGCTGCCCAGCGTGGGTAGGTGTGCCTGCTGCCCAGTGACTGTTGACCTGCCTTGTGCCCTCTGCCCGGTGTGGGTAGATCTGGTGTGGGTAGGTATGCCCGCTGCCCGGTGAGGGTAGGTTTGCCTTGTTACATCGTGGTTTCAGTTATGTTTGAGTATGTATGGATTTTGACCTGCAGGTCGTGGTCCGGGTATGTGCTGTGATGCACAGTCCAGATGTGGGTCATCCTGGCAAGAGCTTGACAGCATCATGGGTATATATGAGGCTGCCAAGTTTGGGTCAGGGGACCTGCTGCCGTTATGACATCCAGTACATATGCTTAGACTCATGGGCGTATCAATCCTGCAAACATTCAGCGTGCAAATAGTCCAAAGATATATGGAAGCGGTGAGGACGTCTGTGTCGGGGGGGGTCACTTGGGTGTATGACTCCACCAATGATTTCCACTCTGCTATACCACTTTTGTCGTCTTGGTCATCATTTGGGGTTTTGAAATTCTTTTGTCCAGTTACTTGTACCCAAGGAAAGAAATAGAAAATTCAGATTATTTTGTCGCCGCTCACTTGGCCTGGTAGAACTATGCAGTACATTTTCCATGCTCGGGACCTCCGCTCTGCTTTGCTCTTCATGTACCTCCTGCTCCGTATGATGGAGGTTAGTGGTCCTGCTCAGGCCTGAAGCTGGCCATACATAGTGATGTCTTAGGCCTCTTTCACACTTCAGTTTTTTGCATCAGTCAAAATCCGCCAAAAGGACGGATGCTGGATCCGTTTTAGAACTGATGACAATGGATGCCACCCATCCGTTTTTTTGACGGATCCGCAAAATGAAGAATTTTAAAGGAATCGCAGCCTGGAAAAGGAGAGGGAGAAGGAGAAATTTTTTTGGTCTGGCACCCAGAAAGAATTTCGGGTTAAATGAGTGTCTGGAGGATCCGCCAGAAAAAAAAACGTTGCAAGCTCCGTTTTGAAATCTTTGAGGATGGTGACGGACAGCAACTTTTGGCGGATCCTCAAAAAAAACGGATGCAACGGACAGCAATCCGTCACAATCCGCCATTAATGAAAGTCAATGGAGAAAAAAAAACGGATCCTCAAAAGAAAATTGAGGATCCGTTTTTTTCAAAACCTGGCGGATTGTGACTGATTGTAAAAAACTGAAGTGTGAAAGAGGCCTAAGGAAAAAGCTTCATTTTTAATTGAAAGCAGCACGGTGGCAGGATGGGAGACACAGCCCGGGCCACGATGGGAGACACAGGGGGCAGGAATATGGGGCAGGATGGAGACTGATGGTGTGGTCAGGTAAGGAGAAAGGTTTTTATTTTTATTGAAAGTCACAAGCTGCACTATGTTTTGACTGCAGAATGGAGACATGGGACAGGATGTAGACACAGGGGGCAAGATCATGGGACAGGATGGAGACAGTTTGGGCAGGATCATGGGGAAGGATGGCGACTGATGGGGCAGAATGGAGACAAATGGGGCAGGATCATTGGGCAGGATGGAGACACATGGCGAAGGATCATGGGGCAGGATGGAGACACATGGCGAAGGATCATGGGGCAGGATGGAGACACATGGAGAAGGATCATGGGGCAGGATGGAGACACATGGACAAGGATCATGGGGCAGGATGGAGACACATGGACAAGGATCATGGGGCAGGATGGAGACACATGGACAAGGATCATGGGCAGGATGAATACAATGGAGACAGATGGGGCAGGATCACGGGACATCACATGAAGGCAAGATGGAAGAACATACAGTATAGGACCAGGATGGAGAACATATGGCTGGAGCCAGGAATGAGTCACACGGGGGCCAGGATGGGGGATATTATCATAAGGGCTAACTAAGGGATATTATTACTGCAGTGATGTATTTAATTTTTTGAGGATACTGTTTTAAATGGGGGGTGGTCCTGTTACTGTGCAGAGCGACACTGTCACCTTTTTATCTTTATCTGATGTAGTTTAAAAGTTGGAAAAAATTTACCATATATACTTGCGTATAAGCCGACCCCCCCCCTAATTTTGCCACTAAACTGGGAAAACTTATTGACACATGTATAAGCCTAGGGTGGAAAATGCAGCAGCTACTGGTAAATTTCAAAAATAGATACCAATAAAAGTAAAATTAATTTAGACCTCAGTAGGTTAAATGTTTTTGAATATCCATATTGAATCATGAGCCCCATATAAAGCTCCATACAAAATACACCCCATATAATGCTGCACAAAGGTTAATAGCCCCATAAAGATGCTCCATAGAATAATATGCCCCCATATTCTGCTCCATAGAATAATATGCCCCCATATTCTGCTCCATAGAATAATATGCCCCCATATTCTGCTCCATAGAATAATATGCCCCCATATTCTGCTCCATAGAATAATATGCCCCCATATTCTGCTCCATAGAATAATATGCCCCCATATTCTGCTCCATAGAATAATATGCCCCCATATTCTGCTCCATAGAATAATATGCCCCCATATTCTGCTCCATAGAATAATATGCCCCCATATTCTGCTCCATAGAATAATATGCCCCCATATTCTGCTCCATAGACTACGCCCCCATATTCTGCTCCATAGACTACGCCCCCATATTCTGCTCCATAGACTATGCCCCCATATTCTGCTCCATAGATTATGACCCATATTCTGCTCCATAGATTATGCCCCCATATTCTGCTCCATAGATTATGCCCCCATATGCTGCTGCAAAAAACAAAAAAAATGCCACACTCACCTCTCCTGCTCAGGACCCGGGGTCTATCGCTGCTCACCACTGTCTGCGCGTCCTCTGTCAGTGACTGCTCAGCCAGCAGAGGGCGCGGCGTGCACTAACCACGTCACCGCTCCCCCTGCTGGCTAAATATCACAGACAGAGGAAGTAGCAGACGGCGGTGAGCAGCGTGGGAACAAGGACAGGTGAATATCGCTATACTCACCCGTTGTGGAACGTCTCTGCATCCTCGCTTCTCCACTGTCTCCCTTCCTGCCTCCAGCGGTCACGTGATACCGCTCATTACCACTCATGAATATGCGCATAATCATGAGTTTAATGAGCGGTACCACGTGACCACTGAAGGCAGGAAGTGAGACAGTGGAGAAGCGAGGGGGCTGCAGAGAGTGCCAGGACGGGCGAGTATGATCAGTGACACCCCCGCTCCCCTCCCCCGCTGACCCCCAGGTATATGACTCGTGTATAAGCCGAGAGGGGTCTTTCAGCCCCAAAAAAATGAGCTGAAAATCTCGGCTTATATACCAGTATATACGGTAAGTAATGTATTCTGCAAGCGGTGCTCTAGATAACTGTGTTATTTCCGTCAGAGACAGGAACTGACTGGAAGAAGTGATGGTGGTCTGTGCTGGATGAAGATGAAGGACTTCACCTAGATACGTCACTGGTGAGTCAGAGTGTTACTTGTACACTGACACTATACACTGTATAATATATACAGTGGTCCTGTGTACAATGTCACCAGTGATCACTGTATTACCTTTACACTGACACTATATACAGAGCTCCTGCGTATATCATTCATCACAGTATAACCAGTACAATATATACAGCTCTTGTGTTTATAATGTCATTGTTGATCACTGAATTACCTGTACACTGATACTGTATACAGAGCTCCTGTGTAAAGTATAATGTCACTGGTAATTATTGTTATTACCTGTACACAGATACTGCATACCAAGTACACATCTCCTGTGTATAATGGCACTTATGGTGATATTAGTATTGTTTTTTTTAATAATGATCAGTATTGTATTCAGTCACTATGCAAATCTCTTCACTGGCTCCCATTCCCTCAGCGTATCCAGTTCAAATTACTAATACTGACCTACAAGGCCATCTATAACCTGTCTCCTCCATATGTCTCTGAACTAATCTCCCGATACCTTCTGTCACATAATCTCCGGTCCTCCCAAGACCTCCTTCTCTCCTTCACACTTATTTGTTCCTCACCCAACCACCTCCAAGACTTCTCCTGAACTGCCTCTATTCTCTGGAATTCTTTGCCCCAACAAGTCCGACTATCAACCACATTTGGATCCTTCAGACGGAACCTGAAAACCCACCTCTTCAAGAAAGCCTACAGACTGCAATGACCCCGCTACCTCCTTCTCTCTCACCACTACCAGAGATATCACCTCAACCAACACCAGAACTGCTGCAACCCACCAACCTACTGTCTCCTTCCCCACCATCCTGTAGCATGTAAGCCCGAAAGGGCAGGGTCCTCTCCCCTCTGTATCAGTCTGTCATTGTTAGTTTACCTTTAAGTGATATCTGTAATTTGTATGTAACCCCCTTCTCATGTACAGCACCATGGAATCAATGGTGCTATATAATTATTATTATTATTATGTTGTCCGGCCATGGTGTGGCGGTATTTGCTCCTTGTATGTGCTATTATTGGTCATGGTCTGGTGGTATTTGACCCTTGTATGTAATATTACTGGTTATTTTAAACATTGAAAAATAAATAAAAATACACCTAAACTGTATTGGATATTTTAACAAATGATTAACAGGATAGAGTAGAGCTCGGCCAAAAGAGTCTACCTTGTCGTGGTGGTGGCTTAAAAAAAAAAAAAAATCTTTTAGCCAAAACAAAAGCTGCTGGCTATATGTGTGATCTGCTGATGGGAACTGTTAATGTGTGATTGATGAGAAGTGGAGTTTTTCCAAGAGAGAGGGGTGGTGCTGTGAACAGTTCGAGGGGTGGAGCCTGGGCGGAGTCTCAAGGGGGCCCCAAAATTCCTAGCGGCAGCCCTGAACATTCATGACGAGCATGCCCTGAAACCTTTTACTAGTGGATACTGTTTAAGAGAAAAAAAGGAATGCAGGAAAGTCAAAGTTTTACCACAACTTGTATAAATGGAATATATCAGCCCATCGCTTCCTTTGACTTGCCACCAACTTTGTGAAGAGGAAATCCAGTCGATTTGCTTTTTGTAGGATTTGGGCTTTATCACTTGCCTCCCAGTCCTTCCTATATGGTTTAATGCTCTGCCCTTTACACCCTGAGGGAGGACTGGTTCCAGTAGCTGCATATTTGGAGAAGGCACTGACAAAAATTGTGTGCGTGATTACATTTAGAGTGGAAAAATAGAGAGGGTGAGTCTGCTCACCAGAAACAAGTACACCTGTATTCCTAGGCAAGGACTGTTTGTGCGGAGCCGCCCGAGCCAGGGCTACAGGAAGGCAATATGAAGAGAAAGTACTCCAGTAATAAAACTGCACATTTATTAGATACATTAAAAAAAATAGAATTAAATCTCAATTCCTGATTAATCTATGTGTTTACTCCTTAGTCATGGTGCCATGTTGAAGGCGCTATGGTCAAATGCGTAGGTTAATTTGGAATTGACATTTCATGCTGGAGCTATTAAATTCTTTTAATATATCTAATAAATGTGAAGTTTAATATTCACCTGTTCATTGCTGGAGGACTCCTTCTCTTCATTACATTTAGGGGGCATTATCCTCAGCAGGAACACAGTGCAGCGATTAGGTTTTACTTTTCCAGTGGGTAGGTGGTAGGGGAAAGCACTCACAACAGTGTATAGGGTAGTAGAGCTTCACCTAATTCAATGAAGATCCGACCCTTAAAAACAAAGTCCACTGAGGACTAATAAAAATAGATAACAGTTACCTAAAATTTCTAGACTACAGAAAACACTGAAAATCATAACATGCAGTGATAGGTTTAAGATGTAGCACCACAATATGTGAGTCTCTCCTCCCCTCTCCATTGGCTTCCATAGGCAGCTGACATTTATTATATTTATGGTACTTATATAACTAATATATTCTGCAGCATTTTAGACAGACATTCTCACAATCTAAGTTCTCTACGCTTTAGTTCCTTCGTACACAGGGGGCATGCCACCTCACCACCACCTTTTGGCCTGTGTATCTTCTGTACATAGCTTTCCACAGGCAGGTGTGCAACAGTCAGGTCTAGGCCCCGCTCTGACCCCATGTACTTAGAGGCCTGCTGGCACTTAGTGAGGTGAGATACTAGCCTTGGGACCATCCTAATTGGGTACCCTTTGTTGCGGTGTGATGGCTTTTACACTTCCAACTAAGTACCCTATGCTATTTAGATGTACTATTTATTTATTTACTTACTTACTGCAGGGTATTGGCTCATTGATTTTATCCTAGGTTTTGTAAGTTTCCTATCAATTATGTATTTGGAATGTGAGTGGAAGCCAGATTACTTGGAGGAAACCCACATAAAACACAGAGAACTTAAAAATATCCACACTCCTTGCAGCTTTTGTACAGTGTGCGATTTGAACACATTACTGAAAAGCAACAGTGCTAACCAGTCCTGGTTTTTCATTGTAAATGATAAGTTCAAGAGACATGGGAGGAGAAATGTGGATCACAAGTGGAGAAAGAAACGCATTTCTTTGAAGCGATACATTACAAAGTTTAATTCCTCAAATGCACTTAAGAGTAGTCATAATTGCTAAGTTTGTTGAAATGACAATGACTATTTAAAGGGAATCTATCAGTAGAATCAACTCTCTGAAGTAGTCTATATGGGCATGTAGGTCATAGGAAGTGAATAAAATGAAACCTTGATATCTGTGATCTGATGTTTTAGTCCAGAAAAATCCAGGTTTTTCTTATATGTAAATGAGCTGTTCAGAACTACAGGCCAGACAGCATAAGAATTTGCCTCCTCAGATTATTTTACATAAAGGGAGAGTTACCAGTATGAGACGTGATGGGCGCTCTCTGCTCTCCTGATTTTACTGCAGGGCTGTGTGTGACTATACCCGACACATCTGCAGGTTCCTCTCAGCTTCCAGCTCACAGGCAAACAGGGATGCAATAGTGTTGCAATAGAGCAGAGCTCAGGGAGAAGCAAAAAAAAAAAAAAAAAAAAAAAATGGTATTGAAGAAGACAATGTAAATTTTTCCTGTTCTGTGTTAGTTACTTGTCTCACTCTGGCAATGCCCCCTTTTATTTACACTAATCTCTGGAGGCATAGTCTCATGCAGATCAATGTCCGCCCCATAGCCCTGAACAGCTCATTTACATACAAGAAAAACGTGGATATCTCTGGAATAAAGACATCAGATTGCAGATATCAAGGTATCACTTTACTCAGCTTCCCACGACCTACAAGCCCATAAAGACAGCTTAGGATGATTTATTCTACTGATAGATTCCCTTTAAGCATTACCCCAATACACCAATTAAAAAATGTTTCTTCATGAAAAAAAAAAAACACAATCAAATAGCTGAAATTAGCATGTGCTCATGTCAGGCACATGGGACAATATGCAGCTGCATAAACATTTCTTAAAAGCTCAAGACCATTTTCAGTCCAAAACAGAAATTAGACTGAAAGGTTCCATGGCAACTATATCCCTGGGGAAGTGATAATGATAAAGGGAAACAGAGTGAAAACAAAAGCAGAACTGGTTACAGAATCTAGAAAAATACCCTCCTTTTTATCTTATCAAGCAAATTAGAATAAAAAATGATGAAAAATTGTAATGCAAAATAACAATGATCCTTCTAGATGAATTTGTGTGAGAACAACCCTTTTCCATGGAGATACCTATACTTTAATAAAATTAATAGCAGCTGGAGACTACTCCACCCTAACTACTTGTTCATCATAGTTACAGAGTCAAACAATTAATATTCCTGGGCACCCTCTCAGAGGGTTCATGGCTACTGAAACCAAAACCACTGCGGGTAGGTGACTAAAAAAATATAATGAGAAACAGCCACAAGACAGATTTCATCAACCAAGGAGTCATTTTATTCAGTATAACAGTACTGACCTGACACTGTGTAGGTTACTATGCACAACCCTGCTGACAGATTACCTTTAAAGAACTAGTTTTTACTAACAACGAAAACTGTCACCCCGGAAACACAAGAAAGAAACACCGTTAACTCTGACACACACTTAGCCAAGATCGGCTAGGACCTCTGCGCTGCACAACCGATAGTGTACCCGATAGGCCCAGTATGGTCTATCATTTGCCTGACTTGTGGTTCTGCGTAATGCAGTAACCGGGAGTTATCCAGAGCCAGGGTGTAATTAGATGACTGCAAGAGGCGGCCCTTGCAGCGGTGCAGCGCAGAGATTCACAGACTTCATTCTCTAACATGACAATTCTGTTATGCTATCTATACACAAGCTTATCCACTGAGGGGAATATGTAGCTAAGGTTCACACAGCCCTCTTGGCAAACAATGTCTCTAATTGAGAATTTAGGTTTGGCACCATACTCTCTCTAAAGTCTCCATGCACGCTCCCCACAGGGATCCCTGTGGTGGGACTGAGCTCAGGACTTAGCGGCTGTTACCTGAACACAGAAGTGGCTGTCTAATTGTCCGAATGACCGTTTAGCCGGGAGACCGTGGAGTGGATCCTGGACTTGTCACCTGGAGCGCAGTTTTTGCCTCACAGCTGATGCTTTGGGTGGAATCCAACTTTGCATTCAACCGTAGTCGTCTCCCCAACGTGATTCTTCTTCTCTGACAGGAATCACCAGAACAGTTGCTCCTTTGCTCAGTAATCTGAACAGCTCATAGCACACTGCACACACCTGTTCTTTAACTCTTCTGTGCTCCTGTCACATCTGTCTCTTACTAACTGCACTCCACGATGGCCGCCTGCAACTCGGTCATCCTTAACCAGATTGAGCTGCCCCCAGCATCGTTGATCTCCCTGTGTGCCAACCGACATACAGGTGACAGTCGTATGAATCTGCAAACCGCTGCCATCTAGTGGCTAAAACACGGGTAATTATATCTACTAAAACAGCATTAGAAGAAGTGTGGAGTGGGAATGTTCAACCACCCCCTCACAGTAGTTCCAGGTCAAGTTTTATTGGTGTGATGAGGAGGATTTTGTTGTGGGACTCATCACTCCCTCTCCAGTACTGGTAGTACTGGAGGATTAGCCAGCTCAGCTGAGAGGTCATCACATTACTAAAACAGAAAACGCTGAAGCAAGCTTCAGAGAGGGACACAGCCTCTGGATTGATGTGGTGTCTCTGAGAAGGATATGCACGGCAGTTAAATGCGCTAAAGCTGAGTTGCTGGAGAGCCACGCCCTGCACACATCCCCGGTAGCATGAGTCAGAGGTATGGCGTATTAGTTAGCGCCTAGCCAGGCAAGTCTGTTTTGTTGATTGCTTTATGGTTTGCTACATTTCGACTGAAACTACAACCCCATGTTTTCCTTATATGGACTGAGCCTGCCAATGTCACTGCCAAGATGCCCTACAACGCCACTAGCGCCTTACACAAGTTATCACCTATCCACAAAATGGGCGATAACTTAATTAGTGGGAGACCCAACCACTGACACCCACACTGATTGGTAGGACGGGAAACTTTTATCCCCATTGTAACAAGGCGGCAGTTTGCACAATCGACTGCCATTCCTTTAATTCCCTGTCGGACTGCCGAGCGGTGCCCATGGCTTTTTCTATCACCCCCATAAAAAACAAATGGAGTGGTTGTCTAGCATACCAACCTACTGCTCAATTTTGTAAAGCAGTTAAAAGTGCCCTGTCAGATTAAAACTCCCTCTTTTGTCAATTGTGCCTGTATGTTCTCTATGTGTTTGCATAAAGATTCCTCCAGGAAGTCTGGTTTCCTCTCTCAACCTAAAAACTTAAAAGGAATGTGTCATCAGAAAATGACTTTTTTGTTTAAGTCAGGTTTTCCTACATTTTTGGCAATGTTTTTTCCCCTATATCACAATCTGTATATAAACTGCAGTTTTAACACTAGGGCTATCATTCTGGTGATTCACACAGGTGGTAAGCACTCTGTTCTTCCCAGTGTCAGGCAGTCTTGCTGAGCTGCCTTTTGTAGCATTTACAACACTGCTGCATCCTTCTGGGAAGTCTCCACCTGGCTATAGGGAGGACGGTGGCCACTTTATACCGATATTTAACCACACTGTGTCCTGCAGAGGTGAGATCCTCTGGCTTATCTCTAAGCAGGGGGTTTATTCCCACCATTCCTCGCCTGATCTAAGGTTCTAGTTCACTTTTCTGTCTAAATTCCTGTAAGGTGCTTTCTTGTATTGTCTATTCTGTTTTCTAACCCGTCTTGCCTAATTAGATATCCTGACCTCTCCACTCCTGAACTCGGCTACATATATTGAATCTGTGCTGCCTTACCCTACTGTCATCTGCTGCAGACCCAGGGACTGTCCTGAAGTGGTACCTGATGACTACTGGCAGCCAAGCCTATTCTCTTGCACAAGATAATATATGTCAGTGTGAGCGAGCCCTTATATTAGACAGATCAAAAATCCTAACCAGTAATTTTAATAAATGTCCAAATCGATATGATAAAATCCAGATTCTTTTCCATCAATATATTTACAGAGATTTGCATTAGCCTTCGAGCAGAATGTGCTTCTCTTCTCTTGGTTCCTTTTTCTGCCGCTTACAATTTTAATTGTAAGGTGAGTCAATGGTATGTGATCTGTTCCACTAATAAAAATAAAATTACAGCCACCTGCAGTAGCGTAGAGCTACAGATCACAAGAGTGATTGCTTTCTGCATTTTCCTATTTGACAGAGAATTCATCACAAAATTCTATTTTAACCCCTTAACGACCGCCAATACGCCTTTTAATGGCAGCAGTTAAGGGTACTTATTCCTCAGCTCCGCTCTTTAACGCCGCTGAGAAATAAGGGTATAGTTGCCCCCGAGCGTCGGAAAATCTCTTTACAAACCAATAGCTGCTACTGCACAGGCGTCCTGGGCGCCATTTTCAAAATAACTTGTTTCCTTTTCCTCGCTCAAGTACATCTGCAAAAGGGATTAAGTGCACAGTAACCATGTGATTATGCTGCAGCGCAGGTACCACGGCTGGCACCTGCCTGGAGAAGCGTGATTTTTTTGTTCAGTATGTGATGGTATTGATTATGCAAACTAGGGGGCAGGACAGTGAGGGATCAGGGACCTGTCAGTCTGCATTATGAATATCTAATCAGAGTACCAGATACACCAACCCTGCCTTAGGGCACGAGAATCTCATTAACGCAAAACTGAAAATAAATTTAACCCCTTACTGCCAGCAGATGGAATAGTACGTCGTCAGCTGGCCGTATCCCCCGATGTGGGCTTTGGCGGTGAGTCACCTCAAAGCCGGGACATGTCAGCTGTTTTCAACAGCTGACATGTGCTCGCAACAGGCGCGAGCGGAATCGCGATCCACCTGCGTCTATTAACTAGTTAAATGCCACTGTCAAACGCCGACAGTGGCATTTAAACAAGCGCTTCCGGACGCCGGGCAGGAAATACGCGCATCGCTAACCCCTGTCACGTGATCGGGGGTCAGCGATGCGCTGCCATCAGAACCAGAGGTCTCCTGGAGACCTCTATGGTTTTTGATGACGGATTGCTATGAATGCCACCCTGTGGGCAGCGCTCATAGCAAGCCTGTAATTCAGCTACATAGAGGTGATCTGTGCATCACCTCTATGTAGCAGAGCCGATCGCAAATCGAGTAGTGGCAGCTTCTAGCCTCCCATGGAGGCTAGTGAAGCATGCCAAAAGTTAAAAAAAAAAAAAAAGTTTAAATCACCCCCTTTCGCCCCAATCACAATAAAAAAAATAAAAAAAACACACATTTAGTATCGCCGCATTCAGAATCGCCTGATCAATTAAAAAAAGGTTTAACCTGATAGCTAAACAGCGTAGCGAGAAAAAAAAATCAAAACGCCACAATTACGTTTTTTGGTAGCCGTGACATTGCATTAAAATGCAATAACGGGCGATCAAAAGGACGTATCTGCACAATAGTATCATTAAAAACGTCAGCTCGGTGCACAAAAAATAAGCTCTCACCCAACCCGAGCGAAAAACGAAAATGCAAAAACTGAAAAAGCTCTGGTCATTAAGGGGTTAAGAAACAGTCACAAGACGGATTTCATCAACCAAGGTATCACTTTATTCAGTTTAACGGCACTGACCTGACACTGTGTGTAGGTTACTGTGCGCAACCCTGCTGACAGGTTCCCTTTAACAAATTGCCTGGTCATGTTCTTTGTCCTTGGCCTGCTGTATTCTGGGACAGACCACCCCGGTACATGGTTCTACACTACCATAAATAAAACTTCTCAGCACCTAAGCTACTGCCCCAACCAGTGCTACCTGGTTTTAATATCTTGCCCATCTTAGCTTTCTGGAATAGATATACGCCCTGTCCACTATACTTTCTGTTGGTCGCCAAATCTTGTTATAAACAAAGAACCCCTTTATTCACTGTGTACAGTTGGTTTAATATTGGTACGTTGACATGGGCAAATATGCATCATTGATCCCCGTGACCATTGAAATAAAGCCTACACCACATTAATCATAATGCAATCATTTCAGCCTGGTAACAGCGATTGCTTGATCTTCTATACAAAAATAATTCTATTATGTCACTAGGGCTTCAATGCCGTTCTAACCAAATGTAAAAGGTCGGTGTGGCAGCACCATAAGTGCATATAACAACCAATATTTTTCCATTGTGTCTGCCAATATCTCCTCTAAACTCTAGAGTGAATATCCTGCATAGTCTATTAACTTCTTTTTCCATCAATGAGTTACTGTAACGTGACGTCAATGTTTCTTTAACTGCAGCTGGCTTCCTGTGCGTTTTCTTCTTTCTCACTCGACTGCGTCTGTAGATTCCCATGTTCTCTGCGCTTGGTCAGGCCCAAGCATAGAATCTGCTGCTTACACAGTCCTACATTGTGTACTAGTGAAATGCTAACATTTCCCCTTTCCTCTTGAAAATAGTAAATAGCCAAATGATTATTTTTATACATAAAATGCCACAAATCATCAAGAGAACTATACAAACTGACTATTATACACAAAGCACAAGCCTGCAGTGCTGCAGGTACTCCCGGATAACCGACTGAAACCAGGAAGCATTATTACCTGACACTCAATATCAGCTGCCCAAGTAGCACAAATCAGAACATGGTTGTGAGCAATTGCAGACAGGTTTGTTTTACTCTGAAACGCTAATATGTGTCAAAGAGAACAGTCTTAAGAGCCGGCCGGGCCTATAGAAGAGACCTCACTACTCAGCTGCTGCCTACACACGGCTTCATATGTCTCTCCCTACTTACACACATGAAAGACCTGTCAACCAGAGCAGGAAGACCGCTGGCCAGAGGCAGCACCGGACTAGTTAGGCCTTTCCGTAGAAGCCCCGGCTAGCTTTTAAAACTATGTTTTCTGCACTCGCACTGCCAGGCTCTCACTGATGCTACCCGAAGTTTGGGAAGCATGAATCAGCTGACAAGTTCCATTCACCACAACAGGAAACTACATAAGGAGCACACCACTAAACATTATTGTGACAGCATCCAATTCTAAGCAAGCGTTCATTAACAGTACATAAACCATGTATTGTATACCTGAAATTAACTACTGTCTTAAGTCTTTATTGAAATGCTCACAGCTAAATGGAGCTGTTCCAAAAATCACAGATTAGGGAACTGCTATTACTACATTTTACATACACTGTATAAAAGGACTATTCAAAGGTTATTGATATTTTGGAGCTTGTTAAAGAGTACCCATCACCAGGTCAGTTTTTGCTTTTATTTTATTCTTCCTGCTCATGAGTTTGTTTTTTTCAATCTACTACATGGTTCTTGAGAAAGTGTGCCAAATCTGCAAATTTTGGGGGTCTTTACCAAGGAGGCATTGTTCCCAGGGTAATAATTTAGATCAGCCAAAAGACATATTCCCAGAGAATCTTGTAAGCACTGCTCTCTTGGAAAAGATACGATGAGAAGGGATGAGTTGAAGCAAGACCAACTTTGCCCATAGGACCAGACCTTGCCATATAGAGGGGATTATAAAAGGTATTTTTGTGCTATGCAGAGGGAATTGGGGACTTCTGTACAACTTACTAGAAAGCTGTCAAAGAGGCCTTAGGCTATGTGCACACGCTGCGGATTGGTCTGCGGATTTTTCAAAATCCGCAGGAACAGAAGACCTGCGGTTTATCTGCGGATTAGCCTGTGGTTTATCACCTCTACAATGGAGGAGATGGCAAACCGCAGCGGAATCCGCAGAAAAGAAGTGACATGTCAATTCTTTCTGCGGATTAGAAACCACAGCAAAAACCGCGCGGAAAATTCCACACCGTGTGCACTGCGGTTTCCATAGGTTATAATGGTACTGTACAACGCAGCAGATTCTGCTGCGGATCCGCAGCAGAATCCACAGCGTGTGCACATACCCTTAAAAGGTGGAGGCCATACTTTATATTAAAAAACATTATGGAAGCTTCCAATTAAAAATTAGCATATTGGTTAACTAACTTTAAAAGAACACATCTCTGGAACCCATATGGCAGATTTAAGAGATAAAAAATACTCATGGGAGCACCAGGAATAAAATTAGAGCAACAACTGGCCACTTTACCTGGTTACAGATCATCTTTAAATGCCCTATGGATTGTGGGGATCCAGGTGCAGATATCAGGATATCTTTGCCCACATATGATAGACAAATAAGAAGCAATCACTAGTAGGCAAAGGGTACATAAAAAAATATTACCAATACTCAATCTCAATATTCAGAAACATATCAACTCAACAATGCAATGCAAGAAGGAGGGCCTGAGTCACCATATATTAGGAAACATAGTATTTGTTACAAAAAATCATTTTATAAATCGTAAAACGTACAATAAAATGATTTTATCATATGATATGTATGGATACAAGTATAATGATCCACAAGAATAGTGGCCGCAGACTACGGGCAAAAAAAACATAAGGCATTTGAATAATGTATCAATTATAGTGATTAGACACCGGCAGCCAAATAAGAAGCAGGTGAAGATCCAGGCAGCTAACTGTTAAGCAATAAAACTGGCTGGATAGACACAAATCAGGAGCATACCACTGTGATATCAATAATACGATTAAGAACATGTAAAGTGCCTGCTATGCTGATATACAAGGAATAAAGGGGTTAATTACCCATCTGTGCAATGACTGCCACGCCCCCTGGGGAAGCGACGATACTGCTCGCGAAATTCGCGTCTGGGTACGTGGCCACAGCATGGGCAGCAGTCTGCGGCCACTATTCTTGTGGATCATTATAGTTGTAATCTATACATATAAGATAAAAAAATTTTATTGTACATTTTACTATTTATAAAATGATTTTTTTTGTAACAAGAAATCCTATGTTTCATAATATATGGTGGCTCAGGTCCTCTTTCTTGCACTAGTAGCAAAGGGTTTATTGAATTACGGTAATTAGGCTTTATTCTTCCATGATTTTTCGCAGCCACAAAAACAGAGACCATTTTCAGCAGACAGCTCACATATGATAAATAGTGACATGTGACTAGCCACTCAAAATATATAGTGTGTGACCAGTGAAAAAACAAAAACATTAGTGACTGCCTTAGTGCCTTTTCTTCCCTAATATCTGCTACAACTAATTTGTTGAAACATTAGCTCTGAAAATTACGGTTTTGTCATAAACAGTATCCTGAAGCATATCTCTATTGGCGTTACGCAGGTTTCATTTCATTTCAATGCTACTGTGATTTTTTGTCACTCACTCACTGGAACCGCCAATTAAAACTTATTCAGAACTTCTCTGAACAGGGAGCGCTGGTGAATACTTATGTTCAAAACTGGGAGTAAAATTCTGGTTGTGCTCCTCACACCGGGGAAAGCTGAGGGCAGACCTGCTATTTTAAAAAGTCTAACCATATACTGAAAGCAGCTAATCTTCTTTACCGTTCTTGGAAAGCAGATATGCTGTTGTCACTCTTTCCAAACAAGTTTTTGTTTCTTTTGGAAAATACAGTAAAACATTTTACACCTGCTCCTAAAATGCTCTAAATTATCCAGCAACCATCATAAATCCGACCAGTTCTTATTTCTCGTACAGATCACAGATACAGTATATATCAAGATCTGACATGACTGCTGTGCGGTCTAATCACTTTAAACATCTAACAGGTTTTTATTAGATAAATATTGACAGAAAATGATCTTCGGGAAGCTACTTACAACCTTAGGCCTGTTTCACACATCAGTTTTTGAGGTCAGTTAAAATCCGCCAAAATGGCGGAAAAAGGATCCGCGGGCGACGAAACACCCACGGGAGCCACTGGTCCGTTGGTGCGCTGGGATCCGCCGTTAAAGGAACCGCGCCTGGGAGAGAAAAAAAAAAAACTCATACCGGCAATGTAGCGGTATCCGGGAGCCGAAAGAAGAGAGCAGGCATCTGCATGTCGAGCGGGCATGGTGATGTTGCGGGCACGCAGATCTCGCGGGCACGGAGATCTTGCAGGAGCAGTGAGGTCGCGGGCACGGAGATGTCGCGGGAGCGGTGAGGAGAGAGAGAGAGGGAGAGAGAGAGATTTTATCGGCTCCCGGAAGGGTTAATGGTGAAATTAGCGGACCGTCAACAGAAAAAAACGTTGCATGGTCCGTTTCATCCGCCCGGGAGCCGCTAAAATCTTGGCGGATCCGTACAAAACCGGGTGTGACGGACGATCATCAGTCAAGATCCGCCAATAATGTAAGTCTATGGGTGAAAAAAACGGATCCGCCCCTTTTTTGGCGGATCCGTTTTTTTTTAAAAAATTGGCGGATCTTGACTGATGGTAAAAAACTGATGTGTGAAACAGGCCTTAGCTGAAAACATCTGCTTCCCATCTCCAGTGAGATTACTGCAATGAATAATGGCTGCTCTTTCATTTCCTGCAACATCAATGCCATCTGACTTACGAGAGGAAAAGTTATTCAGTGGTTTTCAATAGAAAATTAAGGTAAACCTGTCATCTGAGCCATGGGCAGAATGAAGTAGACACTAGTGCTGTTATTGCAGCCGTGTATGCTTTACTCTTAAGCCCTGCGGCGTTTCAGAGAAAGCATACTTTGAAAAGCTGTCTGGGGACTACGCGACCGGTCGCTAGTGGCTTCTCCCCACCCAAATCCATTTGACTTCTAGGTCCCTACCTACGAACTCATAAGGAGACAGATGTCCATTATGGGGAGAGGGGAGAAGCTGCCAGGGACTAGCCTCAGAATAGGCATCCAAAACACAGAATCCCCAGCAAGTTGTTCAAAGCATGAGTTCTCTGAAAACCACAGCGTTTCAAAGTAAAAAACACACAGCTCCAGAAGCACAGCCAGCCTCTGATTCATGCTGCCGATGGCTCCAATGACAGGTTCCCTTTAATGAAACTTAGTAATGTACATTAACTTTGAAATCTTTAACAAATGTGAAATAGTCTGCAGTAAGCCTTGGTGCGCCAACACATTCCTGAAGTGGTGACTACTACCTGGCTCCATTGATAAGCTCGCAGCAATCTGAGAAGGCATTTTTTTCTGCAGTTTTTAAAAGTGTTAAGAAAAAAAATGACAAAAGAAAATATGATGTGCTTAGAAAAAAAATGTCACTGCACCAAAATGCCTAAAGTGTACCATATTTTATAAGAAGAACATCATGGAAAACATACAGCTCTGGCAAAAATTAAGAGACCACTGCAAAGTTCTCAGTTTGTCTGATTTTTCTCTTTATAGGTATATTTGAGTAAAATGTAAATTGCTCTTTTATTCTATAAACTACTAACATGTCTTCCAATTTCCAAGCACTAAATTTTGTATTTATTTTCAGAAAATGAGAAATGGTCAATATAAAAAAATGCAGTGCTTGCAGACCTCAAATAATGCTAAGAAAAGAAGTTCATAATCATTTAGCAACAACAATACTAATGTTTTAACTCAGGAAGAGTTCAGACATCAATATTTTGTGGAATAACCATGATTGTTAATCACAGCTTTCATGCGTCTTGGCAAGCTTTCCACTATTCTTTCACACTGCTTTTGGGTGACCTTATGCCACTCCTGGTACAAAAATGTAAGCAGTTCTTCTTTGTTTGATGGCTTGTGACTTTCCATCTTCCTCTTGATTACATTCCAGAGATTTTCAATAGGGTTCAGGTCTGGAGATTGGGTTGGCCATGACAGGGATTTGGTGTGGTAGTCCTTCATCCACACATTGATTGACCTAGCTGTGTGGCATGGCGCACTGTCCTGCTGGAAAATCCAGTCCTCAGAGTTGGGGAACATTGCCTGAGCAGAAGGAATCAACTGTTTTTCCAGGATAACCTTGTATGTGGCTTGATTCATACGTCCTTCGCAAAGATTAACCTGCCCAATTCCAGCCTTGCTGAAGCATCCCCAGATCATCACCGATCCTCCAGCAAATTTCACTGTGGGTGCAAGATACTGTGCCTTGTACGCCTCTCCAGGTCTCCGTCTAACCATTAGATGATCAGGTGTTGGGCAAAGCTGAAAAGTAGACTCTTCAGAGAAGATTACCTTACTCCAGTCCTCTATGGTCCAATCCTTATGGTCTTTGGCAAACTTCAGCCTGGCTCTCCTTGGCTTCTCAATGATGAAAGGCTTTTTTCTATCTTTACATGACTTGAGGCCTGCCTCTAGGAGCCTGTTACAAACTGTTCTTGCCGTGCACTTCACCCCAGCCGCCATTTGCCATTCCTTTTGTAGGTCAGTTAATGTCATCCTGCAGTTGCTGAGTGACGTTCGAATAAGGATGGTCATCCCGGTCAGTGGAGAGTCGTCTTCGCTCTCTGCTGGTCAGTAGCTTTGTTGTCCCCATTGTCTGCTGCTTGACCTCGTTGTAATGGATGCTGTCTTAGAAATTTTAAGGATGGAGGTAACATGACGCTCACTGTATCCCTCTGCTAGTAAAGCCAGAATTGAGTCCTTCTTTTCCTCACTCAAGACTTTTCTTTTTAACTCCTTTGGCATGGTTAAAAAGTTATTTTTTTCATTCCTATTACTTTTGGAATATTACTAGCACTTGCTTTGCCATCCAGCTTGTCCTATTGCAAGAAGATTGTGAAGACCACAGCAGGGTTTTTTTATACTTTCCTTCATTAAATAAGACTTGGTTAAGGTGACCACCTAATCAGAAGCACATGAAGTAGAATGAGGTGTACTCTGGTTGGAATTCAACTGACACTGGAATGAAATGGCTTAGACGTAGAGAAGCTGATTTTTATAAAACTATGCAGTGGTCTCTTAATTTTTGCCAGAGCTGTATGTTATTCACTGGCCTCAGATGAACAGCATTACTGTTTATAAGAGCATGCTTCATGTTTGCATAGTTCACAGTTCCACAAATGTTCAACTTTAGATAAGCCATATTTCGGCAATGTTACAAAAATATTAAACAAATACGAACTTTTTTTAAAAAAAATCACAAATATTGTAAATTGAATATATATATATATATATATATATATATATATATATATATATATATATATCTCCAGTCACCCTTGGGAATATACAGTAAATTAAAGAGCAACTGTAGTTTTAATTTTTACCATCATAAACCGCAGTAGAAGTAAAGGTAAGAAACTATCTTATCACAGAAATCTGCTTTTTACTTCTCCTGAACTGATCGATTACTCTCAATTCACTGATAAGAGATTCTCACATTGCTGAATTATCAGATAAGAGCTGTAAATTCATCTGAAATATTCCCAAAGTAGAATGTTATCCTCCTATCCTTCCCCATTCTAGTACCCCAAGAACGGTGATGCAGAGCCTGGTCATAAATGGAGTGGGAGCTGCACTTGCTCAATCTCTGCCAAGTAACTTGCCATTTGAGTAATAGCCTTTTAATGTCATTCCACTGTCAAACATTTTCTTGACTTCCACAAAGCTTCTAATGATAGGAAACAATCATTTAAATATACACAAAATAAGTAATGCAAGGTATTCACAAAGGTAAAGGGAACTGTCAAAATTGTGATTTTTAAAATACTGTAAGGCATTTCCTTGAATTACAATGAGCACCTCAGGAAAGCACAGACACAGAACAGTCAGGTACTGGTGGAGGTTTGAGAAGCAAATACATTTCGACAGGTTCTCATTTAATCATTGTTGTTTCCGTGTAGGTGTTCAAAGTGTACCTGTCAGCAAATTTTTACATAGGGATGCAATGGAATGGCTGTGTAGACACTCCTCTCCCAGTAAAAGATTTCTAATGGCAGACATAGAATTTCCCCTAAAATAAAGTTGTTGTTTTTTTAAATGGAATACAACCTTCCCACTTCATCCTCATGTGAAAACTTGCTGACAGGTTCGCTTAACCCCTTTCTGACACTGGGCGTAATAGTACGCCCATGTCGGACTCCCCGTTTGGTGCGGGCTCCGGTGCTGAGCCGGCACCTTTCTGGGCACATGACAGCTATCTATACAGCTGACAAGTGCCTGCAACAACCGTGGGTGGAATCACGATCCACCAGTGGCTGTTCACTATTTAAATGGTGCCATCAGTCTCTGACAGTGGCATTTAACTCGCGCTTACCAGAAGCGCTTCACTAATCCCGCACATCGTTGACCCCATCACATGATCATGGGTCACCGATGGGTCATTGCCAGATTGCTATGAGCGCTGCCCCGTGGTCGACGCTCATAGCAAATGAGCATTTCTGAAACACACAAGTGACCTGAGCATTACCTGTGTGTAGCAGAGGCAATCCAAGTACTGCAGCTGCAAGTCTCCCATGGAAACTATTGAAGCATGCTAAAAGTAAAAAAAAAAAAAAAGTTTTTAAAAATATTTTTTAAAAATATTATATAAGTTCAAATCATCTGCCTTTCGCCCCATTCAAAATAAAACAATAACAAAAATCTAATATATACATATTTGGTATTGCCGCATTCAGAAGCGTCCAATCCAAATTTTTTAAAAATCAACCCGATCACTAAGTGGTGTAATGAGAAAAAGTTTAAAAGTCAGAATTACGTTATATTTTGGTCACCATTACATTGCATTAAAATGCAATAATGGGTGATCAAAATATCGTATCTGCATCAAAATGGTATCAATAAAGACGTCAGGTCAGTTTGCAAAAAAAATAAGCCCTCACATTCTAGCCTTACATATTATAAATAACTTGCTTGGCACATTGTTGAAAAAAAACAACGTGTGAACATAATTCGTAATATTATAAGCCTTAAGAATCCTAATTTTTGCACAATGTAGTAATTTGAACTATGTAAACAGGTACAGAATAAGCAGGTTTCCTGGTCTGGTTGTGTAGCCCAATTGTTAGGAGTGTGCAGAAATTAAGCTGCACATCTGACCTTCCGAAATCCTCTGAGCCAGCTCCAAGAATGTTGGAATCCCTGAGCAAACTCCTTCAGCAGATTGGTGTGCTGCTGGATACAAGTCCGACAAATTCCATCCATCAAGGGAAAATGTATAGTTGCATTCCTCAGATTCTTAAGGGCATGGGCTAGGCTAAAGGCTGTTTATTTTATTTTTTGGTTGCATTGAAAAACACAGTATTGTTCTTATTTTGATGTAAACTCCATGGTTTACATTTCTAAATGCAGCGGGTATAAAAAAAAGTGTTCAAAAGCCAATTGGTAATTAGTAAGAACAATTTGCAAGCATACTCAGAAAAGACTAAAGTGAAAGCAGAATGTAAAAAAAAACAAAACATTAAAATATCTTGTATTTTACCCTTGCTGGATTTACAGTTAACAAAAGGTGGGATTCTTCATTGACATCTACATATCTCAAGTTTCCTAGTCTAAGATAAGGGTTTCCAAGTAACTGCCAGGAAATAAGGTATGCTAAAGCCTAACTTGAGAAACTAGGTCTGAGCTGAAAAAGTAAAATTAATGTGTATGCACAATGTAAGTGCATATAAACACATGACCTTTACACAGAGAAAACCAAAAACAAATATCCTAAAATAAAAAAGTAAAAAATAAATTGTAAAAATTGCGTGAAGGTAATAATAATAATAATAAATATTTTAGTAAACATAATTTTGATCAAAAGAATGTACAAGCCATCCCGCCACGTCAAGGCAACCCTTGTGGGACAGTCCTAACTTTACTATTTAAAACCTTTCCACTTGTCAAGTGATGTAAATGTGAACAAGGACCGAGGGACTGAACTACCAGTAAAGCATGGGCCAGACAGGATGGATTTTCCAGCTCAGAAACAGGGCAGTTGCCCCCTTATATGCAGAGAATGCACATTGAACTAAATGAGAAACTGGGTCTGAACTGAAAAAGTAAATTAATGTGTATGCAAAATGTAAATGCATATAAATACATGACCTTTAGGCTGAGTTCACATGTAGCATTTTTTTTGCATTTTCGCTGCGTTTTTAAACGCGCGATTTTGCAGCGAAAACGCAAAAAAGAAAAAAAAAAAAAGCATCCCATGCAATCCTATGGCATTCCTCACATGCTGTGCTAATGCTGCATATTTTTCCACAGCGGAATTGCATCGCGGAAAAATACGCAGCATGTTCATTCTTTGTGCAGAATCGCAGGAAAATCTGCACACATAGGAAAGCATTGTTCCGCTTACTTTGCATGTGGCTGTGCCCACCATGCGAAAAGTAAGCGGAACATTTGCGGATGGTACCCACGATCTGGAGGAGAGGAGAATCTCCTCCAGGCCCTGGGTACCATATCCCTGTTAAAAAATAGAATCAAAATAAAAAAATCATGTTATTCTTACCTTCCGGCAGTCCTTGCAGCGTCAGCAGGCCTCAGCGATGCTCCCGCCAACTCCCGTTCCCAGGGATGCCTTGCGACAATGACCTTTGACGATGTCGCGGTCTCGCGATACCGTAGTGGTCTCACGAGAATGCGAAGTCATTAAACGTCATTGTTGCAAGGCATCCCTAGGAACAGGACTTGCCGGGTGCATCGCAATGATTGGGAACGCTGCGCGGGACGCCGGAAGGTGAGAAAAACACCATTTTTTTATTATTACTTTTCACTTTATATCTTTTTACTACTGATTATGCATAGGCAGCCTCTGGGTGTGCGCACACGCTGCGGATTCTGCTGCGGATCCGCCGCGGATTGGCCCTGCGGAACTGCAGCAGTTTCTGCTGCGGTGTACAGTACCTTTATTTTCTATGCAAAATGAAAACCGCAGTGCAGATGCTGCAGAATTTTCTGCGCGGATCTGCTGCGGTTTCAAAACCGAAGAAAGAATTGACATGTCAATTCTTTCTGCGGATTCTGCTGCGGTTTGCCATCTGCTCCATTGTAGAGATGATAAACCGCAGGGCAAAACCACAGGCTAATCCGCAGGTTTTACTAAATCCATGTGGAAAATTCCGCAGAGCAATCCGCAGCGTGTGCACACACCCTCATAGTAAAAAGTTGGTCACACTCGTCAAACACTATGCTTGACGAGTGTGACCAACCTGTCAATCAGTTTTCCAAGCGATGCTACAGATTGCTTGGAAAACGCTAGTATTCTGCAAAATAATTACGCTTGCAAAAGGCTAGTTTTTCCACGGGAAATACGCGGGAAATTAAAATACGGATTTCTTGCGGAAAGTTCTGCAGGAATTCCACACGTGTGCACATAGCCTTAGACAGGGGAAACCAAAAACAAAAAACAAATATTCTAAAATAAAAAAAGTTAAAAGTAAAATTGCAAAAATTGCATGAAGGTAGTAATAATAATAAGGGTATTTAGTGAACATAAATAACTTGGCAGGCTTGTAATTAGGAATATTTGAGGCTGCAATGTGGTAAAGTGAAGTCACTTATAACTTTTAGAAAACTAAAAGAAAATTCAATAACCTAAATCTCTAAGAATTTAACTTTTTTTTTTTTTTTTTTTTTTTTTTAAAAGGACATCTTAGGGTATGTTTCTACGTTCAGTATTTGCTGTGGATTGGACGCTGCATACAGCCGCAGCATCCAGATGTTACAGCATAGTGAAGGCGATATTATGAAATCCCATGTCTATGCGTTCAAAGATGCAGGTGGCAGACCTGCGTATACGCACATGCGGCGCGCGTCTATATAGACCGCAGCATGTCTACTTAGCTTGCGGAGAAATATTACTGTCTATGTATAGGATGCGGTGATTCCGCATTTGTCCAACAAACACATGCGGAATCCCCGCGAGTACAAAAGCCGGCAGCGCTTTGGGAGGAGCTGCGTCCAAAGCGCTGCATATACGGAACGTGGAGACATACCTTAGACTTTCCTCCATGAGGTCTCTGTTAGGGACTCCCCCCCTCCCCCCTCCAATCCATAAGCCAGATTTGTGGCCTTCATGTAAAGGCCCAGTCACACATACAGATGCACCAGCGATCCCGACAACGATACGACCTTCAGAAAACAAGTACTTGATAAAGACCATGTTATGGTCGAAACATTGTATCTACTGATGGCAGAATAAAGCTAAAGATTTTTCTTCACCTGGAACGGATGCTGCTCCTCTTTATGTTTTCTGTGAGCTATTGTGAGCTGTCGGCTGTAACTTTTTGCTTAACGATACGACCTTGTCAGGATCGCTGGTCTCTAAGGTAAATATCGGGTTATTAAGCGGCGAGCGTCACTTAGTTACCCGATGTGTACCTTAGAAACCTGCACGCTCGCGCCGGGAGCTGCCAGCACGCAGGTTTCTAAGGTACACATCGTGTAACTATGTGACGCACGCCGCTTAGTAACCCGATTTACGTTAGAGACCAGCTCCCAGAGCCTGCTGGGAGCCTCACTGATCGTTGGCTTCCGCTGCCAACACGCAGCAATGCGCACTGGCCAGCGGGAGACCAGCGATCAAAAATGGCCCAGGCCGATCGGGAACGATCAGCGATACCCGGCGGGGGGCGGTCGCTGATCCCCGACACACAGCGATCTCACTGGCGAGATCGCTGTGGCGTCACAAAATCAGCGATCTCGCTAGCTACATTTCTCCTGTAGCAGAAAGGTCTTACCAGATAAGGTTCAACTCTAGTAAAATCAGATAATGCCTTTAAATATATCCATGTGATAGGATTCAAAGTGACACTGAGAAAAGAACTTAAAATTCAGCTTTTAGACAGCTGAAGTGCCAGTCCATCTTCAAAGCAGTAATTCATCAGCATGTGGAAGCTAAACCAAAAGTGGATCCAAAACACAGAAGAGGTGTCACTCCGATAGACTATGTCTCCACGGGGCGTAATCACTGCACTTTGGAAGCAGCGGATATCCCACTCCGCCCACAGCGCTGCCCCCTGTTGTACACGCGGTGATTCCAGATGTGTTCATTGAGAACATCCGGAATCACCGCATTGTATCCATAGACTGGGTTATTTATATTGCGGAGACGGAGCGTCGCCATAGGATAAATAGACATGCTGCGGACTATAAAGACGCGACGCATGTCCGGTTACGCAGGGCTGCCGGATGCGTCCCTGCGAGTGGAGTCGAGATTTCATAAAATCCCCTCCACTATGCTGTAACATCTGGACGCTGTGGATTGGATGCTGCAGATGTATTCAGCATCCAATCTGCAGCAAATACTGACCAAATCCTTAAGCTATGTACCCATGTATGCAGAAAAAAACAAAAACGGACTCCTTCCCAGGAAAAACGCTTTTTTTTTGCGTTTTTAAAGGAGCAGCCTTCAGCTCATAGAATATAGTTAGAAATGCGGATTTATCCACGAAATTAATGAGCATGCTGCGTTTACCGCGATGCATCAATGTGCACAAAAAGTGCGGAATTCATTAAAAAGAAAGGGATGCTTCTCGTAAGCGTTTAAGCGTTATTGCAGGTAAAAACGCTAAAAAAACGCATACGTGTGCACACAGCCTTGATATTCAAACATACCCATAGTTTTTTTTTCTCCATATGTTGCACTCCTGAATGAGGCAGTGGCAAAAAACAGTTGTTTTTGTTGAAGTAGCAATTATGGGAAATGGTCCTACCACTGCTTTTGTGGAAATCTACATTACAATATCTTGGTTTTCACTTCAAAACCAGTATTTAAAAAAACAAAAAAAAACACAGCATTAAAAACTACTATGGATAGTGCAGGCTGAGGTTTAAGCAAAATATTGCAGTACCCTTAAAAATGTGCAGTTGTCAAACAAATCTCAGTCACATTTCTCTAACACAAGGCTTCGGCAGTTTCTCCACAGAAACCGCAAAATTGCAATCTGAACTTGACCTATGTACTCCTATGGACAGCACATGCTCTGCCACAAAAGGCCTTATGCGGATTTAGCCTGAAAAGTACAGTTCTATAGATTAATTCAACTGTAAAAGAGAAGTAAAAAGGGAAATAATCTTTATACATGTGCTTATAAAGTTATTTTATGCCAATGAGTGACGTGTCTGGCTTTTACAAGATTTTGTGTGTGTAAAAGTCTGCTTTTCAAACTTTTGGCTTGTTTACAGAATTACTCATTGAACAGTTTACTAAAACATTCTCACAAGAAACCATTAGCAAACCGACTCAATAATTTACAGATGTAGGGATCACTCATCCGGGAGTCAGAGAATCTTTTTACTTTAGCAGAGCTCTGACCGCTGAAATATTCTGCATGACGGAAAGAGATTTATACTCCAAAGAGGTATGCATTTGTGAAGATCCAAATAAATGACCAGTGTTCCATCACAGTTCTTTTTTTACTAGTTTAAAACTATACCAGAATATACTGTTTCTAAACTGTTTTTATTTTCCGATTGTATTTTCTACTACTTTCTATCAGTGATACTGGGGAACTCCTCCTCATCCGTGTTGTGAATAGTGGCGGAGATTTGGTTAGCTTAGGTTCATAGGATTTTCGGGTAAAATTTTGGATAGACATTAGCACAGTAGAAGTGAATGGGACTTTACAAAATTCAAGCACTCTAAGAGAAAAAAAAAAAAAAAAAAAAGGGGATTTTTTTTTTTTTTACACCGTATGAAGCATCCAACCGGCAGCGTCCAGATGTTACAGCATAGTAGATTGGATTTTAAGAAGTCCCATGTCCACTATGCGTGCACCGATGCCTGCAGCTCACCTGTGAAGACTGACATGAGACGAGTCATAGAAAAAAAAAAAGCTTATCGCATTGGCGCAATATTTAAAGACTGTATTACTTTTTCCACTACTTTCACTTTCAGGCTATGTGCCCAAGTAGCGTTTTTCATGCAGAATACTCCTGAGCGGAAATGCATGTGTTTTATGAAACGCTTTTGTTAAGCGTTTTCGCATGCGTTTTCCTATACGTTTTTGCAATACAATTGAATGTATGCGGAAACGCGTGCGTTTCCGCAAAATTAATGAACATGCTGCGTTTTTTTTCTGCTTAGTGTTTCCGCAGAGGAAAAAAATGCATCATTAGCACAACATGTGCGGATTCCATTAGGATTACATTGTATGCTTTTCTTAAGCGTTTCCGCAGCAGAAACGCGCGTCTAAAAGCGCTGTGGAAACGCTTAAAAAACGCAACGTGGGCACACAGCCTAACAATACAACAATAAACACAGTTCCGCTGTGTACACTACATTTCTACACCCCACCCATATCCATTATCTATGCCAATTACCCAATCTCTTCAGATTAGCTTACTTCTTTACAGCTAGTGCTTCTGAAGTAATCACCCTCACCGAAAACTATATTTAGCAAAAAAAAAAAAAATCTCTGGAATTTGGATTAAGCCACGTAAAACCCTACAAGCTTTTACAATAAATGATATACCGGGATTTACTTTATTGAGGCCATCATATTTAGATAGATCCATTTTCAGATGTCACATTAGTTACATAAATAACAGGAAGGGGTTTATACTTTAAACTAGAGCCTACAAAGTGCAGCTCTCACCCAGGTTGGTCTGGAGCACCCATGCACCACTTGGTCAGTAAAGTAGTTATCCTCCAGTTATAGCAGCTGAGAGCAGACACATTTTAATACAACGTGCACAGTATATACATGGTCAATGTACAATACCTGAGAAATCACCAACCAGCAGTGTAATATCAAGTTGAGACTTTGCTGGATCAAGGACCCAGATTTACATAGCTGGATCATTTCCCCTCTTTTTCCCCATTGGAATGTCATGCTGGTAAAAGCCCTTCTGAAGTGAGAATACGCCAGACAACCCTGTAGCCATAGCCAGGTGTAACATGATCAAAGGCCATTAGCGTGTTTATACAAGAAGCTGCTCTGGAAGTCAGCACCCGATGGCACACCGAGAACGGAATATAGACACAAGTACAGAATAGTGCAAAGCAGAGCACGTTTATTCTGTCATCCGTGATAAGGTGTACCGTGTGATCCACTTTATGGTAATACTGTAAAGCTCATTTTATAAGAGACTTGGCAAAGATTGTGACTCGTCAGAGTAGGGTCAGAAATAACCCAACTTGTTTAGGTGCTGAAAGGTGAGAAAATAGATCAATGACATCAGTGAAGAATTGGTTCACAACTTATAAATACCGATGTACAGCGGCCCGGGAGCTGCACTTATGGTATCTAACACAAGGCTCCTGTGGCTTACACCATGTGCTAGTTTATACACTTTTGCCTACGTACATACAAGCTATTCTACTGCCTTGTAAACTTGGCAATATAATTCATCAGATGTCACTCCAGATCTACAGTATTTTACTAGCAAGCAGAACGGATAAAAACAGAAACAAAAGACCGAACAGATGTTTGCGTGGAAGATCCTTTCATTTACCTACAACTGCAATTTCCTTTTTAGCTCCAAGGGTTTTTCCTAGGATTGGATAAGAACACAGAACCATGTCTTTGTATTCCTGAAACTGCATTTGCATGATCATACTAGAACTCAGTAGTTTGCCAAACGCTTGGTAAAGTTCTAGCAGTATTCTCATGGCAAGGTCTGAATATAAGACCTCAATGCAGAGCCATCATATACAGCTTGAGGATCTGTACACATTAGGGTGGGCGCACCAGTAATAATAAAGGTCTCACTGGAGTACAATGCGCCAAATTAAGAGGCATACGCCACGTATGCTTTTCATAACCGGGCTATTTTCTGTTTTTTTTCCTCCCCTTCTTCCAAGAGCCTTAACTTTTTATTTTTCCATCCACATAGCCATATAAGGGCTTGGTTTTTGCAAGACAAGTTGTACTTTTCAATGACACCATTCATGTTATAATGGCAGGTCAGTGCCATCATGCAGATGACAAACATGTATAGTCTTTTCTTTTATTTAACCCCTTCACCCTGTGTCATTTTCCATTTTTTTCATTTTTCACTCTTTTTCTCAGAGCCGTAACCTTCTTATTTTTCCATCAATATGGTTGGGCTTGCTTTTGCGGAACAAGTTGTACATTTGAACACCACCACTGATTTTACCATATAATGTACTGGACAACGGGGAAAAAATTTCCAAGTACAATGAAACTGCAAAAATAAAAAAAAAAAAAAAATAATAAAGTGCAATTCCGTTTTTGTTTTTACCATGTCCACTAAATGCCAAAACTGACCTGCCATTATGGTTCTCCACATCATTACGAGTTTGCAGATACTAATCATGTATACGTTTTTTTTTTTTATTTGGATACAACATTTAGTAGGTAACATGTGAAGTTTAAAGAGTAATCATCATTTTATTATAGACAATCTCCTCAGTAGCAGCTGTCATCTCCTATCTGGATTGAAGGGAGAAATGCGGAGATCTGACTTCTCCTGTCTACTACATAGTATTCATAGTTTCCGTAACAAAAAAAAAAAAAAATAATAATATAGCATTCATCGCCATTTTCCAAGACCAGTAACGTTTTCCATTTTCGGGACCTAGGGCTAGGTGATGGTCTATTTTTTTGCACCCTAAGCTGATGTTTTTAATAATACTATTTGGGGGTAGATATGATGTTTTGAGCACCTCTTTGTTGCATTTTAGTGCAATATTCAGGTAGCCAAAAAACGTAATTCTAGCATTTTGATTTACTTTCTCATTTTCCATTTACCGGTCAGATTTAAATTTTATATTTTGATAGATTTTCTGAAAATGGTGATACCAAATATGTTTATTTTTTTTAATTGATTTATTTTTAAATTGGGGAAAATGGGTGTGATTTGAATGTTGTTTTTTTCCCATATTTGTAAAAACATTTTTTTCACTTTTTTCTGTATATGTTAGTCCCCCTTAGGCTATGTGCACACGTTGAGTAAATGGATGCCGAAATTTCTGCATCTCTTGACAGGGAAAATGCCGCTGCAAAAAAGTGTGTTTTGCCTGCGTTTTTTGACAGATATGAGTGAAGTCAATGGTGGAAAATGCAGGGTAAGAACGCACAGAGAGTTGACATGCTGCAGATTACTTCATGCACCATATCTGCAAGTCAAAAAACCCAACATCTGCACGACACTGCAGGTTTCTCATTCACTTTGCGGGCATCGGGATTTCTTCAGGTTTTGCTATCAAATCTGCTTGGAAAAAATGCACCAAATCTGGAATGTGTGCACAATCAGCACTGCTATGCATAGCTAAAAATCACAATATCTTATGAACGCCAGCTAAACATTGGGGTCCCACTGGCGAATCACATCCAATGCGAGAGCATCGGATGCGAAGTGCTAATGACACTCAGCTCCAGCTGTGCTTCGAGTGTGAGCTGAGTGTCAGGACTGTGTGCTCCAATCCTCTTGCTCAGAAAAGATCGCAACACAGCTGCAGAATAGACTGAGAAATAAACTTATCCATTTCCTCTGCCGTCAGCGGGAATCGCACTTCACTTGGCTAGTATCCGAGTGCAGTGCGATATTTCACACGTACCCATAGACTTTTATGCATGCGATTCTGGGATGCAATCGTTGCATGCTCTGATTGTTTTCTCATGCCGATTCGACATTCGAAAACAATCGCAGACATGAGCTACACCATAGAGTAACAATGGGGCGAGTGCAATCAGATTTTTACGGATTGCACTCGTCCAATTGTATCGCAAGTGGGAATGAGCCCAAACACTGGCTTAGATAATCGTAATAACAGGCACGGGGGTCTTCAATAAACCCCCGGCTGTCATGACAACCCATTTGTGGCTCGCAATCACGGGCGTGAAGATGGTCTAATAGAATGACACCCCCACCCCTGCCGGCATGTGTTAAATGCCTCTGTCAGAGATTGACAGCAATAATTAACAGGTTAACAGCTAAGGGCGAAGCACCCCTCCACCCACAGCTGTTAGAGGCAGGGGAAGGCTGATTAAATCAGCCTTCATCTGCAGGGAAAGATGAGGGTTTGACTTGCGATCCTGTATAAAAGGCATGCCCACTACATATGACATAACTGTATGTCACAAGGTATATCGTGAAGGGGTTAATGAATTCAGTGCATCTTCTCTGTGATATGTGCCATCAACTGAAGTAGCATTTCTGGCATAAGAAACGCCAGCACTCTTAAAGGGTTCGTCCACTACTCAGACAACCCTTTCTTGATCTAAATGTTTAGCACCAAAAAAAAAAAAAAAAAAAACACACACACAACAACAACAACCTTATACTCACATCCCATGCCAGCACCGCTCCAGCAATATCGGCACTCGTGCTATTGTTATGACACCAGAGCCTGGCATCCAATCGGCACTGATTTAAGGGTATGTGCACATGTTGCAGATTTTGCTGTGGAATTTTCCGTGCGTATTTTGCTAAATCCGCAGGTAAAATGACCTGCGTTTTACCTGCAGATTTACTACGGATTTTCAGCAGTTTTTGTGCGGATTTCCCCTACGTTTTTACACCTGTGGATTCCTATAATTGAAGATGTGTAAAAATGCAGCAAAGAAATGACATGCTGTGGATTCAAAACCGCAGCAAATCTGCGCTGAAAAATCCACAGCATGTGCACTGCGTTTTTTTGTTTAACATTAGATAAAATGGTACTGTACACCGCAGCAGAATTCGCAACATGTGCACATGCCCTAATGGTCTCCGCCTTCGGACAACTTGAAAATCAAGGGAAAAAGAGAACAACGCAAGCCCTGCCTTTCTCTTGATGTTCCATTTGTCTGAAGGCGGGTACAGTGACGCCAGCTCCGACTGAGCGCCAGGCTCACGTGTAGTAACAAACGCACGAGAGCCAGAGAATGTTAGTGTGGACACCGCTGGAACGCCGCCAGTATGGCAGATGAGCATATGTTTATTTTATCGTGGCCAACCATGTGGTATGAGAAGAGCTTGTCCAATTCTTTATCGAATTTGACAGGTGGGCGTAACCATGCCCAGTCTCCTCAGCTTTGCCCATTTTGGTGAAGACACCAAAAGTCGCAACTATTCAAGCGTTTCAAGTCAGTTTTCTGGAGTAAAAGCTCTGATGAGTAAACTCCATTGAGTTCCCAGCGTGCAATAAGTGATAATGTTGGAAAACCACAAACAAAAAAGTATTAAAATGTTCTCCTCACCAGATCCACAGACTCTTGATCAAACATAGTTAAACTATGCTCCCATTTAACCAGCTTTACTCTTGGTACACATTTTTTACAAGTTTAGAAAAACATGTAATGCTGTTCTTTTCTATACTTCAAACATAAGTTAGGTTGTCAAGCGCTGTCAGAAGCTGGCGCCTGAATATTTATCATGCTAGCTGCAGGTTATTACAGCAAAAGGAATTCTATTAGAGAGAGCCTGTCAGCACAGTTTTGTAATATAAACTACTGACATGGCTGTAAGGGCGCTGTAATACAGAGGAATCTGCTTTGCGCTTCTTTAATCACAATTTGAAGGTTTCTGCTTATTAAATTTAGATATACAGGGGTTTAACTGTTTATTTAGGTCTTCTCCCTCCTGTTTGAATTCTAAGTTGTGATCTGTCATTCAAAGACAGGAGGCAGGCGGATGGGCAGGGGAATCACAGAAAGGGAGGATAAGATTCAGCCCCTTTGCTGTCTGTCCAATGACTTAAAATGTCAAACTGGTCCACATATGATTTTGCAATTATATTTCAGATTCAGCAGCTGCATAGAGATTAGAGAGCTACTGGAGTGGGGAGGCAGTTGTCAGAGGCTCAAGCATCTCTGCTTTCCTTGTTGTTCTTAACATATGTATACGTTAAAGTTTATGAAACGCTAATATAGTGCTTCCTCCTTTCGTCTCAAAGATCATGTGATGGTTGGGTGATGAGAAGAAGCAAGAGCTGCTAGGTCTGATTCAGATTAGCTCAGCAGTTCAAGTAGGAAGATGAATTTGCTGATTTCCCAAGTAACAGGGGCTGGAATATTAGCCATAGTTACAGGGAAGATGAGCAATAATAAAAATGTATTTAAGTGTTAAAATGCTCACTGAAGGTCTTTTATTATCTCATGTAAGTGAGGGCATAATGTGTGAATCTTATGAAAAAAAATAACTCATCCAAAAAACGAACAATAAATAAAGCTGTCAGTCTGAATCAATGTTTTTAGGCCTGCCACTGTAAACAAAACAAAAAACAAACACATACGGTATGTTCGATACATAAAACTAATCGCTACAGAAAGAGGAACACAATTTAAAATGTATTTTAGTGGTCCTTTGTGGTCACAAAAATGTTTTAAAATATAACACTTATTTCCTTTACATTGTCCATGTATTTCAGCAAAAAAAAAAATAAATAAATAAAAAAAATAAGGCCCCATGGAACATTAATAGTAATAAAAAAAAAAAAAAGTGTATATGATAAAAGAAAAAGTTAACGCTTTTAAAAGTGTTTTCCCCATGAACAAAAGTTAATTTTATTTCATTTATTCCACATTGAACTATGCTGACATTTTGCCCTATGCACATTGCATTCTGCGGGATTTGTAAACCAGGGTCTCTCAATTGAAGGATCCTGTTCCTCTCATGGCAATAATTGGCATGTCAATGAGCAAGAGGCATTGCACATTCAGAGACTTAAATGGGTTTCCCCATGAACCAAGTTCCTTTCAATCAATAGAGCTTGGAATGAAAATAAGTTCCACAATAGGAAAGGATTGCAATATATGTTCCTGTGCTGAGATAGTCTTATAAATGTGCCCCTGTTGTGTACTGTGTAATGGCTGTGTCTGACCGTACAGGAACATGGTCTGATCATACCATAGCTCCCGGGCGGCAGGGGTTGCAAATGAGTATACAGACAGGATAGCATGGAATCTCAGCTGATTCTTCTTGTGAGGTAAAACGTTTCTCTAACTGTTTTTAAGAATCGTTTTACTTCACATAATCATCTGAGTCCCCAGCTGTAATGTCTGTATACCCCCCTCGGAGGAGCTATGGTATGATTAGACTATGTCCCTGTACAGTCGGACACGGCCATTAGTCAGTACACAGCAGGAGCACATTTATAAGATTTAGGCTGAGTTCACACGTTGCATTTTTTTCGCGTTTCCGCGGCGGTTTTAACCGCGCGATTTTGCCGCGAAAAATAAGCATCCCATGCATTCCTATGGGATTCCGCAATGCTGTGCTAATGCTGCGGTTTTTACCGCGGCGGAATCGCTTCGCGGTAAAAACCGCAGCATGCTCATTAATTTGCGGAATCGCGGCGATCCCGCACCCATAGGAATGCATTGTTCCGCTTACTTCCCGCATGTGGCTGTGCACACCATGCGGAAAGTAAGCAGAACAATGGCGGATGGTACCCACGGTCCGGAGGAGAGGAGACTGTCCTCCGGGCTTTGGGTGCCATATCCCTGTAAAAAATAGAATTTAAAAATAAAAAATATTGTTATTCTCACCTTCCGACGTCCTGCGCAGCCTTCTCGCTTCTCTCCACGCTCCGGTCCCAGTAGTCCTTTGCGAAAATGCTCGCGATGACGTCCGTTCTCGCGGGATCGCAAAGTCTCGCGGTCATTCGCGAGACGTCGCGATCCCGCGAGAACTGACGTCATCGCGGGCATTTTCGCAAAGGACTACTGGGAACGGCTGCGCGGGACGTCGGAGGGTGAGAATAACACCGTTTTTTATTTTTTTTTTTACATTCTATCTTTTACTACTGATGCTGCATAGGCGGCCTCAATAGTAAAAAGTTGGTCACACTCGTCAAACACTATGTGTGACGAGTGTGAAAACCTGTCAATCAGTTCTCCAAGCGATGCTACAGATCGCTTGGAAAACGCTAGCATTCTGCAAGCTAAATACGCTTGCAAAATGCTAGTTTTTCCGCGGGAAAATGGCGGGAATTTAAAATGCGATTTTCCAGCGGACTGGAATTCCGGAATTCTCGCGGTAATTTCCGCGAGAGTTCCGGTACGTGTGCACTTAGGCTAATAGCTGAAGAACCTGGTGCTGCCCGAGCATACTGTGGTTATTTATAGCAAATTCCAATTATCCTCCATCCCATAGTCCCGTGCCCATATACCCATCATACATATCCAAGATCCCATAGGCCCGTGCCCATATACCCATCATACATATCCAAGATCCCATAGGCCCGTGCCCATATACCCATCATACATATCCTCCATCCCATAGTCCCATGCCCATATACCCATCACACATCCTCCATCCCACAGTCCCATGCCCATATACCCATCATACATATCCTCCATCCCATAGTCCCATGCCCATATACCCATCATACATATCCTCCATCCCATAGTCCCAAGCCCATATACCCATCATACATATCCTCCATCCCATAGTCCCATGCCCATATACCCATCACACATCCTCCATCCCATGCCCATATACCCATCATACATATCCTCCATCCCATAGTCCAGTGCCCATATACCCATCACACATCCTCCATCCCATAGTCAACCATTATGACATCATAATGAGTGGCGGGGCTTGCAACCTATGATGACATCAACGTCGCCATGGCAACCATTATGACATCATAATGAGGGGCGGGGCTTGATACACACTTTTTCACCATTATGTAGATAGGGGCCAAATTGTTTGGTGAATTGGAAAGCGCAGGGTTAAAATTTCGCCTCACCACAAAGCTTAGGACACTCTCGGGGTCCAGACGTGTGACTGTGCAAAATTTTGTGGCTGTAGCTGCGACGGTGCGGATGCCAATCCCGGACATACACACACTTGAGCTTTATACACTCACTGGCCACTTTATTAGGTACACCATGCTAGTAAGGGGTTGGACCCCCTTTTGCCTTCAGAACTGCCTCAATTCTTCGTGGCAGAGATTCAACAAGGTGCTGGAAGCATTCCTCAGAGATTTTGGACCATATTGACATGATGGCATCACACAGTTGGCGCAGATTTGTCGGCTGCACATCCCTGATGCGAATCTCCCGTTCCACCACATCCCAAAGATGCTCTATTGGATTGAGATCTGGTGACTGAGGAGGCCATTTGAGTACAGTGAACTCATTGTCATGTTCAAGAAACCAATCTGAGATGATTCGAGCTTTATGACATGGCGCATTATCCTGCTGAAAGTAGCCATCAGATGTTGGGTACATTGTGGTCATAAAGGGATGGACATGGTCAGCAACAATACTCAGGTAGGCTGTGGCGTTGCAACGATGCTCAATTGGTACCAAGGGGCCCAAAGAGTGCCCAGAAAAAATTCCCCACACCATGACACCACCACCACCAGCCTGAACCGTTGATACAAGGCAGGATGGATCCATGCTTTCATGTTGTTTACGCCAAATTCTGACCCTACCATCCGAATGTCGCAGCAGAAATCGAGACTCATCAGACCAGGCAACGTTTTTCCAATCTTCTACTGTCCAATTTCGATGAGCTTGTGCAAATTGTAGCCTCAGTTTCCTGTTCTTAGCTGAGAGGAGTGGTACCCAGTGTGGTCTTCTGCTGCTGTAGCCCATCTGCCTCAAAGTTCGACGCACTGTGCGTTCAGAGATGCTCTTCTGCCTACCTTGGTTGTAACGGGTGGCAATTTGAGTCACTGTTGCCTTTCTATCAGCTCGAACCAGTCTGCCCATTCTCCTCTGACCTCTGGCATCAACATGGCATTTCCGGCCACAGAACTGCCGCTCACTGGATTTTTTTTCTTTTTCGGACCATTCTCTGTAAACCCTAGAGATGGTTGTGCGTGAAAATCCCAGTAGATCAGCAGTTTCTGAAATTCTCAGACCAGCCCTTCTGGCACCAACAATCATGCCACGTTCAAAGGCACTCAAATCACCTTTCTTCCCCATACTGATGCTCGGTTTGAACTGCAGGAGATTGTCTTGACCATGTCTACATGCCTAAATGCACTGAGTTGCCGCCATGTGATTGGCTGATTAGAAATTAAGTCTTAACACACAGTTGGACAGGTGTACCTAATAAAGTGGCCAGTGAGTGTATATTAGATCTCAGCACAGGAACATTTTGTTTTAACCCCTTCATGACCCAGCCTATTTTGACCTTAATGACCTGGCCATTTTTTGCAATTCTCACCAGTGTCCCTTTATGAGGTAATAACTCTGGAACACTTCAACGCATCTTAGCGATTCTGAGATTGTTTTTTCGTGACATATTGGGCTTCATGTTAGTGGTAAACTTAGGTCGATTATTTTTGCGTTTATTTGTGAAAAAAACAGAAATTTGGCGAAAATTTCGCAATTTTCAAATTTTGAATTTTTATTCTGTTAAACCAGAGAGTGATGTGACACAAAATAGTTACTAAATAACATTTCCCACATGTCTACTTTACATCAGCACAATTTTGGAAACAATTTTTTTTTTGTTAGGAAGTTATAAGGGTTAAAAGTTGACCAGCGATTTCTCATTTTTACAACAATATTTACAAAACCATTTTTTTTAGGGACCACCTCACATTTGAAGTCACTTTGAGGGGTCTATATGGCAGAAAATACCCAAAAGAGACACCATTCTAAAAACTGCACCCCTCAAGCTACTCAAAACTATATTCTAGGAGATTATTAACCCTTCAGGTGCTTCACAGGAACTAAAGCAACGTGGAAGGAAAAAATGGACATTTTCTTTTTTGCACCACAAATTTTCTTTTATCATTAATTTTTTTTCATTTTCACATGGGCTACAGGATAAAATGGATCCTAAAGTTTGTTGGGCAATTTCTCCTGAGTACACTGATACCTCATATGTGGTCATAAACCACTGTTTGGGCGCACGGCAGGGCTCGGAAGGAGCACATTTGACTTTTTGAATGGAAAATATGCTGGAATATTTAGCGCTTGCCATGTCGCGTTTGGAGAGTCGCTGTGCGCCTAAGCACTGGAGATTCCCCCCAAGTGACCCCATTTTGGAAACTACCCCCCAAGGAACTTATCTACATGCATAGTGATCACTTTGAACCCCCCAGGTGCTTCACAAATTGATCGGTAAAAAAAAAAAAAGTACTTTTTTTTCACAAAAATTTTCTTTTGGTCTCAGTTTTTTCATTTTCACATGGGCAACAGGATAAAATGGATCCTAAAATGTGTTGGGCAATTTCTCCTGAGTGCACATATACCTTATATGTGGTCATAAACCACTCTTTGGGCGCACGGCAGCGTCCGTAAGTGAAGGAGCGCTATTTGACTTTTTGAATGGAAAATTCGCTCCAATCGTTATCGGACACCATGTCGCGTTTGGAGAGCCCCTGTGTACCTAAACATTGGAGCTCCCCCACAAGTGACACCATTTTGGAAACTAGACCCCTTACGGAACTTATCTAGATGTGTAGGGAGCACTTTGAACCCCCAAGTGCTTCACAAAAGTTTATAACGTAGAGCAATGAAAATAAAAAATCATTTTTTTTCCTCAAAAAAGATTTTTTAGCACGCTATTTTTTATTTTCACAAGGGTAACAGGAGAAATTGGACCACAAAAGTTGTTGTACAGTTAGTCCTGAGTACACTGGTACCCCATATGTGGGGGGAACCACTGTTTGGGCACACGGCAGGGCTCAGAAGGGAAGGAGTGCCATTTGACTTTTTGAAATGAAAATTAGCTCCAATTGTTAGCGGACACCATGTCGTGTTTGGAGAGCCCCTGTGTGCCTAAACTTTGGAGCTCCCCGACAAATGACCCCAGTATGGAAACTAGACCCCCTAAGGAACTTATCTAGATGCATAGTGAGCACTTTGAACCCCCAGGTGCTTCACAGAAGTTTATAACGCAGAGCCGTGAAAATAAAAAATATTTTTTTTTCTTAAAAAAAATATTTTTAGTCCGCAATTTTTTATTTTCACAGGGGTACCAGGATAAATTGGACCCCAAAAGTTGTTGTACAGTTAGTCCTGAGTACACTGGTACCCCATATGTGGGGGGGGACCACTGTTTGGGCACATGTCGGGGCTCAGCAGGGAGGTAGTGACATTTTGAAATGCTGACTTTGATGGCATGGTCTGAGGGTGTCATGTTACATTTGCAGAGCCCCTGTGTGCCTAAACAGTAGAAATCCCCGGCATGTGACCTCATTTTGGAAACTAGACCCCCCAAGGAACTTATCTAGATGTGTGGTGAGCACCTTGAACCCCCAAGTGCTTCACAGAAGTTTATAACGCAGAGCCGTGAAAATAAAAAATCATTTTTTTTCCTCAAAAAAAAAAAAGATTTTTAGCCCGCAATTTTTTTTTCACAACACTAACAGGATGAATTGGACCCCAAAAGTTGTTGTACAATTTGTCCTGAGTACGCTGATACCCCATATGTGGGGGGGGAACCACTGTTTGGGCACACGTCAGGGCTCGGAAGGGAAGTAGTGACATTTTGAAATGCTGACTTTGATGGCATGGTCTGCGGGCGTCATGTTACATTTGCAGAGCCCTTGATGTACCTAAACTGTGGAAACCCCCCACAAGTGACCCCATTTTGGAAACTATACCCCATAAGGAAGTTGCCTAGATGTGTAGTGAGCACACTGAACCCCCAAGTGCTTCACAGAAGATTATAACGCAGAGCCATGAAAATAAAAAAAAAAATTTTTCCTCAAAAAAATGATTTTTTAGCTCACAATTTTTTATTTTCACAAGGGTAACAGGAGAAATTGGACCCCAAAAGTTGTTGTCCAGTTTGTCCCGAGTATGCTGGTACCCCATATGTGGGGGAAACCATTGTTTGGGCACAAGTCAGGGCTCGGAATGGAAGTAGTGACATTTTGAAATGCAGACTTTGATGGAATAGTCTGCGGTCGTAATTACGTTTGCAGAGCCCCTGATGTGCCTAAACAGTGGAAACCCCCCACAAGTGACCCCATTTTGGAAACTAGACCTTCCAAGGAACGTATGTAAGATGTGTTGTGAGCACATTGAACCCCCAAGTGCTTCACAGAAGTTTATAATGCAGAGACGTGAAAATGAAAAAATAATTTTTTTCCACAAAAATAATTTTTTAGCCCCCAATTTTTTTATTTTCCCAAGGGTAACACGGGAAATTAGTCCCCAAAAGTTGTTGTGCAATTTTTCCTGAGTACGCTGATACCCCATATGTTGGGGTAAACCACTGTTTGGGCACATGTCAGGGCTTGGAAGGGAGGGTGCACCGTTTGACTTTTTGAACGCAAAATTGGCTGGAATCAATGGTTGCACCATGTCGCGTTTGGAGACCCCCTAATGTGCCTAAACAGTGGAAACCCCTCAATTCTAACTCCAACCCTAACCCCAACACACCCCTAACCACAGCCCTAACCCTAACACATCCCTAACCACAAGCCTAACCCTAATTCCAACGCTAACCCTAATTTTAACCCCAATTCCAACCCTAATTCCAACCCTAACCCTAATTCCAACCCTAACCCTAATTCCAACCCTAACCCTCTTTCCAACCCTAACCCTCTTTCCAACCCTAACCCTCTTTCCAACCCTAACCCTCTTTTCAACCCTAACCCTCTTTTCAACCCTAACCCTAATGGAAAAATAAAAATAAAAATATTTTCTTTACTTTATTAGTTGTGCCTACCTATGGGGGTGATAATCGGGGAGTTTATTTACTTTTTCTTTCATTTTGATCACTGTGAGAGTGATCAAAATGAAAGAATGGAATCTGCAGCCGGCAGATTCGGGCGGGCGCACTGCGCATGCGCCCGCCATTTTCAAGATGGCGGCGCCCATGAACCGGACCCGCCGGTCACCGGGAGCGACAGGGGGACTTAGAAGGTGCCGGGGGAGGTGAGATGGGGTGAGGGGGTTATCGGAAGCTGGCGGGGAGCAGAGGGAATGGGAGGGGGGCAGATGACAGCGGCGGCAGATCGCCGCTGTCATTCAGTTGCGGGGGGGGGGGGGCGATCTCCGGTGGGGGGGTGTGGAATCGGTGTTTCCAGCCATGTCCGATGCTACACCAGCATCGGCCATGGCTGGATTGTAATATTTCATCAATTTTCATTGATGAAATATTACTATCGCTCTGATTGGCTGTTTCACTTTTAACAGCTAATCAGAGCGATCGTAGGCACGTGGGGGCGAAGCCACGCCCCCTGTGGCGAAGAACAAAGCCCCCTGTATCTGCGGGTCGGGTGACCTTTCAGTGACCCCGGTCACCCGACCCGCAGGGGGGCTTTAAAGTCATGACGCCACATAGGCATCATGGGTCGTTCTGGCACGACTTTTCATGACGCCTACGTGGCGTCAAAGGTCGTGAAGGGGTTAAACACATCCAATTGTGGAACTTATTATTCCAAGATCTAGTGAATAAAATGAACTTTTTGTTTGTGAGAAAACTCCTTTAATACCTTCCTGACATTTGCATTACATATACTTCATGGTCAGGAAGGACTTCCCGAACAATGTGCTATACTGTGGGGGAAAAAGTATTTAGTCAGCCACCAAACGTGCAAGTTTTCCCACTTAAAAAGATGAGAGAGGCCTGTAATTGACATCATAGGTAGACCACAACTATGAGAGTCAAAATGAGAAAACAAATCCAGAAAATCACCTTGTCTGATTTGGCAAGATTTATTTTGCAAATTATGGTAGAAAATCAATATTTGGTCACCTAAAAACATACAACATTTCTGGCTCTCACAGACCTGTAACTTCTTCTTTAAGAGGCTCCTCTGTCCTCCACTCATTACCTGTAGTAAAGGCACCTGTTTGAACTTGTTATCAGTATAAAAGACACCTGTCCACAACCTCAAACAGTCACACTCCAAACTCCACTATGTTGGCTGACTAAATACTTTTTTTCCCCACTGTATGTATGTCATGGCAATCTCCAGTGCACAGGGAGCTGCGTGCGGGCGTTCACCGCCAGGTGTCAGCTGACACCCAGCACTTTAACATCCTGAATGCTGCAGCATTGAGAGCAGACAGAGGGCAAAAAAGCGACATCATCACAGGGTCCCAAACGTTGCGTTGCCATGGTGACCCGATTTAGTCATGACGACATCTGGATCACCAGGCACTCGCAAGCTAGTTAGATGTTGCGCAGTGCATGATCTAACTAACTTATTTCTGCAGCACTGACAGGTTTTAAGGTATAGCAATGCTCCTGTATTGCTAAACTTTATAATTGTGATCAGACTCCAGAAAGTGAAAGTCCCATAGTGGGAATATGTAAAATAAAAAAATAAATAAAAAAAAACAAAACAAAATAATGAATCTAATATATACTTACCTTGTAATGTCTTCACATCCATTCAGATGTGTCCGGATCCCAGAATTCCAAGAGGCGGAAGATCACCAACCACCATATTGGAAAACATATGGAAACTGCTGGTGGTACCACCAGCGGAACACCGTCGCACCACACACACACTGTATGTGCCGTACGAACCACACACATACACTGTATATTCCGTACACACCACACACACACTGTATACGCCGTACGCAGCCTCTTGCGCAGTACCACCAGCGGAACACCGTTGCAAACACCGCCGCCGCCGGGTTCAGCCGAATGATTCACTGACTGCAGGTCAAAGAAGAGAGCACAGATGGGAGAAGTCAAGGGACACTTGCAGTGACTCATGAGCCATGCAGCGAAAATAGACTTACTGCTTCTACATAAGAGTTTAGAAGGGTTCAGATAATCAGATTTTAATCACATGATGTCATAGACCTAACTGAAAAAAATAATTAACTGGGTAGAAGGGCAAAATGAGCAATTGTAAGTACACAGTGCTATATAATATGATGATTGCAACGTATTAAGCAAATAAAACTTTGATGGGTGGAACGCTTCTTTAACAAGTGATGGACCATTAACATCAATGGCAGTTTGTTTAGAAGTTTGTGTTGGACAATCTATTAGCATTAAAGGAGCTTGTATGCACTATAGAGCACTTTCTTTCTTGAAATCTGTACTGGTCTAAGATCAGGCTTTATCAATGTGATCCTGACACAAGCATCTATCAGAAGAGCCATTTGACTGGATTTCCCCCATTAAATAAGACTTGTCAGTAGATTTTAGCTTCCCCAAATATCACGTGAAATGCATCTTGTACAGTAGAATCACCACAACGCATTTGTAGAAGGGAATTAAACAAGTGCTTTTCACAAGAACATTCACGTGATATCTCACACGCACAGCACCTTCATGAAATTCCTGAAGACATTGCTAATCCCTCAGTGTTTACTTCTAAAGTAGCAGCATTTCCCCTTTACTTATCAGTTACATGGGCCTTTTTGTGCTTCCAAAATGTACGTTTGTTTATAGGGTGATCGGATGATACATTTTTGATTAAAAAAAAAAAAAGTCTGTCACTTTCACATCAAGAGCCAAGGCAATGCCTAATAATGATAACATACATTTATTAATTCATATTTAGGCCCTTCTAACGTGGAACAGAAGATAGTGAGTTTAATGAGATGCATCATGACCTCCTTATGTATCAATTCTTGATATATACCGTAATTTATACTATTTTACATGCTCATGTAAAATTCAAAATGAACTTTCATCTCAAAGCAGCAAAAACTTTTCAGTTAACTAAATTGTTTGGGAATAGTGGCAGGACACGGCCCATGAAACAAAGGTTCTGCGCTTATCGATGTCATTCCAAGAGGACTTCCTTCACCCCTCCCAGCAGGACCACTGGGAAAAGCACACTATGTGAGGCAGGAAGCACCAAGTACTAGTTACTGCCCGGCCCTGGGCACGCTCAGCCAAAATCATGTTCCCAGCATGTAATAAACAACAGAAGCAAAAGAGAAAATGACTGAACAGAATATGACCTAGCGTTCTGATGCAGACGGTTACATTTGTTTTTTTTTTTACATAACTACAGTATTTAGATGTAACTGTGTGCTATCAAAAAGTTACAGGCAATAAAAGAGCCCACTTGCCAAAGAGCAGCTGTGTACCAAGTATGTAAAGCCCTGTTTCCACACCCTTATGACGCAACATCCCTTTCTGGGTATTAAACTTATTAATGTAGCGATGAAATATTAAGCATACGTTCACTAATCTTTCACTTGCTAATCACAGAAATAGCATGGACACTCGGGAAATACTACATTTTACTGATAAAATAGCATTATATTTGTTATAAAAACTATGACTTTCACCAAAGGTTTTGCTCTTAAATCATGCAGCCAAAAGTGACATCTCAGACACTAATACAATCCTCAACATCAAATTGCAACACCAAGGACAATCCATAAGATTAGGCAAATCGAGGAAATAGCAGATGTTGCTAACATCTACAGATGATCCAATTTTCAAGCACCTAGCTCCAATCTGTGGAATGTGGGACGGGCATAAATCAGATCTAAAACCCAAAAATTTTTTAGAAACATGAAACCTCAAAAATCTGAGTCCCACGAACAAAGTTAATTTCTATCAATGAATCTTCAACTAATAATATTTTCCACAATTGGTTGTGTTTAAGAAAAATGTCCCTGTGCTGAGATAATCTTATAAATGTGCCTCTGCTGTGTAATGGCTGTGTCTGACCGTACAGGGATATGGGCTGATCATACCACAGCTCCTGGGCAGGGGAGGAAGCAAAAGAGTATACAGACATTACAGCAGGGGAATCACAGCGGATTCTTTTTGTGAGCCAAAACTTTTTAATAAAACAGGCAGGGATGTATACTTTACCTCAAAGAAAAAATTATTTGTGATCCTATGCTGTCCTGTCTGCATACTCCCTTGCTTCCCCCCTGCCCAAGAGATGTGGTACAGCAGCGGATCTTGCTCACTTGTGTGCCCAAGTACATTCAGTGTGCCAGAACAGGATTCAGACCACTATTAATAACCTCATCAATAGCATCCAAGACATATAAGTGGGTGTATTTCTGCACACGGCGATCATACTTGATACTGAATACATAGAGAGGTTTTAAACATTTTGATTGCATTCCTTTATCATTTTCATATCACTAAGGGTTTGTGCCCACATTCAGCAATTGGCAGAAAGACACGCCGCATGTCCATCTCCGCGGGTGAGCCGCGGACGTCTGTGCATGAATAGTGGGCATGTGAATTCTTGAAATCCCATCCATTTTGCTGTAACATCTGGACGCTGCACAAGTACACAGCGTCCAACCCGTAGCGTTTACAGATGTGTGCACTTACCCTACCGTATGTATCGTTCCTGTGGTTTCCAGAACTCCACAGCTTTTACTTCTTGGTGTTGCAATTTCAATATTGAGGATTGTAGAAGCGCATTTACTGACCTCTGAAATCATAATTACAAGAACAATGTACACAAACCACATTTCATATTTCTCTTTGACCATTGGGCTAAAACCCCTGCATCTTACGGAGTATTCGTACATTATTTCTAGGTATAGCTCATGTTCTGGGAATCTGGTGCCTCTCACAAATAAAACAATGGAGATGACTGTGATTGCAAAAGTTGTGTTATTGCTCCACTGAGCAGGTACTTTCCAAGGGATGTGACAACTGTACATCTGCAACTTGATCAATCTATAGAAATGAAAAAGTAATAATGCTACTCAAACTAGAAGATTTTTTAACAAGCATTGTAGTGGCAAGATGCTGGATGATAATGACTAGGATATGATTAAAGTGGTACTCTCTTCATAGTATGAAATGGCATAAGTTGTGCAATTCCTCACAGATGGGGTCTGACTGCTGTGACGCCATCCACATGATAAAGGAGCTCTTTCACAGGGTTCCCCTGCACAGTCACCCTCAGACGCTACACAGAAGCACTGCATTTCTGAGGAATGAAGGTCACAAGCCTAGAGATAGTATGCTAATATTATAACACACAGATATACCACGTTTTACTCCATCTTCAATTAATTCCCTTTTCATGCTGTTTTTTCGCTATGAATGCACTAGATGTTTAGATATTCTTACAACGAAACACTTATTTCAATACCACAGTTTTTGCTGTGATTTTCCTATACTGGCACACTTTTATAAAGAAGTGATAACAGGAAAAGTCTTTAGTACAAATACACTTAATTATAATCATTAATATTTTTTCTGTACTTCACACATGCATTAGCACACTGCAAATCAATCCTTGAAAATGACATGAAAGCAGTCCCATGCAAATGTAGTTCTCGGATTCATCCGTGGAGCAACAGCTGCTTTAAATGAGAATCAGGGTACATCTGCAGGAGACAAGTGTTCAGACGGGCCAATTGTAAGGGTAATCATATTTGCCGTCTATTAAGAATCTTATTGTGCTGCTGTTCAAGAGGAACACACACAATACTGGTTTACAGACATACTGAAGTACTTGTGATCGCTCACACAGGAAGGCTCACAGGCCAAAACAAGGCTAATATCACCGTCATCCACTACCCAAGATACGGACTGTATGTAGCTGGTTTTCTTTTTTATAAAGTTTTCCTGTATTATTTTCTCTCATTCTTCACGCCATTCCAGACTCCAGCAAAATGTAAATTAACTAAGAGTACAAAGTCTGAAAAAAGTCTGAAATCCCTGGAAAAAGGAACGATCAGGAAATAGCAGCGCTTTGGACGCAGCGTATTTTTGCTGCGTCCAAAACGCTGTGTTCCAATTACACAGGTAAATCTGCATGTGTTCACTGACCCACGGGGATTTACCGCATCCAAATACATTCTATTGTTGAAGTTTCTGTTGCGGAGACTAGTGCCTCTGCAAGAGAAATTGGCATGCTGCGGCTTGTAATCCTGCATCGTATGTCAGTGTCCGCGCTCGTAATCTGCAGGCACACATGCACATATAGTGGATGGGATTTCTAGAAATCCCATCCACTCTGCTGTAAAATCTGGCTGCTTAGTTTTTGACGCTGGATAACTACGCAGCATCAAAACCACAGAAATTCCTGACCGTGGGCACGTACCCTAACGGAATCATCACACTTAGAGGATGATGAACCCAGCTTTTTACTCCTATAAATCATAAATATGAAATGAAACTGCGTTTGTTCCGCTCCCACCACAGCCAGTGTTTTGCAGGACGAGTTGAAGTTTTTAAAGGGAATCTGTCACCCTTTTTTTGGACTATCAGCTGCCAGCATTGACATCAGTGGTTTATCTACAGCATTCTGTAATGCTGTAGATAAGCCCCCGATGTAACCTGAAAGAGAAGAAAAACACGTTATATTATACTCACCCGGGTGCGGTCAGGTCCGGCACCTCCCATCTTCATACGATGCCATCCTCTTCTTCCCTTCCTGTAGTGGCTCCGGCGCCTGCGCACTGCAGTATTCTGCTCTGACCTCAACAGGGCAGAGCAGGGCGCCTGCGCCACAACAGGAAGGGAAGAAGAGAACGGCGTCGTATGAAGATGGGAGGTGCCGGACCACGACACCCATTGGACCAGACCGCCCCCTACCGGTGAGTATAATCATGTCAATTCTTTCTGCGGATTCTGCTGCGGTTTGACACCTGTTCCGTTGTCCAGGTGTCAATCTGCAGGGGAAAACCGCTGGCAAATCCGCAGCGTGTGCACTCACCCTAATATGCCTAAGTGTTACGCAAAAAATGTATTGCCCTTATATCGGTGAAATGGAGCTAACGCATCTTAGCCAAGTTTACAGTGTTTGGAAAAAAAAAAAAAAGGCACCAAAAGAAATGCTTACAAACGGTAACAAAAAAAGCTTTATGGAAAACATCCACGAAAAACAAATACTTCAGGAAACACTAACAAACTTAACAAAAATGCTTCAGACTAAAAAAAAAAGCAAAGAAAACACCAGAGACATGGAGCACATCCTGAAGCGTTTTCCTCTTTGTACTATGAACATATCCTTAGGATATGTGCACGTGGAATCTTCTTGCAGAGTAGTTCAAGCAAAAACGGAGCTGAATTTCCATGTGGGTGAGGAATTTTGAGTTTGTGAGAAAAATTTGGAGAGATTCTGCTTAGATATTGCTCCAAAACTTCCTAAAAATAAACCTCTCAGTGTGGACATCTGATAGGACAGGGCCTAGCTTGGAGCGGACTCAGATCAGGAGATGCTTCAAAGAAGGGACACACACACCTTACTTTCTGCCACCAGGTGCTTTCAAATCCTGAAGCAGAAAAAAAAAAAAAACAAACAAAAAAACTGTAGATATTAACGGCAAAGTGGATTTACTCTTTAAATGATCAGGAAGAGTCTTTCAGGTGTTTAAGAGATTTTTCAGATGTTTTCTATGTAAACTCGCTCCCCAAAAATTCCTCAATAAACTAATCGTGCACATAACCTTGTAACACAAGTTCCCAAGTTGAGTTTTTGCCGCAGCGTCTTACAGTTCCAGCAAAGTGAATGGAATTGATAGAAATCATATGTTCATGGTACTTTTTTATTGTGCAGTGTAAACTGACCTGTGGTGTGTTTTTTCTCTTGCGGGTACACCGAGTTTTAATGTGTGGATTTTTACACCTGCAAAAAACGCATACCGTATGTATTTTTGGTGCATTTAATCCACAGATGACTATCATTAAAGGGGTTGTCCGGGCTTTTCACAATCTGAGTACATATCTGGGCTGCAGAATTATGACAATAAGTAATTTACTTTCTGTCACTAGTTTGCACGGTTTTCTAGATATTCCGAACAGAACGTCCAAGGGGGGGGGGGGGGGGTGTTATGGCATTGAAATGAGAACTAGTCGTAACCTCCTACTCTACTCCAAACATGCCCTCTATAGCAACAACCCCACCCTCCATAGCTACAGGCCCTCCCCGTCCACATGAAGAAGCCCTCATCACACAGTAAAGATGAGTGCTGGTGCAGTTTACTGCCAGCCAATGAGTGGGCAGTGGGTGGTGCTGGTCACTGGAGCTTGCTGGGAGTTTGGTGGAGCTTCAACCCCTTTAAAGTTGTCAAAGCCAAAATAAAAGAAAATATCAAAAACAAAACTCCTATGAAACATGACCTACCAAAAAACACAAGAATGACAGCATCAAAAACACATGCAAGAAAAAAAAAACAACACAATGGATAAAAAGCAATTATCCTAAAAGGCCTTTTTTGTTCAATCTCTGTATTCCATATGTACTACTGTTTTCTCCCTCAGAAACAATGCCACTATCCAGGCTCTATTGATTATAGACAACATAAAAAGTAAAGGCCCCTCATACACATTAGATGAAAGTTGTGTGAATGTGCCAGATGTCAGTGGAAATGGAGGACCATCTGATGTGTGCAGGGACCTCCCTAATGACTCTCCCGAGACAGATGAGCTCATGGGGAGAGAAGCATCAGGCCATATGAATTCCATGGTTGATCCTTTTTAAACAGAGGAGATAAGCCACTGGCAGGAGAGATGGACCTCAGCTTTCCTTTTCTCTACAATAAAAACACATGGACATTCCACTGACAATTAACTCCCGTATATGTATGGCCTTCTTAAAGGGATTTACTGGAACTATTTTCTTATCTTCTCATCGGGCTTAGAACTGACCGGGAGGTGAGTAATCACAGACCACTCTTGCTGGTAATTCTGCTGCTTCAAGTCAACAGAGCAACTCTTCCTTTTCTCTGTGGGGAGGGTGTGACTGCTGATGTCAAGCTGATTGACAGATGGATCCCTGTAGTTATGCAGCTGGGAACCGGCTGTCAAATAGTATGACAAATTCAGTCACACCCCACCAACTGAACAGAGTGAAAGAAAAGCAGCAATGTCAACGTGACGTCAGTAGAAGCCGCAGAATCACCAGCATGAGCAGTCAGTGACCAATCTGCCTGTAAGTTCTTAGGCCCATGAGAAAAAAAAAAAATATATAATAATAATAATAATAATAATAATAATAATAATAATAATAATATGATACAGTCCCTGCTAGCCCCTTTATGCCATCAACATCAGAAGCAGGTCTCTAGGTGCTCCCAGGATTTGTGCAGCCCTGCTGTAACTTAAAAAAAAAAAAAAAAAAAAAAACAATAAATAAAGGAAAGTATTTGCATATTTGGCAATATATGTAGCTATGTGAGCAAACTGAAAAATATTGAAAAGGTGAACCAATGCATTAACCATACATTTCCAGCTATGTCAGGGAAGCATCAGCTTCTACACACAAGAGCCAGGTGGCTTAGTTCACATGACAAACAGTATCTGTGTAGTGTAGCAATACCTGCATACAACACATCTCTGCATGTCAAACAATCAAAAGCATAACATTTTTCAAATGTGAATATCTGGAAGAAGTACAGTCATAGTATTAAATCAGTTATAGGAGAAAAACATCAAAAATAACAGAAGGGCCAACATGATTGATGCCAACGGCACCCAATAGACCGCACAATATAATGGGACCATCTTTCTGTAATGGGCATAGACATTGCAGGATACAAAAAAAAAAATAACACACCATGCGGTGATAGAATCCGCAAAAGAGTCTCCCGATAGACCATTCGATGCAAAAAAATTAAGAGTGTTTTTTATAACAAGTGAGGAAATTTTAATATGTAATCTTTATTTTCAATCACGTTTAGAAGAAGATCACGCAGATTTTTAAGTCTAGGAAATGAAGAAATTACAACTATAACGCAAAACAATGTTTGCTCGATCCATTCCCTCCACAGCCAGTTAATACTTTTTTGCTTTTCCATTAGTGCCTTACAAGAGTTATAACATGCAACTGTAAAAGCCTAAGAAAAAGGAAAAAGTTCAGTTTTGCATGGTAAAAAATTTTAGGTTACGCTCCCACGAGCCGGAACTAGCAACTCTTTGGACGCAGCGTATTTTCGCTGATTATGGGCACAAACCCCTCTTAATGATGGCAATAAGTCTTTAATTTAGATTGTGACCCCCATTGGGGACTGTGACGATATGTGCAAACTGGAAAGCGCTGCAGAATATGTTAGCGCTATATAAAAATAAAGATTATTATTACTGACCTGAGATATATGGGAATATCATCCCCATACAGGTGACAATCCAGCAGCTGTCGGCTGTCCACGATAGCTGACAACTTGCTGCATCAGCAACAATCAGTATTGCCACTTTACATATCTGTTTAACCCCTTTGATGCTGCAGTCAATAGTGACAAACATAAATGGTTAACAGAGTTTGGGGGCTTCCTCTTTATTGCCATCGGCACCCTGAGCTCATGATTGTGCGGTCCTGATGTTTGTCATGGAAATTAACGGCCAAATAGCAGCCTTGGAGTCTGCCGGCTATAGTGGCCTGTTCAGAAGTTAGCGGCATTTAGGTGGTAAAAATACACTTTTTCATTCCCGTCATGTCACTTTGCATTAGTTCCTGAAAAGCACCTGAAGGATAAACAAACCACCTGGCAACAGTTTTCAATATGTCAGGGGGTGCCATTCCAATATATAGGACCCCCAAAGTCACTTCGTACCTGGATAGGTACCTAAAAAAAGAAATAATAATTTTGTAAGTTTGCTTGAAAAAAAAAAAATGAAAAATTACTGCTACTTTTTAAAACCTCCTAAAAGGCTAACAAAATAAAATAATATTTTACAAATGGTGCTGATGTAAAGCAGACATGAGGGAAATGTTATTTATGTTTTTATATGGTATGACTCCCTGGTTAAGGCCGGGGTCACACTTGCGAGAAACTCCCACGAATCTCACATCTCAATACCACTTTAACCCCGAGAACACTGCAATCAAACAAGATTGCAGCATTCCAGTGCCAATTTATTTTCTTTACCTAAACCACATTTCGGAGGGTTTCAGCTTTCAAAAGAATAATTTATACAACCAACGGATGAATTTAACATCAGGTTATAAGCTTTTATTTACATAACATGGATAAGCGACATTACTTCTGTCAGGGAGGGTAAATAAATGCGGTACCGCTGAAAACAATCTTGTCCCACAAAAAAGAGCCGCCACACAGCGTCATCACCGGAAAAATAAAGTTATAGCTCTCAGAATAAAGCAATGCAAAAATTATTATTTTTAATATAAAATTGTTTTTATTGTACAGAAGCGCCAAAGCATAAGAAAAATGATATAAATGAGGTATCACTGTAATCGTACTGACCCGAAGAATAAAACTGCTTTTTTATTTATCAATTTTACCACACGTGGAACGGTAAAAACGCCCCCCCTCCCCCCCCCCCAAAAAAATAAAGTAATTTATGAATTGCTGGTTTTTGTTCATTCTGCCTCACAAAAATCAGAATAAAAAGCGATCCAAAAATGTCATGTGCCTGAAAACAGTACCAACAAAAATGGCAACTCGTCCCACAAAAAACAAGACCTCACATGACTATGGGCCAAAATATAGAAAAGTTATAGCTCTCAAAATGTGGTGATGTAAAAACTATTTTTTGCAATAAAAAAAAAAAAAAGTGTCTTTCAGCATGTGACAGCTGCCAAACATAAAAACCCGCTATAAATAGTAAATCAAACCCCCCTTTATCACCCCCTTAGTTGGGGAAAAATAAAATTAAGGGAATCTGTGACCTGTTTTTTGGCATATAAGCTGCGGCCACCGCCATCAGGGGCTTATCTACAGCATTACAGAATGCTGTAGATAAGACCCTGAAAGAGAAGAGAAACGAGTTATATTATTCCTCACCCAGGGGTGGTCCAGGTCCGGTTCGGGTCCAGAGGGTGTCGTTCCGGTCTGGCGCCTCCCATCTTCTAGCAATGACGTCCTTTTCTATGCTTCCCAGCGCAGGCGCACTGCTCTGCCCTGTTGAGGGCAGAGCAGAGTACTGCAGTGAGCAGGCACTGGACCTCTTCCATTTTCCCATTAGGGTTGGGATTAGGGTTAAGGGTGTGTTAGGTTTGTGGTTAGGGTTGGAGTTAAAATTGTAGAGTTTCCACTGTTTAGGCACATCAGGTGCTCTCGAAACGCAACATGGCATGCGATCTCAATTCCAGCCAATTTTGCATTGAAAAAAAAAAAAAAAAAAACACACGAGGCTCCTTCCCTTCCGAGTTCTGCCATGCGCCCAAACAGTGGTTTACCTGCATATATGGGGTATCAGCGTACTCAGGACAAATTGTACAACAACATTTGGGGTCCAATTTCTCCTGTTACCCTTGGTAAAATAAAACAAATAGAATCTGAAGTAAATTTTTGGGTGAAAAAAAGTTTGTTTGTTTTTTTGTTTTTTTTTTTTAAATTTCTGTGAAACACCTGAAGGGTTAATACGCTTCTTGAATGTGATTTTGAGTACCTTGAGGGGTGCAGTATTTTGAATGGTGTTGCTATTGGGCATTTTCTATCATATACACCCCTCAAAGTAACTTCAAAATGTGATGTGGTCCTTAAAAAAATAAAAATTAAAAATAAAATGGTGCTGTAAAAATGAGAAATCGCTGGTCAACCTTTAACCCTTATAACTTCCAAACAAAAAAAAAAAAATTGTGATTTTAAAATTGTGCTCATGTAAAGTAGACATGTGGGAAATGTTAATTATTAAGTATTTTGTGTGCCATATCTCTGTGATTTAAGGGCATGAAAAATCAAAGTGGGAAAACTGCGAAATTTTCGCCAATTTCCATTTTTTTTTTTTTCACAAATAAACTCCAGTCATATCAAAGAAATTTTACCCCTTTCATGAAGTACAATATGTCATGAGAAAACAGTATTTGAATCACCAGGATCCATGGAAGTGTTCCAGAGTTATTACCTCATAAAGGGAGTGTGGCCAGAATTGTAAAAATTGGCCCGGTCATTAACATGCAAACCGTCCTTGGGGGTAAAGGGGTTAAAGAGATAATCATTCAACGCTTGAAAATTGCTAATTTTTTTTTAACATTTTTGTCAAATTTAGGATATTTTTTGTAAATAAACACCAAACATATCAACCTATATTTACCATTATCATAAATTATAATGTGCCACGAAAAAAAAAAAAATCTCTGGGATTTGTTAAAGCGTTCTAGAGTTATTACCACATAAACTTATACTGGTCAGGTCAGATTACAAAAATTTGGCCTGGTCACTTGGGTTTTTCCATGGATGACATTTGTCACTTAGCCCCTTGCCTTCTGCCCAATATGTATGTGTGCTGCAACCTCTTCTGTTTCTATGGGACTCATGAGACAGCAGAGTTCATCCTTCAGTTACATCAATCTGTCTTAGGTTAGGTTCCCATGAGGAGTTTTTGATGTTGCAGACGTTCAGCAGTATTCTTCCAATTATTAGGTTAAGTTTCCACAAAGTTTTTATAGCTCCGTATTTTCGTGACGCAAAAACGCAGTGTCCTTCAGTTCCTGCATGCAAGTGGAATTTATAGAAATCTCATGCCCAAAGTGTTTTGTTTTTTTAAGCAACGTAAACAGACCTGCAATGTATGTTTGAAGTCCATAATATGTCAATTTCTACTACTTGTATGCTGAGTTGAATGGGCAGATTTTCCCCATTTTAGTGCAATTCTGCTCCGGAAAGAAACTACAAATGCATGTAATCCACAATACATTGAGGAATAATCCTGACATATGTGGCCAAAGGAAGAAAAACAGAATGTGCAAAGACCTTTACAGTTTGCACTTCTGCATTCCAAGCATCAATGGATGCAGTCTCCTCAGAGCAGTACATGCTCACCTCAGCCGACCTCTACATGTAGAGGAGAATCACAGCAGAGCACTAACATTACACATCTCACAGGCACCGTGCACCAATGTACACAGTGATAGTAAGGGCCCCATCACACATAGCGGCGCACCAGCGATCCCGACAACGATATTTCCTTGTCAGGATCGCTGGTGTGTCGCTACATGATCGCTGGTGAGCTGTCAAACAGGCAGCTTCACCAGCGATCAGCACCAACGACATGCGGGTAACAAGCGACGCACGTCGCTTAGTTACCCACTGTGTACCTTAGTTACCAGCGCGCTGGTGCAGGGTGCTGGTAACTAAGGTAAACAGAGGGTTTCTAAGCGGCGCGCATCACTTAGAAACCCGATGTGTACCTTGGTTACCAGCTCCCTGTACCAGCGCGCTGGTAACTAAGGTACACATTGGGTTTCTAAGCGCTGTGCGTCGCTTAGAAACCCTCTGTTTTCCTTAGTTACCAGCTCCTGCTCACTGGTCTCCCGCCTGTCACACGCAGTGATGCGTGCTGGTCAGCGGGAGACCAGCGATCAAAAAAAATGTCCTGGCCATTCCAGGACGATCAGCGATAACCGGCAGGGGGGGCCGGTCGCTGGTCAGTGTCACACACAGCGATCTCGCTGGTGAGATCGCTGTTCCGTCACAAAACTTGTCGGATGTTGGGCGGCGCCGAGACACAGGACAGGCATGATGGACGGATAGTAGGCGGCTGATACAGGGGGACACACCATACCTATGGGGACACATTACAGGTATGAGGAGCTATTTATAAAAGTCGATATTTCAGCCTTACTAGGTGTTAGAAAAAGAAGAGCCACCTTCACAGAATGCAGTCTTAGGCCATGTGCACACGCTGCGGTTTTGCTGCGGTTTTGGCCCTGCAGAACTGCAGCAGTTCCGCAGACATGGTACTTCACCATGTTAGCCTATGGGTTTTCAAAACCGCAGTGCTCACGCTGCGGTTTTTTACCTGCGGAAAAGCTGCGGGGGTTTTTTCCGCAGCATGTCAATTGTTTCTGCGGATTCTGCTGCGGTTTCACACCTTTAACATAGTAGAGGTGTGAAACCGCAGGCCAAACCGCAGCAAAACCGCAGGACACTTTACCTGCGTTTCTGCGGGAAAAAACCCGCAGGTGAATCCGCAGCGTGTGCACATACCCTTAGTGCTGCTGAAGGTGGCTCTTTAACTGAAAAACACCCTGGGGGGGGGGGGTGACAGGTTCCCTTTAACATTGCAATGTATAGGAAAAGCTTTGATACAGGAAAGATGTATATCTTTGTAAGCCAGTAGATAGAAAAATATTTAGAATTAAAAGTCTTCAGTGGTTGATACTTTTTAAATGGCTAACTGAAAAGATGGTAACACATTGCAAGCTTTTGAGACTACTCAGGTCTCTTCATCAGGCATAGACTAATACACAATCTGAAGAGCCACATATTTATACACAACACAGCACAGAAATAACGCAATAGATGAGATCCATGCTAAAGAAGAAAATATCCGGGAGCCTCTAGTGGTCACCTACAACCCAAATATGGAGGTGCTAAGGGGAGCTGCACAGAAATTACAACCTTTACAACAAAAAGGTGCCCGATTACAATCCATTTTTCCAGACGCCCCACTGCTGTGTTTTTGGCAGCCCCCTAATCTAAGAAGCATCATTGTCAGAAGCTCCCTGTCCTCTCCAACAGCTGCAGGAACCTTTCCTTGCAACCAGAAAAAAAAATGTAAAACCTGTCCATTTATAATGACCACGGACAAGATAAAGATCCCCAACTCACATCATTACTACAAGATGCCAGGTACTTTCAGCTGCATCAGATCTAATGTAGTGTACTTAATTGGTATGGAATAAAATATACATTGGCGCTCCTGTAGTAAAATGGTGGAAGTTGCTGGTGTCAAGTCAGAATCTGCACCACTTCTGACAGAGTTAAACTGGAGGAAATAGGATATAAAGAGACACCTGCGCTAGAAATAAAGTGATCACTAGTTCAGCTAATGTGGCAACCGAGTGTAGCTGACAGGATTAATTAAATGTGCAAAGACCACCTGCATAGAAGTTGCTGCACGTGCAATAGACGCAGCTATAATTATACCAAGGATGCTGGTGAGCAGGGAGAATAACTTACTTATGTCTGGTAGTTTGTCATAAACCCAGTAGGCTAGGGATGATGCAGAGTGTGCTCACAAAGTTGGCCAGCATGGAGTCCGGCGGTGGTTGCAGTAAGGTTAGAGTGAGAATGCAGCGTGCCACCGAGGGAGCATCCTCCCTGGGCAGTGGGGAAGCCTCCAATGCTGCTATGCGGCTGGACTGGTGAGCAGCGGCGTGCTCCGCCGAGAGACGCCGCCGTGAGGTAGCGTTGTGTGTGGGGGCGTAGTCAGGGTGACATCACCGGAGGACAGGCATGAGAGGGTCAGACTTTCCGACGCGTTTCAAAGGTACTCAGACCTTCTTCGTCAGGGATGCTGGCCCGCTGTGCGACCTGCCTTATATATACAGTCATGGCCAAAAGTTTTGAGAATGACACAAATATTAATTTTTTACAAAGTCTACTGCTTCATTTTTTCTAATGGCAATTTGCATATACTCCAGAATGTTATAAAGCGTGATCAGTTTAACAGCAATTACTTGCAAAGTCAATATTTGCCTAGAAAATGAACTTTATCCCCCAAAACACATTTCAACATCATTGCAGCCCTGCCTTAAAAGGACCAGCTATCATCGTTTCATTGATTGCTCCATTAACACAGGTGTGGGTGTTGATGAGGACAGGGCTGGAGATCAATCTGTCATGATTAAGTAAGAATGACACCACTGGACACTTTAAAAGGAGGCTGGTGCTTGGCATCACTGTTTCTCTTCTGTTAACCATGGTTATCTCTAAAGAAACACGTGCAGTCATCATTGCACTGCACAAAAATGGCCTAACAGGGAAGAGTATCGCAGCTAGAAAGATTGCACCTCAGTCAACAATCTATCGCATCATCAAGAACTTCAAGGAGAGAGGTTCCCTTGTTGCCAAAAAGGCTCCAGGGCGCCCAAGAAAGACCAGAAAGCGCCAGGACCGTCTCTTAAAAGTGTTTCAGCTGCGGGATCGGGCTACCAGCAGTGCAGAGCTTGCTCAGGAATGGCAGCAGGCAGGTGTGAGTGCATCTGCACGCACTGTGAGGTGGAGACTCTTGGAGCAAGGCCTGGTCTCAAGGAGGGCAGCAAAGAAGCCACTTCTCTCCAGGAAAAACATCATGGACAGACTGATATTCTGCAAGAGGTACAGGGAGTGGACTGCTGAGGACTGGGGTAAAGTCATTTTCTCTGATGAATCCCCTTTTCGATTGTTTGGGACATCTGGAAAACGGCTTATTCGGAGAAGACCAGGTGAGCGCTACCACCAGTCTTGTCTCATGCCAACTGTCAAGCATCCTGAAACCATTCATGTGTGGGGTTGCTTCTCAGCCAAGGGAATGGGCTCTCTCTCAGTCTTGCCTAAAAACACAGCCATGAATAAAGAATGGTACCAGAATGTCCTCCAAGAGCAACTTCTCCCAAACGTCCAAGAGCAGTTTGGCAATCAACAATGCCTTTTTCAACATGGATGGAGCACCTTGCCATAAAGCAAAGGTGATAACTAAATGGCTCAGGGAACAAAACAGAGATTTTGGGACCATGGCCTGGAAACTCCCCAGATCTTAATCCCATTGAGAACTTGTGGTCAATCATCAAGAGACGGGTGGACAAACAAAAACCTTCAAATTTAGACAAAATAAAAGCATTGATTTTGCAAGAATGGACTGCTATCAGTCAGGATTTGATCCAGAAGTTGATTGAGAGCATGCCAGGGAGAATTGCTGAGGTCCTGAAGAAGAAGGGTCAACACTGCAAATATTGACTTGCTGCATTAACTCATTCTAACTGTCAATATAACCTTTTGCTACTCATAATATGATTGCAATTATATTTCTGTATGTGATAAAAACATCTGACAAACACATAAAAACCAGAGGCCAACAGATCATGTGAAAATATAATATTTGTGTCATTCTTAAAACTTTTGGCCATGACTGTATGTATAAGTGCCCGTGCCCCCCCTACTGTATACTGCCAAAGTGGTAGCATTAGCTGAACTAGTGATCACTTTATTTCTGGCGCAGGTGTCTCTTTATATCCTATTTCTTCTGGTGTACTTAATTATTTGTACTAATGTCCAACTGGGGGTCTATGTGGGGGAGACAGGGCAAAAACTGAGAACAAGGATGAATTCTCATTGCCACACAATGAGAAAAAAAGAATGTATCTACCTGTAGCAAAACATTTTTGTATCCCTGATCACAGCACCATGGACATGGTATTACTAGTATTAAATAGTATTAAAAGGTAACTTCAAATCTCAGAGAGACAGGAGAGTCTGGGAGTACAAACTCATGACTACCTTTGACACACTCAGTGCAGGAATGAATGTGTCGCATGGATTTATGTCTTTTTACATCAATTAAGGAATTTGCTCCTCAGACCTTGTGGGGGCATCACAACACAGAACCAGACGCCAGTCAGAGGACAATAAAACTTTCACACTACTGATCTACGAACTGTTCCAATATTTATGGCCACAACTATTATCTCTCCCATAATGAGAGTTCTGCTTCACGTCACTTGTCTTATCTATTGTATTTTTTCTGTGCTGTGTTGTGCATAAATATGTGACTCTTCAGATTTTGTATTAGGCCGGAGTCACACTGGCGAGGAATACGGGAGAGTGAGAGGCGCAAAAAGCACGCATTAGAGACGGACAAATGATTCTCTATGGGGTCACTCGCACCAGGCGTATATTTCTCCTCAGTATCCTACGCTCCGTGCCACTCGCAGCATGCTGCGATTGTCAGCGTACTACGCCCGTAGTACGCCAATGCAAGTCTATGAGTGCGCAAAAAATACGGATTACACACGGACCACACATGTGACTTGCGAGAAATACGCACCAGGTGTCTTTTAGCAAAGCCGGCAATTCAGTGCGCTATACAGTAAACTCACACTGACAGTTTTAATAAAGAAATGAAAGAATAGATATATACACATAGAATACATGTATATATATATGCATTCTATGTGTGTATATCTATTCTTTCATTTCTTTATTAAAACTGTCATAGGGCTCCATTATATGTCCATTTTGCAAGCCTGCGAGAAAATCTCACCATACGGATTACATACGGATGCTGACATGCGCAAAATACGCGACCACACCTTGATTACGGATGACATACGGAGCACTGTTTAGGGGTCTGTCATCCGTATTACGCATGTAAAATACTGACCGTATTTTGCGCAGGTTAGTGTGACTCCAGCCTTAGTCTATGCCTGATGAAGAAACCCAAGTAGTCTTGAAGGCTTGCAATTTGTTACCATCTTTTCAGTTAGCCATTAAAAGGTATCAACCACTGAGAACTCTCAATTCTAAATATTTTTCTAGGAAAAGCTTTGTGATTTATTCATTCATATGTGAAAATTACTGATGAAACACTGATGGTAACAACTGAAGTTGTTGTTTTTTTTCCTCACAGATAGAAAAGTACCTTTTATAATCTAGAGGGCCATTCAAATGGACACAGGTTTTTTTTTGTGGATCGGGAAGCCCAAAAAAAAAAAAAAAAAAAAAGGGAGACAAGCTGGTCTTTAATCCTAAACAAGCACCACACTCACTCTTTCAAGTCTACTTATTAATAAAAACCTGGGTCAGCATACTAGTTGTGGCCATTTTTTTATGTTTTTTTGCTAAGAGAAGCTTCAGAAACCTCCATCACTTTTTTCTTCCATACAAGGAAAATGATGAAACATTGATTATAACAATGGACACACTGACCAAACACTGATGAAAGTCAGATCTAAAATACTGATGAAAAACAGTTACCGCATTCTTCAGACTATTTAAGATTAATATCCATGGCTCTTCACGCCTATAGTCCCAGGCGTGGCAAGCAGCGAGTATTCCGGCAGCTGACCTCAGAGTGTAAACTGTTATTGCCATGTGCTGCTTACAAGCTAAAATCAGTTGTTGGCATCAGAACAGGACGCCGGGAGGGAGCGCAGGAAGGTACCGTAAGTAGAATGTTTTTTTTGTATGTGCAGCGTGATTGGGGGCCATGTATACTAGGATGCGGGATATTAGTACACAATTGGGGGACATTAACACCTATAACAGTATCAGCAGCAGATATCCCGCTGTACATTTTTTTGCTTCAATTTTTTTTCTATTGACCTCCTCTAAAACATAGGTGTGTTATGGTTTGATGCATCTTATAGTCTGAAAAATACGGTAATTTTTTGGGCTATGACAGTCACTGACGTTTGAATGAAACTGAATATCTGCTGCTGTATCTGCGGAAAATAGACCTGGGTATTTAAGAAAAAAAAAAAAAAAAAAAAAAGGACACTACATATCTCCCTGAATCTTCTGAGCCTCCTCTTGATTGTTCCCTTCACACATTCTGCATAACATAGCCCCCCCTACAATGTCTTGTCCAAGTGAACACTGCAGCCTCTGAAGGGCTCAACAGAAAATCTGCAACAAAATTTGTGCTCCTCTACCCACATCAGAAATTGACAAGCAAAGGTACTTAAAAAATCTGCATCGTTGTTCAATTTCTCTTGAAATATACTATCTGGTGCCGAATTCACCTACAGATTTTCTGCTAGAAAGTCCTAACAGAAAATCTGTAGAAGCTGCACTATGGGTTAACAAGCCCTGGGTATCTAGAAAAAAAAGTTTGTGACCAGGATTGAAAGTTGTATCCAAAATGTATAGATCAGGAGAATTTCCCATTGTATGCCACTGTATGCCTAGTCCAGGAGTCAGAAAGTAGTTGTGAAGCTACAACTCCCAGCTTGCTCTGCCATCTTTTCCACTACATTTTTTTTATCCCGTTGACATAACGTCACACCAACATACCAGGCTTATTGATGCCATAGAGGTCAGGTAAACACTTTTTTTTGCATGAACTGGGAACTTTTCCAACATATAAGCTGAATGTAGGACATAAACATAATGTACATACTGAGCATTTCCTATTTCTACAGTTATCATTCATTAAGCGCTGAAAGTCCAGTCCTGTCAAGTAAATACCAGAAAACCTCTCAATGGATTATTTATCTGCATACAGCTGTCAGTACGCAATGTATTAGAACTGTAATACAGGGAAATACTAAAACTGTCAGGATCAAACCTGCACAGTCATTTTCTGCCTGTGCAAATGCAGTCCTTCAGAAAATTCTCATTTCCAGGAACAATTATAAATAAAACCCGAGTTTCACTTATTCACTTATCGTCCATTGGTCCAGCACTAAGTATCTGGCAGCCAGTCACTGAGCCCACCGGCTCTGAATGGGGCGTTAAAGGGCCTGTCACACTAAGAGATATCGCTAGCAATATCGCTATAACTAGTGACGTTATAGCGATATCGCTGTGTGTGATACTTACCTACGACCGGCTCCCCCGCTGGTTATCGCTGATCGCGCGAGAACGTTCAGGACTGTTTCTCGTCGTCAGCTTCCTGCGGCGCTTCCTGCTGTGAGGACGAGCGACGCGTGGAGCCGGGCGGGAGGACGCAGGATCGCCTGGTGTGACAAGTAGCGACCCCCGTCCCCAGCGATGTCGCTGGTGAGATCTGCCTGTGTGGCAGCTCACTAGCGACCACTTAGCAATGCACCAGCGATCCTGACCCCGTCATATCGCTGGTCGGGATCGCTGGTACATCGCTAAGTGTGACAGTACCTTAAGTCTTCATAGGCAGAGCGCAGGACCTGGTGGCAATAAGCAGAGTGGCTTGGTTTTTGTAGCAAACTGTACCCGTGGACCAAGATTTTCTGAAAGGAGACAACCCCTTTAAGGCTGCATTCACACACAGCAGTCAAATTGCTTTCATTATCGTTAAAAATGCACCATTTAAAACAATTGCAGTAAAAGCACTACAGTTTACATCGAATGCACGGTGGCCCCAGCATGTCATCGCAGCATAAGGGCCATATACATGATATGAATGGGCCAATAACTGACTGAATAAGCACTGATACTAAAAAGTTTACATTATCTGGAAAACATGTTATAAAAGCTTTTGTGGTTTGATCATGAAAAATCATTGTCAGCAGCACATCCACTTGTGTAAAGAGTATGTACTACCACTCAAATCAACTGTAGGGGGACACAATTTTTGTCCACATTTACTACAGATTATTGCTCCATGTAAATAGCCCTACTCTTTTCATCAGCACCCTTTATGCTGGCAGTGCTCACAGCATGCAACAAGGTCCAGCTAAGGCCACCAATGAGTGCGCAAGTTTGCGGTAACACTCTGCTCAGTCCCTCTGCAGGTGGGCATAGCTGCGCAACAACATGCAGTAACGCAGCTTGTGAACATAGCCTTACAGGCAGAATACTTGCTTATGTAAACATGTTTTTAACATTTATCTTTTTATTTTCTTAGTGCACATAAGATGCTTGGTTACTTTCAGAAAGAGCACTCATAAGCGACTTTCAGCACTTCAAAGCCTACAAAGAACATTTCTGCTGCTTCTATTCATTTTACTGCCAAATGGCGACTTCCTTCCTTTTATTTAGAAAACATAATACATTGTTCTGCAACCATCAGAGCGCCTGAGAGTGGCCCCAGAAACATATCTGCTCCATATCGATGTCATGATCTGCAATGGACAGGAAATCTAGCAGTGGAGATCAGAAGTGATTGGCAGAATGTTCAGCAAGAGCTCTAGCACTCTGCTCACATGGAAGGCAACACTGAGCTTCACAGGAGAAATAGGAGTGATAGATGCACATAGCAACCTGCATATGGCAGCCATACACAACCAAGAGTGGGACACATTCCTGGAATCCTGCATGCATACTATCAATACCTTATCTCCCGTTGTTCATAAATACCAGGCATGTTCAATAAAGTCATCAGTTTTCTTCTATTCCATTGTTTCCAGCAAGGTACACAAACAATAACCTGGAATGAATGCCTGGCTGACAGAATCTGTTTCTTCCTGTGGGATGTGACTTTGCTCATCTAATCCCATATTTATTTTTTACCAATTGTCAACCATTCTAAAGCCACAGTGTAGGACAGGTAAGCCTCTCAATGGCAAACTCAATATAATGAATAACCTGAAATTAATGGGCTAGTTTTAGGTACTCCACACCTATGTCAATGAACATTTAGTGAACCTACTTGGTTGTTCAGGGGTTCGCATTGTGGTCTTGGGTTTGAATCTCAGCAAGGAGTTTGTATGTTCTCCCTGTGTTTGTTAGGGTTTCCTCTGGGCATTCTGGTTTGTTCTCCCTGTGTTTGTGTAAGTTTCCCCTGGGTACTCTGGTTTGTTCTCCCTGTGTTTGTGTAGGTTTCCTCTGGGCACTCTGGTATGTTCTCCCTGTGTTTGTGTGGGTTTCCCTTGGACGCTATGGTTTTGTTCTCCCTGTGTTTGTGTAGGTTTCCTCTGGGCACTCTGGTTTGTACTCTCAGTGTTTGTGTGGGTTTCCTCTGGGCACTCTCTGGTTTGTTCTCCCTGTGTGTGTGTGTAGGTTTCCTCTGGGCACTCTGGTATGTTCTCCCTGTGTTTGTGTGGGTTTCCTCTGGGCACTCTGGTATGTTCTCCCTGTGTTTGTGTGGGTTTCCTCTGGGCACTCTCTGGTTTGTTCTCCCTGTGTTTGTGTGGGTTTCCTCTGGGCACTCTCTGGTTTGTTCTCCCTGTGTTTGTGTGGGTTTCCTCTGGGCACTCTCTGGTTTGTTCTCCCTGTGTTTGTGTGGGTTTCCTCTGGGCACTCTCTGGTTTGTTCTCCCTGTGTTTGTGTGGGTTTCCTCTGGGCACTCTCTGGTTTGTTCTCCCTGTGTTTGTGTGGGTTTCCTCTGGGCACTCTCTGGTTTGTTCTCCCTGTGTTTGTGTGGGTTTCCTCTGGGCACTCTCTGGTTTGTTCTCCCTGTGTTTGTGTGGGTTTCCTCTGGGCACTCTGGTTTGTTATCCCTGTGTTTGTGTGGGTTTCCTCTGGGCACTCTCTGGTTTGTTATCCCTGTGTTTGTGTGGGTTTCCTCTGGGCACTCTGGTTTGTTCTCCCTGTGTTTGTGTGGGTTTCCTCTGGACACTCTGGTTTGTTCTCCCTGTGTTTGTGTGGGTTTCCTCTGGGCACTCTGGTTTTGTTCTTGTGTTTGTGTGGGATGCGTCCAGATATTCCGGTTTCCTCCCACACTCCAAAAACATATTCATAGGGAATTTAAATTGTGAGCCCCAATGGAGACAGTGATCATAATGTCTGTAAAGTGCTACATAATATGATGATGCTATAAAAGTGAATAAAACAGATAACTAAAAATTTACTGCAGAGCCACCAGCACTGTGTGCCTCAGAGGCCTATAGAGATGAGTGTATGGGCCTGAAGAGTTGTATGTGCACACGCTGCGGATCCGCAGCGGATTTGGCCCTGCGGATGTGCAGCAGTTCCGCAGGCAATGTACAGTAGCATGTTAACCAATGGGATTTCAAAACTGCAGTGCCCACGGTGCAGATTTTTCCGTGCTCATTTGCTGCGGTTTTAAATCTGCAGCATGTCAATTCTTTCTGTGGATTCCGCAGCGATTTGACACCTATTCCATTGTCTAGGTGTCAAACCGCAGGCGAAACCTGCAAAACCGTGCGGAAAAATCCGCAGGTGAATCCGCACTGTGTGCACTCACCCTTAAAGTGGAAGGGTTAGTAGTAAAAAAAAAAAAAAAAGTAGATTATCCCCATTGTGATAATTGATTATGGAGTAATTTAAGCTGCCAAAAATAACTATTATAAGTGTAGCAGTTTTCTAAGCAGTGGTACAAGAATGTGGAGGGCTGCACAGCAGTTGTGGCCGGTGGGTGACAACTTGCACCTCCGGAGAGATCCTTGCTGGGATCAAAGCCTGGATCAGAAGAAATATGCTTGGCTCATGTTTTAGTGGCGCAGGGCACCTGGGAGCAGCAGCTTCCCTCCTGCGCCCACACTCATATGTGTACTAATAATGTATGCCAGCACAAGGGGGATTTATCAGTACACAATGCACCATTAAAATGCCCATGACACGATAAAAAATACTTATAAAAGATACTTTTATTAATAGGCGCAATGATGAAGCACTGCAGCTGGCACTAGGTACCACAACTGGACACTGCTACAAGTGAGAGCTGGCACCTTATTGGCCAGTATATGCCCATGACACGATTAGGACGCGTGGTTTGATCTGTGCCACTTTTAGTAATAGGCGCAATGATGAAGCGCTGCAGCTGGCACTAGGTACCACAACTGGACACTGCTACAAGTGAGAGCTGGCACCTTATTGGCCAGTATATGCCCATGACACGATTAGGACGCGTGGGTTGATCTGTGCCACTTTTAGTAATAGGTGCAATGATGAAGCCCTGCAGCTGGCACTAGGTACCACAACTGGACACTGCTACAAGTGAGAGCTGGCACCTTATTGGCCAGTATATGCCCATGACACAATTAGGACGCGTGGTTTGATCTGTGCCACTTTTAGTAATAGGTGCAATGATGAAGCCCTGCAGCTGGCACTAGGTACCACAACTGGACACTGCTACAAGTGAGAGCTGGCACCTTATTGGCCAGTATATGCCCATGACACGATTAGGACGCGTGGTTTGATCTGTGCCACTTTTAGTAATAGGTGCAATGATGAAGCCCTGCAGCTGGCACTAGGTACCACAACTGGACACTGCTACAAGTGAGAGCTGGCACCTTATTGGCCAGTATATGCCCATGACACAATTAGGACGCGTGGTTTGATCTGTGCCACTTTTAGTAATAGGCGCAATGATGAAGCACTGCAGCTGGCACTAGGTACCACAACTGGACACTGCTACAAGTGAGAGCTGGCACCTTATTGGCCAGTATATGCCCATGACACGATTAGGACGCGTGGTTTGATCTGTGCCACTTTTAGTAATAGGCGCAATGATGAAGCCCTGCAGCTGGCACTAGGTACCACAACTGGACACTGCTACAAGTGAGAGCTGGCACCTTATTGGCCAGTATATGCCCATGACACAATTAGGACGCGTGGTTTGATCTGTGCCACTTTTAGTAATAGGCGCAATGATGAAGCCCTGCAGCTGGCACTAGGTACCACAACTGGACACTGCTACAAGTGAGAGCTGGCACCTTATTGGCCAGTATATGCCCATGACACGATTAGGACGCGTGGGTTGATCTGTGCCACTTTTAGTAATAGGTGCAATGATGAAGCCCTGCAGCTGGCACTAGGTACCACAACTGGACACTGCTACAAGTGAGAGCTGGCACCTTATTGGCCAGTATATGCCCATGACACAATTAGGACGCGTGGTTTGATCTGTGCCACTTTTAGTAATAGGTGCAATGATGAAGCCCTGCAGCTGGCACTAGGTACCACAACTGGACACTGCTACAAGTGAGAGCTGGCACCTTATTGGCCAGTATATGCCCATGACACAATTAGGACGCGTGGTTTGATCTGTGCCACTTTTAGTAATAGGCGCAATGATGAAGCCCTGCAGCTGGCACTAGGTACCACAACTGGACACTACTACAAGTGAGAGCTGGCACCTTATTGGCCAGTATATGCCCATGACACGATTAGGACGCGTGGTTTGATCTGTGCCACTTTTAGTAATAGGCGCAATGATGAAGCCCTGCAGCTGGCACTAGGTACCACAACTGGACACTACTACAAGTGAGAGCTGGCACCTTATTGGCCAGTATATGCCCATGCTTGCTACACCTGGCACAGGTCTGCCGTCCGTGTACAGGGATGAGGAGGCTGCCCATTCATCCACGCTGTGCCCACACTGGTACTCACCGCTGCCAGGCTGCTCGGACAGAGTGGACACGGAGGTCTGCCCCATCGCTTCTCTTCCAGGCGGGGCCCTTTGTCCGGCACTCAGCCAGAGCTCAGGCTCCGGTGACCGGGCACAAGTAATCCCAGGGTGTCATGTCCTCCCCTCGGCTGTAGTTAGCGCCCCGCCAGATGCAGCCAGGTCTCCAGTGTGAATGCCTGTCATTCCTGCAGCAGCAGATTAGTGCGGGTCGCAGGTCACACACACACTCCCTCCATCTCCGCCGCCGCCCTCTCTTCCTCTGCTCTCCCGCCCACTGCCCCTTCTCGGTTACCTCAGCCGTGTGTCCTATCAGCACCATGCCTCTTCCCCTCTCTTTCCGCTTCTCTCTTTTTTGTTGTACACCAGTTGCTCCATCCCTCCCTCGTCTGTCCGTAGCTGCCGCCTCCTCCCTCATGTTTCTGCCTCCCAGTCCCACAAGTTCTTGTCTCCAGCCACTTGAGAGTATATCATGTGTTGCTGGTGTGACGGTGTCCTCATGGCTAGTGTGGAGAAAATGAAGAGATTTGTGGAAAGATTTTTTGGAGTACAATTACTCGAAGAAACACCTCAAAAATCACCCCAGAAACACTATTCCCTTTCACTGCTGGCTATATGTACAGGAGGGGCTATTTTAGGCTGTGTGCACACGCTGCGGAAAAGGTGCGGATTCATCCGCGCGGATTTTGTACAATCCGCAGGTGAAACCGCAGGTCAAAAGAGGTTTTACCTGCGGATTGCTCTGCGGTTTTGCCCTGCGGTTTTTCATCTCCTCAATGGAGGAGATGGCAAACCGCAGGAGAATCCGCAGAAAGAATTGACATGTCAATTCTTTCTGCGGATTGAAAACCGCAGATAATCCGCGCGGAAAATTTCGCACCGTCTGCACTGCGGTTTTTGATTCCCATAGGGAATCATTGTACTGTACACCGCAGCAAAAACTGCTGCGGGTCCGCAGCGGCCAAAACCGCTGCGGAACCGCAGCAAAATCCGCAGCGTGTGCACACAGCCTTAGAAGATTTTGGAGCAGAAACTGCAACAACTCTAAATCCTCCTCAAAACCTAAAAAATCCTCAAAAACTTCCTGTCACTTTCTGCTTCGAATTCAGCAAAGAGCCTCTGGTCCTGATTCATGAAGACGGGTGATTATTTCCCTGGACTTGGTGGGGTCATTCATGAACAGGTGTGGAGCGCGTGGCGTGGGCGACGCCAGACTTCAGACCCCCATCCCACCCCAGCTTCGCCCATTGCAGCAGAGCTGGGAGAAACTGGCAAAATGTTGGCGCTCTTTTCAAATCCTTTACGACACTTTTGTTTTGGTGTAAAAGCTTTGATGAATTAGGGCCTTTGTGTGCACCATCGTCTTAAGCCGCTTTCCTGTTCAGTTTTTTTTTTTTAACATTTTTTCTTCCTCATAAGGATAATAAAAACTCTGAAAAAGGAACATTTTTGGAATAGGTTTCCTCATGAAAATTATTCGTTTTTGAACGCCTCAAAAAAGTGTGCTTAAACATAGTCTGAGACTACTAAATTCACTTAAAAAAATACGTGGTTGACGCTTCCTATTCAGTTCTATTGTAACACTACTTCCCTGGTCATAGGCTCAGTGTTATGAGAATTATATGGTAAACCCGACCTGGCAATATGATTCTCCAGATCAGTACAAGCACGCAGATACCAAACATGTATAGTTTTTTTTATTTAAGTGGTGGAAAAAAAAAAAAAAAAATTTGCATCAAAAAAAGTTGTTGTATTTGTCGCCATTTTCCGACACCCGTAGCATTTTCATTTTTTGGGATATGAGTCTGTGTGAGGGCTTATCTTTTGCGCCCCGAGGTGACGTTTTTATTGATACCATTATGGGGTAGATACGATGTTTTGATCGCCTATTATTGAGGCAAAAAAAACCTGGCATTCCGATTTTTTTCTCATTAGGCCGTTTATCGATCTAATTAATTTACTTAATATTTTAATAGAGAGGACATTTCTGATTGCAGCAATATCAAATATGTGTATTTTTTTTTTCAATGGACTAAATGGGGATTTGAATTTGTGTTTTTATTTTTTTCATATTTATAATATTTTAAAAACTCATTTTGTTTTACTCTTTACATTATTTAATAGTCACTTTAGGAGACATGAAGCTGCGATCATCCGATTGCCTGGGCTACAAGCAGAAATGACAGTCTCCTATGAAAGCCAGCTATAAGCCGGCGTTCACAGGTGTAAAGTAGTGACAGGCACAGGAATCTCCTGCAGACCCCTGACTGTCATGACATCTCATCGGCGCCCCCAATCATGTGACAGTGGCGCCAATGGGTGGGATTTGTGATGTGCTTCTAGCTAGCGCGTGTTAAAGGGAACCTGTCACCCCCCCCATGCGTTTTTAACTAAAAGAGCCACCTTGTACAGCACTAATGCTGCATTCTGTCAAGGTGGCTCTTTTAGTTGGGGTCCCTTCCACCGCTGAAAGAATCGTTTTTATAATTTGTCACTCATACCTCTAGTTTGTCCGGGGGGCAGATCTTTCCCCCCAGACACAGACGCCTCACAGCCATCAGTCATTTCCTCCATTCTTCTGGGCGCCGCCTCCTCAGCGTTCAGTTATTTACTCGGCACCTGTGCTGTAATCTTGTTTCTTGGGCATGCGCAGTTAGCGCTGCCATTCCACTGACATCACATGATGTCTTCCTTCTCACGCCTGCGTGGACGTGCGGCCCGCAGTGTGACTAAATCAGAAGAGCCTGCGGGGCGGGATCTTGTGCCGTGCGTCCACGCAGGAGCGAGAAGGAAGACATCATTTGATGTCAGTGGACAGGCAGCGCTAACTGTGCATGCCCAAGAAACAAGATTACGGCGCAGGTGCCGGGTAAATAACTGGACACTGAGGAGGCGGCACCCAGAAGAATGGAGGAAATGACTGATGGTTGTGAGGCATCTGTGCCTGGGGGGAAAGACCTGCCCGCCGGAGAAACTAGAGGTATGAGTGACAAATTATAAAAACGATTCTTTCAGCGGTGGAAGGGACCCCAACCAAAAGCGCCACCTTGACAGAATGCAGCATTAGTGCTGCACAAGGTGGCTCTTTTCGTTAAAAACGCCTGGGGGGGTGAAAGGTTCCCTTTAAATTCTGCTGTCAGAGATTGACAGCGGGATTAACTGGTTAACAGCTGCTGGTGGAGCTCCGATCTACCAGCGGATATTAAAGGCACATGCCAGCTGATTAAATCAGAGGTTAACTTGAAGATGCAGGTTAATGCATCCTAATGTCAATGTTGTCCGTCTGCCTGAAAGTGCAGCTACTGGGAAGAAATGAACTTTTTTCCTCAAGGGAGCCACTAGGCTTCAGAGACCAATCAGTAGATAGTGCGAGGTGTTCTAAGCAGGCCCCTAGCACTTTCACAACACACTCTGCAGCACTTGCTATTACTGAAAGCGGCAGCTCCCAGAAAGAATCAAGTTCATTTAGTACAACATTAGGCTAGGTTTACATTAGCGTATAAGTGCGCAGCATTTCGTGCCCACCTAAAAACGCATGTAAACACGCACTTTTTTAGACGCCTGTGCATAAAAACGCTGCGTTTGCATGCGTTTTTATGCGCATGCGTTCAATTGGAAAAAAACAATTCCAGAAGAAATTCCATGATAATTTCTGTATATATACCCTTGCAGAGATGAAATCCTCCCATTTTGCTCCTGTATCCTGTGTCAAGATGGATCTTCGGATGGGCAGTTTGGGCCGCAATCTGGATTTGGATGTCAGCTTGTTTCTTGCTGTTGCTTATGATGAAGAACGGAAGTATCCTGGTCTCCTCTTGCAGCTTGCCTCACAATAGTCTGTAGAGAAGTGAACTAGCAATGCCCACCCCCTATTTTTATATATCTTTTTTTGGTAGGTGGCTTTAAACAAATTCCTGGATTGGTTAACTCAGACAACGCATGTGCTTGCGCACATATGCGGTCGCATAGACTGTAATGCGTTCTTTTGACGCATTCCGTGTGCAAGCGTTTTTAGACGTAACTTCGTCGCTAGAAAAATGCAACATGTTGCGTTAGCCGCGCCCCGGCGCACACGCCCAGACGACGCATGCGTTTGAAAACGCATGCGAACGCATTCATACGCATGTCCATGCGCCCCCATGTTAAAGATAGGGGCGGATTACTCATGCGCATGGATGCGCCGCAAACGCAGCACACAAAGACGCTAATGTGAAACCGGCCTTAGAACGCTATTAATCTGCAGATGATCCTCTTATCTGCAGGCTATCAGCATTTGGAGACATGACAGGATACCTTTAAACTATTGATGAAAGTGCATGAAGTAATCCACCCTCTACTACAGGTTTATAGCTCTAGTTTGTAGTGAGGGGCCTGGACAATCAAGAAATATATCTCAGAATAGTTATATTTTTATGGAACTATAGGTCAAGATATTTGCTGCTATGTTCTATTTCATATAGGAAAATGGGTACAGCCCAGGAATAGAAATGTCACCAATCTTCAGCTATTATTTCTGTCAGGTCGTTTTTATATTCGTGACACAGTCACACAGGTAAGCATTTTATGTGTCAGCACGTCATCAGGTGTTGTATGTGAAAGGGACTGGCTAACTGCCTAATTTCAGCAGCCAAGCCAGCTTCATCACAGCTGAACAGAGAAGGGGCTGCCTCAGAGTTTAGTTGATCATAAACTGTATTTGTGGATTTTTTTTAATTCTACTAGTTTTTATAATGCAATGCAATCTGTATTGTAGTAGGTTATGTTCATCCATATTACAAGCATCCTATAAGACACTCTGGGAGGGCTAATAGGTGTACAAGAATAGCTTATGGTGGAACAGCACCGAAGGGGTGTGGAACAGCAGGATCAGATCCTGGCCATTGCAGCAGGAGCTGGTATCATGACAGAACTAAATGAACAGCTGCTGTCTTTAACATCCATATGGCAGTGTAGAGTAGCTAAGTCCTGTAACTTCCAAGGTGGGGCCTCCATGGGTAGGACTTGTATTTTCAGCACATTCCAAATCTATCAGTCAGCACTTACCTATCAATCAAGGAATTATTTTTATAATTTGTTAGAGACGGCACATGTTTTGCCATAATCATACCAAAAAAAGGTGTAATCACGCTCATTATGAGGCTCATAATAAAGAGTACTTTATCCCCAGGACTTAGGGTGCACTTTCTTTTCTCACTTTCTCATTCCTCTGTTCTCTTACCAACAGTCCAAAACAAAGAGGCTTCTGTGAAAAGAGTAAGTGTTAGATGCAGGAAAAGAAGGGCTTGCCTGCCAAGATGAGCTTGTTGATATGCTAATAATTGTGTCACTTGAAATCCTTTGTGTTGCTCTTGCATGAAGACATGGAATGATTGTTTTTGCAAGTTTTCATTATTTAGTGACAAGTGAATAGTTAAAAAAGTCTTTGTTGGTATGTTAATAGCAACTAAACACTGAAAAATATATCTACTGCCTTCTGTGCACAATTTTTATGCAATGGTGAGAACATTACAGGCCATACACAGTGCAAATTGTAGGATTACAATCTCTTGTGGACATATTAACAAACTGATAGTGAAACTAAATTGTTCATTTGTAAAGAGTATCTTTTATAGCTATTGTTTGTAATGTCAAAGCTATAATACTGAATGTAAACTATATTACACCTTCCATCCAACATCTATCTAACGCATTATGATCATTTATATTTATTTTTCGTTAGGATGCATAGCCTCTCAATAAAGACAGTTCTTCACGCAAAAATGGATACAGGTATTTTAGTGTATATATATATATATATATATATATAGCTACAACAGAGCCCAGGAGCAACATCTGAACTCTTTGTCCAGAAAAGGGTAATGTTGTGAACAACTAAGATCCTGCGTAGAACCCTCAAACTCCCAGGCCTCTTGTAGAAGACCCGTGAATGAGGAAGGAACAAAAAGACCACCCCCATTGGGGGCTGAGAAGAAAGTTTTTATATACATAGATATACAATTGTGGAGTTAGGAAAATCACAGGGGCGATTGAAATCAAAGTTTTAAAAACTTCTTGATTCATTCAGTATTAATTATGAATGCCATGCACAGAAATACACGCAGTTGAACATCTTGGTTGCTATCAATGAGGTTAATAATGGTTGTCTCAAGAATGTTTTGCCATGCTAAATGCATATGGGCATGCAAATCATCATGTTCCACAACTGCAATTACTCCCCAATGACATCCCAGATGAGCTCAGTGGGAGACTGGAGACTCCACAGGCGTGATAGTACAACACAGGACCAAACACAGCTGCCATATTTCCTGAACAGATTAATTCTGTGCATCCCTGTGCCAGCAGCCTTTGGTGTTTCTTTTTGGTATTTTTTCCTCATCTGATCACTGTGGCCCTATGTGAACATGGCTTGGGATGAGCCGCAGCGTTATAATGTTTTGAAAAGTCATAGTTGAACTTTTTCTGAGATGTCACCATTGATATGGATGAATATTTTTGATTTTCTACGTTATTATATTATACACAATCACATTTGATTCAATATCTCATTTGGATTTAATAAAAAGCAATAAGCATCTGATAGTGCTGTATCTTGACTTTCTGAGATGTCTTCTTACAAGCACTTCCCTTCATTGACTGCTGACCTTCTTGACATACAAGTGCTTCCCACAAAATTAGAATATCAACAAAAAGTTAATTTATTTCAATTCTTCAATACAAAAAGTGAAACTCATATATTTTATAGAGTCATTACAAACAGAGTGATCTATTCCAAGTGTTTATTTCTGTTAATGTTGATGATTATGGCTTACAGCCAATGAAAACCCAAAAGTCATTATCTTAGTAAATTAGAAAAATTAACAAAAAACACATGAAAAGGCTTCCTAAGCGTTTAAAAAGGTCCCTTAGTCTTTTTCAGTAGGCTCCACAGTCATGGGGAAGAATACTGACTTGACAGATGTCCAGAAGGCAGTCATTCATCCACTCCACAAGGAGGGTAAGCCACAAAAGGTCATTGCAAAAGAAGCTGGCTGTTCACAGAGAGCTGTACCAAGAATATTAATGGTAAGCTGAGTGGAAGGAAAAAGTGTGGGAGAAAAAGGTGCACAAGCAACCGGGATAACCGCAGCCTTGAAAAGATTGTTAAGGCTATTCAAAAATTTGGGGGAGATTCACAAGGAGTGGACTGCTGCTGGAGTCATTGCTTCAAGAGCCACCACTAGTAGCGTAGAAGTGGGGTGCGGGGCGGGGGGGGGCGGGCCGCCCCAGGCGGCACGTGTGTGGGGGCGGCGCAGCATGGCAGGAGCAGAAATTCCTCCTCTCTGTGCTGTGGGAGAGAAGCGTGGAGGCGGCCGGCCGAGGCACAGTGACAGGGAGAAGACAGACTGTGTGTGTATAGCAGGAGATTTTGGCAGCGGCTAGCTAGCGCAGGTGGGTCACTCACCATTTGGGAGGAGGACGCTCTGCCTCTCTCCTTCCTCTCCTCCCCTCTCCCTCCCTCAGTCTCTGCTCTTCTCTGGCCGCTGTCTACTCGTACTTTTCCTCTGTCCTCCCCTGCAGCCATGCTGGGGTCCCGGCCCGGGCTCCATGCCCTCCAGCTGGAGCCAGTCCGGGTGCCGGAGACCCTGCAGCGGGGCAGCAAGTTCATCAAGTGGGATGAGGTGAGCGGGGCCCGGCCGGGGTGGCAGGGGTTAATAGTGAGGGGAGCAGTCCCGGCCGTCACACAGGGGGCGCTGCAGGGGGGGGGCAAATTCGGGAACAGCCCCGGGCGGCAAAAGCTCTAGCTACGCCTCTGGCCACCACACAGAAGTATCCAGGACATAGGTGTCACATTCCTTGTGTCAAGCCACTCATGACCAATAGACAATGCCAGAAGTGTCTTATCTTGGCCAAGGAGAAAAAGGACTGGACTGTTGCTCAGTGGTCCAGGGTGTTATTTTCAGATGAAAATAAATTTGGCATTTTGGCCCCTTAGGGGCCTCCAGCAGAAGCACCACTGATAATCATTGAAGCTTTCAATGTTGAGACTGGTTGAGGACCTGTAGTGACATCACGATCATGTGACCTGCCAGGTGACCGTAATGTCACCACAGGCCATGTACTCAAAGGCCAGTGCTCCTGTCCTCCTGCATGGAGCCTCTGAGGCGAAGGGAGGGCTAGAGACCCAGCACCTACCATCTTGAGCTGGCAGATAAGTAGTGCAGCACCAACTATGTGTGCTGTTCCTGGTAAAAATGGTTCCTGGCCTACTGTCAGAAACTCCTGCTCTTGTCGGCAGTCACAGCAGAGGAGAGGGCAGGGAAGTGTCTGCTGAGAGCAGAAGCTGTAGCTCATGGTGTGGGGCATCTCATTTCCTCCAGCATAAAGCAGTGGGTGTATTGTGTGTATTTGAGGTGTATACAGTGTGTGTATGTGTGGTTTGTAGTGTGTGCTGTCTGTGTGCTATGTGTATGTGTTTATATGAATCACATGTATGAAGTGAGCATTTGTTGTGTGCCATGTATAAGTGTGTGCCGTTTACGTGTGTATAAGTATGCGCCATGAACGTGTGTGTGTGTGTGTGTGTATAAGTGTCTGCCATGGAAATGTATGTGTGTGCCATGTACATGTGTATGTGTGTATATAAGTGTGTGCCATGTACAGTACAGACCAAAAGTTTAGACACACCTCATTCAAAGAGTTTTCTTTATTTTCATGACTATAAAAATTGTAGATTCACTTTGAAGGCATCAAAACTATGAATTAACACATGTGGAATTATATAATTAACAAAAAAGTGTGAAACAACTGAAAATATGTCTTATATTCTAGGTTCATCAAAGTAGCCACATTTTGCTTTGATTACTGCTTTACACACTCTTAGCATTCTTTTGATGAGCTTCAAGAGGTAGTCACCGGAAATGGTCTTCCAACAGTCTTGAAGGAGTTCCCAGAGATGCTTAGCACTTGTTGGCCCTTTTGCCTTCACTCTGCGGTCCAGCTCACCCCAAACCATCTTGATTGGGTTCAGGTCTGGTGACTGTGGAGGCCAGGTCATCTGGTGTAGCACCCCATCACTCTCCTTCTTGGTCAAATAGCCCTTACACAGCCTGGAGGTGTGTTTGGGGTCATTGTCCTGTTGAAAAATAAATGATGGTCCAACTAAACGCAAATTGGATGGAATAGCATGCCGCTGCAAGATGCTGTGGTAGCCATGCTGGTTCAGTATGCCTTCAATGTTGAATATATCCCCAACAGTGTCACCAGCAAAGCACCCCCACACCATCTCACGTCCTCCTCCATGCTTCACGGTGGGAACCAGGCATGTAGAGTCCATCTGTTCACCTTTTCTGCGTCGCACAAAGACATGGTGGTTGGAACCAAAGATTTCAAATTTGGAGTCATCAGACCAAAGCACAGATTTGCACTGGTCTAATGTCCATTTCTTGTGTTCTTTAGCCCAAACAAGTCTCTTCTGCTTGTTGCCTGTCCTTAGCAGTGGTTTCCTAGCAGCTATTTTACCATGAAGGCCTGCTGCACAAAGTCTCCTCTTAAGGCTAAGTGCACACGTACCGGAACTCTCGCGGAAATTACTGCGAGAATTCCGGAATTTCATACCGCGGGAAAATCGCATTTTAAATTCCCGCGATTTTCCCGCGGAAAAACTAGCATTTTGCAAGCGTAATTAGCTTGCAAAATGCTAGCGTTTTCCAAGCGATCTGTAGCATCGCTTGGAAAACTGATTGACAGGTTGGTCACACTCGTCAAACATAGTGTGACTAGTGTGACCAACTTTTTACTACTGAGGCCACCTATGCGGCATCAGTAGTAAAAGATAGAATGTAAAAAAAAACTAAAAAAAAACGGTGTTATTCTCACCCTCCGACGTCCCGCGCATCCGTTCCCAGTAATCCTTTGCGAAAATGCCCGCGATGACGTCAGTTCTCGCGGGATAGCGACGTCTCGTGGTAATTCGCGATGACCGCGAGAACGGACGCCATCGCGGGCATTTTCGCAAAGGACTACTGGGAACGAGAGCGTGAAGAGAAGCGGGAAGGCTGCGCGGGACGTCGGAGGGTGAGAATAACAATATTTTTTATTTTAAATTCTATTTTTTACAGGGATATGGTGCCCAGAGCCCGGAGGACAGTCTTCTCTCCTCCGGACCATGGGTACCATCCGCAATTGTTCTGCTTACTTTCCGCATGGTGTGCACAGCCACATGCGGGAAATAAGCGGAACAATGCATTCCTATGGGTGCGGGATCGCCGCGATTCCGCAAATTAATGAGCATGCTGCGGTTTTTACCGCAAAGCGATTCCGCCGCGGTAAAAACCGCAGCATTAGCACAGCATTGCGGAATCCCATAGGAATGCATGGGATGCTTATTTTTCGCGTTTTCGCGGAAAAATCGCGCGGTTAAAACCGCCGCGGAAACGCGAAAAAAACGCCACGTGTGAACTCAGCCTAACAGTTGTTGTAGAGATGTGTCTGCTGCTAGAACTCTGTGTGGCATTGACCTGGTCTCTAATCTGAGCTGCTGTTAACCTGCGTAACTTATCCTCCGCAGCAGAGGTGACTCTTGGTCTTCCTTTCCTGGGGCGGTCCTCATGTGAGCCAGTTTCTTTGTAGCGCTTGATGGCTTTTGCCACTGCACTTGGGGACACTTTCAAACTTTTCCCAATTTTTCGGACTGACTGACCTTCATTTCTTAAAGTAATGATGGCCACTCGTTTTTTTTTTTTACTTAGAATTTATATTATGACAAGGAAAAATCAGCTAACTGTCTATTCAGTAGGACTATCAGCTGTGTATCCACCAGACTTCTGCACAACACAACTGATGGTCCCAACCCCATTTATAAGGCAAGAAATCCCACTTATTAAACCTGACAGGGCACACCTGTGAAGTGAAAACCATTTCCGGTGACTACCTCTTGAAGCTCATCAAGAGAATGCCAAGAGTGTGGAAAGAAGTAATCAAAGCAAAAGGTGGCTACTTTGAAGAACCTAGAATGTAACACATATTTTCAGTTGTTTCACAATTTTTTGTTAATTATATAATTCCACATGTGTTAATTCATAGTTTTGATGCCTTCAGAGTAAATCTACAATTTTCATAGTCATGAAAATAAAGAAAACTCTTTGAATGAGAAGGTGTGTCCAAACTTTTGGTCTGTACTGTATGTGTGTGTGCCGTGTACATGTACATGTATGTGTGTGCCATGTGTGTGTGTGTATAAAAGTGTGTGCTATATATGTATGCATGTATGTGTGTGTATGTATATATATATATATATATATATATATAGCATTATTCTAACTTGAATATATGTTATTAGTATATGTAGATGAATGGGTATAGACACACAGTGGCAGTGTGTGTGTCATGCACATTCTTAAATACTAGCTGCACAGACAAGATATATATATGTTAAAAAAAAACTTCCTTCTCACCCCCAAAGGGGGTGATGTTGTCCTTTCTCATTCTCCGGTCATCTATCAGAGGCCCGGGAGTTTGAGGGTTCTGCGCAGTTGTTCCCAGCATTATGCTTTTCTGGACAGAGAGCTCAGATGTTGCTCCTGGGATCTGTTGTAGCCATTTTCCCAACTTAGGGGTCACTGTTCCAAGTACTCCTCACCACTGGAATCACTGTTGCCTTCACCTTCCAGATCTTTTCCAGTTCTTCTTTGATGCCCCGGTATTTCTCCAGCTTCTCATATTTTTTCTTTCTGATGTTGCGGTCACTTGGCACTGCCACATCTGTTATCATTGCTGTCTTCTGATCCTTGTCTACTATCACAATGTCTGGTTGCTTAGCCAACACCTGCTTATCTGTCTGGATCTTGAAGTCCCACAGGATTTTAGCCCTTTCATTCTCCACCACTTTCTCTGGGGTCTCCCACCTGGACTTAGGGGGACTTACCCCCATATGCTGTGCAGATATTCCTGTATACAATTTCCACTACTTGGTTGTGGCATTTGGTATACGCTGTTCCTGCAAGCATTTTGCATCCTGACACTATGTGTTGGACAATTTCTGAGGTTTCTTTGCATAGTCTTCACTTTGGGTCTTGTCTTTTGTGGTAGATTCCTGCTTCTATGGATCTGGTACCTAGTGCTTGCTCGTGTACCAATATGATTAGTGCCTCTGTACTGTCTTGGAGTCAAGCTTTCTCCAGCCATTGGTAGGATTTCTCCATGTCATCCACCTCCATTATCTAATAGATCAGATATGAGATCAACGCCTAAGAATTGGTACTTCGAAAATCAATACAGAACCAAAAAAGAGAGCTACAAGGAAGTTTTTACCAAAAATTATTCAATAATTTTATTTATATTCATCTATAGAGCGTGAGTGCAACAAAGTTATAAGTAGGGACAAAAATACAAAAAAAGCCGCATAGAGATTCAAGGTATCATGTACACATGGTATATATTGCACAGGAAACAAATTATCAAAGGGCAAAAAGAAGTATTTCAATTATTAAAAAAGGCAAATGCCAATAAAACATGTAGAGCAACTTCCAGCGAATCACGGCATATCAGCTATTGCTACTCTAAGGTGCATGTGCAAAAAAAGTGGCTGATGCAAGAGAAACATAAGGTGCTAGGAAATGCAATAGCTGCCCGATAATAAAAGTCCATATTTGTGCTAATAATGGGGTAAGTACTGTACATATACCTAGAGGCAGCAGGCACCCCCATTTCATTGAAGGTATCACTATAGGGTTCACTTGGGGCCTGTCCTTGTTAGGACAGGAGCAATATTGGGGCACGACAGGGAGTCTAGGAAATTATTACATACCGCTTACGTCTCTCTCCCCATATATATTCCCCTTTCCCTTGTTTGGATCCATCTCCCGCCAAGGTACTTCCGGAAGGAGGCCGGGATCTTTTGTCCGTCAACAGTGGTGAGGCCAAACCATTTTTTAATGAGCACTGGTTTGCACGAGCATTTTATATGGTTTGCTTGTGATATTTGTCTTTTTAATAATTGATTAAAGGTTATGTTTTAATATTTGGGGACCCCTCCATGCTATATTCGCTAGTTAACCCCTGAGGGTACTTTGAATGGTACTGAGAACCTCACACCATAGCTGACATCGTATACAATCTTTGGGTGTTAGACTTAGGGTGGAGAACCCCTTGCATCGTGAGGAGCTTTCGTGCCTTCACATCTGCAGCTTGCATCTCTTCTTTTGGCCAACACACTATGCCTGCAGTGTATCTGATAACTGGCAGGGCATATGTATTAAAGGGAATCTGTCACCCCATTTTAGCCCTATCAGCTGCGGCCACAGCCATCAGGGTCTTATCTACAGCATTCTGTAATGCTGTAGATAAGCCCCCGATGTAACCTGAAAGAGAAGAAAAAAGAGTTAGAATATACTCACCATGGCATTCGGTCCGGTCCGATGGGTGTCATCGTCCCGTCCGGCGCCTCCCATCTTCATACAATGATGTCCTCCTCCTTGCGTCTCCCTCGGCTCCTGCGCACGCATACTTTATCTGCCCTGTTGAGGGCAGAGCAGCGTACTGCAGTGCGCAGGCGCCAGGAAAGGTCAGAGAGGTCCGGCGCCTGCGCACTGCAGTACTTTACTCTGCCCTCAACAGGGCAGATAAAGTATGCCTGCACAGGAGCTGAGGTAGAAGCAAGGAGGAGGACATCATCATATGAAGATGGGAGGCGCCGGGCCGGACACCCACCGCACCTGCCCCCGGTAAGTATAATCTAACGTGTTTTTCTTATCTTTCAGGTTTCATTGGGGGCTTATCGACAGCATTACAGAATGCTGTAGATAAGTCCCTGATGGCGGTGGCCGCAGCTTATAGGGCTAAAATGGGGTGACAGATTCCCTTTAATGCTGTGGATATTATTCTTCCCATTGAGCTTGCTCTTCAGGACCTGTCTTACCCTTTGATGGTATTTGGATGTTGCTGCTTTCCTTGCCTCCTCATCATGGTTACCATATCCTTGTGGGTTGCCCGAGGTACTTGTAGCATGTCTGTACATATGCTATGTGTCCTGCTGGTAATTTCTCTCCATCAGTCTTGACTACCTTGCCTCTCTTTATTACCAACCGGCCACACTTCTCCAGTCCGAAGGACATCTCGATGTCTTCGCTGTAGATTCTTGTCAGGTAGATCAGTGAATTGATGTCTCATTCATTTTTCGCATACAGCTTGATGTCATCCATGTAGAGGAGGTGGCTGATGGTGCTTCCACTCTTCAACTTATATCCATAGCCAGACTTTGTAATTATCTGAATGAGGGGGTTCAACCCTATGCAGAACAGCAATAGGGACAGTGCATCACCTTGGTATGTGCTGCATTTGATAACTTGTGCTAGTTGTCTTGAGTTGACTTCCATTGTTGTTCTCCCTTGCCCCATTGAGTTTCCAAGCATTCACAGATCCATTTGTGTGGCATTGAGTCATAGGCTTTCCTGTAGTCAATCCAGGCTGTGCTGAAATTGGTCTGTCTGGATCTTGAGTCTTGAGCGACTGCTCTATCTACTAGGAGCTGTTGCTTAGAGCCTCTGGTGTCAGTCCCAATGCCTTTCTGAGCTGGATTCATGTACTGGTTCATATGGTTCTGTAGCTTGATGGCTATGAATTTCCATGTTGTTGTAAGGGAGGTTATTGGGCGGTAGTTGGATGGGACTGTTCCTTTGTGAAGATTCTTAGGCTGGGGGGGGCCAATATCTGCCCCTTACGAGCCTGAGAATACCAGCCCCCAGATGTCTGCTTTAGCAAGGTTGGTTGTCAAAAATGTTGGGACCCCACTCCGTTTTTTTAAATTATTTAAATAATTTAAAAAAAAAACAGCGTGGGGACCCCTCTATTCTTGATAACCAGCATTTTTGAAGCTGAGAGCTGAGGGTTGCAGCCCCTAGCTGTGAGTTTTGCCTGGCTGGTTATCAAAAATAAGGGGAACCCATGCGGTTTTTTTTAAATTATTTATTTACAGCGCACAAGTCGGCTAATGAATACACCCATCAGCCGCTCCTACTCTCGCTGTTATTAGCGGTAGCGGGTGTCGGATGATGGGAGCTGTAGTCCCATCAGCTGACACCAGTGACCAGAGGAAAACTTTATACCTCCGATCACAGCTGAGCGCTCTCGCTGACCAGTGGGGATGATTTCACCGCCGATCAGAAGAGGTGTTTGCCGCGCTGTCATGCAAGTGACTGCTTGGCAAACACTGGATGTTTGGGCCCCCCATTCAAGTGAATGGGGTCCGGGTACTGTTCTGGTCCCCAAACCCGAACTTTTGTAAATGTTCAGCCGAACCCACCGGACCAGCACATCCAAGTGTCTGCTCATCTCTAATTATATACTGTATTTAATGAGTCAGAGTCTGTCCATTTGATACCACCAAAATGGATACTGACTCCGAATCGACAGCCCTGCTGCTTATAACATGATACTGTATGGGGATAGATTGAGCTACTAGTTTTCTGTCCCCATCATTCTTCATTAGCCGATGTAAAAAGGTCAAGAAACAAGAGCCAAACAACTTCAATATTGTCACTCACATTCATTGAACGGCCTGAACTCAGTGCATGTAAATACAACCAAAATGTTTGAGCGTCATCGTGCAATATGTGAGCATTGGGGGCCTTATTTTAATTTTTTGCCTAGGGCCCCACTTTGTTTAAAACCGGCCCTGCCTCGTACTGTATATACACTATATATGTGTATATAAAACAAATGTTATAAATACTGTGTAGGGGAGGCATGTCTTTTACCTACACTAGCCAACAGATGCGTGCTAACTGTCAGGCAGGCAAAACCATCTCTCTGTGGTGTAGGCACTTTAGGAAAGGGGGTTCCATTAGGAGGACAATACGTTTACATATACACCTCTGGCAAAAATTAAGAGACCACTGCAAAATATTCAGTTTGTCTGATTTTTCTCTTTATAGGTAGCGTATATACTCGTTGTAAGCATCGCTCCTATTCTGCTGTGTTCCGGACTTTGCCCTTATTGTTGCCCTTAAGCCTGGCTTTGTTCGGCCATACTGGTTCCTGTGACATCACCGCCTGTTGGTCCCGCCCGCCGGGTTTAAATAGCTTTCCTGGACGTGACTACCTTGCTTGTATATCTCGTCCTGTACCTGATCTGCTAGCTGGGAGTTGCACGCTGTGCTACCTCCTTCCTTCCTGCTGAATCCACCTGGATTACCTGCTGCCTAACTGCCGCTGCCTGGACCTTCTGACGGGGTCGGCCTGAAGGCTCCTTCCAGCCCTGCCTCCACCGCTCACCGCTACTACAGCACTCACGGTATGCGCTGAAGATCTTGACTGCTGTGTGCGTTCCACCTGAGAGACTATCCCTGCTACCTTTGCACATCCAGTATCAATTACCTAGTGACTTTCTCTGCCACTGCACTGTGCCCGAAGATTCCCCTCCCGCAAGGGAGAGGGCTAAGTGACTGTCCTTGCCTGCATTCTTCAGACTGTGTCTGCTTACATCTACACAGTGCCGGTGTACAACTTGCTATCTACTGGACTGAGTTCTGCTGCTGTTACCACTGCTGTCATTATCTGGCTCCGCCAGCACCTGTGCTGTTCTGTGCTGCTTGTTTAATACAAACTACTTTCACGTATACCTGTGTCTGTGACTCTATCATCTAGCCACTGTCTTCATAGAAACCTACTATACATCATTACAGGATATACAAGCCACCAATATGGAGACCGCAGGTGTAGAGTCCCTGGAGAAACGTGTAAGCAAGCAGCTTGCTTTGATACGGCAGGATGTGGCAGGCATTAGGACCCAGCTGGACACGCTGGAGCAACGTATCGAACACAACGCCGGGGCAGCAGAGGCACAGTTGCAACGACTGGCAAATCGGATTACGGCGCTGGAACAAGCAGCTCCTCTTCAGGGTGATCGTGTTCTGGCGTTGGAGCAAGCGATTCCTATGCAGCTCGATCGGATTGCTGCTCTGGAACAGGCCCCAGCCGCGCAGGTAGCAGGTGTTGCCCGGGATACTACACCGACCTTCCCGAAGCTTCCACCCTTCCGGTTCGCTGGTGAGAGGGATAAATTCCGAGGATTTTTGAACCAGTGTCGGATCTTCTTTGCTGCTCATGCCCCACAGTTCACTACGGAACGCTCCAAAGTTCTGACCATAGTCATGCTGCTGTCTGGTAAGGCGCTCGCGTGGGCCAACCCTTTGATTGAGACCGACGACCCTCTGCTTAACTCTATGGACAATTTCATTGCCGCAATGACGCAGATGTTTGATGACCCGAACCGAGCTAATACTGCTGAGACGACGCTGCTGACCCTTCGGCAGGGGAAGCGTTCGGTGCTGGAGTATGCATTGGACTTCCGTAGATGGGCTTTAGACACCACCTGGAACGGGGCAGCCAAGCAGGCCATCTTCCGCAGGGGATTGTCTACGGCAGTTAAGGATGAACTGGCACGCGGGGACTCGCCCGTGCTTCTTGGGGACTTCATCAACCACTGCATCCGCATTGACAATCGACTCTCTGAGCGCAGACAGGAGCGCTGGTCTGATCTACGGTTTAATAACACTGTTCCGTTCTCTTCTCCCTCCAGAGATGTCACCAGCAGGAGGAATCCCGAGCCCGAACCGATGCAGGTGGATGCCGTACGTAGAAATCCTCCTGATGCCCGCAAGGAGCATCGCTTTAAGGAAAACCTGTGCTTCTACTGCGGGGGGACCGGTCACTTCATCTCCGAGTGTCCAGTCAGGAGACGTAAGACGGCTGCAGCTATCATTGATTGTAACTCCGAGGCGGGGGAGTCCTGCGTCCTAGATCTGAACAATTCGGGGGGCAGAGACAATCAGAGAGACCTGGACTTTGCCGATATGAATTCGCTGGCATCTCTTCCATTGAACGCAGTGGTGATCTCGATGACATCCGTCGTTTCCTCCTTCGTTACAAGAAGAATTCCCACTATTACCTATCCTTGAGGGTCTGCTTCCAGGGTCGGTGTGTCGAGAGCGCCGCCATGTTGGACTCCGGGGCCAGTGGAAACTTCATGGATATCGCGTTTGCAAAGAAGCATGGAATCAGGGCAGTGAAGAGGGAGTCGTCAGTCTTGATGGAGACAGTAGACGGGTCACCACTTACATCGGGACCGGTAACCATGGAGACTGAGTCGGTGAAGGTATGCATTGGAGAGGAACATGTGGAACATTTGTCCTTTTTACTAATATCTTCTCCTCACTTTCCTATTATCCTGGGGTTACCTTGGCTCCAGGTTCAGAATCCTCGCATCAACTGGGAGACCAGGGAAGTGCAGTTCCCTCCAAGTTCTAACAGCAACCCCGCTATTCCTAAGGTCGCTGCTATCCCCAAGGTAGTAGCTACGACTGAGGGACAATTACCAATGGAGTATCAGGATCTGGCAGAGGTATGTGATAAGAAGAGGGCAGATATGTTACCTCCCCACCGGCCTTATGATTGCCCGATAGAACTGATATCTGGGGCGGAGATCCCATTCGGGCGTATTTACCCTTTGTCTGGTCCTGAATTAAAGGCCTTGAAGGACTTCATCGACGAGAATCTCGCCAAGGGCTTCATCCGACCGTCTACTTCTCCTGCGGGTGCACCAATCTTCTTCGTGAAGAAAAAGGACGGGAGTCTGCGTCCTTGCATGGACTACCGTGATTTAAACAAGGTAACGGTCATGAATCGGCACCCGCTACCCTTAATCTCTGAACTACTGGAGAGGGTGAAGCAGGCTAAGATATTCACCAAACTGGATCTTCGGGGAGCCTACAATCTCGTGAGAATTCGGTCTGGAGATGAGTGGAAGACGGCCTTCCGCTGCCGTTATGGACACTTCAAATCACGGGTCATGCCGTTCGGACTACGAAATGCTCCTGCAACCTTTCAGCATTTTGTTAATTACATTTTCCGAGATGTGCTTGATGTATTTATGGTTGTGTATCTCGATGACATTTTAATCTTTTCCAGTGATCTCGAGGAACATCGGCTCCACGTGAGGACAGTGCTGCAACGCCTGCTGCATAACCATCTTTACATCAAATTGGAGAAATGCGAGTTCCACAGGGCAACAGTGCAGTTCCTCGGTTATGTCATCTCTCCACAGGGTCTCCAGATGGACGATCAAAAGACCAGAGCGATCCAGGAGTGGCCAGCGCCAGGATCGGTGAAGGAAGTTCAGAGGTTTGTGGGATTCGCCAACTTCTATAGGCGCTTTATCCGTAACTTCTCTGAGATTGTGGCTCCCATCACCCAACTGACCAAGAAGGGGGTACCGTTCCGGTGGACTCCGCAAGCCCAGGAGGCGTTCACACGGCTGAAGGACAAATTTGTGTCGGCTCCCATCTTAAGACATCCAGACCCAGACCTGAGCTTTACTCTTGAGGTGGACGCATCGGATGTCGCCATCGGCGCAGTGTTGTCACAGAGAGGAGGTGAGAAGGCAGTTCTTCATCCTTGTGCCTTTCTTTCTCAGAAGCTATCCCCGGCGCAGAAGAACTATGACGTAGGGAACAAGGAGTTACTGGCGATTGTGACGGCATTCAAGGAGTGGAGACACTTGCTGCTGGGGTCCTCAACTCCGATTACAGTTCTTACCGACCACCGAAACCTGGAATTCATGCAGTCCGTAAGATGTTTGAACCCAAGTCAGGCACGTTGGAGCTTGTTTCTAAACCAATTCAACTTCATCATCTCCTACAGGTCGGGGGCACGGAATGGTAAGGCAGATGCGCTATCTAGGATTGCTGCTCCTGAGGAAGTGATTAAGTCGTCTCCTAGTACTGTTGTGTCTCCCGCTCATTTCATCTCTGCAATCCATCATCAGGATCTTCTGTCTGAGATCAAAGCAGCATACGCAGCAGATCCGTTGCTAAGGCAACCTACCCCCGAAGTAAGCCTAAATTACAATGGAGGAGTGTGGTTACAGGAGAATCGGCTGTATGTACCAGAGGTGACAAGACTTGAAGTCCTCCGACTGATCCATGATTCTAAGATTGGGGGACATCGTGGAATAACGAAGACCCAAGAGTTCCTGGCTCGGTACTTCTGGTGGCCTTCGTACCGGAAGGACGTGGAGGGATACGTGTCATCCTGTGAGGTATGTGCTCGGTTCAAGACGCCTCGTGCGTCGCCTTCCGGGTTGTTACAACCCTTGCCTATACCATCTCGTCCCTGGAGATCCATCTCAATGGACTTTATTGTTGAACTACCGGTCTCCAAGGGTAAGAACACCATTCTAGTGGTCGTGGACCGCCTCACTAAGGCAGCACACTTTATCCCTTGCGCTGGATTACCCACAGCAAAACAGACTGCAGACTTGTTGATTCAAGAGGTGGTCCGTCTGCACGGAGTCCCGGATGAGGTGATCTCGGATCGTGGGGTGCAGTTCACGTCTAGGTTCTGGAGGTGTTTCTGCGCGGCTCTGGATATTAGAGTAAGTCTGTCTTCGGCTTACCATCCACAGACTAATGGACAGACGGAACGTACGAATCAGACCCTGGAGCAGTACCTCCGTTGCTACTTAAGTCATCTGCAGGACGATTGGGTAGATCTGCTTCCCCTGGCAGAGTTCACATATAACAACTCGCAGCACTCCTCGACTAAGCAGTCACCGTTCTTTGCTAATCAGGGTTACCACCCAAGCATCTTGCCGCAGTTCCCCAAGGAGGCTGCAGTGCCTGCTGTGTCTGACCATCTTTCTTTCTTACAGCAGAATTTGGAAGCTCTGAAGACCACCTTGACGACTGCGCAGGAAAGGTATAAGAGAGCAGCAGATCGTACCAGGAAGCCGGCTCCGGTGTATAGGGTGGGAGATATGGTCTGGTTGTCTACCAAGAATCTGAGGGTGAGGGCACCGACTGTCAAGCTGGGGCAGAAGTTTGTAGGGCCATACAAGATCTTGGCTCTAGTGAATTCGGTAGCGGTGCGTCTGAAATTACCCCCTGCCTGGAAGGTTCACCCGGTGTTCCATGTTTCCCTACTAAAGCCAGTTGTACCAAATTCTTTCCCAGGGCGTACTTCCTCTCCTCCAACTCCAGTGCTCGTTGATGGACATGAACAATATGTCGTGGAGAAGATTCTGGATTCACGGATCTTCAGAAGGAAGTTGCAATATCTGGTCAAGTGGCAAGGATACTCTGTCGAGGAGAATTCCTGGGAACCGGTGGAGAATATCTGTGCTCCGCGGCTGCTGGAGCAGTTTCATCTAAGGTACCCGGACAAGCCTGGTCGAAGATTGTCCGGAGGACATTCTTTAAGGGGGGAATAATGTAAGCATCGCTCCTATTCTGCTGTGTTCCGGACTTTGCCCTTACTGTTGCCCTTAAGCCTGGCTTCGTTCGGCCATACTGGTTCCTGTGACATCACCGCCTGTTGGTCCCGCCCGCCGGGTTTAAATAGCTTTCCTGGACGTGACTACCTTGCTTGTATATCTCGTCCTGTACCTGATCTGCTAGCTGGGAGTTGCACGCTGTGCTACCTCCTTCCTTCCTGCTGAATCCACCTGGATTACCTGCTGCCTAACTGCCGCTGCCTGGACCTTCTGACGGGGTCGGCCTGAAGGCTCCTTCCAGCCCTGCCTCCACCGCTCACCGCTACTACAGCACTCACGGTATGCGCTGAAGATCTTGACTGCTGTGTGCGTTCCACCTGAGAGACTATCCCTGCTACCTTTGCACATCCAGTATCAATTACCTAGTGACTTTCTCTGCCACTGCACTGTGCCCGAAGATTCCCCTCCCGCAAGGGAGAGGGCTAAGTGACTGTCCTTGCCTGCATTCTTCAGACTGTGTCTGCTTACATCTACACAGTGCCGGTGTACAACTTGCTATCTACTGGACTGAGTTCTGCTGCTGTTACCACTGCTGTCATTATCTGGCTCCGCCAGCACCTGTGCTGTTCTGTGCTGCTTGTTTAATACAAACTACTTTCACGTATACCTGTGTCTGTGACTCTATCATCTAGCCACTGTCTTCATAGAAACCTACTATACATCATTACACTCGTGTATAAGACGAGATTTTCAGCCCATTTTTTTGGGCTGAAAGTCCCCCTCTCTGCTTATACACAAGTCATATACCTGGGGGTCGGCGGGGGAGGGGGAGCGGGGGTGTCAGAGATCATACTCACCCCTCCTGGCGCCGCTTCTCCCACGGTCTCCCTTCCTGCCTTCAGTGGTCACGTGGTACCGCTCATTAAACTCATGGATATGCGCATATTCATGAGTGTAATGAGTGGTATCACATGACTGCTGAAGGCAGGAAGAGAGACAGTGGAGTAGTGAGGCTGCAGAGACCGCACCAGGGGGGTGAGTATAGCGATATTCACCTGTCCATGGGTCCATCGCTGCTCACACTGTCTGCTGCTTCCTGTGTCCGTGACGTTTAGCCAGCGGAGGGCGTGGTGACGTGGTTAGTGCACGCCGCACCCTCTGCTGGCTGAACAGTCACTGATAGAGGACGCGCAGACAGCGGTTAGCAGCGATGGACCCTGGACAGGTGAATATCTCAGGTACCGGGTCCTGAGCAGGAGAGGTGAGTATGGAATTTTTTTTTTTTGCAGCAGCATATGGGGGCATATTCTATGGAGCAGCATATGGGGGCATATTCTATGGAGCAGCATATGGGGGCATATTCTATGGAGCAGCATATGGGGGCATATTCTATGGAGCAGCGTATGGGGGCATATTCTATGGGGCACCATATGGGGGCATATTCTATGGGGCAGCATATGGGGGCATATTCTATGGGGCAGCATATGGGGGCATATTCTATGGAGCAGCATATGGGGGCATATTCTATGGGGCAGCATATGGGGGCATAGTCTATGGAGCAGCATATGGGGCATATTCTATGGGGCATAATCTATGGGGGCATAGTTTATGGGGCAGCATATGGGGACCTAGTCTATGGGGCAGCATATGGGGGCCTAGTCTATGGAGCAGCATATGTGGGCATATTCTATGGAGCAGCATATGGGGGCATATTCTATGGCGCAGCATATGGGGGCATATTCTATGGAGCAGCATATGGGGGCATTTTCTATGGGGCACCATATGGGGGCATATTCTATGGGGCAGCATATGGGGGCATATTCTATGGGGTACCATATGGGGGCATAGTCTATGGAGCAGCATATGGGGCATATTCTATGGGGCATAATCTATGGGGGCATAGTTTATGGGGCAGCATATGGGGGCCTAGTCTATGGGGCAGCATATGGGGGCATAGTCTATGGAGCAGCATATGGGGCATAGTCTATGGGGCAGCATATGGGGGCATAGTGTATGGAGCAGCATATGGGGGCATATTCTATGAGGCAGCATATGGGGGCATATTCTATGGGGCAGCATATGGGGGCATAATCTATGGAGCAGCAAATGGAGGCATATTCTATGGAGCAGCATATGAGGGCATAATCTATGGAGCAGCATATGAGGGCATAATCTATGGAGCATCTTATGGGGCATAATCTATGGAGCATCTTATGGGGCCATAATCTATGGAGCATCTTATGGGGCCATAACCATTATGGAGCATTATATGAGGCATATTATTCTATGGAACATCTTATGGGGCCATTATTAACCTTTGTGCAGCATTATACGGGGAGTATTTTGTATGGAGCATTATATGGGGCTCCTGATTCAATGTGGATATTCAAAAACATTTAACCTACTGATGTCTCAATTAATTTTACTTTTATTGGTATCTATTTTTATTTTTGAAATTTACCAGTAGCTGCTGCATTTTCTACCCTGGGCTCATACACGAGTCAATAAGTTTTCCCAGTTTTGTGTGGCAAAATTAGGTGGGTCGGCTTATACACGGGTTGGCTTATACACAAATATACACGGTATATATTTGAGTAAAATGTAAATTGCTCTTTTATTCTCTAAACTACTAACAACATGTCTTCGAATTTCCAAGCACTAAATTTTGTATTTATTTTCAGAAAATGAGAAATGGTAAAAATAACAATAAAAATGCAGTTCTTGCAGACCTCAAGTAATGCTAAGAAAACAAGTTCATAATCACTTAGAAACAACAATACTAATATTTTAACTCATCAAGAGTTCAGAAATCAATATTTTGTGGAATAACCATGATTTTTAATCTCAGCTTTCATGTGTCTTTGCATGCTTTCCACCAGTCTTTCATACTGCTTTTGGGTGACCTTATGCCACTTCTGGTACAAAAATTTAAGCAATTCTTCCTTGTTCGATGGTACATGACTACTCATCTTCCTCTTGATTACATTCCAGAGGTTTTCAATGGGGTTCACGTCTGTAGATTGGACTGGCCATGACAGGGATTTGATGTGGTGGTCCTTCATTCACACATTGATTGACCTAGCTGTGTAGCATGGCGCATTGTCCTGCTAGAAAAACAAGTCCTCAGATTTGGAGAACATTGCCTGAGCAGAAGGAATCAACTGTTTTTCCAGGATAACCTTGTATGCAGCTTGATTCATACGTCCTTCGCAAAGATTAACGTGCCCAATTCCAGCCATGCTGAAGTATCCCCAGATCATCCCCGATCCTCCACCAAATTTCACAGTGGGTGCAAGACACTGTGGCTTGTATGCCTCTCCAGGTCTCCATCTAACCATTAGATGACCAAGTGTTGGGCAAACCTGAAGATTAGACTCATCATAGAAGATTACCTTACTCCAGTCCTCTATAGTCCAATCCTTATGGTCTTTGGCAAACTTCAGCCTGGCTCTCCTTTGCTTCTCATTGATGAAAGGCTTTTTTCTACCTTTACATGACTTGAGCCCTGCCTCTAGGAGCCTGTTATGAACTGTTGTCATGCACTTCACCCCAGCTGCCATTTGCCATTCCTTTTGTAGGTCACTTGATCTCATCCTGCAGTTGCTGAGTGACATTCGAATAAGATGATGGTCATCCCAGTCAGTGGAGAGTCATTTTTGCCCTCTGCTGGTCTGTAGCTTTGTTGTCCCCAATGTCTGCTGCTTGACCTTTTTGTAATGGACTGCCGCCTTAGAAATTTTAAGGATGGAGGCAACATTACAGTCACTGTATCCTTCTGCTGGTAAAGCCAGAATTGAGCCCTTCTTTTCCTCACTCAAGACTTTTCTTTTCAACTCCTTTGGCATGGTTAAAAGTTATTTTTTCATTCCTATTACTTTTGGGATATTACTAGCACTTGTTTTGCCATCCAGCTTGTCCTATTGCAAGAGGATTGTGAACACCACAGCAGGGTGTTTTATTCTTTCCTTTGTTAATTAAGATTTGGTTCAGGTGATCCCCTAAGCAGAATCACATTATGTAGAATTAGATGTACTCTGGTTGGAATTCAACTGATACTGGAATGGAATGGCTGTCAGACTTGTAGAGAAGCTGAGTTTTATAAAACTATGCAGTGGTCTCTTAATTTTTGCCAGAGCTGTATATTAAATGTGACTCTTATAGAAGTACCCATATTGCTGTTATAACCAAAATATTCCAGTAAGCCAAATGATGCATTAATGTCTTCATCTTTTCATATATAGAAGTGGTTAGCGTAAGAGTCAGAGGAGCGTCTGTATAATAAGCGTTTTTTATTGTCCATAAGTAATAAGTACTAAATGTATATTTGCTATATAAAATATTCATGCTTCAGGTTTCCTTCTTGATAAGGATTGAATAAGCTAGGGCTGTCAAGCTGTAATATCACTTTCCAGCACTGGTCTCTTCAGGGTGCATCAATAAGTGCCTACAATACACTTTAACTTGACAGCTATCGATTTTGTACCTCAAACATAATAATTCATTTCAGTTGTGAAGACTAAAAAACATAATAATATGCCCAGTGCAAATCACACACCACCACATCACTCCTGCTCTAATCACATACTTGATACCTCAGTATCAGCCTAGTCATACATCAGACTCCATACAAGTGGCCATGAGAACAAAGTGGAAATATGCACATAGAATGGGTACTTGTAATCATGGCAAAGAGGTAATCATGGCACCTTCTAACAAATGCTCTGGGTATAAGCTCATGAGTGCCAGAAATAATTATATAGGACATGTTAGTGACCTATCAGAGGAAGGGCAAAGTTGGGAATTTATCTTTTCCTTGGAAATGTTATTGTTTTCCTTAACCCCTTCGCGTCCATTGACGGACACAGTCCGTCATGTCCGGGTGTGTGTTCCCGCACCATGACGGGCTGTGTCCATCATGCATTTAAACTACCACTGCGTGTAAACATGCAGTGGTCGTTCAGTGCCAACAGCTGTCTATGACACGGCACGGTAACGGGTGCAGGGACCCATGCCGTCGGTCCCTGCACCAAGATCGCTGTGACCGATCAATCAATCTGACTGACCGATCACAGCATGACCGCGCAGGAGATGCTGAAATATCAGCACCTCCTGCCCGGTCAGTGCAGGAGCTCAGCACTGCCAATGACTGAGCTTCTGCACTTACAGCCAGGAGCCGCGTCTGTACCACCCCAGGCTGTTAACCCCCTAATTGATGCAATCAAGCGCGATCGCAGCGTTCAGGGGGAGGCAGAAGGACGGGAGCTCCTTCTGATCGTCGTCCACGCGACGTCATCACGGGGCACGATCTCTGCCATGATGACCCGGGGTCGTCATCACAATTCCTCCGGGTCATTCAGCTACTGAAAGCCTCTGAGACCATGCTCACAGCATGGTCACATAAGCTTTGAGTATATGTATAATACATTGCAATGCATTATACCTGCAACAAAAGTGAAAAAGTGAAAGTCCCATAAAGGGACTAGTTAAAAAAGGAAATTTAAAAAAAAAAGTTAAAAAATATTAAAAGATAATAAAAATAAGTTTAATAAATCCAGTAATAAACAAAAATTTTATGTAAAAAAAATTAAATTACACGTTTGGTATCGCCGCATCGATAAAAATCCCATCTATAAAAGTGTAACACTAATTAATCCCTTCAGTGAACGCCGTAAAAAAACCCACAAAAAAGTATCAAATTATACTTTTTTCAAGCCGTATCATCATACCGCTTGGAAAAAGTGGAATAAAAAGCAATAAAAAAAACGAATGGTAATAAAAACTGTTAGGCGTCGGACTCCTGCAGCTGCACAGCAGGAATCCAGAGCCATACATCCAGCGGTCTCCCATTCCTTTCTGACCACTCAGGGACCTGCACAGCAGTCTTGGCGATCCAGGCGCCCTGCTCAGACCAGCTCTCTGGGTCTGGATGTTGCTGCCACCTCTGGACCAGCAATGGTAGCACAACCTGCTTTGCAGGAAACCACTCCAGAGGCTAAGAACTCTCACCGCGCTACTGGGCATGCCCACGAGACGATCTCCCAGAGGAGATCGGGGGTCACGTGCTCAGGTCCTTGTCCTGTTCTGGTTGGCCCATCTCAGAGGTCTGGAAGGTCCCGGAAGCGCATGGCTATAAAAGGCCCGCATGGCCGCTCGGCCATGCGCTAGTATAGACAATACGTGCTATGTGTGAATGGTGACGGATGTATGATTCTGGTGACTGACTCATTTGAAACCTCTTCCCTCTGATATTACGCATGTGGTTAGGGAATTAGTTTAGTAGTCAGCGCCAGTCAGTGGCAAGCTATACGCCACGGTGCATACCGCACCGCTACACTAGCGTCCGATAGTGTTATGCCTCACGGCACTGTCGCACAGCGGCAGTTGTTACCACCGCGCTGAAGTTAGCAGCACTTACCAGGCGTCTGCGGTAGCGCCGCCGCACACACGGGAGGTCAAGACGGGCACTGACCTCTGCCTTGAGCTGTGTCCTGTGACCGTATACCGTGTGTGCAAGCCAGCTGAGACCTGTGAAGCTAACAGGCTCAGCGTTTATGCTTTACTTATACTAAAGCGGCATTGGTGTGTTTAACAGAGTCCGCTCAGCGCACCTCGGGTGACGTTTAACCTGAGTGCAGTATACCGCCATATAGCGAGTCTGCCATTACTCAGCAACGGTTGTTACACCTACTGCACGGTGGACCCCGGGCGGCGAACACACTTCCTATTATTTATATTTAGTGCATTCCGCCATCCCTAACATTATACTAGCGCCAGGGTCTGGCTGGTAATGGCGGACCTGTAGCAGCTGCAGCGGTACATTCGGCAGCTGGAGAGCAGGTTGGCGGCTATCGAGAGCTCCACCTCAGCTGCGAATGCTATGGCAGCCGCTGCTCAGGCAGTCGCAGAGGCTGTCTCACGCATGCCCGCACTCACGCCTATGCCGACAATATCTCGCCTCCCGCTCCCCGACAAGTTTTCGGGTGACAGCGCCACCTGTAGGGGATTCGTGAGTCAGTGCTCTATCCAGCTTGAGTTACTGGCTGCACGGTTCCCTACAGAGCGGGCTAAGTTGGGGTTTATTGTTTCTCTTTTATCTGGCAGGGCATTAGAGTGGGCTACGCCATTGTGGGAACGTGATGATCCCATGGTTCAGGGGGCTACTCAGTTCCTCGCGGCTCTGAAGCAGGTATTTTTGGGACCACGGATCACGCGCGACACCTCTCTCCAATTATTGGCCCTAACACAGGGGTCTCTCTCGGTCAGCCATTATGCCGTCCGATTCCGGACATTGGCTTCCGAACTAGAGTGGCCCGATAAAGCACTCATCCCTGTGTTTTGGAGAGGGTTAGCAGAGCATGTCAAAGATGCTCTAGCAACCAGAGAGGTTCCCACAAGTCTGGAGGAAGTGATTGCCATCTCCACCCGCATTGATCTCCGATTAACGGAGCGTGGGCTGGAACGTGCGCAATCCAGACGAAGGGTTAATTTGGCTCCCACCTTCACCGAGCCGCTAAGATCTCCCGCTCAGGAGCTTACATCCTCCGAACCTATGGAGGTGTCTCGCGCCAGCTCCAAGCCACGTCCGGTGCGAGGCTCTGCACGTTGTTACCAGTGCCGGCAGTTTGGTCACTCGGCTAGCACGTGTCCTCTGCGGTCGGAAAAACGATCACGTCCAGTGGTGGTAGGTGTTGGTCAGACAAATATGAAAACCTTTTCTCCCAAACCGGTATTCCGAGGGACATTAGATAGTGGGGCCTCCACCTGGGAGGTAGAGGTTACCGTGGTTTCCGGGGCTGAGGGGAACTTTATGTCCTCGACCTTCGCCCAGAAACACGCTATTCCACTGGTGTTACTGCTCCAACCTCTGACCATCAGGGTGGTTAATGGTGCACCTTTACCATCTCAGGTGACCCACCAGACAGCCCCACTCGGGCTCTCAATCTCACCCTCTCATCGTGAGATTCTGTCCTTGTTCATTTTGCCAGATGGCATCGACCAGGTGCTTCTTCGAGTTCCCTGGCTCCGTTGTCACTCCCCTCATATTGATTGGGCTTCGGGGAATATACTGGGTTGGAGCAAATGCCTGAAGGGCAGTGTTCAGGTAGCTTCCACTGAAGTGCCCGTGGATCTCTCCGTGCTTCCTAAACCTTACCACCAGTATGCCGACGTCTTCTCTAAAAAATCTGCGGAGACGCTCCCGCCGCACTGTCCTTACGATTGCCCGATAGACCTTCTGCCAGGCATGGAACCTCCTAGAGGCTGTGTTTATCCGCTGTCACTCCCTGAGACAGAGGCTATGTCTCAATATATCCGGGAGAACCTGGCCAGAGGTTTTATCAGAAAGTCGGTATCGCCGGGTTCTTCTTCGTGCAGAAGAGCGGAGAGTTATGTCCCTGCATTGACTACAGAGGTCTCAACGCCATAACAGTTAAAAACAAATACCCTCTCCCGTTGATCTCTGAGCTATTTGACAGGTTGTGAGGGGCCCAGATCTTTATGAAATTAGATCTACGCGGGGGCGTACAACCTGATCCGCATTCGCGAAGGAGATGAGTGGAAGACAGCCTTTAATACCAGGGATGGCCACTGTGAGTATCTGGTCATGCCCTTCGGCCTTTGTAATGCACCTGCTGTCTTCCAGGATTTCGTCAACGATGTCTTCCGCGATATGCTCTCCACCTCAGTGGTGGTATATCTGGATGACATCCTCATCTTCTCGCCAGATTTGACCTCCCACCGGAGAGACGTCTGCAGGGTCTTCGAGCGTCTGCGGGCGAACTCTCTTTTTGCCAAGCTGGAGAAGTGCCAGTTTGAGCAGGAGTCCTTGCCGTTCCTGGGCTACATCATTTCGGCCCAGGGGTTGGCTATGGATCCGGTCAAACTGCAAGTGGTAATGGACTGGCAGGAACCACACTCACTCAAAGCAGTGCAGCGCTTCCTAGGGTTTGTCAGCTATTACCGCCAGTTCATACCTCACTTCTCCACACTGGTAGCTCCTTTGGTTGCTCTCACAAAGAAAGGAGCTAATCCTAATGCTTGGTCTGAACAGGTCTCCAAGGCCTTCTCGTCTTTAAAATCCCAATTTTGCTGGCACTCCCATCTTACACCATCCCGATGTGGATAAACTGTTTATCCTGGAGGTGGATGCCTCTTCTGTCGGTGCAGGAGCAGTACTTTTCCAGAAGGATGCTCAAGGTCGGAAGCATCCCTGCTTCTTCTTCTCTAAGACCTTCTCACCGGCGGAGAAGAATTACTCCATCGGGGACAGGGAGCTGCTAGCAATGAAGTTGGCTTTTTCCGAGTGGAGACATCTCCTGGAGGGAGCCCGGTTTCCCTTCCAGGTGTAAACGGACCATAAAAATCTGGTTTATTTACAAACAGCCCAGCGCTTGAACTCTCGTCAAGCTAGGTGGTCGCTCTTCTTCTCCCGCTTCACCTTGCACTATCTCTCTGGAGAGAAGAACGTCCGTGCGGATGCTCTCTCGCACTCGGTGGTCTCAGCGGAGGAAGGGGAGGCTGAGCCACAGTTAATTCTCCCTCCGGAGAGCTTTACAACCGTGGCTCCAGTTGCTCTCGAGTCAGTGCCACCGGGCAAGACCTTTGTGCCTCCTCGGCTACAGCCGGAGGTTCTCGCCTGGGCACACGCGTCCAGGGTGGGTGGTCACTTTGGCAATAAGTGGATCACAGAACTCTCCTGGTAAGGTCGTATTGGTGGCCGCACATGGCTCGAGACACTAAGGAATACTTACAAGCATGCGTCTCATGTGCACGGAACAGGTGCTCTAGACAGAGGCCGGCTGGGTTATTGCATCCTTTGCCGGTGGCGGATAGACTTTGGGAGATGGTTGGCATGGATTTTGTGGTTGGCCTGCCCAAGTCTGGTGGAAGTACGGTCATCTGGGTGGTCACCGACCATTTTTCTAAAATGGTGCATCTGGTGCCACTTGCACGGTTGCCTTCCGCTCGTGGTCTTGCCACACTCTTCATAAAACATGTAGTCCGTCTGCATGGCATGCCGGACAAAATTGTCAGTGATCGAGGTCCCCAGTTGCGTCCCGGTTTTGGAGAGAGCTCTGCAGCCTACTCAGCATTGAGTTAAACCTGTCCTCCGCTTACCATTCCGAGACGAACGGCTTGGTTGAGAAAGCCAACCAAACCTTGGTCACGTACCTGCGGCATTTCGTCTCTGCCAGGCAGGATGACTGGGCATCCTTGCTACCATGGGCAGAATTTGCCCAGAATAATGCAGTGGCTGATTCCACTGGTCAGACGCCGTTCCTTCTAAATTACGGCCAGCATCCGCGCGTCCCTGTCCCGATGCAAGTGTCCTCCGCTGACTCCAGGGTGGCAGACTGGGCAGTGGAGGCTCGCGACATTTGGGATCGCACTCAGGATGCTATTCGTGCCCCTAAAGAAAGAATGAGGGCATCTGCCGACACACATCGGCGACCCGCTCCAACCTTTTCCCCCGGCGACTTGGTGTGGCTCTCTGCTCGAAACATCAAGCTGCGGGCCGAGACCTCCAAGTTCGCGTCGCGATACATCGGACCTTTTAAGGTTCTCGAGTGAATCAGCTCGGTGGTCTACCGCCTGGCTCTTCCTCCACATTTAGCCATTTCTGACGTTTTCCATGTGTCCCTTCTCAAACCTGTTCACATGGCCCGGTTCTCTGAGTCATCTGCCGAGTCATCAGATTTGTCTTCGGACGAGTTTGAGGTTAACGCCATTGTGGGACGCAGGATTGTGTGTGGCAAAAAGTTTTATTTGGTGGACTGGAAGGGTCATGGTCCAGAGGCCCGGACCTGGGAGCCAGTGGAGAACATACACGCTCCTGATCGCGGCCTTTGAGCTCAGCGGGGGGGGGGGGCCCATGTTAGGTGTCTGATTCCTGCAGCTGCACAGCAGGAATCCAGAGCCATACATCCAGTGGTCTCCCATTCCTTTCTGACCGCTCAGGGACCTGCACAGCAATCTCTTCGATCCAGGCGCCCTGCTCAGACCAGCTCTCTGGGTCTGGATGTTGCTGCCACCTCTGGACCAGCAACGGTAGCGCAACCTGCTTTGCAGGAAACCACTCCAGAGGCTAAGTTCTCTCACCGTGCTACTGGGCATGCCCACGAGACGATCTCCCAGTGGAGATCGGGGGTCACGTGCTCAGGTCCTTGTCCTGATTTGATTGGTCCATCTCAGAGGTCTGGAAGGTCCAGGAAGCGCATGGCTATAAAAGGCCCACATGGCCGCTCGACCATGCGCTAGTATAGACAATACGTGCTATGTGTGAATGGTGATGGATGTATGATTCTGGTGACTGACTCATTTGAAACCCCTTCCCTCTGATATTACGCATGTGGTTAGGGAATTAGTTTAGTAGTCAGCGCCAGTCAGCGGCAAGCCATACGCCACGGTGCATACCGCACCGCTACACTAGCATCCGATAGTGTTATGCCTCACGGCACTGTCGCACAGCGGCAGTAGTTACCACCGCGCTGCAGTTAGCAGCACTTACCAGGCGTCCGCGGTAGCGATGCTGCATGCACAGTAGGTCAAGACGGGCACCGACCTCTGCCTTGGGCTGTGTCCTGTGACCGTACACCGTGTGTGCAAGCCAGCTGAGACCTGTGAAGCTAACAGGCTCGGCGTTTATGCTTTGCTTATACTAAAGCACCTCTGTGTGTTTAACAGAGTCCGCTCTGCGCACCTCGAGTGACGTTTAACCCGAGCGCAGTATACCGCCATATAGCGAGTCTGCCATTACTCAGCAGCGGTTGTTACACCTACTGCACGGTGGACCCCGGGCGGCAAACACACTTCCTATTTATATTTAGTGCGTTCCGCTGTCCCTAACAAAAACAGTATCACCGAAATTGCCATCTTGTCCTGCAAAAAACAAGCCGCCATACAGCTTAATCTGCTGAAAAATAAAAAAGTTATAGCTCTCAGAATAAAGTGATGCAAAAATAATTATTTTTTCTATAAAATTTTTTATTGTGCAAAAACGCCAAAACATAGAAAAACTATATAAATGAGGTATCGCTTTAAGTGTAGTGACCTGAAGAATAAAGTTGCCTTACCAATTTTACCACACGCGGAACGGAGAAAAAAAAAATTCCTGAATTGCTGGTTTTTGTTCATTCTGCCTCCACAAAAATCAAAATAGAAAGTGATCAAAAAACTTCATGTGCCTGAAATGGTACCAATAAAAAGTCAGCTCGTCCCGCAAAAAACAAGCCCTCACATGTCTCTGTCGGCCGAAATATGGAAAAATTATAGCTCTCAAAATACGGCGATGCAGAAGCTTCTTACAAAAAAAGCGTCTTTTAGTGTGTGACAGAAGCTAAAGATAAAAAAGGGATATAAATCTGGTATCTCTGCAATCGCATCGACCCGAAGAATAAAATCACCTAATCACTAATACCGCATGTGGAACGGCGAAAAAATAAAACCAATTCTTCACCTTTGGTGGATTTGTTCATTCTGCCTCCCAAAGATCGCAGTAAGGCGATCACAGTGGTTCCACCCCACATATGGGGTATCAGCATACTCAGGACAAATTGCACAACAACTTTTGGGGTCCTATTTCTCCTGTTACCTTTGTGAAAATAAAAATTTTGTGGCAAAAAAAGATTTTTATTTTCACGGCTCTACTTTATAAACTTCTGTGATGCACTTGGGGGTTCAAAGTGCTCACCACACATCTAGATAAGTTCCTTGGGGGGTCTAGTTTCCAAAATGGTGTCACTTGTGGAGGGTTTCCACTGTTTTGGCACATCAAGGGCTCTCCAAATGCGACATGGCGTCCGATCTCAATTCCAGTCAATTTTGTGTTGAAAAAGTCAAACGGCGCTCATTCCCTTCTGAGCTCTGCCATGCGCCCAAACAGTGGTTACCCCCACATATGTGGTATCAGCATACTCAGGACAAATTGCACAACAACTTTTGGGGTCCAATTTTTCCTGTTACTCTTGGGATAATAAAAAATTGGGGGCAAAAATATAATTTTTGTTGAAAAAATATGATTTTTTATTTTCAAGGCTCTACGTTATAAACTTCTGTGAGGCATTTGGGGGTTCAAAGTGCTCACCACACATCTAGATAAGTTCCTCAGGGGGCTAGTTTCCAAAATGGTATCACTTATGGGGGGTTTCCACTGTTTAGGTACATCACGGGCTCTCCAAACGCAACATGGTGTACGCTCTCGATTCCATCCAATTTTACTTTCAAAAGCTCACATGGCGCTCCTTCCCTTCTGAGCCCTGCTGTGCGCCTAAAGAGTGGTCTTCCTCCACACATGGAGTATCGTTGTACTCAGGAGAAATTGCACAACAAATATTGTGGTTCATTTTCTCCTGATACCCTTGTCAAAATAAAAAAAAAAATTGTGTCCGAAGTAAAATTTTTGTGAAAAAAAGTTAAATGTTCATTTTTTACTTCCACATTACTTCAATTTTTGTGAAGCATCGGAAGGGAATAAACTTTTTGAATGGGGTTTTGAACATCTTGAGGGGTGCAGTTTTTAGAATGGTGTCACTTTTGGGTATTTTCTGTCATATTGACTCCTCATAGTGACTTCAAATGTGAGGTGGTCCCTACAAAAATGGTTTTGTAAATTTTTTTGAAAAAATTAGAAATCGCTGGTCAAATTTTAACCCTTATAACTTCCTAACAAAAAAAATGTTGTTTCCAAAATTGTGCTGATGTAAAGTAGACATGCGGAAAATGTTACTTATTAAGTATTTTGTGTGACATATCTGTCTGATTTAACGGCATAAAAATTAAAAGTTTGAAAATTGCAAAATATTAGAAATTTTTGTTATATTTTCGTTTTTTTCATAAATAAATGCAAATTATATCGAAGAAATTTTACCACTAACATGAAGTACAATATGTAACGAAAAAAACATTCTCAGAATCAGTGGGATCTGTTGAAGCTTTCCAGAGTTATAACAACATAAAGTGACAGTGATCATATTTAAGGCCTGGTCAATAACCGTCAAAGTGGCTTGGTCCTTAAGAGGTTAAAGGGACTTTCTATAATGTTTACAATTTTCTTTAACAAACATGGTGGAGTATGTAGAACAAGATGAATAAATTGAAGAATTCATTTTCAAGGCATTTTGTAGAATTGCCATCAGTTTGCTAATTTTCACAGCACTGTAAGGGTGAAGTCATACCTGTATTTGGCCATTTGAGCAGCAATTGAAAACATTGGGGTGCATTTTGTAGGTGTTTTTGCGTCTGTTCATTTTGCATCCTACTCCTAGTAGAGGAGCATGGAAGACTTTAAAAGCTTAAAATTAACATGTAAATTGAGGCTCAGTATTTTCTGCAAAATGCAAAATATAAATAGACAAATAAGTAATCTTGGCATTTGCGTGGACTACAGAGCCAGTGATGGAAATCTTACCAAATCATTAGCATTGAATAGATTAGGAGCTGTGACTGTTTCTTTGAGGCAGACAATTTAGGCAGCATTCATAAATTGTGGCCACAATGTAAGAAGAAAAAGTAGGCACAACGTGTGACCGCAACCTTAGGACCCAGAATATATTGTAAGAATTCCTGGGGTGTATAAAGGAACAGGTTCCAATCCACAATCAGCCACTAGTTTGAATGTTATAAATTAATATATTGTTAGGCCTCATTCAGACGTCCTTGTTTCACATAGGCGCTCTAAGGCCGGAGTCACACTAGCGAGAAATACGGACGAGTGCTATGTGAGAAAAAAAATTGCATAGCACTCGTCCCAATGTTAATCTATGGGGCAGCTCCCATAATCTGATTCTTTTCTCGGCCATATTATACGTGCGGAGGAAATCCCAGCATGCTGCGATTTGCACAGTATTACGCCCAAGACTCGCCAATGCACGCCTATGGGTGCAAGAAAAAAACGGATTACACACGGAGCATACGTGTGACTTGCGAGAAATACGCGCTGATATCCTTTACAAAAGCTGGCAATTCAGTGCACGATACAGTAAAATCACACTGACATGTTTAATAAAGAATAGAAGAATAGATATATTTATATATATATATATATGTGTATTCTGTCAATGAGACACATATATATTTTTATATTTCATAGAGTTCTACATAGCATAATAGCCGCTAAATCAATTGCCAGCTTCTATAAAATCATTACAGAACCCGGAATGATATGACACATGGTTTACATATAGTAAACCATGGCATATGAAAACGATTTATATATGTCAGTGTTTAATAAATTTATTAGTTTATGTTAGGAAAAATGTGGAACTCTAGGGGTTAAATTTAAGGCTATAATCGCAGAAAATTATTGTGTGGGCTCCCGCGCAATTTTCTCCGACAGAGAGGGAAAGCCAGTGACTGAGGATAGATGTTAATAGCCTAGAGAGGGACCATGGTTATTGCCCCCCCTGGGTAAAAATACCTGCCCCCAGCCACCCCAGAAAAGGCACATCTATAAGATGCACCAATTCTGGCACTTAGCCTCTGACCGGAGATGAACTGATTAGCGTGGGAAAATTTCTGAACTTTTTCCCATGCTCCTGAGTTCACCTCAGGTCAGCCGGGGACTCCGGGCAGCCTCACTAACGTCACTGAGGCTGCGCGGAGTCCCCGGCTGACCTGAGGTGAACTTGACAGCGTGGGAAAATGTTCTGAAACTTTCCCACGCTAATCAGTTCATCTCCGGTCAGCCGGGGCGCCTGCGCAGACATGATTTAATTCATTCTGCAGTGGTTTACAGCCAGGCCGGTAGCATTAGCACCAGTCCCTGTTGTAAACTAGTTAACCCCTTGCGATGGATTGCAGCGGGAGACCTGACTGAACTGTGGAGAGGTATGGATATTGTTGGTTTTTTATTTTATTTATTTATTTTTTTTTACAGGAGAACAATGGATTCTGTTGGATTGGCAGCATAATAAATTTGGTCAAAAACTTTGTGCAATTATTTAATTAAAATTTCTTTTAATTAATGTGTGTGTGTCTTTTTTAACCCTTTACTACTATAGGATTAATAATGGATAGGTGTCTTATTGACACCTCTCCATTATTAAAGGGAATCTGTTACCTCATTTTCGGCCTATATGCTGTGGCCACCGCCATCGGGGGCTTATCTACAGCATTCTGTAATGCTGTAGATAAGCCCCTGATGTAACCTGAAAGAGAAGAAAAATGAGTTAGATTATACTCACCGGGGGTCAGGTGTGGTGTGTGTCGCGGTCCGGCGCCTCCCATCTTCTAGAGATGATGTCCTCCTCCTTACTTCTGCCATGGCTCCTGCGCAGGCGTACTTTATCTGCCCTGTTGAGGGCAGAGTAAAGTATTGCAGTGCGCAGGTGCCAGGAAAGGTCAGAGAGGTCCTGGCACCTGCGCACTGCAGTACTTTACTCTGCCCTCAACAGCGAAGAGAAAGTACGCCTGCGCAGGAGCCACGGCAGAAGTAAGAAGGAGGACATCATCGTATGAAGATGGGAGGCGCCGAACCACGACACCCATTGGACCGGACCAGATCCCCGGGTGAGTATAATATAACTAGTTTTTCTTATCTTTCAGGTTACATCAGGGGCTTATCTACAGCATTATAGAATGCTGTAGATAAGCCCCTGATGACTGTGGCCGCATCTTATAGGCCAAAAATGGGGTGGCAGATTCCCTTTAACCTGGCTTAATGTCACCTTTCAATAGCAAGGTGACATTAACCCCTTATTAACCCATAAGCCACCGCTAAAGGCAATGGGAATAGGGAGGCTAAGTGCCAGAAAAGGTGCATATTTTTTCGGGTGACTGGGGGCAGATGTTTGTAGCCCGGGGGGACATGTCCCAAATTTTATACAAAACACAAATCTAATTATTAGTCAAAGAAATATATAAAACTAAATGAAATGAAAGGTTTACTGTATGTAAACCATGTGTTATTTCATGTCATGTTCTGTAATGATTTTACAGAAGCCGGCAATTGATTTAGCGGCTATTATGCTATGTAGAACTCTATGAACTATAAATATATATGTGGTGCCCCTGAGGGTTCAGTCACCACAGAGGTACTGCACCTCACCCAGAGGTGTGGTACCCCACTCTCAGGTAAGGAGGGAGCACCACCCAGGACTCTAACACTTGCACCCAACACACACTATAGCAGCAGGGCACCCTGGACGTACCCTAAGGGAGGATGGTCTCATCCCTGGCTGGGTAGTAAAGGGTTTTTGGAGGTGGGTGGAGATGGTAGGAAAGGGGGAGGAGCTTAGCGAGTAGAACAGTTCAGTGAGAGGAGGGGAAGTGGACAGACAGTTGTGAAGCAGCTCCCTGTCAGGAGGGGCTGCAGGAAGGAAACAAGATTGAAGGAAGCTCCCAGAAGGAGAAGGGGTCCTTGGGGCACGGGTAGTGAGAAGTCCACCCATGGGGCCCGTATCCACTCTGATCATCATCAAGTGGGGGGACCAGGTTGCACGGGGGTACCGGCCCCCTAGCCTAGTGGAGAAATCACCAGACTCAACTAGAAAGCCAGAGGCAGGGGCACCCGTAGGTGTTCCAACCACAAGCCACAGTTATCTTTGCCAGAAAGGCAGCCATAAGGGAGCAAGGGGACGTAGAGAGGACATCACCCGACAAGGTCCACGGCTACTGGCCTGGGACACTGACTGTGAGGTGTTGGGCAGGAGAGGCGGAAAGTCAGCACAGTGAGATGGCCAGGAGAGGCATGTACTGAAGGGAGTCCTGGAAAGGTGTATCCTGATCTACCTGAGAGTTTGCTGGATCCCTCACCTGAAGGACGCAGCACCAAGCGGGCATATGCATGCCAGAACAGTTAGTAAACCTTTGAAACTGCACCCAGCTGTGTCCTCAAATTATTTCTGTGTCATCTGCCCTGCACCACATTCAACAGCATCACCTTTTACATCTACACCCAAACTGCCCTGGGATACAGCTCTACCTGTGGAGAGCTATACCATCTCTGCTGCCCTGTCACCATCCCAGAGGAACTACAGAGCAGCATCGGTCCCCAGATATACCGAATACCACAGGTGGCGTCACGAACACTTTATTACAAACTTCTTTATAAACTTTATTCCCTTGTCAATATCCCTTTAATTGGACGCCCAGGGCCACACAACGGGTCACCACTGCCGTGACACATCCCTTTTAAATACCAACCCGGTACTGAGTGCCCCACGGCCCAGTCGGGTGATCCATATATGTGTCTCAATGACATATGCATTCTATGTGTATATATCTATTCTTTCGTTTGTGTTTTAAAACCTGTCTTGGGATCCATTATATGTCCATTTTGCAAGCCGGCGATAAAATCTCGCCATACGGATGCCGTACGGATGTCACACGGATGCGTAGATGTGAGAAAATCGCATCCTCGCATTACAATTGGATGACATACGGATCACTGTTCATGAAACATTTGTGCGATTCTGGTCCTTGAAAAACAGACCTTTTTTATATGTCATGTGTGACTCCAGCCTAACTATGATTCTTACGGATAGAACACGAACCCATTATATAGTATATTGGTCTCTCCACGTGTCCATGTGTTATTGTGGACCATTCATCAGTGTAAAAAAAAACCTCAGATATATTAATTTTTTTAATAGGCATCATGGATGGAAAGTACCAATACAAGACTATGGATCCATGGAAATCATGGCCAACACATGGATGCCATCAGTGTTCAGTATATGTGTTGTACTTGATTAACATTGTACAGGATAGGAGAAGCTTTGTAACTTAGTTTAATCAGATTTTATTGGTTATACATAACAAAACATAAAAAACAAATTTCCATTGGGCCACGCAGAGCCTCATTGCATACAATAACCAGAGAATTATAATAACGCTCTTGCATATCCAAGTTGATCACAGATGCATTTAAGATAATTTATACATTATACTCTTTTCTCTGTATTATGTTAAAGATATATCAAGTAGAGAAAAAAATAAAAAAAAAGGAAAACATACCACAACACTGGTGAATATCGCTACCTAAGAAGGATACCAGAAAAGAAACACGAAATAAGGAGAAACAGCGAAATTTACATTATAATAGGATAATGCTATAAATAAAAATAGTATATCGCCGGAGAATGATGGACTGTTTAAAGGACAGTCGTGTTACAAACACCAAATTTACACAAAGAAAAACGACCAAAAAGTCCCAGAAGGATAATATATTTTATTACGTCATTATAGAAAATAGTTAAAAACCATTACATAAAATTAGATAATACATATACTGAGCAAAAAAGGGGGTTACGCTACCCAGGTATAAAGCATAGAAATGTACCAAAAAAAATGAGTAAACAATTGGTGATTAAGCAAAATAGATAGTGATATATATAATAAATAATAAACAATATATAGTGCACAAACACCAAAAAAATTAAAAAACCATAAACACAAATGTAAGCCACTACCACAGTGAAAAGCTATAAATATCAAAAATATCAAAATAGTGCGTCTGTGTGATAAGGCTAAAAAAAGAGACACTATATGTGTCACCGTGAATAAGGTGTCAAGATGACCAGGAAAGAAAAATTGTAGCAAAAATAAACATAAAAAAGTGAAAAACATATATACAACCTCTCCTGGTCTCCTGGGGAAGCAACCCGGTCCCGACGCGCGTTTCGGCGCTAAGCCTTCATCAGGGGGTGGCGTCTTGACGCGCCCTCCCCTGTGCTCCCGCCTCCCCTGCTTTATGTGCGTCGGTTTCTGCTGCGGTCTAGATGTGTGCGTTATGCCCCTCATGTGTGTCTATTTTATGTCTGTTCTAAGTTGTCTGCTATATAACTGTCTAGGATGACCTGTGAGCCGTAATGGTCCGGCTAAGGTATTGCCTGTCATGAGTGATTAAGTAAACCTTTTCCGGTTTTATGATTGTTGTTTACCTGCCAATTTGTATGGTTCTAGTGTTGGTTATATATATTTTTTTATATATGACAATTCATATGTCCGGTTCCGTGGCAGGGTTATATTTAGACCACTCATTTGTGTTATGTACACGTGACCACTAGCTCCATAGCAACTATGACGCTTTTTTAGGTTGACATCATCGCCCTGGTCACATGATACTTTAGGCGTCTGGTTGCCGGGTAATGGTCACTTCCGGCTTACGGATTTTTTGACTAGTATTGTTACCTTTAAATGTTTGTCACTGTCCTGTTGGTCATGGGATTTGTCGTCCCTCAGCAATTATGATGACTTTTGTTGGTTTAATTCCCAGGCACATGATAATCTAAGCGCCTGGTTGCCAGGTAACGTCAACTTCCGGTTGGCGGACATCTTCTTCCGGTTCAATATTGAATGCCGGTTCTGGGTTACCAGCATTTTGTCAGTGCTTCTGCGCAGTTGCGCGATGACGCTTGCATGTTTTCGCATATGCACTTTACAATGATTGGCTTGTTTTTCACACACCCACATTTTTACTGGTTAGCGCCAGTATTTATACTTACCTCTCCTTGTGAGACGCCACCCCCTGATGAAGGCTTAGCGCCGAAACGCGCGTCGGGACCGGGTTGCTTCCCCAGGAGACCAGGAGAGGTTGTATATATGTTTTTCACTTTTTTATGTTTATTTTTGCTACAATTTTTCTTTCCTGGTCATCTTGACACCTTATTCACGGTGACACATATAGTGTCTCTTTTTTTAGCCTTATCACACAGACGCACTATTTTGATATTTTTGATATTTATAGCTTTTCACTGTGGTAGTGGCTTACATTTGTGTTTATGGTTTTTTAATTTTTTTGGTGTTTGTGCACTATATATTGTTTATTATTTATTATATATATCACTATCTATTTTGCTTAATCACCAATTGTTTACTCATTTTTTTTGGTACATTTCTATGCTTTATACCTGGGTAGCGTAACCCCCTTTTTTGCTCAGTATATGTATTATCTAATTTTATGTAATGGTTTTTAACTATTTTCTATAATGACGTAATAAAATATATTATCCTTCTGGGACTTTTTGGTCGTTTTTCTTTGTGTAAATTTGGTCTAAGAAGGATACCGTATATACTCGCGTATAAGCCAAGATTTTCAGCCCATTTTTTGGGGCTGAAAGTCCCCCTCTCGGCTTATACGCGAGTCATACCGGGGGTTGGTGGGGGAGGGGGAGCGCGGGTGTCAGAGATCATACTCACCCACTCCTGGCGCGGTCTCTGCAGCCCCCCCTGCTTTTTCCATGGTCTCGGGACCTCTGCTTTTCTTGCGTTCAGTGGTCACGTGGTGCCGCTCATTAAAGTCATGAATAGGTGCATATTCATGACTTTCATGAGGGGTACCATTTGACCGCTGAAACCTGGAAGAGCTGCCGCCGAGAGCATGGAAGAAGCAGTGGGGCTGCAGAGACCGTGCGCCAGGAGGGGTGAGAATGACGGGGGAGGACGGGGAGCAGTGAAATATTCACCTGTCCCCATTCCACCGCCGGGTGCCGCTCTGTCCTCCGCGTCCTCTGACTGTGACGTTCAGGTCAGAGGGCGCGATGACATAGTCAGTGCGCGCCCTCTGCTGAACGTTACTGCAGAGACCCGGGAGACAGAGCGGTGCGCAGCGATGGAACGGGGACAGGTGAATATCGCCAGTGCCTGGGGCCTGAGCCAGCGGTGACACTGACACCTGTCCCACATAGCGTGCCGGTGTCCCCACTTGCTCAGGTCACCGGCACCTGGCCCCCAGCGACGAGAGGTGAGTATATCATTTTTTTTTCTTTTTTATAATAGCAGCGGCAGCAGCAGCATATGGGGGGTATTTATCTATAGAGAATCTTATTGGGCCACCATTAACCCTTGTGCTGCAATATATAGGGGGGTATTTATCTATAGAGCATCTTTTTGGACCATTATTAACCCTTGTGCAGCATTTTATGGTGGTATTTACCTATGGAGCATCTTTTTGGACCACCATTAACCCTTGTGCAGCACCACCCTTGGCTTATACTCAAGTCAATAAGTTTTCCCAGTTATTTGTGACAAAATTAGGGGTCTTGGCTTATACTCGGGTCGGCTTATACACGAGTATATACGGTATATAAATTCTATTAGATATGAAATTAGAAAGAAAGGAGGAGGAGAAGAAAAAGAAGATCATGCAAGGGATAAGACAAACAAAGGGAGGACAGGGTGGAGAGGAGTAAGGGAGGGTGGTGGAAATTTTTAGTCCATATTTTCCCTATTCGGAAGGACAAATATACAAAATTTCGTCCTGCCATTCTGACATAGATGGAGTGACTGATGTCCGCCAGTGTCTGGGTATTATTGTACATGCTGCTGCCAAGCAGAATCTCAAAAGACTACGTTTCTGTGTACCTATAGGGCCTGGGAGCATAGATAAGAGGCCAATCTGAGTGGAGGGAATGATTCTCTCCCCTGAGATCTTACAATATGCATTAAATATCCCATCCCAAAAAGGTCTGATTTGGTCTCAATCCGACCAAATGTGCAACATCGTGCCCCTCTCTGTTCCACAATGCCAACACACATCCAGCACCGAAGGGAAGATCACATGCAACTTTGTTGGGACCCAATGCCATCTTGTCAAAATTCCTTTCCTGAACGTACTCGACCCACGATAACTTGTGCGTAAACAAAAATGCTTTCTGTATATCCTCTGAAACGGTAGTATCCATTTCGGCTTCCCATGCATGCACAATGCACAAATCCAAGATCTGCTGAACAGAGTGAATGGCTTAATAGTTTACATACAAGGGAAATCAAATGGGAGGGCAGTGCGCTCTGAAGGAATAGGTTCTCAAATGGTGTTGGTGATACTGGTAAGGATTGCCGTCCCCTCTTCTTCCAAAGATTTATCAACGATTTCAACTGTTCATATTCTAGCCAAGAAAGTTTTTCAGTAGGAGCATTATTTGAAGTTCTGAGAAGGGAGGAACATCCGGTCCCTTTAAAATATGACTAATACAAATATTGTCACGACTATCCCAACAGAGGAATTTGTGCTTCGTACAACCCGGCGGAAATTCAGGATTTAAGAAAATGGGGGTAAGCGGACTGTATGGTCTTGTCAAACCACTCTTGTATCTCAACTGATCCCATATCTGCAGGGCTGCTTTGAGTAAGATCCCATGGTTTGCTAATGATATTTTACTATTAGTTTCCATCCACGGAAGGCATTGTAGGGGGATAGAAGTATACTCCTGTTCTATTATGACCCACTGTTTTGAGTCTTTATGAAAATGCCAGTCAAATAAACGTATGAATACTGAGGCCTGGTGGAAGCTTTGTAATTTATTTATCCACACATGAAAATTACTGATGGTAAAAACTGACTCATTGACCAAACCCTGATGAAAATCAGATCCAAAACATCATTAACTCTTACCAATATTTTTGTATATGTGAACAAACACCAATTTCTGAATTAGGCCAAAGAGGCCCATTTGTTTTTTTTTGTACGTTTTGGCTTTAAATTTATGTGTGAATGAGAGACGGTATGGTTTATCCTCGAAGAACGGTCTTTGGTCAAAGTCCACCCTTGGCTCAATACTCTTTTCAGCTGCTTTCATGAACATGGCTTAGCCTCCTGAGTTACGGTAGTATATGGGCTGTTAAAAAGTGTGATTTATTTTGGCAGTAGTCTATAATATTATTGCTTTTACAATTAGTATGCTGTACAGTAAAATAAACTGTTTATCATCATGTTTTTAGAACAATATTTTAGGCTGGAGCTAACTTTACATTTCAGTATGATTTAACAACATTATAAAACAATTTACGTAAAAAAAACAGACTTCTGGTAATCTTACTGCCAAAACTGCATAGTCTCAAGAAAAATATATTGATGACTTGCATATTATGACAAAAAGGATGTTCCCCTTTTTTGTTGTGGCACAGTTGCAATAAGGGACACACATGATTTATACAAAAAGGATGTGTATTCACCTAGTTTCAGACAGTCAGCACGGGAACCCTCCTTGTAAATCATGTCTACTATTTATAGAAGAGCTGCCATACAATACACAATGCAAGCAGGTGTGCGAGCATGACAAAGGGATTATGGTAAAACTTCAGGTGTTGCCCATAACTATTAATCCAATTCTTTGTTCTTTCACAGGTTAGAAGGTAGGATGCAAGTAGAAAAACAATATTACAAGACAACTCCACTTTTTTATACAAGCAGCTAAAATATGTGATCAGTGGTCCTGAGAAATTTTATGTCTTTATAGTTATGTATGTATGCCATTGTCAAAAAAATGAAGTTATACAGTCATATGTAAAAGTTTGGGCACCCCTATTAATGTTAACCTTTTTTCTTTAGAACAATTTTGGTTTTTGCACCACTATTTCAGTTTCATATATCTAATAACTGATGGACTCAGTTATATTTCTGGATTCAAATGAGGTTTATTGTACTAACAGAAAATGTGCAATCTGCATTTAAACAAAATTTGACCAGTGCAAAAGTATGGGCACCCTTATCATTTTCTTGATTTGAACACTCCTAACTACTTTTTACTGACTTCCTGAAGCACTAAATTGGTTTTGTAACCTCATTGAGCTTTGAACTTCATAGCCAGGTGTATCAAATCATGAGAAAAGGTATTTAAAGTGGCCACTTGCAAGTAGTTCTCCTATTTGATTCTCCTATGAAGAGTGGCATCATAGGCTCCTCAAAACAACTCTCAAATGATCTGAAAACAAAGATTATTCAACATAGCTTTTCAGGGGAAGGATACAAAAAGTTGTCTCAGAGATTTAACCTGTCAGCTTCCACTGTGAGGAACATAGTAAGGAAATGGAAGAACACAGGTTCAGTTCTTGTTAAGCCCAGAAGTGGCAGGCCAAGAAAAATATCAGAAAGGCAGAGAAGAAGAATGGTGAGAACAGTCAAGGACAATCCACAGACCACCTCCAAAGACCTGCAGCATCATCTTGCTGCAGATGGTGTTACTGTGCATCGGTCAACAATACAGCGCATGCATAACGCCTTTTTGTATGACCAAACAACTCAATCTTTGTTTCATCAGTCCACAGGACCTTCTTCCAAAATGTAACTGGCTTGTCCAAATGTGCTTTTGCATACCTCAGGCGACTCTGTTTGTGGCGTGCTTGCAGAAACGGCTTCTTTCACATCACTCTCCCATACAGCTTCTCCTTGTGCAAAGTGCGCTGTATTGTTGACCGATGCACAGTGACACCATCTGCAGCAAGATGATGCTGCAGGTCTTTGGAGGTGGTCTGTGGATTGTCTTTGACTGTTTTCACCATTCTTCTTCTCTGCCTTTCTGATATTTTTCTTGGCCTGCCACTTCTGGGCTTAACAAGAACTGTACCTGTGTTCTTCCATTTCCTTACTATGTTCCTCACAGTGGAAACTGACAGGTTAAATCTCTGAGACAACTTTTTGTATCCTTCCCCTGAAAAGCTATGTTGAATAATCTTTGTTTTCAGATCATTTGAGAGTTGTTTTGAGGAGCCCATGATGCCACTCTTCATAGGAGAATCAAATAGGAGAACTACTTGCAAGTGGCCACCTTAAATACCTTTTCTCATGATTTGATACACCTGGCTATGAAGTTCAAAGCTCAATGAGGTTATAAAACCAATTTAGTGCTTCAGGAAGTCAGTAAAAAGTAGTTAGGAGTGTTCAAATCAAGAAAATGATAAGGGTGCCCATACTTTTGCACCGGTCAAATTTTGTTTAAATGCAGATTGCACATTTTCTGTTAGTACAATAAACCTCATTTGAATCCAGAAATATAACTGAGTCCATCAGTTATTAGATATATGAAACTGAAATACCTGTTGCAAAAACCAAAATTGTTATAAAGAAAAAAGGTTAACATTAATAGGGATGCCCAAACTTTTACATATGACTGTAATCTAATGAACCTGATGGACCTGTTATGTAACCTCACAGTATACATTTTTTAAGTAGCTGTAGTGAAAATTATTGTCACCTCTGCTTTTCAGTATGATTGGGGAATGTGGGGTCCTGTCGTTTATCAGCATATAACAGAAAGATCCATTTTTAGAATATGGAAGACCAATACATTTTTTGGGTAACTTGGCAAATCTGTGCATCAGAAAAACTGTGAAGTGCATAGGTCAATAGTGAACCACATACATGGTGTAAGTCAAGATACTGCCCCACCAGGTGTAATTTCCACCCAAAATCACTTTTATGCTCTAAATTGGACAATGGGTATACACTCACTGGCCACTTTATTAGGTACACCATGCTAGTAAGGGGTTGGACCCCCTTTTGCCTTCAGAACTGCCTCAATTCTTCGTGGCAGAGATTCAACAAGGTGCTGGAAGCATTCCTCAGAGATTTTGGACCATATTGACATGATGGCATCACACAGTTGGCGCAGATTTGTCGGCTGCACATCCCTGATGCGAATCTCCCGTTCCACCACATCCCAAAGATGCTCTATTGGATTGAGATCTGGTGACTGAGGAGGCCATTTGAGTACAGTAAACTCATTGTCATGTTCAAGAAACCAATCTGAGATGATTCGAGCTTTATGACATGGCGCATTATCCTGCTGAAAGTAGCCATCAGATGTTGGGTACATTGTGGTCATAAAGGGATGGACATGGTCAGCAACAATACTCAGGTAGGCTGTGGCGTTGCAACGATGCTCAATTGGTACCAAGGGGCCCAAAGAGTGCCCAGAAAAAATTCCCCACACCATGACACCACCACCACCAGCCTGAACCGTTGATACAAGGCAGGATGGATCCATGCTTTCATGTTGTTTACGCCAAATTCTGACCCTACCATCCCAATGTCGCAGCAGAAATCGAGACTCATCAGACCAGGCAACGTTTTTCCAATCTTCTACTGTCCAATTTCGATGAGCTTGTGCAAATTGTAGCCTCAGTTTCCTGTTCTTAGCTGAGAGGAGTGGTACCCAGTGTGGTCTTCTGCTGCTGTAGCCCATCTGCCTCAAAGTTCGACGCACTGTGCGTTCAGAGATGCTCTTCTGCCTACCTTGGTTGTAACGGGTGGCAATTTGAGTCACTGTTGCCTTTCTATCAGCTCGAACCAGTCTGCCCATTCTCCTCTGACCTCTGGCATCAACATGGCATTTCCGGCCACAGAACTGCCGCTCACTGGATTTTTTTTCTTTTTCGGAACATTCTCTGTAAACCCTAGAGATGGTTGTGCGTGAAAATCCCAGTAGATCAGCAGTTTCTGAAATTCTCAGACCAGCCCTTCTGGCACCAACAATCATGCCACGTTCAAAGGCACTCAAATCACCTTTCTTCCCCATACTGATGCTCGGTTTGAACTGCAGGAGATTGTCTTGACCATGTCTACATGCCTAAATGCACTGAGTTGCCGCCATGTGATTGGCTGATTAGAAATTAAGTCTTAACACACAGTTGGACAGGTGTACCTAATAAAGTGGCCAGTGAGTGTATTTCTACCGCTGATGGACCTGCTCTCTAATGCAATCTGCTGACCATTTCAAAAGGAGTTGTAATTGTGAGATAACTCTAGTAAGAGAATAAGTGATATTTTTTTCAGCAGTTTGTAATATACAGGGGAATTGCTATGGGGTATGTAAAGATAGGTCTGTCAGGCAACCACTGAAAGCCCACATCACACTGATGAACAAGCATTTTTCTCTTTCGTCAAGCGATTACCGGCCTGATTAGATCGACCAACAGCTGTGAAGTAGCTTTCCTACAAACTCTCCTTCCCCCACTATCTGCCTGTTTAAATGATCCCTTAGGCCACATTTAACATATTTTTAGTCAGTTATGTCTGTTATATGGACTGAAAAGGGCATGTATTAATGGCCCGCATCTCCTGCAAGAAACCAGACATGTCTCCAATCTGTGGATGTGTGGGGAGGAGGACTCCCAGGCAGTGACTGGGCAGGTACCCAGGGGACCGCCATCAGGGTACCTGAGGGAACGATACTGTGAGGACAGTAAAGGGAGAGACTTGACTGAAGTTGTCAGGGAAACAGGGGTCGTGGCAAGGATAAAAGGAGCAGGGGGCGCACTGAACTGGCAGTTGGGAGAGAGTGTGACAGGAGGCAGGAAGCCGGGTGACTTGGAGGGAGACCGACAGGAGCCTGTGAGTAGGATACTGCGCACTCACCGACAAGGGAGACGTGGGAGACTTTTACCGGAGGCCACTTCCTGCCCCCGTTCGCAGAGAGACACGCCCTCCGCCCCCGCCTTTGTGAGACAGATCCTTACCTCAGGTCGCGGCTGTGACTACACGTAAAACGGCCACAGAGGCCTGGACACTGCCCCCCGGCCTTCTCCCACTGCGGCGACCCTGTCATCACCGGCCTCAGGAGACACCACCTCGTCCTAGGAGAAATTAGAGGCCCATTTCCCGGCTGTGGAGGGACCCTTATCAGAGGACAGCTACTGGTCATTTGGGGAACTGCGTCATTACCGCGCCCCACCGGCATTGTTTCTTCAGGGCCTGTTGCGCCCCACCGGCATCGTTTCTTCAGGGCCTGTTGCGCCCCACCGGCATCGTTCCTTCAGGGCCTGTTGCGCCCCACCGGCATCATTTCTTCAGGGCCTGTTGCGCCCCACCGGCATCGTTTCTTCAGGGCCTGTTGCGCCCCACCGGCATCGTTTCTTCAGGGCCTGTTGCGCCCCACCGGCATCGTTTCTTCAGGGCCTGTTGCGCCCCACCGGCATCGTTTCTTCAGGGCCTGTCGAGCCCAAATCTTCTCGGGATATCGAGGGGTCAAGACAGCCGCATCAACGATCTCTAAGCGGCCGCATCTGCGTTCCCGAGTGACGCAAGGAAGGATAAGTGCACTATAGCCATAAGTACTATAGTTTGACCACATTCCGCTTTCTACACCCGGACTCGCCGGGGTACTCCCAGTTTCCTTAGAAAAGTATTGTTTATTTTATTGAGTCCCTGCGAGGACAGATTTGTGTTTACCCCTTTTCTGCCTGTTCAGCATAGCCCTAGGGGCTCCAATTTATAAAAGTTGATTATACAAGTTATACCCTGTCTCGTGTCTCGTCACTGCATCCTGAGAATCTGCTGGTCACTACAGATGCGCCTGATCTTTTTACTTTAATAGTAGTCAGAACATAGCATTAGTTGTTTCAGAACTTTATGGCAACACGCCTCATTAACAATAAGGGAGAATCTGTGCTTTCCATCCAATCAGCCTTGAATCAAACCCCATTGATCTAATATTAACTGTCCATCCTAAGGATAAGCCATTAATATCAAACTGCAAAAAAACTCCTTTAGTACAGCTATCTATAGCTACTGTGTATCAGGTCTAAAACAATGTCAGAAACCATATGATGCATACTGATCAGTTTACATTTGTTCATTTTATAAAAATGAAAAATAATTTGATTATGCTCATGGCAGTGTTTGAAGGCGAGCATAGGTGCATATTTTTACATCCCATACAAGATCTATTGTTACTTTCCTGAAATACTGAATTAGTGTTGCATCCTAACTTTGATGTTGCTCTGATATTCAGGACCCCACTGCCAATGACAGTGTGCCTTAAAGAAGTTGTCTAAGTAGTGGACAACTTCTTGTCATATCCAACACTTGGCCCTGATAAAATAATAAAGCTAATACTCACCTACCGTGCTGGCGCCATTCCCACGGTGTTGGCATTGGCTCTCTCTCGGTGCTCCCATGCTGTTGTGAAACGTGACGCCGGTGCCCAATCAGTGCTGGTGTCACTGTCCCCACCTCCTGACAAATTCAGCATGAAGAGGAAGTCGGAGATCAGCTGCAGCCTAGACTTCTTTTTCATGTTTGATTTGTCTGAAGGCAAAGACCGTGACGACAACGCTGATTTGGTGCCTTTGTCACGTGTCACAACAACCGCACGGGAGCCCATGTCACAACAATCGCACGAAAGCTTCTAGATAGCGAGTGCCGACATCTGCATCGGCATGGGAGTTGAGCATAGGTTTTATTATTTTGTGGGAGCCAAACATTTTGATCAAGAAAGGGTTGTCCTAGTAGTGGATAACCCCTTTGAGCCAGTTTTTGAGCTGTATCAGTCTAGTAACATGTCAGTTTTTTTTCTCTGGATTTTCAGTGTAGAGAGGTGAAATCATTACAAAATTTGCATGTTACATGTGCAAATGTTGTGGGTTATTTAAATTGCAGCAAAATCTGTTGTGAAATTTGCAGAAGATCTCCAATACAGTGTGCATGAAACTTTACATAGTAACATAGTTAGTAAGGCTGAAAAAAGACATTAGTCCCTCCAGTTCAGCCTATAACATTCTGTCAGAATAAATCCCCAGATCTACGTCCTTCTAAAGAACCTAACAATAACTGTAAGATACAATATTGTTACGCTCCAGGAAGACATCTAGGCCTCTCTTGAACCCTTCGACTGAGTTCGCCATCACAACCTCCTCAGGCAGGGAATTCCAGATTCTCACTGCCCTAACTGTAAAGAATCCTCTTCTATGTTGGTGGGAAAAACCTTTTCTCCTCCAGACGCAGAGAATGTCCCCTTGTGACTGTCACCTTCCTTGATATAAACAGATCCTCGGAGAGATATTTGTTTTGTCCCCTTATATACTTATACATGGTTATTAGATCGCCCCTCAGTCGTCTTTTTTCTAGACTAAATAATCCTAATTTTGCTAATCTCTCTGGGTATTGTAGTTCCCCTTCCCCTTTATTAATTTTGTTGCCCTCCTTTGTACCCGCTCTAGTTCCATTATATCCTTCCTGAGCACCGGTGCCCAAAACTGTACACAGTACTCCGTGTGCGGTCTAACCAGAGATTTGTACAGAGGCAGTATAATGCTCTCATCATGTGTATCCAGACCTCTTTTAATGCACCCCATGATCCTGTTTGCCTTGGCAGCCACTGCTGGCACTGGCTGCTCCAGGTAAGTTTATCATTAACTAAGATCCCCAAGTCCTTCTCCATGTCAGATTTACCCAGTGGTTTACCGTTCAGTGTGTAATGGTGATATTGATTCCTTCTCCCCATGTGTATAACCTTACATTTATCATTGTTAAACCCCATCTGCCACCTTTCGGCCCAAGTTCCCAACTTATCCAGATCCATCTGTAGCAGAATACTATCTTCTCTTGTATTGACTGCTTTACATAGTTTTGTATCATCTGCAAATATCGATATTTTACTGTGGAAACCTTCTACCAGATCGTTAATAAATATTTTGAAGAGAATAGGTCCCAACACCGACCCCTGCGGTACCCCACTGGTCACTGCGACCCAGTTAGAGAATATACCATTTATAACCACCCTCTGCTTTCTATCACTAAGCCATTTACACACATTTTCCACCAGACCCAGCATTCTCAGCAAACTTTAACTGATATGTACAAGTTCAGGGACAGTTTCATTTTTTTATTTGCATAAAAAATGTTTTTTTCTTCATTAAATATTGTTAACTGCTTAGTTTCTACAGCCTTATGTATTACAGCACATACCTGATTGATTTCTATATCAGATGAGATTTCTATTTTATAGCTAATAGTTGACATTACAATGAAAGCAAGTAAAATATGTGCACATATCAGATTGTACAATCAACAGGGCTAGTTTTAGTTTTTCCATGTATAAAGCACTTTGTACTGGTTATTTTGCATACCACGTTGCTCATTCAGACATAAATATGGTCTAAGCTTCTATATTTTAATCTTTGAAGTATACTAATACGTAATAACAGATTTTTCAATAGGTCAAATAAACACATTTTAAATGTGAAGAAGCACATAAGAGCTTTGCTTAGATTGCTTTACTGTACATTTCTTTTAAAACAGATGGCCATTTGGCTCATATGCCAATTTGCAGCACTTTGAAGCCCACATAATGTTCCTTGCATCTTCCTACTAGAACATGACTAGAGTGTCTACCTATTTTATTTGTGCCTTAAATTATGCAATGCTTTTAAGGGGAATTTTGCTATTTAATCTGAGAGTAGTGTAATGTGGGGGCAGAAATTCTGATTGCAGTGATGTCTCACTTGCCCAGTAGCTTGCAGTAGTTTCACTACAATCAATGTGTTATCAGCAGGAGATTATCACTGCATGACTAGGTGTGGTGTGCTAGGAAGTCCAGCTAATCTGTCTTTTACTCTACCCCCTAAGTGACTGGCATCTTGCTGACAATGTACAATATACAAGGATGTGGCTGGGGTTATGCACAGCTCAGCATTCTGACCACTGCTACATCTACAGCAGAGAAAACCGATATTTTATCAAACTGCATCAAGCAGTCCAGTATGTGACACATTACTGGATTCAAAATGCAAGGGAAAGAAAGGGAATGGAAGTCAGCTCACCACATCCAGGAGCAACTTGCTGTATCAGGTGAAGCTGCACGGAGCCGTCCAAACCAATCCAAACCATGATTAAGGCATTTCGCTGAAACGAGTTGGTTTCTATACATGCCATCCCATTAGGTGGACAGTTTTTATATTTCTTATGTTGATACAATAAAAGGCAATTTTTTTTTATTCCAACCAGATCATCAATTTATATAGTGGATATTTGCTGCTGGAGGACCTCCTTCTTTTTTGATTGTTGGAATTAGGCTCTCTGAACTTACATCATGCAGTCAAAGCAAAACCTGCAGACAAATTCCTTTATAGTGAACCTGTCCCCAGGTTTGGCCGATATAAGTTATGGCCACCACCTTTCAGGGCTGATATACAGCATTCTTTAATGCTGTATATCTGCCCCCAACCCGACCTGCAAGAGTAGAAAAATACATTTTAGTATACTCACATACGGGATGGTCCGGTCCGATGGGTGTCGCTGGTCCTGTGTCTGATGCCTCCCATATTCATGCTTAATTTGTGTGGACTCCTGCGCAGGCGTAATTCTCTGCCCTGTTGAGGGCAGAGCAAAGTACTGCAGTGCGCAGGTGCCAAAAAAGGTCAGAGAGCCCCGGCGCCTGCGCACTGCAGTACTTTGCTCTGCCCTAAACAGGGCAGAGAATAAGCCTGCGCAAAAGCGCTGCCGGGAGATTATTGTGGATGACGCAGGGATGGCATCGCATGAAGATGAGAGATGCCGGACCAGGACCAGTGACATCCCTCGAACCGGACCGTCCTGCAGGTCAGTATAATAAAAATTATTTCTCTACTCTTACAGGTTGGGTTGGAGGCTGATACACAGTATTATAGAATGCTGTATATCAGCCCTGAAAGGTGGTGGCCGTATCTCATATCAACCAAAACTGGTGACAGGTTCACTTTAAAGAGTCACAATGAAAGTACAGCGATGCTGTATGCTTTCATCCTTGTTTTTTTGATAAAACAGTTCTTGAGAAGTATAGCTTAGCCAAATCAGGCTTGTCTAGATAAATGCTGTTAGGCTACATTCACACTTATGTTTTGACATTTACTTTTTTGACAGACCTCCATTGATTTTTATGGGGTCCATCTGGCTTCGGTTGTGGGTTCATTATTAAAACGAAAGAAAAAGTGCATCAGGCAGAACTTTTTCTTCTGTTGTAAAAAGTGACACATAACGGAACCTAGACGGATCCCATCATAATCAGTAAGGTCACTCTGCTACCATTTGCATCAGTTATGCAACAAATCAACTTTTGACATTAATTTAATTTGTCTGTCCTAAAACCAGAGCAGACAATCAAAATGTCAATAAGCAAGTGTGAATATAACTGTAGTGTGTCATGACAGTGCCGCCACTTTAAAAGGGCGGTCCACTACTGGACAACCCTTTATTAATGGGTCCAAGGAGACTAGAAAAGTAAAAATATATATGCTTCAAGGACCAGGTCTGCTCCTTCATAGTCAGCGGTCTCTTCTTGCTTAGCTCAAACAAATTGTGAACATAGCAGCCGATGACTGCGAACTGAATGGCTGCGGCACTCGTGATGACTTTACTGGATGTTGATATAATGGGGACGCAGTGGTGACTACAGAGCAACAGCGCCAGTCTGCGAGGGGGTGAGCATGAATTATTATTTTATTTTTTTTACCTCCTTGGGCCCATTAAGAAGTGGTGGTCTGGGGTGGAAATTTCTTTAAGCTTACGTTTCCGCAATGAGTTTTTGGTGATTTTTTTTTTATGATGCCCATTTTCAGAAAAAAAGAAAAGTAGCCTATTTTACTTAATGAATGCAGAAATGGTGCAGAAAATCTGCAACAACAAAAATTCACCAAAAGCTCATCGTGGGAACACAGCTTAAAGGGAACCTGTCAGCAGAAAAAACACGCTATTAATCTGCAGGTAAATAGCGCTATGAACCTGCCTGGCGCCTGCACTTAGCTGAGCGCTGAAGGGAGAAAATTTACTTTATTCCACACGGCGGCACAGGTTCAGTAACCACTCTGTAACTTCACACTGACTGACAGCCAGCCTTAATGCAGAGCCAGTGGCAGATAGGGTCAGGGCAGTTACAACTGTCATTCTGTTGTAACTGGAAGCCAAACGCTCATGGGGGGAGGGGGGATCAAAGTTAATTTTCTCTCGGTAGCCTGTGGGTAAGTGCAAGCGCTAGGCGTCATGCTGTGACTGTACGTAAATAGGGAAAGAGGCACTGCAGTGTCCATTGGGCTGGGATGCTAACTATCCCTGCTCCCAAAGGTACCTCTAAGGGCAGTTTCACACGTCCAGATAATTCCGGTACCGGAGCTATCCGTGTCCGTGTGCATACGGAGGCCATTCGTGTGACATCCGTGTGCTATCCGTATGTCCGTGTGTACCATCCGTGTGCTGTCTGTGTGTCCGTGTCCATGTATTTGAAAAATTAGTTTCAATGTTAACCCTTTGACTTTTAAAAACACACACGGATCGCACACGGACAGCATACATTGACTTGTATGGGTCCGTGTGATCCGTGCTGTTGCACAAAAACGGACATGTCAGCGTGTTTTGCACATGGACACACGGTCCGTGAAAACACGCTGACATCTGCATAGACACATTCATTAGAATGTGTCTACGTGTGTCAGTGTCTCCGGTATGTGAGAAAACTGTCACTACACGTACCGGAGACACTGACGTGTGAAACTGCCCTAAAGGTGAGGAGGTTTGGGCCATCAGTCTTACTTTTCTCCTGTTATACCCTAAGCTGTCCCCTCCCCCTACTCCAGGAGGCCTGATACAGAAATGCTAGTGTATAAACATGTAATGCAAACAGGTATAACAAAAAGCAACCAACATACAAAACACTCACTAAAGGTAGAGAGGTATATAGGGAAGGGTCGGAGTGCACCAACCAAATGGGAATAGGACAATGAGGAAAGCATGCACCAAAAACAGCTTGCAGCAATCACCAGCAGCAACGATGACGACGATCTCCCACTCAGCACAGGGTCTCTAAGGAGCTACGAAGTAAAACTTTCACTGGCAAGGAAGAGAAGGTCTGGACAGATTTTATAGCTAGAGGAAATGACCAGGTCAGGAACAGCTGTGAGATGCAGCTGCAAGTTTCTAACCAGCACAGAAAGGGTCGGTAACCTGCAGATTAATAGCTGTTTTCTGGTGACAGGTTCCCTTTAAGTTGTATTTTGCTGAAATGCATGTGACAGTGAATTTAAAAAAAATAGTTACTTCATACCCACTGTTGAAACAGCATTTTATTTCTCTGTCACATTTCTGCTGCTGCTGTTTTTGTACTACTTTAAAAATAATGATATAATACAATGTATCATACATTATGCTACACTAATAATCATTTCATGGTGGTGACATGGCACAAAGCATCCCCAAGGGGAGCAGAAGTAGCAGTCAAACCTGAGCCCTAGTGTCTTCAGCTGACCATTACACATTATGCACTAATAAAGAGATTTATTAGGGTACATACATCTGATAGCTGTAAATAACTTCACACCTGGATCTCTATACAGTACTGCTCCCTCTGCTGGAATATGTTGGTACTAAGTCAAGGCAGACTATTAGAAATAGGCATACAAATAAAAAGAATGTTGAAAGAAAATAGCTTTTTATTTAGATGGGCCTCTGTGTTACAACAGTTTGCAAATATAATTATTCTTGTTAGCCAAAAAGGTATTCATCCTGTAATACTTTTTTCTTTTACATAAAAGTATTGAAATAGATTATCTAGCTTGAGCAAAGTTCAGGACGTTTTACAAATTTTACTGCTCTGGCATCCTCTTGTGGGCAATGCTTGTAACTTCAACCAATCACTATGTAATATTAATAAATGCATTAATGGAAGCAAATTTTGTATTGTCTAAAATATACAATAGATTCAAGTAATGTAGGAATTTATATTAAAAAATAATTCAAACAATGCTTCTAAATAATGTAACATTCTTATAATTATCAGGTCTACTATGTGACTGCCTACATCACTGTAGTCAACTGTCAAGTGAGAGCGTACACCAGAATCCCATTTTACAAGGTTTCTGATGTAATCCCCGACGGAGCTACTGAATGTAGGGTCAAACACTATGCGAACTTAGCCTTAGGGCTCACACACACATATATATATAATATATCTACTATCTTATATACATTATATATGATATATGTAATATATATAATGTACACTGTGTGCAGAATTATTAGGCAAATGAGTATTTTGATCACATCATCCTTTCTATACATGTTGTCCTACTGCAAGCTGTATAGGCATGAAAGCCAACCACCAATTATGTAAATCAGGTGATTTGCATCTCTGTAATGAGGAGGGGTGTGGTCTAATTACATAAAAACCCTATATAAGGTGTGCTTAATTATTAGGCAACTTCCTTTCCTTTGACAAAATGTGTCAGAAGAAAGATTTGACGGACTCTGAAAAGTCAAAAATTGTGAGATGTCTTGCAGAGGGATGCAGCAATCTTGAAATTGCCAAACTTTTGAAGCGTGATCACCGAACAATCAAGTGCTTCATGGCAAATAGCCAACAGGGTCGCAAGAAGCATGTTGATAAAAAAAGGCACAAAATAACTGCCCATGAATTGAGGAAAATCAAGCATCAAGCTGCCAAGATGCCATTTGCCATCAGTTTTGCCATATTTCAGAGCTGCAACGTTACTGGAGTATGAAAAAGCACAAAGTGTGCCATTACTCAGGGACATGGCCAAGGTAAGGAAGGCTGAAAAATGACCACTTTTAAACAAGAAACATAAGATAAAACGTCAAGACTGGGCCAACAAATATCTTAAGACTGATTTTTCTAAGGTTTTAGGGACTGATGAAATGAGAGTGACTCTTGATTGGCCAGATGGATGGGCACGAGGCTGGATCAGTAAAGGGCAGAGAGCTCCACTCTGACTCAGACGCCAGCAAGGTGGAGGTACTGGTATGGGCCGGTATCAAAGATGAACTTGTGGGACCTTTTCGGGTTGAGGATGGAGAGAAGCTCAACTCCCAGACCTACTGCCAGTTTCTGGAAGACATCTTCTTCAAGCAGTGGTACAGGTGCAGCTCTGAGAAACGGTCCGGCACATCCCGGCGCTCGCTGAGGCTCCTCTGAGTGGCGGCTCCTGCGGCAGTGAGTGAGTACAGAGCGGCGGCACCCGAATACTGGGCTGGTCGGGCTGCGGTTGACGGTCACCTGACAGATGCAGATTGATGCAAAATTTCTGATAGATGCAGATTGATGCAAATTTCTGGGCAGATTTGTGTGATTTGTCCTCTCCACAGGAGGCTCAGTGCCGCGCCTCCGCCACTGTCTGTTGTGTCTGGGGCTTTCCCTCTCAGATTTCATCTTTTCTGCTCAGCAAGTGAAATCGGCTGCACATCCACCTTGAGGCCTCCTGGGATAGTTGCAGATTTTTGCTGCGGATCTGCGGTACAATCCACAAGAGATTTTACACCTGAAAATGTCCAATGTGATTGTAGGTGTGACATGTGTAGAGAAATCCACGTGGGGAAACAAGTGGGAGGGAACTGCCATGCTGTGTAGAGCCGCAGCGCCCCCTACACACGGGCAACCCTCCGCTCATCGGCCCTGTGTGCATGGGGACTAAAGGGTTTGGGGGCTTCTGCCTGATGTGAATGAGCCCTAATATCTCACCCCCCGCCCCCGATGCAGAATATGGTACTGATGTGTGGGATCAGCCGGGCTCATAGAAGGTGAGGTGGTCCTCAGGCAGCCGCGTCCTGATTATCATCATTTGTTAGATAATATCCGTCAGGAAATCTGCTACCAAACACCAAGTGCTGTGACTCCCATCCCTTCCTGCATCTCCCCTGGCTCACTTTCCACATTTGATCCCATCACAGAAGAAGAAGTCTCCAGACTCCTCTCTTCTTCTCGTCCAACTACATGCACTACCGACCCCATTCCCTCACATCTCCTCCAGTCTCTCTCTCCAGTCGTCACAACCCACCTAACTACAATCTTTAATCTCTCCCTCTCCTCGGGCATTTTCCCATCCTCCTTCAAACACGCCATCGTTACTCCATTACTAAAGAAACCCGCTCTCGACCCATCCTGCACAAACAACTACAGACCAGTCTCCAATCTCACCTTCATCTCTAAACTTTTGGAGCGCCTAGTTTACTCCCACCTTACCCGTTACCTCTCCACTCACTCCCTTCTAGACCCTTCACAGTCTGGCTTCTGCCTGTCAGGAACACAGCACTGCACTTGCTCACTGAGCCAGTGCGCATGTCCTGAGTACAAAAACAGTGCTCAAAGATACCTGTGGAGCGGGCAGCAGCGGTGATGATGCATGCTCCAGGACCTGAAGCACGTGACTGCTGGGGGCGTGGCCTAAGCTCCACAGAGCTAGGAGCTGCAGGGAAACTCCTAGAAAGGTAACTACAGGACAATGTTACCAAGGGACATAGACAGAGACAGAAACCAGATCAAGCCAGGTCAAAGCACGAGATAGCAGGACAGTACCAAAGGGTTAGACAGAGCGAATAGTCAGGACATAGCAATAGATCAGAAAACCAGAACGGGCAATGGACGGTACAATAGGGACAAACTGCAACGGAGTAACAATAGCCAAGCCAGGAGGTCAGAACCGGAGAAGACAATAGTACCAAAACGAGAGACGGAGTATAGAGTGAGGGAACAGACTGGGTCATACACGGGAATCAAACAAGCAATGCAGAATACACGCACACCAGGGGGGGTCGGTGAGACACACAGCCAGAATAACAGTATAGCTGACAGAGAATGCTAGTCTGGAGTAAGTATAAATACCCCTCCCAGATCCAAAGAGAGGCCGGCAAAAGTTAACCCTGTGAGAACAGGACATTAACCACGTCCTAACCATGACACCGCCCCCTACATTTGACTGAAACTGCACTCATCAAAGTGACCAATGACCTTCTGACAGCAAAACGCAACGGTGACCACTCTCTGCTCATTCTTCTTGACCTATATGCAGCTTTCAATACTGTTGACCACCATCTCCTACTCTCTAGGCTCCTGTCACTAGGCATTAAGGACACTGATATCTCCTGGTTCTCTTCCTATCTCTCTGACCGCTCCTTCAGTGTTTTGTTCTCTGGCTCCACTTCATCTCCTCTTCCTCTTGCTGTCGGGGTACCTCAGGGCTCAGTCCTTGGCCCCCTTCTCTTCTCTCTCTACACAGCCCCAATTGGACAGACCATCAGCAGATTTGATTTTCGGTACCATCTTTATGCTGATGACACACAACTATATACGTCTTAGCCCGACCTTAACCCCTCTGTACTACAGAACGCCAGTGACTGTCTGTCTGCAGTCTCCAATATCATGTCCACTCTCTATCTGAAACTCAACCTCTCCAAAACTGAACTTCTTCTGCTCCCGCCATCTACTAACCTCCCTAAATCTGACATTTCCCTCTCCGTGGGTGGTACCACAATAACACCCCGGCCGCAGGCGCACTGTCTGGGTGTTATGTTTGACACCAATCTCTCCTTCACATCCCATATACAATCTCTTGCCCGCTCTTGCCGCTTACACCTAAAGAACATCTCTAGAATCCGCCCTTTTCTCACCATGGAAACAACAAAAACCCTCACTGTAGCATTGATCCACTCCCGCCTGGATTACTACAACGCTCTATTAATTGGCCTCCCCGTCACTCGACTATCCCCTCTCCAGTCCATACTTAATGCGGCAGCCAGGGTCGTCCATCTGGTTAATCGGTACTCGGACGTGTCCGCTCTTCGTCAGTCATTACACTGGCTGCCCATTCATTATAGGATCCAATTCAAAGTACTTGTTCTCACCCACAAAGCGCTCCACGGTGCGGCACCCCCCTACATCTCCTCCCTCATTTCTGTCTATTGGCCTAGCCGATTGCTGCGCTCTGCAAACGACTTTCGACTAACCTCTGCACTAATCTGTACCTCCCACTCCTGACTCCAAGACTTCTCCCATGCTGCTCCTATCCTCTGGAATGCTCTACCCCAAGACATTAGGACTAACCACAATTTGCATAGTTTTAGGCTCTTCCTCAAAACACATTTGTTCAGAGCGGCTTATCACGTTCACTAATCAAAGTCATTCTTTGTGTAAGTGTGCCTGTGAGGCCCATTCACTATCTCCTTCACTCCCTCAAGATGGCTGGACCTTGATTGTAAATATACAATTGTAAATACACACCTGTACTTTGTATCTCCCTCACCTCATTGTAGATTGTAAGCTCTCACGAGCTGGGGCGGCTTATTTCGTCTTATTTTGCTTTAATTATTGTATTGTTAACGTTGTTACTTATGACTTGTGTTTTGAAACTGTTAAACTGTAAAGCGCTGCGGAATATGTTGGCACTATATAAATAAAGATTATTATTATTATTCTTTCATGTCAGTGGCCACGTGATGTTATAGTGTATGTACTCTGCCACATGAGAGGAAAGTCATGGCGCTGTCTACCTGGGGGGGGGGGCTGTCTACCTGGTTGTGGTGTGTGGCTGGGGGGGTGGTCACCCTGGCAGTGGCATGGGGGGAGGGGCGGTCTCCTTGGCTGTGGCATGAGGGGGGAGGGGCAGTCTCCCTGGCTGTGGCATGAGGGGAGCAGGCTTAGCCATGGCATGAGGGGGTTGGTCTTCTTGGCCATGGTGTGTGGCAGAGAGGGCATCAGTCTTCCTGGCTGTAGCTCACAGGTGTGGGTGGGCACCTTCCTGGCTGGGGCACAGCTGGTGCGCTCTGTCGGGCGCCCTACAAATATCGAGCAGTTTAATCTCGGTGATCGGCTCTGTACGATTTTCATTGTGTTTTTCTGAACGTTGTTTCTGAAGCTTCCATAACGGCTGGGCACTGACCCCATTAGTGACCAGTAATACGTGATTTTGTGATGGTCACTAAGGGGCTTCTCTGCTGAATCTGTGCATCATGAATCATGGTATGTGTTAAAGGCAGCCTTCAGACAACGGCTGGAGCCATCATGGGTAGGACCCTAGGGAACCGGCAGGACATCAGAACAGGACTCGGATAGCACAGGTTCAGGAATGTTGGCACTACAGCATCGGGCATAAGCTGGACAGATCCAAGACTCACTGGCGGTACTGTCACCGGGGAACAGAGCTGGAAACTCCCGGAAACCATGGAGGAGGATTCCATCCAGGAAGAAGAACGGGACTGGCTTAAGAGCACAACTTCGACCACCAGAACCACGGACTGGATATCTGGACACAGGCTGGACACCCAGGAACACGGACTGGACACAGGCTGGACACCCAGGAACACGGACTGGACATCAGGACATCTGGTCACCAGGTGGACGTCAGGGCGGACAACAGGACGTCAGGGCGGACAACAGGACGCCAGGGCGGACAACAGGACGCCAGGGCGGACAACAGGACGCCAGGGCGGACAACAGGACGTCAGGGCGGACAACAGGTGGACATCAGGCACAGCACATCTGGAAGAGGTCAGACACCGGACATCAGGCAGCAACCTAGAAAGGAACCCAAGTGGTCTGGTGCAGACCTCGCCGGGTTGGACTGGAACCGGCAGGGAATTGCACCAAATAACCAGCTGAGCACAGCGTAGCAGAAACTCAGCAGATACCCTGGACTCCTACTTCCAAGATGACACAGTTCAGACAGGGTCAGGTAAAGGAGCAGATCCAGGAAACAAGACACAACATGGACGTGCCTGGAAATGTAGCCTCCAGGAAGGGCAATCTGGGTATCATGCCCCCCAGAGCAGGTCAAGATACAAGACACAGTTCACACAGGGACAAAGAGCAACAGCTCCCCAAGAACTGATCAGAATCAGAGCAGGAGCTGAACACACAAACTCACATGGCTAGGTTCAGGAACTCAATGCGAAGCTCTGGCAACTCCACAAAGGGGAGGGAACTTTATATAGGAGCTGCCTCACAGCGATAGGCTGGAGCAGCAATTGTAGCACACACCCATTCCTCATAAAAGCAGGGGAGGTGTGGCCGCGTGCACCCTAAGCAGACAGAAATCAGCAATGCAAAGGACACCTGGCGAGAACTGCAAGCCTGAACACATGTGGTAAGCCATACACAATGCAGAGGACCCATTAGCCCACGGGTAGCTTTCCACAGCGGCAGCCAGGAACCGCACCAGCGGGTGGTCATGCAGAGCAGCGGAGCCACACATGCAGCGAGACTGGGAACTGAGCAGCATCCAAACAGGACAGCAGCATTCCAGCTCATTAGAGGGAAGGAAGCGAAGGGTTAAAGCAGAGAAATTCAGAGTCACGCCATGAAACAAGGTCCAAACACAGTGGCGTTACACCAATCTTCCATACCGGACATCCCTTTAAGAGGGAAGATGTGCCTATGGGATGAGGGCAGTGGTGTAAATACAAAGTTATGGGCTCCGATGCAAACTTTCAAATGGCCCCCCCCATGCCAAAATATTTTCCACCCAAATTCACATTTTCCCTATTCATTTCGAAAACTATAGGTTTGTTGCAATGTTGTATAGCCTGACCTCAGTGGCGTAACTATCTGGTGCCCAATCCTGATATTTCTTCGTTCTAAAAGAAATCTTATTTCATGGGACTAATTTTTGGTAGTAGGTAGTGGTAGTTACACCACTGGTATAAATAATATCACTATACAGAGCAAATATAATACCGCCATGTAGTGCATACATAATACCATTATAGAATGCATAAATAGTACTAATATATTATAATACCACCAGACAGTGCCTAAATAAAGCCACCAAATAGTGCATAAATAATACCTCTATAAAGTGCTGAAATAACACCACTATGTAATACCACCCAGTAACCAAGTAATGCTATAAATCAGAGCTGAAATAATAACACCATTGCCATTACTAAATGATGCCGCCATATGGTGCACACGTTGTTTTATGGTGGGATAATACTGCAGTCGTTGGGGTGAGGGCCTTGGTCTGCGCTGTGCATGGAGGGTCTGTGATGAATGGACCATACGTTTCCTGGCAGCGATGACTTTTCCAGCCCTCATTATTGTGGCCACATCATGTCTCCTGCTGACCCGCACTTTTCTGGGGGGGGGATGCAGGAGTTTGTGGTCCAGATTCCTGCAGCCTCCCACAACGGAGGAGATACCGGCCCCAGATTTAAATCTGCATCAGATCTGCAAGGAAAATTAAGCAATGTGTGCATGAGACCTCAGGGTTCTCATTCATTTTGCTGGCTTCGGGAAACCCTTCAAGTTTGGTGACAAATTTGTGCAGAAAAATCTGCGACAATCTGCAAATTGTGCACAGGCCCTAAGGGTAGGTTTCCACGGGGCGTAATCCCTGCACTTTGGACGCAGTGGAAACCCCGCTGCGCCCAAAGTGCCGCCCCCTGATGTACGTACAGTGATTCCGCATGTGTTCAATGAACACATGCGGAATCACTACATCGTATCCATAGACTGGGTTATTTATCTTGTGGAGACGGAGCGTCTCAGCAAGATAAATAGATATGCTGCGTTCTGAAAAGACAACATTTTTCTAATTTTGGTTCTAGACAATACCACAATGAATTTTAAACAAAACAATTCAGATGCAGTTGAAGTTCAGACTTTCCTTCACAGCAAAACCTTCCAAATGCAAGCACCACACCTCAAATCAACTCCAGGCCTTTTATCTGCTTAATTGAGAATGACATAATGAAGGGATTGCCCACACCTGTCCATGAAAGATTGTCCAATTACTTTTGGTCCCTTTAAAAACAGGGTGGCACATGTTAAGGAGCTGAAACTCCTAAACCCTTCATCCAATTTTAATGTGGATACCCTCAAATGGAAGCTGAAAGTCTGAACTTCAACTGTATCTGAATTGTTTTGTTTAAAATTCATTGTGGTAATGTCTAGAACCAAAATTAGAAAAATGTTGTCTCTGTCCAAATATACAGGGCCAAGTATATAGCATGTGATGTTGAGTCACCAGGTTCAGGCTTGATCACTCCAGTGCTGGATTCTGTAGAGTCTCTGGTCACTCTCAGTATAGGGAGATTTATTGCAGTAGACTGAACTTTCATGAAGTCTGGTGACCCTGGAGCCCATGACCTGGCACTGACAGGGTGACCGGACTCCTGCAATAAATCTGTGAGCATCAGCAGAGCGGCTGCTGGTACAGCACACACACGGCCCTGGACTTATAGGTAGGTGAGCAGCGTCCTCCTCCTCACCACACAGAGAGCTGAAGCTCTTACTCACTGATATCTCCGGTCTGACCCATCCACCAGCTCCTCTCCAGCAGGAAGAAGATGCAGCTGTGTTCCCTCTACCTCAGCAGACACTGCACACAGGGAACAGTGAGAGTCTGGTCCACTGTGATGCAGGTAGTCAGGACATATATAATAGTGCCGGCCCGCCAGCAGGCTGCTTAGTGTCCCTCTGCCCCCCCACATGGCCCCGGCTGCCCCCTCCCCCTAGACATGCCTCTTACTGTTACCGTGCGGGAGGAATCTCCTGCACGGCAACATGGTGCTGGGTGCCTCTGACCTACCGCCGGCCCCTGACTCGCCAGGCTTGGTCGAAGCCGTGACTGCTGAGACCATGGTAGTTATGCCCCTGCTCCAATATATGATGGGCCCCATAAAGTGCCCCATATATAATGGGCCCTATATAATACTGCATACAGTACAGGAAGGGCCACAGAGCATAATGAGCCCCATATATTGCTCCATACAGTATAATGAGTCCCATATAATTCTCCATACAGTATATGATGGGCCCCATATATTGCTCCATACAGAATGGGCCCCATGTAATGCTTCATACAGAATAGGCCCCATATAATGCTCCATATATAATGGGCCCCATATGATGCTCCATATATGATGGGCCCCTTATGATGCTCCATAAATAATAATAATCTTTATTTTTATATAGCGCTAACATATTCCGCAGCGCTTTACAGTTTGCACACATTAATTGGTTCCATATCAAGCTCCATATTTAATGGGCCCCATATGATTCTCCATGATGAGCCTCATATAATTTTCCATATACAGTGGGGCAAAAAAGTATTTAGTCAGTCAGCAATAGTGCAAGTTCCACCACTTAAAAAGATGAGAGGCGTCTGTAATTTACATCCTAGGTAGACCTCAACTATGGGAGACAAACTGAGAAAAAAAAATCCAGAAAATCACATTGTTTTTTTTTTCATTTTATTTGCATATTATGGTGGAAAATAAGCATTTGGTCAGAAACAAGCAAACAAGATTTCTGGCTCTCACAGACCTGGTGGAACTTGCACTATTGCTGACTGACTAAATACTTTTTTGCCCCACTGTATAATGGGCCCCACATATCATTCTCCATCGTATGATGGGCCCATATAATGCTCCATATATATATTCAGCCCCATATATGATGCTCCAGTGAATGATGGGTCCATATAATGCTCCAGTGTACAATGGGCCATGTATATGATGCTCCAATGTATAATGGGCCACATATACAATATGATGCTCCAGTGTATGATGGTCCCAATATATAATGCTCTAAAAATAAATCCTCACCTCTCTTCGCTGGCCGCTGCTTTGCTCTGGACTCTTCAGCGACGCCATCTTCCGGCTCTCTGCATTATGACTGTTCAGGCAGAGGGCGCACAGTACTGATGTCATCGCGCCCTCTGACCTGAACGTTACAGTCAGAAGACGTGGAAGATGCCGCAGCAGTGGAGTGGGGAGAGGTAAATATCGCAAGTGCCGGGGCCCTAGGCAAGCGGGGTTGCCCACTCGCGGGTGCCATCACTGGCACAGACACCGGGCCCCCATAGCGCACCGGTGTCCCTGACGGCGAGTGGGCCCCCCGCCTGCTCAGGGCCCCGGCATTTGACCAGATGCGCTAGGTACTGACGCCAGCCCTGAACAGGAGCTCCAATAAACACCTGGTAGCTGCTTAGTTACACCCCTCCTAGGTAAGACTGGTCCCGTGGCATAGTGGGTTCACAAACCACGTGCGCCACTTGTGTACATAACACTTATAAGGGTTAAATCCCCTATATGACTGTATAAGTGGTTTAATTTGAGTTTTGGGGGGTGACTGAATTTATCTTAAAATCTTGATATCAGTCCAGATGTTACATAGCCAGTAACTAGTTTGGCATCAGGATCCATTAAAACAGTCTAACCCATCTCAAATATTAAAAATCCTTGGCATCCTGATTCTGCTTTCTGTAATTTTTACATGATATGTAATCATGTAATATTGAACTACAGCACATTGACTCTTAAGCCTTATGTGTTCCCTTGCAGTCAGAACCACATCAATCAAAAAGTGATAGCATATCCTATTGATATGTCATTTTTTTGTCATGGGAAAGCAGCCTAAATGCGTAACTGTCATTTATGGTGACAGGATAGAATAAACTGGTTTATGTGTGTACATTAACAAAATTATTTCTGGCTACTGTATGATTGCATTTTTTATCCCCTCTGCAGTCAAGATTCAAAGAAGCTTTATTGGCAGGACTAAATACATATTAGTTTTGCCAAAGCAAGTGTACAAAAGGGAATAGGGATAGGGACTGTAGGGATATTGGGAAGGGGCTGTAGGAAAGGTGGATGGGGCAGATCCAGGATGGGGGCTATAGAAGTCCATGGCATAGGGAAGCTGGATGGGGCAGATCCAGGATGGGGGCTATAGAAGTCCATGGCATAGGGAAGCTGGATGGGGGCAGATCCAGGATGGGGGCTATAGAAGTCCATGGCATAGGGAAGCTGGATGGGGGCAGATCCAGGATGGGGGCTATAGAAGTCCATGGCATAGGGAAGCTGGATGGGGGCAGATCCAGGATGGGGGCTATAGAAGTCCATGGCATAGGGAAGCTGGATGGGGGCAGATCCAGGATGGGGCTATAGAAGTCCATGGCATAGGGAAGGTGGATGGGGGGATGGGGGCAGATCTCTAATTCTAAATATGTCACCTAAATGAGCTAACAGTCTATTTTGTTTTGACCAAGACGGATATTAGTTGTAAATCATGAGTTCAGAAGACAGAGAGTGAGGAGAAAGAGTGGACACTAAATGGGAAAAGTTTCCCTCATACCCTGAATTACCAAGTCTCTCACATTGAGGGAAAAAAATACCGAAAATGTGGATCCCACGTAACCCCAGCTTAAAAATGGGGTGGGACATATGGGACTGTGTATTGCGTGTTGTGCCTTGTGGGTGGAGTAGTCCTCAAATTCAGGGAGCATTGCTGCCATAATGAAAGCAGCTCTCAGCAGCAATATGCATCATGACTTGGGTAATCTATTACTTTAGCAAAGGGAACTTTAGGGTCCGTGTAACAGTTGCCGGTACCAAACGACTGCCGATAAGTAAACATTTTCCGATCAACAGTCCTTTAAAAGCCTGTTAACTGTGACTGACAGCTCCTTTACTGTGTATCTTCAAGCAAAGAACCTGTCAATCAAACTGGAGAAGGAAGCACTTGGTCCAAAGTAATTTAGCCTCATTTGCATATTTGATTCAAATGCAGATTTCTCAGAGACAGAAGAACAAACTGTCCAGCTAAAGCTATGGCCTGACTTGTCTTTTCAAGAACAATGTGCATATAAATAGTTTGGGAGGCTGAAATCCTGTTGACAGATTCCCTTAAAGGAATAATCAAAAGGTTCCTGCATTCGTTAAAACTATGCGGATTATAGCCTTCTTGAGTGCTACTTTCTTCTTATAAACGAGACAAAAAATGAACCACAATGTAGATGTTCACAATGGAACTGTACCAGTATGAAAACACTTCCATTGCCTTTATTCTTGGCAAGTACAGTAACTATGTGCTGTTTAGGGAAACAAAAAGCAAACGACATGTAGAAACCTTGTAAGTAGCAATGCAATACTGTGATATCTAATTATGTGTCATTCATCTATAGCTTCTTGGGGTAAAACATTGTGACCTTTTCAAGATAATTACCTAACAACAATGATAAAAAGACCACAGAAAGGTGCCAGCAGCATAATAAATAAAGATCAGAACACACTGGCCTAAAATAAGACCCCCTCAGTTTATTTCAGTGGTTGATTCAAAGAAAGTTATCTCTCCCTCTATAATATGTTGTGTTACATGTAACTAATTTTACACAATGCTAGCATTATTTGCAATAGTCTAGGAATTGGCAAAAAGCGCTCATAGGGCATTAAACAAATGGCGTATGGTTTTATTGCGTTTTTTGCATTCACTTTGTAACCCTGTGAAACCACAGCATTTGATTGCCTTAGATAACAATATCCCATCTGATGCTGCTCCACTGGTTGAATAAATCAGCGTTGTGTAGTGTGGCTAATGGTCGTATAGTCAATGGGAGGTATATGTCACAGAGATGGCTTGTATTTTCTCTAGTGCATGAAAACACTAAGAGGTTCATTTGTTGCACCTGGTACCGGGTTGCGGGTAGCTATAAGAGATGGGCGGGTCTGGCTACCCACATACCTCACTTTTGGGTGTGGTTACAGACTATATAATGGAGGCTGTTTGGCACATGGTCTGTGTATTGGGAGGGAGAAGGCCTATAGTATGTTTGGCTCCAGACTGAGCCTGAATACTGGACGCTAACCCAGTCTGTGTGCCCACAGGCCTGGTGGAGCAGAGTCCTGCTAAGGAGATTGTGACTTTGTTTTGCCTGATCTAAAGGCTGTTTACTTTCTGTTTGTGCTTCTGAGGTTTATGCAGCAATAAACCCACATGAACTTTTAAAGGAATGTGCCTCCTATTTTCCTCCCTTCGCACCCAAGTGAGTACAACCCCTACAGTTGATATATGCAAAAAACAGAAATATGAATAAGCAGCACTGCTAATGAAGAATTCACAGGATAAATTTATTGTGGTTCTCCAGAGGAAGAGGTCTGTTTGACCTAGAAATGCGCCTGGAAAACTACAATCTATTTCTATTCATCTGAATACTGTGATTTTTTTTTTTTTTACCAGAAGCACAGCATACCCACATTTCTCCCTTTTGGTATAGAACAGTATTTATAAAGGAGATTGTGACAATCTCCTATGAGTTGTGTATATGATTTCATTTTAAGGAAATATTCAAATCTAAAGGGAATCTGTCACTAGATTCATTCTGTTTGAACCATTGGCAGTATGAATCAGGGCCTGGTTACATGACTGCAGCCAGGTATGTTTTACTGTAAGATTTCACAGCGTTTCAAAGAATACATGGTTTGAAAACCCATATGGAGACCATAGGGAGAGATGTGACAAAACCGGAATGACTTCTTCCTGCCCTGGCTGGCCATTTCCACCCTGACTGGCTTCTTTCCGCCCTGTGCTACATAACTGACAGGTCTCTCCCATGTGTGTAGATAGGGAGAAACCAGTCAATCACCTGGACTAGGATGTGGACTTTTTTTATTTATCTAAAATGGCAACCCCCACCTCCTCAAAACAGTGAATTGATGGGGTTTGTAACATAGTATTATTACATGTGTAAAGCCCCCGTCACACACAGCGATCTCGCTAGCGAGATCGCTGCCGAGTCACAAGTTTTGTGACGCAACAGCGATCTCACCAGCGAGATCGCTGTGTGTGACACCTATCAGCAACCGGCCCCCCTGCTGGGTATCGCTGATCGTTGTGGAAAGGGGTGGACATTTTTTTGGTCGCTGGCCTCCCGCTGGTCAGCACGCATCGCTGCGTGTGGCAGGTGGGAAACCAGCGATCAGCGAGCAGGAGCTTGTAATCAAGGTAAACAGCGGGTTTCTAAGCGCCGTGCTTGCGCTTAGAAACCCTCTGTGTACCTTAGTTACCAGTGCGCTGATGCAGGGAGCTGGTAACCAAGGTAAACAGCGGGTTTCTAAGCGCCGCGCGGCGCTTAGAAACCCACTGTGTACCTTGGTTACCAGCTCCCTGCATCAGTGCGCTGGTAACTAAGGTACACAGCGACGCGAGAACTCGTCGTCGCTGGTGAAGCTGCCTGTTTGGCAGCTCACCAGCGATCATGTAGCGACACACCAGCGATCCTGACAAGTTGATATCGTTGTCGGGATCGCTGGTGAGTCGCTATGTGTGACGGGGCCCTAAGAAGTCTAAAGGAGCTGTTCATTTATTTTATTGTATTCAATATTGTAATTAGTCCCCTACTATGTAAAATTCTGCTAATATTACCTTATTTAAAAAATACGGAGAAAAAATGAGTTTACCATATACAATAAAAAACAAGTATTTATTAATACAAAAGTTCATCAATTACATAAATAGTAAAATGTACAATAAAATATATCATATCAATTAGTATGTATGGATACACATGATCCACAAGACTGATGGCCACAGACTATGAGCAGAACATAATAGCAGGACAGAGCAAAAAATAACCTGTGTCAAACCAAAGGTGATAGAAAGAGTTAATGTAAACATCAGGCAGCGGATTCACTCAGAATCAGGTGGCTCATATAGGCAACCATGCAGTGCAATGGTATGCTGAACAAGTGCCCCTAAATCATAAACATCAGCATGGTATCGACAATGAATATATATGTATACATATGCAAAGACAGCTACATGACTAAGTAAAGAATGAAGAGGCTAATTACCCATAGTGACTGCCCGTGCTGTGACCACGTTCCCCAACGCACGTTTCGCTTGATATTTCTTTGCTTCCTCAGGGGGGAATCTTGGGCATGCGCAGTAGTTCTCTGCGTCTCTCATGCCCAAGACTCCCAGCCCCGCAGTGTGAATAAATCATAAGCGACTGCGGGGTGGGATCTGTGGCCGCGCGATATGAAGGCCAGGATGTGATCTGAGAGCACGGGCAAGTCGGGCAGCGCTAACTGCGCATGCCCACGAAACTATAGTACAGCAGGCGCCAGCATTTCAACAGAACACTGAGGAGGCGGCGCCAAATACGAAATGACTGATGGATGCGAGGCGTCTTTCAGAGGGGGAAAGACCTGTCCCCCTGTCAAAATTCAGGTATTTTTGAACAATTTTAAAAACAATCATTTCTGCGGTGGAAGGGACGCTAAGTAAAAGAGCCACCTTGACAGAATGCAGCATTAGTGCTGCACAAGGTGGCTCTTTTACCTAAAAACGCCTGGAGGGGGTGACAGGTTCCCTTTAAAGTCTCTGGCTTGGTCCTGAAGATAATCGAGGCACTGTCTCCTGATGAAAGCAGTGTGGTCAGGTTCCCTTGAGCGAGGTCCTGGGAGGATGGAGCAACGTACGGGTCGTGAAGAAGTCTTTGGTTCTGCTGGAGTGTTGCAGGGTTCAGTGATGGAGGCGAGATGCAAACCAGCCGGCTCCGGCTGATAGTGCTGTTCAGGGGTGGGCCACGTGCCCACGTTAGTCTGCGGGACTGCACACGCGGTCAATTCCGTCTCCGAGGTGGGTGAAGGCACATAGTCAATTTCCTCACAGTCAGTGGAGGTGCGTCGCAGCGTACGGCAGTGAGGGACGGTGTTGAGAGGTCGTCTCACGGAGGCGAGAGTTAACTGTCTCCTGATGCGTGCTCTGTCTTCCCACGAAGTCCCCATTGTTCCCACGCACAGCCCTTTTATCTCTGTCACACCACCTTCAGAAAAGTGCAAAGTTTGGTCCAGGTCTAAATGCTTTCCCCCCTGCAGCAATGGTGACAGTCCCTTTGGTTCCGGGACTGGCACAAAAGACACACCACCGACCCGTTCCATCTTCCTACATTTGCATGAACAGTGCATGAACGGTACCACTGAAGTTCTCCACAGGACGAAACCGAAACACCTATCACAGTTACTGATGGTACCTGCACAGCTTTTCTCAGATATTATAGTGTAGGAGAGGACAGTTCACTCCTCTGACTGTATAGTTATATGCTATTAGCTTATGTAGGGGGTAATAGCAGGAAGGATAATCACACTGTCTCCACAGCCGGCAGAGATAATACTGAAAAGAAAAGTAAGGAGTAGACTGAACTAGGTGTACTGTACAGTACATGGGTTAGACATATTTATAAATAGTGCAGAGAAAAAAAATTTAATGGGTGGTGCAGGGATAAAAAAAAAAAAAAATTACCAGACTGCTTTTATAACATGTTTTACCTGTGAAATCTGCACAACCTTGGCCATTTACGTGTAGTGTTGCTTTGCAGCAATTAAAACAATGTTAATGAAAGCAATGACAATTTCAAAGCAATCTAGGCTCTGTTTAGACTGGCATTACCATTTTGCTAGGTGTTTATTGCAAGAATAGCACAGTCTAAAGAACTATGCTTGTCAATCTAGAAACCTGTCAGGTAGACCCTATTACGTAAATGGGTTCCACCATGATTCATTGAGATATGTAAAAAAACAGATCCATAACAGTGGTCATGCCATCATAACACTTATATAAATAAGTCTAAGAAAATGAACCAAGTCTGTTTTTTATGAGTGTTTGATGAATGAGGAACAAAACATCACTATCTCAAAATTATCAGCCATTGAAAAATGTGCAGATATTTACTTATTTCGAGTCTTTTTAATAGTAATCAAGAAGAAGAAAATACAGATTTTAGATTTGTATTTTTAATATGCTGACATAGTGTAATGATTCCTTCCCTCAGTCTTTCTTAGGACACAGTGATTGACAGTTCAGTCATCCAGTCTGGTGCAGGGGTGTGCTGAGCTGCCTGTGCAGTGACTGATAGCTCGGATGTTCAATCTGGGTCTATGAGGTGCTGAGCTTCCTTCAGGTGTTCCCTGTTCCAGTGATTACTTAGCTACCCAACTGAACTGTTTGGCCCAGATAGCGGCCAGTTGTAGCTTTCAGCTCTGTGTGGCTTGTTTGTCTGTGCCTTGTTCTCAGCATTCTGATTTTTTGCACCCTGGACTTTCCTATTGACTACCCGTTTGTATTACCCCTTTCGCTCTGATCCACTGTCTTCCTGGTATTCTGACCTCGGACCATTACCTGACTACGCCAATGTCTTTTCCTCTTCCCTCTTCCCTTGTTTATGACGTATCCTCCTGGCTATTGACCTTTAACTCCTTGACTATCCCGACTCATGGCCTGACCGTGAGAAGTTACTCGGTGTCACACATAGTAAGTTGGGCTGAATAGAATACATGGAGGAATCACAAATTGCTATGGTACTTTGTTAAAATTTCTCCCTTATAAGTGTTTTCACTTCACCATGACAAAGCTGCAATATTCTTCACTACTACTAAGTAGACAGCATGTACATGCAGGTATGCAAGTTTTAATTTAGCCGATTGTGATTTGGAAACCTTAAACACCAGTGACACACAATTTCTTTCCTCACAATATCAGTATTGTTCCCTTGGAGGCCAATGGTAGCAGCCTGCAATGTATTGTAGTGAGGGGGGTGAACAAGGAAGCAGGAGAGGCCATTATAGTTAACAACAAAAAGTTAAAAACAAAGTGAGATAGAAGTTGAAACGACACACTGTATCAAATAACTTATCAGACTAGATGTCATTCCCACTTTAACTGGTTCCAGGCGGCCCCTGTAGATAAAAGTCGGTGCTTGCCTGGCTTTGTGCAGCACCGACGTTTCTTTACGGTCAGTGGTTTCGCAGCGCTCAGGACCCCCAGGGTCCTGCAACCTCTGACAGATGACATAATTGGGACCTGGTCCCAATGATGTTAACCCTTTGCTATCTTCTAAATTTTTAGACCATGCCCAGTGTAAGGGAGAAGACCGGGCTGCGGGTACCTGCTTGCCGGGACCGGAATTGTTGAGGCTGCCTTCCCTGTTTCCTTGGGGAAGGAATAGGGGACAGGACAGGCCCCATGACCCAGGAAGAGGGGGCGTGTTTAGTCAAAGAACCCGACTGGAAGCTGAGGGAGAAAACGCGCGAAGCTGCAGAGAGGCCCCTGCCGTCAGTGTGTGAGCAGCAGGGCAGGAGCGCACCCGAACCACCGGCATTGCGACGGACTGCAACAGACAGACCTGGCGGCCTAGAGACAGTTTTGGTGTGGGCAGGCGGCGTGCAGTAGGCTGAGAGGAGTGCTCCGTCCCCAGAGCGCTGGTGCTGCACAGGCCTGCGTCCAATAAACCTGTCGCCAACTACGGGGACTTGAGAGAGAGAAGTGCCCGGTGACTACCAGAGAGCAAGGTGCCGTACGTTCTGTGTCCGTGAGTACAGCTTACGTGCCACATAAGAGAAACCGGGTATGGGACAGACACTTGCACCCTTATTTGCCAGTTGATACTTGCCGGTCTACTTTGGACCCGGACACAGCTGCAGCCATAATTGACTCGGCCGCATGAACTTGTGGACTAGAGGCTCAGCGGAAGGTACCAGAGACTGATCACTGCCGCCAGAAGACAGATCCTTGTTGCCTACAGGACCTTCCTGGATAAGCACCGCGCCAGCCGTTGTTGGCGCTATTGCCTTCCCAGCAAGAGTCACAGTCTGAGGAACTTCTGACACATTAAGTGTTTCACAAGAACTGCCATTACCTGATTCATTGTTCCTGAACTCTGCATATCCTTTGCAAATTGAAGCGTTTATTCCATCAATAAACTGTTTACGTCCCTGCGTGGAGTATTCCCGTTAATTAACTCTGCCATCTGTCTGTCACTGCATTCCGCAACCTGCTTACACCCATAACCACACCCATGTCCACACACCCACACCAACACACCAATTCAGCATTGCCGATCACATTGTTTTATGAACCATAATCAAACACAGAAAAAATAAATATTTATTTCCAACAAGTAATGAATTAGGCTATGTGCACACGCTGCAGATTCACCTGCGGGTTTTTTCCCGTGGAACCGCAGGTAAAACTGCAGGTAAAGTGACCTGCGGTTTTGCTGCGGTTTGGCCTGCGGTTTTGCCCTGCAGTTTCACACCTCTACTATGTTAAAGGTGTGAAACCGCAGCGGAATCCACAGAAACAATTGACATGCCGCGGAAAAAAAAACGCAGCAAAACCGCGCGGAAAAAACCGCAGCGTGAGCACAGCGGTTTAGAAAACCCATAGGGTTACATGGTACTGTACATGTCTGCGGAACTGCTGCGGTTCCGCAGGGCCAAAACCGCAGCGGAACCGCAGCAAAAACCGCAGCGTGTGCACATAGCCTTACAGTATAAATGCAAACTTGGTTATGTAATTTTAAACTACATTCTTACTACACTAAATTCTATTTTAACCCCTTTACCCCCAAGGGTGGTGTGCACGTTCATGACTGGGCCAATTATTACAATTCTGCCCACTGTCCCCTTATGAGGTAATAACTCTGGAACGCTTCCATGGATCCCGGGGATTCTGACACTTTCTCTTGACATATTGTACTTCATGTTAGTGGTAAAATTTCATTCAAATAACTTGCGTTTATTTGTGAAAAAAAACAGAAATTTGGCGAAAATTTTTAAAATTTCGCAATTTTCCAACTTTGAATTTTTATGCCCTTAAATCACAGAGATACGGCACACAAAAAACTTTATAAGTAACATTTCCCACATGTTTACTTTACATCAGCACAACTTTGGAACCAAAATTTTTTTTTAGGAAGTTATAAGGGTTAAAAGTTGACCAGCGATTTCTCATTTTTACAACACCATTTTCTTTTAGGTACCACATCACATTTAAAGTCACTTTGAGGGGTCTAAATGATAAAAAATACCCAAAAGTGACACCATTCTAAAAACTGCACCCCTCAAGGTGCTCAAAACCACGTTCAAGAAGTTTGTTAACCCTTCAGGTGCTTCACAGGAATTTTTTGAATGTTTAAAAAAAAAAATGAACATTTAACTTTTTTTCACAAAAAAATTACTTCAGGTCCAATTTTTTTTATTTTACCAAGGGTAACAGGAGAAATTGGACTGCAAAAGTTATTGTGCAATTTGTCCTGAGTACGCTGATACCTGATATGTGGGGGGGAACCACTGTTTCGGTGCATGGAAGAGCTCAGAAGGGAAGAAGCTCCGTTTGACTTTTTCAATGCAAAATTGGATGGAATTCAGATTGGACGCCATGTCACGTTTGCAGAGCCCCTGATGTGCCTAAATAGTGGAAACCCCCCACAAGTGACCCCATTTTGGAAACTAGACCCCCACAAGGAAGTTATCTAGATGTGTGGTGAGCACTTTGTTTTCAATGTTTTATTTATTGAAACAATATTGGTAACTTGACAGCAACGCAACAGATACAACAATGCAGGTATGTTACATCACAAATAATACAATACAGTGTTCAAAGGACTCTTTCGATCTCAAGAACGGTAATGAGTACTAGAGGATGTCCATATCTATAGGGATGTAAACACCCACATCTTCGTCGAAATATTATCGTTACCTTGAAAAAATGCGATTAAGTCTTACTTGTTATCAACAAATTAGACATACATTTGGGACAGGACCTGGGCTCAATGTTGAATAACAAACCTTCACGTGAAAAAATTAGCTTAGTAGGAACCCAGTCTGGGCCCAAGAAAATGGAGAGAGTAAACCATAGGGTTCTATCAATAAACCGGGTGGGGGAGGGGGTCGAGAAGAAGGGGGGGAGGCAGAGGTCTGCAAACATGATGCTCAAGTCCAGAGTTTAAGATGTAGGGTTAGGTGTATACATAGAAATGATTTTTTCTGATTTCCTGTACGATATCCAAAGACTCCAGACATGCAAGAAAGCGGAAAAGCTATGTGTAGAAAGTGCTACCAATTCTTCAGCATGGTATAACTGGTCAATTTTAGTTAATAACTGGCTCCTGTTTGGGATGTTGGACGTAAGGCAATATGAAGGCAGAAGGAGCTTGCCGGCTGTCAGGATGAAGGACACCAGTTTCGATATGGCTTTGTTATTTGGGATACTTGGGAGATTGAGGAAAACATGTTCCGGTGTGAACTTTAAGTGGGTACGTGCTACTTCATCTAAAACTTGGGATACCATGTTCTAAAATTTTTGTATGACGGGACAGGCCCACCAAATATGAAGATATGACCCTCTGTCCATCTCGCATCTCCAACACAAGTCCGACAAAGTGGGGAACCATTTATGTAGCATAAGTGGCATCGTATACCAATGAGTTAGTATTTTATAGCTATTTTCTTGGGCTCTCACACAGTGCGAGGGTCCATATAAAGACTTATATATTAAATTAATTTGGGAGTCAGAAAAGGAGTGGCCCAGCTCTCTCTCCCATCTCCGCACAAAGGCTCTTTTTTGAGAAACTTGTTGTATAAGCAGCATACTATAGAGGGCGGACAGCACTTTTTTCGGAGTTTTTGTTTGGGAGCATAGTGTTTCAAACGTGGTTAAAGGTCGTGTAAGGTCGCCTTTGATCATGGCTTGGCGCAGCGACTTCCTTAGGGATTCATAGTGTAGGAAGGTGCAATTAGACATTGTAGGTAGTTTTTTCATATCTTGAAAGGATATAAAGAACCCCTCTTTATATAACTGATCTAATAGAGGTGATTTGTCAGTTGATGACTGATTCGTCAATTCCGAAGCCATAGTATCCGAGACCTTAGCTAGCGGTGAGGGGGTTGGCGCTAAGTAAATTGCCACTGATTTCCAGCATTTAATCGCCGCCCGAGTAAGGAGGTTCGGATAGGTAATTTTAGGTGTCGTTATAGGGGAGAGAATAACAGAACGTAATTGAATCTGAGCCATCTGTTCTTCAATAATGAGCCAGGGTTTCTCTCCAGTCCTCCTGACCCAATCAACAGTCCTTGACAGGACAGCAGCCAAATAGTAAGTTTTCGTGGACGAATCCAAGATTGGGTCTAGAGGAATATTCAGGTCCCCTCCAATAAGCGGTACACCTTCTAGAAAGGAGCGGAATTGGTTTAGCTTGGATGTAATCCATTTAATTTGCTTCTTGTTGGGGGCGTATAGGTTGCCAATAGTGACCAAAGTTCCTCCCAGTAGGCCTTTAATAAAAATATATCTCCCCTCTGTGTCAACTAACGAATCAGATAGTAAAAAAGAAGTATTCTTATCAAATGCAATTGACACCCCTCTAGAACTCTTCTGGGGGGAAGTGGCATGGTACCACTGGTTGTAATATGAATTCTCAAAAGAGGGTAGTTTCTCAATTTGAAAATGTGTTTCTTGCAAAAGAAGAATATTAAAATTTTCCTTTTTCAACCAATTTAGTATCTGTGTTCTTGGTATGGGTGAAGTTAGGCCGTGCGTGTTAAAACTTGCTAATTTTAGTGTACCTTGTTTAGCTTCCATACGAGTTGGAGCTGGTGGGTAGGCCATTATTCTGAAGTGCGACCTCGCAGGACCAACCAGGGAAGGACGGGGATAAAAACAAGGGGTAATTAGTGTATAAAGGTGATAAGGTTACTTTAACTGAGGTAGTACACTGGTCGAGGCCAGTGCTAAAAACTGTAACACAAACCATATTATGTTGAAACAATTAACATTTCAAAAGAGGGGAGTGAGTAGGATGGCGCCAATGTCACGGGCATCATGAATAAACAACTCTTTCCCATCTCTTGAGACAATGCCCGCCCCCCCTCCTGCAGACAGTATACATTGAAAGTGGAGCGAGCAGGCCCCCCGAGAGAGAAAACAGCAATACATTGTTCCGAGTAGTATTCTACTCACACATGGAGTCCATGGGATCTGCCATAGATAAACGATTGATGCTGCAGCTCAATCTTTCTACCTGAAACCAAAAATTAAAACACACAAAAGAACACAGGTATACATTAAAGTCAAACTAAGCGGCCTCTAGATGGCTCTATCATTAGTGATCGGCCATGACTGACAAGCAGTCTCTATCTCATGAACAAGTCTTTGTCCTGGGCTGCCAGTTCTTCAGTTATCTTCATCCGGATGGTTAGAATTTAGCTTTGCTGCTTTACGTCGGTTTCGAGTGGATTTTGTAGACTGGGCCATACTCCAAGGCTCGGGCTGGGCGAGAGGGTACAGTGAAGGGACTGAATGGTATACCTCTATATCTGGATACTTTTCCAAGGTGATCCCCAGCTCCTAGCAAGCTTCTTGAATTTCCGCCGAGGTCCTGGCCTTGATGCGTTTGTCCTTGGAGGATATTGCAATGCCAAATGGGTATAACCAACGGTATTGGTATTGGTTCTGTCGTAAAGCCTTAGTAAAGGGTTTCAGAAGACGTCTCTTATTTAATGTCGATGTTGCTAGGTCTTGAAAGATCAAGATTGGGGAATCCTCAAATGTAATAACTTCTGCTTCTCTTGACCGTCTTAATATTAAGTCCTTAGTACGATAATCCAAAAAACGGCAAATGACGTCTCGGGGAGGGTCTCCCATTTTGGGTCGTGGCTTTAGCGACCTATGGGCCCTAACCATTTCAAATTGCGAGGGGTCGTCTTGAGACAGCAGTTTAGAAAATATTTCAATCAAGGTTGCGATCAATGCTTCAGCAGCTACTGATTCAGGGATACCCTTTATCCGCAGATTATTCCTTCGTTCTCTATTCTCATGGTCCTCAAGGATAGAATATATTTGGTTGATATGTACCCCTTGGCTCTGGGAGCAAGTTATGACCTCATTGGTTTGCTGAATTATGGTGGAATTGGAGGCCTCGGTGTATCCACCCTATGGCCTATTTGAGATATTTCTTGCTTAATGTCAGATAAGTCTTTTACCACCGGTTCAAGAGATTTAGTAAGAATCCTCATTATGAAGGATCTAGAGACAGGCTGGTCCCCCATAGTAGTATCATCATCCATGTCGCTCATATCAGAATCAAGGTCACCCTGCGAGAGTTGATCCATATGTACAGGGGGTTTTGATTTAGTTGCGGTGGCTTTAATTTGTTTTTTTATTAAGGAATTTATTCATGTCTACTTGAGTTAGAGAAGCCTTCCTTATGTCCTGAAGAAACTGAAGTGGATCTACCAATCTTGACCATCATTAGATGTTGAAATTCAGCATTGTCTGGCAGCTATTTTAACGCCATTCACACTCCCCCCCATATAAATTTTCATGAGGAAAAATTACATTTTTAAAGGATGTGCAGAAGGATAGGCTCGTCTCTCATTTTGAGACAATTGGGCGCTGATTTTAAAATGGCCACTAGGTGTCGCTTTTAACCCAGCAGTGAGTCAGATTCCAAAGAGAGTGTCCTGAATCTTTATTTCTGGTGTTTATAAGATCCCAAGTCTAAATAAGAGGAAAAAAACACAGGTGGGAGATAAAAAGCCCCTCAAAGAAGGTGGGGGGTCAGGTCAGCGAGGGTTAACACTCCAGACTGTATTGTCCCCTTCTCTCCTTAGTCTCCTGCATCTTTTATGGCAGCGGATTTTTATTCTTCTTTTTTGTATTCTCTCCTTCCCCTCCTCCTCTCCCGACACCTCCCCCCCTCAGCCACAGCTCTTGGTGCAGTTTTATCTTACAGGGCCTGTCAGTGCTGTTCTCGCGGCCCCGGACCCTGGCGCCGCCACCGTCTGCAATATGGCGTCGGCCACAGGTGGGAAAAGTGTCTAGGACGCCACTGATCCTCTAGTCCCTGCTCAGGTATATCTCAGAAGCGGTCGAGCCGCCAAGAAGGTCAGGAGCACAGGAGGGATTCACCACGCTCCCCAGCGGAGGTGTATAGTGAGCGCCGTCGGTCGGCTGTAAACAGCACCTGTGAGGAGGCAGGCGGGTGTCGCGAGATGAAAGGGTCTGCCTGCAGAAGCTCCCCCTTCCCACTCCGGTGCCCGGTTCTCTCAGATAGCTAGCGGGGGAGGGAGATGTGACCGCTTTGCAGGGGTGCGGAGGAGAGAGGAAGCGCTAAACAGTCTCTACACGTGGTACCTCTGTGGCGCTGGGTGTCCGTCCTCCACAGCCTCACACTCTATAAAGATGGCGTCCGTTCTCTTCACTGCAGCGCCTGAGGCCAGGCCAGTTCTCAAACCCGGGCAGTTGCTGTTCTCTCTAGTAGCCAATTTCCCTCTCCCAAGAGAGCAGGGTGAGCTCCGGACTCCTCTGGTGCACGATTTCTAGCCAAGGGGTCCCTTAATCTTTATAATCGTTTAGTTTCAGTATGAGCTCTTGCTAGACGTGTCTTGTCTCCAGCTCAGCTAGGCCACGCCCCCCGTGGTGAGCACTTTGAACCTTCAAGGGATCACAGAAGTTTTTAACGTGCAGCTGTACAATTAAAAAAATCATATTTTTTCCACAAAAATGATCTTTTCATCCCCAATTTTTATTTTTCCATGGGTAACAAGACCCCAAAATTATTGTGCAACTTGTCCTGAGTACGCTGATACCCAATATGGGGGGTAAACCACTATTTGGGCGCATGGCAGAGCTCGGAAGGGAAGCAGTGCCATTTGACTTTTGGCTGGAATTGAGATCGGATGCCATGTCGCATTTGGAAAGCCCCTGATGTGCCTAAACAGTGGAAACCCCCCACAAATGACACCATTTTGGAAACTAGACCCCCCCAAGGAACTTATCTAGTTTATAACGCCCAGGTTTGAAAATAAAAAAAATCATATTTTTTCTGCAAACATGATCTTTTAGTCCCCAATTTTTTTACATTTTCCCAAGGGTAACAGGAGAAATTGGACCCCAAAAGTTGTTGTCCAATTTGTCCTGAGTACGCTGATATCCCATATGTGGGAGAAAACTACTGTATGGGCACATGTCAGGGCTCGGAAGGGAAGTAGTGATGTTTTGGAATGCAGACTTTGATGGAATGGTCTGCGGGTGTCATGTTGCCTTTGGAGAGCCCCTGATGTGCCTAAACTGTGGAAACCCCCCACAAGTGACCCCTTTTTGGAAACTAGACACCCCAAGGAACTTATCTAGATGTGTGGTGAGCAGTTTGAACCCCTAAGTGCTTCACAGAAGTTTATAATGTAGAGCCATAAAAATTAAAAAATCATATTTTTTTCCACAAAAATGTTATTTTTGCCCCCAATTATTTTTCCAAGGGTAACAGGAGAAATTGGACCCCAAAAATTGTTGTGCATTTTGTCCTGAGTACGCTGATACCCCATATGTGGGGGTAAACCACTGTTTGGGCGCATGGCAGAGCTTGGAAGGGGAGGAGCACCGTTTGACTTTTTCAACGCAGAATTGGCTGGAATTGAGATCATGTTGCGTTTGGGGAGCCCCTGATGTGCCTAAACAGTGGAAACCCCCCAATTCTAACTCCAACCCTAATCCCAACACACCCCTAACCCTAATCTCAGCCCTAACCTTAGTGACGCGCCCCAGAGGCCGTGGGATACTTGGCACCGAGCCCGTTAACTTCAATAGGAAATGTCACAGTGGCAGTGACCCGGTCCATGGCCTCAGGCAGTCATGTAAAAGGGGTAGAGTTAAATGGGGATAAAGTTTATGTAGTGATTTGTGATGCCAGTTGGAGTATTCAACTGTAGTATAGCCGGCACTGCAGATGATCCCTGGGGGAGTAGATGGTGATGGCAGTGCAGATGTTGAACCCTCTCCAACCAGGGCAGACCCCCGAGATTGTGATGGAAGTAGAAGGCACGGAGTAATTAAGCAGGAGACAAGAAAAGTCACTTTATCATTTACTGTAGTTCAGGTGCAGTTCAGAGGAGATATTACAACTCTCACCAGGTTACAGTCTGCTCTGGAGAATGGGAGTTATCTTTCCCTCTCTGCTGTGACTGAGTGTAAGCTTCCTGCTATTCTAATCCCTTCTGGGACCAGGGCTTCCCTGAGTTTAGAACATCCAATATTGCCTCTACTTACTGTGTATTTCTCCTTCAGCAACTTGCAGCTTGAATCTTTTGTGAAGCAGCTCAAGTTCCCACTTGCACTATCCTTCACTGATCCTAGGTTGTTGCAGTATTTCCGAGGAAAAACACTTTGCTGCTGGTTGTATAATCCCAGGCAGTCTCTCAGCTTACCACCCTGCTCTGAAAGCATGGATGGTCTAGGGGCTGGCTCCCTGATGCTTCTTTAGCTGTACTCCTGGATTGAGCACGTCTTAACATGGCTTCCAAGCGTTCTTCCTCTCTTCCTTCTCCTTCACACTGAAAAACAACAGCTCTGCTCCTCCCCCTCCCAGTTAGGGTGTGTCTGCAAAGCTCTAAGCTTCAGACAAGTGAGGGAGGGAGGTGAATTGTGTGTGTGTTGTGGTCTCTAGCAGAGAAAGCATAACTCCCATTGCTCCCAAAACACATACAAAATAGTACATATTTAAATCTTTTGTGGCGGTAAAGACATAGGGCGCCACACTAACCCTAACCCTAATGGGAAAATGGAATTTTCTTAATTTTATTATTTTTCCCTAACTAAGGGGGGGGGGGGTTTGATTTACTTTTTATGGTAGGTTTTTATGTTAGGCAGCTGTCACACGCTAAAAGACGCTTTTTATTGTAAAAATAGTTTTTGCATCACCACATTTTGAGAGCTATAATCTTTCCATATTTTGACCCACAGAGTCATGTGAGGTCTTATTTTTTGCGGGACGAGTTGATGTTTTTATTGGTATCATTTTTGGGCACATGACTTTTTCTGATCGCTTTTTATTCCGATTTTTGGGACACAGAATGAACTAAAACCAGCATTTCATGAATTTCTTTTTGGGGGGACGTTTACACCGTTCCGCATGTGGTTAAATTGATAAAGCGGTTTTATTCTTTGGGTCAGTAAGATTACAGCGATACCTCATATTATTTTTTTATGTTTTGGTGCTTTTATACAATAAAAACAATTTTATATAAAGAATAATTATTTTTGCGTCGTTTTATTCTGCGAGCTATAACTTTTTTTATTTTTTTTGCTGATGATACTGTATGATGGCTCATGCTTTGCGGGATAAGATGACATTTTCAGCGGTACCATGGTTATTTATATCTGTCTTTTTGATTGCGTGTTATTGCACTTTTTGTTCAGAGGTATGATGATAAAGCATTGTTTTTTGCCTTGTTTTTTTGAAGGGGTTCACTATAGGGGTTAATTAGTGGGATAGTTTTATAATAAATATGTGTACTTTTGTTGTTTTTTTATTTACAATAAAAAAAATTATTAGGGGAATTTTTATTTATTTAGGAATTTTGAGAAAATTATTTTTACACTTTTTTTTTACTTTACTATATTGTCCCAGTGTGGGACAATATAATAAAGTGTCAGATTGCTGATCTGAAACCTTGAACAGCAGTGTGTCAGATCGGCGATCTGCAGGCACTGCTGGAGGCTTTCTCAGGACCTGCTCTCAGCAGGCACTGAGGAAGCTGACTTCCTGCAGGACCCCGAAGGCCCCTGCGGCCATATTGGATCCAGGGGCCTGCAGGGAGATGACCCTCGGTGCAGCGTGAGCACATCGTGCAGCTCCGAGGGTCTTAGGGAAGCACGCAGGGTGCCCCCCGTACACTGCGATCAGTGTGCCAGGGGTTAATGTGCTGGGGGCGGTCCGTGACCGCCCCTGGCAAATAGTGCCGGGTGTCAGCTGTGATAATCAGCTGACACCCGGCCACGTTGGATGTACTATTCCGTCCTTGGGACTTAGGTCCCAGGTCACATGGACGGAATAGTACGTCCAATATAGGTAAGAGGTTAAAGTTGAAGATTACAAATGGACAACTCAGATGACACAGCAATGACAGGGGGTGGTGTGTAATAAGGCCACATGCATTTCGAGCAACACGGCTCTTGAACATTGGTCATGCTAAAGCCATGCCTTGATGACTCAAGGCAACTGAATATCATACAAGGGAATGAAAATGTAAAGCTTAAAGTCAAGAGTCAGCTTTTATAAAACATGAGTGCATTTAGTATTCATTAACCTGCAGCTGCTTACATATTCCCTTTAAAACGATTTTTCCCCAACTCCCGGCACAGTAAGGGTGTTTCCAATATTCTAAAACATTCCTACAGAAAATAGCATGAGAGGTACCTGATGTACAAGTTACACATACAAACATAAATTTTAGTTTCACTTACGGTACTTTTTTTTTACATGCTGTGCTTTCCAGCCAATTGGCAAAAAGAAAATCCCCACGTACAACACATGTTGCCACAGTAATATCTGTGGATAATCCCGTAGCATACACATTTTGGAGCAAAGTCATTATGGCTTGAATATTAATAAATAAAGTCTTACATAATGAATGGCATGTCTACAGTCTACAGGAAGAACACTGCCACTTACGGTATATTTAGTAGGCCAAATAAAAGCATATTCTCTGTCTAGGAAGGTCTCTAGTATGGCCTTGAAATGTCATGTGACCTTTAATTAATATTTTATTGGTCTTCCCGGAAAAGCTTTTGAATGCACACGTAATACTGCAATTATACAGGGGCTCTCATGTTGGAAGGCCAAGTTATTGACATTTGGCAGAAAGCACATGATGAGCGCCGTCACAGGGACATGAGAGGCCTGTGTTGCATGAAACAAGATACTCTTCCATTGATTTTAGATTATCGAGGACCTGCTTCATAAACTCATTGCAACGAACTATTTGAAAAAAGTAAGATGCTTTGATCCTGCATACAGAGACATCTTCGTTCATCAGCAGCATTCTCTTTACTTTCTCTGGACAATTACCAATACTGTAAAAGCTTATTTGGCAGAAGAATCCTCTTCACTTGATTCGGTCACCATAACAGTTGATTTGTTTGCACATTTCATAAGGAATTATTGTAATACATTTACAGGAGTCTGAGATATTTACAGTTTTCAGCAATATTTTTGATTTAAAGGGATTCTGTCAATAAGATCAACTCCTCCCCCCAAAAATGCATATATATGCTGCTCCTCGAGGTAGGCACAGTCACGCGTGTGGTTTAAGTCTCTGGGTGGTTTATTGCATCATAAACCAAAAACCCAAACTTGTAACAGAAAAACAGCCTGTCCGGCTCAAATGAAAATAAAAAGTTCATATACTGTCCTGCTCAGTTCTTCTGGGACAACACCTATGGCAGCTCTCCCAGAAGCTAGCAGTCAGGAGGCTTCCTTTCCTCCACACACACACAGAGAGAGACAAAAACTAACTGGACATGTAACTCCCTCCAGCCACACCCTGGAGGCGGAGATATGGTGGGTAGGCATCCCGCCCATCTCTGACCTACCCACCATAAAAGCCAGGCCCATATAGCGAATGGATTGCTCTCAGCACATATCATGCTGAAGAAAACACTTATGGCTTTCACATCATGCATGAAAGCAACCTTTGTGACACATATCTCCCCTCATGTATGGCCCCAGTGACCCTGTCACAATGAGTATGTAGGTCTTTGAAATGCAACCTTATATCTTCTATATGTGATTAGCATTCTCATTCATGTGCAACTGAGGCATTAAATGCTCTGGAGTTAGAGCTCCAAACAAGGCACTGCCTGCCCAGGTTGTTCCCCCGCCCATCAGCATCCTCTTTAGCTTGATTGATCGCTCTCTGTCAGATTTTCTGACCTCACATAGTCAGTGAGCTATCAATCAAGCTAAAGAGGCTGGTGCTGGTCAGTGAAGCAATATTGGAAGCAAAGGTTTGCGAGGTGCTCAGTCATGCCCAGAGCACTTAACATCTCATTTGATATGAATTGACACAGTAATTACAACAGATTAAAATGTAAAATACATTGATACCTTTAAATCTTCCAAGACCTTGCATACTTTTATACGCAGTTTTGGGAAGTTAATCTTACTTGTCAGATCCTCTTTAAAGTTATTAGTAGGTCCCTTTTACCCAGCTCCAAAATTGTGCATTAGTGATTGGACTGCGTAAATATTAGCTTTTTCTGCAGTTTTATTAGTAGGAAAATAACTAGACTTAGTAGAGCATAAAAGCAAAGTTTGGACTGCTACCAGTGCCTCTCACCGTTTCACAGATTACCGGGCATTGGGCTGAGGTTACAAATATATGCTAAATTTATCTGTGTATCCAATATATACTGTAACTATGGTACCTAATGATCATTGGGTCAATATCCAAATGCAATGTTATTATCAGTGTTATAATTAACATATTGTCTGGTGGTCCAATTATTGAGGGTCCTTTTCCGTCCCAGCACCTGATGCCTTTACAATGCAGACAACTGAGGCACATGGCATTGTAGTTCCCACACTATGCTAGCTGATGTAAAATGAAGAAATGTAAACTGTGATGTTCCATGTCTGTAGACAGATTGGCTTGGGTCAAAGGGCTAAATGGGCACCATAAATAATGCAGGTCTTCAATAATTGGGGCCAGTAGTGTAGCATTGCATACTAATTGAAGTATATGGAATACCAGGCTGTAGTTATGACTACAAAGCCACATTTTTATGAATATACTTACAACCAGGTGTTGCTTGTTGTGGGTATGTTCCTACACACTATTTCCCTGTCCAATCAATGCTAACCATTGGAGATAACATCAAGTTGTCAATGCATTCTTAAATTCTAAGAGCAATAACAGAGGAACAGCACAAGACAGAGATATGGGAAGACATGCCCTAGAATTATTTTCTAGAAATGCACTTTCTTTTCTATAGCATACAGAAAATTGACAGATGCTCTTTTGAAGTTATTAAAGAAGTGTATATATATATATATATATATATATATATATATATAGATATATCTCAAAAAAATAAACCAACAGTTATCTATGAGGACAACCAAGGATGCATTAAACTTACAAGCAGCGAGAAGATTAGTGCAAGGACTAAGCACATTGATGTAAAACATCACCACTTACCTGACGTAGTGGAACATTGTATATTAGAGTTTATTTATTGTGAGTCTGACTGGATGATAGCTGATGGTATGATGAAGTCATTATCAAGAGCCAAGTTTGTGGACTTCAAAACCTCAATGGGACTAACAGGATAAGTAGTTGTTGAGTGGGGGTGTTGGAATATGTTTGGTACAACAACTCCATTCCTGTCTATGAGTGTTTAGCTGCTTGATTTGTATGCTGTTCATAAAGTTAGAACAAATAAAAAAAACCTCCCAGAGGCTCATACAAGGATAGCATGTGACTTTATTTCCTCTGTCTGTGTATGAGAGAAGCAGCCTGCTGTAGATGCAGCACAGATAGAGACACACAAATGATTTATTCCTGAACTATTAAGCTTATCATATACTGTTCCTGTTTGTTCCAGAATAAAGAAGCTCTGTTGTCACATGTTTGGAGAGTTGTTATGAATGGGTCTTTGAGGAGGATGGCAGGAACAGGCTAAGCCACCAGAAAACCAGAGAGGTTGGTAACTAATCAGATTGCAGACCCCTGTTCCTATCCACACAACTAGCAGTAGCCGTGGAGCGTACCTACGATGCCTTAGACGCTTCGGCACAGCCGGAGAGCTAACTAAGCCTAAAGCAAGAAAGGTGAAATCTAAACTGCCCCGGAGCAGACCCCAAAAGGAATAGATAGCCCCCAAACATATATTGTCGGTGAGACAAGATGAAACACAAACGCAGGCAGAAAAATAGATTGAGCAAATGATGGGGCCCAAACTGACTAGATAGGATAGGAAAGATAAGACACTGTCTGCAATCACGCAAAAACCATGAAAAATCCAACACGTCTGATGTACAAAAAAAGACTGAAGTTAAACGACTTCGCCCCCACTATATCAGCACTCCGGTATGAACTGGAAGCAAAGCAAAAGAGACCAATATAACAGGGGACTGAACAAACTGACAAAGGCTGTAACATATGGAACGGTGTTATGAATGGGTCGGCGAGGTAAAAAAAACACCACAAGCTAAGTCTCAGAAAACCAGAGAGGTTGGTAACTATGCAGACTGCAGATCCCTGATTCTAACCACGCAACTAGCAGCAGTCGTGGAGCGTTCCTACGTTGGTCCTAGACACCTCGTCAGAACCGGAGAGCTAAATAAGCCTAAAGCAGGAAAAGAGGAAAACTAACTGCCCCAGAGCAGACCCCAAAGGAAAGACAGCCCCCCACATGTATTGACGGTGAAACAAGATGAAAACACATACAAAGGCAGGAAAATAGGCTGAGCAAACGATGGGGCCAAACTAACTAGAAAGGACAGGAAAGGAAAGACACTGTCTGCAATCTGTCAAAAACCCTACCAAAAATAGTGTCCAACACATCTGATAGCAAAATTAACCCTGAAGTCACTAGACTTCTCCCACTATATCAGCACTCTGAAATATTCTGAGACAGAGCAAAAAGAGGCCAATCTAATAAGGGACAAAAAAAAGCAAATTGGCAAATACAGATAAATAAGAGTGGAAATTCAGCACAGCCCAACCGAGCTGGCTGACCACACAAAAAACTGAATTGACCAACAAGAGCAAGTGTGAACATTAGCAAAAACAAACTTAACTTGAGAAGACTGGAACAGAGCTGAGTCCAAGACCTGAGAAGCAGACTGAATCACCAGCACCAGGATAGGGCGTCGGCTGTCTTATATCCAGTCTGATACTCCAGAGATCCAATCGTTATCCTCCTCACCAGGTGGCAGATCACTACCAATTAAACCAACCTCACTACCTTCTGTCACCACCAGAGGGAGAACGGAAGAACTCTCAACTGGTGGAGCAGAAAATGAGCTCATAACAGAGCGGTGGTCCAGCACAGCCCCCAGAGGAGCAAGCTGAACCTGCAAAACATGCAGAGAGAGACAAAACCAAATCAGATGGAAAGGATTAGCAAATTAACCACTTATCTGACCAATGCAGGATCAGGGCAGGAGACATCAGACCTCAGAATGCACAGGAAAGCAATCACCAGCAGGGATTGCAGGAAGTCTACAGACCTAAATACTCCAATCAGTAACCCCAGATCTCCAATCATCATCATCAGGTGGCAGACCTCTGTCAATCTGGCCTGCTCCACTACCTCCAGTAACCACCGCAGGGAGAAGGGGAAGCTTCGGCTTTACCAGATGATTGGCTAGAGAAGGATCAGAAAGCACAAAGCACAATCTCCCTCTGTGTAGATGATAATCAGATTGTGCATTTATGCAAGTGTGCAACTGAAAAGATGTGGGGTGAGTTACAGAAAGTGCGTGAAAGATCAAATCTCAGCAATAAGCTTTATCTCATGAGAAAGCTGTATCAGTCTAAGCTAAGTGATGGACAGAATATGCAGGACTATATAAGAAACACCCTAGAGATTGTGGAGCATCTCGGGGTATTGGAGAAGAAATTAAAGATTTTCATGCTGTTGCACTTCTATTAAGTGGTCTTCCAAAGAGTTATGACACACACGTGACAGCACAGGATTTCCCTAAATATAAGAGCAATCTATGAGAAACTTGTGAATGTTTTGTCTGTAAAAAGCCCGGCCACCTTAAAGCAGACTGCAGAATTTGGGAAGCAAGAATGAGTCAGCTTAAAAGCACCACAGTCATCAAAGGGTTAAAACAGCTGTAAAGGAAGATTCGGCATGTGTTGAAGCTGCATTTAATGCCAGTACTGGCCCATCTGCAAAGCATATATGGCGTATAGATTTTGATGCTGGCAGCCATATAACAAACAGCAAGAATTTTTTCACTGACCTTAATGAAAGCAAGTCAGAAAAGGTCATCTTAGCTAATGGTCACTATATGACTTCAGAAGGAAAAGAAGATGGCTACCTCCAGTTTCCTCAGCACAAAGCAGAAAGATCCCAATTAAGGATGTTCTTTATGTTCCCAGCCTTGAAAGCAATCTTCTGTCAGTAAAGAAGACCACACAAAAGGGGAATGTAGTTACTTTTAAAGATAACAGCTGCATCATCTCAAAGAAGGGTCACACTCTTGCAGAAGGAAAAATCCAAGATGAACTTTATCAGCTAAAATGCAAAGAAAGAGTGTACAGGGCTAGGCAAGATCAGCATAAGAACTGTATCCATGTATGGCACAGACGTCTTGGGCACAGAGACCCAGAAGAAGAAGTAAGGAAGCTAGCTCAACTCGCAAATGGTATTGAAATCAACCAGTGTAGTCAAATGATGAACTGCACCAGCTGTCTAAGGCTACTTTCACACATCAGGTTTTCGGCGTCAGGCGCGATCCGGCGTCGTGCCGGAATGCCGGATCCGGCAAATGTTTTGTAAAACCTGATGTGCCGGATCCGGTTTTCTGCCGGATCCGTCTTGTTCTTGACAGACAAAACCGGATCCGTCTCATCCGGTTCATCCGTTTTTCTATCCGTTTTTCGACGGATTACGCCGGATCCGGTTTTTAAAATTGACCCTTGTGGCCCCTCAAGGCAGAGTACACTGGCAGGATGACAGAGTGTGAAAGATTTGTGCCCTAAAACCAAACTTGTGTACCTTCTGGACCAACAGTATATACCTTTGCCAACCAAAGTTGGCTATCTTGTCATGGTCTACTATTTTTAGCTTTAGGCCACAGGTGTGTACCTGGTTGTGTTTTATGCAAAGTATTTCACCTTTAACAAAAGTTGTGTACATTGTTAGGAAATCACCAACAATAAACACAACTTTTTAGGTGAAATACTTTGCTTCAAACACAACCAGGAACACAACTGTGGCAAAAAGCTAAAATTTACCCACAGTTATATACCTGGTTTTGAATACCTTTTTACCTTTGAAATACCCTGTATTTAACCTTTTTTTTTAAACATAGTTCGCCGCAGAAAGAAAAGACAGACAACCATTGTGAAACGATAATTTAACTTTTATTTAAAATTTTTTTTTTTTTGTAAAATGTTTTTAAAGTGCAACAAACTTTTTTAATAAAGGTTTTAAACCCAATGGGCATTTTTATTAAAAAAAAAACACATTACAAATCTGTGTATTGTGGGGTGGAAATACTGCTGGAGGGGCTGCGGGACACTTCGACACTGGGTGTGTGGAGAGAGGACTGGGATCGTGGTGGGGAAGGAACAGTTAGAGGTGAAGGTGTGGAAAAAACTACAGAATGGGTGGACATGTTGGAGGCAGAAGAGGTGGTGGGCGGTGGAGTGGAGGGTTGGGCAGGGACTGTAGGAGCAGATGATGTTGATGGAAAGTTGTATGGGGAATTAGTTTGGTACGGGGAAGGAGTTTGGTACGGGGAAGGAGTTTGGTACGGGGCAGGTTGCTGGAAGTGGGGAGATGTCTGGTACTGGGGAGGTTGCTGGTACTGGGGAGGTTGCTGGTATGTAATAGGAGGGGGAGGATGGAAAGTGGCTGGAGGGGGTGCAGATGTAATAGGAGGGGGAGGATGGAAAGTGGCTGGAGGGGGTGCAGATGTAATAGGAGGGGGAGGATGGAAAGTGGCTGGAGGGGGTGCAGGTGGAGGAACTACAGTGGTGGGAGGTGGAGGTTGGGAGGTAACCTGCTGTAGAGCACCGTGGCATGAATGCATTACATGCATCTGCTGGGTAGGAGATAGTGTTGCCATGCGCTCCACAACAGACCTGAAAAAGGTGTGGTTTGGCGAAGATCTTGCTTCTGAATGCATGGTTTGCAGAAGTGTCTTCACCTCCAGAATGCTGGAGTTGATCTGCTGAAAGCCTGCGGAGATTTGCTCTGACAAGACTTTTAGACAGTTCTGGAAAGATGCATTCAGATGCAAGAACTCTTGCGCATAACTCTTTTCCTGACCCCTCTGCCGCTGCCGCCCAGTACCCGCAGGTGTACTAGAGGTGGCAGGGGCAGAAGGGTGGGGTAAAGGGAAAGCGATCTCCTCACCAGCAGCTTCATGTAATGTAGGCGGCCACGATGCTCCTGTGCTGGTGGATGGGACAGATGGGTCGAATGTGTGGGAAGGCTGGGAAGGTGCAGATGTACCGGGGCGGTCGAAGTGTCCCTCGGTGCCGGTCTCCTCAGGGATCGCCTCAGAAGGGTCCAATCGTGCAGGCTCCCGAGTGCTGCTCACCGTGCTGTGGAATAAAGAGAAAACAAAACAATTAAAATACTGACATGGTATGGCCCTGGCTGAAAAAAAAAAGTTACATCTAACATTTTTTTTCACATGTGGTGTGTAATATTTACCTTCTGGTGAGCATTGTTTCCCGGAGGAACGACAGGGCTTGTGCGTACTTGTACTTGCTCCTGCGTCCTCCAGATCCACTCGGGGCCCGCATCTCTTTATTGAACGCCTTCTTGAAACGATCCCTCACAGACCGCCACCGATTCACAATTCTGTTCCCTGAAACGAGAAAGGAGTGGTTAGTATACAACATCAGTGTTTCACAAACTCCAGTCCTCATGGTCCCCAGGGGTCATGTTTTCAGGATTTCCATAGTAAATAGAAATCCTGAACACATGATCCGTGGGGACCACGAGGACTGGAGTTCGGGAAACACTGGTTTACATCAAGCAACCGGTACTGTATATACTTACGCTCTTTAATCTGGGCCCGAACATCGAGGTCCTCCCAGCGGCCCACAAGGAGCGAACAGATTTCCTCCCAGAGTCGTCGGGTAACGATAAGGTCAGCGTGGCGGCGGTCAGCCATATTCCAGAGCGGCTCCCTTTGTCTGACGAGATCGATGAGGTGGTCCACATCGAGTCCTCCATCCTCACCGTCAGAGTCGGGAGCACGCTGTGAAGGCTGTTAAAGAAAAAGACAAAAATAACATTAGCCTCCACAAAAGAAATGAAATAAAAAGTGCAAAAAAACAAAGCAAAAATATTTATACTTACACGCTGGTGACCGCCGCGTTGCTGTCGCCGACGACCCTGGGAGGCACTGCGAGGACCTCTTGGCCGAGCACCAGATTGGGAAGACTAGAGAAGAAAACAAAAAATGTTATGTCTTTGGATGTAGGCATTTGTTTGCTGTGTGTGGTCTGCAGAACATTGTTTTCTATGTGTTGTGTGTAGTGTGATGTTGTGTTTCTGCGTTTGATGCAAAAAACTTACCAATTGTGAGCCCACTCCAGGTGTCTGTCCACCCCTTCCTTCTTCTTCTGGGAGCTCCTCTTCATCTTGTGATTCCTGTTTTGAAATAAAAGGCAATGAATAGACATATATTACAGAGATGATGGATTTTGGAAATAAAAACTTACCGTCAAACGCTGACGATGCGAGGGAGGGCTCCCAGAAGAGGATGTGCTGTCCTGTTGATGGCCAGACTCCATGGCTGTGGGTATTGCTGCTGCTGTTGCTGCTGCCAGTGATGCCATTTCTGCTGCTGCTGCTGCTGCATCTCTTTGGCGGCTGTTGAATAAAGAGAAACAAAGGGCCAATGAATATCTTGATATTCCATGGCCCTAGTTTGGAGGAATGGGGGATTTGATAATTACCGTCTCTCATCTGCTGCTGGACTCCCCTCCCGTTGTTCAGCATGCTGCTCCATTTGGGGTGGTGCTGATGGTGCTGCTGCTGCAGATGTCTGCTGCCTTCTCCTGCTCCTGGTTCTTGGCTTGGGTGGCATGTTGGGTGTGGCTGAGGGTCCCATTGTCTTGCTTTTATATATCTCCTGTGGGCAGTGCTACTGAGCATGCTCAGACCAAAAAACCGGATCCGGCGCATTGCGGCGCTCATAGGCTTTCATTGTGTGAAAAAGCCGGACGCTCCGGATCCGGCGTGTCCAGCTTTTTCGCCGGAGACAAAAAACGTTACAGTAGCCGTTTTTTCCAGACGCCGGATCGCGACACATTGCCGGATCCGGCGAAAACCGGATGAAACGCATGGCCATACGGCGCGATCCGGCGCAAATGCAAGTCAATGGGGGGGAAACCGGATCCGGCATTGCATTTCGCCGGATCCGGTTTCTGTCAAAAGCGCCGGATCGCGCCTGACTGCGAAAACCTGATGTGTGAAAGAGGCCTTAAAGGGAAAATGTCCAGAAAATCCTTTCCTAAAATAAGCACCACTAGATCTGCACAGCCTCTGGATCTGATACATACAAATGTATGTGGTCCAATGACTGTTCAAACTCCTAGCAATAAGTGATATTTTCTCACATTTACTGATGACTATTCCGGATATACAGTCGCCTATCTGCTTCACAGTAAGGATGAAGTTCCACAGAAACTTGAAGAATGTCTTGATAGATACCAATAGACACACTGGCGCTAGTCCACCTGAAAAATATGCAGGTAATCACAGATGCAGCTGGTGAATAACAGGCTCTGTGCCAGTGCCTGTTGAAAAAAGCTGAATCAGTAAATAAATAAAAAGATTCACCGCGCAATACTGAGATATAGGGAACTCCGAATATACGGATACACACTGAGTGGTGTGAAACAAATCTCGAGGTCAGAGTTGTTTCCCGTTGGTAGGGATGCTTCACAATGTTTGGAAATCCGTATATAGGGGTAACTGCTGGATGATATGGTAAAAAGGAGAAACATTTTTTTTTAACGATTAAATGGTGCAATACAAATCCTAACAGGCTGATCCCTGGTCAGATGATACTCACTCGAGTATGTCCAGATCCTGTGATGAATAGTACCGGAGTCAGATTGAGGTTCTTTGGTAGGATAAATCTAATTATAAATTGATGATACAGCAAGGAACAACCAATGGTAATAATGTCATGTAAAGCCTGGAGTAATGATCATTACTAAATGAAGGCTGCACTTACTGAGCAATGAAATGACATGTGGAATTAAATGGTTAATTACTTATGGAAGTGGCTGGAAACAAGGCGCTGTAGGTGGGTAGCCAGGTAGCAGTCTAGACCCACTGATAGAGCGAGGTGCTGGGCTGAATAGATCTGCTATTAGACCCTGATTGATCCAGCTATATAGCGGTTGGAGCTCGGACCCTAAGTGGTAAAAGAAGGTGAGTGACAGGCTGTGTGTGCTGCTTAACCAAGGTGATGGATCGGTGCACTTACTTCGGGTTGCTTGTGCTCAGTGACGCAGGCTGGGTAGTGAAGCTCCACTGGAGAGCGGTCCCTGTAGCAGCTGTGTCAGCGCGTGAGTGGCGCCGGCACCTTGCGTGCTCCGGCCAGAAGCGACGCTGAGGAGGGCGGCGGGAAGTGGGGGCGGAGCAAAGACGGGGGCACAGAGGAGGCACAAAACCGACGCGTTTCAAGGGAATACTTCCCTCTTCATCAGGGTTGTGCTAATTGGTGTGCAAACCGTCCTTTTATAGAAGCACTGGATCAGCTAATCTCATTAACACCTGCACCAAATGTCTGAATGGGCTTCTTAATTGGATGAATTAAATGGAATAAATGTCAACTGGATGAGTGAATGACCCTGGACCAGCCATCACAAAAAAATATAAATGTAAATAAAAATGAAAAAACACTAATTAACATATTCTATCTAGGAATATCTAGACTGAGAATCCCACCAAGGACAACATCTGCAAGGAGTTTGTATGTTCTCCCCGTGTTTGTGTGGGTTTCCTCCCACACTCCAAAGACATACTGATAGGGAATTTAGATTGTGAGCCCCATCGGGGACAGTGATGAAAATGTGTGCAAACTGTAAAGCGCTGCGGAATATGTTAGCACTATATAAAAATAAAGATTATTATTTATTTATTATTACTGAGAAACACTGGATCATTAACATATTGACAGCATCCCTTCTACTTGTAAGGATTTGATATGGAAATGTGAAACTGGATTTCATTTAGAACCCTTCTTGGAAAAGGGCATATACTGCCCATGTGAGATACATGTAGTGAATATTTATGAAATACATCTAGATTAAAAAAGTGTAGCGTAACAGGACAAAAAACAGTTATGTCCTTAAAGCAATTTATGGTCTAAGAGATATAAAACCTAACATTTATTTGCAAAACTTTACTTATAAAAAAGGATAGACTCCATGTATAAGATGTATAAAATCCAATTATAAATCATATAAAAATAGCGTTTTGTGACGAGCCCATCAAACAATTATAAACTAAAACCCCATTATATTATGGGAAACCTGATACTGTAGTAAAATGCGGCTTAATTCAGAAAAATAGTGTATTTGCCAGACCATAAAAATATATATTGATTTTAGCTAAAGTTATCATACCTAAAATTGATCATTTATGTAACTAAATACACTAACATGGTCAACTCTAAACATTATTGAAGCCTACAAAACAACTGAGTTCAAAAAAGCCCAGCCACTTGGCACTCAAAACTGCAATATAAAGCACAAAAGAAGTTTTTCCGTGCAAAAAATATTTCTTATTTTAATTAATAAATATTTACTATAAAAGGCAGACATGCAAATATGAGTATACGTAAGGTGGTAGATCCAAGGCCCAGACCACCTGACACATAGCGGTTAATACCACATTAGAAAGGTTTCCATCAGGGTAGTGATTGACATAGGGATAAGTACATAATGGAACAATGCATCCCAAATTCAAACAAGTCAATGTGTGGGTAAAAAGTGCCCTGTCACTAACATATCTTGACCACTGGTGAATTCAAGCTGTGAATAAGGGAGCAGAGCAAAAGCAACGCTAGTGCATGCAGCTATTTGGCTCTACAGCCACATATCCATTCCAATCCCCTCACACTATGCTGTGGACAACACCACTAGTATGGCACCGCAACAAATTCCTTACCCATGTGGGTGGTCAGACATTCCTGCCAGTGCCCTGACGCGTTTCGCTGTAAGGGCTTCCTCGGGGGGCTATGTGACCTGTATTATGGCCAGATGGGCTATTTATAATCCCCATAGCATATAGATGTGCGCGGCCATCTTAGCCGATGCATGCGCGGTCGACACCTGTGTCCCGCCGTGTCATTTCCGGCTATCCCGGAAGCCGCACCACGTCACAGCACCCATGGTAACCATGGATACCCGACATATGCCTGCTCCGTTCGGATGCCTTCCACAGCGCGGCAGGCGAATCCACCACGCAGGCGCATGGTGCCTCTACCAATATGAGGAGGGACTCTAAGCTGAGCGATATTGTGCTCTCACCGGCAGAATTGTTATGTGATCACAATTTCATTTTCACGGACTTATTAAGCGCATGTATCAATATTAAGTATAATTCTAATCCACAGATAATAAAAGATACGTAATGAACATGCGCATAGGTATTCCACTGATGCGGGATGTGTGTACAGAAAAGACACCTGCATCTCCACTATTCAAGAGGGATCTCATGTAGGACATGTGTACAAAATAGGATACATGTGTCACTACTATCCAACAGGGGGCATCAGCATAAAATATTAATGTATATTGCCCACATGGTAATGGAGAATATACAACATCTACAGTAATACAATATATATAGAAAATAAGGCATTACTACAGTAATACAATATATGTAAAAGATAAGGCATATAGATGTCCAACTGATGGATTTAGAAAACACATGAACTACACAGTGGAATAGCTAGAGAAAAGTGCCCAATATCACATAAAGGCTACTACTGGTATTACACATCAATTCCTTTAGATATTACAAGTATGCATATATTAAAATCTTGGGACAATTACCGCCCAAAGTTCAATCCAAAAATAGTGGTTAATGCACACAATTATAAAACAAAGGAAGAGAAGAAATCTACAGGTAACTTGAGATACAATCAAAAGATAGGCAGTGTCCATGTTGGAGTAAGATAATCCATCTCAGTCTGCATCGTCCAATATTTCATGGTTTGATAGTAGCCATGGACCTTCAGGGTTCAAGTTATAAAAAGGTCCCATATTTCATGATTTGGTAGTAGCCGTGGACCTTCAGGGTTCAGGTTATAAAAAGCCCATATATACTCAAAACTATTGTTTTTTTAATGTGTATTATATGCTTGATTTTAATCTGTTTTTGTTCTTTTTTTCTTTTAATAGTTTTGAGTATATATGGGCTTTTTATAACCTGAACCCTGAAGGTCCACGGCTACTACCAAATCATGAAATATTGGACCCTATATTGGACAATGCAGACTGAGATGGATTATCTTAAGGGCCCGTCACACATAGCGATATCGCTAGCAATATCGCTATAACATCACTGGTTTTATGACGCAGCAGTGATATTGCTAGCGATATCGCTATGTGCGATACTTACCTCCGACCGGCTCCCCCGCTGGTTATCGCTGATCGCGCGAGAACCGCCTGGGCCGTTTCTCGTCGTCAGCTTCCTGCTATGGCGACGAGCGATGCGTGGACGCGGGCGGGAGGACGTCTTCATCACCTCGTCTGACAGGTAAGTAGCGACCGCCGACCGCTGCTATGTCGCTGGTGAGATATGCCTGTGTGGCAGCTCACTAGCGACAACTTAGCGATGCACCAGCGATCCCGACCAGGTCATATCGTTGTCGGGATCGCTGGTGCATCGCTAACTGTGACTGTACCTTTACTCCAACATGGATAATGACAATTGTATCTCAAGTTACCTGCAGATTTCTTCTCTTCCTTTGTTTTATAATTGTGTGCATTAACCACTATTTTGGGATTGAACTATGGGGTGGTAATTGTCCCAAGATTTTAATGTATGCATACTTGTAATATCTAAAGGACTTGATGTGCAATACTAGTAGTAGCCTTTATGTGATATTGGGCACTTTTCTCTAGCTATTCCACTGTGTGGTTCATGTGTTTTCTACATCCATCACTTGGACATCTATATACCTTATCTTTTATATTTTACAATATTTTATATTGTATTACTGTAGTAATGCCTTATTTTTTATATATATTGTATTACTGTAGTTGTATATTCTCCATTACCATGTGGAAAATATACATTCATATTTTAGGTTGATGCCCCCTGTTGGATAGTAGTGACACATGTATCCTATTTTGTACACATGTCCTACATGAGATCCCTCTTGAATAGTGGAGATGCAGGTGTCTTTTCTGTACACACATCCCGCATCAGTGGAATACCTATGCGCATGTTCATTATGTATTTTTTATTATCTGTGGATTAGAATTATACTTAATATTGATACATGCGCGTAATCTATATTAATATGGTCCGTGAAAATGAAATTGTGATCACATAACAATTCTGCTGCTCAGAGCACAATATCGCTCAGCTTAGAGTCCCTCCTCATATTGGTAGAGACACCGAGCGCCTGCGTGGTGGACTCGCCTGCCGCGCTGTAGAAGGCATCCGAACGGAACCGGCATACGTCGAGTATCCATGGTTACCATGGGAGCTGTGACGTGGTGCGGCTTCTGGGATAGCCGGAAATGACGTGGCGGGACACAGGTGTCGACCGGGCATGCACCGGTTAAGATGGCCGCGCGCATCTAAATGCTATGGGGATTATAAATAGCCCATCTGGCCATAATACAGGTCACATAGCCCCCCGAGGAAGCCCTTACAGCGAAACGCGTCAGAGCACTGGCAGGAATGTCTGACCACCCACATGGGTAAGGAATTTGTTGCGGTGCCAAACTAGTGGTGTTGTCCACAGCATAGTGTGAGGGGATTGGAACGGATAGGTGGCTATAGAGCCAAATAGCTGCATGCAATAGCGTCGCTTTTGCTCTGCTCCCTTATTCACAGCTTGAATTCACCAGTGGTCAAGATATGTTAGTGACAGGGCACTTTATACCCACACATTTTCTTGTTTGAATTTGGGATGCATTGTTCCATTATGTATTATCCCTATATCAATCACTAGCCTGATGGAAACCTTTCTAATGTGGTATTAACCGCTATGTGTCAGGTGGTCTGGACCTTGGATCTACCACCTTACGTATACTCATAATTGTATGTCTGCCTTTTATAGTAAATATTTATTAATTAAAATAAAAATATTTTTTGCACGGAAAAACTTCTTTTGTGCTTTGTATTGCAGTTTTGAGTGCCAAGTGTCTGGGCTTTTTTGAACTCAGCTGTTTTGTAGGCTTCCATAAAAATATATAGTATAATATACAATGGCTCTAGGAAAAAATGAAGACATAAAAATACAAAGATAAATCAAATCATTTCATAAAAAATTGGCTAAAAATGAAAATGAATTGATCCTAGACCTGCGTTGGGAGTCATACATGCTAGGCCAGAGTAAATGTTGGAGGTAAAAAGGTAAGGGAAAAAAAGAGGGAGGGGGTTAACGGAAAAGGGTGAAATTAAAAAGCATATAGCTTGATTTCATGGTTTAGGCCTCTCGGGGCCCGGCTGTCCAAGGTATAAATCCACCTTGATTCAACCCATGACATTGTTTTTAAGTAATCTCCCCTTCTGGGGTTGGGTCGAACCATCTGAATGCCTAAAAAAAGAGACCCCTTTGCAGGACTGATTGTGAACCTCCAGGAAATGTCGGGATAATGGGTGTCCCTTATATCCTTTTTACCATATCATCCACCAGCTACTCCTATAGACAGATTTCCGAATCAGCAATCGAGAAATAACATAAAACATAACTTTTAATAATAAATGTAAAAGCTACCAAAGATAGTAGTGCAAGTAAATCACTAAATCAAAAACCACAAAAAATAAAGGAGGTAACTGTATGAGTCTCTATGACAGATTACTACCAATATATACATGTGGCTATTCCAAGTCCAAAATTTTTGAGAGATTGGACCAGAAAAATACTTGGACTAAACCAGTGCAAAAAAGGCCAAGTAAAAAATGAACAGTTTCCTTATCAGAGGAACTAAAGAGGCCTCTACCCTGTAAAGGTTATCAAGGAATATGCCTATTCATGTATATAATAAGGACATAACAATAAACCCATCAACAAAGAAATGTGAAAAGGAAAGATCTCACCACATGAAGATGGAGGATGTCCAGGATCAGATGTCCCATCAGAGTCATATCAGGTCAGGAAAAAAGGGGGGTTCACCCTATACAAGCCCTGTTTGAACTATAACTGACACCCATGACTCCCGCCCTAACAAGGGCAGTCCACATCTAATCCCTATAAACCATAGCCCTACAAAATCCCTGTGCATCCCGATGCGTTTCGTCACTAAATGACTCTTCAGGGGACATATTAGCACAAGAGGTGGTAATTGGGATCGCATCATTCTACAAAAAGAGACCAAGTGGATTTTTTGTTTGAATACCATGACCCCAAGAGGGCTTAATGATCAACTCAATTTTGGCTGCTACATCTAGGGTTTGATATATGTGTTTAATATTTCCTTTGTATATACTGTAAAATACCTCTTTTTTATATGTTTACGCTACCTTTTATTCGGAGTTTGAATTTTTGTCATTTTCCATCTTGCTTTATTTTGATTCTGGTAATGCTCTCTTCAGGCCTCTGATTGGATTAATATTTTTGGTAATCATTTTATGATTGAGGCCTTTTGGAGATGTATGATCTGTCTATTCGCTTGTAATATTGGCTTATGGACTGTTTTAAGTGCGCATGACGATATTGCCTTCTAGCAGCATTGCGACCTTTGTCGCATGCTTTACTTCCGTTATGTTGGCGCTGCTTTAACATGAGTGCGCATGACCGGAAGTGTGGCGGCCATTTTTTCTGCTGGCACCGATGAGTGCGCATGACCGGAAGTGCAGCGGCCATTTTGCTTTTGGGCGGTATGACGCAACCGGAAACAGGGCGGCCTTTGCCGCGGGATACGCCGGCATTTACACACTATTGCATGGTTTGGAGGGTGGGCGTTTTCCATTGATACACTCATCATGTGCCTGCGTCCCACAGGGACCAATGGTGGACGGCGTGCGTTCCAAGTCATCTCAGGTGGATGTGTTCTATTTGATTGGCAGTTTATTTAAGTGCCCTCCTCATTAGTCTGCCTCACTCCATTTTCATCTTAGGAGGCAGCCTGTATACTCTGTCATGATGCCCAGTTTGTGCTAATATGTCCCCTGAAGAGTCATTTAGTGACGAAACGCGTCGGGATGCACAGGGATTTTGTAGGGCTATGGTTTATAGGGATTAGATGTGGACTGCCCTTGTTAGGGCGGGAGTCATGGGTGTCAGTTATAGTTCAAACAGGGCTTGTATAGGGTGAACCCCCCTTTTTTCCTGACCTGATATGACTCTGATGGGACATCTGATCCTGGACATCCTCCATCTTCATGTGGTGAGATCTTTCCTTTTCACATTTCTTTGTTGATGGGTTTATTGTTATGTCCTTATTATATACATGAATAGGCATATTCCTTGATAACCTTTACAGGGTAGAGGCCTCTTTAGTTCCTCTGATAAGGAAACTGTTCATTTTTTACTTGGCCTTTTTTGCACTGGTTTAGTCCAAGTATTTTTCTGGTCCAATCTCTCAAAAATTTTGGACTTGGAATAGCCACATGTATATATTGGTAGTAATCTGTCATAGAGACTCATACAGTTACCTCCTTTATTTTTTGTGGTTTTTGATTTAGTGATTTACTTGCACTACTATCTTTGGTAGCTTTTACATTTATTATTAAAAGTTATGTTTTATGTTATTTCTCGATTGCTGATTCGGTACTTTGTATCGTGAGAATTTGAGGGTATATAACCCACTTTTTTGCTGTTTATATTATAGACAGATTTCCAAACATTATGAAGCATCCCTACCAACAGGAAACAACTCTGACCTTGAGATTTGTTTCACACCACTCAGTGAGTATCCATATATTCGGAGTTCCCTATATCTCAGTATTGTGAGGTGAATCTGTTTATTTATTTGAACAATATCTTGCTGTAGTGTTTAACGTTTAACAAATTTGGAAGAATGCCAAAAGCCCTGAGTGCAGATAATGGAGCTGAATATACAAGTGGTAAGGTGCAAACCATTTTGAAAAAGGATGGAATCGTGTTCCAGACTACCCTTCTATACAAACCAGAACAAAATGGCATTGCAGAGAGAAAGAACTGTACTCTTTGGGAAAGTGGATGAAGTACGTTGTTTGATGCGAATCTACTTACAAGGTATTGGGGAGAAGCCATCATGACAGCTTGCTATCTTCAAAACAGAGTGCCAGGTAAAGCCACAAATAAAACTCCATATGAGCTATGAAACTGCGAGAAGCCTATCCTGAAGCACCTCAGGATATTTGGAAGCAAAATGTTTATGTATGTTCCCAAAGAAAAACATTCCAAGTGGCAATCACACGCAAAGCAAGGAGTTCTGGTGGGCTATAGTGAAACTCAAAAAGGATACAGAATCCTGTACCCAGAGACCAACACAGTAACAATCAGCAGGGATGTAGTGATTGATGAAAACTCTATTGCTCAAATTCCATGAAGTTACACCAGTTATTCAACCTAAGAAGCAAGAACAAGAATCTCAATCACCAAACCCAGATGCCGAAAGGAAAGCACTGAAGTGTGGATAAGCTCTGAAACCACCAAAGAAGACACAGAAAAACCATGTCAACCTCCAGTCAGGAGATCAGAAAGGCCAAATGAAGGTATCCCAGTTAGACACCTTTCTTATATGGTGAGAACACTTCCTGGACCAGAGCCACAATCATGGCAAGAGATGCAAAAACTGCCTGGTCACGAGAAGTAGAAGTGGGTAAATGCCGCTAATGAGGAGATGGAGTCCCTTCAACACCAGAAATGGGAGCTTACTGAGCTACCACAAGGAAAAAGAGCTATCGGATGTAAATGAGTGTTCAAAAACAAATATGACTCGGATGGTAACGTTCACTGGTTTAAGGCAAGATTGATCGCAAAAGGGTACTCGCAAAAGTATGGTGAAGATTATGATGCTACATTTTCTACAGTTGCGAAGCAAAGCACATTCAGAACTTTAATGTCCGTAGCTGCAGTTCAACAGATGACAGTGAGACATTTTGATATCAAAACAGCCTTCCTACATGGTGACATTGAAGAAGAGTTGTACATGAGCCAATCCGAGGGATATATTAAAAAGTGTGAAGAGCCCCTTGTTTGTAAAATGCAAAAATCTCTCTATTATTATTATTATTATTATTTATTGTTATAGCGCCATTTATTCCATGGCGCTTTACATGTGAGGGGGGTATACATAAAAACAAGTACAATAATCTTAAACAATACAAGTCATAACTGGTACAGGAGGAGAGAGGACCCTGCCCGCGAGGGCTCACAATCTTCAAGGGATGGGTGATAATACAGTAGGCGAGGGTAGAGCTGGTCGTGCAGCGGTTTGGTCGATCGGTGGTTACTGCAGGTTGTAGGCTTGTCGGAAGAGGTGGATCTTCAGGCTCTTTTTGAAGGTTTCGATGGTAGGTGAGAGTCTGATATGTTGTGGTAGAGAGTTCCAGAGTAGGGGTGATGCGCGAGAGAAATCTTGTATGCGATTGTGGGAAGAGGAGATAAGAGGGGAGTAGAGAAGGAGATCTTGTGAGGATCGGAGGTTGCGTGCAGGAAAGTACCGGGAGACGAGGTCACAGATGTATGGAGGAGACAAGTTGTGGATGGCTTTGTATGTCATGGTTAGGGTTTTGTAATGGAGTCTCTGGGCAATTGGGAGCCAGTGAAGGGATTGACAGAGGGGAGAAGCTGGGGAATAGCGGGGGGACAGGTGGATTAGCCGGGCAGCAGAGTTTAGAATAGATTGGAGGGGTGCGAGAGTGTTTGAGGGGAGGCCGCAGAGCATGAGGTTGCAGTAGTCAAGGCGAGAGATGATGAGGGCATGGACTAGGGTTTTTGCAGTGGACTTAAGCAGTCAGCAAGAGCTTGGAACTTGAAAATGAACAAAGTTTTGATGGATGAAGGATTTAAAAGATCGCAAGCTGATCCATGTTTGTGTATGAAAAATGTAGCGAAGGAGTGAATGTATGTTCTCCTATATGTAGATGATGCAATCATGTGTCATCAAGATGAAATGGAAATTGCAAAGCTAGGTGAAATTCTCAACCAGTACTTTGAGACTAAGGACCTTGGAAATGTGACATATTATTTGGGAATCCAAATCCAGAGAGAGGAAGACGGGAGTTTTCTTCTCAACCAAAGTTCTAAAATTTCCACAATACTAAACCAGTTTGGTATGTCAGAAGCCGAAGGTGCGTCAACACCAATGGATCCGTCCTACTTAAAGTTGGAAGGATCTCACTCTTAGAGGTTGTGTGGATGCAGATTGGGCTGGAGATTCAAGTGATCAGAAATCAACAAGTGGTTTCTTGTTCAAGTTAGGAGAAAATTCAATTTCTTGGTCCAGCAGAAAACAAGTGTCAGTCACATTATCTTCTACAGAAGCAGAATATACGTGTGCTGCTTATGCAAGTCAAGAAGTAATTTGGTTGAAACAACTTTTGGAAGATTTTGGCAAGCCATTAGCTCAACCAGCAGTTATCTAAGAGGACAACCAAGGATGAATTAAACATGCAAGCAGTGAGAAGATTAGTGCAAGGACTAAGCACATTGATGTAAAACATCACCACTTATGTGACTTAGTGGAATGTTGTATATTCAAGTTTGTTTATTCCACATGTGAGAATGTTTTTAAAAATTCTAATCAAGATCTTTTACTGTCCAGAAAGCCCACTCCCAAACCCTCAGGTGATAAATTCTGTACCAACTTTATCACCACCTACAGTTCACAACACAAATCTATCAGGATCATCATGGAGGGTCTGTGGCATATTGTCAAAAGAGACCCCATTTTAAACAAAATCATTCCTGAGAAACCTGCTATAACCTTCAGGAAGGCTAAATACTTAAACACATTGGCACCCAGCAGGCTCACTATTCCATCTCACAAGCAGAACAATTCCTTATCCCCTGGCATCTATAAATGTCATCACTCTAAATGTAGTTGCTGTCACAACATTGCACATCAGACTATCCCTTTCTCACATCCCATCACTCAAGAAAAATTCCCCATCAAATACCACCTCACTTGTCTGTCCTCACACGTCATCTATATCATTACATGCACTTGTCCCAAAATCTACGTTGGACGTACCACCCAGGCACTTCATTGTCGGTTAAATTCCCACCGACATAATATTAAAATTGGCTTTCAGAAGCATGGTCTGTCACGTCACTTTGACCTTATACATGGTCGTGACATCAAGAAACTAACTATTTACCCCATTGAACAGATACCAGACAATACACCAAACCGAATCCAGACACTTAATAGGAAAGAGGTGTACTGGATTTACAAATTAAAATCTCTGGAACCCTTTGGACTAAATATTGTTTCTGATGTCTTTTATTAAAAATCCATTTTGTTTTTTTGGAGATTTTTGTCCCTGCCTCCCATGCATACTGAACCCTCCATTGGGATGCTTAGCCTGACTGTCTTGTTTTATCCTTCCATTCCACACATTTGTTTCACACAGAAAGCTCTCTCTTTTAACTGTAGTATTCTCTTCAAGCTTCTGACACTTCCTTGAAGCTCGTGTTAACGCCATCTAGTGCCTCTTTATAATACTACAACCCCCCTTTTTTTACATTGTTACCATGTTTTTATGATTTAATATTAAAACACTACTGCACTTTATTTCAAAAATTTTTTTTTCTTTTTTACAATCGGTATTTTTTTTATATAAGTGCCCTTAATCATTTTTTTTTTTTTTTTTTTTTTTTTAAATTCAGGGTACATCTCAACAGGATCACCTTCGACTGCGCCATTTTTGCGCGCGGTTCGGGTCGGTGGACCGCGGGGACGTCCCGGACGGACGAGCGTCGGCGCATCTTTCATTTTCGCTTTCGTTCCCGCGGAACGCTTTTCGACCTCCCTACAAGTCAACCTCTCCTTGCCTCACCATTACAATTGTGTTTTAAAGGTTTCACACAGTGGATGCGCCCTGTTTTGTTTCTTTTATTTACAAGTTTGTTTATTGTGAGTCTGACAAGATGATAGCTGATGGTATGACAAAGTCATTATGAAGAGCCAAGTTTGTGGACTTCAGAACCGCAATGAGACTAACAGGATAAGTAGTTGTTGAGTGGGGGTTTTGGAATATGTTTGGTGCAACAACTCTATTCTTGTCTATGAGTGTTTAGTTGCTCGATTTGTATGCTGTTCATAAAGTTAGAACAAAAAAACCTCCCAGAGGCTCACACAGGGATAGCATGTGACTTTATTTCCTGTGTCTGTCTATGAGAGAAGCAGCCTGCTGTAAATGCTGCACAAATAGAGACACACAAATGATTTATTCCTGATCTATTAAGCTTATCATTTATTGTTCCTGTTTGTTCCTGAATAAAGAAGCTCTGTTGTCACACGCTTGGAGAGCATCCTGAATAATTCGCTGCCAACAGGGAAACTGCCACAGGAGCAATTGGCGAAGGTCCTGATGCCATATCTTACTGTGGAACCACAGAAGGCATTTATAACATTGTCCTGCAGGATGCCAAGGAGTACAATAACTCAAGGTGGAGAGTATGGAATGTTTGGGCCTAACTTTAGCTGTTTGAGTGCGACGGGTGCACGCACCTCTGGTGCTACTAAAAGGTCCCGACCTGTTACACCTGGTGCAAAAATGCCTGCGGCGTGAACCGTGCTCAGTGTCACAGATTGTTGAAAGAGTGGTAGTGGACCTATTTATTCACTCATTACCTAAATCCATACAAAGCAGGGTTGCCCAGGGAGATCACTAGAATGCAGATGGCCTAGTGAGTCCGGTGGAAAGATATTTGGAGGGGAGAACTTCCTTTGCAGTCAAGGGAGCCCAATTTCACCTGTCAGTGATACTCAAAAGAAGGGGACCATGACTACGTCTGAGGAGAGTACAGAAACCCAGGAGGGGGTCAGAGCCGGGTTCAAGAGGTACACACTATCACATTGTTTGTTGGAGGTGTCGTATCCCGGGTCATATATCAGCCCATTGTCAATTGACCACAGAGCCTATGGACCACAGCAAGAGGTGGCGCTGCTCCTATTTTGCCTAACCTGCCTGCAGCGCTTTTCCTCATCTTGGCTAGAGGTGTCAGGTGCTGTATTCAGGGAGACGCAAAAAACTTTCCTGTGTCCCAGGTCTACATTGACACAGACTGGGATTTCGCGTCCAACACAGTGAGAGTTGTCAAAACCTTGCATGCTTTAGTTGTCGGTCATGATTTTACTCTGTTTTGGGATTTGTGGGGGAAAGCGTCACCGCCTTGTAGCTTGGCTGATAACCAGGTCACAACTGAAGAAATCTTGTCACATGCGACGGCCGATGAGCTTCCGTTGTCGATACTCATTGGCAACAAGGATGAGGAAGCATTGCATGAAGCCAATATCTAAGTTGGAGGTGTCCAGGGGAAACTTTGGAACTGACCAACTCAGGGACTTCAGTAAAAAAAACACTAGGGGAAAAGTAAGGGTGCTAAATGTTGTTCCCTAGGAATCAGGTATCGGTGTTCGGGTTCTGCATTTGGCTGGACCTAGGAGATGAGTCAGGCAAAAGAGCGCCTCCTCAAGGCATGATCCAAGGGTATAGTCCGTTGACTCAGGTGAAACTGACTATACCATTCAAGTATGGGAAAGGGTTGGTGAGGACCATTCTAAAGTTTACCAACCAAAGAAATGGAAGAGCCCTGCCAGATGGGTCATATCAGCTTGGTCAAAACTTGGCGGGATGGGGTTCACAATTGATGAGGTGAAGATGCCCAGTCCCCCGGCTTTGGGCAGAGGGGAAGTGTATGTAATTAAACAACTGGCAGAATCCTATATAGGAGGCCCCTTGAGGGTTAATAAGACCAATATATGGATCCAGGTTTGTTAGGAATGAATAGAGGAGATGAGTGGAACTATTAACACCCATCCTCCAATCCAGTGGGTGCAATAGGTTTAAAAGGACAACTGAGCTGTTCATTCCTTGTCTGAGAGTAGAGGAGAAAACACATCTGGTATTTGGGTCTATATATGCAAGGTGGAAAGACCTGTGTAAATTGCTTTGACTCTGCAAGAGCATTGGACTTTAAATATTGAGCAGCTGAACAACTCTGTTTCTCATACTGCTGTATGCACTCTGTTTTGTTATTACTTTCTGATGGAAGTTTATGAAGTTAATAAACCTTCTTCTAAGACAAGAAACTGCATGTCTGTGTGAACGGTACCAACGAGCTAAATCCCTACAGTACGTAGTGACTGATATGAGCGCTGTATCATGTCTCCATTCAATTCATTAGGCCTGGCACTTATACATGCAGTTAGTATAATTAGTAACTGTATGAATAAAAACATTGAATTACCTTTAAATTTTGAATGTACCAAATTCCATTCTGTATTCAGGCCAAGATTTTTATCAACATCCAGTTTCAGCCCAATCCTAAAAAAATGTTCCAAACAAAATCAGAATACTGATTTTACTATACAAGAGGAAAATATTATCTAATTTAAAGTTATGAGATACGTAGAATTCTCTGCCAAGCACATCCGATAAAAGAAAAATTTGTTGGACCTCCGAGTCAATACAACTACAAGAATAAAGCTACAGTACAAAATATTGGCATCTTTTAGTTCTTTTAACAGAATATATGATACATAGAGTTGAGCGAAACTGGTCGAAAAAATTTAAAAGTCACCGACTTTCGCCAAAGTCGGGTTTCATGAAACGAAACCCGACCTTAGCGTGACGTCAGCCACGAGGTCGGCGACCATCGCGCCAAAGTCGCGTTTCAAAAGATGCTTTTGTGCCCTTTTTCAGCCAATCAGGAAGAACGGACACTGTGGGCAACGTGATGACATAGGCAGCGGTTACCACCATGTTTGTGAAGGGCATGCAAGTGATTGGCTTGCTTTGTGTGGCGTCACAGGGGGTATAAAAGGGCGTGCACACCAACCGCCATGTTACTTATGCTGATCCCAGAATAGGGAGGGCTGCTGCTGCTGCTGATTCTGTAGGGAGAGCGTTAGGCAGGGAAGGAGATACCAAAAACTACTTCTGCTGCTAGCGATTTTGCCAGTACAACACACCAGTTACTGTGCAGTGCAAGGGGAGGCTATATTTCGGTGCATCAGCTCTGTTGGTTATTAGGCTGCCTTTTAAGGCTCCCTGATAGCTGCATTGCTGTTTTCACACTGCTGAGCAAACTGCTTTTTTCAAAGCAATCAAAATTTTATTGTTTTGTCCTGGTGAGTTACTGAGCGTTCATTTTTTCACACACCGTACAGCGGTGTATGCTCCTCACACAGTACCGTGTACCGGCTGTTATCACGGCCAAATTGAAGCTATCTACATGTGTGACTCTGTAAGGAAAAGTCGAGGAGTTTGTCCGTTCAGTATATTTGCTGTTTGATTACATTCAAAACTAGAGAGAGAGACAACGTGTGTTAGTCCGTATACAAAAACAAGGAGCTTGACAATTTTACATACATTGTACAGCGGTGTACGTGCACGCTCCTCTCAGTACCGTGTAACAGCTGTTATCATGGCCAAATTGAAGCTATCTACGTGTGTGACTCTGTAAGGAAAAGTCGAGGAGTTTGTCCGTTCTTACAGACCTACACTCTAGGGAGATTCCCATTCTGTCCAATTCTATATACACGTTGTAGTTAGTCATACACTAGGCAATTTCTGCCTGTCACATTGCGCTGTAATCTGTCCTGGGCCAGAGACAATAGTTCAGCGTCCTCCAATCTACATTGAGATTCAAATTCTCACCAATACTCTATACAGCTTTTGCCTTCTCATACACCAGCCAATTTCTGCCTGTCACATTGCGGTGTAATCTATACTGGGCCTGAGACAATAGTTCAGCATCCTCCAATCTACAGTGAGATTAAAATTCTCACCAATACTCTATACAGCTTCTGCCTTCTCATACACCTGCCAATTTCTGCCTGTCACATAGCAGTGTAATCTATACTGGGCCTGAGACAATAGTTCAGCATCCTCCAATCTACAGAGAGATTCAAATTCTCACCAATACTCTATAGACCCTTTACCTTGTTTTACAGTACCATATAGCTGTTATTTTGGGTACCTTTTTCAAAAAAATGAAGAAGTATGGTGGAAGAGGCCATGGAAGTGGGCGGGGGTTGCCAGCTGATCCTGATGGTGGTGTTGGTGGTGGTGCTTCTGCTGGTTGTGGCAAAAGCACAATAGCACCTAAGGCAGGAGGTGGTGAGCCGGCGTCATTGTCTGGCTCCACAAGGCCTCGTAGGCTCGCTTTTCTGGGAGTAGGTAAACCGCTTTTAAAGCCAGAGCTTCAGGAACAAGTTTTGGCTTACATTGCTGACACAGCCTCCAGCTCTATCTCCTCCTCTTCTGAAGTTTCAAAAAATAAAAGCACTGCGTCGTCAGTGGAGGCTCCTGGTCAGGAACAACACCTTTCCTTGTGTCCTTCACCCCTACCAAAAGTGAAGGATGCGGCAGGCCACACTACAGATTACTCCATGGAGCTCTTTTCTCATACCATGCCTGGGTTATCAAGTCAAATCGTGAATTCCCCAGTCCAAGATGAATCTGACATGGAGTGCACTGATGCACAGCCACTGCTAGATTTATCTGCTGGTACATTCACTCAGAGCACTACATTGTCCTCGCAGTGTACTGAGCCAGAATCTGACCCTGATGAAACTCATGTGCCCCTTCCCGCATACTATACCACCATACACGGAAACACAGAGGAAGGTGCACATGACCTTAAAGAGGAGGTGATGGATGACCCAGTTGTTGACCCAGATTGGCATCCATTGGGGGAAGAGGGTGCCGCTGCCAATAGCTCAGAAGAGGAGGAGGAGCATCCGCAGCAGGCATCGACATCGCAACAGCTGTTATCTGGCAGGCCCGGAGCAGTCCAAAAACGGGTTACAAAAAGAAAAAAAGAGTTGCAGGACAGCTTGGCCAGACAGTCAAAATAGCACAGTGTGCAAGGCCTCAAAATGTCTTCCATAGTAGGAAGAGTGCAGTGTGGCACTTTTTTGAACAAAATCCTAATGATCAGGCAAAGGTTATCTGTAAGAAGTGCGCAAAGACCTTTAGCCGAGGGAAAAATCTAAGAAATTTGAATACCAGTTGCATGCTTAGACATTTAACCAACATGCACTTGCAAGCGTGGACGGACTACCAAACCTCACGTACCACATGTGCAACTGCTCCCAAAGAAGGTAGTTAGCAACGCTACATTGTTTCCCCCACTGTAAGCCCACCGTTTAGCACACCACCAGCAACAAATGTTGAGGTGTCGTCGCAAGGCCAAAGCAGTCAGGGAATCGCAATGTTATATCAACGAAAGACTGAATCTAGGCCATCAGAAAGAACACCAACTCCATCACCATCATCAACCCTCTCTCATTCCGCCATGTCCACCGCTAGTTCCACCATATGCAGCTCTCAAGTCCAGCTCACCTTACCAGAGACTATGAGTAGGACAAGAAAGTACTCATCCTCTCATCCGCGTACACTGGGTTTGAACGCCCACATTGCCAAACTAATCTCGCTAGAGATGATGCCCTACCGGTTGGTTGAAAGCGCAGCTTTCCGCGAACTCATGGCCTACGCAGTACCACGCAATGACCTACCCAGTCGCCACTTCTTTTCTCGCAAAGCCATCCCAGCCCTCCACCTTCATGTGAAAGACCGCATTGTCCATGCACTCAAGCAATCAGTGAGTGGAAAGGTGCACCTCACAACTGATGCATGGTCCAGTAGGCATGGCCAGGGCTGTTATGTGTCCATCACTGCGCACTGGGTTAATGTGGTGGATGCAGGGTCCACAGGGGACAGCGGTGGTGGGCCAGTGCTGGCTAGCCCACGGTATAGGAAATGTGACGTCTGCCTGCGGGTCTGGGCTGCAGCCAGGCAACACCCCGAGAAACACTGATACCCTTTACCCCTATACAGGGATCTGGATTTATAGCAGAGCCCAGGAGGCGCTGTCTGAATAGGAGCAATGACCAGAGCAGGACGGTCGCCAGAAAGGTGTTCCAATACGGGACACAAACGTGGAGATATGCAAGTCTAAACCAGTCGGACAGCAATGGTACAAAAACGGTAGACAGAAGCAGAGTCAGATTCAGGCCGAGAGTCATAAACCAGGAGAGTAGCAGAGGTACAGAATCGTTAGGCAGAGGCAGAGTCAGATTCAGGCCGAAAGTCATAAACCAGGAGAGTAGCCGAGGTACAGAATCGTTAGGCAGAAGGAGAGTCAGAAGTCCAGGTCAAAGTCAGAGTCAGTCAGAAAGTAATTCGCACAGTAACACACGGGGGGAACCAAGAATATATCCGGCGGCTTGCAAGACCAGTCCCAAGGTATTTCAGGGATCTGGTCACCCCTCATAGGTTCCTGAACTGATGATGTCATCAGTACCGCCCCCAGGACCAGGCCAGATGGAGATGCAGTAACCTCTTGATGACTGACAGAGGGGCGGAGCCTGCGTCCACCAGATGCCTGCGCAGGTGCCCTTACTCTGTCAGCACCATAACTCCCGGGCGAGCCATAGCGCCTCCTAGTGACCACGACAGGAGCAGAAGACCCAGAATTTAACGGCGACGTGACAGACCGGCGCCTCCTAGAGGCTAAAGCCGGGACAGTAGGCTCTGAGCCTGACGTGACAGAACCACGGCCCCTTACAGTGGCCGAGGCAGGAACAGCCGTCCCTGAGTCTGACGATAAAGTGGCGGTACGGCGCCTCCTAGTGGCCGCGATCGGAACAGCAGGCCCTAAGTCTGGCGGAAACGTGACAGTACCCCCCCCTCCAAGAGGGGCCTCCGGACCCTTAAAACCCGGTTTATCAGGGTGAAGGAGGTGAAACCTTCTAATCAACCCCTTGGCATGAATGTCACTAGCGGGGACCCAGGACCTCTCCTCTGGGCCATAGCCTTTCCAATGAACTAAATATTGCACAGACTTTCTCACTAAACGGGAATCAAGGATGCCCTGGACTTCGTACTCCAAGGCACCCTTGACCAAAACTGGAGGAGGAGGGGATTGGACGGGACGAATTGGGGAGCGGTACACCTTGAGAAGGGATTTGTGGAAAACATTAGGAATTTTAAAAGCCTGAGGGAGCTTTAAACGAAAGGCTACCGGGTTAATTACTTCTAATATCTCGTAGGGACCAATAAACCTGGGCCCCAGTTTGGCAGACGGCACCTTAAGCTTAATGTTTCTGGTAGACAGCCAAACTTTGTCCCCAACTCCTAGGTGCGGCCCCGTGGACCTCCGTTTATTTGCGGCCGAAGCCTGCCTGACCTGGGACCCTTTCAAGTTTGTGTTCACCTCTGACCAGATTGTCCTTAAGTTACGTATGGAATTCTCTACTCCCGGAAGCTCCGACATCTTGGCCGAAAAGGAACCAAAACGTGGGTGCAAACCATGATTGCAGAAGAACGGGGTGGTTTTGATAGATTCCTGGTATTGGTTATTTAGAGCGAACTCAGCTAATGGGAGATGTTCCGCCCAATCAGACTGATGTTCCGAGACATAGCAGCGAAGATATTGCTCTAGAGCCTGGTTGGTACGCTCCGTTTGACCATTGGTCTCAGGGTGGTAAGCGGAGGAGAAGGATAATTCAATACCAATACGTTTGCAGAATGCCCTCCAGAATTTGGAAACAAACTGGGTACCTCGGTCGGACACGATATTCTCTGGAGCGCCATGCAGCCTTATCACATGAACAATAAACAACTTACTCAGAGTTTCTGAATTAGGTAATCCAGAGAGGGGAACGAAATGACATTGCTTACTGAACCTGTCCACCACCACCCAGATACATGTTTTCCCCTCTGAGGGTGGTAGGTCAGTAATGAAGTCCATGGAGATGTGGGTCCATGGACTCTCTGGAGCGGGCAAGGACTGGAGCCAGCCGGCAGGCCGATTGTGAGGGGACTTGGCGCGAGCACAGATTTCACAAGCTAGTACAAAATCCTTGCAGTCCTTAACTACCGTTGGCCACCAAAAACTCCTAGTCACAAGTCTGGCGGTATTATTGACCCCAGGATGGCCTGCCAGGACAGAGTCGTGCGACTCCTTCAGAACTTGTAGGCGAAACGGCGCTGGAACAAATAATTTCTGGGGGGGCGTCGAGTCAGGGGCTGGTTCTGGGGATCTACGGATCTCCTCCAGAAGGTCCAGAGACACAGCCGACACAACAATACCATTGGCCAGTATTGGAACTGGCTCCGAGTCCTCAGCCTGTGAGGGGCAGAAACTTCGAGAGAGAGCATCAGCCCTCACATTTTTGGTACCAGGACGAAAGGTTATTAAGAAGTCAAACCTAGAGAAGAACAAGGCCCACCTCGCTTGTCTAGGATTTAATCTTTTAGCTGATTCCAGGTAAGTCAGATTCTTGTGATCTGTAATCACAGTGATCTTATGTTTGGCGCCTTCGAGGAAGTGGCGCCATTCCTCGAAGGCCCATTTGATCGCCAATAACTCCCGATTACCTATATCGTAATTTTTCTCAGTGGGAGAGAATTTGCGGGAGAAAAAGGCACATGGGCGAAGCTGAGTGAGTGATGCAGTGCCTTGCGACAGCACTGCTCCCACTCCGACCTCAGAGGCGTCCACCTCTACAATAAACGGGCGGTCCAGATCAGGCTGAACCAAAACTGGGTTGGCTACAAAGCACTCTTTTAACAAAGCAAAAGCCTGAATTGCCTCAGGGTTCCAATTGGTCACGTCTGCCCCTTTTCGGGTCAAATCCGTGAGAGGTTTAGCAATTTCGGAGAAACCCCTGATGAATTTTCGGTAATAATTTGCAAACCCTAAAAATCGCTGCAGCGCTTTTAGCGACTTGGGTTGCACCCAAGTTTTAATAGGTTGGATCTTGGCAGGATCCATACGGAAGCCTGTGCTTGAAACCACATATCCTAAAAATTGTACCTCCTCCGCAAAAAAAACACATTTCTCCAGTTTAGCGAACAGGGAGTGTTCTCGCAGTCTCTGCAGTACGGAGCGAACGTGCTGAGCATGTGTCACAGGGTCAGCAGAATAAATCAAAATGTCATCTAAATAGACGACGACATACACCCCACAAATGTCCCTGAAAATGTCATTTACAAAGTGCTGGAACACGGCAGGTGCGTTACTGAGTCCGAAGGGCATTACCAGGTACTCAAAGTGGCCAAGAGGGGTATTAAAGGCTGTTTTCCACTCATCCCCGTCTCTTATGCGGACTAGATTGTATGCCCCCCGGAGGTCCAGTTTAGTAAACCAACGGGCTCCCATTAGCTGATTAAAAAGATCAGGGATGAGTGGAAGCGGATACTGGTTCTTAATGGTAATTGCATTCAATTCCCGGTAATCAATGCAGGGTCTGAGACCACCATCTTTCTTTTCTACAAAGAAGAAGCCAGCTCCAACTGGTGAAATGGACGGTCTGATAAACCCTTTTCTTAGGCTATCCGCTATGTACTCGTTCATAGCCTGACGCTCTGGACCTGAGAGATTAAATATTCTCCCTTTTGGGAGACGGGCATCTGGAATCAGATCTATAGGGCAATCATACTTTCTGTGAGGGGGTAGCTTTTCAGATTTTGCAATAGAGAAGACATCCTCAAAATCTCTGAAGGCAAACGGTATGTGGAGGGGTTTAACTTTAACTTGATTTACTGTTAGCGACATGCAGTTTTCCTGACAGTGTGAACTCCAGCGTATAACATCGCCTAGGTGCCAGTCGATGACTGGGTTATGCTGGCGTAGCCATGGCATCCCCAATATGACTGCAGCAGACAAATTATCCATCACAAAAAATGACATAACCTCGGTATGCAATGCTCCCACCGACATAGTGATTTTGTCAGTAACAAATTTAACCCCCTCCTGGACAATAGATGTGCCATTAATAGCTGTAGTTTTTATAGGGGCATTAAGTTTTAATAGGGGTACACCGAGACTTTTAGCAACCAAAGAATCCATAAAATTCCCTTCAGATCCACAATCCACATATGCGTTCACACACTGAGATTTCTGACCAAAAGAAAGGGCAATAGGCAATAAAACTTTAGCCGCATCTGCGGGCAATACCTGTGCCCCTGGGCAACCATAGCCAGAGTTGCCCAGAGGCCGATGTCTCAGTAGTATGGATCTCTGACGCTCAGCTCTCTCTCTGAAGGCTCCAGACTGCAGCATACTGGTGCAGGAAGATGAAAGTGCTCCTTCCGGCTGTGCACTGAACCAGGTGTTTAGGCCAGAAATCAGCTCAGTCAGAAGAAGGGAGAGAAAAAAAAAAAAGGTTCAGGGAGACTGCTTTTGTATATGGTGGATATATACACAAGAAGCAGTTTTTTTGTATGTGGCCGGATATAATGTGACGTCTGCCTGCGGGTCTGGGCTGCAGCCAGGCAACACCCCGAGAAACACTGATACCCTTTACCCCTATACAGGGATCTGGATTTATAGCAGAGCCCAGGAGGCGCTGTCTGAATAGGAGCAATGACCAGAGCAGGACGGTCGCCAGAAAGGTGTTCCAATACGGGACACAAACGTGGAGATATGCAAGTCTAAACCAGTCGGACAGCAATGGTACAAAAACGGTAGACAGAAGCAGAGTCAGATTCAGGCCGAGAGTCATAAACCAGGAGAGTAGCAGAGGTACAGAATCGTTAGGCAGAGGCAGAGTCAGATTCAGGCCGAAAGTCATAAACCAGGAGAGTAGCCGAGGTACAGAATCGTTAGGCAGAAGGAGAGTCAGAAGTCCAGGTCAAAGTCAGAGTCAGTCAGAAAGTAATTCGCACAGTAACACACGGGGGGAACCAAGAATATATCCGGCGGCTTGCAAGACCAGTCCCAAGGTATTTCAGGGATCTGGTCACCCCTCATAGGTTCCTGAACTGATGATGTCATCAGTACCGCCCCCAGGACCAGGCCAGATGGAGATGCAGTAACCTCTTGATGACTGACAGAGGGGCGGAGCCTGCGTCCACCAGATGCCTGCGCAGGTGCCCTTACTCTGTCAGCACCATAACTCCCGGGCGAGCCATAGCGCCTCCTAGTGACCACGACAGGAGCAGCAGACCCAGAATTTAACGGCGACGTGACAGACCGGCGCCTCCTAGAGGCTAAAGCCGGGACAGTAGGCTCTGAGCCTGACGTGACAGAACCACGGCCCCTTCCAGTGGCCGAGGCAGGAACAGCCGTCCCTGAGTCTGACGATAAAGTGGCGGTACGGCGCCTCCTAGTGGCCGCGATCGGAACAGCAGGCCCTAAGTCTGGCGGAAACGTGACAGGAAACAGTTGGCTGTAGGTGTTCAACCCTCCTCCTCCTCCTACAGAAGCGAAAGCTCATCCACAGAGTGCAGTCGCATGAGCACTCCATCCGCAGCTGCCAGTGTAGCACACGAGGTGTCCCTCTATCGATCAGCTAGTCGAAAGCGTCAGCAGGCTGTGTTGCAGATGATGTGTTTGGGCGACAGACACACCGCGGAGGTACTGGCCGACTTCTTTCAACGACAAACTGAGTCATGGCTGGGCAGTCTACATCTTGAAGCAGGCAAGGTAGTTAGTGATAACGGCCGAAATTTTGTGGCAGCCATAGCCCTTTCAAAACTCAGACACATACCTTGCTTGGCTCACACCTTGAACCTGGTGGTGCAGTGCTTCCTCAATAATTATCCTGAGTTAACAGGCCTGTTCCATAAGGTTCGAAGACTGCTCGCACATCCGCCGGTCGCCGGTACACTCCAGTCATATGCAGAAGCTGCAGCAATTGCTCCACTTTCCCAAGCACCGCCTAATTATCGACGTTGCAACAAGGTGGACTCCACCCTGCGCATGGTTGAGCGGCTGTGCGAACAGAGGCAGGCCGTAATGCATTTGTGGGAGGATACACGGGCAGGCACTTTGAGGGCAGACATGGAGTTGACAGGTGTGCAGTGGTCGAAGCTGAAAGACCTCTGTAAAGTCATTCAGTGTTTTGAGGAATGCACACGGTTGGTAAGCGCAGACGATGCCATCATAAGCATGAGCATCCCACTTATGCGTCTGCTCATGCAAACTTTGACGCACCTTAAGGAGCAGGCATCTGCAGCCGAGGTAGATGAGGAGGAAGAGGAGGAGGGAAGCCTTGATGACAGTCAGCCATTGTCTGCTCCGGGACCTCTCCTGGACGAGGTGGAGGAAGAAGAGGAAGAGGAGGAGGAGGATGATGATGGGGATGATTATTTAGGTGAGGAGGATGCTTCTCATGGGGCAAGAGAAAATGTTGGCGTGGCAAGGTCTGGTACAGGGTTTGAGCGTGACTGGAGGGATGTGGATTTGCCAGAAAGTGCTCCTCCACCCAGCACTCGCAGTGCATCATTGACACCTGGAACATTGGCCCACATGTCAGATTATGCCTTGCAGATCCTAAAAAGGGACCCCCGCATTGCCAAAATGATGAACGATGACGACTGCTGGTTGGCCAGCATCCTGGATCCACGCTATAAAGGCAAATTCCAAAACATAATGCCACAGGAGAACCTTGACCTAATATTGGCTAACAAACAAGCAACTCTGGTAAACCGGTTGGTTGAGGCATTCCCAGCACACAGCAGCGGTGATGGTTCTCGCACGAGCCGTAGGGGCCAGGGGCAGCTTGGAAGAGGTGTTCGTGGTGCACACATCAGAAGTGGCATTGGAGACAGGGGTTTCATGACCATGTTGTGGACTGATTTTTCAAGTCCCGCTCACACGACTGGTAATACTGCATCGATTGAAAGTGACAGGAGACAGCAGTTGTCAACTATGGTTACAAACTACTTCTCGTCCCATATCGATAGTCTCCCGCACAGGTCATTCCCATTTGACTATTGGGCCGCTAAACTGGACACCTGGCCTGAATTGGCACAATATGCCTTACAGGAGCTCCCTTGCCCAGCTGCAAGTGTGCTATCAGAAAGAGTCTTCAGTGCAGCTGGATCAATCCTGACAGAAAAAAAGACTCGTCTGTCGACCCAAAATGTGGATGATCTAACCTTCATTAAAATGAACCATGCATGGGTTTCCAAGGATTTTGTCCCACCTTCCCCTGATGACACCTAGGTTGCCAGAAAAATGACTTGCTTTGGTCCTCCTCTTCCTCGCACTTGCCCAATTTCGCCTTTTGCAGCAGCTGAATGTCCAACATCAACATATGCCATTTTGTAAACCTCCCTGACTGGGCTGCTTCCACCCCATGGCCGGGGTCACCACCTAGCGCACCCATCCGTGCGAGTGCCGTTGCCCTGGACAGGTGGGTGGGCCGACTCTTGGGCGCGGGTACTGGCACAGGGTCCCTCATAGTGCAATCAAGTGTCTCTAACGGTGGGGGTGCACACCCGCCGTCAGACACACCGCCGTACTATGAGGGGCCCAGTGCCAGTACCGACACCCACGAGTGTGCCCCCCTTGCTTGGGCAGGGCCACAGCATTTGCAATGTTTACCTCTCCCTGCTCCTCAGCTGTGTAGTCTGGGCTGTCAAATCCTTCACTGGGACTGCCACTACAAATTTGTTGAACTGATAGATGATGGTTAAGACGTAGCTATGCCCTGTCCCACTGGCCGGGCTCTAGCTTCAGATGATCAATGGCTTCCATTTCTTATGGACCTCGACTCACAATGACATGCAGTGGTGGTTTATCATCAGCTTTCACAGTTTTCCTACTCACAGACGCGTGACATTCCGGCGCACATTTTTAAATGTGCCCTGTCATGCCAATCCCATAGAATCGCCTACGGCCTGTGGCTTCTGTCTTTTGCACTCCAAAGTTACGTGACAGATCATGATAGGCAGTGAGCAACATGTTTACATCTCTCCCTGTGATTAAAATTTGATGGAGATGAGTAACGCTGATGGGATCAACGGTACTGCGATACAGCAACACTTTCTTCACAAAGTTATGTTTTCGCTGTCTCCACACACAAATTAATTGAGGGCCAGCATCGCCTCAGAATTGTGACCGCAGTTTTTCCCGTGATTGTTAATTAAATTCCTAGATTTCTGCAATCACTAGACTTTATGTCAGTAATTGTATGCATCTCATTTCCTATGTCAGAGAGGCTGGACTGTCTTACTGAGACAGAAATATATATGAAGATTTAAAAATACCACCAAAAGTGTATACTGGTGTACGCTTCAAAAACATTTCCTTTTTTCTACTTTTTAGATTGTTGTCTAATCCATGCTAAGACCACGGAGATTTTAAATGTTTAAACTATGCTATATATACCTGCTATCCAGTGATAATGTACCATTTCTCACCTTTGTCCAATCACGTCTAATCCATACTGGGCCTGAGACCATCTGAGCCTGCCTCCTGATCTATAGACATAGGTTTTTATTGTGTAAACTATGCTACATATATACGTGTTATCCGGTGAAACTGTACCCTTTATCAACTTTCTACAATGTTGTCAAATCCATACTGGGCCTGAGAACGGCTGCCGAGCTGTTAAGCAAGCTACAGCACCTGTGGTTTGGACACGTAAATTTTTCATTTTGTCAGGAATGCCGGTTAGGCCTAATTCCGTAATTGCTGTTGACCTGCACTTACTGGGAAATCATCGTTTGCGGGGAATAATTGGAATCCCAGATCCCCATCACTAACGGTGTTCAGCGGGTTATCAGCACCTGTAAGTGACAAAAGCTGGTCCTTTCAGTGTAGCGCGCATGCAGCCCCGGACATGTAAGGGCATGATAGACCTGTTATTGCTCGATCTCACATGCCAGAGCCTCGCGTATCCCTCTAGTAAGCTTGACGCGTACCGCGGGGGCATGCCGGAGTCTCGGTCGTCAACAGAATAAAGCTGAGAAATCGCTAGCACAACTACAAACGGACTTACCACACCACACACAGAAACGACAAAGCTTGCAATCTGTCCATCTTTTCTGTAGCTTGTATAGTTGTGGTTTCCCGGGTGGAGTCCAATTAAGCCACAGGCTCCACTCCTGGTGGTGCCCTTTTGGACATTCCTTTAAGGTTCAGCTTTGCAATCATACAGCCCCCGGAAACCAAACACTTTGCCTTCATGGACGCAGTTTGGAGGTTCGTGGGAATAACGCCGACCCATTGGCAGTTGTCATAATTTATTGGTGGGCAGTCCAAAGCTATATGATCGTGTTCGATTTCAGAATTTTTTTTTTTTTTTGGTTTGTATTTTACATTTTTATTCCAGCCTTTCTTGACTTCATAAGGGCATGACAAGCCTATATCTGTGTCTCCTCCACCTCCTCCTTTTACTCCTCCACCTCTTTTCTAAATGTAGTTGCCTTTTCCATATGTTATTTTTGTCTTCTGAGCATTTTGTCTGCTTTGGGACACCTTTAAAGGTGTTTTGTAATTGTTTTCTATGTGTTTGTATGTGTTTGCCTGCCATTGTTTTGAATGGGGTTCGACGGTGTTCTTCGAACGTTCGACGAACATTCTACGAACTTGTCTCTTGTGTGACGAACCAAAATACTAGCAGGGTGGCTCAACACTACTCCTGATATATCGAAGTACATTGTTAATGTTTAAACTATGCTATATATACCTGGTATCTGGTGATACTGTACCCTTTCTGCCAGGAAGTCCTCCTCCAACCAACACTCTAAGTGTATCATTGACACCTGGAATATTGTCCCACATGTGTGATTATTTCTTGCAGATCTTCTTGTTATATTGTGGTGTGATCCATCCTGAGTGTGTGAGTGTCTATGGGTTACTCCTGCAATTTAGATGTACATTTAAAAATTACCCCAACACTTTATGCAGCTCTACGCTTGTGATACATTACCCATTTACTACTTGTTATATTCTGGTCTAATCCAAACTGACCAAGTGAGAGTTATTTTCAGACTGTGGAAATAAATGCTGAAATTGACAACAATGACACCTACACTGTGTACAGCTGTACTCTTGAGATCCATTACCGTTTTACTGCTTTTTAGATTGTGTTGTAATCCAATACGGAGTCTGAGAGTGTCTGTGTGTGCCTCCTCAAATATCTACGGAGATTTAGAATGTTTAAACTATACTATATATACCTGCTATCTGATGATACTGTACACTTTGTCTACTTTTTATATTCTTGTCTAATCCATACTGAGCCTGTGAGCGTCTCTGTGTGACTGATGGAATATAGGGAGATTGACAATTATCCTTTGACTGAATAGAACTGTACGCTTCTGATACAGTGCCATATATCTGATGTTATTTTGAGTCTATTGTCTGCAAAATTTTGAAGTTTGGTGGAAGAGGCCGCGGACGATGTCGTGGGGGGGGGCCAGCTGGTGCTGATGGTGGTGGTGCATCTGCTGGTAGTGGCAAAAGCACAATAGCAGCTAAGGCAGGAGGTGTTGAGCCTGCGTCATGGTCTGGCTGCAGAACGCCTGGAAGGCTACCTTTTCTGGGAGTAGGTTAAGCGCTTTTAAAGGCGGAGCATGAGGAACTGGTTTTGGCTTACATTGCCGAAACAGAGTCCAGCAAATATGCCCTCCTCTTCTGAAGTTTCAAAAAATGCAAGCACTGAGTCGTCAAGTGCTGGCTCCTGGTCAGGAAGAACCCCTTTCCTTGTGTCCTTCACCCCCACCAAAAGTGAATGATGCAGCAGGCCACACTTCACATTAGTCCATGTAGCTCTTTCTATCATACCATGCCTGAGTTATCAAGTCAAATCGTGAATTCCCAAGTCCAAGATGAATCATACATGGAGTGTGGGTGGCCAGCCAGGGCAGTGGGGTTAATTGGTACCTGGCCGGTGTCTCACAGGGATGTGTCACGGTGGTGATGACCCGTTCCGTGGCCCTGGGCATCCATGCAAAGGGGTGAATTACGTTTATAGGTGAATGATACTTGACGCCACCTGTCGCTTCTGATTAGATTGACCAGCGCTGCAGTGTCGCTTCTCTGGGACAGATGTTGTGGTGCAGCTAAGATGTAGAAGCCCTGCACAGGTAGGGCCGTAGTTGCAGGGCAGATGAAAGAGTTGGTAGATGGTGTGCAGTGCAGGATGTAGCAGAGCCGTGCGCCAGGCGCAGGAGAAAGATGACAGACACAGTCATGCAGTTCCTTTACCTGTACTTGGTAAGTGCCGTCCAGGACCCAGAGTACAGATGGAGAAGGAGTTGGTCAGCCTGGAAGCCAATTTGGAATTCTCTCTCTGCAGATAGGTAGTGTGGCCTCCGTTCTAGCGCTTATCTGAGGTATTCGCAGTGCTGAGTTCAATGAAGTTCCCCCTGTTGACTCTCTTTTGGAACTTTCTCGTATGGCAGGCAGCTGTAGCCTTTTCCTTCTGGCTCCCACAAGTCGATGCTGGGGCCTCCGAGCCTTAGTTGGGTACAGAGCATTTACAACTGCTACTTCCTCCGGTTTCGGCTGCAGGAACGTCAGTGTCCCTACAAACTCGGAGACCGGAATCCGGACCATGCGCTCCAGCTAGGAGTGAGCCTTAACTCTGCTCATCCTCCAGCTCCCCTTCTCACGTCCACACACTTCCCCTTCCCTGCACAGAGTGCCCTAACTTACCTCCTCCCGACCACAGAGAGCAGCTCCTCAGCAGTCAGGTTCAGAGGTCTCCCTGCTGGCCTGGAGTGGGAAATGGGTTGTGTGTTGGTTGAACTCCTTCGTTGCTCCCAAGCATGTCATCACACTCCCTAGGAGGAAGGTAATTCCACTGTGGCGACCGTACTCCTGGGGACGCCACAAGTGCACTGATGCCCACCCACTGCTAGATGATTCTGCTGGTACATTGACCCAGACCACTGCATTCCCCTCACACTCTACACAGCCAGAATGTGACCCTGAGGAATCTCAGGTTCCCCTTCCCGCATACTATACCACCTTACAAGGTGACAAAGAGGAAGGTGCAGATGAAAGTGCAGGTTCCTTGAGCAGGTGGGGGGCATACTCATGGGCGATGGCACTGGCACAGGGCCCCTCATAGTACGCAAAAGTGTCTCTGCCGCCACCCGCCATCAGACACACCGCCACACACCACCGTACTATGAGGGGCCCTGTGCCAGTGCCGTCGCCAACGAGTGGGCCCCCCTGCTTGCTCCGGATCACAGCACTTGCAACGTTGAAATACTTACCTCTCTCTGCTCCACCGCCATGACGTCTTCCGCGTGTCCTGACAGTGATATTCTGATCAGAGAGCACAATGACATCACATCTGTACGTCCTCTGCCTAAACAGCAAAGTGCAATGAGATGGAAGATGGGGACGACGAGGAGTCCAGACTAGTACAGGGATTCCCTAGCGAGGAGACTTATTTAATTGTTTTCAATGGTGGGACAGCAATTTTTGGGGAGCACTATACTCTGGAGAATGATATATGGGGCCCACCATACACTGGAGCATTCCAAAGGTGGACATCAGACACTGGAGCAGCATTTACAGGGCCCATTATACACTGGAGCATGAGAAATGGGGCCCATTATATATGGAGCATTATTTGGGCCCATAAAACAGTGGAGCTTCATCCATGGGGACCAACATATACTGTAGCATTATGTGGAGCTCATCATATACTGTTTCAAACATTATATGGGACCAATGATTCTGTATGGAGAAATATATGGGCCTCATTACTCTGTATAGTGCACTATGCGGTGCCCATAATACTGTATGGAGTAATATACTGTCCATTTTTGAAGCTATTGGAGAATTTAAAATCGGTATCAGTCATGAGATGTTAAAAGTGAAGTATTTTTCATTGTACTATACCGCTATTTCTCTACCGTATAGGAGCATCATGAGTTGTAGTATGTGTTAAAGGGGCGCTCTTTGGCCCAGGGCACATGAAAACCTGGAGCCAGCCCTACCCCTCCACAACTTTAGCCAAATAACCCCCAGTTTTCAGTGCGTAACTATTATTATGAAGTAAATTAAGGTTGACAAGCTTCAGTAATAAAAATTGATGTTTTTGCCATTCAAATGAGCACTGTAGGTGTGTTTCCTGTCCTCCACTCCCTGCCGACTTTGCTTCCCCATTGACTTGCATTGGGTTTCGTGTTTCAGTCGGCCTTCGACTTTTCACGATAATCGGCCGATTTCGTTCGACCCGACTTTTGAGAAAGTCGGGTTTCATGAAACCCGACTCGACCCGAAAAAAGGCAAAGTCGCTCATCTCTAATGATACGTAATGAAGTCTGACTTCTTCGGTGCTCTGCTGTAACTGTGGAGAGGAGGTGTATGTGGCTATTTAGTTCATTGCTGCAGAAAATTCACAAGTGCGAATGCTGCTCTTGCAATGGTTGTTTTTTTGTGACTCATAAAATGGGGTCCTGATGTGATCCCCAGCGGGGATAAGGAAAGCCAGAAACAAGTCATTGCGTGCCAAGATCAAAACCGAGAGATACGGGATGTACCGTCGACTGAGAAGTAGGGGTAATCAAGTCGAAGCCAGAGGTCGAAGCCAGAATGCGTAGTGCGGTACAATAGGGACAAACTGTAACGGAGGTCAGAACCGAGGAAGACAAAAGTACCAAAATGTGAGACAGAGAACAGAGTGAGCAGACAGACCAGGTCATACACGGGAAGCAATCAATCAATGCAGTATACATGCACACCAGGGGGCCAGGCACACAGTCAGAGGAAAATGATAACGCAATCACCAATTTCTTGCAGAAAGCCCTCCAAAACTTGACAACAAACTGCACACCCCTATCAGTCACCACATTAACAGGCACACCATGAAGCCAGACTACGTGTTGTATAAATAAGCGGGCCAAAGTTTCAGCAGATGGTAGAGCAGGCAGAGGTACAAAATGAGCCTATATGGAGAACCTATCAACCACTACCCACACCTCAGAGTTTCCCTTAGAAAAGGGAAGATTTGTGATAAAATCCATGGACAGATGTGTCCATGGTCTATCCGGAATTGGCAAAGGCACCAACTCCCCGGCCAGCAATGAGAACTCTTCGAACGGGCACAAACCCCACATGCAGACACAAACTTTTTAATATCTGCTACCATCGATGGTCACCAGAAACCCCTAGCCACTGCTCCACGTGTGGCCGAAACCCCAGGATGGGCACTCAGTGCAGAATCATAAAACTCCTGCAGGAGTCTGTGACAGAACCATTCAGGTACAAAGAATTTGCCTGGAGGTTTATTACAGGGGGCCAGTGCCTGGGTCTCTAAAACCTGTCTCTCTAAGTCAGATCAAGTTTTGGCCACCACCACCCCTGGCTGAAGAATGGTGGAAGGAGGCACTGGAGGGGACACAGGATCAAAGCTTTGGGATAAAGCATCTGCCTTAACATATTTAGATCTGGGGCGAAAAGTGATGGTAAATAGAAATCGGGGAAAAAAAAGCGCCCACCGAGCCTGTCTGGGGGTCAATCTTTTGGCAGACTTGATACGGGCTAAATTTTTGTGATCAGTGATCACGGTTACAGGGTGAACTGCCCCCTCCAAATAATGCCTCCATTCTTCGAAGGCCAACTTGACCGCCAAAAGCTCCCTATTGCCTACATCATAATTTCTTTCGGCAGAAGAGAACTTCTTAGAAAAGAAGGCACAAGGTTTAAGATTAGTAAGGATGGCAGGACCCTGAGACAAAACTGCCCTCAACCCTACCTCAGAAGAGTCAACCTCTACGATAAAAGATTTAGATGGATCTGGCTGGACCTACACAGGAGCGGAAGAAAAACATTTTTTCAAAGCCAGAAAAGCATTTTTGCAGGTACAGACCAATTCTTTACATCAGCCCCCTTACGTTTGAGATCAGTCAAGGGCTTAAACACCTGCAAAAAACCCTTAAAAAACTTTCTGTAATAATTAGCAAAGTCCAAAAGCTATTGCAATCTCTTCAAATCTCGAGGTTGCACCCAATCCGTAATGGCTTGGACCTTTTTCGGATCCATGCGGAATCCCTCCCCAGACACAATCAAACCCAAAAAGGATAATTCTTGTACAAAGAATGAACATTTCTCCAATTTGGCATACAAATGCCTTTCCCTGAGTCTCATAAGCACCATACACAGATGGTGCAAGTGAGTTTGACTGTCCGTGGAATACACCAGAATGTCATCCAAGTAGATAACCATAAAATGACCAATTAGGTTTGAAAAAATGACATTAATGAAATTCTGGAAAATAGCAGGAGCATTAGTGAGCCCGAAGGGCATGACCAAGTTTTCAAATAGCCCCTCAGTTGTAAGGAAGGCAGTCTTCCTCTCATCCCCTTCCCGGACCCTTATGAGGTTATAGGCCCCTCGTAAATCAACCATTTGGCCCTATTAAGTTGGTTACACAAATCTGGAATAAGTGTTAAAGGGTACATGTTTTTCACCTTAATTTTGTTCAGTTCCCGAAAGTCGAGGCACGGCCGCAAACCACCTGTCAGGGTCCTGACAGCGCCGGCGTACAGCCTCCGCTAAGCAGGGACTCACCCGCACCGTAGGGACTCCTGGGGACAAGAACAGACGGAAAATAAAGATGCACGGGACCTGAATGTAGACGTTTAGAAAGCAGGCACAGGACCTACGGTCATGTGAACGATCATGTGACTGCAAGGGGGCGGGGCTTAGCGTCCTGCTTTCAAAGAAGGTAGAAAACTCAAAGTCGGTCAAAGCGGGGGTCATGCACAATACAGGCAAGCGAGGTACAGGAGGGATAAACAGACGGGAGGTCAGACAAAGCCAAAGGTCAAACACAAGATCTCAGTAAAGTACCAGGGATGAGACAGAACGGATAGTCAGAGCCAAGCAGAGATCAAAACCAAACAGACGTAGAAGGTACCAGGCAGAATCCAAAGCAGAATCCAGAGAACAGACCGAGTCATACACAGAGAATCATGCAACCAGAACACAGCACTAACACACTCAGGGGTCACCACACAATGCCAAGGGCGAAAGTATAACTGACGGGGGATGGGAGCTTCCTGAAGCTATAAGAAGCCTCCCCAGAACCAATGAGAGGCCACCATAATAGGTCCCAGGTGTGCAGGTGAGAGTCTGCACTGAGGTCAGAACATTAACCCCAGCAGTGCCGGTCACCCAGCACTGGTATCCATAACACCACCATCTTTTTTTTTTACAAACAAAACCCCCGCTGTCACAGGCGAGACAGAAGGGCGAATATGCCCCTTGCGGAGACTCTTGGTAATATTTTTTTCCATAAATGTGTTTATTAAACTTTTCAAAATAAGGTACAACAATCCAGAAAGATGAAATACATATGAATACATCAGAATATACAGACAGGTAAGATACAACTTTGTGAGGGACAAAACAAGCTTGTAATCCTAGATATCTCAAGACTCTTGGTATTATACTCCTTCATGGCTTGGCACTCAGGCCCAGACAAATTAAATAGATGAACCTTAGGCAACTTGGCTCCTGTGATCAACTCAATGGCACAATTGTAGGGTCTATGTAGTGGTAGCGCCTCAGCCTCACTTTCAGAAAACACGTCTTCAAAGTCCTTCAGGTAATCCAGAATACCCTCCAGACCGACAGACGACACTGATACAGATTTTAAAGGGGTGAATAATGGCCCCACATAACACAAGCCGTTAGCCTTACACCCCAACTGGATTATCTCTCCAGTAACCCAATCAATGTTAGGGCTGTGGCGTTGAAGCCAAGGCATCCCTAACACCAGACCTGCAGGCAAATTATTTAAAAGAAAACAGCTCAACTTTACTTTTGCACGTGAGCAGAACCCACTCTCAGGGAGAAAACCTCAGTCATGAAACATTCCTTCTCACGTGAGAGGAAAGGAGTCAATGGCCACAATTTTGACTGGAAATTCAACCCTGACTGTCCGTATCTTATTAAGTGTCACCACACTAGCGTCAATGGCAGAACCACAGTCAACAAAAGCAGTAGTCATAACGGGATTGCCAGCAAGTTTCTACTCCACCTGGAGAAGGATTTTAGCAAGTGAGGAAAAACATACCTGGAAGTCTGGGCAACCTCCTCGACCATTAACCAGACTTAGGCATTTCCTGACGTCTTCGCTTTTGAAGGACAAAAGGGACAGTCCCTTTTTCAATGTCCAGAGGCTCCACAGTAGAAGCATAGTAGGTTATCTCTGTGGTGTCTCTTCTCTCTTTCTTTCATTGAGATAGCACCAACCTCCATGGGTTCAGGTGTGGACACAGTGTCACCCAGGTTGGAGTATAAAGGGGCCTCCTGCTGCATCACTTCTCTAGCACGGGGCCTTCGGTCCATGCGAACCATCTGAATCATGGCGTCCTCCAAGGTATCAGGGGGAGGATGTAACGCCAGAGCGTCCTGTAGACGTTTGAAAAGGCCCCTATGGAATAATCTCCTCAGGGCGTTGTCGTTCCATGATATCTCTGCAGCCCAGCGCCTAAACCTAGAGCAAAACCATTCTGCTGAGTGATTCCCCTGTGCTACACTCATCACCATATCCTCAGCCATATCCTCAGCCAGACCCACTCTATCAGGCTCATCGTAAATGTGCCTCAGAGCCTCAAAAAACGAACCTACAGACATGCGTTCAGAATATAAAGATTACCAGCACCAAATTAAAACACAATTCACGTATATAAACTCAAAAGTACATAGCAAGAAAAGGAAAAAAACGAGTTTACCATATAATATGAAAAGTACGTACAGTTGTGGCCAAAAGTATTGACACCCCTGCAATTCTGTCAGATAATACTCAGTTTCTTCCTGAAAATGATTGCAAACACAAATTCTTTGGTATTATTATCTTCATTTAATTTGTCTTAAATGAAAAAAAACACAAAAAGAATTGTCCTAAAGCCAAATTGGATATAATTCCACACCAAACATAAAAAAGAGGGTGGACAAAAGTATTGGCACTGTTCGAAAAATCATGTGATGCTTCTCTAATTTGTGTAATTAACAGCACCTGAAACTTACCTGTGGCACCTAACAGGTGTTGGCAATAACTAAATCACACTTGCAGCCAGTTGACATGGATTAAAGTTGACTCAACCTCTGTCCTGTGTCCTTGTATGTACCACATTGAGCACGGAGAAAAGAAAGAAGACCAAAGAACTGTCTGAGGACTTGAGAAACCAAATTGTGAAGAAGCATGAGCAATCTCAAGGCTACAAGTCCATCTCCAAAGACCTGAATGTTCCTGTGTCTACCGTGCGCAGTGTCATCAAGAAGTTTAAAGCCCATGGCACTGTGGCTAACCTCCCTAAATGTGGACGGAAAAAAAAAATTGACAAGAGATTTCAACGCAAGATTGTGCAGATGTTGGATAAAGAACCTCGACTAACATCCAAACAAGTTCAAGCTGCCCTGCAGTCCGAGGGTACAACAGTGTCAACCCGTACTATCCGTCGGCGTCTGAATGAAAAGGGACTGTATGGTAGGAGACCCAGGAAGACCCCACTTCTTACCCCGAGACATAAAAAAGCCAGGCTGGAGTTTGCCAAAACTTATCTGAAAAAGCCTAAAATGTTTTGGAAGAATGTTCTCTGGTCAGATGAGACAAAAGTAGAGCTTTTTGGGCAAAGGCATCAACATAGAGTTTACAGGAGAAAAAAGAGGCATTCAAAGAAAAGAACACGGTCCCTACAGTCAAACATGGCGGAGGTTCCCTGATGTTTTGGGGTTGCTTTGCTGCCTCTGGCATTGGACTGCTTGACCGTGTGCATGGCATTATGAAGTCTGAAGACTACCAACAAATTTTGCAGCATAATGTACGGCCCAGTGTGAGAAAGCTGGGTCTCCCTCAGAGGTCATGGGTCTTCCAGCAGGACAATGACCCAAAACACACTTCAAAAAGCACTAGAAAATGGTTTGAGAGAAAGCTCTGGAGACTTCTAAGGTGGCCAGCAATGAGTCCAGACCTGAATCCCATAGAACACCTGTGGAGAGTTCTAAAAATGGCAGTTTGGAGAAGGCACCCTTCAAATATCAGGGACCTGGAGCAGTTTGCCAAAGAAGAATGGTCTAGAATCCTAGCAGAGCATTGTAAGAAACTCATTGATGGTTACTGGAAGCGGTTGGTCACAGGTATTTTGGCTAAAGGTTGTGCAACCAAGTATTAGGCTGAGGGTGCCAATACTTTTGTCTGGCCCATTTTTGGAGTTTTGTGTGAAATGATCAATGTTTTGCTTTTTGCTTCATTCTCTTTTGTGTTTTTTCATTTAAGACAAATTAAATGAAGATAATAATACCAAAGAATTTGTGTTTGCAATCATTTTCAGGAATAAACTGAGTATTATCTGACAGAATTGCAGGGGTGTCAATACTTTTGGCCACAACTGTATTTATTAGTACAAAAATTCATCAATTTACATAAATACTAGAATGTATAAAAATGTTGCATATATCACAATCAATATGTATGGATATAAATGATCCACAAGATAAGTGGTCACAGGTTGCAAGCAACAAACACTAGCAGGACAGAGCATAAAATAATCAAAGGAGCTCTCCATGCAGGTGAAACAAGCCATCCTTAAGCTGCAAAACAGAAAAAACCCATCCGAGAAATTGCTACAACATTAGGAGTGGCAAAATCTACAGTTTGGTACATCCTGAGAAAAAGAAAGCATTGGTGAACTCATCAATGCAAAAAGACCTGGGCGCCCACGGCATACAACAGTGGTGGATGATCACAGAATAATCTCCATGGTGAAGAGAAACCCCTTCTCAACAGCCAACCAAGTGAACAACACTCTAAAGGAGGTAGGCGTATCAATATCCAAATCTACCATAAAGGGAAGACTGCATGAATGGGCATGGGCATTGATTGGGGTGTGATCAAAATGGTAAATGGATGTGGATTGGGGTGTGGCCAAAATGGTAAATCGGTGTGGTTTGGGGTGTGGCTAGGGATATGGCCAGAATTTAATTTGTCCCTCTTTCTGTTCTTCAAAAGTCAGGAGGTATGATGTTAGGGTAGAGCTAACCTACAGATGTAATAAGCGCGTACGAGGAAATGACAGGTTCACCCTCCTCTCACCATTGTGTACTATTAGCGCTTCAATATATGGATGCAAAACTTCCTGGCAATGATTAGGAAGCTTCACACAAAAAAATCTCCAGCCTTTGCAACTAGTCCTGCCATCTGGTGTTTCTCAAGCAAATATCTGATTCATTACTAACAGAAAAGGACATTAAATCCTTACTGAAGTAATGCAGCAGATGACACAGCAGTGCTGGGCTCAGTCCTTATTAGACAGTACATATTTTCATGGCAACTGAAACTGACTGTAAATTCTATTTTCAAAATGTAAACTAATTAAAACAACCAAACTTTCTGTATTGTGATGGTTTATTTCCCATCTGATCCTGTATTTTTTTTACTGATGTGTGGCGCCCCTGAGGGTTCAGTTGCCACAGAGGTACTGCACCTCCTCCAGAGTTGTGGTACCCCACCTTCCTGGTAAGTTGGAGGCTCCTAACCACGCTCCAACACTCGCATCCCACACAACACAGTAGTTCAGCAAAGCCGCATTGCGGCTCCCTGCTTGGAGTGTAGCAGAGCACCTTTGGTGGCTCCCTGTTTGGAACACGAGACGTGCTGGGAGGCGGGTGGAGTTAGAATATATAAAAGATTGGGAAGGGTTAGGAGTTCAGTGAGTTCAGTTCAGTTCAGTTGAGAGGAGTGAGGAGAGAAGATCCCTGGGAGAGGGATGGAGGAAGGAGGTGCTGCAGCAGATCTCAGTGACCTGGGTCTGCTGGCACAGGAAAGGAAAGAAGGAGAAAGACATTGAACAGAAACCTGATCTTCCATAAGAGGGAAAGACGAGTACGGAACATTGGAGTAAAAGGGAACAGAGGATGTGGGTTAGAGGAAGAACCCTGCCTAGAAGCTCTAAGCGCAAGGCCGGGGCCCGGTTCCCGAGGTTGTATGGACACTAATGGTTCTGCAGCAGACACCGGTGGAGTAGTGGGCTGTAAATGCACTACTCCCATCTAAGACTTGGGGGCACAACAGCAAATTGGATAGTGAGCCGGGACTCAGGAGCAAGGAGTTCCCGAAGCAGGCTACAGCTGTCTGCCGTACAAGTAGAGTTCTTGGGAACATCTGTCAGGAGGAACTACAGTGTAACTCAGTACTAGGAGTACTTCACTTAAAGGCGCTATAGAGGAGACGTTCAGAAAGGCACATGTTGGTGGAGTGTTGGATGGGAGCATCCTATCTTGCCTGGAGGTTGACTGGGTCCCTGACCCAGAGGACACATCACGGAGGCAGGCACCTGTGTGTACTACAGACTGTGAGTAAAGCTTTGGAACTACAAGCCCTGGTGTCCTCCATTCATTCCTGCACCAACACACCGGGTACCGCTACATCTGGGTACCAGCTTCTGCACTGCCTGCGTCTCTCCTCTACCCCTACATCTACACTGCCCTGGGACTACAGCTCCGCCTGTGGGGAGCTTCACCATCTTGGCTGCAACACACCATCAGTCCCAGAGGATCTGCATGCAGCGTCGGCCTAACACCTCACTTGCCGAACACCACAGGTGGCGTCACGAACTATTAATTCAGTTAACCACATTTGCACCATTTCATCTCCCCTATTACTTGGGCGTCCAGGGCCACGGACCGGGTTACCGCTGCTGTGACACCTCCCGCCGACACCGGCCCAGTACCAAGTACCCCACAGCCCTGGGAGGGCGACCCAGATGCATGCCTAAAGTACTTCCAATGTGGCCAGTTTAATTAAGAGGATCTCAGATATAAAGTCTAAAAATGCCAGATTATTCATCTCATAAAATAAAAAAATCTATACTCAATCCACAGCATCCTAAGACTTCAGAATGTGAACAAGTGCCCATGCTTACTCTAAGAAAGAATCAGACAGAGGTGAAACACTTCGAACCAAAAGACTGTATTAACCCTTTTCCAATGTAGAACGTAAATGTGATGCTGAGTCAATTCTCATAAACAAGCTGTGGTTCAGGATAGTCAAGGAGTCCGAGGTCAAAACCAGGAGAGTATCTTATAAACAGAAGAAAGAGAAAAAGTCATAGTCAGGTAACAGTCTGAGGTCAAAATACCAGGAGAATAACCGATCAGAGCAAAGGGGTTAAACAGATGGGTGGTCAGAACGAGGTCCAAGGTCAGGCAGCGAAATATCAACAAACAGAACTCAAGGCACAGAAAGACAAACCACACAAAAGCTGAATGTACATCTGGCACAGGTCTGGGAAAGACAGGCCAGCAGCCTTGCAATCACCTGTGACAATGAACACCTGAAGACCGCAAGCACCTTCCAGTCTCATATTAGATGGTCAAGCTGTCAATCAAAAGACCAACAGTTCAGCACGCCCCTGCACCGCTGGAACATTGAGCTGTCAAAGTATTGACAGCTTCAGCGTGCCCCTGTAAAAGATTGGACTGCTGAGCTGTCAGTAACTGCATCCCAGACACACTGAGGGGTGAAATCATGACAGTAAAACTGTGTCCTTAGTCATGTCTGCATATGTCAGGGGGATGACCCGACTGCAGGGCGGGTACCTGTGTGCCAAGGCTGGAACTGATGAGGCTGCGTTCCCTGTTCTCATGGAGAATCTTGAGCTGGCAGGACCTACCTCATGGCTAAGCGTTACCAGGGGCAGCGCTGGGCGCAGGACTAGACAGAGTTGGCGGGAAGTGAGAGCTCCTGCTTCGGGGCCGTTAGGAGCAGAGGAGTGCACCCGGCCGTGAGAGAGACAGACCGCAGGGACTCTGACGAGAAGACCGTCATGTGCAGGTCGGCACCCGGACATTGAGGTGCCAATCGCTCTGTAACGGTCAGTGCTGCACGTGTGCCGCCTGACAGAGACTGTGACTTTGACCAGGTACTGCTGCTTCCTGAAGCCCCAGTGCATATTCATCGAGCCTCGACTAAGTCTGATAGGACTGTGGCCTATACCTTGCCGGCCACCAGAGTCTCCTTACTGAGGACTCCACGGGACGTTTCAAAGACTCAACGTTGCCAGCCGGGCACATATCATCACCTTCTTCAGAACCCCACTGGATCTATGTTGTGCTGACGTTTGTTGGCGCCATCATCTTCTCCGGGACCTCTTCTGACAGGAAAAAGTCTGATTGATAAGTAACTCCTTTGAGAACGACTTCACTCGTTTCTCCTACGTTGATTCCCCCTCAACCAAAGTCCTGTATTTCCTGTACTGCCTGTTATTTACCGCACGGTTACCTATCTCCCTGCATGGAGTAACTCCCTGCTTTATTAAAACCTGTTAACCCTTGATCTGCCTCCTGTCTGTTACTGCATCTGCCAACCTGCTCACACATATATGGAGCTGAGCCCGCGCTATACTCAGTCATTGCTGTGACTTCCATAGGCTCTCCATGACAGAATAAAAGGGTGCCACTGGGTTTTATACGGTAGCTGTTGGACATCTAAAGGTCCACACGGTAGTCATCCTAGTCCTTCTTATGAAGCCAAGCCAGTCGTTAAGATTCACTCGAGAGTGTCAATTTAACTATATAATGCAATTTCAAATCATATGATTGCCCTTTCAAGTCACTTAAGGAGACTGCAAAAAAAGGTAAAAATTAAAAGGAAAAGTTAAATAAAATATTCTAAATATAATTTGAATAATTTATCTTCCCTATTTTTTTTAAATAAAAAAAAAAGAAGCAAACCTTAAAAGTCCTATAAAAATATAAACATTTTTGTCCTGTATGGTAAATTCCATAATAGTAAAAAAAGGAACGACAGAACCTCCCCACGGCTAGGATCACACTACCGTTTTTCTCTCATCCAAGAAAATTGATCCAATTATGCTAATCACATTCTGATCAGAGATTGATCAGAATGTGATCAGTGTGTAATCTGATTTTCATGCATGTTGATCATAAAAAAAACATGTAATCCTAGAGCGGTCCCATTTTTTTTTCAATGGACCTATAGACTTGAATGGCGTATGGCAAATAGCACTCAGATTTATATGAGCCCTAAAAATCATGCAATAAAAGGGGATCAAAACTTTTTATGTATGGCATAATGATAGCTAGCCACACAAAAAATAAGCCCTCATTTTCTATTCTTTTCACAAGTTAAAAAACAAATAAACAAAAAAAATAAACAGCACAGAATACCAAATTGCATTTTACGGAGTCATTGTGACTCCATGCCCCCTTTTCTGTACAGCCTGTGTATATGTGCCTGAGGCCTTATGGAGAACGATTCTAGTAAAAGAAGTACATTAGGAAATTGCTGATAATGCATGTGTAAGATTATGTTAGGAAGCTGCATAATCAGACAGTGGCTCCAAAAGGCTTGTGCACTTCACTTTATAGCTTGTCTGACACCTACTATCACTATCCATAAAGTCAAGACCAGCGTCCTATGATGTGCTTCATGATATTACAATCAGGTCAAGTATTATGTAGCATATACACTCACTGGCCACTTTATTAGGTACACCATGCTAGTAAGGGGTTGGACCCCCTTTTGCCTTCAGAACTGCCTCAATTCTTCGTGGCAGAGATTCAACAAGGTGCTGGAAGCATTCCTCAGAGATTTTGGACCATATTGACATGATGGCATCACACAGTTGGCGCAGATTTGTCGGCTGCACATCCCTGATGCGAATCTCCCGTTCCACCACATCCCAAAGATGCTCTATTGGATTGAGATCTGGTGACTGAGGAGGCCATTTGAGTACAGTAAACTCATTGTCATGTTCAAGAAACCAATCTGAGATGATTCGAGCTTTATGACATGGCGCATTATCCTGCTGAAAGTAGCCATCAGATGTTGGGTACATTGTGGTCATAAAGGGATGGACATGGTCAGCAACAATACTCAGGTAGGCTGTGGCGTTGCAACGATGCTCAATTGGTACCAAGGGGCCCAAAGAGTGCCCAGAAAAAATTCCCCACACCATGACACCACCACCACCAGCCTGAACCGTTGATACAAGGCAGGATGGATCCATGCTTTCATGTTGTTTACGCCAAATTCTGACCCTACCATCCGAATGTCGCAGCAGAAATCGAGACTCATCAGACCAGGCAACGTTTTTCCAATCTTCTACTGTCCAATTTCGATGAGCTTGTGCAAATTGTAGCCTCAGTTTCCTGTTCTTAGCTGAGAGGAGTGGTACCCAGTGTGGTCTTCTGCTGCTGTAGCCCATCTGCCTCAAAGTTCGACGCACTGTGCGTTCAGAGATGCTCTTCTGCCTACCTTGGTTGTAACGGGTGGCAATTTGAGTCACTGTTGCCTTTCTATCAGCTCGAACCAGTCTGCCCATTCTCCTCTGACCTCTGGCATCAACATGGCATTTCCGGCCACAGAACTGCCGCTCACTGGATTTTTTTTCTTTTTCGGACCATTCTCTGTAAACCCTAGAGATGGTTGTGCGTGAAAATCCCAGTAGATCAGCAGTTTCTGAAATTCTCAGACCAGCCCTTCTGGCACCAACAATCATGCCACGTTCAAAGGCACTCAAATCACCTTTCTTCCCCATACTGATGCTCGGTTTGAACTGCAGGAGATTGTCTTGACCATGTCTACATGCCTAAATGCACTGAGTTGCCGCCATGTGATTGGCTGATTAGAAATTAAGTCTTAACACACAGTTGGACAGGTGTACCTAATAAAGTGGCCAGTGAGTGTACATCAATACATTTGGCTCTGGTTAAGTTTTACCACCCATTGTTTTTGCCATGGGGCAATAGGGGCCCCTAAACTGCAGTGTTGTTGATTTAGCTTCATTAACACTATTTTTGTCTTCTCTTTTTCAGCCTACATAGTAATTGATGTGTGCTATGCGACGACTAGAACAGTTGGCAATACAAATCCTTCCATTGGATCCAGCGATCACATTATTTATAGGTGACCCCCCAACTTAGCAGTGCTGCTGGGTCATAGCAGACGTGGATCAGGTTGCCAGTTCAAGTGGTGCAGGCTTTTTCCCCATGTGAAAAAAGCCTCACCAATACAAAAAAAACTGATAGAAAAAAATGCCTGCACAAATAATGCATAAAAACGATTCTCTCCTCAAAAAGAAGGTTTCATACTGCGACGTCAGTAGAAATTAAAAAGTTATGGCTTCTAAAATGGATTGAGGTCTCTCATTATGACCCTTGAGGCTTGGTGATGATTAAAGGGTTAATGGTAAGACTATGATCGATATATACGGTACCATCCAGCAAGAAGGTAAGTAAAAACCCATAAATGACAAGAGAATACAAGAAGAGCTGTACTTAGAGAATTACCATATACAGTGTAATCATTTCTGTGCACTCTTTCCATTAAAACTATATTTTTACTATGAAGTCTGACAAATGTCCAATGCGCGAATCCGCTTGTAAAAGTCAGTATATTGCAGAACCTATTCAGTAAGGATCAGTAGAATAAGGTGTGCTTAATAATGTAATGGAAGGATACAGCTGCCTTAAAGGGGTTGTCCGGACTGTGTCACTGTGTGACTCCAGACTTAAAAATCGACCCAGCGCACTCACTGTACATAGCTGGGATTCGCCGGTTTCTGACCCGGGACCAGAGGGTATGTATGAGTTATATATACACCCGGCCAGTGGGTGTGTCATCACTCCATACACTTGTATGGAGCCTGAGGCCGCTCTCCAACTACTGACGCAACGTCTAGTGGGTGTGATTGACTAGAGAGCGCGGCCTTGCTCTATACAAGTGTCATGTCGGACGCTGTTCACACCACAGCATCCGGCAGGCAGAGGTAGTTCCACCTCCAGCCACTATAGCCTCAGTGGCGCCGGCCTGATCTTCAGGCTCTCGGGGGTTAATCCTGCTGGAGACCAGGTTGGATGGTTAGTCACGCCCACGGTCTTTAAATAGTCATGCTGGCCTATGGGCGTCGCCGATTATAGCTTGTGTTTCATACCAAGTGGTTCCGGTCTGGAGTGGAGGTGTTCAAGAGAGAGAGATTCATATCTGGTGTCGTATGATCCGTCGTTATCCTTTCTCCTTCCCATATTTGTGTTTAGTTGTGCCCTGTTCACATTACTGTTTATTCCTGTGTGTGTGCGGCGCAGTGCAGTTTAAGTTCTCTCTGTCTGTCATTATTTGTGTGGGAGCTTTGGTGGTGACTTCTCACTGGGTGGAGGGCGGAGGGTTAAGTGCAGGGCTGAGCAGGAGATAAGGAAAGGTCGGAGGCTCAGGCATTTGCACCTTCAGCAAAAACCCTGGGTTGAGGGTCAGACAGGGTTTCCCCTAGTAAAGGGACACCACAGGGGCCCCGGGTATTTCAGCCTTAGTTGAACTAAGCCCCCGTGACATTATAATCGGCCCACATTTTTTCAGGAGTCCATGGATCCATTAGATTCCATAACCTGCCAGTTGGCGGCGCTGTCCATACAGGTCTCCGAGTTCAATGGGGCAGTTCAGCAGCAGGGCCTGGTAGTAGCAAAGGTGCAAACAGCATCTGCAGGTATCGGTGCAGAGCCGAAGTTTCCGCTGCCAGAACGATTTTCAGGCGATCGCAGCAAATTTGTCATATTTCGGGAGGCCTGCAAATTATACTTCCGCATGCGGCCAATATCCTCAGGTAATGAGGCCCAGCGAGTAGGGCTGGTGTTGTCATTACTGAGTGGTGACCCCCAAGCATGGGCATTTTCCTTACCACCTGACTCTGCTACATTTCATTCGGTCGATAATGTTTTTTCTGCCCTCGGGCTCATTTACGATGACCCTGACCGACTGGCTCTAGCGGAATCTAAAATCCGCGCCCTCCGCCAGGGGGAGCGCTTGGCAGAAGACTATTGTTCGGAATTTCGCCGCTGGGCTGTAGACACACAGTGGAATGACCCAGCACTGCGGAGCCAGTTTATTCATGGGGTATCAGGGAGGGTGAAACAAGCCCTCCTGATGTATGAGACTCCGGCATCATTGGAGTCTGCCATGAGTTTGGTGATACGTATTGATCGCCGTTTTCGTCAGGGGGCACAGGAGACGCTACCTCTGGGGGAAAACAGAGGTGCAGGTGTGGTTGAAGTAGATGAGTCCCCTGAACCTATGCAGATTGCTGGCGTGGCACAGGTTCAGCCTCGCGCTCCGGGAGTCCGGAAGTCCGGAGCATGTTTCTACTGTGGTAAAGGAGGTCATTATGTTAACGTTTGCCCGGTACTACCTAAGAGGGTCACACCGGCGGAAAACTGTTAAGCTCAGAGGGTATGGAGGAGACCCAACTGAGCGTATGCATATCCTCCATGATGGTATCTCAATGTATGCTCCCTGCCAAGGTTATTGTCGCCGGCAGAGAGCTACCTATATCAGTGTTTGTGGATAGCGGTTCCGCCACCAATCTCATAGATGAGGAGTTTGCACACACCGCCGGGTTTAAGATTGAAAAACTTCCTCACCCCATACAGGTGGTGACCATTAATGCTGTTCCCCTCCTTCAAGGGGAGATTACTGAGTTTGTGGCAGAGGTGAAACTCCACATTGGGGTCCTACATTCTGAGTCGGTTACATGTAGGGTCCTCCGTAATCTCCCAGCTCAAATGGTCCTGGGTTTTCCATGGCTGTCCAGGCACAACCCGGTAATTGATTGGAAAACTCAGGACATAGTACAATGGAGTGGTTTCTGCCAAGACAATTGCTTGGCCACATGTGTGTCCGCCGTGACGCCCAGCCTGCCGGAGGCTTTGCAGGATTTCGCGGATGTTTTCTCTGAGAAGGGTTGCTCAGAACTGCCTCCACATAGAGCCTATGACTGTGCTATTAGGTTAAAACCCGGGGCCAAATTACCTAAGGCCAGGATGTTTAATATTTCTGGTCCTGAGAGACAAGCTCTGAAAGACTACATCGCGGAGAGTCTGAGCAAAGGTCACATCCGGCCTTCGTCCTCGCCTGTAGCCGCGGGGTTTTTCTTCATTAAGAAGAAAGATGGGGGGTTACGCCCGTGTCTGGATTTCCGAGAGTTAAACCAGATTACGATCCGTGATCCCTACCCAATGCCGTTGATCCCGGATTTGTTCAACCAGGTAGCGGGGGCAAAATGGTTTTCCAAGCTGGACCTCAGGGGGGCGTATAACCTCATAAGGGTCCGTCAGGGGGATGAGTGGAAGACGGCGTTTAACACTCCTGAGGGTCATTTTGAGAGTCTGGTTATGCCGTTTGGGTTGACCACCGCGCCTGCCGTTTTCCAACATTTTATTAATGATGTCTTTGCTCATGTCTTGGGGAGATTTGTGATTGTATACCTGGATGATATCCTCATTTATTCTAGCGATCGGGACACTCATTTGCAGCATGTTAGGCAGGTGTTACAGTTGCTCCGGGAGAACCAGCTCTATGCTAAGCTGGAAAAATGTTTATTTTTTGTCCAGGAGTTGCCCTTTTTGGGATATATTGTGTCCGCAGCTGGTTTTAAAATGGACACCGCTAAGGTGCAAGCGGTGTTGCAATGGGAGAGGCCGGAGAGTCTGAAAGCACTCCAGCGGTTCCTTGGGTTTGCGAATTATTATAGGAAATTTATAAAACACTTTTTGACTGTCGCCAAACCGCTCACGGACATGACAAAAAAGGGTGCCGATCTGGCGAACTGGCCTGAGGTGGCTATACGTGCATTTGAGCGTCTGAAGAATAGTTTTGCTTCAGCCCCCATTCTGGTGCAACCAGACGTGTCTAAACCTTTTGTGGTAGAGGTTGATGCGTCGGAGGTGGGAGTGGGGGCAGTACTGTCTCAAGGCTCGTCCTTGAGCGAGATGCATCCATGCGCCTACTTCTCCAAGAAGTTGTCGCCGGCCGAACGGAATTATGATATCGGCAACAGGGAGTTGTTGGCCATCAAACTGGCTTTTGAGGAATGGCGATACTTCTTCGAGGGGGCGGCTCACCAGGTCACAGTTATCACCGACCATAAGAATCTGCTCTACCTGGAGTCGGCCAAGCGTCTGTCTCCTAGGCAGGCTCGCTGGGCATTGTTTTTTACTCGTTTCAATTTTCTTGTGACGTACCGTCCCGGGGCTAAAAACACCAAGGCGGATGCTTTGTCTAGGTGTTTTCCGGGGGGAGAACCTCGGGAAGAGCCGGTACCCATCCTCCAGAAAGGGGTAGTGGTCTCGGCTCTCACGACTGAGGTAGAGGCGGAGATTGCCGAGGCCCAAGAGGAGGTACCACCAGGACTTCCCGCCAACAAATCATTTGTACCCCTGCATCTTCGGCCTAAGGTGTTGAAGGAACACCACGATTCGGTACTGGCTGGTCACCCAGGGGTGAAGGGCACCTTAGAGCTGGTATCGCGTCGTTTCTGGTGGCCCAAAATCCGGCAGGACGTGGTCTCGTACGTGGCAGCTTGCATCACGTGCGCTAGGGCTAAGTCACCCCGAACCCGTCCTGCTGGCACGCTACAGCCTCTGGGGGTACCCAATAGGCCATGGACAGAAATCTCCATGGATTTTATCACTGACTTGCCAGCCTCGGCAGGGAACACGGTCATCCTGGTGGTGGTTGACCGTTTTTCAAAGATGGCGCATTTTGTGGCGTTGTCCTCTTTGCCCAATGCTAAGACGTTGGCTCAGGTATTTGTGAAGGAGGTGGTCAGACTCCACGGAGTACCGTCTGACATAGTATCTGATAGGGGTACGCAATTTGTGGCGAGGTTTTGGAAAGCTTTTTGCTCAAGGTTGGGGATCAAGTTGTCACATTCATCGGCGTTTCATCCACAGTCTAATGGACAAACTGAGCGCATGAACCAAAATCTAGAACAGTATTTACGATGCTTTGTGTCCGACAACCAGGAGGAGTGGTCTACTTTCCTTCCTCTGGCCGAATTCGCATTAAATAATCACCGCCAAGAGTCATCAGGAGAGTCTCCATTCTTTTGTGTGTACGGTCAACATCCTCAGTTTTGTACCTTACGTCAGGGTGACTCCGGGGGTGTCCCGGAGGAGGATCAGCTAGGAGCCCAATTGTCATCAGTCTGGAGGCGGGTGAAACAGCGTTTGTTGAGCATGAGTGCCAGGTACAAACGGGTGGCTGACAGTAGACGCGTGCCAGGTCCGGACCTGTGTGTGGGTGAATGGGTGTGGTTAGCTACGAAGAACATAAAACTCAAAATCCCTTCTTTAAAACTGGGTCCAAGGTTTATTGGGCCTTTTAGGATTTCTGCCATCATTAACCCAGTAGCTTATCGGTTGGAACTTCCCGCGGTGTACAAGATACACAACGTGTTTCACAGGGCTTTATTGAAAAAGGTGGTAGGCTTGGTGGACACGACGCCGATGCCACCTCCAGTCATGGTGGATGGCGAGTTAGAGTTCGAGGTCGCCAAGGTAGTGGACTCTCGAGTAGTACGCCGTACTCTTCAGTATTTGGTGCACTGGCGGGGGTATGGTCCAGAGGAGAGGTCTTGGGTTCCAGCCTCAGACATACATGCGGATCGGCTGGTCAGTTCTTTTCACCGTCGTCATCCGGACAAGCCGGGTCCTATGAGTCTTGAGGGCCCTGGGGTCCCTCGTAGAAGACGGGGTACTGTCATGTCGGACGCTGTTCACACCATAGCATCCGGCAGGCAGAGGTAGTTCCACCTCCAGCCACTATAGCCTCAGTGGCGCCGGCCTGATCTTCAGGCTCTCGGGGGTTAATCCTGCTGGAGACCAGGTTGGATGGTTAGTCACGCCCACGGTCTTTAAATAGTCATGCTGGCCTATGGGCGTCGCCGATTATAGCTTGTGTTTCATACCAAGTGGTTCCGGTCTGGAGTGGAGGTGTTCAAGAGAGAGAGATTCATATCTGGTGTCGTATGATCCGTCGTTATCCTTTCTCCTTCCCATATTTGTGTTTAGTTGTGCCCTGTTCACATTACTGTTTATTCCTGTGTGTGTGCGGCGCAGTGCAGTTTAAGTTCTCCCTGTCTGTCATTATTTGTGTGGGAGCTTTGGTGGTGACTTCTCACTGGGTGGAGGGCGGAGGGTTAAGTGCAGGGCTGAGCAGGAGATAAGGAAAGGTCGGAGGCTCAGGCATTTGCACCTTCAGCAAAAACCCTGGGTTGAGGGTCAGACAGGGTTTCCCCTAGTAAAGGGACACCACAGGGGCCCCGGGTATTTCAGCCTTAGTTGAACTAAGCCCCCGTGACAACAAGTGTATGGAGCGTGAGTCTGCTCCCACTGGCCAGTAGTATGTGTAACTCCTATACAACAGTGTACACAAAAAGCTGCCAATCAGAAGTGTTGGCGGATTCACGTAGTGCTCAGCATTCAGAGAATAGTAGATCTGTAGCACATAAAATAGTGATTTTATCAAAACTACAGATCAGCCCAGTAAGGGTATGTGTACACGTTGCGGATTTGCCTGTGGAATTTTCTGCTCGGATTCTTCCTCTCTTGGCAGAAAGTGCAGTTGAAAATCTATGTTGATTTGATGCGTTTTTGATGTGGATTTGATGCGGATTTTCAGGCGTTTTTTCATGCAGATATGTATGCGTTTTTGTAATCTAAGTAAAGATATATTAAAAAAAAAAGAATTGTGATATCATTTTCTTGTCCATCCTCTTCTTTTACATACTCCATTGAATACCATAATATCATCACATGCCGCCGTCACTCGGACCAGAGTGTTCAGCTGCATAGAAATACATGCAGCCGCACACTCTGGTCCTGAGTGGCGGCAGTGCCGGGTATTGAGGCGCAATGTCTGTTTAATTTAAAAAAAATGGAAAAAAAATTGTGTGGGCTCCCGTGCAATTTTCAAAACCAGAACAGGGGAAGCCAGCAACTGGGGGCAGATGTTTATAGCCTGGGAAGGGGGTAATACCCATGGATCTTCCCAGGCTATTAATATCAGCTCACAGCTGTATATTTAGCCTTTACTGGCTATTAAAATAGGGGAGCCCCCCAAATGACGTGGGGTCCCCTATAATTAATAACCAGAAAAGGCAATGCAGACAGCTGTGGGTTGATATTCATAGCCTAGGAAGGGGCCATGGATATTGCCCCCCCGCTACAAGCATCAGCTCTCAGCCGCCCCAGAAATGGCGCATCTCTAAGATGCACCAATTCCAGCACTTAGCCTTTCTCTTCCCTCTTGCCCTGTAGTGGTGGCAAGTGGGGTAATAGTTGTGGGGTTGATGTCACCTTTGTATTATAAGGTGACATCAAGCCCACGGCTTAGTAATGGAGATGTGTCAATAAGACACCTATCCATTACTAATCCAATAGTTGTTAAGGGGTTAAATAGAGACACAGCCAGAATAAAGTATTTTAATGAAATAAAACACAACACAGTTTTCCATATTTATTATACACCTAAACCATGCAAATCCCTCAATCTCCTGCAAAAAAATAAGATAATAAACCAACACAAATACTACCTGTTATGATGTAATCCATTTAATAACGAGTGTCCCATGACGATCTCCCATGTAGAACAGTGACATCGGGAGATGTGACTGCTCTACAGGGCCTCTGGTGATACACTGACTGGAGGTAATGGCTCCTGCAGTGCATCACTGAAGAGGTCACCAAAGTTTGTGCTCTCACTTTACGGCACCGCTGCATGAGAATTTTCTCACATTCATTGCCGGTGACAGCATGAACCCCGGTTGACCTCTCTCCCGTTCGCGGAGGGATACACTGCGGAGGATTACCTCTGGCCAGTGCATTGCCAGAGGCCCTGTAGAACAGTATGTTGTATGTTTTTTTTGTTGTTTTACACTTGAACACAGTCGCCGGATAATGGGACTACTGTCCCATCATCGGCTAATGCTGTCACTGTTATATGTGACAGCAGACATAGGATGGGAGCAGTAGTCCCAACAGATGATGCCTGACTACACAGACCCTCACACACACAGTATGATGGTTCCACCTGTAATCCCCTATATATAGTATGATGGCCCACACATGTAATCTCCTATATATAGAATGATGGTTCCACCTCTAATCCCCCATTTATAGTATGATGGCCCCACACCTGTAATCCCCCATATATACCATGATGGCCCCACAAAGCACTGATATATATATGTCAAACAAAAAAATACCTCTCTTCCTTTCTTCATTCCCTGCTGCTCCCATCGGGCTGCGGCTGCAGCGTTATTAGGGCCATGGATGGGAGAGCAGAGTGCATTCTTTCTGCCCACAGACAGTGCTGACACATAACACTGTCAGCACGTTCACGACTGCAGCCACACATGCGTCGCAGTGTTCAAATGACGAACGCTGTGTGCATATGCATGTCCCGGTGATAATAAGCCACCAAGGCAGGCACCTGCAGTGTGCTCTGAGCCACCGCAGAGCAGAGCACACTGTCAGTGTTTAGCGCTGGTCTGCAGCAGTGCAGCGGACCGGCAAGAAAACCCCAATGGCCTGGTCCTGGTCCACATACCAGTGGTTGGGGATCCCTGGTTTAAAGGAGTTGCTGGGTCATGATAAAAATTAGGGTTAGTGTTTAATATACCACATTTTCAAATTAACTGCGGTTGTCATGTCATGTCATATGTGATTTGAATACTTCCGATCACATCATGACATTTTTCTCTTTTGCTTCTCTTAATGTTCTCAATTCCACAGAGGACAGGAAACAGAAGATTCCTAACATTGTGTATATTACACATTGTTAGGTTTAAGCATGTTACCTTCCATCCCTAATATTGACATTATTTTCTGTAGATTTTTGGATGTCACTAACCATTTAGGGCAAATGGACAACAATGTCCAAATCCTACAAAAAAATCAAAGCATGATAGCATATTCCATCAGACTCTGAATGTACAGAGATACTCTACAGTAAAAGTACAATTTGTGAGTCTGTATGCAGTGCAAGGAGGCTGTATTGCTCTTTGCTTTGACATACAAGTTGCCCTGATATGTGCACTAGACCACACACTGAGGTTCCAGGTCTTTATAAGAAGTGCTGCTCAATAAAGGGCCTGTCACACTAAGCGATATCGCTAGCAATATCGCTGTAACGTTACTGTTTTTTGTGACGTAGCAGCGATATTGCTAGCGATATCACTATGTCTGATACTTACCTCCGACCGGCTCCCCGCTGGTTATCGCTGATCGCGCGAGTGTGGGGAAGGTGACTTGACGGACAGACGTGACTGGTAGTAGGAGGGGACGGTTTGTGCACTAGAGACGGAGATTGACAGGATAGAAGGGTGACAGCTGGGAAAGGTGGATAGGAGAGGGCAGTACCTGGAAATGACCACAAGATGGCAGGGGGGAGTAGTTTAGGACTTAACATCAGCTTATGGCTTGAGAAACGCTTAGTCATGGGGGGCTGGGAGATAGGAACCCAGGAGGGGAATTCCCGGTGAGAGACAGGATAAATAGAACATGGTAGGGTTCCAGGCAGGCTAGTCCCAGGAGAAGCTCGATAGAAGACGGTGAATATGTAGGGATGGTGACCTGACGGACGGACTTGTCAGCAAGTAGACCACAAGATGGCAGGGAGGAGTGTGAGTTCAGGACTTGACAGCAGCTTAGGGCTTTAGAAACCATTGGTCATAGGGGGCGGAGTTACAGGGAATCGGGAAAGTTATAAATTTGACAGGAGGGTTCCAGAAAGTTCCAGTCCCCGGGAAGAGCTCAAGTGGAGAGGAGCCTGAGGCAAAGTGGGTGTTGTGAGGAAAGCTCAACCAGGGGACTGAGGAGAGAAGAAGTCAGGGGGGTGGTCCTGACACGAAGTACCGCAGTACAGACGAGGTCCCGAGGGAAAGCATACTGAATTTGACGACGACAGTTGACCAGTAAAATTACTGTTGGTGTACAGGCCTAAGGCGGCCACAGTGACCAAACTGGCAGGAACATCACTAAGCTGAGAAAGGGACGGTGTGTGTATCGACGTCCCAAGTGAAAGTACGGTGTGTGTGTGTACCGGGGCCTGGAAACGGAGGGCCGTGAAGGAATTGCGGTGTATTGTCAGAGCCGTCAGTCGGACGGCGGAAAATAAACTTGGACCTGTTGCACCCGAAAACTGTCTCCATCTTGTGTCTGTACGTTACTGCGCGGTGTACAGAGGGACCACCCCCCCAGTCTGGCCCACGGACCCTACAAATAGAGAAGAGCTTGACCAGGGGACTGACAGCAAAGAGACAGTCAGGGGGGTGGCCCTGACCCAAAGGACCGCAGGACAGACGAGGCCCCGGGGGTACCGATTGGACGACAACCTCGGGCAGGTGAAGCGCTGACGGTAGATTGGTCTAGGACAGCCCCAGCAAAAGATCCGTGAGGGAAGTTACTTAGACTGGAGCAAAGGTGCAAGTACCCGGGCCTGGAGACAGAGAACTGTAAAGAGGCTGCGGTGCATGGTTGTGGTCGTCAGGAGGACGATGAATAAATCCGGAACTGTTACAACTGAAATCTGTCTCCGCCTCGTCCTTGCATCGCCTGGTGTCTGCGTCATCCGGACAGGGTAAGCAGTGGTCCACCCCCCAACCCCGGCCCCTACCACACGAGAACGTCCTGGGCCGTTTCTCGTTGTCAGCTTCCTGCTGGGCTTCCTGTGGCGCCGACGAGCGACGCGTGGACGCGGGCGGGAGGACGTCAGGATCGCCTCGTGTGACAGGTAAGTAGCGACCGCCGACCCCTGCTATGTCGCTGGTGAGATCTGCCTGTGTGGAAGCTCACTAGCGACCACTTAGCGATGCACCAGCGATCCTGACCGTGTCATATCGCTGGTCAGGATCGCTGGTGCATTGCTATGCATGACAGTTCCTTTAGAGACATGGAGAACAAATAAAGTGTTGCTAGCAGTGCTTAGTCTGAAGTCACCCTACACTAGGCACTGCTAGAGCTCCATGTCTCCTATTGGGTGACATTTCTGAGGAAGACCTGGGAGGGTAGAAACATTTATCAAAATATTGTTGTCTTAAGGTACTGTCACACTAAGTGATATCGCTAGCAATATCGCTATAACTTGTGACATTATAGCGATATTGCTAGCAATGTCGCTGTGTGTGATACTTACCTACGACCCGCTCCCCCGCTGGTAATTGCTGATTGCGCGAGAACGTTCAGGACTGTTTCTCGTCGTCAGCTTCCTGCGGCGCTTCCTGTGGAGAGACGAGCGACACGTGGAGCCGGGCGGGAGGACGCAGGATCGCCTAGTTTGACAGGTAAGTAGAGACCCCCGTCCCTAGCGATGTCGCTGGTGAGATCTGCCTGTGTGGCAGCTCACTAGCGACCACTTAGCAATGTACCAGCGATCCTGACTGCGTCATATCTCTGTATGCCATTCTACTTGCTCCATCTCAAGGCATTGAGTACACTCAAGTATATCTGAAAGTTGTACTCTCTGCAGTCGTAACCATGAATACTAATAGGCTTGGACTGGTCAACAGGAGAAGCGGAGAATCCTCCGGTGGGCCCCTGTGCAAGAGTGGGCCATCATCCTCTTATATGAACAGTACTTGGCACAATATACTTGAATCACTATGTACAGACAAAGGCAGCATCTTAATCATTTAACAATCTTCCTAGTTCATTGTTATATGATTTTGTGATTGAGGATAATGTCACATTTGCATGTAGCTGAAAAGTGGGGCCCTGGAATTGGTTACTGGTGGGCCCATGGCACCCCAGTCTGACACTAAATACTAACATGGTCAGGCTGCACAACAAGACCTGTGTATTGCCAGCTGTAAGACTGATCTACCAATTTATCATATCACATATTTCAACATTTCTGAATATCAATATGGCTCAATGTTAGTGTGTAGGAATAAGAATGTGTGCACATATTATTACTATTAGGCTTGGTTTACTCCCAATTTGGCTATGGTAACCCAATGAACTGCAAGTACATCACCATTAATTTTAAACCCAATTCAGTTCATCCAATCATATGTTAAGCTATCATATCCGGTGCCAAGTAAATTCTACGATATAAAAAAAATATTAAAAACAGAAATATGCAACCCACAGCATACAAAGAAACACCGTAAAGAATCTTTGAGATTCTGTAGACACTAGATAATATAAAATTTTGGCTAGTCTTGGAGTATGTTAAACAATTAGGAAAACAGAAGTTACACAAAAGATCCTGATTTTATCACAATCCAAATAAAGGATTGAATAGCAAGAGAACATTTGTTTCACTGCAAACTGAAGATACTGGTTAACACATAGGACACACTTCCACTAGCACACACTATAGCCAAGAAGCCTTACAGATGACACTGCAGAATTCAATGTGACCAGCCCTACTGGGAACCCAATCTATAAAGCACTGCAAACGGCTGCATCCCTACGAACGGATCTTTCAACTACTCCATGTATGGTTACATTATGAGAGACGGAAGCGTAAAAATATATGTCCCCTTGCTGGCAAGTACACAGTACGTGGTTGCAAATGTCATGACTTCCCACATAACGCCTTCTGTAAGAACAAACAGCATGCATTCATTATTGCAGGGAAAATAGAACAGAATTACTGTAGAGAAAGCAAGCTGACAAATGCACATGGCTTCATTCACACACATCCCATTATTTGCGAGAATGAAAGGCTGTGGAAAAACATCTCTGTTCTGTACCAAATCAATTATATATAGGTTTATACATGTCCCATTCATAAATAAAGGGTGTTATTAATGCCACATACCCCACTTTTCACCCATCAATGCTTACACTGCATGAAAAGTTAACACCTTATTGTCTTCTTCGTCTATAATCTCCATTAGTTCCTATATCGTACACAAGATATTGCAAATGAATGCTTCACCCCTTGTCCTTTCTCTATGTGGCTGCCCACCCAGTGACACATCTGTGACCACCAGGACAAGCTCTACTGCCTCATCAGTCAGTTCACTAACATGGTCCTTATACAGAATGCAGCTGGAGTGTCAGACTTAAATTTCTTATTAATGTCACTCCATCAGGCATTTTCCCATTATCACATTCATTCGATCGTATACACACATCATATATTTTAATAAAAAAAAAAATGATTTATATATGTTACAATTTACCAATGTAACAACAGCATGAACGTTACTATAAATATATAAAGGATTATCGTAATACCCTAGTATCATACCCGTCAGTGATCGTGCAGAACACGATGCAGACCAGTTCTGAGGTTCTCTAACACTTTCATTGTTGGCAGTAACAATAAAGAAATCTAATTTTGGTTATTTTGGGGCAAAAGAAACAATTGTTTCCATATAGGCGGTGCATTGTGTTATTACTAGGCATGCACAGCTTTGTGTACTTACCGGTATCATCCATTTATGTCTTCAAGTATCTTCGTGGTCTGACCGAACCCCTCTGATTGCCTGCGTCTTCCCAATAGTTCTCTGCCCTTTCCTGCCCTTCCTTTCTGACAGTCAGTCTTTGCAGTGCATGCAGTTCTTGTTGAAACAGCAGCAGACACAACACAAGGAAATTCAGATCTCCAAGGATGACAAAACAGCCATTAGCTCCATTATAGGATGACTAACACATTCTGAGCCTATAGAGGAGGCACTTGAAGCCCCATGGATTCAATTCTATTCTAGGCAAGCATAGTAGGGGAGGGGGAGCTGAAGGAGTCAGCCTTCCAGTCCTCACTATTATCTTGCAGAAGTCGATTCTAAACATAGGTTTCTGAAGGAGAAAACTGGAGCACTTAATGGTTCCCGATGAAAAGGAATTGCCATCAATCATTGGCTTCTTGCCTATATACAGTATATCAAGATGTCAATCTTCATTTATTGGCCGCCAGTAGGGTGCAAACCAAAAAAAACCCAAAATATCTCTTACAGGTGACAATGGTTTCATCTTAAAGAAAAAGAGGAAAAACCAATCACAGTGTGACATGTGCAATGTGGCATCGTACAATATTACAGGCAATTACTGGCAACCTGTTTACACTGTCAGGAAACAAACATTGCTGGGAACGCTCATTTACCATAATTGGCCAGTGTAAATAAACCTTAAAGGAATCCATACATTTTTTGATTTATTTTTTTCTATTGCAAAAAAATGTACAAAATATATTTACTTTCAACTCAATTACAAAGGATAGAAGCTTGTATGGAACAAGTTTGACTATTTTATTGTCATTAAATGAGTTTTCCCATCTTAGGAATCGGTGGCATATCCAATTACCATATATGTCATACATGTCTGGTTGGTCGGGGGTCCACCCATTGTGTGATGTAACTTCTACTAATTTTGTTGGTATTTACCCATTTTACTTTGAGCCATGAAGGATACAAAATGAAAAATTAACCCTCTAAAAGCAAAATGATACTTATGTGCATTATTGTGAGGGTGACAGCTTGTGGGGGAGGCTCAAGACCTGAGCCCTTTCTTCACAGGTCTGATGCCAGTTAGATTACAAAAGTGGCATCTGTTTCTAACAGCAGTAGTGAGAGCTGAGCTCCGATCATTGCAATAAACCATATAAATCCCACTGTCAGTCTCTGACAGTGCAATTTAAGAGACCAGTTGTCGGTGCTCACACTTACCTGCTCCCATTGGCACCCCACGTCACAATTATGGAGCATTGGTAAGTTGGCATGGCACTGGGTCTTGCTGAAGACCCCCATCAAATGCCATCTTGGTACTCCATCCAGTGGATGAACTTCACAGCTTCAAAGAAGACATTTATTTTCACTATATACTGCAAAACTATGGTATTGCCGTATATAGTTTGAGAAAAATAAAAAAAGTTGTAGCTTTTGGAAGCAGGGGAGAAAAGAACTAAAGTGCAAGTAAAAAAAATGATATGAGGAAAGGGTTTAAAGCACCCAATAAGACAGCAACAATGGTTGTAAATATTATGTGTTATTCTCTGATACAGTGGCTTACGAAAGTCAACATTTCCCCCCCCCCTTGGTATTTTTCGTGTTTTGTTAGCTCACAATCTAGAATTTCATTTTTTTTTGAGGACTTGCATCTGTTCATGTAACGAACATGCCTAGAATTGTGAATATTTGTTTTAAATTTTCTTGTGAAGCAAACAACCAATAGGACAAAATAACTGGAAGCTTCAGTGAGCATAACTATTCACCCCCCCTAAAGTCAATACTTTGTAGAGACTCCTTTTGCAACAATTACAGCTCCAAGTTGCTTTGGATAAGTCTCTATGAACTTTCCACATCTTTCCATTGGGATTTTTGCCCATTTCTCAAGGCAAAACTGCTCCAGCTCCTTCAATTTAAATGGTTTCCTCTGATGAACAGCAATCTACAAGTTTGACCACAGATTCTCAATTGGATTAAGGTCTGGCCTTTGAATAGGCCACTCAAAAACATTTACACATTTTCCCTTAAACCACTCGAGTGTTGCTTTAGCAGTATGCTTTGGGTAATGGTCTTGTTGGAAGATGAACCTCCATCCCAGTCTCAAATCATTGACAAACTGAAACAGGTTTTGCTCAAGAATATCCCTGTCACGATCCATTTTTGGATCTGTGGAAGATCTGGCTTCCCACATTAAAACTTTTTTCCTTTCAGGCCAGCGGGGGTTAAATGCATTTTTTCCCCTCTGGCGAGCTGATGTTACTGTGTAGGTAACAGCAGGTACGCAGGATGCAGTGACGAGACGCGAGACTGAGCTGAACTTTGAGAAGAAAAACTTTTATAAAATTTAAGCCGCAAGGGCTATGCTAAGCAACCAAAACACAATAACACCTATTGTCCTCGCAGGGACTTCTGCACAAACAAACACTTTCAAAGAGAACACGACTAACACGGCAAAGGCCGGTTGCTATATGGCCGCGATATGGCCGACTACGGGTCCTTATTTCCTATAGTGTCACTTATCCGTCCTGACGTCCCTCGGCGTCTCTGACGAGGCTGCTTTGGTGTCGCAGCCGCTGGGCCCAGCTGCTGAAGATCTGTCGGAGTCTTCAGGCACCCCAGCGTCCAGGAGGAGTTGGGGTACAACAGGCCCTGAAGGAGTCCTTTGATGAGGTAACCCCCTGCAGAAACAGCAGGGTTCCGCTCGTAAGCGAGTTCAATGAGACTCCAGTCCCCAAGCAGGGTTGTGTCGCAAATCCAAGGAGTGGCGGTTGGCAGGCCACGTGCACAGCCTGGGCCTAGGCAAAGAGTTTCTCTGTAGGCGAGGAGTAGGCCCCAACTGCCGACTGCATCGGGGTGACGTCAACTGCGGGCGATGATGATCAGGCCGCAGCCGCGAGCTGATGCGGGGTGGTAGCGGGCAGGCCGCAGCCGTGGGCTGGAGTGAAGCGGCAGCGGCTGCGAGAGGCGGCGGACAGGCCCTAACAGGCTGGAGCATAGCGGTAACAGCTGAGGATGACCGTAGGCAGGTAGTGACCCCGGATTGGAGCGAATCGGCAGTATCTTGTTGGTAAGTTCGGCGCTTACTCTCTGCAGGCCACTGTAAGTCTCCCCTCTGCCGCTGGTCTCCTCTCTTGTCACTGTCTGTCACTCTGGCTCTCTCAAACTCCCACAGTCTCTTCCTTCGCATCTGCCGTTCCGCCAAGTGACTCCCCTGCGCGCTCCCTGTCCCTTTTATACTCGCCCCTCCCCTTGCTGTCCTGTCACTCCCAGCAGTCCACTTTCCTCCGTTCCCCAGGTGCAGTTCCCTTAGGAACCTAGATGGCGGTCTGTTGTGAGTTCATTTTCTGGTCTGCCAGTTGTGAGTTCTCCTTCCAGGCTCCCTCTGGTGGTAACAGGAGGTAGTGAGGCTGATTTAATCAGTAGAGATTTGCCACCTGATAAGGAGGATGACGATTGGACCTCAGGAATCTCAGACTGGATTTAAGACAGCCGACGCCCTATTCTGGTGCTGGTGATTCCTTCTGGCTTGTCAAGTCTTGGTTCTCAGCTCTGTTCCAGTCAGCTCAAGCTAAGTTTTTCTGCTAATGTTCACACTTGATTTTGTTGGTCTATTCAGTTTTTTGTGCGGTCAGCCAGCCCCAGCTGGGGCTGTGCTGAATTTCCACTCTTATCTGTATTTGCCAATTTGGTTTTTGTCCCTTATTAGATTGGCCTCTTTTTGCTCTGCCTCAGAATGTTTCAGAGCGCTGATATAGTGGGAGAAGTCTAGTGACTTCAGGGTTAAATTTTTTTATCAGAAGTGTTGGACATTATTTTTGTTGGGTTTTTGGCAGATTGCAGACAGTGTCTTTCCTTTCCTATCCTTTCTAGTTAGTTTGGGCCCCATCATTTGCTCAGCCTATTTTCCTGCCTATGTTTGTGTTTTCATCTTGTTTCACCATCAATACATGTGTGGGGGCTGTCTATTCCTTTGGGGTCTGCTCTGGGGCAGTTCATTTTCCCCTTTTCTTGCTTTAGGCTTATTTAGTCCTCCGGCCATGACGAAGCGTCTAGGTTCATCATAGGTACGCTCCACGGCTGCTGCTAGTTGTGTGGTTAGGATCAGGGATCTTCAATCTGCATAGTTACCAACCTCTCTGGTTTTTCTGGGGCTTAGCTTTTTTAGGTTTTTCCTCCACGGTGACCCATTCATAACAGCGGTCCCTTTGGTTCCGGCCCGGACACTCTGTGGGGGCCCTCCTCCCTACACTCCCCCATCCTGTATGCTCACCAGTCCTCAGGTGAGGCCCTCAGTATACTTGGGTTGGTCTGCGGAGATGTCAGTTTTTGTTGCCATATGAACTGGTCCTGTTCGTATCGTTTGGGGGGTTTGCCGGGTGTTGACCACTCGGAGCGTCTTAGTTCGACAAGGGTGGGAGTCTTCTGGGGTGGTGGACGGTGGTGGGCTAGCTGGTTCAGGCAGGCTAATTGCGTCAGTTGGGTTGCCATTGAGTGGAGAGCCCCTGGATATGGTGGGGAAGTCTTCTTCGTCGTCCGGGTCCCAGAACACTGGCAAGGGTTCAGAGACCAGAGGAATAGGTTCAGGTTGTACCGGGTCGGTGGAAGTACATGGGCGTAACATACTACAGTGCACAATGCGAGTGGGTAGCGTTCCATCTTTCTCGGGTCGTATTTCATACACTGGTCCTTCAGGGTTTATACGGCGTAGGACTCGATAGGGACTCTCTTCCCAGCGTGGCTCTAATTTGTTTTGGGGGTGTTGGTCTAGTACGAGTACTCGGTCTCCAATTTGGAGGTTGGGAGGTGGGGATAGATTCTTTCCTGGGTGTTCTAAGTCTTGGAGTTTGGTATGTACAATTCGATGGAGAGTTTGCAGCCGGAGCCGGTGATTTTGCACCCATGATGATACCCCGGTCCAGGGCTGGGGTTCCTCTGGGTCCATCTCTACCTCCGTGATCCCTTTGCCTTCTCGTCCAAATAGCAGGGAGTAGGGGGTATAGCCGGTAACTCGGTGCACCCGGATGTTATAAACCCATACTAGTTCAGGGACATATTCGGGCCAACGGGCCTGCTTGTCACTCTCCAGAGTACGCAACATTTGGATTAATGTCCGATTAAATAGTTTGCAGGCCCCGTTTCCCTGCGGGTGGTATGGCGTGCTACGGGATTTGTCAATACCGTAGAGACGGTGCAGTTCCTCCATAATTTTTCCCCAAAAACATTCTCCTTGGTCGGAATGTATACGTTGAGGGCAGCCGTATACTTGTATGAAGATTCTACAAATTGCGGAGGCGGCCGACTCCGCGGTCTGGTCTCGAGTGGGAGTGACCACAGCGACTTAGTGAAATGGTCTTCCATGACGAGGCAGTGTTCGTACCCCTGGAATGCGGGACCAATGGTCAGGTAATCCACCGTCAGAAGCTCGAGGAGTGCTGAGGTCACTATTGTTTGTACTGGGGCTCGCAGCGCGGGCGGTTTGGCTAATTTGCATAGGCGGCAGGCCCGGCAAGTCTCGTCCACAACAGCATGCAAGCGTGGATGGTAAATTATCTGTTGCAACCATTGCAAGGTCTTTTGAGCTCCGAAATGAGGCCCCTTTTTGTTGGCTTCTCGAGCCAGTTCGTTAAGTTGGTCTCCGGGCGCGACTACCTGCCAAATCGTCATAGATGTTGTCCTTGATGTCATTTTACGATACAATAGTCCCTTTCTAATAACCAGCCTCTCCCATTGTCGTAACATCAGCGACATGTCCTGAGTCAATGTCTGTCTTTGGGAGTCAGTGGGCAGTTTACCAGCGGCTACCCATTTCCGGAGAATCCCAATTTCTTCGTCTTCTTGCTGCTGTTGGATCCAATTATCATGGGATTGCTCCAGCATTCCCCTTAGGGTCTCCGAGGGGAGTACTTTCTGGGTGGCAGCTGTGAGTACGGCAGCAGTGAGGGCGAACGGTATCTCTTCCCCTTCCAGCTCGTCATCTCGACTGTTCCCTGGGGTTGTATGTCGAATCCTGGAGAGGGCGTCAGTGTGTCCATTCTCGGCCCTCTTTTATAGATGATTTTATAGTTGAATTTCGCCATCCGGGCCACCCATCTTTGTTCCAGAGCCCCCAATTTGGCGTTCTCCAAATGAGCCAGTGGGTTATTGTTGGTCTGCACCACTACTTCAGAGCCCGCTAGGTACTCTGCGAACCGCTCCGTCATGGCCCACACTACTGTGAGGAGCTCGAGCTTAAAGGAGCTGTAATTGTCAGGGTTGCTCTCGGAATCATGAAGTGAGTGGCTTCCACACGCGATCACTCTCTCCCGGCCGTCTTGAACTTGTGACAACACAGCCCCCAGCCTGTGAAGACTCCCGTCAGTGTGCAGGATGAACGGTTGAGAGAAATCTGCATAAGCTAACACGGGGGCATCCGAGAGCGCAGCCTTAAGGTCTTGGAAGGCCTCTTCTTGGGGTTGTAGCCACTGGATTTTCCATCCATTTGCCTCAGCGGGAGCCCCCTTCAGCAGGTCGTGCAGGGCTCGAGCTCGACATGCAAAATTCTTTACGAAGCGACGGTAGTATCCGGTCAACCCCAGGAAGGCCCGCACGTCTTTTATCGTCTCGGGGGTAGGCCATCCCTGAATGGCAGCAACCTTTTTCCGGCCTTATGCCCTCCGCCGAGACGATATGTCCCAGATATTCGATCTGGGTGCGAAATAGGTGGCATTTTTGGGGTTTTACCTTCAACCCGTACTTTTGCAGCCGGCCGAGTACCTGCCCCAACCGCTTCAGGTGGTCCTCAATCATGGCAGCATAGATGATGATATCATCTAGGTATATCAACGTGGCCTCAAAATTGAGATCTCCCAGACACCGCTCCATCAACCACTGAAAGGGGCATTGGCCAGTCCGAGCGGCATTCGATTGAACTCAAATAGTCTCATAGGAAGTATGAACCCCGTCTTAGCCCTGTCTTCTGACATGAGCACCTGCCAGTACCCACTGGCCAGGTCCAAAGTCGAAAAATACGTCGCCTTCCCCAAGGCGGACAAGGATTCTTCTATACGGGGTAGTGGGTACGAGTCTTTGATGGTGCAAGCATTCAGCTTTCGACAGTCCACGCAGAACCGTAGGGTGCCATCCTTTTTGAGGACCAACACAATGGGACCGCCCAGGGGCTTTGGCTTTCTCGGATAACTCCCTTCCATAGCATTTGGGCCAGCAAAGTTTTCACCTCTTGGTAGAACTGTGGAGGAATCTGTCGATATCGTTCGCGGATGGGGGCCGCTCCTGCCGCGGGAATTCCATGGGCGATGGCGGTGGTACATCCAAAATCTTCCTCATGACTAGCAATTACCTCGTGGTACTGTCCGAGCAGTGTTTTTATCTGGGAAAGTTGAGTTGAAGTTAGTCCGGAGAGCTCGGCCTGCATTTGTTCCAGGATGTTTCGACCCTTCTCCTGAGTCGAGATTTCGGTAGCCTGTAGAGTCCGGATAGTTACTTCCCAAGGATCCTCAGATTGCACTCTCAATTGAACCGCAGGGGCCGGCAGCACTTCTTCCAAAGGCCTTACTAGCTTGGCCAGTTCGGTCAGGGGCTTCAGGACAACGTCTTGGTCTTCAAGGTTGACGCAGCGCACCAGGACAGTCCCCTTTTGCACTGTGGTCAGGGAGCGGGCCACCAGTATGCCAGGAGGTAAGCGCTCCGAGTAGCATGGCTCCACCTGCATCTCTACGCCCTCCAAGGGTATCGAGGCTCAAATTGGCAGGGCCATCACTGTCTGCCCAGGGGGCAGTACAAGCAGGGGAGCGGCTGGCGTGATGAATTTGCCCAGAGCGTCGCCCTCCCGGCAGTCCTGATGTACTTGCGCTTCCCGCACCAACTGCTGGAATACCTGTCCTTGGGCCGTGCAGGAACCCCACTGCTTCAGGATCTTGTGTGTGGGATCATTGAGGAGCAGATTGTCGAACTCCAGTAGTATGTTCATGCCCAGAATAACTGGATGCTGCTTATCGGTTTCCCCTTGGGTCAGAACCACTCCTCTGCGGCCGAGGGATTTTCTGCACAGCGTCACCTGTACCCACACCACCCCGGCAACAGGGACCGGTAGTTGATTGGTGGCTGCTAGTCTGATCATGGGTCCCCACTGGGGTCTCGCTGCCACGGGGAAATTCTGCTGGAAATAAGTTGCAGGCATAGTTGTCACTTGTGAAAAATGAGGATGAATGAACTCATGGAGATCAACATCCAACACTGCGGAGACACCATCACATGTTTCTCAACGCAGTGATTCTAGAGCAATGCCCCCATCCCTTATGGGAAATATGTAAAACCATGCAAAACACAAGCCACGGAGAGACCATCACATGTTTCTTAACGCAAGCAATGACTAGCCAGGTCTTTCCCAGGGAAGGAACAACCACGGGAAGGGCAGTCTCCAATGAAGGAAACCACCTATGCCAAAACATGGTATCCATCCACAGACAGCTGTTTCAGGGTATTGCCCCTCATCAGTGTGGAGTAGGAAACTGGCCAGTAGGAGCAATGCCTAGTAGAAGACTGTGAAAAATGAGGATGAATGAACTCATGGAGATCAACATCCAGCACTGCGGAGACACATCACATGTTGAGACATGCCTTCTACTAGGCATTGCTCCTACTGGCATAGGTGGTTTCCTTCATTGGAGACTGCCCTTTCCGTGGTTGTTCCTTCCCGGGGAAAGACCTGGCTAGTCATTGCTTGCGTTGAGAAACATGTGATGGTGTCTCCGCGGCTTTACATATTTCCCATAAGGGATGGGGGCATTGCTCTAGAATCACTGTGTTGAGAAACATGTGATGGTGTCTCCGCAGTGTTGGATGTTGATCTCCATGAGTTCATTCATCCTCATTGTTCACAGTCTTCTACTAGGCATTGCTCCTACTGGCCAGTTTCCTACTCCACACTGATGAGGTGCGGAGTTTCCTGAATACCTTGAGTGCTGTCTCTTGGCCTTCCAGCATCGCCACTTCGGTGGCTTAAGCCGGTCACTGCTTTTGGGAGATAGCCAGGAGGTTTCGGGGAGGAGACCCTTGGAGTTGCGGACGATGGGAGTCCGACTTCAATTCTCTGGGACCGGTGATAGCTGGGTCAAAAATGGATTCAGGTTTGACATCGCTGAAGATAAGAAGTTGCATTTTTCCCTGGGATATTTGGTCAACATGGTGTTTTATGACATCCTGAAGATTCGGAAGTTCGATATAATATGCCTGCAGGAGTTTAGGAGAGAAGGCAGGTATGTACTGGTGCTATCTTCTATGGCGGCTTGCCAGAATTTGTTTACTGCCCTAAAAAATGGAGTGGCAAATCCTTTGCTGGAAGGTCTTACCTTTACTGTGCTGTACTCTAAGGGAGATATCCCACTTGTAGTTTTCATGCACAACCCTTTTGTTTCCCTGGAGGACATTGCTTTATTTTTGAAAAGACATTGCATTTATGTTCAGTATTCCCACAGGGTCCTGAATGGAGAAGGGCTCTGGACCGGGAAGTACAAATTTTTTGTGAGATTTGGGATGGATCCCCAAGGCCCGGGAGGCATCCATTACCCCTCTCTTAATTTTCCAATTGGGAAAAATACTGTTTTTTTGTTCTTTCCAGATGCCCCGATGTATTGCAGGAGGTGTAAAAATTTTGGGCATACCCAGGATAGTTGCAAGGAGATGCCAACTTGCAGGAATTGCAATGCTTCTGGCCATATGGCAAAAGACTGCACAAATCCTGTTATGTGTAATGCTTGTGGTGAGGAGGGCCATAAGTATCGGGACTGTAAGGCCAGGATCAGTCCTAGGTCTTACGCTGAGGTCTCAGGTGGGGCAGCTGCACCCCCTGCTGCTGTTGTTGACATTCCACAGGTTTCAGACCCGGAACTTATTGAGGAACCTGAAATCATGGATGCACATGAGGAGGCCCTGCCCCAAACGGAGTCTCCCAGCCCAGAGGTGGCAGTTTTGGAAGCTACTGATGTTGAATGTGAGCTCCCTCATCAGTCTGATGTCTGTGGGGAGGGGGAGTTGGAGAGTACTCTTGGCAATACCCCCAGTGTATCTTGGTTTGCTACTGAGGAGGACTTGGCCAGTTGTGGAGATCAAGGTGACTTCACTCTTGCGAGGTCCTCTGAGGATGAGGAGCCTGGAAATTCCTGTAAGAAGCCCAGAAGGATTAAGCAGACCCCGGTGAAGTTGGTTTAAGTCTGGTGAGTGAACGTAGTTACCCTCAGAATGTCTTCTCTCCTGACACCAATGCTTTTTTAGGCATTCCCGCAGATTCAAGGAGTTGCAGTTCCAGATGGAAGACGAAAACGGCTGAAGAGGAAGTGGCGTGTTTGTCGTCATGTAAATAACACAGTCATGTTATGGCTCCCCAAGCTGGTTGGGGCATTGCGTCCCTGAATGTCAGGCAAATTAGATCCAAATTCAGGAGGGCAATCGTTCTAGATTATATTAAACAGATGAATGCTCACATCTTTTGTCTTCAGGAATGTGGGATTGTGGACGCTCCAAGCGATAAGGACTGGCCTTACGGACAGCATCTATGGTCTGGCTCATGTGTTAATGGGAATGATGGTGTAGGGATATTAATGGGTAACAGGGAGATTAGTTTAGTTAGCTACACGGTGGTAGAGGTGGGTAGATGTATAATTGCACATGTTAGCTATAGTGGGTGGCGGGCTAGAATTATTAATGTGTACTGCCCATCAGGACACGACAGGAAAAAGAAGCGTCTGGCTCTTTTGGAAAAATTAAGTTTGTTTCTTACGGGCAAAATGCCTACAGTTTTAGTTGGAGACTTTAATTGCACCACAGAAGGGAATTGTGACATAACTGGTAAAAAGTTGTCCAATCTTATTTCTGATTTTTCCCTTCTAGATGCTGCTGCTCTGAAATTTGACATCCCACCACCGCCAACGAACCATGCTGATAGGGGTGGTATTGCATCCAGGATAGATAAAATGTTGATTTCCAAAAATATGTTGTGTATGAATTTTGAACAAAATGCTGTACCTTTTTCTGATCATGAGTGTTTGAGAGGTGTGTTTAGTGCGATTGATGACCGTGTGTATGGGGGTGGGGCTTGGAAGCTGAATGTAAGATTGTTAGAAGATGAGGATGTGATGAATGAATTAAAAATAAAGTATAAAGAGTGGAGAGTATGTAAGAGGGATTTTGCGTGTGTACTGGAATGGTGGGACTGGGTTAAGGTGTGTTGCAAAAAATTCTTCAAAAAGTGGGGCTATAAAAAAGCTGCTATTTATCGGAGTAGATTTAATGATTTAAACAGGCGCTTAGACTGGTTAAGGAAGTGTGGAGAAAGTGGCATGGATGTGTCTGATCTGCTGGCTGAGACAAAGAGTCAATTAAAGAGTGTTATGGATGAAAAAGGGAAAGAAATCATCTATCGCTCCAAAATAGAACATCTTGAGAAAGATGAAAAGTGCACGAGGTTCTTTTTTAAGAAAATGAATGGGAGAAAGGTTGATAGGGATAAAATCCTGGATAGGAATGGTTTGTGTGTGTCAGGTGAGAATGTGATAAAGGAGGTGAATAGGTTCTATAGCAAGTTATATGATAAAAAATGGATTGATTCTGGTCTTGTTTCAGAAGTGCTGAATGGGTTAGAGAACAAGTTGGATAGTGGAGAATATGATATTTTGAATGAGGACGTAATTATGGAAGAAGTAGAAAATGTGATGAAGAGGGCTAAAAAGAATAAGACACCAGGAAAAGACGGATTGCCGGTAGAATTCTATGTGCAGGCGTGGGATTTTCTGGGTGCTGATTTGACTGAGATATGTAAGTATACGTGGGAGAGTGGTAAGTTGTGTGAATCAATGAAAGAGGGGGTGGTTGTGCTTGTGCATAAGAAAGGTGAGAGAAAGTGTTTAGAGAATTGGAGACCTACAACATTTTTGAATGCAGATTACAAAATCTATAGCAAATTGTTGGCGAATCGTATGCGTGAGGTGATTGGTAGTATTGTGGATGGGGATCAAGTGTGTGCTGTGCCTGGAAGAAGTATGAGTGATAGCTTATTGTTATTAAGGGATTTGATTGGAGACTGCATGGGAAGGAAACAGAAGTGTATGGTTCTGTCAATTGATTTTGGGAAAGCGTTTGATAGGATCTTGCATGTGTTTTTGTTTAAAGTTCTGGATAGAATGGGATTTCCTCAAAAATTTGTGAATGGGATAATGTCTTTGTATGATTGTGTGTCAAGTGAGTTTCTTGTTAATGGGTGGTTGAGTGAGAAAGAGAATATTAAGTCTGGTGTAAGGCAGGGGTGTCCCATGTCCCCTGTCTTGTTTGTATGTGTGATTGAACCTCTGTTGTGCTTGGTGAGACATGATAAAATGATGCGAGGTTTGTTGGTACCTGGGAGTGGTGGGAAGCATGTAAAAGTTCTTGGATAAATGTATGTTGTTGTGGCTGTGAGTGAAAGTCTTGCGTCTATGAGTAGGGTTAAGTTGCTTCTGGAGTTTTTCTGTGGCGCATCTGGCTTTAGAGTGAATTGGAATAAATGCAGTTTTAAATGTTTTGGGGATGACAGGGTTAAAATGGAGGGGGTAAAGTGTGAGGAGGGTGCTATCAAAGTGCTGGGAGTATTATTTAATAAGGACTTGGAAGGTAAGGAGAGCTGGGAGGAGTGTGGATTGCGCATAGAGCGTAAGTTAAATTTTTGGAGACTGAGAGACTTGACCTTGAGTGGTAAGATTTTGGTCATAAAAGCGGTGATTCTTACGATTTTGCTTTTTATTGAAACAGTTTTTCCACCATCATGTAGGAAAATAAAAAGAGTGGAAAAGTTAGTTTTTACTTTTTTCTGGAGCAGTAAAATAGAGAAACTTAAGAGAGAGAGTCTTTTCAAGGCGTGTCACCATGGTGGCATGGCCTTTCCAAACATTGAGATTTTTCTGGGGCTTCAGTATATCAAAACGGTTATTTTGCTGAATAAAGGAAAAAAGGGAGCATATATAGCGAGTTATTCTGCTGGTTGGATGTTATATGGCTTATGTTGGAGAAAGAGGGATGCTAGAGTGTCTGTTGCTTTCAAGTGTCCGGTCTGGTATGAGGTGATTGATAAGTTTGTGAGGAAGCATGATTTGCTGAGTGTGCCGATGAATGATTTTAGAATGGCTAAGAATGTGGTGAAAATAATACGTAAGAATGATGTGGAATGTAATATTGTGGGGTTGAGAGGGAATGAAGTTTCGGTTGCATGGAAGAGTTTGGGAACGCACGGGATGTCTAATAGACAAAGGGATATTGTATGGATGTCCTTGCACAATATTTTGCCTGTGCGACAGGTTCAGAAGAGACGAGGTCTGACCAGAATGGATGTGTGCCCGAGGGAAGGATGTGGTTGATGTGAGACTGTGTGGCATACTATGTGGGACTGTGATTACGCATGCAGTGTGTGGAAGTGTGTAGGTGGGTTGAGTAAGGAGTTAGCAGGTGCGAGTTTTATTTACTGGCGTGTTGCAATGTTTGGAATTGGTGCATGTGGTCGTGTGAAAAATAGAATCCTATGGTTAATTATGACTTGTGTGATGCAGAGTTTGTGGGATGTGAGGAATTTAGGAAATTTCAAAGAGAAGCATGTATCTGTGAATAAGTGTGTCGGGCTGATCCTTTCTAGGTTATATTTGATTTATAAATTAGACAGCGAAGGCGGTGGTGGTTCTGATGCAGAAGGTGTCTGGAAATTTAAAAAATGGCAGCACCTGATCAAATATCAGTGAATTTTAGTGATGTTTATTGATGTTCAGGATGTCTTTTGTGTATACCCTTGGTTTGTTATACTAAAATAAATATGAACCATGATGATGAGAGTTGAAACAACGACGTTTAAGTTGATGAGCTTATATTGAGTTGTTTATAACTAACCTGAATGGTTTTAAAAAACAAAACCAAAAAAAAAAAAACAGCTGTCTGTGGATGGATACCATATTTTGGCATAGGTGGTTTCCTTCATTGGAGACTGCCCTTCCCATGGTTGTTTCTTCCCCGGGAAAGACCTGGCTAGTCATTGCTTGCGTTGAGAAACATGTGATGGTATCTCCGCGGCTTGTGTTTTGCATGGTTTTACATATTTCCCATAAGGGATGGGGGCATTGCTCTAGAATCACTGCGTTGAGAAACATGTGATGGTGTCTCCGCAGTGTTGAATGTTGATCTCTATGAGTTCATTCATCGTCATTTTTCACAGTCTTCTACTAGGCATTGCTCCTACTGGCCAGTTTCCTACTCCACACTGATGAGGGGCAATACCCCGAAACAGCTGTCTGTGGATGGATACCATGTTTTGGCATAGGTGGTTTCCTTCATTGGAGACTGCCCTTCCCGTGGTTGTTCCTTCCCAGGGAAAGACCTGGCCCTCCTCCCTACAACTGCAGTGCTGCTGGGTCAGCTGATGTTGCTGGTGACCACTCCCACCTCTTTTAAAAGATCACCTGATGCATCAGCTGACTGTAGGTGATACAGGTCCTTTCTGGAGACCAGCCTAGCTGAAGCAGCTCTCTGGTGCCTGCCACGTTTGGTGTTAAGAGTCCTGTTGCTGTTGATATCTGCGGTGTGGAGCTTTGCAGCGGTGCAGCAGAAAGCTAAGTGTTGTATTTTTGTTACGTTGTCCCTTTAGTTGTGTGTCTTTCCATTCTTTTTGTTGTATTAGTGCAGTGGTGGGACCAATGCTCTCACCTGCCATTTCCCTATTTAGGGATGAGAGCAGGGCAAATGAGGGATTAGGTATCCTGCTCGGCAACGGGGTGCAAGAACTCGTATAGGGACAATAGTAAGATGAGGGCACATCCTCAAGTGAGTGCAGGAGGTGTCCATTCCCCCATTCCCTATTGACAGGGCCCACCATTGTTATAGTTTCCCTGGTGTTCCCTGGTGTGTTGTGCCATTTGGTGACTGACCAACCGTTGGGCCGTGTCACAATGGGTCAGTCACTGCGTGATAATCCCTGTATTTCGCACCATCCATCTTCTGCTTGACTAGGACCATTTTCCCAGTCCCTGGTGCCAAAAAACATTCCCCAAGCATGATGCTGCCACCACTTTTCACTGTGATGATGGTGTTCTTGGGGTGTTGAGCTGTGTTGGTTTTGCGCCAGACATAGCGCTTATCTTGGTGGCCAAAAAGTTAAATTTTGGTCTCATCTGACCACAGCACCTTCTGCCATACATTTGGGGAGTCTACCACATGTCTTTTGACAACCTAAAAAGGAGCCTTCATATATTTGTGTGTAAGTAAAGGCTTTGTTCTGCCCACTCATCCATGAAGACCACCTCTATGCAGTGTATGGCTTATTGTGTTTGTATGGACAGATACTCCAGTCTCTGCTTGGGAACTCTGCAGCTCCTTCGAGGTTACTTTTACCCGGACTGAGAGTTTTGGTGAGCAGACATCTATTGGTAGGTTTGTTGTGGTACCATGCTCTTTCCATTTGATGATAATGGATTTGATGGTACTACGGGGGATCATCAGAGATTGGGATTTTTTTTATGACCGAACGCTGACTTGTACTTCTCAGCAACTTTGTCCTTGACTTTTTTCAGAGCTCCTTGGTCTTCATGGTATTGTTTGAATAGTGTTGCCTCTTGCTTAATCTTGTTGCAGCCACTGTGGCTGTTACGCCCAACTGTGGCGTGAGTGGTTTTGCGGATCCACTGAGCCACAGGACCTGGCCTGCCTAGGAAGGGGCATAGCTAAATGGCTACCAGGTGTTCACTGGAGAGCCTGATGGTGGAGACAGTTATATATGTAACAGGTTCAAAAATGTGCAATTAATACAGGAAATGAGTGGAGGGTTTCTTAAAGAAAAACTAACAGGTCTGTGAGAGCCAGAATTCTTGCTGATTGGTTGATGATGAAATACTTATTTCATGCAATAAAATGCAATTTAATTATTTAAAAATCATGCAATGTGATTTTCTGGTTTTATTTCTAGATTCTGTCTTTCACAGTTGAAGTGTACCTACCAGACTTGTTTAAATGTCTTTTTGCATAATTATGATGCTGAATTTTACGGTGAGGATGCAGGAGAGGTTATCTTCTCATGACTTTTCTTTGAAGTTCATATTTGTGCAAGTGTACCTGAACAGTAGAACAATGTACCACAACTCCAGAGTCTGCTAATCTTTCTGAAGGTCTTTGCAGTCAAGCAGGGGGTTATGATTTGCCTCTGTAGCAATACTATGGCCTACTCTCACTGAAATATGACCTTATCTTGACCTCCACTGTTCCTGTTAAATGCCATTTCTTAATTACATTTCGAACTGAGGAAAGGGCAACTTGAAAACGCTTTGCTGTCTTCTTATAGTCTTCTCCTGCTTTGTGGGCCTCCACCATTTTCAGTTTGCTAGCCAGCTGCGTAGAAGAACCCATGGCTGCACAAGGTCACAGATGCCTGGGTTTTTATAAACATGGAAAATTTGCATCATCTGGCCTTTCATAACGATGATAGTGAACAAGCCATAACCCTTACAGGCTAATTAAGGTCTGAAATTTTGGTCAAAGTTATCTGAGCACACAAATCTCTAAGAGTGCCCAAATGTTTGCATCGGTCTTTTTAATTTTTAAAATGCTTTAAAGTTGCTGTAAAATAGTCATAATAAAGACTAGGATGCTTCAAAAGAAAGCCAAATGGGGTAAGAGCAAGACAAGGTGCAAATTCACCTTGCATATGCTGGAGAAACTGTGCGAACAGCAGCACACAATGAGTCTCTCAGTGGAACATCACCACTTCAAGATAAACAAGTGCACCTGCATGCGGGACATGTGTGCCATGTTGAGCTTATTCGAGTGCTCCAAGAACATAACCAGCGCTGATGATGCCATCATCAGCCTTACTATCCAACTTCTGTGATTCCTTGAAAAAACGCTTCAGACAATGATGGATCAGGTGGTGGCATGGGAGGAAGAGGAAGATTACTTCTGAGATTAATAGGGGGTAGACAGATTATGGATGGATTTGTAGGTCAGTTCAGTGTTAGCTTGAAGTTGATACTTTGAGGAATTGGACAAAATCAGGTGTGCACTGTGCAACTGTATCACCCGGAGTGGGGTACTGTGGTCACTGGGCAGCTTTGGATTCAGGGGTCACGGAGGTGGCAACCGTGCAAAGTGCCTGTGCTCCAGGGACAGTGAAATGGGGGTTAAAAAATAAAAGTAAAATAAAAGAAATTTGAAAAAGCGTTTGTGACGCCAGTTGGAGTGTTCGATTGTAAGAGTGCCGACACTGCAGATAATCCCTGGGGGGTAGGTGGTGATAGCAGTGCAGGTGTTTAACCCCCTCCAACTATGGCTGGCCCCCAGAGATAGTGATGGAAATAGATGGCACGGAGTAACAAGGCAAGTCACTTTATCATTTACTGAAGTCCAGATGCAGTTCATATGATAAAATACAACTCTCTCGCCAGGTTTACAGTCTGCTCTGCATGATGGGAGTTATCTCTCTCTCTCCTGTGGTTCAGTGTAAACTTCCTGCTGTTCTAATCCCTTCAGGGACAAAGGTTTCCCTGAGTCTGAAACTTCCAGTACTACCAGTACTCACAGTGCTTTCTGCCCCAGCAACATGCAGCTTGAATCCTATGTGAAGCACATGCTCGTTCTGGCATAATCCCTCACTGATTCTCGGTTGCTGTAGTTTTCCTTGGAGAAGAAACTCCACTGCTGGTTGTGTAAACCACACAGCCTCTCAGCTTACCATCCGACTCTAAAAGCATAGATGGCCTAGAGGCTGAAGCCCCGATCCTCCTCAGCATTGTTCCTGGAGAGAGCACATGTAACTACTCCCAGAACATTCTCCATTTTCTTCACACCGTCTTCCTCACAGGACAACTAGCTAAAAACTCCTACCCTCCCAGTTAGGGTACCTCTCCCAAGCTCTAAGCTTCAGGCAAGTAAGGGAGTGGGGTAAAATTGTGTGTGCAGTTGTCTCCAGCAGAGAAAGCATAACTCCCATCATTTGCAAAACACATATAAAATAGTACATATTTGACCATTTTGTGGCGGCAAAGACGCAGGGCGCCACACAACACCATCAGTGTAAAGGACATAACCACCGATACATTGACCAATAAGCATGGACAGGGACAATACACACGTGGTCAAAATTGTTGGAATCACTCATTTAATGACAGAAAAACCCACAATGGTCACAGAAATAACTTGCATCTGACAAAAGAAATATTAAGTCAAAAATCTATGAAAATCTACGAATGAAAGTCAGATATTGCTTTTCAACCATGCTTCCACAGAATTTTTAAAAAATAAAACTTATGAAATAGGCCTGGACAGAAATGATGGCACCCCTGAAAATAATGTGTCAAAAGGGACATGTTAAATCAAGGTGTGTCCACTAATTAGTATCACAGGTGTCTACAATCTTGAAAACAGTGAGTGGGCCTTGGGTCTGTATAGAGGGCTACAGATACTCACAGTGCTGTTTGGTGACATGGTGTGTATCACACTCAACAAGGACCAGAAGAAGCGATGGAAAGAGTTAGATTAGAAAGAAAATTATAGACAAGCATGTTAAATGTAAAAGTTATAAGACCATCTCCAAGCAGCTTGATGTTCCTGTGACAACAGTTGCAAATATTATTCAGAAATTTAAGCTCCATGGGGCTGTAGCCAACCTCCTTGGACGTGGTTGCAGGAGGAAAATTGATGACAAATCAAAGAGACGGATAATACAAATGGTAACAAAAGAGCCCAGAAAAACTTCTAAAGAGATTAAAGGTGAACTTCACGCTCAAGAAACATCAGTGTCAGATCGCACCATCCATCGTTGTATGAGCCAAAGTGGACTTCATGGGAGACAACCCAGGAGGACACTATTGTTGAAAAAAAATCATAAAAAAGCCAGACAGGAATTTGCCAAACTACATGTTGACAAGCCACAAGGTTTTTGGGAGAATGTCATATGGACAGATGAGACAAAAATAGAATTTTTTGGCAAAGCACTTTAGCTCTATGTTCACAGTCAGAAAAATGAAGCATATCAAGAGAACACTGTCCCTACTGCGAAATATGGAGGAAGCTGTTATGTTCTGGGGCTGCTTTACTGCATCTGGTACAGGGTGTTATACCACCTGGATTGTGGATACTTCACACTAGACCTTGGAAATCAAGGTCCCAAAGTCTGGGGGAAGAGTGGAGAGGCACACAATCCAAGCTCCTTGAAGGCTAGTGTGAAGTTTCCACAATCAGTGATGGTTTGGGGAGCCATGTCATCTACTGGTATAGGACATTGTGTTTTATCAAGAACAAAGTCAGCATGGCCGTCTACCAGGAAATTTTAGAGCACTTCATGCTTCCCTCTGCCGACAAGTTTTTTGTAGATGGAAATTTCATTCTCCAGAAGGACTTGGCACCTGTCCACATTGCCAAAAGTACCATTACCTGGTTTACAAACAACAGTATCACTGTACTTGATTGGCCAGCAAACTCGCCTGACCTTAACCCCATAGAGAATCTATGGGATATTGTAAAGAGGAAGTTGAGAGACACCAGACCCCACAATGCAGACGAGCTGTAGGCTGCTATCAAAGCAATCTGGGCTTCCATAACACCTCAGCAGTGCCTGAGGCTGATCGCCTCCATGTCACACCGCATTGATGCAGTAATTGATGGAAAAGGAACACCAAGTATTGAGTGCATTTACTGAAAAAGTGAACATACATTTCAGTAGGTAAACCTTTCAGATTTTAAAATCATTTTTCAAGCTGGTATTGTAAAGTATTCTAATTTACTGAGATAATGACTTTTGGGCTTTCATTGGATGTAAGCCATAATCATCAACGTTAACAGAAATAAACACTTGAAATAGATCACTCTGTTTGTAATGACTCTATCTAATATATGAGTTTCACTTTTTGTATTGAAGAACTGAAATAAATTAACATTAAGGATATTCTAATTTTGTGAAATGCACCTGTATATGGATCACAGCTAATGATCAAATAGATCAAAACACAATAATTTGCAAATACAGTGCAATTTAAATGTGAAACAATCCTGACTCAGATAAAATAATGCAAGCATAGCATGCATGGTCAGCAATAGTGATGAGCAAGAATACTATGTTATGAATGAGTCACCGGAGGAGAAAACAAAAATACAAGCTAAGTCCAGAAAACCGGAGAGGTTGGTAGCTATTGGATTGCAGACCCCTGATCCTATTCACCACAACTAACAGTAGCCGTGGGGGGTTCCTACGGTGCCCTAGACCCTTCGTCACAGCCGGAGAACTACATAAGCCTAAAGAAAGAAAGGGGAAATCTAAACTGCCCCAGAGCAGACCCCAAAGCAATAGACAGCCCCCAACATGTATTGTTGGTGAAAAACAGATGAAAACACTAACACAGACAGAAAGACAGGCTGCGCAAACGATGGGGCCCAACTAACTAGATAGGACAGGACAGAAAAGATGCTGGCTGCAATCCGCAAAAAACCCTACAAAAATGTCCCAACCGTCTGATAGGAAAAAAGGCCCTGAAGTCGCTAGACTTCAAAATCACTATATCAGCACTCAGGTATATTCTGAAAACAGAGCAAAGAGATCTACTGATCAGAGACAAAAATGGAATTCAGCCAGTCCCAACCAGGACTGGCTGAATACAAACACTAAGGAAACCAGGCAAAATCTCATGGAATAATAGCAGGGCAAAAACTTAGCTTTTAGTAGACAGGAACTAAAACTGGATGCCAGAGCTCAGAGCAGAAAGGATCACCAGCAAACCCTGCAGGGCGTCGGCTGCCTTATATCCACTCGGAAATTCCAGATGTCCAATCACACTTCACCTGTTCAGATAACAGGTTCTTCCCATCCCAATCAATTTCACTACCTCTCTTCGCCAGCAGAGGGAGTTCATCAGACATCAAAGGTGAAGGGGAAAATGAACTCACAACAGTACCTCCCCCTTGAGGAGGGGTCACCGAACCCTCATCCACGCCACCAGGGCGATCAGGATGGGCCCGATGAAAAGCACGAACCAATCTTTCGGCATGAATATCGGATGCAGGGACCCAAGAATTATCCTCCTGGCCATAACCCTTCTATTTAACCAAATACTGGAGTTTCTGTCTAACCAGACGAGAATCCAGTATCTTCTCAACCTCATATTCCACATTACCTTCAACCAATACAGGGTCAGGAGGTGCCATCACAGGAACTACTGGCTCAACAAACCTCTTTAACAGAGACTTATGAAACACGTTATGGATCTTGAATGCAACAGGAAGAGCCAATCAAAATGAGACCGGATTAAGAATCTCCAAAATCTTGTAATGTCCAATAAATCTAGGTTTAAACTTTGGAGAAGCCACCTTCATAGAGATATTCTTTGAAGACAACCAAACCATATCACCCACCTTAAATCGGGGACCAATGGTCCTATGCCGGTTGGAAAACCGCTGGGCCTTTTCCTGGGAGAGAGACACCTTATCCACCACTTGGTCCCAGATCTGGTGCATTCTCTCCACCACAGTGTCAACACCTGGGCAGGCAGAAGACTCCACCTGCCCTGAAGAGAATCGAGGATGAAACCCAAAGTTACAAAAAAAAGGTGACATCAAAGTGGCAGAACTAGCGCTATTATTTAAAGCAAATTTGGCCAAGGGCAAAAATGAAACCCAATCATCCTGATCAGCAGAAATAAAACATCTCAAATACGACACCAAAGTCTGGTGTGTTCTCTCCGTCTGCCCAATGGTCTGAGGGTGAAACGCAGAGGAGAAGGACAACTGAATTCCCAGCTTGGAACAGAAAGTCCTCCAAAACCTAGAAACAAACTGAACTCCTCTGTCAGATACAATGTTCTCAGGAATCCCGTGCAAGCGAACCACCTGTTGCAAAAACAAGGGCACCAACTTTGAGGAAGATGGCAACTTAGGGAGTGGTACAAGATGGACCATCTTAGAGAATCTATCACAAATCACCCAAATAACAGTCATTCTCTGAGAGACAGGCATATCAGAGATAAAATCCATTGAAATATGGGTCCATGGCCTCCTGGGCACCGGCAAAGGCATCAACAACCCACTAGAGCGAGAACAAGGTTTAGACCGGGAGCAAGTCCCACAGGACTGCACAAAATTCCTGACATCACGAGACAAGGCGGGCCACCAAAAAGACCGACTCACCAAATCTCTAGTACCAAAAATACCTGGATGACCAGCCAATGCGGAGCAATGAAACTCAGACATCACTCTCTTCCTCCACTGGTCAGGAACATACAATTTTCCAATGGGACAACGCTCAGGTTTGTCCTCCTGAAACTCTTCCAGAGCACGTCTCAAATCTGGCGAGATGGCAGAAAGAACTACCCCCTCACCTAAGATGGCAGCAGGCTTGGTCACAATAGGAGAATCAGCAAAGAAACTCCTAGAGAGGGCGTCTGCCTTGACATTCTTAGTGCCAGGAAGAAAAGAGACCACAAAATCTAAACGTGTGAAAAACAAGGCCCACCTAGCCTGTCTAGGATTCAAGCGTTTGGCCGACTCCAGGTAAATCAAATTCTTGTGGTCAGTAAGGACCACGACTTGATGTTTAGCTCCCTCCAACCAATGTCTCCACTCCTCAAATGCCCATTTCATGGCTAACAGTTCCCGATTCCCCACATCATAGTTACGTTCGGATGGGGAGAACTTTCGGGAAAAGAAAGCACAGGGATTGATTTTAGATGTTACAGTATCTTTTTGGGACAAAACAGCTCCTGCACCAATCTCAGAAGCGTCCACCTCTACCTGAAACGGGAGTGAGACATCAGGTTGCCGCAAAACCGGGGCAGAAGTGAACCTTCGCTTCAGCTCCTGAAAGGAAGAAACAGCCTCCAGAGACCAATTCAGCACATCAGCACCCTTCTTAGTCAAATCAGTCAATGTTTTGGCATACCAGAAAAATTAGCTATAAATTTACAATAAAAATTAGCAAAACCCAAAAACTTCAGGAGGGCCTTCAAAGAAGTGGGCTGAACCCAATCATAAATGTCCTGTACCTTGGCCGGGTCAATTTCAATAGTTGACGGAGACAAAATAAATCCCAAAAATGAAATCCTCTGTACACCAAAAAGGCATTTCGATCCCTTGACAGGGAATTCTCCCTCAAAATTCGGAACACAGTCCGAACATGTTCCACATGAGAGTCCCAATCCTTGGAAAAGATCAAAATATCATCCAGATAGATGATCAAAAATTTATCCACAAAATCTCGGAAAATATCATTCATGAAGCACTGGAAGACAGAAGGGGCATTAGTGAGCCCAAAAGGCATCACCAGGTACTCAAAATGACCCTCCGGAGTATTAAATGCCGTCTTCCATTCATCCCCCTGCTTAATGCGAATAAGATTATACGCCCCCCTGAGGTCAAGCTTGGTAAACCAGCAAGCACCTTTAACTCTGGAGAATAGATCAGAAATCAGGGGTAACGGATACTGATATTTAACAGTAATTTTGTTGAGGGAACGATAGTCAATACAAGGCCTTAATGAACCATCTTTCTTGGCCACAAAAAAAACAGCACCTAAGGGTGAAGAGGATGGTCTAATATGACCCTTCTCCAACGACTCCTTAATATAAGATCGCATAGCCTCGTGCTCGGGTACAGATAAATTGAAAAGTCGACCCTTGGGAAATTTACACCCAGGGCTCAGCTCAATTGCACAGTCATAACTCCTATGAGGAGGCAAAGACGCAGACTCATTCTCACTAAATACATCATAAAAATCAGCCAAATAGTCAGGAACATCATGCGACTGGGGAGAGGTGGAGAAAACAGGAGCGTCACTAAGGGCACAACGACAACCCCAACTCACCACAGACACAGATTTCCAATCCAAAACTGAATTATGGATTGAAACCAGGGAAACCCCAGAATGATGGTATCATGCAAATTATGCAACACCAAAAATCTGCAATTTTCTTGATGGTCTGGGGCGACCCGCATTACCACCTGGGTCCAAAACTGAGGTTTATTCTTCGCCAAAGGTGTAGCATCAATACCCCTCAAAGGGATAGGCGTCCGCAGAGGTGTCATAGGAAACCCACAACGTTTAGCAAAATCCAAGTCCATCAGGTTCAGAGTTGCTCCCGAATCCACAAAAGCCTTAGCGGAAAATGTGGACAGGGAGCAGATCAGAGTAATTGCCAGAAGAAACTTAGGTTCAACACCACACACAGCAAATGTGTGTACAAAACGTTTCTCTCGTTTAGGGCAGACAGAAATCATATGAGAGGCATCTCCACAGAAAAAACACAGCTTATTACGCCTTCTGAACTCCTGACGTTGCGCCCTAGACAAAACTCTATCACATTGCATAGGTTCAGACATTTGTTCAACAGGTGGCAACACCTCTCGTACAGTTTTGCGTTCACGCCAACGCCGATCAACCAATCAATGGCTAATGACATAGAATCGTCAAGACCAGAGGGAACAGGAAATCCCACCATAATATCTTTTGCGGTTTCTGACAAACTCTTCTGAAAGAGAGCTGCCAAGGCACCATCATTCCAGGTAGTAAGGACCGCCCACTTTTGGAATTTTTGACAGTACAACTCTGCAGAATCCCGACCCTGGCTCAATGCCAACAGGGCCTTTTCAGCCTGATCAATAGCATTAGGTTCATCATACAACAACCCCAAGGCCTGAAAAAATGCATTCACATCAGTCAGAATAGGATCAGGTTTCAAAGAAAACGCCCAATCCTGGGGATCGCCGTGCAGCAAAGAGATGACAATTTTAACCTGCTGCGCGGAGCTCCCCGATGAGTTAGGCTTCAAGGCAAAAAATAATTTACAATTATTCTTAAAATTCAGAAATTTAGACCCATCCCCAAAAAACACATCAGGAGTAGGGATCTTTGGTTCAGCAACATGTGAATGAGCAAGGTAGGTGGAAATTCCCCACACTTCAGCAGCAAGCTGCTCCACACGATCAGACAATTGCTCAATCTCCATTGAGAAAAAATTCCTCCTACGGCCTCAGAGAAATAGAGGAAAAAATATACAAAAAAAAAAATTCTGACACTTTTTTTTTTTTTTTTTACAATTCTTTCCTGCTATTGAGTACCCTAGAATCTGCAGTATGGCTGGTGATTCTGTTATGAATGCATCACCGGAGGAGGAGAAAACAAAAATACAAGCTAAGTCCAGAAAACAGGAGAGGTTGGTAGCTATCGGATTGCAGACCCCTGATCCTATTCACCACAACTAACAGTAGCCGTGGGGGGTTCCTACGGTGCCCTAGACCCCTCGTCACAGCCGGAGAACTACATAAGCCTAAAGAAAGAAAGGGGAAATCTAAACTGCCCCAGAGCAGACCCCAAAGCAATAGACAGCCCCCAACATGTATTGTCAGTGAAAAACAGATGAAAACACTAACACAGTCAGAAAGACAGGCTGAGCAAACGATGGGGCCCAACTAACTAGATAGGACAGGACAGAAAAGATGCTGGCTGCAATCCGCAAAAAACCCTACAAAAATGTCCCAACCGTCTGATAGGAAAAAAGGCCCTGAAGTCGCTAGACTTCAAAATCACTATATCAGCACTCAGGTATATTCTGAAAACAGAGCAAAGAGATCTACTGATCAGAGACAAAAATGGAATTCAGCCAGTCCCAACCAGGACTGGCTGAATACAAACACTAAGGAAACCAGGCAAAATCTCATGGAATAATAGCAGGGCAAAAACTTAGCTTTTAGTAGACAGGAACTAAAACTGGATGCCAGAGCTCAGAGCAGAAAGGATCACCAGCAACCCCTGCAGGGCATCAGCTGCCTTATATCCACTCAGAAATTCCAGATGTCCAATCACACTCCGCCTGTTCAGATAACAGGTTCTTCCCATCCCAATCAATTTCACTACCTCTCTTCACCAGCAGAGGGAGTTCATCAGACATCAAAGGTGAAGGGGAAAATGAACTCGCAACAATACTCGTTGCTCGGGTATTTTGGTGTGGTCGGAGATATAGTGTTTGTCGATGCAGCTGTATGATTTGTGGCTGCTGTACAGACTGAATACATGTGAGGAATGCCTGTTTTTTAGGGAATCACCACAAGTATTCAAACTGTCTAACAGCCCCAAATCATGCAGCTGTGTCGACAGAAACTAAATCTCCAAGCATGCCAAAATACTCTGAGGACACCCGAGCAACAATGCTACTCGCTCATCACTAGTCAGTACCAAAAAGCCAGAAGTCTATATAATACTAGAGCTTTCATATGTTTGTTTATGCAAAAAACTCTGCATAGAAAATGATGCCAAAATGAGCCTAAAAATGTCTCTTCAGAGAGGAAGAGGACTAGAACTCTAGTGCCACCTATTGGAAGTAGGAATCCTAAAAGTCAAAACCAGAAGCCAAAGGATAAAAGCCAAAACCAGAATCTCACTGTGTTTCGGGGTACTGCCCCTCGTCAGTGCAAAGTGTGAGATCTGGTTTGGCTGTGTGAGAGGCGTCTGACCGATATTCTTGCGGAGAATGACATGCTAAGCATGCCGAGATGAGGAGACTTAAGGCCGCAATGCTCCTCTGGGAAATATGCAATGTCGATCCTTTAACGAGCCTTGTTACATGACTTAGGATAAAAGCCAAAACCATAAACCATAAACATGTATAAGAACACTGAACATAACCTATGGCCCAATATCAGGAGCAAAGGATATTATAATACAAAGAAATACATATGTAACCACGGCTGTAACATGACCAATAATGATAAATGAAAAGAGCCATTATATTACTTTGCTGTGCATACATGAAAATTTGAAACTTAAATATTGAAAATACATTTTTATTTCTTTATTTTGATATCCCTATAAACATGTGATACACCTGAGGGAGCCATTATTGCGTGATGACACGCATCGGGCATTCTTTGGACCACAGCTCCATTTGCTCTTTATATGAACCTTGGACCATATAGGCAGGAAAAGGGACCATAATAGGTTATCAGTTGGTATTTGCTTCTATGAGCACATTCGATCCACTACTGTTTGCAAGTCTTGGGATTTATGCTGTGTCAGTTTGGGCTATTGAGCTCAGCCATATGTATTTCTTTGTATAATAATATCTTTATACACGATTAAACTAATTTTGGCATAATTTTCTATGCAAAGTTTCTTGCATAAGTTCTATTATTATATAGACTTGTGGATTTCTGGTGCTGACCATATATGCTCTGCTTGCATTATTTTGTCTGAGGGATTGTTTCACATTTAAATTGCACTTTATTTGCAAATTATTGTGTTTTCATCTATTTGATCATTACCTGTGGTTCAGTTACGGGTTGTTATGTACAATTGTAATTTTATGACTTTTTAAATGTTTTTAATTGTTTGTGACTAAAAGTGGTAAAATAAAATGTGATATTTTGGTGATCCCTTGTCTTTGTATGGCAATGTTTCTTTTCTTTATGTTTTCAAGTCTTTGAATAGATCTGTCATTAAAGGGGTTGTCCAGTACTATAACTTTTTTTTCCGAAATCTTGCTATTATGTGCCACTCAAAACATCCACTGTGTTTATTTTAACAATATTGCCTTTTATCATGCTCTAGCAGCACATCCTCAGCGCTGGCTCCAGCTCTCATGGGGTTAATCGACAACTTCCTTTCTCCTGACTTACTGTGCTCTAATACTACAAGTTCCATGATGCATTGCACTGGCCTGTAAGCCAGCACCTAGCACACCCACTCCAAACCACATCCAAACCCCTCCCTCCTCTAGCCTCTCCCTCCTCTATCTTCAAGCTGAAGCATCTTATTGTAACACTTTGTAAGCATCATGAGCACACGCACACGCACGAGCATGCACATGCATGAATGTATGCACAAACACAGACATTCTTTTTGTACCCATGTACATACTTTTATAGTGCTGAAAGCTATAAAGGTGTGTGCACACGTTGCGGATTCCAATGATGTAGATTTGATGCGGTTTTTCATGCATTTTTTACATGCGGATTTGTATTGGTTTTTGTAAGCTAAATAAAGATATGTTATTTAACAAAAAAAAAGATTTGTGATGTAATTTCCTGTCCAACCTCCTCTTTTACATTTGTCCAATCCACACTCCATTACACACAGATAGATAGATAGATAGATAGATAGATAGATAGATAGACAGACAGATAGATATGGGATAGATAGATAGACAGATAGATAGATAGATAGATAGATATGAGATAGATAGGTAGATAGATATGGGATAGATAGATGTGGTATAGATGGATAGATAGATAGATAGATAGATAGATAGATATGGGATGGATAGATATATATGAGATAGATATGGGATGGATAGATAGATATATGGATAGATAGATCGATAGATAGATAGATAGATAGATAGATATGGGATAGATAGATAGATAGATGTATAGCTAGGTAGATAGATGTATAGATAGGTAGATAGATAGATATGGGATAGATAGATAGATATGGGATAGATAGATAGATATGGGATAGATAGATAGATAGATAGATAGATAGATAGATATGGGATAGATAGATAGATAGATATGGGATAGATAGATAGATAGATAGATAGATATGGCATAGATAGTTATGGGATAGAGTCATGCCTGCTGATGATGTCACATCAATTTCCAGAGTCAGGAACTTGACGTTACACCAGAGGATATTAGTGGCGGCTTCAGCCTGGGGGGGCACATGACGCGGACTCAGCCACCAACATAGCGCCACTCACAGGCAGTATTGGCAACACAAGGTATTTACAAAATTCATTAGGGGCCCCGGGGGGATATATTGGGGGTTAACATAAAGTAGTGGAAACCCCTTTAATATCATTGTTCTGTCTTCTTCCACGTATCACACTGTGTGGATTCCAGCATACGGCTGGATTGTTGAACACAGTTATGGATGATTCAGGTAAAAACTATGAGAGACAGATAATGCAGCATGTCAGTACTGGTAGATAATATACAATACACAAATACTGGCAGGTAATCACTGCAATACAAGGTACTATCACAACAGTAGAAATGATACATGATGCTGTTATCTTGGTAGCATGCATTATATAGAAACTGAGCAATATAACATACATAGCAGTAAAGGAGAAAGATATCTAAAACAACTAATGGCTGCCAGCTTGCACTCACTGACAAGAGGATGCATATCTAGAGGATGCATACAACTATTATGCAGTGTAATAACATTACAGGAGCTGAACATGCATTGCAAACATCAAGGGGGGCTGCATTATGGCTACTAACACAGATGCATAGCACATAATTGCATTAATCTTACCTGAATCCGCTTGTATAAGCTGTGGTTTTGCAGAGAGCTGAGCTGAGCACATGTGAGCTACACAGAAGACCGGCTCAAAATGGTTACATGTTGTTGACCAGGGAAGGAAGAAGGGCAGTTCTGAACAGTTAACCATTTAAGAAAACAGAAGATTCCAAACACATGAATAAGGAAGAGAAGGGCAACTTTTGACATCTACTGGCGATAGTTGGAGCAGCACTTAAAAATATCTTGCTGCACAGAATGGGCAGAACATTCCCCGCTTGGCATCAACGGATGACACTATTTTTTTGGGGGGGATAATAACAGTACAAGTTCAGTAACTGGCATGAGTAACAGTTTGTTCTTCCCAAGTTTGCTCACTTTGACCTCTACCTTGCACACTTTCCTGTCCTTGCTGGGAAGAGGCTTGGTGACTGAGAGTCTTTGACAAGTACCATATTGCCTGGTTGGATGTTTGGGTGGTCTTTTTGCCACTTTGTCCTGGTTTGTAGAGTGGAGAGATATTGCTTCTTCTATCTGTCCCAGAAGACATTGGACAGGCTTTGCATTTGCCTTCACTGGCGTCTGAAGAGATCCTTATCGTTGAATTCTCCGAGTGGAGCTCTCGGGACACAGGTTTTCTGCGTGAGTAGCATTGCCAGAGTAAGGAATATCAGGTCTCCGGAATCGCTGGAAAGTGCTGACAGTGGTCTGGCATTCATGATAGCCGATACCTCGGCCAAGAACGTAGTTAAACTCTCAAGTGTGAGTCTGGTGTTCGTTTGCAAGAAGATAAAGTCTAATATCTTGCATGCTATGCCTATCATTCCCTCCCAGGCACCTCCCATGTGCAAAGAGTATGGCAGATTAAAAGTCCAGTTGCATCCTTGCTTGCCTAGGTACCTTTGAACATTAGCGATGTCCAAATTGGAAGGGATTTGGTGTTCTCTTGCCGCTCCAATGAAATCCGTACCTCTGTCGGAGAGAATATGCTTCACAGGGCCTCTGATTGCGGTGAAGCGTTGAAACACATTTATGAAACTTGAGGTGTCCATAGATTCGATTACTTTGATATGAACAGCTCTGATGGACAGACAAGTGAATAGAACTGCCCAACGCTTTGCTTCAGTATTGGATTTCCTAGCACGTCGAGTAGCCATGGACCAAGGACCGAATATGTCTAGTCCAACATTGGTGAAGGGGGTTCGGTACTGAGTCTGTCGAATGGAAGATTGGCCATCTTTAGATTTTGGAACGAGCCACAGAGCTTGCGACACATAACACAATTGAAGATTAGTTTGCGCACGCTTCTCTTTGCGCCGACTAGCTATAGACCAGCCGCCCGCAGAATCCCTTTAGTGAACAAACTGCCTTGTTGTCTCACTAAGTCATGATGATGCTGAATGAGCAGGGTTGTGACGTGATGACGTCCAGGAATTATTACCGGGTGTTTCTCTGAAACTTCTACCTCGGCTTCTTGAAGACGGACGCCTACTCTCAGCAGGCCATCTTGATCAACAATTGGATCGAGCTTCTTTAGCACGGTGTCTCAGGGAATAGGTTGTCCCTTGTTAAGGTTGTCTTTGACTATTTGTGTATCCATGATATCCAAGAACATCCTATTTTCTATGGACATCGCTACCTTGTTGTCCTTCTTTGTCCTGTGGAAGACTGTACATCCCATGTGGTCTTGTTCACCTTCACAGGCGTGGTCTTCATTGGTAGGTGCTGAGAAAGGGCAAGGTAGTGGAGTGCTGTTTGGCAATTCCTTTACCAGCAGACTTGTGACTTGGCTGGAAGAGAGATGGACGTCCATTTTCTAGTGTGCTGGCAAGCATACTGTTGACTGAGGCTGGCTTGTGTTCTCCTCCTAGACAGACGTCTCCTACAATGACCCATCCAAGGTCGAGCTTCTGTGCATATGGGGCGTTCCTGGAGCCGTTTATACATTTTCTAGTCTTGTGGACTCGTAGTATATCTCTTCCCAGGAGTAGAGCTATTGGAGTTCCTGGATCCATCTCAGGTATCAGGTGGGCTATAAGCTTTAGATGGGGGTGATGTGTCACCACCTCCCGTAAAGGTATATCTGACCTGTTGTCAGGAATTTGGTTGCACTCCAGGATGGTCAGTAGTGATAGGCAGGTTTGGCCATCTATGGACTCCACTTGGTATCCAGTTGCTTTTCTCCTCGCCGTCTCAACGGTACCTGAGCATGTCCTCAGGGTGTAGGGAGAACCAGTGCCTACAATCCTGAAGTTGTCAAAGAAGATGGACCTGGCTAGAGACCTGTTACTTTGGTCATCCAGGATTGCATAAATCTTGAAGGTTTTGTCCTTGCGGCCTGCAGGATAGGCTCCGACAAGGCAGATTTTTGAACAGGACCTTCCTCCTGTGAGTCCATTACAGATCTCCGTATATTGAGAGCTGACCACAGGGGTTTTTTCGTCAGTGTCCTCCTGCTTCCCATCTTGCTCCTCTGCTTGGACAATGCTCGTGGAGGTGATCCAGGGTGCAAGGCTGTATTGTGATCCGTGCTGCTGTATTCTGCACATTTCACGCTAGCTTCACAGTTCCTGGCGAAGTGAGAGGTTGTGGCACCACATTTGAAGCAGATGTGGTTCTCCTTGAGGAAACCTTTGCAATCCTCCAAAGACTTCTCCCTGAAGGCTCTGCATTTCAGTAGAGGATATGGTTTCTTATGTAGAGGCCAATTTTTTCTGACATCCTGGGGCTTGCTCTCATCTGGAGGGGTTTCATTCACCTTGTGAGGAGAGTCTGTGGAAACAATGTTAGTTTTGTGTACTGCCACAGGTATCTTACCGGGTTTGACAACATGGGCAGTGGAACATGACAGAGTAAATCAAAATTGGTGTCATTTCTGATCCCAGATTGTTTGGTGACAAAATCAACAAATACAGTGAAAGAAGGGAATGATACATTATGATTTTGTTTATACTCTGAACCACATGTAATCCATTTTTCTTGTAGGTTGTAGGAAGTTTCTGTACTATCGGATTGACACCCTTAGCGGTGTCTAAGAATGCCAATCCGGGCAAGTCTCCTTCCTCCTGGGCAACCTGTAACTCATTTAATAGATCACTCAGTTCTCTAAGCTTTAGATAACCTTTAGGTCCTATTTTAGGAAACTCATCAATTCTTTTATATAAAGCATTCTCTATGATTTCTACTGTCCATATCATTCATCAAGTCTTTCCCACACTTTAAGTAGACCTGTGCGATGATGCTTTACATTAATGTCTCTCAGTCTTTTGGCATGCTCGACCGACTCACTTCCGAGCCATTTTACCAGGAGATTTAACTCCTCACTACAAGGAAGGTCCAGACCCTGAATAGCATTCTGGAACGAGGCTCACCATGACCTATAGTTCTCAGATCTGTCAGTGAACTTTACAATACCTGTAAGACATTTCTGACTCAGGATAGTCTGAGCGGTACCTTCTCGGAGAAGAAGGTGTCTCTTTAAGGCGGGATGGGAGCTGTACCTTCTTCTCAGTGGAACGGTAGCTGTGGTTGACATCTCTGTGCTGGGCGTCTCCTTGCCTACAGTAGTGAAGCTCGGGGTTGGATCGCTGGTAATCGGCATGGGCTGAACAATATGATGCTTCAGGGCTGTCATCCACGCCAGAATGTTGACAGACGTACTCTACGATGCGTTGTGCTGGATCTTGCTACTCTAGATCTAGTCCGAGAATGGTGCTGCGTCTTTGAGAATCAGGATCTTTCATAGTGTGGTGCAGTGACCACTGTGTCCACTAGGGGGTGCTGTGTGGGTATCCCAGGACAGGCATACAGGCATATCCATTGTGGCAATGGGAATAGGACGGTAAATGACTGCTATGTATCCCAAGGTGGGTGGCCTTGGGATGAAGGCTTGATCGTGTGTTGATCAGCAAAGGTACTGCTGAGGTTTTGTTACAGAGTGTCAGGGAAGCCTTCAGGTGGCTGGTGAGATGGGTGCGACCAGTCACCTACAAACCCACCCAGGGGCGTGTGTCTAAAAACACCCATAGTAAGCTGTATGTGTGTGAATGGTGGTGAATCTGATATAGGACCTGCAATGAGGTCATAGCCATGTGATCTGGTGGGCATGGCTACGGACCATATAAGGTGACCAGGGTAGGTCACGAGAGATTGCCTGGATCTGATTGGTCTGTATGGAAGGTCTCGGCAGGCTTCCTGAAGATCACGTGTGGAGGCTGTGTATAGTGGCTGCGTGTGTCTGACAGTTCCCAGGAGGGAACGGACATCTGTAGTGTGAAGCAGCTAAGAGGTAACCTGGACAGGGGAGATTATCTGAGAGACTGTATAGCCTGTTGGCTGGATAAAGCACAGCCTGTGTGACCACAGGGCTAAGAGGAGCAGAGCTCCACTATGAAGATTCGTTGTTGTCTGCTGTAAGACTTTTGCATGCTGCTATGGTTTATGCTGTACAATTAACCGTATGGACTATGGCCCTGGGATGGAAGCTTGAACGTGTGTTAATCAGCAGAGGTACTGCTGAGGTTTTTGTTACAGTGTATCAGGGAAGGCTTCCAGGTGGCTTGGTGAGATGGGTGGACCAGTCACCTACAAACCCACCCAGGGGTGTGTGTCTAAGCGCCCATAGTAAGCCTGTATATGTGTGTGTATGGCTGGGTGTCTGAAATAGGACCTGCGATGAGGTCCTAGCCATGTGATCTGGTGGGCGTGGCTACGGACCATATAAGGTGACCAGGGTAGGTCACATGAGAGAGAGTGCCTGGATCTGATTGGTCCATATGGAAAGGTCCCGGGAGGCCGACGTGCTGGAAGGGGTGCTGACTTCCTGAAGAGCACGTGTGGAGGCCGCTGACCCAGGGAGGCCTGTGTATAATGGCCTGCATGTGTGTGACAGTTCCCAGGAGGGAATGGACGTTTGGAGTGAGAAGCAACTAAGAGGTAACCCTGGACAGGGGGAAATAACTGCTGTGATAAAGACCCATGTAGGGTCGAAACGCGTAGCTGTTGTCTCAATGCCTCATAGCACATCCATCCACTCCTGAGGAGTAAGCCGCTGTACTATTTTAATTTTTCAATAAAGCAAGAAATTTTATCAGCTGGAACGCCCCTTATGTTTCTGTCTACCGGAAATAACTGTGAGCCTATAGAGCCTGGATGCTGGAGAAAGCGAGCTCTATCGTGAACATTCTGTTGTTGGATATAAGACTGTTGCCATATATGATCAGTGGTGAACCTAGCCTCTCTGCTGCCTGAGGCGAACAGCAAAATGAGGCCCCCCCACCGCACACAAAGTAAATTTTTATATCTATATTGTAAAACTGAGTACAATAGTGGACATTTTGATTTAGATGAATAGAAAAAAAGGTGTCCAAACACAAGGATGTCAGCGCCATCACACGCACATACAAGAACAACACAGAAGTATCCAGAACAAGGGTCATTAATGGCAATAATAGGACTGGCACAGGGCCAGACTGGGACAAAAATGCATCCCTGCCACACAAATCCCACCAGCCCACAAACTATAACACTCATCTGCCCCAATCAGTGAATTTTTGCTATACTTTGTCGTCCCCTCATCACTCTGAGTTATTTGAAGAGCCACATGTGAATGGCACCACAGTGCGTATGATCGACCACAGCTCCATTTAGCAAAAAAAGGGAAAAAATATTCAGCCTACCGTACATCAGTGTCCATATAGTCCATAAGCGGTCTGATGCCAGGAGATGTCCAGTGCGGTTCAACTGGCGCTATAAATCCAAATCCAAAGGAAAAAAGAGGGGGTCTCCAGCACCAAAATTAGGGAAAAAAGATAAAACTCACATTTATAATGAAGGTTTTAAAATCATATTAATAAGCCACCAAGACAGGCAAGGCTACCTTACGCGTTTCAGACAGATATTACATGTCCTTAGTCATAGGTATATCTTATCAAAACTAGGAAGTTTAAATAAATGAATACATGAGTAGACTGCAAAGTGAACACCCAGTTTCAGGTAATTAATTAGCTCCACCTTATTCAGACCTAAGCAATTATTGTTGCTAAACAAAGCTAACATATAAATAAGAAATATATGTTTGCAGACATAAATGAATACATGCAAAAACAGCAATAAACCATAAATCATAATAGACGTAAATAGATGAGTATTGCAAAAAAAAAAAAAAAACCCATATTACATTATATATTGCAAATCTGATCTATAATTTAAACCTTTCGGTGCACGAGCATCAAGAAGCAGGATCCATTTAGCCTCAGCTGATAATAGTGCAGCAAACCAATCACCACCTCGCTCCGCTCTGTTAATTCTGTCTATGCCCCTCTCAGACAACGTAGACAAATCACCTCCATGCACTTCTAAGAAGTGTTTTGATAAACCAGAGCTAGGTCTTTTATTGCTATAGTGATCAGAAGTCTCCACGGGGCAGAAGCAGAAATATGTTCAACTAATTGTTTCTTTAACTTACGTGATGTACAACCAACATAATATTTGCTGCATGCTTCACAACTAGCTAAATACACTACATAAGTTGTTGAACAGTTTATAAATGTTTTTATCTTATAAATTTTACCATTATTATCTGAAAACTCTATACAATTAGCCATATATCTGGACAGATTACATCTGGAGGTACCACACCTAAATGAACCCACTGTGCTGAGCCACATATTACTGCTTCTAGGGGTGATATACAAACTTGGTGATAGCAAATTGCCCAAATTTGTGAATTTTCCTTCAGAATTGGATCCTGTTCCAACATAGGTATATATTTAAGAAAAGCCTTTTTTATGTTAATAAAATCCAGACTATATGGGGTAGAAAATGTAAGCTGATTTTTATCATCTAATCCTGGTTCATTATCCCTCAACAAATCTGATCTTGATTTTTTAGTAGCAATAAATAAAGCCCTCATAAGAGATTTATTAGAGTACCCTCTCTGTTTCAATCTATCAAATATAACTCCACATTCTGAATGAAAGGAAATTTCAGTCGAACACAATCTACGTGCCCTCACAAATTCTCCAATAGGTAAATTACGGATGGTATTAGCCGTGTGTGAACTAGTAGCATGTAATATAGAATTACCGCTTGTAGATTTTCTATAGAAAGCAGTGGTGATCAAACCTGTCTTATGATCTCCATGTAGAAAAACATCCAAAAAAGGAGCAGAATTTTTACAAATATCCACCTTGAATTTCAAATTTAGGGGGTTATCATTCAGATATCTTTGAAAATCCACACAAGACATCTGTACATCGTGTTGTGTGTTAGTACGCCAGATAATCACCAAATCGTCTAAGTATCTGGCTTACCAGCAAATTTTGTCACAGAAAGGGTTAAATGACGAATGAATATAAGCCTCTTCTCACCATGACATATATAAATTCGCCAAAGATGGTGAAAAAGATGATCCCATAGGGCAACCACACACCTGAATATAAAACTGCTTATTAAAACTAAAAAAATTATGTTTAAGCAGAAAGTCTGCAACCTGTAGAATATACTCAGTGTTAGAAGCCTCAAAATCCCCATATTGTTCCAAATGGAAATTGAGAGCTCTGATAGCTAAATGGTGGGGGATATGAGAATATAGGGCTTCAACATCACAAGTAACCCAAATCGAATCTTTGGAATAAGACATATTTGACAGTGCTTGTAATAAGTGTTTCGTGTCTTTGATATAACCCACTGTTCTCTTAACAAATGGCTGCAAAATCTTATCCAGCCAGGCAGGTAGTCTCTCTGTGCAAGATCCTATGCCAGCCACAATAGGACGAAAGGCAGGAGGAAATACCTCTTTATGCACTTTCAGGGCTGCCACTAGGAATTTTGGGGCCCCATACTGGCCTCCACTCCTCAAACTGTCCACAGTCCCACCGCTCTCTTGGAAAAACTCCACTTCTCACCAATCACACATTAACAGCTCCCATCACCGGATCACAAATATAGCCAGCAGCTCTTGTTTTGGTCTAAAGGTTTTTTAAGCCGCCATCACAACACTGTAGACTCTTTTGGCCGAACCCTACTCTACTGTAACCTATTAAATATTTGTATGCAATACAATTTAGGTACAGTATATTTTTATTTATTTTTCAATTTTTTAAATGAGCAATAATATCACATACAAGAGACAAATACCATCGCACCATGAACAGACCACATATTACCACCACATAGTGACCTATAATACCACACACAAGGAACAAATATGGCCACACCATGACCAGACCACATATTACCATAGTGACCGAATAATATCACATACAAGGAACAAATACCACCGCACCATGACCAGACCACATATTACCACCACAAAGTGACCAAATAATAGCACATACAAGGGCAAATACCACAACACCATGTCCAGACCACATATTAAGACCACTTAGTGACTTAATACTACAATGCTGATCAGTAATAAAAAACACAATACCATCACCATAAGTGCCATAATCCACAGGAGATCTGTACTTAGTATGCAGTGTCTGTGTACAGGTAATACAGTGATCAATGACATTATACACAGGAGCTCTGTATATAATGTACAGGTAAAACAGTGATCACTGGTGACATTATACACAGGACCTCTGTATTTAGTATACAGTATATAGTGTGTATATAGGTAACACACTAACTCACCAGTGATGCATCTAGGTGAAGTCCTTAATCTTTGCTTTTCATCTTTCATCCAGCACAGACCGCATCACGTCTTCCAGCCAGGACTCAACTCTGCAGGAAATAACACAGTTATCTAGAGCTCCCTTGCAGAACACATTACTTATTTTTTTCCCAACTTCTACATTACATCACATGAAGAAAAAAAGGCAACATAGTGTCACTCTACACAATAACAGGACCATCCCCCCATTTAAAACAGTATACTCAAAAATTAAAATAAATACATCACTGCAGTAATAATATCCCTTAATTAACCCCTATAGTAATAATGTTCTCCATCCTGGCTCCCGTGTGTCTCATTCCTGGCTTCAGCCACATGTTCCTCCCATCCCGCCCTTATGAGTATCCATTGTGCCCCATATGATTTCCCCATCTGTCTCCATCGTATCCATCCTGCCCCTTGATCCTGCACCCTTCCTGTGTCTTACTGCCACATTTTGCCCCCTCCTGTGTCTTACTGCCACATTCTTCTCCAGTGCCTCACATTCTGCCACCTCCTGTGTCTCACTGTCACATTCTGCCCCATCATGTCTTGCATTCTGCCCCCATCATGTCCAGCATTCTGCCCCCATTATGTCCAGCATTCTGCCCCCATCATGTCCAGCATTCTGCCCCCATCATGTCCTGCAATCTGATCCCATCATGTCCAGCAATCTGCCCCATCATGTCCAGCAATCTGCCCCATCATGTCCAGCATTCTGCCCCATCATGTCCACTAATCTGCCCCATCATGTCCAGCAATCTGCCCCCATCATGTCCAGCAATCTGCCCCCATCATGTCCAGCATTCTGCCCCCATCATGTCCAGCAATCTGCCCCCATCATGTCCAGCAATCTGCCCCATCATGTCCAGCAATCTGCCCCATCATGTCCAGCAATCTGCCCACATTATGCCCAGCATTCTACCCCATCATGTCCAGCATTCTGCCCCATCATGTCCAGCAATCTGCCTCATCATGTCCAGCATTCTGCCTCATCATGTCCAGCATTCTGCCCCATCATGTCCAGCATTCTGCCCCATCATGTCCAGCAATCTGCCTCATCATGTCCAGCAATCTGCCCCATCATGTCCAGCAATCTGCCCCATCATGTCCAGCAATCTGCCTCATCATGTTCAGCATTCTGCCCCATCATGTCCAGCAATCTGGCCCATCATGCCCAGCATTCTGCCTCATCATGTCCAGCATTCTGCCCCCATGACCAGCATTCTGCCCCAGTCTCCAGCATTCTGCCCCATGTTCAGCATTCTACCCCATGTCCAGCATTCTGCCCAAGTCCAACAGTCTGCCTCAGTCTCCAGCATTCTTCCCCATGTCCAGCATTCTGCCCCAGTCCAGCATTCTCCCTCATGTCTAGCATTCTGCCCCCGGGCCCCCCGGGTCGTTGCTGTAAAAAAAAAAACAAGTTCTAATAATTACCTGGCCGCGCTCCAGCGATTGGCGACGCTCGCGCTCCCTCCATGCTGACGTCAGCTGCCAGCCTCCAATTGGCTGGTGGCTGCCGTGGCTGTTAACGTGGCATGTCAATAGCGTTTAACTGCCACAGCGCCGAGGGCCCGGTTTAGCTGCCGGTAGGGGCCCGGTGAGCAGAGGAGACCGGGCCCGCATCCACCGGGCCCCATACGCCAGTCAGGGCAGTAATGCCCTGATGGTGGCCCTGTGCAACTTAGGCAGACCATGAAAAATAGCACATACAGGGTTTTCAGACACAAGATAATCAATCATTTTTCTGTCAAAAATGCCCAAAGCTTCCCCTTTACCTAATAAACATCTTAATTTCCTATTAATTTCTGATGTAGGATCAGCGTCCAATTTTCTGTATTACAATCTGATAACATACTCTGAATTTCTCTCTCATATAAGGTATTATCCAAGATAACCAGAGAGCCCCCTTTATCCGCAGGGCGGATCACAACATTAGGATTACATGATAAATCATTTAATCCCTTAACGACCGCCAATACGCCTTTTAACGGCGGTAATTAAGGGTACATAAACCACAGCGCCGTGAATTCACGGCACTGTGGAGTAAGTAAATAGCGCCCCCCAGTGTCAGATTTTCTCCGGGGTCTCTGCTGCAGGGGGTAGCTGAGACCCCAGAGAACATGAATCGGGTTGGTTTTTGCCAACCCCGCTTTTGCGATCGCTGTTATTAACACTATAACGGCGACCGCAAAAAAAGCCGCAATTTTGCATTTAATTTCTATTTCCTCTGATGTGATCGCACATCAGAGGAGAGAGAAAGAGGGTCCCCGATGCCCCCCTTGTACCTCCCGTTGGTACTCTGTCCCCTCCCGGTGGTCCTGTGTCCCGCCGGTGTCCTCCGGTGGGCGCCGCCATCTTGGATCCGGAGGAAATGGTGGGCGCATACGCAGTGCGCCCGCCGGGAATCTGCAGGCTCCGGCTGGCAGATTCCATTCATTCATTTTGATCACTATGATAAACTATCATAGTGATCAAAATAAAAAAGTAGTACATAACCCCCCCGTTTATCACCCCCTTAGTTAGGCTAACATAACAAAATAAACAAAAAAAATTTTTTTTTCAGTTTTCCATTAGGGTTAGGGTTAGGGCTAGGGCTAGGGTTAGGGCTAGGGTTAGGGTTAGAGTTAGGGCTAGGGTTAGGGTTAGGGCTATGGTTAGGGTTAGGGTTAGGGCTAGGGTTTGGGCTAGGGTTAGAATTAGGGTTAGGGCGAACTAGGATTAGGGTTAGAATTAGGATTAGGGATTAGGATTGGGATTAGGGTTGGGATTAGGGTTGGGGGTGTGTTGGGTTTAGGGTAGGAGCAAGAATTGATGGGTTTCCACTATTTACCAATTTTGGGGGTCTAAAAATTGGGGTAAAAAAAAAAATCACTTTTGTGGAAATAAATAAGACTTTATTTTCACGGCTCTGCGTTTATAAACTTCAGTGAAGCGCTTGGGGGTTCAAAGTGCTCACCACACATCTAGATAAGCTCCTTGGGGGGTCTGATTTCCAAAATGGGGTCACTTGTGGGGGGTTTCCACTGTTTAGGTACATCAGGGCTCTGCAAGCGCAACATGACGCCCGCAGACCATTCCATCAAAGTCTGCATTCCAAAATGGCGCTCCTTTCCATCCAAGCTCTCCCATGCGCCCAAACAGTGGTTACCCCCCACATATAGGGTATCAGCGTACTCAGTACAAATCGCACAACAACTGTGAGGGTATGATTTCTCCTGTTACCCTTGGAAAAATAAAAAATTGGGGGCAAAAATAACATTTTTGTGGAAAAAAAATGGATTTTTTATTTTCACGGCTCTACGTTATAAACTTCTGTGAAGCACTTGAAGGTTCAAAGTGCTCACCACACATCTAGATAAGTTCCTTAATGGGTCTAGTTTCCAAAATGGGGTCACTTGTTGGGGGTTTCCACTGTTTAGGCCCATCAGGGGCTCTGCAAACGCAACATGATGCCCGCAGACCATTCCTTCAAAGTCTGCATTCCAAAATGGCACTCCTTCCCTTCCAAGCTCTGCCGTGCGCCCAAACAGTGGTTCCCCCCACATATGAGGTATCAGCATACTCAGGACAAATCGCACAACAACAGCGGGGGTATGATTTCTCCTGTTACCCTTGTAAAAATAAAAATTTGGTGGTGAAAAGATCATTTTTGTGGAAAAAAATTGATTTTTTATTTTCACGGCTCTACGTTATAAACTTATGTGAAGCACATGAAGGTTCAAAGTGCTCACCACACATCTAGATAAGTTCCTTAAGGGGTCTAGTTTCCAAAATGGGGTCACTTGTTGGAGGTTTCCACTGTTTAGGCACATTAAGGGCTCTCCTAACGCAACATGGCATCCGACCTCAATTCCAGTCAATTCTGCGTTGAAAAAATCAAACGGTGCTCCATCCCTTGCGAGCTCTGCCGTGTGCTGAAAAAGTGGTTTACCCCCACATATGGGCTATAGGCGTATTCAGGAGAAATTTTACAATAAAGTTTGTGGTTGATTTTCTCTTTTAACACTTGAGAAAATAAAAAAAAATTGGTTCTGAAGTAAATTTTTTGCAAAAAAGTTAAATGTTAATTTTTTCCTTCCACATTGCTTTAGTTCCTGTGAAGCACGTAAAGGGTTAATAAAGTTCTTGAATGTGGTTTTGAGCACCTTGAGGGGTCTAGTTTTTAGAATGGTGCCACTTTTGGGTATTTTCTGTCATGTACACCCCTCAAAATGACTTTAAATATGATGTGGTCCCTAAAAAATGGTTTTGTAAATTTTGTTGTAAAAATGAGAAATCGCTGGTCAACTTTTAACCCTTATAACGTCCTAACAAAAAAAAATTTTGCTTCCAAAATTGTGCTGATGTAAAGTAGACATGTGGGAAATGCTATTTATTAAGAAATTTGTGTGACACATCTCTCTGATTTAAGGGCATAAAAATATAAAGTTTTAAAATTGCAAAATTTTCAAAATTTTCACCATATTTCCGTTTTTTTCATAAATAAACACAAGACTTATCGAAGAAATTTTACCATTATCATGAAGTACAATATGTCATGAAAAAACGATCTCAGAATCAGTGGGATCGATTAAAGCGTTCCAGAGTTATAACCTCATAAAGTGACAGTGGTCAGAATTGTAAAAATTGGCCTGGTCATTAAGCTGCAAACTGGCTCCGTCACTAAGGGGTTAAAGCCTTTTTTTTTTTTCAGCTTTTGTTAGATTGTTTACAGCTCCTATGTCAGTAGTTAGAATATCTCTTATTTCCTTCTCCAACAAATCCTGAAAGCTGTCCATGATGGGAACCCTTGCTGAAACAGGTTAAAAGTCTGGGTTTGGAGTTTGTATCGGTTTTAGTTCCATAGATTTTACAATCTTCCGATTAGTATCTAGGTCCATCAAGGTTTTAAATGCTATCTGTTAAGTTAAAGTCATAGATAATGGAATAATAGGAAATTCAGATGCTGTATCAGCAATAGATGTTGACATAGTAGCAGAATCCGCCGCAGATTGTTGAAAGTGTTTTTTCACTGCTAACAAGCGAACAAATTTATTGACATCTTTAATAGTTTGTGACATATTGGCACGAACACTGGGTGCAAACTTGATTTCTTTCTCCAACACTTTAATCTGAGTATGAGTACATATATTTGCTGATAGATTAATAACGGAGTAATTAGACACCTCAGACAAAGTTTTGTCTAATATCTGCGGCGATGTGACTGTCTCTTGGGGCATCTTTTTTCTCCCCCTGTGCCTCTTCCTTGCCCTATGCCATCTCCATTTTTTGACATTGACGGTACCCCTAAATTGGGCACCCTAGCAGATGGAGGGGTAGGGTGATTAGTATCCACATCTGAGAGATCAGTAGTATCACCAGCTGTCTCCTGATCTGTAACAAACTCCACTGTTTTATTTGGAGATTATATATTACTGCATACAGTATTATGGGCCCCATATAATGCTCCATACAGTATATTGGTTCCCAATTATTACTTCATACAGCCTAATGGGCCCCATATATTACTTCATACAGTATAATGGGCCCTGTTGTGAATTCGCTTTCTGGCCTACCTCTGGTTACTAGTGAAGGTAGTGGAGCTGGTTTTATTGACAGAGGGGTCACGAGTTCTCTTTCTGGGCTCCCTCTGGTGGTTGCTGGAGGTAATAGCGCTGATCTGATTAACAGAGGCTTGCCACATGATAATGAGGAGGACGATTGGAGATCTGGGGTTTCAGACTGGATTTAAGAATGCCGACTCCCTCTATCCCTGCTGGTGATTTTTTCCTGCCTCCTGAAGTCTTAGTTTCCAGCTCAGTCCCTGCATGCTCAGCTAAGTGTTCTTTTGCTATTGTTCACATTTGATCTGGTTTTGTCTATTTCAGTTTTGTGTGGTCAGCCAGCTCAGGTTGGGGCTGTGCTGAATTTACATCCATATGTTACTGCTTGTGCCAATTTGTTTTTGTCCCTTATTAGATTGGTCTCTTTTTGCTATGCTTTCAGAATATACTAGAGTGCTGATATAGTTGGCGAAGTCGTGCGACTTCAGTATTTTTCTATCAGACGTGTTGGACATTTTTTGCAGGGTTTTTTGCGTGATTGCAGACAGTGTCTTTCCTTTCCTGTCCTGTCTAGTTAGTGTGGGCCCCATCGATTGCTCAGTCTATTTTCTTACCTGCGTTTGAGTTTTCATCTTGTCTCACCGACAATATATGTTTGTGGGCTATCTATTCCTTTGGGGTCTGCTCTGGGGTAGTTTAGATTTCCCCTTTCTTGCTTTAGGCTTATTTAGCTCTCCGGATGTGCCGAGGCATCTAGGATCATCGTAGGTACGCTCCACGGCTACTGCTAGTTCTGTGGATAGGATCAGGGGTCTGCAATCCGCCTAGTTACCAGCCTCTCTGGTTTTCTGTGGCTTAGCTTGGTCTTGCTCTCCTCGGTGACCCAATCATAACAGGGCCCCATATATTACTTCATACAGCATAATGGGCCCCATGTATTACTTCATACAGACTAATGGGCCCCATATATTACTTCATACAGTATAATGGGCACCATATATTACTTCATACAGTATAATGGGCACCATATATTACTTTATACAGCATAATGGGCCCCATATATTTCTTCTTCCCATACCCTGCAGCTCTGGTCTTCTCAGTGTATTCTGATCCTCTGCACTGCTTGGCACAGGGACATAATTAGCTTCACGTATATAATTGTCCACTTGGACTGATAGTAATAGTGATTTGTTTGTACCCTGTTGTCTGAGGCTGGCCCACTTTATGCGGGTGCTCAGGGCATATGATTATACACCAGTAAAAAGTATGAGAGGCTCAATGTGACCAGTGCGACCTAGTTTCCTACCCCTCTTATTCTACCGGTACTGTGGGCACACTGACTGGTACTGGGGAAATGAAAGAAAGAACAGAGAGCAAGAAAAAAGAAAACAGAGAGAGAAAGAAAGAAAAACCAGAGAGAGAAAGAAAGAGGAGAAAGAAAGAAAGAGGGGAAAGAAAGAAAGAAAAGAGAGAGAAAGAAAGAAACAGAGAGAGAAAGAACAGAGAGAGAAAGAAAAATGGGACAGAAAAAACGAACAGAGAGAGAGAAAGAAAGAGGGAACAGAAAAAAAAGAAAGAAAGAGGGGAAAGAAAGAGGGGAAAGAAAGAACAGAGAGAGAAAGAAAGAAAGAAAGAGAGAGGGGAAAGAAAGAACAGAGAAAGAAAGAAAGAAAGAAAGGGGAAGAAAGAACAGAGAGAGAAAGAAAGAGGGGAAAGAATGAAACAACAAAGAGAAAGAAAGAAAGTTGAAACAAAGAAAGAACAGAGAGAGAGAAAGAAAGAAAGAAAAAGAAAGAAACAGAGAGAGAAAGAAAGAGGGGACAGAAAAAAGAGCAGAAAGAGAAGAAAAGATAGAGGGGAAAGAAAGAACAGAGAGGGAGAGAGAAAGAAAGAGGGGAAAGAAGGAACAGAGAGAAAGAAAGAAAGAAAGAGGGGAAAGAACAGAGAGAGAGAAAGAGAAAGAAAGTACAGAGAGAGAGAAAGAACAGAGAAAGAAAGAAAGAAAGAAAGAAAGAATGAAAGAAAGAGGGGAAAGAAAGGAAGAACAGAGAGAGAAAGAAAGAACAGAGAGAGAAAGAAAGATTAGAGAGGGAAAGAAAGAGGGGAAATAAAGAGAAAGAAAGAACAGAGCGAAAGAAAGAACAGAAAGAGAAAGAAAGGGGAAAGAAAGAGCAGAGAGAGAGAAAGAAAGAGGGGAAAGAATGAACAGAGAGAAAGAAAAAAGAAAGAAAAAGAACAGAGAGAAAGAAAGAGTGGACAGAAAAAAGAACAGAGAAAGAAAAAAGAAAGAGGAGAGCGAAAAAAAGAAAGAGGAGAGAGAAAGAACAGAGAGGGAGAGAGAAAGAAAGAGGGGAAAGAAATAAAAAACAGAGAGAGAAAGAAAGAAAGAAAGAAAGAGGGGAAAGAAAGAACAGAGAGAAAGAAAGAGGGGAAGAAAGAAAGAACAGAGAGAGAGAAAGAATGGAGAGAAAAAGAACAGAGAGAGAGAAAGAGAGGAAAGAAAGAACATAGAGAGAAAAAGAAAGAACAGAGTGAAAGAAAGAATGAGGGGAAAGAAAGAGAACAGAGAGAGAGAAAGGAAGAACAGAGAGAAAGAAAGAACAGAGAGAGAAAGAAAAAACAGAGTGAAAAAGAAAGAAAGATTAGAGAGAGAAAGAAGAGGAGAAAGAAAGAACAGAGCAAAAGAAAGAACAGAGAGAGAAAGGAAGAGAGAAAGAAAGAAGAGAGAGAAAGAGAGGAAAGAAAGAACAGAGAGAGAGAAAGAAAAAAAAAAGAAAGATTAGCAAAAGAAAGAACAGAGAGAGAAAGAAAGAAAGATTCTATAAAGATACTATAGCAGCCCGGCTCCCATTGTAGTGCCCACCTGAGCCTCCCGATGCAGGACATATCATGATCCACTCATATGGCCGGCATCCCCGAGTCCAAGGTGATCCCGCTGTCCACACTGTTGGAGGAGGACAGGGTGATGGATCTGAAGCATTCCCTGAAGTGCCTCTATGGTTCCGTCACAATCTCCTCCCGAAATTACCTCATTTCCGGTCAGCTTCTAGCACGTCACTTTCGGTGGATCGTCATGTGCGAATATTAAAGTGCTCCTCGGGGCTCCGCCGTGTACTCCTGTGTCCACGGGAAAAGTAAGCTCCCGGCCGGGGCAGAGGGGCAGACTCTCTCAAAATTGGGTCTGTCCCGCCGGGAGGTATGGATGTGCCCCACCATACACCTTGTAAACGTATGGCTCTGCACACCTCATACACACATGGTTCCGCTTTTTATGCCTCGTACACACACGGCTCTACTCTGTACACCTCGCACACACATGGCTCCACTCAGTACACACATGGCTCCACTCCGTAAACCTTGTACACGTGCCGCTTTGCTCCATACACCTCGTACACACACGGTTCCACTCCATACACACGTGGCTCCACTCCGTACACACATGGCTCTGCTCCACTCCATACACACACGACTCTGCTCCGCTCCGTACACATACGGTTCAGCTCCGTACACTTCGTACACATAGGGCTCTGTTTTGTGCGCCCCATACACACAGCTCCTCTCCGTACAACCCTTACACACGCGACTCCGCTCCGTACACCCCGTACACACACAGCTCCGCTCTGTACACCCTGTAAAACATGCTGCTCTGCTCCATACACCTCGTACACACGCTGCTCCACTCTACACCTCGCACACACAGCTCCACTCAGTACACACATGGCTCCACTCCGTACACCCCGTACACACGCAGCTCCACTCCATACACCCTGTACACACGCGGCTCCGCTCCGTACACCCTGTACACACGCTGTTCCGCTCCAAACACCTCGTACACATGCGGCTCCACTCTACACCTCGCACACACGGCTCCACTCAGTACACACATGGCTCCACTCCGTAAACCTCGTATACATGCGGCTCTGCTTTGTATACCTTTTACACACGTGGCCACACTCTGTACTCCTTGTACATTTACGGCTCCGCTCAGTAAACTTTGTACACATGCGGCTTTGCTCCATACGCCTCGTACACCTGCGGTTCCACTCCGTACACCTCGCACACACGCGGCTCCACTCCATACACATGCGGCTCCACTCTGTACACGCACGGCTCCACTCCGTTCACACACGGCTCCGCTCCTTACACCCCTTACACACACTGCTCGGCTCCGCACACGCGGCTCCACTCTGTATACCTCGCACACACACGGCTCCACTCCGTAAACCTCGTACACATGCTGCTCTGCTCCATACACCTTTTACACATGTGGCCATGCTCTGTACACCTTGTACACACATGGCTCATCAGTAAACCTTGTACACATGTGGCTTTGCTCTGTACACCTCGCACACATGTGGCTCCACTCCATACACACGCGGCTCTGCTCCGCTCCATACACACACGGCTCAGCTCCGTACATTTCATACACACAGGGCTCCATTTTGTACACCCCATAAACACACGGCTCTGCTCTATAGCACTCGCACACTCGCGGCTCCGCTCCGTTCACCTCGCACACATGCGGCTCCGCTCCGTACACCTTGCACACGCGTGGCTTCACTCCGTACACCTTGTACACACATGGATCCACTCCATACACCTCGTACACACGGCTCCGCTCCGTACACCTCGTACACACGGCTCCGTTCCGTACACCTCGTACACACATGGCTCCGCTCCGTACACCTCGCACAAATATGGCTCTGCTCCGTACACCTCGCACATGTGCAGTTCCGCTCCATACACCTCACACACACATGGTTCTGCTCTGTACACCTCGCACACCTGAGGTTCTGCTACATCAACCCTGTAAACCCCCCCTGACGCCACACATAAACATCCCTCATTCAGCACGATGACAACCAGCACAGCAGAGTCTTCCATAGACCCAGGGCTGATGCGCACAGGACCTGTGATGAGGTCACAGGAGGGGAGGGGTCACATGATCAGGGGGCCCTGACTCCTTCCCTCCTGTGACCTCATCAATTTCAAGCCTCTGCATGCTACCAGAAGCACCGGCGTGCAGAGGCTAAATTGTAGGTGCTGAGGCAACAGGCTCAAATGGCCTCATTATAGGTGTGCCCCTGTATATGGTTTATGCTCATTAATAAACCACATGGACTGATTTAATGTGAAAACCCATGCTGGACCTGTTTAATCTGCTGCCAAGCGGAGTGTCCCCAACATGAACAATAGGCGCTGCCTTACAGTACTTATACATTTTTTTTGTTCTTAATGCACATCCTTCAGCTAATCCAGTGAGAATTGTAGTCTTGACTGTAAGCTTATGTTGCAGCCTGTTTATGTAAGTCATGTTGCATTCACTGTTACAGTATTGTGTTAGTAGAGGTGTATTGTGCTCTGTAATCCTCCATATTAGTTTTGTATTTCTTGCACTGTACACTGTCAAGGTTGCTTGTTAAAGTTACATAACTCTTTGTAGAATTGTGCTTTCTGCAATGAATATTGTCACAGCTGTTTATGATTAATGTATTCGGTGTACACTTCTGCATTGTATTATCATTGCTACTGGTTTCTGTGATGTGCCCAGTATTGACTGACACTATTTGTATTCTTACAGTTTTAAAACTCATATTCATCTTCATATCATCGCACCAATAAACCATAGACTACTGAACTTTACAGTCTGTTTATTTGGGATGTGAAGGAGGTTTAGCAGTATGCTGGAATCCACATAGCTCCAGACGTGGAAGAAGACAGAACACTGAGTGCAGGCCTGGTGGGGCAGCTGCACCCTCTACCCCCCCTTCCGATAGCTATGATGAGTGTATTAGTCGGTAGTTATTTCTCGTAAGATGTGTTTTGGATAAATATATGATAACGGGACAACATTGGGTCACTCAAGAGAAAACTGTGCACCTCTTTGTTGCATCCTCCAACCCCCTCACATTCCATGCAATTATATCTATACACTTAATCATATTGCATTTCTAAGAAATATGTTACAAGCAGTACCACTTGACCAGATAGGCTGAGTGAGAACAGTTTCCAGAAGCATATCTTGAACTATTCTGATTGCCGTTTCCCAATACCCAAAACTAACTCACAAACTTCAACAAAGAAAAACCAAGACATTTCTCCTCGTTGAAGAGAATGGAAGCTATTAAAGTTTCCAATCTAGAAGAGGATACGTTTTCTTCTACAAATAATGGTCAAAGTAGACGGTCATCTAAGCAAGTTTCTTTGATCTCTTGGCCTGCGATTGTTTTCAGCCAGCCAACGAAGGACAGCTTTAGATGTCTTGTAAATTTTAACCTTTCCAAAAGCAAATACTCTGAGTGGAGCAGGATATAGGTTGGGATATGGTGAATAATCTCAGTTGCCTTTTAACTTCGGTGAATTGCGCCTTTTACTTTTGGACTTCTGCTGAAAAGTCTGTGAAAACAGATATTTTCCTTCCTTCTAAGGATACTGTACATCGGGATTCTCTCTGGCTTTATGAAGGATTATATCTCTGACCTTGTAATGTAATAATTTAATCAGGGTGAGTCTTGAGGGTGCCACTGATGGTGGAGGCCTGGAGAGAACTCTATGCACCCTTTCTATGGCAAAAAAGAGGGATAGCGAATTTATCCAAAAGGTGGTGATAATTCATTTTTTAAAATATTCTCCAGGTATGTCTCACAGTCTTTTCTGGAGTCTGTTTTAAAAATCATAATTTTTTTGTGCAAAGGATGCAATACTTTACAAGAAACTCTTACTGTATGAGGGGTATCTGGTCTTCCACCAAGCTTATTCTCCCCTCAGACCCTTTTATTCTCTCATAGACTTTTTGCAGGTCTTTTCTTATAAGGTAAGTATCCCCCTTTACTGACCCCAAATGTGAGTTTATGTGTCATGCATCTAGGTTCGAACCCTTGTGCCTCTGCTTTGCAATCAGTTTCTCTGACCGCCAAGCCACAGCAAAGACATCTTTTCTCTGGGTGTTTAGTTTCTGTTATCATTACTCCAGTCTTTTTAGGGTAACAGGTGTTTATATTTAGTCATTTATCTGCCCTCCTGGGATTTCCCACTTTTGATAGTCTCATTTGGATGTCCAGCTATACTGCTGTAATTTAAGCTAGTCAGTGAAAGTCCAGCTAGGGTTTCCCTCCATCTACTGTTTATATTCTTTACCCTGCAACTATCTCTTGCTTCTTTTTAGAGAGTAGGCATCTTATTCTCTAACAGCACATACTTAATCCTTTATTTTGTATGTGGTGGTCTGTTTTACTCACTCTCTGATCTCTTTCTACTTCAGCACACTTTCTCTTCTGTAGGTAATTTGCACTCTGCTTTGCCCTCCGTTTTTTTTAGGAAGAATGTGAAGCACTTGACGGTCTATCAAGCAGCATAGGTCCGAGTTGCCATCATCTAGTCTGTCGTTAGGGCTATCTCAGCTCATGCATGAACCACTATGGACTGCGGGGTCAGGATCTCTAGTCTGTACAGGAACCTGAAGGGACAGTTGCAGTTTTTAGTATGTTGCCTATTTTTCCAAGGGAGTTGATACACTTTCATAACATTAGGTTTATTAGGATAGTGTTAAATTTAATGACTGATACTAGGACATCACTTAAAGTAGGAACTTCCATTGATATTTGAGGGGAGACATTTTTATCCTGGCAGGATGACATTTTTATTTTATTTGAGGGTGTCTCTCTCTCTCTCCTCTTCCTCACCCCTACCCTCATCCTCTGCTATTAGCTCACATGCTAGAGCTTGTATCACAGGCTCACTTTCCTTGTCTCACGCCATTTCTTTCTCTGACAGCGCTATGATGGATCACGTGCCCTACTTACCAGATAGAGACTTTTGTGATGTTATGGCCACTTTTGCTGCACAGAAGTGGTTTTCCCAGGTACCGGATGACTCGTCTTGCCCTCCGGAGTCAGAATACGTTTGCAGAAAAAAAATATGGTGACTTGTTGCAGTATTATGACCGGATCTAAGCAGGAGTTCTGCAATTACGCAATCTCTCACATTCTCTAGCAGGCCATGCCCCCCAATTGACAGACCTTTTATGAATTTTCTACATATGACAATAAAGTATCTAAAAGCTCCTAGAGATCTTAGATAAATCTGTATAGTAAACATGTGCCAGAGATAGAGAAAAAAGATGCTACTTCAGAAGTGTGAAGAAATGGTTGTGGAGCTCAACAATTGTATGAGTGTGAATGTTGTGAGCTGTAAGTCGAGCACTCTGGCGAAGAAACGTTAGAACGGCAATGTGGGACTAATGACTGAGGGACTGCCACCTGGGATAAGATCAAGAAGTCTGGGGAAGCACAATAATTACTTTTGTAGAGGCAAAGAAGATCACAGGAAGTTTGAAAGTAGTAGACTTTTTTTTTATATAGGACTGGTTACCATTTAAATAATACAGATAACAATTTGCTCTAATTGTATCTTTCTCTTCAGCATTGTGCAGAAAAGAATGAACAGTAATTTTCCAGTACATAAACTCTGCATAATGTTCTTTAGACTCATGCCACAGCAGGAGAGAGCGAAACAAGTCCCAAGCATTCACCAGTATAATTTAATATTATGTGGGATGTACAGTATATTCATGTTTTTAGATGCCATGCAACTTATATCTGTGAGGTATGTAATAAAAGCTAAGAAAAAGCTGTGCAATTTACAAATTGTAAAGTGACATAGTGAAAGCTATGCATTATTTCCTTATAATAGGGAATATAAGTGAAGGTGCATATTCCCTTGAGGGAAGACACTTTTCCACTCTTCAACAAAATACAAAATAGAAAGGCTAGCAATCTTGAGGAGGTGATACGCTTTTAATGATAATTTATGCAAATATGTCATAGAAATAATGCTGGTGCAAATTGCTACAATAAATGGTTGGTCCAAAACTAACACTAATTTTAATCTTAAATGTCTCTTTATTATTTATAATCTGATAGCTTTTCTAATTAGACTTTAATTAAAAAGTCCCTATCATTCCCTCTCTGCTATCTAACTGCTTTATTATTTATTTTTTTACCTACTTATGGTTTGCTGACAATTCGTTTAAGAATCCCCAGTGCTTGGTGGGTGGGAAGAGGCTCCATGCAGTGCCGCAACCTCTGTTCACACCCTGAAATGAAGCATCATCAGTGACATCCGCTTCAGGGGGTGTGCTAGTCCCAGCTCTACTGAACATGCGTCGGTTGTCAGCTTGTCAACTCTGATGTATGCTCAGTACGAACTCCCTTGTCACTGTGCAATATTCTTTTCAATGCACAGTGACAGTGCGCTCCCTAATCAGCTCTAATGAGCAGTGATGAGCCAGAAAGAGAGTGCACTGTCAGTTCGCATTGTAAGAAGAGAACCCGGAGAGCAAGATAAGCAGAGACCAGCCTCAACAGCAAAACTTATGTCTGTTTAGAGAGTATGACTGGTCTCTGTTTTTCCATGTCTGCCACATATATAGCAATGGTGTAGTTCCCATAAGTTGGGCACAGTACAGTGTATTGGGCACTTAGCTGCCATATTTGCAATTTTCACTCCATAAGAAATTTGCCTCATCTTTCCAGCATATTACTGTAGACAAATTAGTAATTTTTCTAGTAGGTCAGTTTTCAGTCACTTCAAATATCACTAAGGGTCAGTGTGGATTTTTGCGGATTTTACACTGTTGCAATAAAAATATCAGTTAGAAATATTAGGATTAATAAGTTGTTTGCTTGTAGACAGGACTCAGATACTTCTTATATAGGTGTGAAACACATACCACATATATTCAAGAGTTAGCACTCCTCTAGTTGATTTGACAGGTTGCTCCCTATCACCTGGAACAGAGCAGAAAGAAGCCGGAAAGGATCGGTACTAGAGGTGTCACTTCTCTCCCTATAGTCACTGGATGGCTTTTCGAGCTATATTTTCTCTGAAACGTCAGAGTGTTGAAGAGAAAAACACACCTGGCTGTAATCACAGTCAGATCTGATTCATTTTGCCCTGGTTTTGGGCAGCATGAATCTGACATCTCACAGAGCTGATAGCAGAAGTGTAGATGACACATGGTAGGTAGGAGTCATGTTATGTATTTTGCATTGAGGACCATTGTACCTTCATTTTGTCATGATCCATGCTGGATCATGGCAGATATAAAGCACAGGTAACCTTTTTTTTTCCTAAGCTGTGCTTAAGGTGGGTTTTTTGCCCCCGGTGGCCATTAGGATTATTGCACTGTGGTGTTGTTTGTTTAAGTTTCCCCGCGGTGGTGGTGAGCGTCATTGAACTCTGGTTTCTTAGTTAAGTGCACCTGATTAGAATGCAGGTGTGATTTCTGGCCCTGATATAAAAGAGTCACAGGTGTTGCAATCAGTGTTGGTGATAGTATTCATTTCAACCATCCTTGGTGGAGGAAGGAGCTGTGGAGAGCAGCTCTGACAGAGCCTGGTGTGAAAGGAGTCATAGGGGATTTCCTTAGCTCTGACAGAGCTTGGTGGCAGCGATTCAGGAGGAGAGCTGCATGCTGGTGGTGGACTCTGTTGCCAGGAGCAAGTGCAGCAGAGTAAAGCTAAGTGGTGTTTCCCTGTTTGTGTTTTTCCTTAGTGTGTATTAGTGCAGCGGTGGGGCCAGTGCCTGCGCCACCCAGCTCCCTAGCAAGGGATAGATGTAGGGTGTGCTAGGGCGACAGGTTCGTGATCGGCGCCCGGTGCAGAACCGGCATAGGGAACGTTAGGGACGCTGACTCAGGGGAGTGCAGGAGGTCTCCACGTCCCCTGTCCCAATCGCAGGGCCCACCGTTGTAACTGTTTCCCTATCTCCTTGTCTTGTTGTTTTAGTTACCAGCCTGCGAGCCGTGTCACACAGGACAATATCACGTGCCGCGTCCTGTTGTTTTAGTTACCGGCCTGCTAGTCGAGTCACATTTTCAGTGTCCGCAGGTCCCGTGCCTCTTTACTTTCCAGCGCTGACTGGACCCTGACACTATTAGCTTGAAGCACGCCTGGTCACCTCTGCTGCCCTGCTCCCCAGGTAACTCCTAGCACTGCTTCTGTACTCAGGACACGCGCACTGGCTCTATGAGCAAGTGTAGTGCGGTGTCTCTGACATTATAACTGAACCTTTCAGTTTTGTTTGTTTTTTTTCTGAAGAAAAAAAGAAAAAAAAAAAAGTGTGTTATCCTCATGGATCCCATGCAAGCCTTGGCTGATCAGGTCAAGCACCTGACCCAAATGTTCCATAAGCTCAATGTGGAACAACACACGATGGCCCAGACCCAGCAACAGTTGGTGGTTACTGTGCAGGGGGCTGTCGATGCAGGGGCTTCTGGTTCTGGGGGTAGGGATGTGTCATTAGCGTCCCCGGAATCTCCGGTCAAATTACCAGACCTTTTCTCAGGGGATAAAAAGGAGTTCAGGTCTTTCAGAGAAGGATGCAAGCTTTTTTTTTCTCTAAGGCCCCGCTCCTCCGGGGATGAGTTCCAGAGGGTGGGGGTCATTATTTCCCTACTTCAAGGGGCTCCGCAAGCATGGGCTTTCTCTCTGTCTTCCTCTGCTCCTGAACGTATGTCAGTGAACGCATTCTTTGAGGCCCTCGGGCACATTTATGATGAACCTGACCGAGTGAGATTGGCAGAGGACATGGTGATGAGTGTCTGTCAGGGGAAACACTCAGCTGAGTGGTTTTGTTCTGAGTTCCGCCGCTGGGCGGCAGAGGTCTCTTGGAGCGACGCCGCACTCCGAGGACTCTTTCGCAGAGGCTTTTCCGAGCGGCTGCAGGATGCCTTGGCGTTACATCCCCCACCTAACTCTCTCGAGGACGCCATGACCCAGGCCGTCCGGATGGACCGCAGGCTGCGGGCCAGAGGGGTGATGCAGGTGGATACTCCATTATTCCCCAGTGGAAAAGAGACTGCCCCTGAGCCCATGGATGTAGGCGCCCTCTCCCTGAAGGATACGGAGAGGAAACGCCGGAAGGACAAGCAGTTATGCTTTTACTGCGGTAAAACGGGACATTGGAAAAGGGAGTGCCCGAATTGCCCGTCTTCAAACCCGGTCGGCGGGAAACGACTAGGTCTGGGTAGTCAACGGGGAGGCTGCTCAGACCCTCAGGTACCATTTTCCTCGTTTTCTAAAGTAGTACTGCCTGTGGAACTGTTTGTGGATGGTAGTTCTTTTTCCTCTACAGCCTTCGTGGACTGCGGATCATCTATTAATCTTATTGACTCCCAATTGGTCACACACTGCAAGATAGGGACAGTTAGGCTCAAGGTTCCGATCAAGGTGATGGCCATTGACTCATCTCCCCTCACTAAAGAGGGAATTCGCTTTATGTCTGATGTGTTTTCGCTCAGAGTGGGCGCTACTCATGTGGAAAACATAAGTTGTTTTGTGCTGGACAATCTACCTGCAGGGTTGGTGTTGGGCATGCCCTGGTTACAACACCATAACCCAGTTATTAACTGGAAAACGGGGGAGATTGTACAATGGGGGTTTAATGATTTTGAGTTATATGATAAATCCGCACTGCTGGTTGAACCTGTTAAATCTGTGTCTGTATCATCTGTCGAGCTGGAAGGTATTCCGGAATGCCTGAAGGACTTCGAAGATGTATTCTCCGAAAGCGAGGCCGAGACGTTACCGCCACATAGACCCTTTGACTGCGCTATTGAGCTGGTCCCGGGGGCTAAATTACCCAAAGCCCGTCTGTTTAATTTGTCCGGTCCTGAGCGCTTGGCTATGAAGGAGCACATTACTGAAAGTCTGCGCAAAGGACACATACGTCCTTCAGTCTCACCTGTGGTGGCAGGTTTCTTTTTTGTAAAGAAAAAAGATGGCGGGTTACGTCCCTGTCTCGACTTCCGGGAGCTTAATCAAATAACTGTACGGAATACGTACCCCCTTCCGTTGATTCCCGATTTATGTAACCAACTATCGGGGGCAAAGTGGTTTTCTAAACTGGACCTTCGGGGGGCATATAATTTGATAAGGGTCCGAGAGGGAGATGAATGGAAAACCGCGTTCCTCACGACCGAGGGACTATTTGAAAATTTAGTCATGCCATTTGGTCTTACCAACGCCCCTGCCATATTTCAGAATTTTATTAACATGGTATTCTCGGATCTCATTGGTCGTTTTGTCGTTATCTACTTAGATGATATTTTGATATATTCCCCCGACAAGTATTCTCATTTGGAACATGTACGAACTGTGCTCCAAAGGCTGAGAGAAAATCATTTGTATGCCAAATTTGAGAAATGTGTATTCTGTGTACAAGAGTTGTCCTTTTTGGGGTTAATTGTATCCGGTGAGGGTTTTCGCATGGACCCCAAGAAGGTGCAGGCCATTGCGGATTGGGTGCAACCCCGAGATCTTAAGGGTCTTCAGCGCTTCTTGGGGTTCGCCAATTATTACCGCAAATTTATCCGGGGGTTTTCGCAAGTGGTCAAACCTCTCACGGATCTAACATGCAAAGGTGCGGATGTGAGAAATTGGTCCTCGCTCGCAAAAGAGGCCTTTGCGACGCTGAAAAAATGTTTTATGTCTGCTCCTGTGTTAGTGCAGCCAGATCCGTCCAAACCATTAGTCGTGGAAGTGGACGCCTCTGAGGTGGGGGTGGAGGCGGGGGCGGGGGCGGTGTTGTCCCAAGGGCCTGCCACTCTAACCAACCTCAGGCCATGTGCTTTCTTTTCCAAGAAGTTCTCTGCTGCGGAAAGAAATTACGACGTGGGCAATAGAGAGCTTCTTGCGGTCAAATTGGCGTTTGAAGAATGGAGGCACTTTTTGGAGGGGGCCAGTCACCCGGTTACGGTGATCACGGATCACAAAAATTTGTCGTACATTGAGTCTGCTAAAAGACTAACGCCCAGACAAGCCCGTTGGTCACTTTTTTTTCTCTGTTTTCAGTTTACAATTACATTTCGTCCAGGGTCTAAGAATGTCAAGGCTGACGCCTTATCACGCAGTTTTCAGCCGGTGTCGCCCCCTGAGCCACCGTCCTCCATTCTTCACCCTGGGGTTGTGATAGCAGAGGTCTCATCTGAATTGGAACGGGAGATTCAGGGGGCCCAGTCGCAGGCCTCGGCGGCCAAGCCGGAGGGGAAGTTGTTTGTCCCAGAGCAACTTCGCCTGAAACTCTTGCAGGAGTTCCATGAATCCAAGCTGAGTGCTCACCCTGGTATTTCAGCCACACGTCTGGCGGTGGCTAGGATCTTTTGGTGGCCTACCCTTGGTTCGGACATAAAAAAATTCATTGCTGGTTGTGGGGTCTGCGCTCGTTCTAAAAGCTCTCATAGCCGGCCGGCAGGGGAGCTGATACCCTTGGCAGTGCCTGAAAGGCCATGGACTCACTTATCCATGGATTTTGTTACCAATCTCCCTCCATCTAAGGGTAATACAGTGGTATGGGTAGTGGTGGACAGGATTTCTAAGCAGGCTCATTTCGTACCCCTGTCCGCACTACCGTCAGCTGAGACGTTGTCCAGGTTGTTTGTGCAGCATGTGATCCGGTTGCATGGGGTACCCCTGAATGTGGTGTCTGATCGTGGTGTGCAGTTTGTGGCTAAGTTTTGGCGTGCTTTCTGCAAAAAATTAGGTATGTCTCTGTCCTTTTCGTCTGCATACCATCCTGAGAGCAATGGGCAGACGGAGCGCACTAACCAGTCCCTGGAACAGATCCTCAGGTGTCTAACCTCTGCTAGACAGAGTGACTGTTTGGCTCTCCACGCGAAACATTAAGTTAAAGATTCCGTCAGCCAAGTTAGGACCCAAATTCATTGGCCCGTACAAGATTGTGGAAAAGATCAATCCAGTGGCGTATAGGCTGTGCCTTCCACCCTCTTTCAAGATCCCTAACGTCTTCCACAAATCTCTACTGAAACCTTTTGAAGCAGTCTGGGGAGACTCCGAGTCTGCTGCTTCTCCTTTTTTGGTCGAGGGGCAGGTGGAGTACGAGGTTGGTCATATCGTAGATTTCAGGTTGGTACGGCGGTCGGTACAGTACCTGGTTCATTGGAAGGGGTATGGACCGGAGGACAGGTCCTGGGTACCGGCCCGGTTGATGCATGCTGATCGCCTGGTACGGGCTTTCCATGCTAAGTACCCGGGCAAGCCTGGGGGTCCAGAGGCCCCCGTTGAGAGGGGGGTACGGTCATGATCTCAGTGCGGGTTTGACTCGCACACGTGGGGTTAATGTTTGGAACCAGTGCTGATGACTGGCATTTCTGGGGTTAAAGGTTGTGATCCCGATGCAGGCTTACCTGCACACCTGGGGCTATGATTGTGGCCTCTCCCTGGTTCTGGGGGAGGCTTCTTATAGCCTCAGGATGCTCCCATCCCTGTCAGTTATACTCTTGCCCTTGGCATTGTGTGGTGACCCCTGAGTGTGTTTGTGCTGTGTTCTTGTTTATCTGATACTCTGTGTATGACTCGGTCTGTTCCCTGGATATCGCTTTGGATTCTGCCTGGTACCTCCTACGTCTGTTTGGTCTTGATCTCTGCTTGGCCCTGATTATCCACTCTGTCTCATCCCTGGTACTGTACTGTGATCCTGTGTATGACCTTTGGCTTTGTCTGACCTCCCGTCTGTTTGTCCCTCCTGTGCTTCGTTTGCCCGTACTGTTGTGATCTCCGTTTTGCCTGACTCTGAGTTGTTGTATGGTGTACTGTCATATCTGAAAGCAGGACGTTAAGCCCCGCCCCCTTGCAGTCACATGACCATAGGTCCCGTGCAAACTTGTGCATTTTCAGTGTCCGCAGGTCCCGTGCCTCTTTACTTTCCAGCGCTGATTGGACCCTGACACTATTAGCTTGAAGCACGCCTGGTCACCTCTGCTGCCCTGCTCCCCAGGTAACTCCTAGCACTGCTTCTGTACTCAGGACACACGCACTGGCTCTATGAGCAAGTGTAGTGCGGTGTCTCTGACACATGACCAAGCGTTAGCGTAACCGTTCATCACAAAGTTAAAGGAACATGAGCAATTGGTGGCTTTTGGTAGCTGCGTGCACACTGTTCAGATCTATATAAAGACCATGGAAATAAATGACTAACAAGAAAATAATATATTCTGCTTTAAATATGCAGCAACTAGCAGCTGGTGTCTGAGAGACATAGGGTTCAAAAGTATAACTTTTTCCCTGCAAGCTCTGCAAAATTGTGAAAGATCTGCAATATGATATGCAATAATGATATGCTGCAGATTTAAACATTTTAACATTATAGTCAATTTCTTCTCCAGTTTTTTTTTCTTGAAAGTGGATATGATTTGTATGCTGTAGATACTCCAGCCAAAAACCTAGATGTAAAATCCACTAAGTGTGAACATGCACATTTTTTAAACTTTCTATTAACAAAACAAAAATTCTAATAATCTGATATCTCAGTGGTGATAAAGTAAATAATCTTTAGGTTCTTTATGTGTGCTGGCATGGTGCTCCGCAATTCAATGTATGGCTGTATAGTGACGATATTCTCCCCTAAAAGCAAGGTGCTGGTGTTAGCTCAATTTCCTTCTGTCTGTTTGGAAGAACTAGTAGTCGGATAGTGTCTCCTTGAAGTACTCTTGGAGGACTGCTGGCATGATATCTCTGTGATGTTCTCAAGCTAAGTGTATCCCCTCAATCATCTGCCCTCTCTGTCTTTAGTTGTAGAAGGGGCTGGCTAGCGCTCACCCTGTCCCCTCTCTCTCCAGGGCCTATCGCTAGGGTCAGGCAGATATTAGGTTCCTTCTCGGTGATAGGTGCGAAGACTATTTAGGTATGTCAGGCAAGACAGGTTGTTGTTAAATCTGCCTAGGGGGCTCCACTCCCCACATACCTAGTGTTTGGGCTTCCCCTCCCTGTTCCCGCTGTTTTGCACCTTGCTTCTCCCTCATCCAGTGTGACAGGTGCCCAGAACTGAACACACTATACCAGGAGAGACGTGACCAAAGAGGAGTAGAGGGGGATAATTACTTTCCATGTTTCTCTTAACACATCATTAAACTGTATTTGCCTTTTTTGCTGCTTCATCACACTGCTGACTCATATGCAGTCTGTGATCTATATTCTTTTTCATATGTGCTGTTGCTTAGTTATATTCCTCCCATTCTGTAGATGTAATTTTAATTTGTCTTGCCCAGATGTAGAATCTTGTATTTCTCTCTGTTAAATACCAATTCTGATAGTCGCTGCCCATTATGCAATCTTCTCTAGATCCTTCTGAATCTTTTCTCCATCTTCTCTAGTGTTAGCTATCCCTTATATCTTTGCATCATATGTAAATTTGATTAACCTTCAGTTCCCTTATCTAGATCATTTACAAAAATGTTAAACACCAGACAGAAACTTGTGGTACACTACTTGAATTACTCTTCCAATTCGATGTGCAACCATTTATTACCACTCTTTGAGTACGATCACTGAGTCAGTTATGAATCCACCTAACATTAGCCTTGTCAACAACATACTTGGTCATTTTTTCAATAAGGATAGAATGAGTTACTTTATCAAATGCTTTGTTGAATGTGAGATATACTAAATCTACTACATTTCCCTGATCCACCCAGTCATTGATTCCACCCAGTCAGTGATCCATTTGTTCAGGATAGGGGATGGTCCAAATCTTGCACCGTGGCCCATCAGACTCTAGTTAAGCCACTGCCACTTTATATAGATACTGTAGGTACACACACAAAAATACCTTTTAGAGGAGATTGACAAGGAATGTAGTCAATAATTTATATCAGAAGGTATGGATTGATTACATTATTCTAAATGTTCTGCCCATTCTGTGCAGCAAGATATTTTTAAGTGCTGTTCCAGCTATCACCAGTAGGTGTCATAAGTTGCTCTTCTCTTTCTTATTCATGTGTTTGGAATCTTCTGTTTTCCCTAAATGGTTAACTGTTCAGAACCGCCCCTTCTTCCTGCCCTAGTCAACAATATGAACCATTCTGAGCCGGTCTTCTGAGTAGCTCACATCTGCTCAGCTCTCTGCAAAACCACTGCTTATAACAAGTGGATTCCGGTAAGGTTAATGCAATTATGTGTTATGCATCTGCGTTAGCAGCCATAATGCAGCCCCCCATGATGTTTGCAATGCATGTTCAGCTTCTGTAATGCTATTTCACTGCATGTTTGTTATATGCATCCTGTGAATATGCATCCTCTGTTCAGTCAGTGCAAAGCTTGCAGTCATTAGTTGTTTTAGACATCTTTCTCTTTTACTGCTGTGTATGTTGTATTGCTCAGCTTCTATATAATGCATGCTACCGGTATAACAGCATCCTGTATCATTGCTACTGTTGTGATAATACCTTGTATTGCTGTGATTACCTGCCAGTATTTGTGTATTGTATATTTTCTACCAGTACTGACATGCTGCATTATCTGTTTCTTATAGTTTTTACCTGAATTATCCATAACTGTGTTCAAAAATCTCTGAATCATCCATAACGGTGTTCAACAATCTCTGATAGCATCTACAACTTTGTACAACAACCCCTGATCTCATGTACTACTGTGTTCTACTATACCATCTGTTATCTCCCATTGTTGTCCATATCATCCCAATAAATATAGACTTAAACACCCATACAGTCTTGTTACTGGGAGTGGATGAAAGGTTTAGCCGTATGCTGGAATCCACACAGCGGCATACGTGGAAGAAGGCAGAACACTAAATATGTTGTGGAATAAATCCTGCAAATAGAATAGTAGTCAATACCAATACTTTTTACTGCATATATAAAGAAAATACCAATGGAACAGATAGTAATGAGTTAAGATAAGGTATGCAACATTCACAGGGATATGGTGACTGATTCAGTGAGTTGGAAAAAAATAAAATACAGGAACTGAATAAATAATCTGACAAAGGGTAAAGATGGCCTATGTCTAGATTACTGAATCCAGTCAGTGCTCAGAATAATAAAGTTAGACCAAAAAATATAGTGATAATATAGAGGCAATATGAACACGGCCCTATATTAGAATAGATAAATGCTGTAGCCAAAAATGGACGGACCCAAAAATGCAGCAGGTTGCGTCTGACGAGTCTAGACGCACACCTTGAAAAAAATGCGTGGGCACGAAAACGCTGACGAACGCATGCAAACGCAAGACCATGCGTACACGATGCGCTGCACAAAAAACGCTAATGTGAAACCAGCCTAAGATACGGGTGTGTGTCTTGGGAGGTCTTATATAGGCTCAGGAAATACAACACATGGTAGCCCATCAGGCTACCTGCAAAGCCCGATGTGGTGCCCAAGAAAATCTAATGAACCAGGGTATGTGCGTAACAGTTTAGTGTTACTCAATCAACAGTTACATTTGACATTTACTGGTTGGAACCCATGATGATTTTTAAACCTTTCTTGTGATGATATATTAAACTTATTAATGGTGCTTTGTAGGGTCATTCATATACATAAAAAATGCTACACATCTTACAAATTCTGCGAGTGGTACATAAATTTATTAGCATATGTTTTCAGAAATAGTCTTACTTCTTGCCACTTTAATGGAAGTTTCTAATTATTTGGTTCATTTCAGCCAACACCTGACAGCTAACTAATGAAAAAATATGCACCTATTGTGTAGGGATGTCATCTCATTCCTAGCTTGCATACAGCTGAGCTCACTTAGGGCTTGTTCAGACGTCAGTGATTTTTCTCGTACATAATAAACGGTCTGAGTTTTATCATTTTTTTTTGATTAGAGTAACATCAAAGTTTGATCAGTTTCATCAGTTATTCTCGGATTAAAAAAAGATAAACATTTCTAAAGCTTCTCCTATCAGTCGGTGAAAAATAGATATCCATAGTTTTGCATTGATATGTTTGAGAAAACACTCAGTTTTTAACGGACAAGTCTACACGCATATGTGGGAGCCACTTCGTCCGAGGAAATATCGCACATGTGAACTACTCCATAACCTAGACTTTTGTCTACAACACAGACCACTCTAGAATGCCACAAGACACACGCTTCTAGGCTCTCCATATAATCTGGATGCCTGATATCTAGTTGTTAAACAAGCCCTTGAATGCAATTCCCTTTACATAAAGAATGTATATGGCATGTCAGAGCGGAAAAGCCACAAAATTCTGGTCTGTTGTGTCGGAATTGGTGCAAGTTTCCTCACCAAAAGTTCCTTTCATGTACAATGACTCTGCAGTCTGATGGCATTAAGATGAAGAATTATTTCTCCTTTTTTACCGAACACAAAGTACGAATTAAAAACGTTCACAATTAACATTGTTTTGACTTTACTGTATTATATCATTATATTTGATACAGCTGCATCTCACGAAATTAGAATACCATCAAAAAGTTAATTTATTTCAGTTCTCATATTACCGTATTTTTCGGACTATAAGACGCACCGGACCATAAGACGCACCCCAATTTTCAGAAGGAAAATAGGGAAAAAAATAATAATGTGTCAAATGGGGGTCCGTCTTACAGTCCGAATTCAGCTTACCTGAGAAGGGATCCGGCACTGGTTGAGGAGTAGTCACACGGGTCATTCAGTGGTCCAGGCTCGTGCGGTGGTGGCTCTGTGCTGGGGCAGCTGTGCTGGGACAGGGGCAGCTGTGCTGGGGCAGCTTTGCTTGGACTGGGGCAGCTGTGTTGGGGCTGGGGAAGCTGTGCTGAGCTGGGGCAGCTGTGCTGGGGCAGGTGGGCTGTGCTGAGCTGGGGCCAGTGGGCTCTGCGGGGTGAGGGTGGTGGCGGTGGGCTGTGCTCCGGTGCAGGGGCAGCGGCTCCGCCGGCATTTCCTCACAGCCCGGAGGCCCCCGCACATCCCTTGCTGGCCGCCGCCATGTTGCGTTGGTCTCTGGGAACATGGACGCCGGGAAGATGGCCGCCGGTCCGGGGACGGCACATGTGCAGGTTCAGATCTCATCCCGAGATCTCGGGGGACGAGATTCAAATCTCGGCAATGAGATCTCGTCCCCCGAGATCTCGGGACGAAATCTGAACCTGCGCATGCTCCGTCCCCGGACCGGCGGCCATCTTCCCGGCGTCCATGTTTCCGGAGGCCACCGCAACATGGCGGTGGCCAGCAAGGGATGTGCGAGGGCCTCCGGGCTGTGAGGAAATGCCGGCGGAGCCGCCGTCCTTGCACCAGAGCACAGCCCGCCACCGCACCGCAGAGCCCCGCCCGCTGCCACCACCGCACAGCCCCGCCCGCTGCCACCACCACACCGCAGAGCCCCGGAGGTTAGAATATTGCGACCATAAGACGCACCCCCCACTTTCCCCCAAAATTTTTTGGGGAAAAAAGTGCGTCTTATGGTCGGAAAAATACGGTAGATAGTCATTACAAACAGAGTGATCTATTTCAAGTGTTTATTTCTGTTAATGTAGATGATTATGGCTTACAGCAAATGAAAACCCAAAAGTCATTATCTCAGTAAATTAGAACAGGGGTCCCCAACACCGGGCCGCTGCAGTGCCCTTGCCGGTCCGTGGACACAAGGGGAGCCAGGGACGGTCAGTGGCATAGCGGGGGCTGGGGCGGCGCGCAGCAGTTCTTAGCGGCGGCCAGGGAGCGATCCAAGCAGCTCCGCTGCCTGCAAGAGGGAATAGCAGGAGCGGAGCTGCAAGGACCCATCCAGCTTCCTGCCCGCCGCCCGCGCTTCCTGTCTCTGACTGACACAGAAAGGAGCGTGCCGCTGCTGTGTCAGAGCGAGGAAGCGCGGGCGGCGGGCAGGTGAGAGGAGAGAGGTGGTGTCTGTGTGTGTGTACGTGTGTGTGTGTGTGTGTGTGTGTGTGTATGTTTGTTGGTCTGTGTTTGTGTAGCCTGGCCCTGGAGGAGATGGGGACATGAGGAGAAGGCCATGAGGGGAGTGATGGAGAGACGGCAGTGATGGGGTGAAGCCAATGATGGGGAGAGGGGAGTGATGGGGTGAAGGCAATGATGGGGAGACGGCAGTGATGGGGAGAGGGGAGTGATGGGGTGAAGGCAATGATGGGGAGAGGGGAGTGATGGGGTGAAGGCAATGATGGAGAGATGGCAGTGATGGGGTGAAGGCAATGATGGGGAGAGGGGAGTGATGGGGTGAAGGCAATGATGGGGAGAGGGGAGTGATCGGGTGAAGGCAATGATGGAGAGATGGCAGTGATGGGGAGAAGGGAGTGATGGGGTGAAGGCAATGATGGGGAGAAGGGGGTGATGGAGCACTTATTCAAAACCTATGGTGAGTTGAGTCACATTATAAATGTTATTTAATTATAAGTATGCACTGCTACACTACAACCGCGTCCATAGCCCTGCCCCCTTATGACCAAAGCCCCGCCCCTGCCACACCTCCATCCCCTCCCTGCCGGGCCATGGAAGAATGGTCTTGCTTGAAACCGGTCCCTGGTGCAAAAAAGGTTGGGGACCACTGAATTAGAATACTTTATAACAGCTTGAAAAAATGATTTTAAAATCTGAAATGTTGGCCTACTGAAATGTATGTTCAGTAAATGCACTCAATACTTGTTTGTGGCTCCTTTTGCATCAATTACTGCATAAATGCGGCGTAGCATGGAGGCAGTCAGTGGCACTGCTGAGGTGTTATGGAAGCCCAGGTTGCTTTGATAGCGGTCTTCAGCTCGTCTGCATTGTTGGGTCTGGTGTCTCTCATCTTCCTCTTAACAATACCCCATAGATTGTCTAGGGGGTTAAGGTCAGGCGAGTTAGCTGTACAATTAAGCACAGTGATACTGTTGATTTTAAACCAGAAATTGGTACGTTTGGCAGTGTGGACAGGTGCCAAGTCCAGCTGGAGAATTAAATTTCCATCTTCAAAAAGTTTGTTGGCAGAGGGAAGCAAGAAGTGCTCTAAAGTTTCCTGGGAGACGGCTGTGCTAACTTTGACACCAGCAGATGACTTGGATCCCCAAACCAACACCGATTGTGGAAACTTCACACTAGACCTCAAGCAGCTTGGATTGTGTGTCTCTCCACTCTTCCAAAAAAAAAAAAAAAAAAAAAGGGAAAGGGGGGTACTTTATTTTATATATAGTAAATATTAATGGCGTGTACAATCCATCAATAAGTAGGTGGGACCTTGAAAATCACTAAAATTAGTAAGTTTTTTTTAGAAGACAGGTTCCCTTTAAAGTTTTGGAAAGTAAAGAAGGTATTTTTTTATGATAAATACCGTAAGTGAAAAAAATATTTTTATATAAAATGTAATACATTTTTAGTCCGCCTTGGTACACAGGATACACATGGATGTCTTCTGCCATTTCCAATATCTGGCAATTACTCTATTCTATCACCCACAGGAAAAAAAAAATAAATAAAGTGAAAATAATTTTGCTTCTTTGGTGGCTTGTCCCTGATGCTTGCTCTTCGTCATTTCCTAGGTGTAACAACAGCATGACAGAGAATAACGTTATGCTTTGTGACTTCTGTGCATTTCCTGTAGTGTTATGTATGCTGGTTACAGCCAAAGGAATGAAAGCAATCATGTAACACTGCAGCCCACACATTAATTCTACATTTCTCTCTTAGCCTATGATTTTAAAGTTCTTTACAATGTATGTAGGCTGATTAAAACTGGTTCATGCAGCTATTCATAGGTCACCCACTATTCTTCAGAAATCAGTTCCTTTGTGATGCTCTCTGAAATATCTTGTGGAAGTTTCGAAATGTAAACAGATCATCAATATCATATCAGTGGGCATCCAGAACCCCCACTGATCACCCGTTTTCAGCTCTGCCAAAGGACAGGATGTTCACTGTGTATTGGTTATTGCTGAGAACTGCTGCTCTGCTCCCATTTAATTTAATATGATTTGAGTTGCAGGTCTCATCAGTATTCACTAAACAGTGAGCAGAGTTGTGCGGTCCCCGCTTGATTTACAGTTGTCATCTGGCTGCAGTCTGAGCTGAAAACAGCTGATCAGTTGGGATGTTGAGCATCAGACTCCCACTATTTTGATACTGCTGACCTGTCCAAAGGATAACTCAATATCATAAGCCTGGTGTTATGTCTGTCAGAGGTCACAGGCACAAAAAGGGCACAGAAGAACACCAGCCTTCCCCCATTAACTCCTGTGATGGGATCTGGATTTAAAACTGGGTCCACTGAATTGCTTCCATGTAAAGGTTCCTTTCCGGAGAAGTGAACGAGAGCAAGAAGTGTCGTCACTCTTGGTCAATAACGAGAAGTCACATCAGGGACAAATAGTGAAAACACAAGCTGAGGTCAGCAGGATACACAACAATCACACAGGAGCAAGGTGTCAGAGACCAGGTCAAGCTACAAACAAACTAATAACTGGCAGCTAGAGGCTGTGGGCTGGGTTTTATATAGAAGGGAGTACCGCCCATGGCTCCCAGCAGAGAACGCATTACCAATGAGTTTACTGCAGCAAAACACAAGTATATAGGAAAGACTAAAAAACCAGTCTCAGCAATCTAAAAGCTTAACACCCACACACTGGCTGGCATCCAGCAGTAACCAAAGTGTTAGTCCAGCACCACCTAGTGACCAGTGCATGATTACAGCAGTAGGTTCAGACACAGATGTGAAACCTGGACAAGCCCATTAACTGATAATCTGTTAGTGATTTCACTCTGACACTAGAGTTTGCAATTTTTATTTCTGCTTTTCTTATCTGCCTTCAGCTGATTTATGACCACAAAGTTTAGCTAGACTTTGATGTGGACATAAATCAGCTGAGTGTCATGGTCTCTTTTTGAACCCTTGAGCCTATGCTTTGTGGTCGGGTTCTCTATCCGAGGAGCCATAGCAGATAAAACTTTTCTCCTGGTGTTTATTGACTGTTATCCTTGATTTAGTCTTTTTGTGTTAACAGGTGTTTTCATTTATTCATTTGTTTGCCCAATCACCTTTCAGGTGCAGCTATAAATATATATCTCTTTCCCCTTGCTGGTATTTCCTGCTGGTGATATTCTACAGTAATTTGAATGTCCAGCAATACTGACATTGTTTGTGCCAGTCAGTGAAAGACCAGCTAGGGCTTGTCTCTCTGCTGATTATGCTCATCACCCTGCACCAATCTTCTTCAGTTTCTTGTTTAGGAAGTAGGCGGCATACTCTCTAGCAGTATGTACTCTGCGATCTCTTTCTTTCTCATTCACAGTCTTTCCTTTCTCACCAGGTAAGGTTGTGATGGATAAGCCCTGGTTGGTTAAACATAATCCTACAATTGATTGAGAGACTAGAGGAGTTAGGTCTTGGGGGGAAGTTTTGTTTTTCCAGTTGTTTGTCTAAATCCCTGGCATCTATGAGATCTCTTTTTCCAGATTTTATTCAGGATTTTGAAGATGTTTTTTCTGAGAATAAATATGTCTGTGTCCTGCACAGGTAATTTGATTTTGCTATCGAATTTATACCAAGGGCCAAATTGCCTAAATCTCGTCTGTTTAACCTTTCTCTTCCTGAAAGAGGTGCCTTTAATGATCACATTCTAAAGAGTCTCTCTATGGATCACATAAGGCCTTCCACCTCACCTATCGCAGTGAGATATTTCTTTGTTAAAAAAAAATGGAACGTTGTATTTGTGTTTGGATTTTAGAGAAATTAATAAGATTACTGTACATAATCCTTACCCACTACCTCATATTCCTGATCTTTTTAACCAACTAGCAGGGGCCAAGTAGTTTTCTAAACTGGATCTGAGAGAGGCATATAACCTTATACGTGTTTGTCAAGGTGATGAGTGTCTCCCATCCCCCACACACCAACTTACTGCTCCAGGCCATACTGTGACTTCTGTCTGCTGCCAGCTCCATGCTGTGTGCCTCTTGCTTCCTGCCTGCTCTCTGCATGCTTCCTGGCTGTATGCATAGGGGGTGGTGCCAGAACTCTCTGGTTCTTATGGAATCAGGGTGCACCTGTCTAATGTGTCCCTGGCCAATTTCCAAGAGGCCTCAAGTATTTAGGGTAGCTCCACCCAGTGGTAGCTGCCTGAGCAATGCCTTCACTCAGTTATTGTCTTGCTACTGAGTTGCCAGGTCCTGTCCTGTGTTTCACCGTCACTGGAGGCTTGATTCCTAGCTTTGCCTTGTACCTGTCTGTCTGCCCTTCAGGAGGCAGAATATCCTGGTCTCTGTGTCCTTGTTCCTAGCCTTGCATCTGTCCATCCGCCCTCCAGGAGGCAGAGTATCCTGGTCTCTGTGCTATTGCTCCTGACCTTGTCTCTTACTTGTTCTTGCCACCCTCCAGGAGGCAGAATATCTTGGTTCCTGTGTCTTTGTTCCTGTACCTTCTCTTGTACCGTTACCTTGTCTGAATTCAGCCCTACCTCTGTCTCTCAGTCTCCTTGTCTCTTGTTCCTTTCCCTGCTGTGTCTTTCCTTGTGTCCTCTCCATCTGCCTGTGCTCCACACTCTTGCGGCTCTGCTTGTGCTCCGCACTCTTGCGGCTCGGCTTTGTTCTGCTTTTGCAGAACCTCTTGCTGCTAAATGCAGCTTCTCTCCGCAGCGGTATTCTCCAGTGTGAACAGGTCTGAACCTGTTCCTTCATACCCATCTATATTTCCATCCTTCCCGTACCGGAACCTGCACCTCCACCTCCTGTGTGAACAAGTCTCTACCTATTGCATACACCACTCCTTCCTGCCCGAGTCCCTGTGCCTTCCCAGTCAGCCGTGCCCGCCTACCAGTGTCTCAGCCATGCCCGCCTGCCAGAGTACCAGCCATGCCTGCCATGCTCACCTACCTGTCTGTCAGTCGCACGTGTCCTTGTGTCCTGTTCCCCAGTGGGATCAGCAGCCACAGCCAGACACCACCCTGGAGTGGAACCTGGCAGCTACCTGCCACACAAGCCTGATCTCAGCATCAGAGGCTCCAGTGAAGACCGAGGTAGCTGTCCTAGTCAGGCCCCTTCCAGGGTAGTCTGGTTTGTGTCACAGTGGGGCCACAACCCCCTCGCTCGTGCCAATCTGCCAAGGCGCGAGTGTGACAGAGTGGAAAACTGCCTTCAAAACAACCAAGGGTCACTTTGAAAACTTGGCAATGCCAATGCTCCAGCAGTGTTTCTGAACTTCATAAATTATATTTTTTCTTCTTTAGTAGGTAAATTTGTAGTGTTCTACTTGGACGACATCTTAATTTTACTCAGCTTTTCGTGAGGAGCATCGGACGCATGTTCGACAGGGACTTCACGTTCTTTGTGACAATTATTTATTTGAAAATCTAGAGAAGTGTAATTTTGAGGTGCAGCAGATTCAGTTTTTGGGTCATTTGGTTCCTGCTCAAGGTTTTCAGATGGATCCCATTAAGGTACAGGCCGTCCTTGATTGGGTACAACCTTCTAATCGTAAAGCTTTACATAAGTTCTGAGGTTTTGTTAATTATTAATCGTAAGTTCATTAAGAACTTCTTAGTCATAGTCAAATCTCTTACTGATATGACCAAGAAGGGTACTGACTTTCTCTTCTTCTACTGAAGCTGTTGAAGCTTTTGCAGCTCTCAAGACAGCCTTTTCTAAAGTTCTTGTCTTCAGTCAAATTGATGTTGATATGCCTTTTGTGGTTGAGGTAGATGCATTTTCTGTGGGGATAGGTGCTTTTCTTTTACAGAAGAAGGATGGATACTATGGTCCGTGTACTTTTATTTTATTATATAGGTGATTGGGATCTCTTAGCTGTTTTAAGAGCTTTCGAGGAATGGAAGCATTGATCACTGATCACAAAAATGTACGGTATGTTGAAGCCGCTGATTGCTTGAGCACTAGGCAAGCCCGGTGGGCCCTCTTTTTCTCTTTGAATTCTCTGTTACACATCTCCCTAGTACTTCGAATGTTAAGGCTGATGCTTTATCACATAATTTTGCTCCAGAATTGAGGGATGAAAATGCTGTCAAAATCTTTAGTGAACGGGTCGTAGTGGATGCTCTGTGGATTGATCTCAGACAGCACATTGTGGAAGCTCAGGTTGGTGCACCTGAGGAATTGCCACCCGGCAACCTTTTTGTGCCATCCTCGCTTCATACATATCTTCTTAAAGTACAAGATTCTGTGCTGGCCACGCATTTTGGTTCCTCTGCTACCTAGAAAGCTGCTTCCAGGTCCTTCTAGTGGCAGAGTGCTTCACAGGATGTTGATGAGTATATTCGTAAGTGTAGAGTTTGTGCCAGGTCTAAGGCTGCGTTCACACGTAGCTTGTTTTGCACTTTTGTGGCATTTTTTAACGTGCGATTTTGCAGCAAAAACGCAAAAAAAAAGCATCCCATGCAATCCTATGGCATTCCGCACATGCTGTGCTAATGCTGCGTATTTTTCTGCGGCGGAATCGCATCGCAGAAAAATACGCAGCAGGCTCATTCTTAGTGTGGAATTGCAGGAATTCCGCACACATAGGAAAGCATTGTTCCGCTCATTTTCCGCATGTGGCTATGGCCACCATGCGCAAAGTAAGTGGAACATGTGAGGATGGTACCCAGGATCTGGAGGAGAGGAGATTCTTCTCCAGGCTCTGGGTACCATATTCCTGTAAAAAATAGAATTAAAATAAAAAATGGTGTCATTCTCACCTTCCGGCGTCCCTCGCAGCGTCTCCAGGCCTCGGCGATGCTCCCGCCAACTCTCGTTCCCAGTGATGCCTTGCGACAATGACCTTTGATGAAGTCACGGTCTCTTACATCATCAAAGGTCATTGTCGCAAGGCATGGCATGGAACGGGACTTGCCGGGAGCATCGCGAGGATCGGGGACTCTGCGCGGGATGCCGGAAGGTGAGAAAAACACCATTTTTAATTTTTTTTTATTTTTAACTTTATATCTTTTTACTACTGATGCTGATGAAGGAGTAACCCTCCGAAACGATCGGTGGGGTGGATTGCTGACTGCTGGAGCCTCTGCCCGCCATTTCATTAGGTAATTTATGCTTCCTCTCTTATTACTATGCTTCTTAGGCATCATATATCTGTCTAACCATGGTGAATGGTCACCTGCTACCTGATAATGATCTATGTATCTAGCTGTTTACTTGATGGATGGAGCTGGTATAAAGAGATATATATACATATATACTGTTTGGCGGTCTATTCCTAATTGCCATACATTGCCATGCACTATATGCACTCTGTGATAATTTAGTAACTTTATGTATGCATTGTTACTGCATAGGTTCTGGTTGTACAGCAATCCTTTTTTATCCATGCGGTGTGCGGTTTCGCACTTTATCGCCCACTCCCCCCCATTTGTATCTGGATGTGTGTTAATTAAAATAAAAACTTTTTTGACTTTACTCTGGACTTATAGTCGCTTTTTTGGAGCTCTGCTCAGTTTTCTCTCTACTGATGCTGCATAGGCAGCCTCATAGTAAAAAGTTGGTTACACTGGTCAAACACTATGTTTGACGAGTGTGACCAACCTGTCAATCAGTTTTCCAAGCGATGCTACAGATCGCTTTGAAACCGCTAGTTAAAATACGGGAAATATGCAGGAACTACAAATGCGGAATTCTAGCGTATTTCTCACAGCAGGGAGTGGCGGAATTCCCGCAGAAAATACCGCGAAAAATCTGCACGTGTGCACATAGCCTAAATCCTCTCAGCAGGCTCCGGCAGGGTTTCTTTTGCCTAAAGAGGTTCCGTCTCATCCTTGGACTTATTTGTCCATGTATTTCTTTACAGATTTGCCTAATTTTGGTGACAATACTGTAGTATGGGTGGTGGTGGACAGTTTCAGCAAGATGGTTCGCTTCGTTCCTCTACTAAAATTGCCTATGGCTAAGAGTTTGGCTACATTGTTTACAGTTGTGCTCAAAAGTTTACATGCTTTCTTGGCCTTTTTTCAGAGAATATGAATTATAACACCAAAACTTTTTCTCCAAATCATGGTCAGTGGTTGGGTGAAGCCATTTATTGTCCAACTACCGTGTTTTCTCTAATGACAACCCAAAACATTAAAATGACCCTGATCAAAAGTTTTGATACCCTGATGATTTTGGTCTGATAACATGCACAGAAGTTGACATAAATGAGTTTGAATGGCTACTAAGGGTAACATCCTCACCTGTGACCTGTTTGCTTGTAATCAGTGTGGGTGCATAAAAGCTGAGTGAGTTTCTGGGATTGACACAGACGCTTGCAACTTTCATCCAGCCACTGAGGTTTCTGGATTGTGAGTCATGGCGAAAGCAAAAGAATGGTCAATGGATCTATGGGAAAAGGTAGTTGAACTGTATAAAACTGTAAAGGGATGCAAAAAGATATGCAAGGAATTGATAATGCCAGTCAGCAGCGTTCCACCTGTGATTATCAAATAGAAAATCAGGGGCTCTGTAAAAATAAAACCATGGTCAGGTAGATCAACGAAATTGTCCACAACAGCCAGGAAAAGTGTTTGGGATGCAAAGAAAAACCCACAAATACCATAATCTGAAATACTGGACTCTCTGAAAACTAGCGGTGTGGCTGTTTCAAGATGCACAATAAGGAGGCACTTGAAGAAAAATGGGCTGCATGGTCGAGTCTCCAGAAGAAAGCCACTACTGCGCAAATGCCACCAAGTATCTCGCCTACAATACACAAAACAGCACAGAGACAAGCCTCAAAACTTCTGAACAAGGCAATTTGAAGCGATGAGACCAAAATTGAATGTTTGAGCTACAACCGTAAACCTTATATTTGGAGAGAGGTCAACAAGACACTGGCGAAATGGTGATTTTATCAAACAAATGTCCAGAGAGGAAACCCGGTGGATTCTTGAATTAGTTACCCTTAAACAGAAGGGCTTAAATAATGATGTGCAACTCTTTGCTTTTGAATGATGCAACATCATAAGCCAAGGGTATTTAAACCCACCAATGCAGGAGGAGCCATCCCTGACGAAGGAATCCGCTGTTATTCTGAAACGTGTAGGAATTGGCTCTTTCTGCACTCCGTACCATCACGTGACCATCTGAGGCACGTGACGCTGACGTCACGAAGGTCCTGGCAGGTCCTGGAGGCGTCTGCTCCGGGTCTCATTGCATGCAATCTGAACTTCCGGCATAGTGAGCGCCTGTCACCGGCCGGGACAGCGCTCTCTTCAAGTGCCGCATCAAACACCACGGACCACGCAATACTGGAACATCGATAAGTAACTTCATTATTATCTTTGAATCATCTTCCCGTACGATAAAGTGCAAAGAGTTTTTAAACGCACTACCCTGCTGGATCAACTTACTGTTGTCAATTGAAGTGCTACACACACCACCATGCCTTTCTTTGTCTGATAAAGTGCAAAGAGATTTTTTCAATGCACTACCCTGCTGAATCAACTTACTGTTGTTTACTGAAGTGCCATGTGCATCACCCTGCTTTTCTTGGTTTGACATCTAGGTACCACGCGCATTTTCTTATTGGATCTACTAATTACTAGTCATGAGCGAAAGTGTTCACCACTACTCGGTACTTGCCCGAGTATCACTGTACTCGTTGTACTCAGCGAGCACCGAGCATTTCCGGGATTACTCGGCGGTCTCTACCCAGCTTTTTTTGGTGGACTTTACAGAACCAATCACGATGCAGGGATTGTATGCCAGGCAATGAAATGCTGCAGCCATCTTTGTTGTGGTCGTGCAGTGATTGGCTGGCCGCACAGCATCAACAGGGGTATAAGAGACCAGACATCGGATTGAGACAGTGTAGCGAGAGCTGCTGCCTTGATAGGGTCAGAATTGGAAATTTATTAGTGAGTGTGAGGTCTACCATCCTAAACAACTCAAATCCAGCTAAACCAATAGTCCTTCTAAGGACTAATTCCAGAGTATATAGGTTCCAGTGTTAGACAGGCTGGGTAGCGTACGTCACTGTATACACATCAGTGCAAGGCCTGCAGGCACTGTGTGTATATACATATCATTGCATATATCAAGAGGGTCCTGTGTTCTGGTGCTGCTGCTGCTAGCTGTGGAATATACCTAGCCCCAGGTGTAATTGGCTTTGAAAATTTTTTAGGCCAAGGCTAATAGAGCTTTTTTTATTGCAAAGCAATCCAGAGCCCCCTTTTTTATCCTCCATTTGCTTTTTGACAGTGCACAATACAGCCAGATCCTTTTCCTAGCACAGCGTAAAATTCCAGCAATTTTAAAGGGGTCCCAAACATCCCTTTTGAGCATGCAGAGAAATATTTATTTTTTGTGTGGTACGGTTGAGTATTTTTCTTTTTGAGTGTCTTACACAATTTCTTAACACTATTTTCCTGAACCCCGCAAAAAATACAGACAGGCCACACATTTTTCGGTGTGGTATCTGCGTGTCAGCTCATATCTTTGAGTGTTCAAAGTTGGGCCAGTTTACGGCTGTTTTCTTTTTTGTCTGGGGTGTCACTGGAGTTCTATACAGCAGTATTTACCCCCCCCCAAAAAAAAAACCAAACAATATTGTCGTAGTGGTATCTCTGTGCTAGCTCCTATCTGTGCGTGCGCAAAGTTTAGCCAGTTTACGGTCCATTTCTTTTTTTGGTCCTGGGTGTCACTGGACTTAGATACAGCAGTATTTAGCCAAAAAATTCTAAAAATACAGGCCACACATTTTTCAGTGTGATATCTGCGTGACAGCTCATATCTTTGAGTGCTCAAAGTAGGGCCAGTTTATGGCTGTTTTTTTTTTTTTGTCTGAGGTGTCACTGGAGTTCTATACAGCAGTATTTACCACAAAAAAAATGTAAAGAAAATTGTCATAGTGGTATCCGCGTACCAGCTCATATCTGTATGTGCTCAAAGTTTAGCCAGTTTACGGCTGATTTCTTTTTTTGGTCCTGGGTGTCACTGGACTTAGATACAGCAGTATTTAGCCAAAAAATTATAGAAATACAGGCCACACATTTTTCGGTGTGTCATCTGCGTAACAGCTCATATCTGTACGTGCTCAAAGTTTGGCCAGTTTATGGCTGTTTTCTTTTTATGTCCTGGTTGTCAGTGGACTTTTTTACAGCATTATTTAGCACAAAAAAAGTATAAAAAAAATAAAGGCCAGAAATTTTTGGTTGTGGTATCTCCCCAACAGGCCTCATTTATCCTTGCCAAAAATTTGGCCATTGTAGGTCTATACATTGTATTTATTTGCAGTCTGTTATAGTACTTATTAAATCTGATAAGGCAAAACACATTTTAACCTAAAGTACAGATAGGTAAAACTGGTTTTCCAGAACACGTATCACATACAAGTTGCCTCCCAAATCACCCTTTTGTATTGAACGTGTCTAATATGCTAGTCCATTTACAATGGGCAAGGCGCGTGGCAAGGGACAGTGAAGTGAACATGATGGTGCAGACCGAGGCCTAGGACGTGGGCAAGCTGAAATTGTGCCACCAAAAACACCCACATCTTCTAGCTGGACCTTAGGGTCCAAAATGCTAGGGAACCACCGTAAGACAGCACTATTGAAGCCCAAGCAGTGTGAAAAGGTTGTTAGTTGGATAGCGTATAATACTTCCAATTACTTGTCCACCTCCACCAGCACCCTGTCTTCCATATGGTCAAGTCACAGCTGCCGTGAATCAGGACCGCATATTACTTACCCTGATCCTCCTTCCTCCCAACATGCTGAGTGCCCTGAGACAACTGATCCCACACTTGGACACTCCGAAAAGCTGTTCAGTTTTCCATTTGGAGATTGGTGCCTCTCGCCCGATCCACTTGAAGCAGGGCAAGATGATATTCCATGTAGCGATGCACAAATCTTTGAGCAGCCACGGTCACAAGAGGTGGACGATGATGAGACACAAAAGCCGGAAAGTCAGGAAGAGGCCCAGGGTGGGGAAGAGGAAGATGAGGTGGTGGATGATGAATTAACAGACCCAACCTGGCAGGAGGACATGCACAGCGAGGACAGCAGCACACAGGGGGAGGTAGGTGTCGCACCATTTCAGAGCAGGAAGAAGCAGTTTGGTGGCTGCAGACAGAAGGCGTGCAACCATTCCCCCGTAACACCAACTTGACGTAAGTTGCCATTCCAACTGTTAGGTCTTCCCGAGTCTGGTTATTTTTTAAAGACTCTGCCGATAACCCCAAACAGGCCATTTGTAACACCTGTCATGCCAGCATCAGCAGGGGTAGCAAAATTACCAGCCTTACCACCACCAGCATGATAAGGCACATGGCAGCAAAGCACCCGACTTTGTGGGCCCAACCCCAGGCTCCAGGAACAGTGTCTGCGGGTGACACCACTGCTTCTTCCACTGTTGTGCGTGCAAGCCAATCCCCTGTCCACGGTGCATGCAAAGATGCCTCCTGACCTGCACCTGCCGTTGCCCACAGTCAAATACCCGCATCATCAAGCATGTCCACATCCTTGTCCCAGCACAGCCTAAAGTTGTACTTACCCCAGTCACTGGAACGTAAGCGTAAATATGCAACCAACGCCCCACAGGCCACAGTACTCAATTCTCATATTTCTCATCTGCTTGTGGTCAAAATGTTGCTTTTTAGGCTGGTGGAGATGGAAGCGTTCTGCAACCTGATGGCGGCGGCTGTCCCAAGGTACTCGGTCCCCAGCCGCCACTATTTCTCCCGCTGTGCCATCCTGGCATTACACATGCATATGTCCCACATTACCCCTGCCCTCAACAATGCAGTTACTGGGAAAGTACACCTAACCATGGACACGTGGACAAGTGCTTGTGGCCAGGGACGTTACATCTCGATGACGGCACACTGGGTTAACATAGTGGAAGCCGGGACTCAGTCAGACCTTTGGATGGAACACATCCTCCCGACACCAAGGATTGTGGGCATTACATCAATCAGGGAAACTCAGAAGAGCTTAAATCTCAGGTTATGAAAAAAATATACAATATTTCTCAAACAAGGTAAAGCCAAGTTTATATAAAATTGCAAAACTTTATTGTGTAATTCAATAAGGCAAGGTTAATATATAATAGACACCAAAAATCACATATGTAGGTCATTAAAACCAGTGAACAACGATGCAACCCATAGCATGATTAAGCAAATATCCACAACAATGATCGGGGAGAAAAAGGGTCAAAAACCCCCAATAGAAGGAGGAGAGGAAAGAGCGGGGGGGGGGGTCACTCAGAAAAGTGTGTGCTGGGTCCATACATATGGGTAAAAGAGTATACCGACTAAAAAGTCGCAAGAAAACAAGTCCCATAAAACGTAAACCCAGTTAATGGCCCATCAATTAGTATGAGGAGAATTCCCTCCCGTTCTTACCCATGTTGTGTGATTCGCCCATCACGCCAGTGCCCGACGCACGTTTCGCTTCCTGCTTCCTCGGGGGGCAGTGTGTCTGTGTGTAAACCTAGTCGCTTTAAATATCCTGCTCTTAGGAACTGACTGCCAATAGGGGACTTCCCAAAGCACCCGGCGCCGTGCGTCATCAGCGCATGGGGACAATAACATCCGGTTACCGATGTCACATCCGGCGTCCAGAGCGCTGCGTGTTAGGAACAAGGCGTTCCAGTGACGTCAGAGGCACACAGTGCTCGTATAGACGCCGCAAGGGACGGGGGCACAAGTGGATGAAGTGCTGACATGCGCAGTCACGGCACCCGGGGCATAAGATGTAATGCAGGATCAAAACCACCTTATTATTATGGGTTGTCCCACAAACAACCACTAGTCTCGCTGCATGTATAGAAAATTGAAATATTCTGTAATCCCCATTTTTTAACCCACTAAAGGGTAGAAACATATAAATAGAGCGCTGACATGCGCAGATGGAACTACAATAGCATCAGGTGTAGTGTAAAGTCAAATATACTTGTTCTCATAGATCATCTAACAGATATTCACTACTTCTACCACGCGTGCCACTAGAAAATATAATGCTACATAGTCCATAATTTTTAACCAATCAAAAAAATGTGCACACGTGGATACAATGCCGATATGTACGAATACAGCAAACGAGATATAATAATGCAGAGTCCAACACATGCTGTTATTATAGGGAATCCCAAAAATATTCACTAGTCCTCCCACATGAGCCAAAAATGGGTAAAATCATATACCAACGTTATTTAACCCCTCAAGAAGAAAACCCCTAAAGAGATTCTCCGTAGCTAGAGAATCATAAAATTGACAGAAAATCCATATATACCCGGATCATAGTGATCAAAAGCAATAGGACGAAAGAGAGCCCGCAGTTAACCGTGTAACATAGGGTCCTTGTTAGTAAATAACCCCGTCCCACATTCGGATATAAACATCCTCCATAACAGAGGAGACCCCCAAATAAAAAGAAATAAAGGGGAAGGGGGGAATAATTGTTATTATTGTCATAATTGTTATGAGGGGAAAAGGAGATGGGAAAGAGGAGGAGGACCAAAGATTACATAATCCTCCTCTTTCCCATCTCCTTTTCCCCTCATAACAATTATGACAATAACAACCATTATTCCCCCCTTCCCCTTTATTTCTTTTGATTTGGGGGTCTCCTCTGTTCTGGAGGATGTTTACATCCGAATGTGGGACGGGGTTATTTACTAACAAGGACCCTATGTTACACGGTTAACTACGGAATGACCGGGAGGGAATTCTCCTCATACTCCATTAACTGGGTTTACTTTTTATGGGACTTGTTTCCTTGTGACTTTTTAGTCGGTATACTCTTTTACCCATATGCATGGACCCAGCACACAATTTTCTGGAGTGACCCCCCTGCTCTTTCCTCTCCTCCTTCTATTGGGTTTTTTTTTACTCTGCTACTTATCTGTATCGGTGGGATCTAGGGTTATTTATACCTAACATTTAATTACTTTTGTATTTCCCTTTTTCTCACCGATCATTGTTGTGGATATTTGCTTAATCACGCTATGGGTTGCATTGTTGTTCACTGGTTTTAATGACCTACATATGTGATTTTTGGTGTATATTATATATTAACCTTGCCTTGTTGAATTACACAATAAAGTTTTGCAATTTTATATAAACTTGGCTTTACCTTGTTTGAGAAATATTGTATATTTTTTCATAACCTGAGACTTAAGCTCTTCTGAGTTTCTCTTTTGGCTATATATATTCTATGGAGAGTATCTCATGATTGAATCATGCTATTATCCTTGTATCCTAGCTATGTCTTCACTACATCAATCAGGGTTGCCCCCACTGTGTACAGCTCCAGCACCTCCACCTCCTCCTCTTCAGCATCCATGTCTGAAAGGAGCACATCAGTCACAAGCTGGAAGCACTGCAGCACTGCCAAAGCCAAGCAGCAACAGGCTGTGCTGAAGCTAATTTGCTTAGGTGACAAACCGCACAATGCTGAAGAGTTGTTGACAACTCTGAAAGAGCAGGCAGATGTGTGGCTTACACCACTAAATCTCCAGCCAGGCATGGTTGTGTGCGACAATGGCAGGAATCTGGTGGCTGCTCTGGAGCGAAGCGAACTGACACACGTACGATGCCTGGCCCATGTGCTGAACCTCATTGTTCAACATTTTCTAAAAAGCTATCCGGAGCTGCCGGATCTGCTGGTTAAAGTATGCCGCCTGTGTGCACATTTTAGAAAGTCAGCTACAGCTTCAGCCGCCCTTGCCGTGCTTCAGCAGCGATTGCAGATTCCGGCTCACCGACTGGTGTGTGATGTCCCCACACGTTGGAACTCTACACACCATATGTTGGAAAGGATTTGTGAGCAGAAGCGGGCACTTGGTGAGTACCAGTATTAACAAGGCCGTTGTGCTTCAGGTTTGACACCACACATAAGACCTCAGGAGTGGACATGGATGTCAGACTTATGTAGCATCCTCCAAAACTTTGAGGACTCCACCAAAATGGTCAGTGGCGAGGATGCCATAATTAGCGTCACTATCCCACTCATCTGCATTCTGAAAAGCTATCTGCTCACAATGAAAGAGGATGCATTACAGTTGGAGCATGAGGACATAGATCAAGGAACCATACAGGGTGATTGCACACAGACCAGCCTCATGTCATCCCAACGTGGATTGGTTGACAATGAGGAAGAGGAGGAGGAAGAACAGGAGCTACTTTCATGCGCTATAGACAGGACTACAACCACAACTGTCATACTGTCTGTTCAGCGTGGATGGCCTGAGGACAGAGAAGAGGAAAAGGAGGAGGAGGACACCTTGGTCAGTCATCCTGTTGGTGAGGACACGGAAGGCTTGCCTGTTGCCAGTCTGGCACGCATGGCTGACTTTATGTTGCGCTGCCTTTCCCGTGACCTTCGTATTGTCAAAATGTTTGGTAACAGTCATTATTGGCTAGTGACACTTTTAGACCCAACATAACTTTGTATCTCTTGTTCCAGAGGCAGACAGGTGTACCAGAACGGTGCAGTACCATAGGGCCACCGTTGCAAAGTTATTAAAAAAATTCCCTTCTCAAAATGCAGGTGGCAGAGATAACTTTCGTTGGCTAACCAAGCAGGACAGGCGACACAGAGACAAGTCCACTCCAGCAGAGGCAGGGTAACACTGGCAAAGTTCTGGGACAGTTTTCTAAGACCCTCCCATCGCCCACGCACTGAGGCACAGGATAATCTCACAAGGAATGCAATCTTTTCTAAGATGCTGAGGGAGTACCTTGCTGACCGTACCAATGTCCTCCGTGATTCCTCTGTGCCTTTTAATTATTTGGTATCCAAGCTGGACACATGGCATGAGCTGGCTCTCTACGCCTTGGAGGTCCTGGCCTTCCTTGCCACTAGCATTTTGTTCGAGCGGGTTTTTAGTGCTGCTGGTGGCATTATCACAGATAAGTGCATTCGCCTTTCTACGGAAAATGCAGACAGTTTAACCCTAGCAGCGCAAGAGGAAAGAAAGCCAGAACTGCTAAAGGGCGTTGAAGCCTAACTACCGCAGTTGTATGTGTCACCAGGCCCTCCAATTATCTGACCCCACTCTTTTGCGGTATCCCTGTGACAGTAATAATCACTAAATTTGGTTTATTTAAAGTCCTTATACACATTAGACTAAAGTTTGTCAAACTCACCAATATCAGTGGGATTGGCCGACAGCCTAATGTGCATGGGTGCCTCACAATTTTGATGGGAGAGTGAAGGATCCAACATGTTAGATTTACAATGGTAATTCCAAGTGCAGTGAAAAAGTGCAATTTCACAGCGTATTTTTGGATTTTTTTTTTTACCATGTTCACCAAATGCTAAAACTGACCTGCCATTATGATTCTCCAGGTCATTATGAGTTCATAGACACCAGACATGTCTAGGTTCTTTTTTATTTAAGTGATGAAAAAAAATCCAAAATTTGTTAAAAAAAATAAATGCGCTATTTTCCGAGACCCGTAGCATCTACAATTTTTGTGAACTCGGATTGGGTGGGGGCTTATTTTTTGCGTGCTGAGCTGACATTTTTAATGATACTATTTTGGTGCAGATACAATCTTTTGATCAACTGTTATTGCATTTTTATTCAATGTCGTGGTGACCAAAAAAAGTAATTCTGGTGTTTTGACTTTTTTCTCGCTACGCCGTTTAGCGATCAGGTTAATCCTTTTTTTTTTTTTATTGATAGATCGGGTGATTCTGAACACGGCAAAACCAAATGTGTGTATGTTTGATTTTTTTTATTGTTTTACTTTGAATGGGGGGGAAAGGGGATTCATTTGAACTTACATTTTTTTATTTTTTTAATATTTTTAAAAACATTTTTCCTTACTTTTGGCATGCTTCAATTGTCTTCATGGGAGACTAGAAGCTACCACAGCCCGATTGGCACTGGTAAATAGAGGCGATGATCAGATCAATTGCCTCTTCAGAGAGAAAGAGGACTTGAACTCTATAGAGCCACCTGTTGGAAGTAGCAATCCTACAAGTCACAACTGATCCTTTAAAGCAGTGGTCCCCAACCTTTTTTGCATCGGGGACCGGTTTCAAGCAAGACCATTCTTCCATGGCCCGGCAGGGCGGGGATGGAGGTGTGGCAGGGGCGGGGCTTTGGTCATAAGGGGGCGGGGCTATGGACACGGTTGTAGTGTAGCAGTGCATACTTATAATTAAATAACATTTATAATGTGACTCAACTCACCATAGGTTTTGAATAAGTGCTCCATCACCCCCTTCTCCCCATCATTGCCTTCACCCCATCACTCCCTTCTCCCCATCATTGCCTTCTCCCCATCACTGCTGTCTCCCCATCATTGCCTTCACCCCATCATTCCCCTCTCCCCATCATTGCCTTCACCCCATCACTGCCATCTCTCCATCATTGCCTTCACCCCATCACTGCCATCTCTCCATCATTGCCGTCTCTCCATCATTGCCTTCACCCCATCACTGCCGTCTCCCCATCATTGCCTTCACCCCATCACTGCCGTCTCTCCATCATTGCCTTCACCCCATCACTCCCTTCTCCCCATCATTGCCTTCACCCCATCACTGCCGTCTCTCCATCATTGCCTTCACCCCATCACTCCCCTCTCCCCATCATTGCCTTCACCCCATCACTCCCTTCTCCCCATCATTGCCTTCACCCCATCACTCCCCTCTCCCCATCATTGCCTTCACCCCATCACTCCCTTCTCCCCATCATTGCCTTCACCCCATCACTGCCATCTCTTCATCATTGCCTTCACCCCATCACTCCCCTCTCCCCATCATTGCCTTCACCCCATCACTCCCCTCATGGCCTTCTCCTCATGTCCCCATCTCCTCCAGGGCCAGGCTACACAAACACAGACCAACACACACACAGACATACATGTACACACATTATACACACACACACACACACACACATACATGTACACACATTATACACACACACACACACAGACATACATGTACACACATTATACATACACACACAGACAGACATACATATACACACAGACATCACCTCTCTCCTCTCACCTGCCCGCCGCCCGCGCTTCCTCGCTCTGACACAGCAGTGGCCGCGCTCCTCTCTGTGTCAGTCAGAGACAGGAAGCGCGGGCGGCGGGCAGGAAGCTGGACGGGTCCTTGCAGCTCCGCTCCTGATATTCCCTCATGCAGGCAGCGGAGCTGCTTGGATCGCTCCCTGCCGCCGCTACACACGCCGCCCCAGCCCCCGCTATGCCACTGACCGCCCCTGGCTCCCCTTGTGTCCGCGGACCGGCAAGGGCACTGCAGTGGCCCGGTGCTGGGCCGCGGACCGGAGGTTGGGGACCCCTGCTTTAAAGGGAATCTGTCACCCATATTTAGTGATATCATGTAAAGATATCACTAAATTGTGCATCCCATAAGGATTCTATTAGGGCTTTTGACTCCCCCCGACCCCGCACCTTTGAGGCATAAATACCTTCTTAGCTTGTTGGGGATGCATGCAAATCGCCGTGGTCCTGTCCGATGGGCGTGGCTTAGTGGTCTCCCCCCCCCCACCTCCTCGGCTTGCTTCATGTAATCTTCATCTGTGAATACCACAGACGCCGTTGGTTTTCGCACTCGCGCAATGTAAAGGCCCCCGGCGCCTACGCAGTATGCTTTGCCCAACTGTGGGCAAAGCATAAAATCGCTACGCAAGCGCTGGTATTTTCCAGCGTGGTCTATGCCCCGGAAGTGTGTCCTGCGTGTGAAGACTTCCCTTTAACGAGTCTTGCAATATGACTTAGGATAAAATCCAAATCAGAATCTCAAACATGCATGTACATTAGTCCATCAATATGTATAGGAGGGAAAACCCCATAAATAGTCTTCCAGCTCTATCACAGTAAGGGCTCTTTAAACACATCCTGGTGATTCCTGTATAGGAAAAAATAGCACTGATGAGATCTGTGGTCCATGTCCGTGTGCCTTCTGTATGTATGCATGCATGTGACATCCGTGTTACATCTGTGTATCCGTTTGCTGTACATGTGTCCTTGTGTCATATCCGTGTGGCATCCGTGTGTCGTCCGTTTATCCGTGTGACACGTACCGGCGCCTGGGAAAAGCAGTACAGTTTGTGCTGTTACCTGGCACCAGCTGTTGAAGGCAGCTCTCATCATTGTAGCCTGGTCTCCTTGAATTTAGCGCTACCAGGAGACAATGATGGGAGTTGTATTCAGCAGCAGCCATGTACCTCCTGTGTAAAATTAAGAATTAAATTAAAAAAAAAATTTCAGAACCAGCAGAGGGAAAACCCATTGCTTTGGGCTGATTCAAATAATCTAGGAAAAGGGACAATATCCCAAAAGGTTCCCAGGCTATTAATAACAGCTCACAGCTGTTTGCTTAACCTTTCCTGGTTAATTTACTGGGGACCTCAGAAAGTAAATGACGTAGGAACCCCCTACAAATTCAGACCAGCAAAGGCTAAACAGCCAGCTGTGGGTTGATATTAATAGCCTTCTAGGCTACCAATATCATACCTTAGAGTCCCCAGAAATGGCATATCCATAACATGTGCCAAGCCTCGCTCTTCCCACTTGGCAAGTGGGGTAGATGTCAGCTGACATCAAGCCAGGGGTTAGTAATGGAAAGGCATCTATAAGACACCCTCATTACTAACCCCATAGTAAGTTTTGAAATAAACACACAGTAAGAATAAAATCTTTTATTTGAAATAAAACTCAACACCCTCTTTTACACATTTATTTAAAAAAAAGTTATATTCACCTTTACATCTATAATCCATTGAAGCCCATGTCCCCATAAAAGACCAAAATAATAAATAACTATATGCCTCACTTGTCCGACGAGAAGATAAATCCATAATGTCCCACGCCGTAATCCATCTCTGCTTCATCTGGATTTCAAAATGAGCGGTGGCATGATGCCATAGAATCATAGAATGTTAGAGCTGGAAGGGACCTCAAGGGTCATCATGTTCAACCTCCTACTCAATGCAGTGCAGAATTCACTAAACCATCTCAGACAAATGTCTGTCTAGCATCTGTTTGAAGACTTCCATTGAAAGAGAACTCACCACCTCTAGCGGCAGCTTGACCACACTCGCTGTGTTTTCTAATATCTAATCTGTATCTTCTCCCTTTTAGTTTCATTCCAATGCATCTCATGTTTCCATGTGCAAATGAGAATAAGAATGACCTCTCTACACTGTGACATCCCTTCAGATACCTGTAGACAGCAATTAAGTCTCCTCTTAGCCTTATTTTTTGCAAGCTAAATGTTCCCAGATCTTTTAACTGGTCCTTGTAGGACATTCTGTGCAATCCGTTCACCATCTTGGTAGCTCTTCTCTGAACTTGCTCCAGTTTTTCAATGTCTTTTTTAAAATGTGGTGCCCAGAACTGAACACAGTATTCCTGATGAGGCCTGACCAAGAAGGAGTAGAAGGGGATAATTACTTCGCATGATCTAGACTCTATGCTTCTCTTAATTCTTCTAAGAACTGTATTATCACTGGTCACTGAAGCAGCGGTTCCCACGGACAGCTCATTGTGAGCGGCCCAATGAACTGCAGTGACCTCAATGAGATCACCACTAGCAACATGAGAAAATTCTTGAAATTCTAAGGTTAAAATTCTTAGGGCTCGTTCTATGTCTTTTTATTTTTTAATTAATGGGCATTATATATACTTTGCCATTTTTGCCATGAGAAAGTGCAGATAGCACAAAATTACCTTATGCTTATGTGGCGCCCCTGAGGGTTCAGTCGCCACAGAGGTACTGCACCTCCTCCTGAGGTGTGGTACCCCACCATCCAGGTAAGGTGGAGACACCTGACCACACTCCAGCACCTGCACCCCACACCACAAAGTAGTGTAGCAAAGCACCTTCGGCGGCTCCCTGCTTGGAGTGTAGCATAGCACCCCTTGGTGGCTCCCTGCTTGGAACATGAAACGTGCTGGGAGGTGGGTGGAGTTTAGTTTACATAAAAGAACGGGAAGAGTTGAGTCAGTCGTTCAGTCATGTATTCAGTCAGTGAGTGAAGATGTAGAAGGACAGAGAGTGAGACAGAGAAGATCCCCGGGAGAGGGATGGAAGAAGGAAGTGCTGCAGCAGGCCACAGTGATCTGGGTCTGTTGGCACAGGAAAGAGACAGAGAAAGGAAGCTTGATTCTCCATTGGGAAGAAGGATTAGCACGGAACGTGAGGTGAATAAGAGAACAAGGACTAGGGTTAGAGGAGAACCCTTCTCAAGTTCTAAGCGCAAGGTCGGGACCCGGTCCCCGAGGTTGTACGGATACTAATGGTCCTGCAGCAGACACCGGAGGAATAGAAGTAGTGACCACTTTATTCCCCACACAAGACTTGGGGGCACAACAGCAACATAAGAGTGAGCCGGGACTTAGTAGCGAGGAGTCCCAGAAGCAGGCTACAGCTGTCTGCCGTACAAGTAGAGTTCATAGGAACATCTGACAGGAGGAACTCCAGTGTAACTCAGTACTAGGAGTACTTCATTCAAAGGCGGTATAAGAGGAGACGTTCAGAAAAGGCACATATGTTGGCGGAGTGTTGGAAAGGAGTACTTCATCTTGCCTGGAAGTTGGCTGAGCTCTTGACCTGGAGGACAGGGCACGGTTGCGGGCACCTGTACGCACAACAGACTGTGAGTAAAGCTTTGGAACTACATGCCCTGGTGTCCTCCACTTATTCCTGCGCCAACACACTCAGCACTGCTACATCGCTGTGCCTGACACTACACCATCTAAGTGTCACTTCACCTACACTGCCCTGGGACTACAGCCCTGCCTGTGGAGGGCTATAACATCATTGCTGCACCACACCATCTGTCCCAGAGGATCTGTCTGCAGCGTCGGCTTACATCTCCATTGCCAAACACCACAGGTGGTGTCACGAATCACTTATAAACTTTCACCACCATAAGCACACTCCCCTGTTACAATGGGCACCCAGGGCCACGGGCCGGGTCCCAGCTGCCGTGACATCTCCCTTTGAAGCTCATTGGGCCCGGTACCGAGTACCCCACAGCCCTGGGAGGGCGACCCACTTGTGTATAAAAGAATGGTTTTAAGGTGTGGCAAGTGCAAGAGATCTTTAATATTGCTTCATTCATTATTCACAACTATAAAGACTTGACCTATTATAATATCACCACCAAAGACCACGGATTATAAATGTACATTAGAGTCGGGCTATTGTAATATTAGAAATTGAGCACAGCCTAGCAATATAGACAAATTAGCTATTGAACCCCTTCTACGCCTGGGTGGCAAGCATTTTTATTGGTATATTTTAAATTTTACAAGTATTAAAGTATTCGCTGAAACAAAAACTTCTCTGTAAACCACATTTTTGGTGTTGAAGACACTGTGTCTGTGAACTTGCACATACAATGTCTTCAATAAAATGTCGCTGGAGAATGCGCGCATAAGGAAAATGGTGATGGCCAGTGAGTGCGCACTGCTATGTTGACGTTGTTGTGCATTACTTTAATAAAATGGCAGTGGAGTCAGTGCATGCGCATACAGCAATATCCGGCGCCATTTTCTCAAGACACTGTCTGCGAATTAACATACACAATTTGTTAAATGAAATGGTGCCATAGTTCACTATGTGCACTTGCTAACACTGGCGCCACACTGCGCAGGCGCTGCTCATCGGACAGAAGGACTCAATATCTGTCACCATTTTGGTGAAGACTCTGTGTCTGGCAAATTCACATACACATTGTGTTAAACAAAATGGCGCCGTAGTGCGGTATGCGCACGTCCTGACTACAGCGCAACACTTCGCAAGCACCACCCATCCCGGCTTCGAACAGAAAACGCATCCAGGATTATATATAAGATGCTATTGTGTTATTGTCACTGCTACAGCTCAGAATACAAAGGAACAATACAATAAAAGCATCAAAAATGCAACACAGAATATATCTTTATACAAAATTCATCAAGGACTGGCTGGAATTAGATTCCTGAAATTCATCAACAGAAATTACTGCACCTTTAGGCCACCAGAGTAAGAGATATACAGTACTTCAGCTATCTGCTATAATTGACTGCAGTTTTTGGAGGACATTATAGTGAACATATGGTGGGCAGTGGTTGACTTTGCTCCCTCTGGCTAAACACTGCCTACTTTTTAGAAAAATAGTGAGTCTATCATCCAGGTGCTAAAATGTCATAGAGTTTTGCATAATATATAATATTTTTATGTGTATGAGATTGTTTTCTGGCTTATTTATTTTATTCACTTATATAGCACCATTAATTTCACAGCACTTTACCGACATCATCGCTGTCCCCATTGAGGCTCACAATCTAAATCACCTCTCAGTATTATGGCTTTAGAGTGTAGGAAGAAATTTATGCAAACACAGAGGGAACATTCAAACTGCTGGCAGATGTTGTCCTTGGTGGGATTTGGACCATGGACCCCATTACTGCAAAACAACAGGGCTAACCACTGAGCCACTGGCTTAAAAGCTTCTGATGAGTTGTCTCAAAGCTTATTGTGCAAAAAGAATCACAATAAAATGCAACTTACAAACGAAGACACGAGTGATTTGTGATATCACCATGGTACGACCACAGTTTATAAAACAGACCATTGTGACATCAAAACTTTTATAAATAATAGCATGGTGTGATATGTTATGTGGGTATTATTTTGTGTCTATTTATATTTTACGGATTTACATAGTGTTTTCTTGTTGCCCTGTATCATTCCGTGTATTCCCATATTGTCCAGAGTCTCAGTTACCTTCCAAAAGTCTGATAATTGAATTAGCTCACTTACTATCTGCAGCCTGACTGTATCTATGCTTCTTGATGAACCCCCTGTAGTGCCTTAATCCCCAAGGCACCTTTGTCAGGTCTGGGAGGCCTGAAAACCACCCCAACCTGTTTGACTACCCCTGGACATAAGGAGGGGGCTGGGTAGGACAGGAGATGTTCAAGTCAGACCATGTGTGGTGATGATCGTGTGAAGACAGCACATCAGAGAGAAGGGGAAGCATATGGACCCATTTTATCCTCTGTCTGCTGGATTATTGGACTCTTATCTCCTTGAACATTCATCCTGTTACTGAACTGCATTCGTGTTCTGGACTATTATATCCTCAGTGTGGTGGATTTTTTATGGACCTTTTAGTTTTGCCTATAATAAAGGTCTTGGGATTGCTCACACTTCCCTCACTCTGTTGATATCGGAGGATATCCCTCACTCTGTTGGTATCGGAGAAGGACCCCTTGACACATGGGTTAAACTACATCATTGACATAGGAAACAGCACACCACAAGTGATGAAAAGATACAGTAATATGACATTATTAAAACCGACTATTGGGCCATCATCACATTAATAAGTGTCACCAACCATAAGTATCAACCACCCATCATTGCTTCTATGGTTTAGACTTTGGGCAAGAGTGCAATATAGACCACTGTGATAGAATTGGGAGGCATTGACCCCAATATGTTTTCTCTAACATTGTTATTAACATTAAATACGATATAACTGATATACCAGTGATAATATTGTTTTGGGTAGGCTGGTCTGATTGTATGTTCAGTTACCCTTTGTCCACTATAGCCAGTTGCCTGGGAGCAGCGGGTCTCTGTGTATATATACTGTATTTGCCCGTCTGTGCCATAGACTGATATTTATCACTTCAAAATCGGCTTTACTGATGCTATAGTTCACTATAATTATTTATTTGATCTTTGTTGTCCAAATAGAGTTTTAGTTTTGGGGGTTATTAGTGAGCAGTCCAAGGAACCATATTCTGACCTTATTGTCCTAAATGCCCCTGTCCCCTCACCCCATGGATTATACAAGTGTTGGTCAATAGAAGGAGAAAACCCAGGTCATTAACGGACAGTTGACGCTGAGCAGGGGTACCAATTCATATTAGGATGTTATCCTCCTCTGTCAGGTAGGGATCTCTAAATAGGGACTTGGAGGATTGTGTTTCTTCCCCCCCATTCCAAAAGTAATTTTTATTTTCAGTTACTGACTAAAACCTCATTTATTTTTATATCTGATCTTTTTGGTGCTTGTGGTTGGTGATACTTCTTAATGTGCTTCTTTACCCCTGCGTATCCCTGGACTGCTCAGTTGTAGCATATTGGACAGACATCTTGGTTATTTAGGTTTTGGTTATTTGGCATTTCTGGTGTTTTGTCCTTTCTAATTAGGGTTGAACAGAGTGTTTAGGGACAGCCACCGTGGAGAGGGGACACCATTTGCGTCTCAAGAGGGTGTCAACCTCCGCTGTCAGGCAGGGGCGCCAGTTAGGGCCTAATAGGGCTATACAGGCCTACCCAACCCCCAATTTTTTTGATCACTTTTTTCTTTTTTGTGCACCATTGTGTGATTTTGATAAGCAAATTGGTTGCTTGTTTTTTTCTTTTTTTTGTTTTTTGATGTTTTTTAATGTAATTAATAAAGGTAAATTTTTACGGTATTAGTTTTTTCTGATGAGCTTTTTTGTAGAACTAATCTTTGGTGATAGTCGATAATTTACATCATCACATTAGAATAAAGACAAACACTATTGTGTCATCATTGAAATCCAACACATCCTGGGAAACACTAAAAACACAAGCACAGCAACATACAGGAAAACACTATTCGAGCTTTAAACACTGCGTATATGGTAACTAAATGTTCGTGATATTATCGAAATAGAACAATTTATAAATGAAAACCTTGGTCTCTATGACTTCATTATCACTAAACAAATAAGAATCTAAAGACAGAAAATTGTAAAATCATCAGTATAGAATAAAACATTGGAATAAAGACAATCATCACAATAAAATGCAAACTATATATCAAGACACAGTTTATGTCACCGTGAACATACCATATCAGTCTGTACAGAAAAGCAGTACTACCATGACTATAAAATAATTTTAACTCTTTCAACAATCGCCCAAGTCAGCCGTTACACAAGGGCTCTTTTTTGCCAAAGTCCTAGGGGTGGACATACATAAACTGTGTTCCAAATTATTATGCAAAAAGAGTTTAGGAGTGATAAGGTTAAAAAATTTTTGTTTGTCATTTAAACTCATTGATGGTGATGTGTGTCAGGGCTCTTTATATCACTGAAAGCAATTGCAGATACCTGTGCAAATTAGTTTGGCAGGTGTGTCCAAATAAAGGCAAGACTACTTAAGAAGGCTGTTCCACATTATTAAGCAGCCTACATTTTTTGCCAAAATGGGAAAGAAAAAGGATGTGTCGGCTGCTGAGAAGCAACAAATTGTGGAGTATTTAGGTCAAGGCATGACTACAATCAACATTGCCAAGACACTTCATCGTGATCATCGCACAATCAAGAAGTATGTAGCTGATTCCCAGCACACACGTGTGCGTGCTGATGAGGAAAAATTGAGGACTCTTTCCAACAGGCAATTGCGTCAGGTTAAAAGAGCAGCTTCAAAAATGCCTTGTCATAGCAGCAGACAAGTTTTTGAAGCTGCTGGTACCTCCAACGTTCCCCGAACAGCAAGATGCAGGGTCCTTCAGAGGTTTGCAGCTGTGCGTAAGCCATCCTGTCGACCACTTCTATCCACTGCACACAAGCAGAAACGGCTCCAGTGGGCCAAACGATACATGAAGACTGACTTCCAAACTGTTTTGTTCACCGATGAATGCCGTGGAACGCTCGATGGTCCAGATGGATGGAGTGGAGGATGGCTGGTTGATGGACACCCCATTAAAAAACACGGCTAAGGCGCCAACAAGGAAGAGGTAGAGTAATGTTTTGGGCTGGAATCATGGGGAGAGAGATTGTCGGCCCCTTTAGGATCCCTGAAGGGGTAAAGATGAACTCCATAATCTGTGGAGTTTCTAAAACAGCACTTCCTGCCATGGTTCAAGAGGAAGAAGCGTGCTTTCCGTAGCAAGATCATTTTCATGCATGATAATGCACCGTCTCATGCTGCAAATAACACATCTGCATCTCTGGCTGCTATGGGCATAAAAGAGGACAAACTTATGGTGTGGCCACCATCTTCCCCTGACCTCAACCCCATTGAGAACCTCTGGAGCATCATCAAAAGGAGTGTCTATGATGGCGGGAGGCAGTTCACATCTAAGCAACAGCTCTGGGAGGGTATTCTGTCCACATGCAAAACAATTGAAGCACAAACTATCCAAAAACTGACAAATTCAATGGACGAGAGAGTTCAGAAGCTTCTTTCGAACAAGGGGTCCTATGTGCAAATGTAACATCACCTAGAATAAAGTTTTGACTTGAAAACTGTTTGATTTCATTTTGTAATAAGCTGATAATGCTTATAATTTCACAATTGACCATTTTTTTGTTCAAAATAAAAATAAAAAGGTTGAAAACTCTGCTGTGCATAATAATTTGGAACATGCATTTTGAGTGTTTCTTATTTTTAAAAATATACTGTTTTCATAGGCAGTTTGTTCAAAACATTGCAATTACACTAGAATATTAGATGACTGGAAAATAACAATGACTGCAATTCATATAGCTAATTTAGAGAAGATGAGGAAATATTTTTTGCATAATAATTTGGAACACAGTGTAGAAGAGGGCTCCTGTGTAAGAACAATATATAGATCCTTTGAATTCCAATAGCTTATCACAATGTACAATTCCACCAACTTTGGAAGCGAAAGAGTGCCTCCATTGCATTTTGGGCCCCCTGAGCCTGCACCAATAGTATGTCCGCCCCTGCATTGTCCACCATGGCTCTATGAACATATCACTTTTGAAATTGACAAGATAACAAAAACAAATAAGCTTGTAAAAAAAACAAACACCATTGTGTAATAATCAGTAAAGAACAAAGCATAGTAATAAAGACGATCTGAGCACAGATTATAAATGAAGACACAGTTTGCGCCAAAGTGGACATTCCATATCACTTTTGAGATAATAGTTCTGACAACAATGCTTTACTGCATTGTTGCCTAATACAAACATTAACTATACAATAAAATATAAGCTACATCTAAAAAAAAATTACTTTAAAAAATAATTATAAATATGTATTTGGTTACCTGACCCTGCAACTCTAATTCTCAGCAATCTGACTTGAACGAATGGCATGGTGTCACTTTTCGATCTAGCTCTGGTAAATAGATCCTGGAAGGAAGAGCCACGATATAGAACTGGAAATGACATTTCTGGTCTTAGCCGCTGCTTAGCTTGTGTCTCTTCTACTTGATTTGTCACCGATTTCCACAGTGAATGTAGATGACAGTCGGTGTTGTCTTCTAGAGGCTTTTTGCATTCTTCAGTGACAGAAAAGTTTGCCATTAATCAAACTTTAATCTGAAAGATGACTTCAGTAAGTAAAAGTAGGCTCAATTAAAAAACATCAGCATCTGAAGTGTAGAAACAAAATTTTCAAACTGAGGAGGTGCAGGAAGTAACCACATCCCATACTGAACTTGTAACACAAAATGCAAAAGTGTTATAAATCATGACACATTTGTAAAGACTGAAAATATTGATCCCTATGCATGACAGAAATTAATATATACTTTTGACAGTTTTGATGTTACTCAATAATATCTATAATTATTTCCAGGAACACAGCTATAGGGGTGTAGAAGTAACAGATGTAATAAGGTCCTGGTGTCTGAAGATGTTGCATCATAAGAAGACAATAGTCCCAGTGGCCCTCTAGTGTCACCGCAGGTAACATTAATGGACAGACAGGACTAACTAGAAAAAGCTGAGCAACTTTTGCTATATTGTTAAGGTTGAACATTTAACACAAGGACAGAGTTAATGGCTTTTGTATGCCAGCCTTAAAGATCCTATCCCAATATGTAGTAGGTGTAATAATTCTAATATTAGAAATATCTCCAGTTAGAAATTTAGTATAGTTTTTCTGATTCCCTATATCTCTTTCCTCATGTGCAGGTATTGCAGTACCTTAGGTAACCATGGTTATGACCAGGGCCGCCATCAGGGCAATACTGCCCTGACTGGCATATGGGGCCCGGTTAGCAGAGGGGGCCCGTATCAGGCCCCGTCTCTTCTGCTGATGGGGCCCCAACGGCAGGATTCTCCGGTGCAGTAACTGAAACCTGCATCCGAGATGCAGGTTCAGTTACTCTATTGCCTTGCGGGCAATAGTTAAAGCCGCCAGTCAATTGGAGGCTGGCAGTGATGTCAGCACGCACATTGCCAGCATATGACGTCCTTGTCATTCGCCGGCAAGTGTGCACTTGAAACGCCGGGAGAGATCATCACCGCAGGAGCGCGGCCAGTAAAAGGAAAGGTGTTTTTTTATTGAAAGCGGCAACCGCACTATGTTTCACAGGCAGGGTGGAGACACATGGACCATGTGTCTCCATCCTTCCAGGGGCAGAATGGAGACAAGGGGCAGAATGGAGACACGGGGGCAGGATAGGAGACACAGGGGCAGAATGGGAGAAACGGAGGCAAGATGGGAGACATGGTGCAGAATGGAGACAGATGGGGCAGGAATATGGGGCGGGATGGAGACAGGTGGTGCAGGATCATGGGACAGGATAGAGATGGGGTAGGATGGAGACATGGGACAGGATCATGGGGCAGGATGGAGACAGATGGTGCAGGATCATGGGGCAGGATGGAGACAGATGGGGCAGGATCATGGGACAGATGGGGCAGGGTCATGGGGCAGGATGGAGACAAATGGTGTAGGATCATGGGGCAGGATAGATATCATGGAGACTGATGGGGCAGGATCATGAGACAGATGGGGCAGGATCATGAGGCAGGATGGAGACAGATGGTGTACGATCATGGGGCAGGATAGATATGATAGAAACAGATGGGGCAGGATCATGAGGCAGGATGGAGACAGATGGGGCAAAATCATGTGGCAGGATCATGGGGCAGGATCGTGGGAATTATGGGGCAGGATCATGGCACAGATGGGGCAGGATCATGGTTCAGATGGGGCAGGATCATAGGGCAAGATGGAGACAGATTGTGTATGATCATGGGGCAGGATGGATATGATGGAGACAGATGGGGCAGGATCATGGGGCAGGATGGAGGCAGATGGAGCAGGATTATGCGGCAGAATCATGGGACAGATGGGGCAGAATCATGGGACAGATTGGGCAGGATCATGGGACATCACATGGGGGCAGGATAGGAGAACATATGGCTGGAGCCAGGAATGAGACACATGGGGGCCAGGATGGGGGATATTATTACCATAGGGGCTAATTAAGGGATATTACTGCAGTGATGTATTTATTTTTATGATACTGTTTAAAATGGGTGGGGAGTCCTGTTACTGTGCAGAGCAACACTATCGCCTTTTTTTTCTTCATCTGGTGTAGTTTAGAATTTGGGAAAAAAATAAGTAATATGTTCTGCAAGCGGTGCTCTAGATAATTATTTCCTGCCGAGATGAGTCCTGGCTGGAAGAAGTGACAGCGGTCTGTGCTGAATGAAGATTAAAAGCGAAGATGAAGGACTTCACTTTGAGACGTCACTGGTGAGTCAGTGTGTTACCTGTACACTGTCACTATACACTGTATACCATATACAGCGGTCCTGTGTACAATGTCACCAGTGATCACTGTATTACCTTTACATTATACACTATATACAGAGCTCCTGTGTATAATGTCACCGTGATCACTGTATTACCTGTACACAGACACTCCATACTAAGTACAGATCTCTTGTATATAATAGCACTTATGGTGACAATAGTATTGTATTTTTTTTATTATTGATCAGTATTGTAGTATTCAGTCATTATGTGGTGGCAATATGTTGTCCGGCCATGGTGTGGCGGTATTTGTTCTTTGTATGTGCTATTATTTGATCACTATGTGGTGGTAATATGTGACTGGTTATGGTGTGGTGGTATTTGTTTCTTGTATGAGGTATTATTGGTCATCATATGGTGGTAATATGTGGTCTGGACATGCTGCGGTGGTATTTGTTCCTTGTATGTGGTATTATTCGGTCACTGTGGTGGTAATATGTGGTCTGGACATGGTGTGGCAGTATTTGTTCCTTATGTGTGGTATTGTAGGTCACTATGTGGTGGTAATATGGTGTCTGGTCATGGTGCAGTTGTATTTGTCCCCTGTATGTGATATTATTGATCATTTTAAAAATTGAAAAATAAATATTTACCTAAATTGTATTGGATATTTAAAAAAAATGTTTAATAGGTTAGAGTAGAGTAGGGCCTGGCCAAAAGAGTCTACGTTGTCATGATGGCAGCTTAAAAACATCTTTTGACTGTGGACAGTTCGAGGGGTGGTGTCATGATCCAGCATGGATCTGACAGATTAAATGGATAAGTGAACTTTTTTTCCTTTGGCTAGGTGCCAAAGTGGGTTGATTGCCCCCGGTGGCCACTAGAATTATTACACATGGTGTCATTCATTCTAAGTTGCCTGGTGGTGGTGAGTGGTATCGCACCTTAGTTTTAGGGTTAATGTGCACGCAATTACAAATCAGGTGTTAGGCTCTATAAAAGGGAGCCAGGTGGGTTCAATCACTGTTGGTGATATTGTGTGTTAGTCATTCACAAGGAAGTCTGGGTGAAAGAAGGAGCTGAACCTGAGTCCTGCACAGCCCAGCCAGAGGGGACGAGTGGTAGCTAGGTGGTCTGCAAGAAGGGCTGGCATGGCGTGGTGGAGTCACAGTTTATGGTGTTTGAAGGAAGTGCTTGCATGGCTTGGTGGAGTGACGACTATGGAGAGAGTTGCACTCAGCATGCGGGACTTGGTTGCTGAGAGCTGGACTCAAGCATGCTGGACTTTTTGGGCAGGAGCTGAACTCATCTTTGGGACTCTGTTACTGGACAGCTGCAAATAGTGGTGGACTCTGCTCCAAGGCTGCACTATGGTGAAGGATCCAGTTATGGTGATGGATCCGGGTGGAGGAGAAGATGCACACAGGTGGTGGGCTCTGTTGCTAGGAGCGTACGCAACAGAGAAAAGCTAAGTGGTGTATCCCCTGTATTGTCATTTTTCCTCATGTGTGTTTTAGTACAGTGGTGGGATTAGTTTCCGCACCGACCAATTCCCTAGTGAGGGTTTAGGTCAGGACGAGCTACGGTTTTTAGGTTCCTGTTGCGCGCCCGGTGCGGAACCGGCATAGGGAACGTTAGGAGTGCAGGGACACTGGCTCAAGGGGAGCTCAGGAGGTCTCCACTTCCCTATTCCCTGTCGCAGGGCCCACCATTGTTAATGTTTCCCAGGTTCCCCTTTATTATTTAAATTCGCCTTACTGGAGGCGGGGTTTCCAGACTTGTATATACGTGTAATGTCTAAATTCGCCAGATGGAGGCGGTGTATACAGCTGCACGTGTTTATTATTTAAATTCGCCCCACTGGAGGCGGTGTATCCAGGGTCACGTGCGTCACATGGGTTCGCCTTGCGGTACTCGCTGCGTCCAGACACACGTGACCGTGACAGGTGGAGCCTGGGCAAAGTCTCAAGGGGGCCCCGAAAATTTTGCCAGTATGGGGCCCTGAAATTCTGTGTTTTATGCTAAGCGTCTCATATTTTTTCTTAATACTCCATAGCTGTATTGCTCTTCAAATTTCATATATTCTACATGGGCATGCTTTAGCATGATAGAGTGCAACCTTATTTTGTATATTGTACATGGAGGTAGCTCCTCCTGGTATGCACCTATTCACACTACTCTGGATGTGCCAGTCAGTTTTTTGTCTTCTGAAATTCTTAGTGGCAGCCCTGGTCACAACTACTGATATAGGGACAGTTATCTAGCCGATAGTGGTCGTAACCATTGATACCTAAGGTCCTGCAATGCCTGCAGATGAGAAAAGAGATATAGCAATTCAGAAAAACTATACTACATTTCTATTTGGAGGTATTTGCTAATATTATGATTATTACACCTATTACATATTGGGATAGGATCTTCAAGATGGGAATACCCCTTTAATGAAAGCAAAAGTAGAGTAAGATGAGCCTTTTAATAATTTACTTGCACCTTACACCTGTCAATCCAGTCAGCGACAACCTAAAGTGGTGTAAATTTGATGAATTTGCCAGGCGAGCTTCACTATTTCCTGTTCTGCCTAAGCTCCACTTATTTTGACAGAGCTTGCTGGGACTGGTATAAATAAACCAAACAAATAGTGATGAGCGAACGTGCTCGGATAACATGTTATCCGTGCATGCTTGGGTGTTATCCGAGTATCTTGGGTTTGCTCGGATAATATGTTTGAGTCCCTGAGGCTGCATGCTTTATGGCTGCATGTTTTACAGCAGCAACACATGCAAGAATTGCCTAATAAACAGGCAATATTTTTATTCGAGCACGCCCAAGATACTCTGATAACACCAGAGCATGCAAGGATAACATGTTATTCGAGAAAGTTCGCTCATCACTACAAACAAACTTTTTGCAGAACTTCAAGTTATTGAAACATTTTGCAGCATTTCAAGGTGTTTTACGCTAGAAAACTAACAAAATTAACTTGCTGAATTAGGACCTTAGTTTTTTGATATGCTTTTTCACTTTTGTACAATATGAGCACATTTCATGGATAAAATAGCTTTTATGTCTGTTATGTTTTAAAGCCATAACTATTTTTACTTTATTTATTCGTCCATGTAAATGCGTGTTATACGGTACATATTATAACTATTAAAAAAATGTTCTTGTAGCACCAAATTTTGCATTTTCACAATGGTAACAAGAGAAAATGCACTGAAGATTTTGTTGTGCAATTTTTCCTGAGTACGCTGATACCCAATATGTGGAGGAAAACTACTGTTTGGGCGCACAGCAGGGCTGGGAAGGGAAGGAGCGCCATTTGACTTTCTGAAAGCAAAATTTGCTGGAAACATTAGCAGATGCCATATTGCATTTGGAGAGTCCCTGATGTGCCTAAAAAGTGGAAAACCCCCTAACAAGTGACCCCATTTTGGAAAGCTAACCCTTCAAGGAGTGTACTAGATGTGTGGCGAGCACCTTGAATGCCAGATGCTTCATAGCTTAAAATGTACAGCCATGAAAATGAAAAAGAAGAACAAAAAAAAAAAAAAAAAAAATCACATTTTTCCTATATAAATGTTCTATTAGCCCCAAAGTTTGCATTTTAACAAGGGTAACAAGAAAAAAATGCACCAAAAAAAATTTGTTGTGCAATTTCTCATGAGCACACCAATACCCCATTTGTGGTGGAAAACTACTGTTTGGGCTCACAGCAGGGCTCAGAAGGAAAGGAGTGCCAGTTGACTTTTTGAGCTCAAAATTGGCTGAAATCATTAGCAGACGCCATGTAGGGTTTGGAGAACCGCAGCTGTGCCTAGAGAATGGCAACCCCCCCCACAAGTGACCCCATTTGGGAAACTCCCAGATGCTTCACATAAGTTTATAATGTTGAACTGTGAAAATGAAAAAAAATATACATTTTTCTAGCAAAAATGTTGATTTTGCCCAAGATTATTCATTTTCTCAAGGGTAACAGCTGCAAAATGGACAATGCAATTTGTTGTTCAATTTCTCCACAGTACATATGGGGTTGAAAACTACTTTTGAGGTACAGTGCAAAACTCAGAAGGGAAGAAGCGCCATAATGGTTCAGTTTTGCTTTAAACGGTTTAAGGGTGCCATGCCACATTGGCGGAGTCCCTGAGGTGCCAGAACAGCAGAAAGCCCCTATAAGTGACATCATTTTACAAACTACCCCTCAACTTGGACCATTTTCCCTATCACTGCTGCTGAAAAACATCCCCACAGTATGATGCTGCCAACAAATTTCACTATGGGGATTGCGTTCTTGAGGTGTTGAGCTGTGTTTTTTAGCCCAAATTTTGCATTTCATAAGGGTAACAGGAGAAATTGCACCATACAGTTTGTTGTGCAATTTCTCCTGAGTACGCCGATACCCCATATGTGGGGGAATACTACTTTTGAGACACAGTTCAAAGCTCAGAAGGGAAGAAGTACCATATTGGAGTTCAGATTTTGCTGGAATGGTTAGAGGGTGCCATGTCACATTGGCAGAGCCCCTGAGGTGCCAGAACAGCAGAACCCCACATATGTTAACTCATTTTACAGACCACACTCCCCAATGAATTCATTTAGTGGTGCAGTGATCATATTGACACCACATGTGCCTCACAGAAATTTAGACCATTGAGTGGTGAAGAAAGAATAATTAAATTTTTACAGCTGAAATTTTTTTAGCCCCAAATTTTTTATTTTTATAAGGGCTATTAGGGAAAAATGGACCTCTCAGTTTGTTGTCCAATTTTTTCTGAGTACACAAATACCCTACATGTAATTAGGAACTACTTTTGAGGCACAGTGTAAAACTTAGAAGGGAAGGAGCACCATAATTTAGTGTAGATTTTACTGCTATGGTTTACGGGTGCCATGACCCAGTGGAAGAGCCCCTGAGGTGCCATAACTGCAAAAAAACCCCATTAGTGACATCATTTTACAAACTATACCGCTCAATGAATTCATCTATTGTATAGTGATCATATTGACACCACGGGTGTGTCAGAGAATTTTATACCATTGGGCAGTGAAGAAAAAAATAACATTTTTTTCACAAAAATGTTGTTTTAGCCCTAGATTTTACATTTTCACAAGGGATTAAAAATGACACTAAAATTTGTCACACAATTTCTGCTGAATGTGGAAATACCCTATATGTTGCTGTACAGTACAGCTTAGCTTCACAGTGAGAGTCGTGAGGGATGGAGCACTATTTGCCTCCCGAAGCACAGATTTTTCTAGAATAGTTTGCAGACTCCATATACAGAGCCCCTAAGGCTAGTTTCACACTAGTGTTTATTCGACGCAGCGCACGGCGCCGCTAAGCCCCGCCCCCTGCCGGCTCCCTGCCCGCCCCATCCGGTCATCGCCGCCTACTATCACACATGGACGCTTGCGATCTGCGCACCCTATCTTTAGCATAGGGTGCGCAGATCGTGCGCTGGCCGTGCGCTAGTAGGATTTTGGCGTGCGCTGCGCACTTTTGAAGGTGCGCCGAAATGCAACATGCTGGGTTCGGCGCACACGGGCGCACCTTCAAAAGTGCGCAGCGCACGCCAAAATCCTACTAGCGCACGGCCAGCGCACGATCTGCGCACCCTATGCTAAAGATAGGCTGCGCAGATCACAAGCGTCCATGTGCGATAGTAGGCAGCGATGACTGGATGGGGCGGGCAGGGAGCTGGCAGGGGCGGGGCTTAGCGGCGCCGTGTCGAATAAACGCTAGTGTGAAACTAGCCTAAATGCTAGAAAAGCTGAATATCTCTCTCAAGTGACCCCATTTTGCAAATTATACCCCTTTGGGAATTTATCTGCAGGTGTTGTGATGATTTGACTCCATGGGTGTTTTCCAGAAACAAGCAGCAGTGAATATTGCTGAGTGAAAATTGCAAATATGTTATTGTAGTGCCCATCCACTGTAGTGCCCAGTACGTTGTAGTGCCCAGTATGCTATGCCCAGCTCCTGCTTCTAGAGACCTGTAAATTAAGTGATCTGTCATCGCTACATAAATGCCAAACATGTGGAAGCTAAATGTGGGTAAGGCACACTGTGGGGCTCAGAAGGGAGGGGGCATTTGGATTTCATTTGGGAGTGCAGAACTTGTTGGATTTCATTTGGGGGGGGTGAAGCGCCTTTGTACTACTAGTAACATGGAAGCCCCCTACAGTGGCTTGCGAAAGTATTCACCCTTCTCGGCATTATTCGTGTTTTGTTACCTCACAACCCGGAATTTCACAGGTTTTTTTTTTTTAGTGTTTCCTTCAGTTCATTTAATGAACATGCCTACAGCTATGAACATTTGATTTTATTATTATTGTGAAACAAACAACAAGACAAAATTATGGAAAACTTCAGTGTGCATAACTATTAACCCCCTGTGAGGCAGCGACCGGAGTCATATGTGAGGGTTGCTATGTGTCCCCCAGGATGCGCTCAGAAGCATACTAGATCCGCTGTGGTTGCAGCAGTGTGCCTGTGACTCACAGGGCGGAATAAAAGTAAGTTTGAGCCTGGTCAAGTTATTTGGACCAAGGAGTTTGTTCAGGAAAACCCGGTATGGGCTTTTATTTTTGAAACAGACTGCAGGAAGGTAGTGGGGTCTGGTCCGTTTCCTCCAGCCCAGGTCTTATAAGTGGCCTATGGCCACAGATTGGAGAAAGGAAAAAAAAAAAGCCTGCAGAAAGAGTTTAGAGTGTGTCAGTTCTGGTTTGCACAGACAGAGCAGTGGTCTGCAGAGCGATCCCAGTGTGAGGCAACACAGGGCCAAGCTGAGCCAAAAGGTCCAGCACCCCTTGCATACCCGGCAGCACGGTCGCTCATGGCAACTGGCAACGGACTGTTTTGTTGCTTCCCGGCTGTGATCCGGAGGATACAGTGCACTGTGTGAGTTTTTTGGACATTAAACACATTTTTGTAGTTGAACTGGCTTGGGCCACAGCCTCATCACTGCACAGTGTGGACACCGCTGCTTTACACTTGGTAGGAGAATGCGAGCAGTGTGAACTGAGGCATACCCAAAGTGTGCTGCATGTCGTATATTAGGCCTGCACCGCTACACTGCAGCTTAAGTCGACTGATAAGATGGAAGAAATACTGAGACAGTTGGCCACCTCACAGGTGCGACAGCAGAAGGTGCAAGAGGAACAGCAGCAGCAGCTAAAGGAGCAGCAGCAGACCAACAATTTAATTCTGCAGCAGATTGCGGCTCTGCAAGAGGTACAGTGGGGAAAAAAAGTATTTAGTCAGTCAGCAATAGTGCAAGTTCCACCACTTAAAAAGATGAGAGGCGTCTGTAATTTACATCATAGGTAGACCTCAACTATGGGAGACAAACTGAGAAAAAAAATCCAGAAAATCACATTGTCTGTTTTGTTTTCATTTTATTTGCATATTATGGTGGCTCGACCTGGCTCACTCTCTCATGCTGGGAGGGCATTTGGGGCCCAGAAAGATGCTAGAGCGAATATTGCAGCAGTTTTTCTGGCCTGGAGTCTATGTTGAGGTCAAAAGGTATTGACACATGTCCAGAGTGCCAACTAACCTCACCCACCACAAACTACCAGAGTCCTTTGGTGCCTCTGCCCATTATAGAGGTACCTTTTGAGCGGATTGCGATGGATCTGGTAGGGCCATTAGTAAAGTCCGCCCGGGGCCACCAGCACATATTAGTAGTCGTAGATTACACCACCCGGTACCCAGAGGCGATACCACACTTCAGCTAAACTAATAGCCCGTGAACTGTTCGCCATGTTCTGTCGCCTAGGGCTACCCAAGGAGATCCTAACAGATCAAAGGTACTCCATTTATGTCTAAGGTAACCAGGGAGCTGTCTAAGCTGCTCCAAATCAAACAGCTACGTACGTCGGTGTACCATCCACAAACCGACGGGTTGGTGGAGAGGTTTAATAAGACCCTCAAAGCCATGCTAAGAAAGGTAGTCGCCAAGGATGGGAGGGATTAGGGCAGTAACATGCCCCATCTAATGTTCGCCATTTGCGAGGTACCGCAAGCGTTCACAGGGTTCTCCCCGTTTGAGCTATTGTATGGCAGGCACCCAAGAGGACTGTTAGATGTATCCAAAGAGACATGGGAACATAAGAGTGTCCGAGTATGTGACAAATATGCAGGATCGGATTGCCATTGTGCGGCCCATAGTAAAGGAGCATCTGTTAGATGCCCAGGCTGCTCAGAGCCGCACGTATGATAAGAGCCACGGTCAGGACCTTTAAAGAAGGAGACTGGGTGTTGGTACTAGTACCCACCCCAGAGTAAACTCATGGCCAAGTGGCAAGGGCATTATGAGATACGGGGAAAAATGGGGGAAGTGAATTATAATGTGTCAACCTGGGAAAAGGAAACCTGAGCAGCTGTACCATGTAAACCTGCTAAACGCCTGGAAGGACCGAGAATGTTTGGTTACAGAGGCGACTCCGGTCATACAAATGGGGGCCCCTCTGGCTAAGGACACAGCTGGGTGTGAGGTAAAAGTAAATGACGCCCTCACAAAACAGCAGCGACTGGAGGCTCAAGCTCTGGTGCAGCAGAATACAGATGTATTTTCAGAGCTGCCGGGGCGAACCTCGGTGATACAGCATGACTGTCACCGAACCCCAGGTAAGGGTACAGATGAAACCATACCGAGTGCCAGGAGCCAGGAGGCAAGCGAAAGCTGTTGAAGTGAAGCAAATGCTTCAATTGGGAGTCATTGAAGAGTCCCGGAGTGAGTGGGCCAGCCCCATTGTGTTAATACCAAAACCGGACGGGGCGTTAAGCTTCTGTAATGACTTCAGGAAGTTAAATGAGTTGTCAAAATTTGACCTCTACCCAATGCCTCAGGTGGACGAGCAAATTGAAAGACTGGGGAAGGCCCAGTACTTCATCATGCTCGACCTCAAAGGGTACTTGCAGGTTCCCCTGACAGAATTGGCTAAAGAGAAAACCGCATTTATCACGCCAGAGGGTCTGTTTCACTATGTTGTCTTACCCTTTGGGTTTCATGGGGCTCCAACCACATTCCAGAGGCTGATGGTCATAGTGTTAGAACCGCATTGAAAATACGCATCAACCTATTTAGATGACAGTCATCTTTAGTACCAACTGGGAAACACACCTGTCCCAGGTACAAGCCATGTTAGAGTCGCTCCAAGTCGCGGGGTTAAGAGCAAACCCAAAGAAATGTGCGATAGGGCTCACAGAAGCTCGGTACTTGGGTTATGTGATCGGTCAAGGGGTGATCAAACCCCAATTAAACAAGATTGAGGCCATCCAAAACTGGCCTAAGCCCTTAAGTACTAAGCAGGTGAGGGCATTCCTTGGCATCATTGGTTACTACCGCCGGTTTAAACCCAATTTTACCGGGGAATCAGCACCACTAACGGACCTCTTAAAAGGAAAAAGGACAGTGATGGTCCAATGGAATCCTCAGGCGGAAAAAGCATTCCAGTCCCTGAAGTCGGCGTTGTGTTGACAGCCGGTCATCATCAGCCCCGATGTTGTGAGTTCATTTTCCCCTTCACCATTGACGTCTGATGAACTCCATCTTCTGGTGAAGGAAGGTAGTGAGGCTGATTACCAAGCACCCGAGTTGGATGATGGTGACTGGGTGACTGGAATTGCTGACTTGAAATAAGGCAGCCGATGACATTCTGCCTTGCTGGTGATTTCCCTGAGGGATTCTAGGAGACCAGTCTGATTCCTGCTCCTCAAAAGCTAAGTTTTCTGCTCAGCTTTTTGCATTTGTGTTTTGGTTTTGTTTTGCCTTGTTTTTCTGCCATTCCCTGCTGGGGTGAGCTGAATTCCTTTTTGCTCTGTCTTCAGAAAACACCTGAGTACTGATATAGTCCTTTTGAAGCCTAGCGTCTTCAGGGCTTTTTTCCCTATCAGTCTGTTGGCTCTTGTTTTCATAGGGTTTTGGCGGATTGCAGACAGCAGCTTTTCTATCCTGTCCTATTTAGTTAGCTTGGGCCCCATCATTTGCTCACCCTATCTTTCTATCTGTGTGAGTGTTTTTTCATCTTGCTTCACCGTCATTATATGTTGGGGGCTGCCTATTGCTTTGGGGTCTGCTCTGGGGCAGTTTAGATTTCCCTTTCTGTCTTTAGGCTATTTAGTTCTCCGGCTGTGATCGAGGGGTCTAGGGCACCGTAGGAACCCCCCCATGGCTACTGCTAGTTGTTGTTGATAGGTTCAGGGGTCTGCAATCCGATAGCTGCCAACTTCTCTGGTTTTCTGGACTTAGCTAGTATTTCTGTTTTTGCCTCCTATGGTGACTCATTCATAACACCCCGACTTCAAGAAGACCTTTATTGTCCAATCCGATGCCTCAGAGGTAGGTCTAGGAGCGGTGCTGTAACAAGAGATGAACGGGGATGAGCATCCAGTCATCTACTTGAGCAAGAAACTGACCCCGGCAGAGAAAAATTATAGCGTAGTTGAGAAGGAGTGCTTGGTGATTAAATGGGCTTTGGAGTCCCTACGCTATTATTGATCAGGCCTCATTTTCGTTTGGTAACAGACCATTCCCCCCTCATCTGGATGAGAAACGCAAAAGAGAGGAATGCCCGAGTCACTAGATGGTTCCTGTCCCTACAAAACTTCAGTTTTTCAGTGGAACATAGGGTGGAGAAATCACAGGGAAATGCGGATGCCCTGTCACAGGCTCCATGTATGGTGACAAATGTTCAACCCCACAAGTTTGAACAGAGGGGGAGTATGTGAGGCAGCTACCAGAGTCATATGTGAGGATCGCTATGTGTCCCCCAGGATGCGCTCAGAAGCGTACTAGATCCGCTGGGGTGCCTTATGGTCGCAGCAGTGTGCCTGTGACTAACAGGGCGGAATAAAAGTAAGTTTGAGCCTGGTCAAGTTATTTGGACCAAGGAGTTTATTCAGGAAAACCCGGTATGGGCTTTTATTTTTGAAACGGACTGCAGGAAGGTAGTGGGGTCTGGTCCGATTCCTCCATCCCAGGTCTTATAAGTGGCCTATGGCCACAGATTGGAGAAAGGAAAAAAAAAAAAGCCTGCAGAAAGAGTTTAGAGTGTGTCAGTTCTGGTTTGCAAAAACACAGAGCAGTGGTCTGCAGAGCGTTCCCTGTGTGAGGCAACTCAGGGCCAAGCTGAGCCACGGACTGTTTTGTTGCTTCCCGGCTGCGATCCAGAGGATACAGCGTGTTGTGCACTGTGTGAGTTTTTTGGACACTAAACATATTTTTGTTGTTGAACTGGCTTGAGTCACTGCCTCATTACTGCACAGCGTGGACATCGCTGCTTTACACCGTATTAGGCTAGGTGCCCATGTTGCTGTTTTGAAGCAGTTTTTTCCTGAGCAGAAACGCACACCCTTGCCAGGAAAAATGCATGCGGTTTTTTACGCGATTGACGCGTTTTTGCATGGGTTTTTCTATGCGTTTTAGAGCCCAAATAAAGTTGTGACACAAAAAGCCTACTATGAGGTCATTTCCTGTTCAAACCCCTTTTCTCCATTTTGTTTTCTTGCTGTTTTCAATATGCCTCCCAGCCAGTGCCCCCATACTGCTGCCAGCCACTGCCCGCATACTGCTCCCAGCCAGTGACCGCATACTGCTGCCAGCCAGTGCCCCCATACGGCTCCCAGCTGCTGCCCCCATTCGGCTCCCAGCCATTGCCCCCATACTGCTCCCAGCCACTGCCCCATACTGCTCCCAGCCAGTGCCCCCATACTGCTCCCAGGTGTTAAATAATTGCCAGTCATGGGCCTTTATTGTTAAAAGTAATCAATCTTTTGTTTACAAAATTATCACACACAAAGAGTTTCTTTAGAAAAATGTTTTTAATAAACATAAATTAATGTTTTAAATTTAAAAAAAAAGACAAACAAATAGCACCGTCAACAGGACAGAGCCCCTACAAAAATAAATGCCCATACCCACCCTAGGGTGGGACATCCAGCTTGGTTGGTGGTGAGACCAAAAAATTTTTTAAAAATTTTCGTAATCTGGATTGCATCCATATGTTGGAAACATGTCTTGTGAAGACATCATAGAGTTGGGGGCAATAACATTATGGCCTGAGGTTTGAGGTGCAGGTGGTCGGCCATAACAAAATGCTGCTGCAGCGTCAGACCTGTATGCTGCCGCCTGCCCAAAACGCTGCGATGCAGCTGCTGCTGGTGGTGGTGGAGGCCCACTTTGGGGATTAAACATATTAAGAATCCCCGTCATTATAGCTGATGACGGGGGAATTGGGGATGGAACATCAACAGTCATTAAAAGTAAATTGACTGCTGACATGAACAGGTTCTGCCAGTCCCGTGGCATGGATCTTAGGCGGCCGGCTAAAAATGAGCCAAATTTGTCCAGCTCATCTTGCTTCGACGAAGTGCAAAGCATACTGAGGGTTCGACTAGTGAGGTTTTGTAACGCACTAGTTGAAATCTCAATATTTTGGACCTTCTTGGGTGCCGCCCTTCTCAATGGGAAAGGCAGAAGCAGCCCCCATCCTAGTGGGCCTTGACACGCCATCAGCAGAGCTCCAGGCAGCGCCTGAGACAGGAGCAGCAACGCTGGTCACTGATGCCATGTCCAGAAAACAGGCTCTATAGCCTCACAGTTATTTCCCCCTGTCCGGGGTTACCTCTTAGGAGCTCCTGCTCCAGACGCTGACTCATGGTTAGGCCTTTCTCTCAGGGAAGCGGCTGCACTGGGATCACTGTCCCGGACGTGCCTTATTCACTAGGCCGCCTCACGGTTCCAGAGCCACAGCCGGGCAGTGGCTTCCCCAAACGCAGGCCGTCACAGACTCTGCTCTCACACGTGGCTTGTACGGGTGCTGTTCAGGGACCCGACCCTACTCCCAGGGTCTCCCAACACACCAGCCTCACCAGGTCCAAGGTCGCAGCAGTTGCTATTCAGGAAGGCAGCACACCTTCCAACACCTAGACATTCCACATGAACCAGTCAGGTCCATGCACTCTCTCCCCCATGTGACCAGACTTGAGGCACATGATATGGTCCATAACCACACCCACAGTTGAAGTACAAATCACATGGTCATGACCTCAGTACAGGTCCTATTACAAACACAGCCACACACACACACACAGGCTTGACTTTGGGCGTTCAGACACACCCCCCTGCGTGGGTTTGTAGGTGACTGGTCCCACCCATCTCACCAAGTCACCTGGAAGCTTCCCTAACACACAGTAACAAACCTTCAGCAGTAGATCTGCTGATCAATACATGTTCCAGCTTCCATCACAGGGCCACCCACCCTGTGATACATATTGGCCATTTACAATCCTCACGCTCATCATTTCCCCATCACAATAAAGGAAACGCCTGCATGCATGTCCTGGGAAGGCCATACAGCGCCCCCTAGCTGTCACAGGGGAGAGAGTACATGGACCTGATTGGTTCGTGTGGAAGTCCTGGAAGGCCAAGGTGTTGGAAGGTGTGCTGCCTTCCTGAATAGCACCTGCTGCGACCTTGGACCTGGTGAGGCCGGTGTGTTGGGAGTCCGTGGGAGTAGGGACGGATCCCTGAATAGCACCCGGTGAAGCGTGAGTGTTGGGACGGTCTCAGGAGGGGACAGACGTCCTAAATAGCACCCACTGAGGCCCTGGACCTGGTGAGGCCGGTGTGTTTGGAGACCAAGGAGTAGGGTCGGATCCCCGAATAGCACCCGGACCGGCCATTTGTGTGAGCAGAGTCTGTGACGGCCTGCGTTTGGGGAAGCCACTGCCCGGCTGTGGTTCTAGAACCGTGAGGCGGCCTAGTGAATAAGGCACTGTCTGGATCGGTGAGCCCAGTGCGGCCGCTTCCCCGGAAGAAAGAGAAGACTGACAAAGAGTCGGCATCTGGAGCCGGATCTCCTGCGAGGTAACCCCGAACATGGAGTTATGACTGTGCCTGTTGTGTTCTATGGACATTAATGAACTGTATTGCGTGCGGTCGCCCACGATAACTGGACAGTGAGGAGGTCCAGCGTGTTTAGGGATTGCAAGGAAAAGCCATATGTTAATATGTTATGAACTATGTGTAAGCCTGTGAAGTATAACATGGCTTATGGTGCGGTTTATGATGGCACAATAAACTGCATTGGACTGTTTTAAGTGAAAGTGTTCCTGTTAGTGTTGAGCGATACCATCCGATATTGAGAAATATGGGATCGGATTGGATCTGCCTGATACCCAAAAAAGTATCGGGTATCGCCGATTCCGAAAGTCCCATTCAAGTCAATGGGTCAGAAATATCGGAATTAAAACCCTTTCTTTACTTGCACATCCAGTTCGGGAGGGGGGAAGAGTGTGGGTGGTGCGTGGGCGGATACTGTGCGTGCCTGTGTGTGCGGGCGGGGTCTGTGCGGGCCTGCCGGGGGTCTTGTGTGTGTGTGTGTGTGTGTGTGTGTGTGTGTGTGTGTGTGTGTGTGTGTGTGTGTGTGTGTGTGTGTGTGTGTGTGTGTGTGTGAAGGCATTGACTACAAGTCCCATCAGGCGATGCCTGCTACAATGACAGTGATTGACACATTAGCCAATGATGGGACAGTAGTAGTCCCATCATCCGGCTAATGTGTTGAATGTAAAAAAAAAAAAAAACATACATACTACATGTATACAATATTCATACATACTACATATATACACACAACATTCATACAGCATACATACTTCATATATACTACATTCATACATAAATACTACATTCATACTACATACATACTACATTCATACAACATACATACTACATATATACTACATTCATACAGCATACATACATACATACAGTGGGGAAAAAAAGTATTTAGTCAGTCAGCAATAGTGCAAGTTCCACCACTTAAAAAGATGAGAGGCGTCTGTAATTTACATCATAGGTAGACCTCAACTATGGGAGACAAACGGAGAAAAAAAATCCAGAAAATCACATTGTCTTGTTTTCATTTTATTTGCATATTATGGTGGAAAATAAGTATTTGGTCAGAAACAAAATTTCATCTCAATACTTTGTGATATATCCTTTGTTGGCAATGACAGAGGTCAAACGTTTTCTGTAAGTCTTCACAAGGTTGCCACACACTGTTGTTGGTATGTTGGCCTATTCCTCCATGCAGATCTCCTCTAGAGCAGTGATGTTTTTGGCTTTTCGCTTGGCAACACGGACTTTCAACTCCCTCCAAAGGTTTTCTATAGGGTTGAGATCTGGAGACTGGCTAGGCCACTCCAGGACCTTGAAATGCTTCTTACGAAGCCACTCCTTCGTTGCCCTGGCGGTGTGCTTTGGATCATTGTCATGTTGAAAGACCCAGCCACGTTTCATCTTCAATGCCCTTGCTGATGGAAGGAGGTTTGCACTCAAAATCTCACGATACATGGCCCCATTCATTCTTTCATGTACCCGGATCAGTCGTCCTGGCCCCTTTGCAGAGAAACAGCCCCAAAGCATGATGTTTCCACCACCATGCTTTACAGTAGGTATGGTGTTTGATGGATGCAACTCAGTATTCTTTTTCCTCCAAACACGACAAGTTGTGTTTCTACCAAACAGTTCCAGTTTGGTTTCATCAGACCATAGGACATTCTCCCAAAACTCCTCTGGATCATCCAAATGCTCTCTATCAAACTTCAGACGGGCCCGGACATGTACAGGCTTAAGCAGTGGGACACGTCTGGCACTGCAGGATCTGAGTCCATGGTGGCGTAGTGTGTTACTTATGGTAGGCCTTGTTACATTGGTCCCAGCTCTCTGCAGTTCATTCACTAGGTCCCCCCGCGTGGTTCTGGGATTTTTGCTCACCGTTCTTGTGATCATTCTGACCCCACGGGGTGGGATTTTGCGTGGAGCACCAGATCGAGGGAGATTATCAGTGGTCTTGTATGTCTTCCATTTTCTAATTATTGCTCCCACAGTTGATTTCTTCACTCAAAGCTGGTTGGCTATTGCAGATTCAGTCTTCCCAGCCTGGTGCAGGGCTACAATTTTGTTTCTGGTGTCCTTTGACAGCTCTTTGGTCTTCACCATAGTGGAGTTTGGAGTCAGACTGTTTGAGGGTGTGCACAGGTGTCTTTTTATACTGATAACAAGTTTAAACAGGTGCCATTACTACAGGTAATGAGTGGAGGAAAGAGGAGACTCTTAAAGAAGAAGTTACAGGTCTGTGAGAGCCAGAAATCTTGATTGCTTGTTTCTGACCAAATACTTATTTTCCACCATAATATGCAAATAAAATGAAAACCAAACAGACAATGTGATTTTCTGGATTTTTTTTTTCTCAGTTTGTCTCCCATAGTTGAGGTCTACCTATGATGTAAATTACAGACGCCTCTCATCTTTTTAAGTGGTGGAGACCAGGGATTTTTTTTTTTACAGTGGCGGAGGAATACAGTGCGGAAGGATGCCTACCTCCCGTCATTGTATTCCTGGAGCCCCGTAGAGAGCGGTCGCATCAGCTGATGCTGCTGTTCTCCACGGGAGATCGGCGTGGGACATTCGTGGATTTCTGCGGATCAGGGAGTATATTGCTTGTTTATTATTTTCATATTTTTCTACAGATGACACTGGCTTCGGGGATCAAAGTGACAAGTGATGGTGAGTATGTACTCTGTTATATATATTGTATCTTTATATGTATGAATGTATTGTATGTAGTATGTACTATGTATGTATGTTGTATGAATGTAGTATGTATGTGTTTTATGAATGTAGTATGTATGTTGTATGAATGTAGTATGTATGTATGAATGTTGTATATATGTAGTATGTAGTATGTATGAATGTTGTATGTATGTATTTTTTTTTTTTTTTTACATTCAACATATTAGCCGAATGATGGGACTACTACTGTCCCATCATTGGCTAATGTGTCAATCAGTGTCATTGTAGCAGGCATCGCCCGATGGGACTTGTAGTCCCATCGGACGATGCCCACACACACACACACACACACACACACACACACACACACACACACACACGACCCCCGGCAGGCCCGTACAGACCCCCGGCAGCCGGCACAAGCCCCCGGCAGGCCCGTACAGACCCCTGGCAGCCGGCACAAGCCCCCGGCAGGCCCGTACAGACCCCCGGCTGTCGGCACAGACCGCGCATCATGATGACATCATTTCAGCAGCCAATCACAGCCACAACAGTGGCTCATTGCATTATGGGGACTTCTGATTCCGGTATCCGATATTGAAAAAATATCGGTACTCAGTATCGGAATTCCAATACTGCAAATATCGGGTATCGGCCGATATTCGCTGTATCGGAATGCTCAACACTAGTTCCTGTGTGAATCAATATCGCAGCCAAGAGAGTGTTCCCCCAACGCACTCAGTGAGCGCTACCTTACAATAACATATATAATAAGTCATATACTGTATATATATATCTTCATTAGCGGCCTGTGTGCAATTCATGTATCAGTAATTCAGAACTTTAGCTTATGATATTTGCACAGGTTTATTTATCTATAGGCACATTGCACTTTTTCCTCTTTTCTATAGTATACAGTATTTGGATATTAATAGGGTGTACTTTTTCTGGTATAATTTATTTTTGTGGCAACTTTGATTTTTTTTTTTTTTTTTTTTTTTTTTTTTTTATAGATACCCAAGTCAGTTTATTGCTATGATGTGATGTCAGGTCAGCAATTGGTCTTACGGATGGAAGGTCATACTGGCAGTAGTTCTGCCCTAGAATGCCTTTTATTTGGTATTCTCCTGTCGTGCTGTCATGAGGGACGTCCGGGGGAAAATAGAAATTAGACCTACCGGTAATTATATTTCCAGGTGTCCATCATGACAGCACCATTATATTCCCTCCCTTGAATTCTGAAGCTGATGGGAGGTTAACATTTGTATGTAAGAATTCAATAAAATAGAGTTGCATCCATCCTGGTGTAGTGATTGGTAAAAGACACTGGGGGTGAGGTGGAAGAGGGGGCTTTTAACCTCTTGCTTGTTTCCTGTCCCTAGGGGATAAATAGGATTACATCCTGTTGTGCTGCCATAATGGACTCCTTGAAATATAATTACCGGTACGTCTAATTTCTATTTTTCAATATAAACCAGCCTTCTTTAGTAGTGAATGAAGTCTTCTGCTTACAAAGGAGTAGTTAAGAATCAGTCCACTAGAATTTTGAAACCACTTGCCCTAGTTTTAAGGCTGCATCTGTTTTCTAACCAGGAAGCTCAGAGAAATCTACTCCTCGTGACTGACCCTGTATGTGAGAAAGAAATTTCCTACAGAAAGGTCATGCAGCAAAAAAAATCGTGCTAGTCAGTTTAGATGTGAAATAGGTTATTTCAGGGGGAAGAAAATGCTACACTTTTAGCATCGAGTCCATATTTTTGTACTGATGACTCAGAAATGACTTCACACATCACTTACAAGTAAGTTATCATTAAGAGCGCAATTTCAACTTACATGTAGTTCTCAGCTGGTGGAATTCTTGTGGTGTCATCTTCATTCAGATCACTATAACTAATTAAAGGGGTTGTCTAAGATAAAAAAAAATGTAATAGGAGGGAATATGAGAAAATAAATATGCAATCCTATGCATGAAGTGGCCATCTAGATGTATGGCACTGTGAGGGATCATAATACCGGCGTGGGGAACATCATACTTGCAAAGGGGTTTGGAGACAATCATATTTTGTTGGTGCCATCATATTGTCTGGGGCATCCTATTGTGTGTTGAGGACTGTGTGGGCCCACATATTGTGGGTGGGTGACTTGACTGTGGGAGCCATGATACTTTGTGGGGGAGGGCTGTGCATGTGTGGGGTACTTTGGGAGTAAATTGTATGGGGGAATTCACAACAATGTGTGTGTGGGGTAGTATTTTGGAGGCATAATACCTTATGGAGCCATGAAAGGGGTATTGTAGTAGATGAGAACTCTAAAAGGCCTTAGTATGTGCACAATCACTGTGTTGTGCAGAATGTGTCCCTTTTGATGTCTTAACAATAATAATAATAATCTTTATTTTTATATAGCGCTAACATATTCCGCAGCGCTTTACAGTTTGCACACGTTATCACTGTCCCCGATGGGGCTCACAATTTAAATTCCCTATCAGTATGTCTTTGGAATGTGGGAGGAAACCGGAGTGCCCGGAGGAAACCCACGCAAACACGGGGAGAACATACAAACTCCTTGCAGATGTTGTCTTTAAAAGTTGGGAGGTATGAGCCTGTATATTCTACCAAAGCTTTTATTTTTTGAAGGTGGAGGAGGGTGTAAGAGGAAAGGGACAAGGAGGGTACGTAATTATGATGTTTGCTGTGGAACCCATAATTTCTATGTACGCACACTGCTTTCCCCTCCCTCAGCAGGGACGCTGACATACTCACCGCCGCCCAGCTGCATCCTTTGTTCCTTGTCTCGCAGTGCCTGCATCCCAAGACCTGTGCACTCTGCACCTCCAGTTAATATAGACCCCCTCCAAACACTTATCTGTAATGTTACTGTGGGACCCTCCCCCTCTACCACTGACAGCGGCCTAAACAAAATGCCCGATTGGGGGTGCGTCATACTATTTTCAAATCACCACCCTTTCTTCCAATAAAAAATAATAACAAAATACACATATTGCCACATTCAGAAGAGTCATATTTATCAAAATATGTTAAAAAAAAAACTATTCATTAACACTGCAAACAGAAAAAAAGAAAAAAAAAAAAAAAAAAGTTACTTTTTATGGTCGATGCAGTACCACAAAAAATGCTGTAACAAGTGATTAAAAAGTCACACCTATCCCAAAATTGTAAAAAAAAAAAAAAAAAAAGTTGTTTTGCCCCTTAAAAAATAAACCATCACACAGCTCCATCAACCAAAACAAGAAAACGTTTCGCATCTCAGAAATGGCAACACAACCCAAGTCTTTTTTTTTTTTTCCTTCTTCAAACTTCAGATTTTTTTCCACCACTAAAATAATAAAAAAAATAGACATGTTTGGTAATTGTACGGATGAGCAGAATCATATTGCAAGGTCATTTCTACTGTACAATGTACACTGTAAAAACAATTCCCAAAAAAACATTGTTAGAATTTAGATTTTTTCATAATTTCACTGTACTTGGAAATTTTACCGTTGTCCAGTACACCAAGCGGTAAAATGAATGGTGTCATTCAAAAGTAAATCTCGTTCTGCAAAAAAACAAGCCATCATATGGCTATATGGACAGAAAAATAAAAAATTATCGCTTTTGAAAAAGACAAGTAAAAAACAAGAGCTTAGAATTGGAAAATGTACACATCATGAAAGGGTTAATTTACATTAATTGTGTGAGCTTGACCCGCATTTTGTTTTCTGCTCACTCCTACTTTTTTCCTTGCGGTAGTTAGTGTACACTAGAAAATCCAACAACCGAATTCAATTTTTGAGATCTTACATTCATAATTGTGAGTAGTACCCGTTTTCATTATTAATAATGATCATTCATGTTTATTATACTGTATATGGGATGTCATTGTTTTTTTGTAAAGGCCAGTCTTGATGGTCACATTTAAGGTTCGCTCACATGAGTGATGGTTCTCTCTTCTGTCAGAGCTTGAGCCGGGTGTCAATTTACTGTGATCAGGTTCTTTTGTATGAAAGAATCGTATCACAGGTGCGGAGAAGACGGAGAACTTAACTTCACCAATCTGTGTGTTCAAGCGGACTGCACATTGGATGACATCCAAGTGCAGTCCAATGCTTCACATGCACCCATAGACTTGTTTGGGCACACACGATTCGATTTGCCGAGCCACTAGCAGCATGCTGAATTGTCATGAGAATAAAATACACCTCTGCACTGCCCCATACTGTAGTATAACATTAGGCAGAGTGCTATCAGATAAAACATCAGAGAGCACTTGTCCGCTGTATACACTTGTGTGAGCGAGCCCTTAGGCTGCGGTCACACTTGCGAGAAACTCGCATGACTGTCGCGTCTCAGTACCCGGCACTGCTGCCAGCACTCAGACCGGAGCGCACAGCTGCATAGAAATACATGCAGCCACACACTCGAGTCCCGAGTGCCGGCAGTAGTGCTGAGTATTGAGACGCGAGAGTCGTGCGGGTTTCTCGCATGTGTGACCCCGGCCTTAGGAAAAGTGTACTGTGCATTTTCAGTCATGTGAGTTTAAAAATGTAGTTAGTTCCTTGTCTGTGTGGTGCGTTGCTTATTAGGCCTCATCTACACTGCTAGATTTAACATGAAAACCACAGAAATACGCACCAGGGGTCTTTTAGCAAAGCCGGCAATTCAGTGCCTATACAGTAAACTCACACTGACAGTTTTAATAAAGAAACGAAAGAATAGATATAGACACATAGAATTCATATACTGTATATATATATATATATATATATATATATATATATATACATACATTCTATGTGTCTATATCTATTCTTTGGTTTCTGTTAGAAACCCTGTCATAGGGCTCCATTATATGTCCATTTTGCAAGCCTGCGAGAAAATCTCGCCATACGGATGCCATACGGATGCTCACATGCGCAAAATACGCGACCGCACCTTGCTTACGGATGACCTACGGAGCACTATTTAGGGGTCATTCATCCGTATTTCGCCTGTAAACTACGGACCGTATTTTGCGCAGGTTAGTGTGACCCCGGCCTTACTCTCCGTTACAAGGTAGCCCTCCATAACCCAGGTCATGATGATTTTTTGTACTATGTACCCAAAAGATATTTTTGCAGACTCTTGAAAACATTGAATATGAGACGAGTATAAATGTGGCGCCCCTGAGGCTCAGTCGCCACAGAGGTACTGCACCTCCCCCTGAGGTGTGGTTCCCCACCATCCAGGTAAGGTGGAGACTCCTGACCACACTCCAACACTGCACCACACACCACAAAGTAGTGTAGCAAAGCACCTTTGGCGGCTCCCTGCTTGGAGTATAGCAAAGCACCCATTGGTGGCTCCCTCCTTGGAACACGAAACGTGCTGGGAGGTGGATGGAGTTAGTTTACATTACAAAGAGTGGGAAGAGTTTAGGATTCAGAGGTGAGTTGGTTAGTGAGTTGGAGGGAGAAGGAGATCCCCCGGAGAGAGGGATAGATGAATGGAAGTGCTGCAGCAGATCCCAGTGACCTGGGTCTGCTGGCACAGGAAAGGAAGAGAGAGAGCGCAACATAGACTGAAAGCCTGATTCTCCATAGAAAGAAAGATTAGTACGGAACGTGAGGAGTAAAAGAGAACAGAGGACGTGGGTTACAAGAGAACCCTTCCTAGAAGTTCTAAGCACAAGGCCGGGGCCCGGTCCCCGAGGTTGTATGGATACTAATGGTCCTGCAGCAGACACGGGAGGAATAGAAGTAGTGACCACTTTATTCCCACACAAGACTTGGGGGCACAACAGCAACTGGATAGTGAGCCGGGACTTAGTAGTAAGGAGTCCCCGAAGCAGGCTACAGCTGTCTGCCGTACAAGTAGAGTTCATAAGAACATCGTACAGGAGGAACTCCAGTGTAACTCAGTACTAGGAATACTTAATTTAAAGGCGCTGTAAGAGGAGACATTCAGAAAGGCACATGTTGGCGGAGTGTTGGAGAGGAGTGCTTCATCTGGCCTGGAGGTTGACTGAGTCCCTGACCCGGAGGACACGACACGGAGGCAGGCACCTGTTTGTACAACAGACTGAGTAAAGCTTTGGAACTACAAGCCCTGATGTCCTCCACTCATTCCTGCGCCAACCCGCCCAGCACTGCTACATCCCATGCGCCAGACACTACACCATCTACGTGTCACTTCACCTACTCTGCCCTGGGACTACAGCCCTGCCTGTGGAGGGCTACAACATCATAGCTGCACTACGTCATCAGTCCCAGTGGATCTGCATGCAGCATCGGCTTAACATCTCCCTTGTCGAACACCACAGGTGACGTCACGAATCACTTATAAACTTTCATCACCATAAGCACACTGCAACAACCCCTTTTACAATGGGCACCCAGGGCCACGGGCCGGGTCCCAGCTGCCGTGACAACCCCCCATTGAAACTCAACGGGCCCGGTACCGAGTACCCCACAGCCCTGGGAGGGCGACCCATTTTCTGGCGTCACGAACAGGATGACGAGACCCAATGCCATTGGGTTCTGTGTGCCTAAGACTCAAACCTTTTGAAAATGTGCAGAATAACCAAATTGATAGACTGTAAAATGGACTCTCAAAATGGCCGCCGGCACGGTGAAGAAGGGTGTGACAACATGGGTGGTCCTAAGAAAAGACCGCGAACTGTCCTGGGCCTCCCCTGTCTGAACTTCTATGCGACAGCAACATGGCCCACCCCCCGAGGGTTTCGTATACTGGCCTGGTATGGAGAAGTAGGAAGAAGACGCCACCCTCAGAAGGAGGGGCGAGAGCCAGTGGCGGGAAAAGAGCCCAGACAGGAAGAACACTAGAACGCCATAATGGAAGGAGGGAAGAGGCCAAAAGAATGTGGGGAGGAAACGCAACTCGCCCCCAGGCCGCCCAGCGGAGCATACGACAGCTGAGATACCCTCTGCAGCGCCCGTCACCACCTCAAAGCAGATATTGCCACTGGATGAGACCTGCCTGGAGGAAGTATATGAGGGTCCCGAAGCAGAATGGAGGACAACAGGGGTTGCATCCCTGCCCGGACCTGGCGCGGCCGCGCAGGCCCCTACCGATGGCTTCGGCAGAAACCAACCTTGCGCCTGCTCGAATCCGACTACGACCTGCCCCGCAGGCAACTCCGGGGGCCGCGGCCGCCACTGCTCACTACCATATACCTGTACCGGGACCGGAATCTCATCAGGGAGCGCCAGGTATGATTACCGCTACTGACATGACCCTAGTCCTAGGAACGGAGCCAGTGAATAGGAATGGTTTAATTGTCCCCTGCCAGCCCCAGGCTACAGTACCACCAGCGGATGTCCCTATGGAACTGGAAGAACAAAACACAGTAGTACCGGTTGAATTGTTGGCAGTCGCAGAGGTACCTCCGGCAACTGCTGGTACACCATCCCCACCAGCAGTCGACATCTCCGTTGCACTTTCATTTACCCAGACTGGTCCCAATCTCACTCTTTGGGAAGCCGAGTACCTGCGAGCGGTAAGCAGACAACAACAGGATGAGGACACCCAGATCATCTCCCCTGGAAGCAGCCCAAGCAACCAGCTTCTAGAACCCCAGGAGGGGATCATTAGCCATAATCTTGATTTGAACTAACTTTTGTTGCCCAGGAGGGCATTAGCAAGTTTCCAGACTTTTCTATTTTTGATTATGATGTTTATCTGTTAATCCCGTTGTTGCCCAGTTTGATTGGCAGCGTTTTTCATGCTTGAACTGTGGAGATCATGGACGCTGAGTGATCCAGAACTGTCATTGTAAATAGTTTGCACCTCTTTAGGTGCTTTCTCTTGGTTTTACATAGGAACCTGCCTTGGAACAAGGACTACCTCGTTATAGGGACATTTCCAGACATGATGGCCGGTCCAAAGTCTACTTTTTGCACTTATGAATAATGCTTAGTATTTTTGAATAAGAAACTAGAAAGTGATAATGTGCAGTAAAAGTATTAATGACAGATTTTATAGGGTTCAATTGAGAAAGAAAAATAGAGAATGTCTTACAATGTTTGAATTAAGATGTGAGAATTGAATAAAAATATGCAGTTGACGATCCAGGCAATCGCGGTTGACACTCCTAAGACAAAAAGAAAAGAAGAGAGTAGAAAATGTGACAGATAACAGAAAAGAAATGTGTTGCTAGAAAATGTGTTACTCAAGCTGATAGTGAATTTGCTTCCATTGCACTTTAAATTAGGTAGCATAACTTTAAATATAGATAGACAGTTAAATTGTTTGCAATGTTCAAGAAACAGTGCCTCCCACATTCGGAAGTTTAGTATAAGACATGTTTATTATGCAATATAAAAATTTGTATGTTCCTGTATTGTCAACTTTGTTTCCCTTGCAACCCGCGGACGTGCTGTGTTTAACGGGGGGGTATGTGGCGCCCCTGAGGCTCAGTCGCCACAGAGGTACTGCACCTTCTCCTGAGGTGTGGTGCCCCACCATCCAGGTAAGGTGGAGACTCCTGACCACACTCCAACACCTGCACCCCACACCACAAAGTAGTGTAGCAAAGCACCTTCGGTGGCTCCCTGCTTGAAGTATAGCAAAGCACCCATTGGTGGCTCCCTGCTTGGAACACGAAACGTGCTGGGAGGTGGGTGGAGTTAGTTTACATTACAAAGAGTGGGAAGAGTTTAGGATTCAGAGGTGAGTTGGTTAGCGAGTTGGAGGAAGAAGGAGATCCCCGGAGAGAGATATAGATGAATGGAAGTGCTGCAGCAGATCCCAGTGACCTGGGTCTGCTGGCACAGGAAAGGAAGAGAGAGAGAGCAACATAGACTGAAAGCCTGATTCTCCATAGAAAGAAAGATTAGTACGGAACGTGAGGAGTAAAAGAGAACAGAGGACGTGGGTTAGAAGAGAACCCTTCCTAGAAGTTTTAAGCGCAAGACCGGGGCCCGGTCCCCGAGGTTGTATGGATACTAATGGTCCTGCAGCAGACACCGGAGGAATAGAAGTAGTGACCACTTTATTCCCACACAAGACGTGGGGCACAACAGAAACTGGATAGTGAGCCGGGACTTAGTAGCAAGGAGTCCCCGAAGCAGGCTACAGCTGTCTACCGTACAAGTAGAGTTCATAAGAACATCGTACAGGAGGAACTCCAGTGTAACTCAGTACTAGGAGTACTTCATTTAAAGGCGCTATAAGAGGAGACGTTCAGAAAGGCACATGTTGGTGGAGTGTTGGAGAGGAGTGCTTCATCTGGCCTGGAGGTTGACTGAGTCCCTGACCCAGAGGACACAGCACGCCCCAGAGGATTTACATGCAGCGTCAGCTTAACATCTCCCTTGCCAAACACCACAGGTGGCGTCACGAATCACTTATAAACTTTCATTACCATAAGCACACTGCAACAACCCCTTTTACAATGGGCACCCAGGGCCACGGGCCGGGTCCCAGCTGCCGTGACAACCCCCCATTGAAGGTCAACGGGCCCGGTACTGAGTACCCCACAGCCCTGGGAGGGCGACCCATAAAATCCTTGAATCGGAGACTATAAGGGTATGTTTCCACGGTCAGTAAACGCTGCGGGTTTGACACTGCGTACATCCGCAGCATAAAACCTGCAGCATCCAGATATTACAGCATAGTGGAGGGGATTTCAAGAAATCCCATCTACACTATGCGTTCAGAGACGCAGGTGGCAGACCTGCGTATCCGCACATGCGGCACGTCTTTCTACACCGCAGCATGTCTATTTACGATGCGAGACGCTCCGTCCCCACAGAGTAAATTTCCCATAGACTATTATTAGATGCTGTAAAGCTGCATCTAATTATTAGTCACATGTGTAATAAGTGCGTAAATGCAGCTTACTACGCATGTGTACTAATTTAAATAGTGACCGCCGGAAGTTCGCGTCCACTGCAGTTCTCGCGATGAATGAGCTGACTGCGAGAACTGCTGTACATGTAACTGCCGGGGTTATCTCAGGTCACTAGGCTGGTTCTCCCGATCAGCTGATCACAAGAACTACAGTACATGTGACCACCGGAGATCTCCGGTGGTCATCTACATGCTCTGCTGTATCTGTCAGGCATCCAGATGTGGCAGAGCTGAACTCATCGTGGAACTCTTGCTATTAAGGACTATTTTGGACAGGAAGTATTTGTGTTTATTATTTAATTTTTTTTGCAGTAGATCGAGGGCATCGCAGGAAGTAGGAGTATAATAAAATGGGAAAACTGTGTTTAGTGTTTTATTTCATTAGGAGACTTTATTCTGGCTTTGTCTTTGTTTAACCCTTTAATAACTATAGGATTAGTAATGGATAGGTGTCTTATTGACGCCTCTCCATTACTAAGCCGGGCTTGATGTCACTGGACAATACACAGGTCACATCAACCCCCCAACTATTACCCCATATGCCACCGCTACAGGGCAATGGGAAGAGAGGCTAAGTGCCGAAATTGGCGCACCTAGTGTTTGTGGTCCCCTCTTAGGCTATGAATATCAGCCCACAGCTGTCTGCATAGCCTTTTCTGGCTATTAAAGGGAATCTGTCACCCTTTTTTTCGACTATTTGCTGCCAACATCGCAATCAGGGGCTTATCTACAGCATTCTGTAATGCTGTAGATAAGCCCCCGATGTAACATGAAAGATAAGAAAAAGGAGTTAGATTATACTCACTCGGGGGGGGGGGTCCGGTCCGATGGGTGTCGCAGTCCGGCGCCTCCAGTCTTCATAGGACCTCTCTGACCTTTCCCGGTGCCTGCGCACGAGCCACGATGGTTTTAACGCATCTGATAGTCTATAGGAAATTTACACTGAGTGTCTCCGCATTGTAAATATACATGCTACAGTTTGAAAAGACATGCCGCATGTCCGGTTAAATGGGTCTGATCTCTCCAAGTGTTTTCTATAGTTCTCAGAATATTAATAAAGGATCCTGGCTAAATCATAGGGGTTTCATTAAATGCTGTCACAACAAATGCAGAACTTGCAATTATGCATCTGTTACCAAAACTTTTGATAATTATAATGGTACTATGACCCATACAATTAAGCAGTACATAAATTGCAACTTTGCTTTTGTTGTCTACAAAATTACATGTACTGCATGCAAATTAGACTTGAAATCTCATCTCTTGAGAGCTGGGTCCCGAGATCCCATCTGCGCAAGCGCCGGCGGCCATTTTTTACCGACACCACTGCGCACACTCAGGGGAACCGTGGAAATGCCGGGGCTCTGGCCTGTCGCACAATGTCGTCAGAGCCCCAGGCAGTGCAGGGCACACACGCAGCATCGCTAGCCACTGGAGACACCCGCAGCACCGGACAGCAACCGCCAGACACCTGGACGCCCCCTGATCACGGCCTATGGTAAGGCATGTCGTCTTTGTAAGATGCACCCCCATTTTCCCCAAAAAATTTTTTGGGAAAAGTGCATCTTACAAAGCAAAAAATACGGTACTTATTTTCCACTATAATTTGCAAAATAAATGTTGCCAAATCAGACAAGGTGATTTTCTGAATTTTTCTCATTTTGACTCTCATAGTTGTGGTCTACCTATGATGTCAATTACAGGCCTTGCTCATTTTTTTAAGTGGGAGCACTTGCGCAATTGATGGCTGACTAAATACTTTTTTCCCCCACTGTAACATGGAGGAGTACCACCTGGACCCGTAGAAGCGAGTAATCTTGAAACGGCCGTTGTCCGGCACCTCCTTCCCCTAGCATTCCTCTAACGTCCTGCATGTCCACATATCCATTGATGGAATTCATGTGAAATAAAGATGCACAGTTTTTTAGCTATATTGGTGAGTGCTGCATATTTCTTTCTTTTTCGCTTCACATTGAAATATTCATGTTTTTCATGCAAGCACCTCCGTTTTTTTACTGAAATATATACCGCAATACTTCAGATAAATAGCTCCGTCTGTTAATGTGGTGATTTGTGTGCCCTAGTTTGCCGTTCATCTGTTTGCTCTTTGCTGGGATCATTCTTCTTAAATTTAGTAGTGAATCACTCATTACAACATCATATGGCAGAGAGTTCCATAGTCTCACTGCTTTTACAGTAAAGAATCCAGTCTGTGATTATGCTTAAACCTTCTTTCCTCCAGACGTAGAGGATGCCCCCTTGTCCCCGTCACAGGTCTAAGAGTAAAAAGATCATTAGAAAGGTCTTGGTATTGTCCCCGCATATATTTATACATTGTAATAAGATCACCCCTAAGCCTTCAATTTTCCAAACTAAATAACCCCAAGTGTAATAACCTGTCTTGGTATTGCAGACCCCCTAGTTCTCTAATAACCTTGGTCGCTCTTCACTGCACCCACTCCAGTTCAGCTATGTCTTTCTTATACACTGGAGACCAGAACTGTACGCAGTATTCTAAGTGTGGTCGCACTAGTGACTTATATAGAGGTAAAATTATGTTCTCCTCATGAGCATCTATGCCTGTTTTAATGCATACCATTATTTTATATGCCTTTGCAGCAGCTGCCTGACACTGGCCACTAAATGTGAGTTTGTCGTCCACCCATACACCCAGGTCTTTCAGTGACAGTTTTGCCAAGTGTTTTACAATTAAGCACATAAATATACATCTTGTTCGTTCTACCCAAGTGCATGACCTTACATTTATTCCCATTAAAGCTCATTTGCCATTTATCAGCCCAAGTTTCTAGTTTACATAAATCCTCCTGTAATATATAATTGTCCTCCTCTGTATTGATTACCCTGCAGAGTTTAGTGTCATTTGCAAAAATTAAAAATTCTACTCTCTATGCCCCCTACAAGGTCATTAATAAATATGCTAAAAAGAAGCGGGCTCAATACTGACCCCTGTGGTACCCCACTGCTAACCGTGACCCAGGCCGAGTGTGCTCCATTAATAACCACCCTTTGTTTCTTATGCCTGAGCCAGCTCTTAATCCACTTACACATATTTTCCCCTATCCCATTGTTCTCATTTTATGTATCTGTTGTGAATTCCCTTGCTAGGATTTCTGAGCCGAAGCTCCCTCTGCTCCCTCTGGTGGTAACAGAGTAGTGGAGCTGGCCAGGTTGATGGATGTTCCCCACCTGACGAGGATAATTGGGAACCTGGGATTACTGGCTGGGAGCATATAATTGAGCTGGCTGCTCTTGGTGGTTGCTGGTGATTTTCCTCCTTGTGCATTTGGAGTTCTTTTGTCCCCTGCCTGATCTGCATGGTTCAGTTAAGTGATTATTTTGCTAATCCTTTGCATCTAAACTGGTTGTGCCTTTTTATTCTTTCTGCTTTGTTGCTAGGGTTCAGTGTACTCCCTGCTGGGGGCAGCGCTGGGCCCTGCTCCATATGTTACAGCTTGTGTCAGTTTGTTCAGTCCCCTGTTAGTATCTTTTGCTTTGCTTCCAGTTTATACCAGAGTGCTGATCTAGCGGGGGTGAGGTCGTGTGACCTCAGGTTTTTTGTATATCAGAAGTGTTATTTCTTTAGGGTTTTGTGCGTGATTGCAGACAGTATCTTTTCTGTCCTGTCTAGACAGCTTGGGCCCCACTGTTTGCTCAGTCTGTTTTCTGTAGACAGGAAACAAGAAAAGTTCCAGCTTCCAGGATAATAAATTTTTATTCCAAAATGTAGATATAAAATTCCACACACAGTTTTCTCCCCATATACAAATGGAGTGTGTCGGGCACTGAATCAGCTACGCGTTTCGATCCTTTGTGGATCTTTTTCACAGCTGAAAAATTGATGACATGACGCAAATCTTATAGTTTTCAAGGACCAATAGAAATGACAACTGCTGTCACATGATTAAATTGATAGGTCCTGCATGCATTTGTCTACATAATGCAAGATTGCATTATACTATTTCATTAAAATACAAAACAAACAAATTTAACATATATTAGAATACAGAAATAATTAATAATAATAATACATGATTTTGTTTCTTTTGTTTAAACCGCTGGGATATCTAGAGCCTAAATATAGGATCCAGAAGCCTTTTTTTTTTTCTCTCTATCTCCTCCATGTTTGGAGTTTTTAGCACATTCTATTCCGACAATCGACATAGTTTCTAAATTACCATTATGTTGTGTCAGGAAATGTTTAGAGACCATGGATATATTGCGCATATTTGTATTATTGTTTTCTACGACCCTAATATGCTCTAAAACACGAATTTTTAACTTTCTTGTTGTCCAGCCTGTTGTGAGTTCATTTTTCCCTTCACCATTGAGGTCTGATGAACTCCCTCCATCTCAAAGCTAAGTTTTTCTGCTCTGCTTTGTACTCTTCAGTTTTGTTTTTGTTTTGCCTTGTTTTTTGGGAGTTCTGCCATCCCCGGCCGGGGGTGAGCTGAATTCCATTTTTGTCTCTGATCTGTTGATATTTTGCTCTGTCTTCAGAATATACCTGAGTGCTGATATAGTCTTTTGAAGCCTAGCGACTTCAGGGCCTGTTTTTCCTATCAGTCGGTTGGCTCATTTTGATAGGGTTTTTGCGGATGGCAGACAGCAGCTTTCCTATCCTGTCCTATGTAGTTAGCTTGGGCCCCATCATTTGCTCAACCTATCTTTCTATCTGTGTTAGTGTTTTCATCTTGCTTCACTGTCATTATATGTTGGGGGCTGCCTATTGCTTTGGGGTCTGCTCTGGGGCAGTTTAGTTTTTCCCCTTTCTGTCTTTAGGCTATATAGTTCTCCGGCTGTGATCGAGGGGTCTAGGGCACCGTAGGAACCCCCCACGGCTACTGCTAGTTGTGGATAGGTTCAGGGGTCTGCAATCCGATAGCTGCCAACCTCTCTGGTTTTTCTGGACTTAGCTGGTATTTTGTTTTTTCCTCCTTCGGTGACTCATAACAGAATCACCAGCCATACCACAGATCCTAGGGTACTCAATAGCAGGAGAGAATTGTAAAAAAAAAAAAAAAAGTGTCAGAATTTTTTTTTTTTTTTTGTGCATATTTTTTCCTCTATATCTCTGAGGCCATAGGGGGAATTTTTCTTTCAATGGAGATGAAGCAATTGTCTGATCATGTGGAGCAGCTCGCTGCTGAAGTGCGGGGAATTTCCACCTATCTTGCTCATTCACATGCTGCTGAACCAAAGATTCCTACTCCTGATGTATTTTTGGGGGATCGGTCTAAATTCTTGAATTTCAAGAATAATTGTAAATTATTTTTTGCCTTGAAGCCTAACTCGTCGGGGAACTCCGCACAGCAGGTTAAAATTGTCATCTCTTTGCTGCGCGGCGATCCCCAGGATTGGGCATTTTCTTTGAAACCTGATGATCCTATTCTGAATAATGTGAACGCATTTTTTCAAGCCTTGGGGTTGTTGTATGATGAACCTAATGCTATTGATCAGGCTGAAAAGACCCTGTTGGCATTAAGCCAGGGTCGGGATTCGGCAGAGTTGTACTGTCAAAAATTCCGAAAGTGGGCGGTCCTTACTACCTGGAATGATGGTGCCTTGGCAGCCCTCTTTCGGAAGGGTTTGTCAGAAACTGTAAAAGATACTATGGTGGGATTTCCTGTTCCCTCTGGTCTTGACGATTCTATGTCATTAGCCATTCAGGTGGATCGGCGTTTACGTGAACGCAAAACTACACAAGAGATGTTACCACCTGTTGAACAAATGTCTGAACCTATGCAATGTGATAGAGTTTTGTCTAGGGCGCAACGTCTGGAGTTCAGAAGGCGTAATAAGCTGTGTTTTTTTTGTGGAGATGCCTCGCATATTATTTCTGTCTGCCCTAAACGAGAGAAACGTTGTACACACACGTTTTCTGTGGGTGGTGTTCAACCTAAGTTTCTTCTGGCAATTACTCTGATCTGCTCCCTGTCCACATTTTCCGCCAAGGCTTTTGTGGATTCAGGAGCAGATCTGAACCTGATGGACTTGGATTTTGCTAAACGTTGTGGATTTCCTATGACACCTCTGCGGACGCCTATCCCTTTGAGGGGTATTGATGCTACTCCTTTGGCGAAGAATAAACCTCAGTTTTGGACCCAGGTGGTAATGCGGGTCGCCCCAGACCATCAAGAAAATTGCAGATTTTTGGTGTTGCATAATTTGCATGATACCATTATTCTGGGGTTTCCCTGGTTGCAAATCCATAATCCAGTTCTGGATTGGAAATCTTTGTCTGTGGTGAGTTGGGGTTGTCGGTGTGCCCTTAGTGATGCTCCTGTTTTCTCCACCTCTCCCCAGTCACATGATGTTCCTGACTATTTGGCTGACTTTTATGATGTATTTAGTGAGAATGAGTCTGCGTCTTTGCCTCCTCATAGGAGTTATGACTGTGCTATTGAGCTGAACCCGGGGTGTAAATTCCCCAAGGGTCGGCTTTTCAATTTATCTGTACCCGAGCACGAGGCTATGCGATCCTATATTAAGGAGGCATTGGAGAAGGGTCATATTAGACCATCCTCTTCACCCTTAGGTGCTGGGTTTTTTTTCGTGGCTAAAAAGGATGGTTCATTAAGGCCTTGTATTGACTATCGTGCCCTCAACAAAATTACTGTTAAATATCAGTATCCGTTACCCCTGATTTCTGATCTATTCTCCAGAGTTAAAGGTGCTTGCTGGTTTACCAAGCTTGACCTCAGGGGGGCGTATAATCTTATTCGCATTAAGCATGGGGATGAATGGAAGACGGCGTTTAATACTCCGGAGGGACATTTTGAGTACCTGGTGATGCCTTTTGGGCTCACTAATGCCCCTTCTGTCTTCCAGTGCTTCATGAACGATATATTCCGAGACTTTGTGGATAAATTTTTGATTATCTATCTGGATGATATTTTGATCTTCTCCAAGAATTGGGACTCTCATGTGGAACATGTTCGGACTGTGTTCCGGATTTTGAGGGAGAATTCCCTGTATGTCAAGGGATCGAAATGCCTTTTTGGAGTACAGAGGATTTCATTTTTGGGATTTATTTGGTCTCCGTCAACTATTGAAATGGACCCGGCCAAGGTACAGGCCATTTATGATTGGGTTCAGCCCACTTCTTTGAAGGCCCTCCAGAAGTTTTTGGGTTTTGCTAATTTTTATCGGAAATTTATAGCTAATATTTCTGGTATTGCCAAGCCATTGACGGATTTGACTAGGAAGGGTGCTGATGTGCTGAATTGGTCTCCGGAGGCTGTTTCTTCCTTTCAGGAGCTGAAGCGAAGATTCACTTCTGCTCCGGTTTTGCGGCAACCTGATGTCTCACTCCCGTTTCAGGTGGAGGTGGACGCTTCTGAGATTGGTGCAGGAGCGGTGTTGTCCCAAAAAGATCCTGTGACATCTAAAATGAATCCTTGTGCTTTCTTTTCCCGAAAGTTCTCCCCATCCGAACGTAACTATGATGTGGGGAATCGGGAACTGTTGGCCATGAAATGGGCATTTGAGGAGTGGAGACATTGGTTGGAGGGAGCCAAACACCAAGTCGTGGTCCTTACTGACCACAAGAATTTGATTTACCTGGAGTCGGCCAAACGCTTGAATCCTAGACAGGCAAGGTGGGCCTTGTTTTTCACACGTTTTGATTTTGTGGTCTCTTTTCTTCCGGGCACTAAGAATGTCAAGGCAGACGCCCTCTCTAGGAGTTTCCTTGCTGATTCTCCTGTTGTGACTAAGTCTGCTACCATCTTAGGCGAGGGGGTAGTTCTTTCTGCCATCTCGCCCGATTTGAGACGTGCTCTGGAAGAGTTTCAGGACAAACCTGAGCGTTGTCCCAGTGGAAAGTTGTATGTTCCTGACCAGTGGAGGAAGAGAGTGATGTCTGAAGTTCATTGCTCTGCATTGGCTGGTCATCCAGGTATTTTTGGTACTCGAGATCTGGCGAGTCGATCTTTTTGGTGGTCTGCCTTGTCTCGTGATGTCAGGAATTTTGTGCAGTCCTGTGGGACTTGCTCCCGGTCTAAACCTTGTTCTCGCTGTAGTGGCTTGTTGATGCCTTTGCCGGTGCCCAGGAGGCCATGGACCCATATTTCAATGGATTTTATCTCTGATATGCCTGTCTCTCAGAGAATGACTGTTATTTGGGTGATTTGTGATAGATTCTCTAAGATGGTCCATCTTGTACCACTCCCTAAGTTGCCATCTTCCTCTGAGTTGGTGCTCTTGTTTTTGCAACAGGTGGTTCGCTTGCACGGGATTCCTGAGAACATTGTATCTGACAGAGGAGTTCAGTTTGTGTCTAGATTTTGGAGGACTTTCTGTTCCAAGCTGGGAATTCAGTTGTCCTTCTCCTCTGCATTTCACCCTCAGACCAATGGGCAGACGGAGAGAACAAACCAGACTTTGGAGTCGTATTTGAGATGTTTTATTTCTGCTGATCAGGATGATTGGGTTTCATTTTTGCCCTTGGCCGAATTTGCTTTAAATAATAGAGCTAGTTCTGCCACTTTGATGTCACCATTTTTTGTAACTTTGGTTATCACCCTCGATTTTCTTCAGGGCAGGTGGAGCCTTCTGCCTGCCCAGGTGTTGACACTGTGGTGGAGAGAATGCACCAGATCTGGGACCAAGTAGTGGATAAGTTGTCTCTCTCCCAGGAAAAGGCCCAGCGGTTTTCCAACCGGCATAGGACCGTTGGTCCCCAGTTTAAGGTGGGTGATATGGTTTGGTTGTCATCAAAAAATATCGCTATGAAGGTGGCTTCTCCTAAGTTTAAGCCTAGATTTATTGGACCTTACAAGATTTTGGAGATTATTAATCCGGTCTCTTTTCGGTTGGCTCTTCCTGTCACATTTAAAATTCATAATGTGTTTCATAAGTCCTTGTTGAAGAGGTTTGTTGAACCAGTAGTTCCTGTGGTGGCACCTCCTGACCCTGTATTGGTTGAAGGTAACATGGAATATGAGGTAGAGAAGATACTGGATTCCCGTCTGGCTAGACGGAGACTCCAGTATTTGGTTAAGTGGAAGGGTTATGGTCAGGAGGATAATTCCTGGGTCTCTGCCTCTGATATTCATGCCGAAAGATTGGTGCGTGCCTTTCATCGGGCTCACCCGGATCGCCCTGGTGGCATGGATGAGGGTTCGGTGACCCCTCCTCAAGGGGGAGGTACTGTTGTGAGTTCATTTTTCCCTTCACCATTGAGGTCTGATGAACTCCCTCCTCTAGTGAAGGAAGGTAGTGAGACTGATTACCAAACACCTGGGCAGCTAGATGATGACTGGGTGGCTGGAATTGAGGACTGGATATAAGGCTGACGACGCCCTTCTTCCTGGCTGGTGATTTTCCTGCTGGATTCTTGGAGACCAGTCTGATTCCTGCATCTCAAAGCTAAGTTTTTCTGCTCTGCACTCTTCAGTTTTGTTTTTGTTTTGCCTTGTTTTTTGGGAGTTCTGCCATCCCCGGCCGGGGGTGAGCTGAATTCCATTTTTGTCTCTGATCTGTTGATATTTTGCTCTGTCTTCAGAATATACCTGAGTGCTGATATAGTCTTTTGAAGCCTAGAGACTTCAGGGCCTGTTTTTCCTATCAGTCGGTTGGCTCATTTTGATAGGGTTTTTGCGGATGGCAGACAGCAGCTTTCCTATCCTGTCCTATGTAGTTAGCTTGGGCCCCATCATTTGCTCAACCTATCTATCTGTGTTAGTGTTTTCATCTTGCTTCACTGTCATTATATGTTGGGGGCTGCCTATTGCTTTGGGGTCTGCTCTGGGGCAGTTTAGTTTTTCCCCTTTCTGTCTTTAGGCTATATAGTTCTCCGGCTGTGATCGAGGGGTCTAGGGCACCGTAGGAACCCCCCACGGCTACTGCTAGTTGTTGTGGATAGGTTCAGGGGTCTGCAATCCGATAGCTGCCAACCTCTCTGGTTTTTCTGGACTTAGCTGATATTTTGTTTTTTCCTCCTTCGGTGACTCATCATAACACCAGCCTATATATGACAAATTGCATTTATCACAATGTATTTTATATACCACATTTTCTGCGTTGCAGTTAATAAACTGTTTAATGCTAAATGTTTGAGTATTGTCTGAATTATTAAACTTATTTGTTTTATGTGCATATTTGCACATAGAGATGAGCGACTTTGCCTTTTTTCAGGTCGAGTCGGGTTTCATGAAACCCGACTTTCCCAAAAGTCGGGTCGAACGCAATCGGCCGATTATCGTGAAAAGTCGAAGGCCGACTGAAACACGAAACCCAATGCAAGTCAATGGGGAAGAAAAGTCGGCAGTGAGTGGAGGACAGGAAACACACCTACAGTGCCCATTTTAATGCCAAAAACATCAATTCTTATTACTTAAGCTTGTCAACCTTAATTTACTTTATAATAGTTAGGCATTGAAAACTGGGGGTTATTTGGCTAAAGTTGAGGGGGGGGTTGGGCTGACTCCAGATTTTCGTAGGCCCAGGGCCAAAGAGTGTCACTGGGCTCCTTTAACACATGCCACAATTCATGATCCTCTGATACGGCAGAGAAATAGCAGTATAGTACAATGAAAAATACTTCACTTCTGACATCACATTACTGATATCCATTTTAAATTCTCCAATAGCGGACAGTATATTACTCCATACAGTATTATGGCCACCACATAGTGTGCCATACAGAGTAATGAGGCCCATATATTTCTCCATACAGAATCATTGGTCCCATATAATGTTCAATACAGTATATGATGAGCTCCACATAATGCTACAGTATATGTTGGTCCCCATGGATGAAACTCCACTGTCTTATGGGCCCAAATAATGCTCCATATATAATGGGCCCCATTTCTAATGCTCCAGTGTATAATGGGCCCTGTAAATGCTGCTCCAGTGTCTGATGTCCCCCATTTGGAAAGCTCCAGCATATGATGGGCCTCATGGATGATGCTCTAGTGTGCAATTGGTCCAAATAATGCTCCATATATAATCTGCCCCATTTACAATGCTCCAGTATATGATGGGCCCCATGGATGATGCTCCAGTGTCTTATGGGCCCAAATAATGCTCCATATATAATGGGCCCCATTTCTAATGCTCCAGTGTATAATGGGCCCTATAAATGCTGCTCCAGTGTCTGATGTCCACCTTTGGAATGCTCCAGTGCATGGTGGGCCCCATATATCATTCTCCAGAGTATAGTGCTCCCCAAAAATTGCTCCCAACCTTTAAAACAATTAAATTAGTCTCCTCGCTAGGGAATCCCTGTACTCTGGACTCCTCGTCGTCCTCATCTTCCATCTCTCTGCACTTGGACTGTTTAGGCAGAGAGCGTACAGATGTGATGTCACTGTCAGGAAACGCGGAAGATGTCATGGCGGTGGAGCAGGGAGCGGTAAGTATTTCAACTTTGTAAGTGCTGTGATCCTGAGCAAGCAGGGGGGCCCACTCATTGGCGACGGCACTGGCACAGGGCCCCTCATAGTACGGCAATGTGTCTGATGGAGGGTGGGCCCTACCACCGGCAGAGACACTTTTGCGTACTATGAGGGGCCCTGTGCCAGTGCCGTCACCCATGAGTATGCCCCCCACACCTGCTCAAGGAACCTGCACTTTCATCTGCACCTTCCTCTTTGTCATCATGTAAGGTGGTATAGTATGCGGGAAGGGGAACCTGAGTTTCATCAGGGTCAGATTCTGGCTGTGTAGAGTGCGAGGGTAATGTAGTGGTCTGGGTCAATGTACCAGCAGAATCATCTAACAGTGGCTGGGCATCAGTGGACTTGCGGTGCCCCCAGGAGTACGGTCGCTACAGTGGCATTACCTTCCTCCTAGAGTGTGTGATGTCATGCTTGGGAGCAACCAAGGATATCTAGCAGTTAAACCAATGTACAACACAGTTCCCACTCCAGGCCAGCAGGGAGAGCTCTGAACCTGACTGTTGAGGAGCTGCTCTCTGTGGTCGGGAGGAGGGAAGTTAGGGCAGTCTGTGAAGGGAAGAAGTGTGTGGATGTGAGAAGGGGAGCTGGAGGATGAGCAGAGTTAAGGCTCACTCCTAGCTGGAGCGCACGGTCCGGATTCCAGTCTCCGAGTTTGTAGGGACACTGATGGTCCTGCAGCAGAAACCGGAGGAAGTAGCAGCTGTAAATGCTCTGTTCCCAACTAAGGCTCGGAGGCCCCAGCAGCGACGTGTGTGAGCCAGAAGGAAAAGGCTATGGCTGCCTGCCATACAAGAAAGTTCCAAAAGAGAGTCAACAGGGGGAACTTCAGTGAACTCAGTACTGCGAGTACCTCAGATAAGCGCTAAAATGGAGGCCACACTACCTATCTGCAGAGAGAGAATTCCTAATTTGCTTCCAGGCTGACCAACTCCTTCTCCATCTGTACTCTGGGTCCTGGACGGCATTTACCAAGTGCAGGTAAAGGAACTGCTCGACTGTGTCTGTCATCTTTCTCCTGCGCCTGGCGCACGGCTCTACTACATACTGCACTGCACACCATCTACCAACTCTTTCATCTGCCCTGCAACTACGGCCCTACCTGTGCAGGGCTTCTACATCTTAGCTGCACCACAACATCTGTCCCAGAGAAGCGACACTGCAGCGCTGGTCAATCTGATCAGAAACCACAGGTGGCATCACGTATCATTCACCTATAAATGTTATTCACCCCTTTGCATGGATGCCCAGGGCCACGGACCGTGTCACCACCACCGTGACACATCCCTCTGAGACATCGGCCCGGTACCGATTAACCCCACTGCCCTGGCTGGCGACCCACACTCCATGTCAGATTCATCTTGGACTGGGGAATTCACGATTTGACTTGATAACCCAGGCATGGTATGTAAGAAAGAGCTACATGGACTAATGTGAAGTGTGGCCTGCTGCATCATTCACTTTTAGTGGGGGTGAAGGACACAAGGAAAGGTGTTGTTCCTGACCAGGAGCCTCCACTGATGACTCAGTGCTTTTATTTTTTGAAACTTCAGAAGAGGAGGCGATAGAGCTGGAGGCTGTGTCAGCAATGTAAGCCAAAACTTGTTCCTGAAGCTCCGGCTTTAAAAGCGGTTTACCTACTCCCAGAAAAGGGAGGCTTCGAGGTCTTGTGGAGCCAGACGATGATGCAGGCTCAACACCTCCTGCCTTAAGTGCTATTGTGCTTTTGCCATTACCAGCAGATGCACCTCCACCACCATCTGTACCAGCTGGCAACCCCCGCCCACTTCCACGGTCTCTTACACCATACTTCCTCATTTTTGCAAAAATGTACCCAAAATACCACCAGCTATATGGTACTGTAAAACAAGGTACAAGGTGTATATAGTATTGGGGAGAATTTGAATCTCGCTAGAGATTTTAGGAGGCTGAACTATTATCTCAGGCCCACTATTGATTACACCTCAATTTAACAGGCTGAAATTGGCTGGTGTATGACAAGGTACAAGGTGTATATAGTATTGGGGAGAATTTGAATCTCCCTAGAGATTTTAGGAGGCTGAACAATTATCTCAGGCCCACTATAGATTACACTTCAATTTAACAGGCTGAAATAGGCTGGTGTATGACAAGGTACAAGGTGTATATAGTATTGGGGAGAATTTGAATCTCCCTAGAGATTTTAGGAGGCTGAACAATTATCTCAGGCCCACTATAGATTACACCTCAATTTAACAGGCTGAAATAGGCTGGTGTATGACAAGGTACAAGGTGTAATATAGTACACTATAGGAACACAAAAAGCGCAATAGGGTCTTATCCGGGTTAATGTTAAAATTATAAAAGAAATTCACTCACCTATTATAGGAGAGATCAGGCATATACTATTGGTAGTCAGCTGCTGCACGTCCAATGGCCAGACAAGTGACCGCTAATATATCAATTCTTATGGAACTAATTTTTGGACTTCTGTGCGCTGCTTGACAAAATACAGGATTCCAATTATGGTAGAAGATTAGTCATTTATTCCCAACGCGTTTCGAAGTAAGAACTGTGTCTTCCTCAGAGGATGACAAATATGAGCTGACAGCGTTGTCTCAGGACTATATACACTCCAAATTTGAAAATTGGCGCCAATAGTCACATGTTCTTTTACAAGAAGTCAAAGTTCAACCACATCAAATGACATAATCATCAATCTTTACATCTTAAAATAACAATGTCCCTTTATTTTATTACAGAAAAAAACTTAAAAAAGAGGAAAAAAAGAAAGGAAAAATAAGGAATATATCCAGAAAAAACGAACTCGCTATAAAAAGAGTTGGAAAACAATGGCGAATCACTTTATCCACTCCACGAGAACAGAAGTACATCTCAATGGAAGAAAAAGATTCAGTGGATGTATATTCATGGAAATATATATATAAAAAAAAATATATAAAAATATAATAAAAAATCTTTTTTGTGAATTTGTAAAAGCCAGTTCAAAAAAATAATATAAAAAATTTATATATTAAAAATTATTTCAATAAAAATTATATATGTATATTTCAATAAAAATATTTCAATAAAAATGTACATGATTAACTTAAAAAAACTGACTGAGGGAATAAGCTTTGTCCTTTTACAGAATCACAACACATTAAAACAAAATCAATTCATATTGACAAACATACCCGTTAACATTTCACTATCCCAGATGTCAAAATCAATCGTGGCATCCAGCGTAAGGATCGGACGCGCAACAAGATCAGCGCTATCAAGGAAGCTAGGATCGCTCCCCGTATAAAGAAACATCGCTGCACAGATCAAGGAAGAGCACAAATCCACAAGTACATTGATACATCTGTATCGGAACATGACAAAAGATATTCCCATAAATTTTTCACTTCACTGAATACCCACATCTAATTGTAATATCAGTTATAAGAGTCTGACTTACAATCAAGTCAGTCGCAGACGGGAAAAGAGAACCTGATCGTTCCTTCCACCATAAAGATTATATATATCTCTCAACATTATTACAAAGGGGAAAATTATATCATAAATATATACACAATTAAAAAATAATAAAACCGCAAAAAGTTGCACACAATAGTTTAAAATAAAAATCACACCAGACTGCACATAGTGAAAAGTCGCACATGAGAATTTGTGATCAAAGCATAAAAACTGAAATAGATTAATAATAATTAGTATAAATACAGACTAAAAAAATTATTAAAATCCAAAAATAACAATTTTAAAATCGAATATATAAAGCTCAAAGTGTGTATGTACTGTATGTGTGTATGTGTGTGTGTGTGTGTGTGTATGTACGGGATAGGCATCCGCACCGTCGCAGCTACAGCCACAAAACTTGGCACAGTCACACGTCTGGACCCCGAGAGCGTCCTAAGCTATGTTGTGAGGTGAAATTTTAACCCAGAGCGTTCCAATTCATCAAACAATTTTGCCCCTATCTACATACTGGGGGAAAAAGTGTGTGCGCGTCAAGCCCCGCCCCTCATTATGATGTCATAATGCCCCTATTTGCATACTGGGGAAACAGTGTGTGCGTTTCAAGCCCCACACCTCATTATGATGTCACAATGGTTGCCATGGCGACGCTGATGTCATCATAGGTTGCAAGCCCCGCCGCCGCTCATTATGATGTCATAATGGTTGACTATGGGATGGAGGATGTGTGATGGGTATATGGGCACTGGACTATGGGATGGAGGATATGTATGACGGGTATATGGGCATGGGACTATGGGATGGCGGATATGTATATGGGCACAGGACTATGGGATGGAGGATGTGTGATAGGGGTATGGGCACTGGACTATGGAATGAAGGATATGTATGACGGGTATATGGGCACGGGACTATGGGATGGCGGATATGTATATGGGCACAGAACTATGGGATGGAGGATGTGTGATGGGTATATGGGCACTTGACTATGGGATGAAAGATATGTTTGACGGGTATATGGGCATGGGACTATGGGATGGCGGATATGTATATGGGCACGGGACTATGGGATGGAGGATGTGTGATGGGTATATGGGCACTGGACTATGGGATGGAGGATATATATGACGGGTAAATGGGCACGGGACTATGGGATGGAGGATATGTATGACGGGTATATGGGCACGTGACTATGGGATGGAGGATGTGTGATGGGTATATGGGCACTGGACTGTGGGATGGAGGATATGTATGATGGGTATATGGGCACGGGACTATGGGATGGCGGATATGTTTGATGGGTATATGGGCACGGGACTATGGGATGGAGGATATGTATGATGGGTATATGGGCACGGGCCTATGGGATGGAGGATGTGTGATGGGTATATGGGCACGGGCCTATGGGATGGAGGATGTGTGATGGGTATATGGGCATGGGCCTATGGGATGGAGGATATGTATGATGGGTATATGGGCACGGGCCTATGGGATGCTGGATATGTATGATGGGTATATGGGCACGGGACTATGGGATGGAGTATAATTATAATTTGCTATTACTAACCACAGCTAGTTACTATGCCCGGGCAGCGCCGGGCTCTTCAGCTAGTATTTTATAAAAATACTTCAGTGGTTTTGTTCAATCCATTAGGTTTCAGGGTATTTAGCCTATAAATCCAGAAAATCTCTTTTCTATTCAGTTGACCTATTCTATCATAAACATCACTGGATACATGCTCAATTGGGCTAATTTTTAATCCATTAGTGTTTTTGTTATGTTTAATTGCAAAGTGTCTTGAGAGACCATGCATTAAAAACCCTTTTTTTATATTGTGTCTATGGGAATTAACTCTTAAATGTAATGGTTGCATTGTCCTACCAACATATTGTTTTTTACATTCGCATTCAATTAAATAAATAACAAAGTCCGTAGTACAGCTGAGATATTGCTTAATGGGAAAAGATTCGTTAGAATAGGTAGATTTAATGAATTTTTCTTTATGAGTAATAATATTACAACAAAGAATTTTTTCGTCCACACTTATAAATCCCTTTTACTGGAACATTTATAAATGGGATTGATTTGTTATTAATTTTTAATCGGCTGGGGGCTACTAAACTTTTGATAGTAGGTGCCCTTCTAAAAGTAACCCCCAGGTTTTTAGGAAGGATTTTTTGAAGAATCTGGTCACTTAATAAAATATGCCAATTACTTTGCAAAATATTTCGGATTCTCATATGCTTAGTGCAATATTGAGTAATAAAATTAACCATGAATCTATTATCAGGTTTTATTGTTTTAGATCCATTAATTAAGGATTCTTGTGACAGATTAATACATTTATTATAAGCTTGTTTAATCAGATTTTCAGGGTATTTTTTATCCATAAATCTATTTCTTAAAATGACAGCTTGTTCTTTAACCCCTTTCTGCCATTAGACATACTATCCCGTCCATGTGTCCTGGGACTTAATTCCCAAGGACGGGATAGTACGTCTAATGCGATCAGCGGCGCCCACGTGGTGAGCGCCGCTGATCGCGGCCGCCCAGACACGTTAATCCCTTGTACACCGCGATCAAACACGATCGCGGTGTCCCGGGGGTTAAAGGGAAGCATCGGCAGGGAGGGGGCTCCCTCCGTGCTTCCCTGAGCCCCCCACGGCAGCGCAATGTGCAGCTCTGCTGTGGGGGACTCCTTCCCTACAGGCCCCCGGATCCAAGATGGCGACGGGGGCCTTCGGGGGCCTGTAGGGAGCTGACTTCCTCACTGCCTGCAAAGCGCAGGCATGAGGAAGACTGCAGCAGTGCCTGTGACAGATCGCTGATCTGTCACAGTGATCTGTGACAGATCAGCGATCTGTCACAGGACAGTGATGTCCCACCTGGGACTATGTAATAAAGCTAAAAAAAAAAAAAAAAAGTGTAAAAATAATTTTTTAAAAATCGCTAAATAAATTAGTAAAAAAAAAAAAAAAAAAAAAATATTCCCCAATAAATTCATTTTTTGAAAAAAAAAAAAAAAAAAAACAAAAAACAATAAAAGTACACATATATGGTATCGCCATGTCCGTAGCGACCCGCCCTATAAAACTGTCCCATTAGTTAACCCCTTTAGCGAACCCCTTAAAAATTAAAAATAAAAAACGAAGCAAAAAATAATGATTTATTATCATACCATCGACCAAAAAGTGCAATAACGCGCGATCAAAAAGACGCATATAAATATCCATGGTACCGCTGAAAATGTCATCTTGTCCCGCAAAGCACGAGCCATGATACAGAGTCATCCGCAAAAAAATAAAAAAGTTATAGCTCGCAGAATAAAGCGATGCAAAAATAATTATTTTTTATATAAAATTGTTTTCATTGCAAAAAACCGACAAAACATAAAAAAAAACGACCTAAATGAGGTATAGCTGTAACCGTACCAACCAGAAGAATAAAACCGCTTTATCAATTTTACCGCACGCGGAACGGTGTAAACGCACCCCCCAAAAGAAATTCATGAAACGCTGGTTTTTGCTCATTCTGAGTCCCAAAAATCGGGATAAAAAGCGATCAAAAAATGTCACGTGCCCGAAAATGGTATCAATAAAAACTTCAACTTGTCCCGCAAAGAATAAGACCTCACATGACTCGGTGGGTCAAAATACGGAAAAATTATAGCTCTCAATATGTGGTGATGCAAAAACTATTTTTACAATAAAAAGCGTCTTTTAGCGTGCGACAGCCGCAAAACATAAAAACCACCATAAATAGTAAATCAAACCCCCCGTTATCACCCCCTTAGTTAGGGAAAAATAATAAAATAAAAAAAATGTATTTATTTCCATTTTCCCATTAGGGTTAGGGTTAGGGCTAGGGTTAGGGCTCAGATTAGGGTTAGGGGTGTGTTGGGGTTAGGGTTGGAGTTATAATTGGGGGGTTTCCACTGTTTGGGCATATCAGGTGCTCTCCAAATGCAACATGGCGTCTGATCTCAATAACAGCCAATTCTGCGTTGAAAAAGTCAAATGGTGCTCCTTCCCTTCCAAGCTCTGCCATGCGCCCAAACAGTGTTTTACCCCCACATATAGGGTATCAGCATACTCAGGACAAATTGCAAAACAACTTTTGGAGTTCAATTTCTCCTGTTACCCTTAGGAAAATAAAAAAATGGGGGCAAAAATATCATTTTTGTGGAAAAAATTGATTATTTTATTTTCACGCCCAGGCGTTATAAACTTCTGTGAAGCACTTAGGGGTTCAAAGTGCTCACCACACATCTAGATAAGTTCCGTGGGGGGGGTCTAGTTTCCAAAATGGGGTCACTTGTGGGGAGTTTCAATAGTTTAGGTACATCAGGGGCTCTCCAAACGCACATGACACCCGCAGACCAATCCATCAAAGTCTGCATTCCAAAGCGTCACTACTTCCCTTCCGAGCCCCGACGTGTGCCCATACAGTAGTTTTCTCCCACATATGAGGTATCAGCGTACTCAGGACAAATTGGATAACAACTTTTGGGGTCCAATTTCTCCTGTTACCCTTGGGAAAATAAAAAAATTGGAGACTAATTGATCATGTTTGTGGAAAAAATACGATTTTTTTATTTTCATGCCTGGGCATTATAAACTTCTGTGAAGTCCTTGGGGGTTCAAAGTGCTCACCACACATCTAGATAAGTTCCTTAGGGGGTCTAGTTTCCAAAATGGGGTCACTTGTGGGGGGTTTCCACTGTTTAGGTACATCAGGGGCTCTCCAAAAGCAACATGACACCCGCAGACCATTCCATCAAAGTCTGCATTCCAAAACGTCACTACTTCCCTTCCAAGCCCCGACGTGTGCCCATACAGTAGTTTTCTCCCACATATGAGGTATCAGCGTACTCAGGACAAATTGGACAACATCTTTTGGGGTCCAATTTCTCCTTGTACCCTTGGGAAAATGAAAAAATTGGTGACTAAAAGATCATGTTTGTGGAAAAAATACGATTTTTTTTATTTTCAAGTCCGGGCGTTATAAACTTCTGTGAAGCACTGGGGGGTTCAAAGTGCTCACCACACATCTAGATAAGTTCCTTGGGGGGTCTAGTTTCCAAAATGGTGTCATTTGTGGGGGGTTTCCACTGTTTTGGTACATCAGGGGTTTTCCAATCGTGACATGGTGTCCGATCTCAATTCCAGCCAAAAACGTCAAATGGCGCTGCTTCCCTTCCGAGCTCTGCCATGCGCCCAAATAGTCATTTACACCCACATATGGGGTATCAGCGTACTCAGGACAAATTGCAAAATAACTTTTAGGGTCCGGTTACCCTTGGAAAAATAAAAATCGGGGGTGAAAAGATCATTTTTGTGGAAAAAATAAGATTTTTTTAATTGTACCGCTGTACGTTATAAACGTCTGTGAAGCCCTTGTGGGTTCGAAGTTCTCACCACATATCTAGATAAGTTCCTTGGGGGGTCTAGTTTCCAAAATGGGGTCACTTGGGGGGGTTTCCACTGTTTAGGTACATCAGGGGCTCTCCAAACGCGACATGGCGTCCGATCTGAATTCCAGCCAATTTTGCATTGGAAAAGTCAAACGGCGCTCCTTCCCTGCTGAGGTCTGCCATGCGCCGAAACAGTGGTTCCCCCCCACATATCAGGTTTAAGCGTACTCAGGACAAATTGCACAATAACTTTTGCAGTCCAATTTCTCCTGTTACCCTTGGTAAAATAGAAAAAATTGAAGCTGAAGTATTTTTTTAGTGAAAAAAAGTTAAATGTTCACTTTTTTTTTTTTAAATATTCAAAAAATTCCTGTGACGCACCTAAAGGGTTAATAAACTTCTTGAATGTGGTTTTGAGCACCTTTAGGGGTGCAGTTTTTAGAATGGTGTCACTTTTGGGTATTTTCTATCATATAGACCCCTCAAAGTGGCTTCAAATGTGATGCGGTCCGTAAAAATAAAATGGTGTTGCAAAAATGAGAAATCGCTGGTCAATTTTTAACCCTTATAACTTCCTAACAAAAAAAAAATTTTGGTTCCAAAATTGTGCTGATGTAAAGTAAACATGTGGAAAATGTTACTTATCAAGTTTTTTGTGTGCCGTATCTCTGTGATTTAAGGGCATAATGATTCAAAGTTGGAAAATTGCGAAATTTTCAAAATTTTTGCCAAATTTCCGTTTTTTTCACAAATAAACGCAAGTTATTTGAATGAAATTTTACCACTAACATGAAGTACAATATGTCATGAGAAAACAATGTCAGAATCACCGGGATCCATGGAAGCGTTTCAGAGTTATTACCTCATAAAGGGACAGTGGTCAGAATTGTAAAAATTGGCCTGGTCATTAACGTGCAAACCACCCTTGGGGCTTAAGGGGTTAAAATCTTCCATATTGGAGCAATTTTTCCTTATTCTTCTGAACTGATTATCAGGGATATTTCTCAGCCATTTACCAAAATGCCCACTATTAAAGGGTATATAGCTATTTATGTTAACTATTATCTCAGGCCAACTATAGATTATGCCTCAATTGAACAGGCTGAAATTGGCTGGTGTATGACAAGGTACAAGGTGTGTATATAGTATTGGGGAGAATTTGAATCTCCCCAGAGATTTTAGGAGGCTGACAATGATGCTCTCAGTCCAAGTATGGCAGCAGGCAGCTTAAGGGCAGTTTCACACGTCCAGATAATTCCAGTACCGGAAAAACCGGTACCGGAGCTATCCGTGTGTCCATGTGCATACGGAGGCCATCCGTGTGACATCCGTATGTCTGTGTGTACCATCCGTGTGCTGTCCGTGAGTCCGTGTCTGTGTAATTGAAAAATTAGTTTCAATGTTAACCCTTTGACTTTTAAAAACGCACACGGATCGCACACGGACAGCATCCGTGTGCGGTACGTGTTTACACAGACCCATTGACTTGTATGGGTCCGTGTGATCCGTGCTGTTGCACAAAAACGGACATGTCAGCGTGCTTTGCACACAGACACAGGGTCCGTGAAAACATGCTGACATCTGCATAGACTCATTCATTAGAATGTGTCTACGTGTGTCAGTGTCTCCGGTACGTGATAAAACTGTCCCTACACGTACCGGAGACACTGACGTGTGAAACTGCCCTAATAAGCAGGACTGCTGCACACAAAGGGGTGGAAAAATGAACGCTTGGTAACTGTGCAGAAAAGAGGAAAAAAAGTATTTTTGCTTTTAAAAAAGCAGTTTGCACAGCAGTGTGCAAACAGCAATGCAGCTATCAGGGAGCCTTATAAGGCAGCCTAATAACAAACAGAGCTGATGCACAAAAATATATCCTCCCCTGTCACTGCACACAAACTGTTGTGTTGTACAGTGAAAATCGCTACCAGCAGAAGCAGTTTTTTTATTTCTTCTTCCCTGCCTAATGCTCTCCCTTATTCAGAATCAGCAGCAGCAACCTCTCCCTATGCTAAGATCGGCAGAAGTAAGATGGCGGTCGGCGTGCACGCCCTTGTATAGCCCCTGTGACGCCGCACAAAGCAAGCCAATCACTTGCATGCCCTTCTCAAAGATGGTGGTGACCGCTGCCCATGTCATTGCGTTGCCCACAGTGTGCGTCCTCCATCATTGGCTGAAAAAGGGCGCTGGAAGCATCATTTGAAACGCGACTTTGGCGCTCTGGTCGCCGACCTCATGGCCGACCTCACGCTATGGTCTGGTTTCGTTTCATGAAACCCGACTTTAGCGAAAGTCGGCTACTTATGAATTTGACCGACCCGTTTCGCTCAACTCTATTTGCACATTTTTCAATTTTCTGAACCACACTTAAAAAAACCTGTAGTTTTCAGCCAGTTATTTATAACAGGTGCTGATGAGAAAAAACTCGGAGAAACCAAATCCCCAATAGTGGGAGCACGTTTAGCAATGACATTAGTACCTGATTCTAAGATTTTTGACAAAATGTCATCCTCGTACAGAATTGGTAAATTTTTTAAAACATTTTTTTTTATTTTGTCAAATTGAAGGCTATATTCCAGACTAAGAAAGGTTTTTTATTTATATCACTTTTATTTTCATGATTTTCTTTTGGTTCTAATAAGTCTGGTCTGTCCTTTTTCTCTGCAATCCTCGCCGCTCTTTTCAACATCCAGTTAGGATAACAGCGTTTTTTTAATTTTTTATGCAATTCAGCAATTTTTTTATTTTTTGTTTGATTATCCCTGCAGTTTCTTTTTAATGTTATATGTTCACCTGTGGGAATAGACCTGATTACATGTTTAGGATGTCCACTGCGTGCATGCAATATTGTATTCCCTGACATGGGTTTGCAGTATGTATTGGACATAATATTTTGGCTGGGGTCACACTAGAGAGGAATATGGACGAGTGAGAGGCGTTAAAACCATGCATTACACACGGACAAATGATTCTCTATGGGGCAGCTTCCAACAGCCGTATATTTCTCGTCCGTATTGTACGGTCCATGCCAATCGCAGCATGCTGCGATTTTCAGCGCACTACGCCCGTAGTACGCCAATGCAAGTCTATGGGGGCGCAAAAAACACGGATTACACACGGACCACACGTGTGACTTGCGATAAATACGCAGGTCTTTTGGCAGGTGACAGGAAATGGGCCTATCCATCATCAGGAAGCTTAGACAATCTAATTAGCTCAAAAAGGGCTCCAGACATCCAGGAAGTACGCCTCCACGGAGTCCTGCAGCATCATGGTGCCATATTTCCTCAATGTGAAGTTGTTGATTGTACTAGTGCAGGAGCTGCCGGAAATCTGGGACCAACGTGATGCCCATTATGCCAGCCGAGCAAGAAAGGAGGCATCATGGAGGTGCATATGTCGCCAGATGTTCCACGATTTTGGTGATCGGCCACGTGAGGAGCAGCAGCAAATGAGTAAGTACAACCCAAAAAGTGTTTAAAATTACCTCACATCAAAAAAGGCATTTAGAATCAGGCCCCCCCCATCCTGTGTTTAGACTTTTTGCCTCATGAGTCGGGTAGATTTTTATGTGAGCCATGGTTTTACACTGCCATAATTTGGCCCAGGCCACAAGCTCATCATCCTCCTAGCCAACCAAGTTATTAAGTGTAGTTACTTGATACCTGAACTATTGTGACCCTGTGTATCTGTCCTGGATGCCCCAATTATATATGCCACCCTGGGTAGAAAGCACACCCTAGAACAGGGTCGGACTGGGACTAAAATTCAGCCCTGGCATTTGAAGTTACACAGGCCCACCAGTCACATGGTGACTATATAATATCTTTGTACACTTGTAGGTTACAAGAAGTGAGGGGAGATTAACACGACTATATAACATGTAGTCACAGCTGTGCCCAGTATTTCAGCTCAGGCCTATTTATTGCTTTTAGTTGCAGTACTCCTCCCAAAGCTCTGTCCCCTTTTGTACGCACGGTGACAGAATTCCTGGCAGAACTGCTATCCAGTGGGCAACCAGACCCCCTGGTTATAGCTGCCCCTATCATACCTCCCAACTTTTGAAGAAGGGAAAGAGGGACAAAGAATGATATTTTTGCCCTCAATATTTTTGTTATGCGGGGCTTAGGTCAAAGGAGGCTGACAAACCCGGGCCCCTGCGGAGTCCCTCAAACTAGGGAAAACCCTGTCTGACCCTCAACCCAGGGTTTTTGCTAAAGGTGCAAATGCCTGAGCCTCCAGCCTCTCCTTATCTCCTGCTCAGCCCTAAGCTGAACCCTCCACCCTCCACCCAGTGAGTTGTAAAACCACCAAAGCCCACACAGTAATGACAGACAGGGAGAACTCAAACCACACCACGCCGCAACCACACAGGACAATACTATAATGTGAACAGGGCAAAACAAAGCACAAATATAGGAAGGCGAAAAGGTAACAACGGATCATACAACACCAGATATGAATTTCTCTCTCCAGACCGGAACCACTTGGCACAAAACACAAGCTATAATCGGCGACGCCCACAGGCCAGCACGACTATTTTAAGACCGTGGGCGTGACCAAACATCCCACCTGATTTCCAGCTAGATTAACCCCAGATAACCTGAGTAAAATCAAGCCGGCGCCACTGAGGCTATAGTGGACGGAGATGGAACTACCGCTGCCTGCCGGACGCTGTGGTGTGAACAGCGTCCGACATGACAATTTTATTTTCCTAAGGGTAACAGGAGAAATTGGACCCCAAAAGTTGTTTTGCAATTTGTCCTGAGTAGGCTGATACCCCATATGTGGGGGTAAAACACTGTTTGGGCACATGGCAGAGCTTGGAAGGGAAGGAGCACCATTTGACTTTTTCAACGCAGAATTGGCTGGAATTGAGATCAGACGCCATGTTGTGTTTGGAGAGCACCTGATGTGCCCAAACAGTGGAAACCCCCCAATTCTAACTCCAGCCCTAACCCTAGCCCTAGCCCTAACCATAATGGGAAAATGGAAATGAATACATTTTTTTAATTTGATTATTTTTCCCTAACTAAGGGGGTGATAATGGGGGGTTTGATTTACTATATATGGCGGTTTTTATGTTTGACAGCAGTCACACGCTAAAAGACGCTTTTTATTGTAAAAATAGTTTTTGCATCACCACATTTTGAGAGCTATAATTTTTCGCATTTTGACCCACTGAGTCATGTGAGGTCTTATTTTTTGCAGGACGAGTTGACATTTTTATTGGTACCATTTTTGGGCACGTGACTTTTTTTGATCTCTTTTTATTCCGAAACCAGCATTTCAAGAATTTCTTTTGGGGGGGTGCGTTTACACCGTTCCGCGTGCGGTAAAATTGATAAAGCGGTTTTATTCTTCGGGTCAGTACGATTACAGAGATACCTCATTTATGTCTTTTTTTAAGTTTTGGCGCTTTTATGCAATGAAAACAATTTTATATCAAAAATAATTATTTTTGCATTGCTTTATTCTGCGAGCTATAACTTTTTTTTTTTTTAGGTGATGACGCTGTATGGTGGCTCATTTTTTGCAGGACAAGATGATATTTTCAGCGGTACCATGGTTATTTATATCTGTCCTTTTGATCACGCATTATTGAACTTTTTGTTTGGCATTATGATGATAAAGCTTTATTTTTTGCTTCGTTTTTTATTTTTATTTTTAAGGGGCTCAATAAAGGGGTTAACTAGTGGGACAGTGCTATAGGGCGGGTCGTTACGGACGCGGCGATACCAAATATGTGTACTTTTATTGTTTTTTATTTCCAAAAAATGAATTTATTAGGGAATATTTTTTTTTTTTAATTTATTTAGTAATTTTTTATAAATTATTTTTACACTTTTTATTTTTACTTTATTACATTGTCCCAGGGGGGACATACCTGTCATGTGACATATCGCTGATCTGTCACATCACAGATCGCTGTGACAGATCAGCGATCTGTCACAGGCAGTGCAGAAGAATTCTTTGTGCCTGCGCTTTGCAGGCATTGAGGAAGCCGGCTCCCTGCAGGCCCCCGAAGGTCCCCGCCACCATTTTGGATCCGGGGACCTGCAGGGAAGGAGACCCGCAGGGAAGGAGACCCCCGCAGCAGCGCTGCACATTGCACTGCTGTGGGGATCTCAGGGAAGCACGGAGGGAGCCCCCTCCCTGCCGATGCTTCCCTAAACCTCCGGTACACTGCGATCGTGTTTGATCGCAGTGTGCCAGGGGTTAACTTGTCGGGGGCGGTCACGGACCGCCCCTGACACATAGTGCCGGGTGTTAGCTGTGATAATCAGCTGACACCCGGCAGCGATCAGCGGCGCTCACCACGTGGGCGCTGCTGATGCTATAGCGTACTATCCCATCCCTGAGAATTAAGTCCCAGGGCACATGGACGGGATACTACGTCATATGGCAGAAAGGGGTTAATTAAGGTAAGTTCACAATAGGTGTTTTTTCAGCGGTTTTTTTTTTCCTGCAGCAAAATCTGATCTCTTGGCAGGAAAGAAGCTGCAGAAAAAGCATGTTTTCCTTGTTTTTTTTTGTGTGCATTTTTTGCTGTGGTTTCGGCATGTTAGATTTGTGTTGAAAAAAAATTCCTATTCTATGAAATCAGGTTTTAGCACAAAAAAATGACAGCAAAACCTGATACCTGTGTTTTGGTGCATTTTTTTCAACCTTCCATTCATTTCAAGGGGTTAAAAACGCTGAAAGTAGTGACATGCTCCATTGAGCAAAAAAAACATGCAAAGCACAGAATCCTGATGACAAAAAAACCAAGCTGTGTGCATGAGTTTTCTGAAATCTCATAGATTTTGCTGGTAATGTAAAACGCAGCTGAAAATTTGCATTAAAAAAATGCTGTAAAAACGCCTAGTGTGAACTTAGCCTTAGGCCTCTTTCACACTTCCGTTTTTGACAATCAGTCAAGATCCGCCAATTTTGAAAAAAAACGGATCCGCCATTTTTCTTTGCGGATCCGTTTTTTTCCCCATTGACTTTCATTATTGGCGGATCCTGACTGATTGCCGTCCGTTGCATCCGTTTTTTTGAGGATCCGCGACAATGTTAGCGTCCGTCAACATCCTCAAAGATTTGTAAACGGAGCTTGCAACGTTTTTTTTTCCGGCGGATCCTCCAGACACTGAATTAACCCCAAAATCTGTCTGGGTGCCGGACAAAAAAAATCTCTCTCGCCAGCGGTTCCTTTAAATTTCATCCTTTTCAGGATCCGTCTAAAAACGGATCCTGTGCCATCCGTTCACATCAGTTGGCAACGGATCCGCTTGTCTGCCTTTATGGCGGATTGTAACTGATGCAAATAACTGAAGTGTGAAAGAGGCCTAACAGTTTTCAGAGATCATTAAATCAAGATTGTAATTGTTTATTCCAGCATCACAAAAAAAGAAAGGACAAAAGGTTTGTGTTATCCTTTCAGTATAATCGAATGAATAGAATTATAAAATCTATACTTCATAAAACAAAGTATTAAGGCCCCCACATTCCCCTCAAAACATATGGCCCTACCACATGATCCCCTCACATAGTATGATGACCCCACAGCATCCCACATGGTATAATGGCCTCTCACAACTCCCCACACAGTATACCACCCCACACAATATATTCCCCCAGAGCCCCCAAACACTGTATGATACCCCCCCTTTCCACACAGCAAGGTAGCCTCCACAAAAAGTTGAACCAGTATGCTGGCCCCCACAGTGATCTCCTCACAAATTGTGATGGCCCCCATAGCACCCCAGACACAGTATGATGGTCCCACCGTAGGCCCCATCAAACAGTATAATAATACTCCCCTACAAGCGCTGAGGCACAAAATTTAAAAAAAAAAACTCTATATACAATGCTGGCGAGCCCATCGGCACAATCAGCGTCCGAGTGTGAGGTGATGGAGAATATGCCACTGACTGTCACCTACCATTAACCATTTCCAAGTCATTTGCAGCTGCTGTTCTAATTTGTTAGTTATGTAGAATTAATATTATTGCCTGCAGTACTAATCACCAGCCACAGGAGGCCACTGTTTCCCCTGCCACTGCTTGAAGACTTTGGCTTAAACTGGTTTGTGCAGGATTTTATTCTGAGGCGGTGACCCCAGTTCTGTGAGGAGAAATAAAAACATTGATTCTGTTGGTAGAGACTGGTGTTACAGTATGTTACATGGACTCTGTTTTGCTGGTTTACACTGCAGTTTGGACGGAACCAGCCAGAGCAACAGGCCAGAGGGCAGTACAAGCAATTGGGAAGAAGTGCGTGACAGGAAGGGATTAGTTCGGTAGCCATCTTGGGAGGGCATGGTGCGAGCTGGAAAAAGGACGTGTGTCTCCATCAAGCGCCATTTGAGGAGCAGAAATCTCCAGTACCCGACATTCATGATACCCCTGGAGGGCCCACCACCAAGTCATCTGTGGTGCCACGCATCGGTTAGAAACACATCATTCTTTGTGTAAACAGCCATCGTCCAGGCAGGCTCATCTCTGTAACGACAGAGTGACTAGACACAGGTTGGTAAATCCTGAGCTCAGACCCACTGCAAGGATTACAGTAGGCGCGTGCACACACACAGTTAGTTTGGCGCCAAACTCTGACTGGCAGATACAGGCACTTGAATGCATCAGTAACTATCAGACTCAGCTTGCTGATGTCACGGCACCGCCAGACTCAGGGCCTGCTGTCCCGGCCTCGGCCAGTAGGAGGCGCCGGACTATCACATCACCGTCAGACTCGGGGCCTGCTGTCCCGGCCTCGACCACTAGGAGGCGCCGGACTGTCCTATCACCGTCTGACCCGTGGCCTGCAGTCCCGGCCTTGGTCTCTGGGAGGTGTTGTGCTTCAACCCCGAGTGATGGCGGCAATAGTCATGAGGCTCCTGCGCAGGCGTCCGCTGGACGCAGGCTTCGCTCCTCGGTCAGTCATGAAGGGGCTGGTGCATTACCATCCAGCCTGGTCCTGGGGGCGGTCCGGATGACATCATCAGCCCACGGGCCTGTGAGGGATGACCTGATCCCTCAAATACCTTGGGACTGCTCTTGCAGGCCGCCGGATATATTCTTGGTTCCCCTGCGTGTTACTGTGTGAATTACTGTTGACTGACTCTGACTTTTGCCTGGACCTCTGACCCTTCCTCTGCCTAACGATTCTGTACCTCTGCGACTCTCCTGGTTTATGACACTGACTTCGGCCTGGATTCTGACTCTGCTTCTGTCTAACGATTCGGTACCTCTGTGACTCTCCTGGTTTATGACACTGACTTCGGCCTGGATTCTGACTCTGCTTCTGTCTAACGATTCGGTACCTCTGCGACTCTCCTGGTTTATGACTCTGGCTTCGACCTGGTATCTGTCTTTACTGCTGTCTACTGTTGTTAGACCATTTCTGCCTGACTGGTTTAGTCTCGAATATCATTACCTTTGTGACCTGTGTTGGAATACCTTTCTGGCGACTGTCCTGCTCTGGTCATTGCTCCTATTCAGACAGCACCTCCTGGACTCTGCTATAAATCCAGATCCCTGTATAGGGGTAAAGGGTATCAGTGTTTCTCGGGGTGTTGTCTGGCTGCAGCCCAGACCGCAGGCAGACGTCATAGCTGAATTACTAGAGACTTGCAGAGATCTTCCGAAGTATAGAGAGGTGATCTGAGGAATGGCCCATTGCACGCATGTGGTCCTTAAAATGAATATGACTGTGTATAATTCCATAACTGGGTTCTATGTAAGAGGATAAGAGTTGTTGGATGCAGTGAAGAGCTGGAGGCAGAGAAGGGGTTAATAGGATTTACTAGAACAGGTTGTTATACAGGGAATACTCCACGCAGGGAGATCAGATCAGTAACGGAAACAACGGGGTTTGCACACAAACACAATACTTGAGAAAAAGGTGTACAAAAAAGGTAACTTATCGCTTGCAGTTCTTGTTGGGGAAAGGCTGGAATATCTCCCACCGACGTCGCAGAACGTGGACAATGTCTCTGGCTCTATTACTAAGGAACAAGAAGCACCGTCTCCCGACTGTGCCGATGTATCTGATCCCGCTTGGCTTGGGTGCTCTTGAATGCGGAAACAGTCCTTTATGTAGATTCCTCTGGAATGGCTCCAAACATGAACTGCATGCACGGTCACAGGCCACGGCAGCGTGCGATCCTCTGGAGTAGTCTCTAGGAATGGAGCAAGTCAGCTTATCTCCCATTGTGTAATATCGAGAGAATGATGTGCACTCTGTCTATGAGGAAAAATGGTGCTGGCTGAACGCAAAGTCCAATACACAAAATAGAAACAGCCGCACTAAAATGGTAGATGATAGTGCAAATATAGGTATTTCTTTATTAATCTGTACACGCATCACCAGGTGCATGAAATAAGTGACATAAAGAGCTTGCGGACGAAAAGGTAACGTTTCGACCAGGATTGGTCTTTTTCAAAACCTGACTTTTGGAAAGGAAAAATAGAAGAAGTATTCGTGGGAGGGTAAGTCTCGGGTAAGCTTGTGTGAGACTCGTCCGCCTGGTATGCGATGCTGCATCGCATACCAGGCAAACGAGTCATGCTTCATCACACACAAGTTTACCTGGGACTTACCCTCCCACGAATACTTCTTCTATTTTTCCTCTCCAAAAGTGAGGTTTTGAAAAAGACCAATCCTGGCCGAATCGTTACCTCTTCATCCTCAAGCTCTTTATGTGGTGCCCCTGAGGGTTCAGTCACCACAGAGGTACTGCACCTCCTCCTGAGGTGTAGTATCCCACTCTCCAGGTAAGATGGTAACACCTGACCAGCCTCCAACACCTGCATCCCACACAACATAGTAGTGTAGCAAAGCACCTTTGGTGGCTCCCTGCTTGGAACACGAAGATTGCTGGGAGGTGGGTGGAGCTTAGACTGCACAAGAGAGCAGGAGAATATTAGGACTAGGTCAGTCTGTGAGAGAAGCTCCCCTGAGAGGGATGGAGTGAAGGAGGTGCTGCAGCAGACTTCAGTGACCTGAAGCTGCTAACACATGAAAGAGAACTAGAAAGCCTGATTCTCCAGAAGGAAGAAAGATTAGTGCTGAACGTAAGGAGAAGAAGAGAACTATGGACTAGGGTCAGAGTGGAGCCCTTGCTCAAGTTCTAAGCGCGTGGCCGGGGTCCGGTCCCCGAGGTTGTATGGATACTGATGGTCCTGCAGCAGACACCGGAGGAATAGAAGTTGTCACCACTTTATTCCCACCCAAGACTTGGGGGCACAACAGCAACGTGAGTGAGCCGGGACTTCATAGCAAGGAGTCCCCGAAGCAGGCTACAGCTGTCTGCCATACAAGTAGTAGAGTTCTAAGGAACATCTGAGAGGAGGAACTTGGGTTTAACACACAACTACAAGTACTTCAGTTCCAACGCTAGTGTGGAGACATTCAGAACAGGCACACAAAAGGGAGAGCTGGAAAGGTTAATTCCATCTGCCTGGGAGTTGGCTGAGCCCCTGATCTGGAAACCGCAGCATTGTCTGTGCCCAAAACGTGAGTAAAAGAACTGGAACTGCACTCAGCTGTCTCATTGCCTTTTTCCTGTGCCAACCCACTCAACACTGCTACATCTCTGTGCCTAACACTGCACCATCTACTTCTCACTATCTCCTCATTTGCCAACCTCATCTACTCTGCCCTGGGACTACTGCCCTACCTGTGGAGGGCTACAACATCATTGCTGCACCACACCATCCATCCCAGAGAAGCAACCCTGCAGCGCTGGTCAAACTGACCAGAAACCACAGGTGGCGTCACAAATCATCTCAATGACTTTAATGACTTTATCCCCATCACTCAACCCCTTTTACATGGATGCCCAGGGCCACGGACCGGGTCACTGCCACTGTGACATCTCCCATTGAAATCAACGGGCCCGGCGCCGAGTACCCCACAGCCCTGGCGGGTGACCCATTTTGGCGTCATGAACAGGATGACGAAGCCCGGTACCACCGGGTCCTGTGTGCTGAAGATTTATTGGACTTAAAGATTGCTGAAAATGTGCAGAATAACCAAATTGATAGACTGTAAAATGGACTCTCAAAATGGCCGCCGGCACGGTGAAGAAGGGCGTGACAACATGGGTGGCCCTAAGAAAAGAGTGCAAACTGTCCTGGGCCTTCCCTGCCTGAATTTCTATGCAACAGCAACATGGCCCACCCCCAGAGGGGTTCGTATACTGGCTTGGTATGGAGGCAGAGGAAGAAGGCACTACCCCAGGAAGGAGGAGCGAAGCCCTGTGGCGGGAAAGGAGCCCAGGAAGGAGAGAGAATGCCTGGACGCCATTTTGGAAGAAGCACGGAGGCCTGAAGAGCACGAGGAGGCTGAGCTTGCTGTTATGAATGGGTCACCGAGGAGGAAAAAACCTAAACAAGCTAAGTCACAGAAAACCAGAGAGGTTGGTAACTATGCAGATTGCAGATCCCTGATCCTACCACACAACTAGCAGCAGCCGTGGATCGTACCTACGATGTTCCTAGACGCTTCGTCACAGCCGGAGGACTAAATAAGCCTGAAGCATGAAAAGGGGAAAACTAACTGCCCCAGAACAGACCCCAAAGGAATAGATAGCCCCCACACATGTATTGACGGTGAAACAAGATGAAGGCACAAACACAGGCAGGAAAATAGGCTGAGCAAACGATGGGGCCCAAACTAACTCAAAAGAAAAGGAAAGGAAAGGAAAGACACTGTCTGCAACCTGCAAAAAACCCTACAAAAACAATGTCCAACACTTCTGATAGCAAAATTAACCCTGAAGTCACTAGACTTCTCCCACTATATAAGCACTCTGAAATATTCTGAGACAGAGCAAAAAGAGACCAAACTAGTAAGGGACAAAAAGCAAATTGGCAAAATTCTGATAAATAAGAGAGGAAATTCAGCACAGCCCCCAGCCGGGGCTGGCTGACCACACAAAAAACTGAATAGACCAACAAAATCAAGTGTGAACATTAGAAGAAAAACTTAGCTTTAGATGACTGGAACAGAGCTGAAAACCAAGAGCTGACAAGCCAGAAGGAATCACCAGCAACTGAATAGGGCGTCGGCTGTCTTAAATCCAATCTGAGACTCCTGAGGACCAATCATCATCCTTATTTTCAGGTGGCAGATCTCCACCGATCAAATCAGCCTCACTACCTCCTGTTACCACCAGAGGGAGTCTGGAAGGAGAACTCACAACTGGTGAACCAGAGAATGAGCTCACAACAGCACTCCCCCCTTGAGGAGGGGTCACTGAACCCTCATCCACGCCACCAGGCAGATCAGGATGGGCCCGGTGAAAAGCACAAAACCAATCTATTGGCATATCGGAGGCAGAGACCCAAGAATTATCCTCCTGACCATAACCCTTCCATTTGACCAAATACTGGAGTCACCGTCTAACCAAACGAGAATCCAATATTTTCTCTACCTCATATTCCACATTGCCTTCAACCAACACAGGGTCAGGAGGTGCTGCCATAGGAACCACTGGCTCAACAAACCTCTTCAACAGAGATTTGTGAAATATGTTATGGATCTTGAACGTAACTGGAAGAGCCAATCGAAACGAAACAGGATTAAGAATTTCCAAAATCTTATAAGGACCAATAAATCTTGGCTTAAATTTAGGAGATGCAACCTTCATAGGAATATTCTTAGACGACAACCAAACCATATCACCCACTTTAAACCGGGGACCAATAGTCCTATGCCGGTTGGAAAATCGCTGGGCCTTTTCCTGAGAGAGTGACAACTTATCCACCACTTGATCCCATATCTGCTGCATTCTCTTAACCACAGTGTCCACACCTGGGCAGGACGAAGATTCCACTTGCCCTGAAGAGAATCGAGGATGAAACCCAAAATTACAGAAAAAGGGTGACATCAAAGTGGCAGAACTAGCTCTATTGTTCAGTGCGAATTCGGCCAAGGGCAAAAATGAGACCCAATCATCTTGATCAGCAGATATAAAACATCTCAAATAACACTCCAAGGTCTGGTTTGATCTCTCAGTCTGTCCATTGGTCTGGGGATGAAACGTGGAGGAGAAGGATAACTGAATTCCCAGATTGGAACAAAAGGCTTTCCAGAATCTGGAAACAAACTGGACTCCTCTGTCGGACACAATGTTCTCGGGAATCCCATGTAACCGAACCACCTGTTGTAAAAACAAGGGCACCAACTCAGCGGAAGATGGCAACTTTGGGAGTGGTACAAGATGGACCATCTTCGAAAATCTATCACAAATCACCCAGATAACAGTCATTCTCTGAGAGACAGGAAGATCAGAAATAAAATGCATTGAGATATGGGTCCATGGCCTCTTGGGCACCGGCAAGGGCATAAGCAACCCACTAGAACGAGAACAGGGTTTAGACCGAGAACAAGTCCCACAGGACTGCACAAAATTCCTGACGTCACGAGATAAGGCAGGCCAGCAAAAGGACCGACTCACCAAATCTCTGGTACCAAAAATACCTGGATGACCAGCCAATGCAGAGCAATGAATTTCAGACATCACTCTCTTTCTCCACTGGTCAGGAACATACAATTTTCCCATAGGGCAACGCTCAGGTTTATCCTCCTGAAATTCCTCCAGGGCGCGTCTCAAATCGCGCGAAATGGCAGAAAGAACTACCCCCTCACCTAGGATGGTAGTAGGCTCGGTCACACTAAGAGAATCGGCAAAGAAACTCCTAGAAAGGGCGTCTGCCTTAACCTTCTTAGTGCCCGGAAGAAAAGAGACCACAAAATTAAAACGCGTCGAAAACAAGGCCCATCTAGCCTGTCTAGGATTCAAGCGTTTGGCCGACTCCAGATAAATCAAATTCTTGTGATCGGTGAGGACCACAACTTGATGTCTAGCTCCCTCCAACCAATGTCTCCACTCCTCAAATGCCCACTTCATGGCCAACAATTCCCGATTCCCCACGTCATAGTTGCGTTCAGATGGGGAGAACTTTCGAGAAAAGAAGGCACAGGGATTCATCTTAGAAGTCACAGCGTCTTTTTGGGACCAAACAGCTCCTGCACCAATCTCAGAAGCATCTACCTCCACCTGAAATGGAAGTGAGACATCAGGTTGCCGTAAAACTGGAGCTGAAGTAAATCTTTGCTTAAGCTCCTGAAATGCTGAGATAGCCTCCGGAGACCAATTCAGCACATCAGCGCCCTTCTTGGTCAGATCAGTCAGTGGTTTGACAATACCAGAAAAATTACCTATAAATTTACGATAGAAATTAGCAAAACCCAAAAACTTCTGGAGGGCCTTCAAAGAAGTAGGCTGAACCCAATCATAAATGGCCTGTACCTTAGCCGGGTCCATTTCAATAGTCGATGGAGATAAGATAAATCCCAAAAATGAAATCCTCTGTACACCAAAGAGGCATTTTGATCCCTTAACAAACAGGGAATTCTCCCTCAAAATCCGGAACACAGTCTGGACGTGTTCCACATGAGAATCCCAATCACTAGTAAAGATCAAAATATCATCCAGATAGATGATCAAAAACTTATCCACAAAGTCACGGAAAATATCATTCATAAAGGACTGGAAGACAGAGGGGGCATTAGTGAGCCCAAAAGGCATCACCAGGTACTCAAAATGTCCCTCCGGAGTATTAAACGCCATCATTCATCCCCGTGCTTGATGCGAATAAGATTACTGAGGTCAAGCTTAGTAAACCAGCAGGCACTCAACTTTGGAGAATAAATCAGACATCAGAGGTAACGGGTACTGATATTTAACCCCTTTCTGCCATTAGATATACTATCCTGTCCATGTGCCCTGGGACTTAATTCCCAAGGGCGGGATAGTACGTCTAATGCGATCAGCGGCGCCCACGTGGTGAGCTCCGCTGATCGTGGCCGGGTGTCAGCTGATTATCACAGCTGACACCCGGCACAATGTGTCAGGGGCGGTCACGGACCGCCCCCGACACATTAACCCCTTGTACACCGCGATCAAACACGATCGCGGTGTACCGGGAGTTAAAGGGAAGCATCGGCAGGGAGGGGGCTCCCTCCGTGCTTGCCTGAGCCCCCCACGGCAGCGCAATGTGCAGCGCTGCTGCGGGGGACTCTTTCCCTACAGGCCCCCGGATCCAAGATGGCGACGGGGGTCTGTAGGGAGCTGACTTCCTCACTGCCTGCAAAGCGCAGGCATGAGGAAGTCTGCAGAACTGCCTGTGACAGATTGCTGATCTGTCACAGTGATCTGTGATGTGACAGATCAGCGATCTGTCACAGGACAGTGATGTCCCACCTGGGACTATGTAATAAAGTAAAAAAAAAATAAAAAAAAAGTGTAAAAATAATTTTAAAAAAATCGCTAAATAAATTAGTAAAAAAAAAAAAAATATTCCCCAATAAATTCATTTTTTGAAAATAAAAAAAACAATAAAAGTACACATATTTGGTATCGCCGCGTCCGTAACGACCCGCCCTATAAAACTGTCCCATTAGTTAACCCCTTTAGCGAACCCCTTAAAAATTAAAAATAAAAAAACGAAGCAAAAAATAATGATTTATTATCATACCACCGAACAAAAAGTGCAATAACGCGCGATCAAAAAGACGCATATAAATATCCATGGTACCGCTGAAAACGTCATCTTGTCCCGCAAAAAACAAGCCACCATACAGCATCATCCGCAAAAAAATAAAAAAGTTATAGCTCGCAGAATAAAGCGATGCAAAAATAATTATTTTTTATATAAAATTGTTTTCATTGCAAAAAACCGACAAAACATAAAAAAACGACCTAAATGAGGTATTGCTGTAACCGTACCGACGCGAAGAATAAAAGTGCTTTATCAATTTTACCACACGCGGAACGGTGTAAACGCACCCCCCCAAAAGAAATTCATGAAACGCTGGTTTTTGTTCATTCTGAGTCCCAAAAATCAGAATAAAAAGCGATCAAAAAATGTCACGTGCCCAAAAATGGTACCGATAAAAACGTCAACTCGTCCCGCAAAGAATAAGACCTCACATGACTCGGTGGGTCAAAATATGGAAAAATTATAGCTCTCAATATGTGGTGATGCAAAAACTATTTTTACAATAAAAAGCGTCTTTTAGCGTGCGACAGCTGCCAAACATAAAAACCGCCATAAATAGTAAATCAAACCCCCCCCGTTATCACCCCCTTAGTTAGGGAAAAATAATAAAATTAAAAAAAAGTATTTATTTCCATTTTCCCATTAGGGTTAGGGTTAGGGCTAGGGCTAGGGTTAGGGTTAGGGCTAGGGTTAGGGTTGTGTTGGGGTTAGGGTTGGAGTTATAATTGGGGGGTTTCCACTGTTTGGGCACATCAGGTGCTCTCCAAATGCAACATGGTGTCTGATCTCAATTCCAGCCAATTCTGCATTGAAAAAGTCAAATGGTGCTCCTTCCCTTCCAAGCTCTGCCATGCGCCCAAACAGTATTTTACCCCCACATATAGGGTATCAGCATACTCAGGACAAATTGCAAAACAACTTTTGGGGTCCAATTTCTCCTGTTACCCTTAGGAAAATAAAAAATTGGGGGCAAAAATATCATTTTTGTGGAAAAATTGATTTTTTTATTTTCACGCCCAGGCGTTATAAACTTCTGTGAAGCTCTTGGGGGTTCAAAGTGCTCACCACACATCTAGATAAGTTCTGTGGGGGGTCTAGTTTCCAAAATGGAGTCACTTGTGGGTAGTTTCAATAGTTTAGGTACATCAAGGGCTCTCCAAACGCACATGACACCTGCAGACCAATCCATCAAAGTCTGCATTCCAAAACGTCACTACTTCCCTTCCGAGTCCCGACGTGTGCCCATACATTAGTTTTCTCCCACATATGAGGTATCAGCGTACTCAGGACAAATTGAACAACTTTTTGGGTCCAATTTCTCCTGTTACCCTTGGGAAAATAAAAAAATTGGAGACTAATTGATCATGTTTGTGGAAAAAATACGATTTTTTTATTTTCATGCCTGGGCATTATATACTTCTGTGAAGCCCTTGGGGGTTCAAAGTTCTCACCACACATCTAGATAAGTTCCTTGGGAGGTCTAGTTTCCAAAATGGTGTCATTTGTGGGGGGTTTCTACTGTTTGGTACATCAGGGGCTTTCCAAACGCGACATGGTGTCCGATCTCAATTCCAGCCAAAAACGTCAAATGGCGCTGCTTCCCTTCCGAGCTCTGCCATGCGCCCAAATAGTCATTTACACCCACATATGGGGTATCAGTGTACTCAGGACAAATTGCACAATAACTTTTAGGGACCTATTACCCTTGGAAAAATAAAAATTGGGGGTGAAAAGATCATTTTTGTGGAAAAAATATGATTTTTTAATTGTACCGCTGTACGCTATAAACTTCTGTGAAGCCCTTGTGGGTTCAAAGTTCACACCACATATCTAGATAAGTTCCTTGGGGGGTCTAGTTTCCAAAATGGGGTCACTTGGGGGGGTTTCCACTGTTTAGGTACATCAGGGGCTCTCCAAACACGACATGGCGTCCGATCTGAATTCCAGCCAATTTTGCATTGAAGAAGTCAAATGGCGCTCTTTCCCTGCTGAGGTCTGCCATGCGCCGAAACAGTGGTCCCCCCCCACATATCAGGTATCGGCGTACTCAGGACAAATTGCACAATAACTTTTGCAGTCCAATTTCTCCTGTTACCCTTGGTAAATTAAAAAAAATTGAACCTGAAGTATTTTTAGTGAAAAAAAGTTAAATGTTCATTTTTTTTTAAATATTCAAAAAATTCCTGTGACGCACCTAAAGGGTTAATAAACTTCTTGAATGTGGTTTTGAGCACCTTAAGGGGTTCAGTTTTTAGAATGGTGTCACTTTTGGGTATTTTCTATCATATAGACCCCTCAAAGTGGCTTCAAATGTGATGTGGTCCGTAAAAATAAAATGGTGTTGCAAAAATGAGAAATCGCTGGTCAACTTTTAACCCTTATAACTTTCTAACAAAAAAAAATTTTGGTTTCAAAATTGTGCTGATGTAAAGTAAAGTAAACATGTGGGAAATGTTACTTATTCAGTTTTTTGTGTGCTATATCTCTGTGATTTAAGGGCATAAAAATTCAAAGTTGGAAAATTGCAAAATTTTCAAAATTTTCGCCAAATTTCCGTTTTTTTCACAAATAAACGCAAGTTATTTGAATGAAATTTTACCACTAACATGAAGTACAATATGTCACGAGAAAACAATGTCAGAATCACCGGGATCTATGGAAGCGTTTCAGAGTTATTACCTCATAAAGGGACAGTGGTCAAAATTGTAAAAATTGGCCTGGTCATTAACGTGCAAACCACCCTTGGTGCTTAAGGGGTTAACAGTCATCTTGTTAAGGGAACGATAATCAATACACGGTCTTAATGAACCATCTTTCTTGGCCACAAAATAAAAACCAGCACCTAAATGTGACGAGGATGGTCTAATATGACCCTTCTCCAATGACTCCTTAATATAGGATCGCATAGCATCATGTTCGGGTACTGATAAGTAGAAAAGCCGAGCCTTGGGAAATTTACACCCAGGCATCAACTCAATTGCACAGTCATAACTCCTATGAGGAGGCAAAGACGCAGACTTGCTCTCACTAAATACATCAGAAAAATCGGCTAGATAATCAGGAATATAATGAGACTGAGGAGAGGTAGAGAAAACAGGAGCATCCCTAAGAACACACTGACAACCTCAACTCACCACAGACCCAGATTTCCAATCCAAAACTGGATTATGAGTTTGCAACCAAGGAAAACCCGTAAGAACAATAGTATCATACAAATTATGCAGCACCAAAAATTTACAATTTTCTTGGTGGTCTGGGACAACTCGCATTATCACCTGGGTCCAAAACTGAGGTTTATTCTCCGCCAAAGGAGTAGCATCAATACCCCTCAAAGGAATAGGCGTCCGCAGAGGCGTCATGGAAAAACCACAACGTTTAGCAAAGTCCAGATCCATCAGATTCAACGCTGCTCCTGAATCCACAAAAGCCTTCGAAGAAAACGTGGATAAGGAGCAGACCAAAGTAATTGCCAAAAGAAACTTAGGTTGTATACTGCCCACCGCAAATGTGTGAGCAAAACGTTTCTCTCATTTTGGGCAGACAGAAATAGTATGAGAGATGTCTCCACAGAAAAAACACAGCTTATTACGCCTTCTAAACTCCTGACGTTGCACCCTAGACAAAACCCCATCACATTGCATAGGTTCAGACGTTTGTTCAAAAGGTGGCAGCGCCTCCCGTGTAGTTTTACGTTCATGTAAACGCCGATCAAATTGAATGGCTACTGACATAGAATCATCCAGACCAGAGGGAACAGGAAATCCCACCATAACATCTTTTACGGTCTCTGATAAACCCTTCCGAAAGAGAGCTGCTAATGCATCATTCCATGTAGTAAGGACCGCCCACTTTCGGAATTTTTGACAGCATAACTCTGCAGAATCCTGACCCTGGTTTAATGCCAATAGGGTTTTCTCAGCTTGATCAATAGCATTAGGTTCATCATACAACAACCCCAAGGCTTGAAAAAATGCATCCACATTAGTCAGAATAGGATTTTCAGGTGTCAGAGAAAAAGCCCAATCCTGGGGATCGCCGCGCAGCAAGGAGATGACAATTTTAACCTGCTGCACGGAGCTCCCCGATGAGTTAGGCTTCAAGGCCAGAAATAATTTACAATTATTCTTAAAATTCAGAAATTTAGACCGATCCCTAGAAAACACATCAGGAGTGGGAATCTTGGGTTCAGCAGCATGTGACTGAATAAGGTAGGTGGAAATTCCCTGCACTTCAGCAGCCAGCTGCTCCACACGATCAGACAATTGCTTAATCTCCATTAGGAAAAAGAAAAAAAAATCCTCCTACGGCCCCAGAGAAAAAGAGGAAAAAATATTAAAAAAAAAAAAATATTCTGACACTTTTTTTTCTTTTTAACAACTTTTTCCTGCTTTTGAGTACCCTAGAATCTGCGGTATGGCTGGTGATTCTGTTATGAATGGGTCACCGAGGAGGAAAAAACCTAAACAAGCTAAGTCACAGAAAACCAGAGAGGTTGGTAACTATGTAGATTGCAGATCCCTGATCCTACCACACAACTAGCAGCAGCAGCCATGGAGCGTACCTACGATGTTCCTAGACGCTTCGTCACAGCCGGAGGACTAAATAAGCCTGAAGCATGAAAAAGGGAAAACTAACTGCCCCAGAGCAGACCCCAAAGGAATAGATAGCCCCCACACATGTATTGACGGTGAAACAAGATGAAGGCACAAACACAGGCAGGAAAATAGGCTGAGCAAACGATGGGGCCCAAACTAACTCAAAAGGAAAGGAAAGACACTGTCTGCAACCTGCAAAAAACCCTACAAAAATAATGTCCAACACTTCTGATAGCAAAATTAACCCTGAAGTCACTAGACTTCTCCCACTATATCAGCACTCTGAAATATTCTGAGACAGAGCAAAAAGAGACCAAACTAGTAAGGGACAAAAAGCAAATTGGCAAAATACTGATAAATAAGAGTGGAAATTCAGCACAGCCCCCAGCCGGGGCTGGCTGACCACACAAAAAACTGAATAGACCAACAAAATCAAGTGTGAACATTAGCAGAAAAACTTAGCTTTAGATGACTGGAACAGAGCTGAAAACCAAGAGCTGACAAGCCAGAAGGAATCACCAGCAACTGAATAGGGCGTCGGCTGTCTTAAATCCAATCTGAGACTCCTGAGGACTAATCGTCATCCTCATTCTCAGGTGGCAGATCTCCACCGATCAAATCAGCCTCACTACCTCCTGTTACCACCAGAGGGAGTCTGGAAGGAGAACTCACAACTGGTGAACCAGAGAATGAACTCACAACAGCTTGTCTTCCCCGGCGCACTAGCCGAAGGCTTCGATCCTGCTTCCACGATGGACCACCAGCAGCTGGAGGAAGAAATTGCCCAGCTGACCCACCATCTGTGGCTGAAACAGGAGGCTCAGAGAACCATGAACCTGCAATGCGCCCAGGAGGGGCCTGCGCCAACGATTCCTCCACCACCGGTACCCGTCACCGCTGCACCAGCCTCACCGCCGGCAGCGTCTGCTACCTCCGCGGCACCCATTACATCGCCGCCAGTGTTTGCTGCCGCCTCCACCCTGGCACCACAGCCGGATGCCGCTGCCTTCCAGGAGGAGTTACCCGAGGGCCTAGGAGCTGAAGAGAAGATGGCGACTGCGCTCCAGCCTGGACCTAGCGCGGCCGCGCAGGTCCCACCGGAGGCCCCTGCAGATCCGGAGTCAGCATCCACTCCACCACCATCGCAGCCCGCTGACCAGGCAGCTCCAGTAACCACCGCTGCCACCGGCTGCTGTCCAGTGCTTGCACCGGAGCCGAAACAACACCGCCAGGAGGCACCAGGTATGACCGCCGCCCCTGCATCTGGGAAGGCCCCAGGGTGCCCAGCTGCTACAACGTCTGGGCAGGTCATGCTGGACCTAGTCTGGGACCGGGACACTAGTCCCTGGGGGGGAACACCTGAACCCCTGGCAGTGGTGCCCCTGTCCACGGTGGGTAGAGGCCGGTCCAGAGAGGAAGAGGAAAGGGAGGCCAGATGATAACAGACTATTCGCCAGCTGGCAGCAGAGCAGAGGGAGCGGGAGCAGCGGAGACTGGCAGAGCTGGGCCCTGACATGGACCGGAAAGAAAAGGCCTGCGCCGGGCATTACGGTCCCCGGGACTTGGCCGGCTGGGGTCAGGTCCTGAATTTAAAATCTGGAAAGGGGGTTTGGCTTCATCTCAGACCCCAAGAGGATCTCCAACCTCTTTGTCAGCCGGAGGGATGTAGTGTCCCACCTCCGGAGGGGACACTCTGCTCGTGATTTATACCCGGGAGAGTACGTCACCTTCACCCGGCACGAGGGGCTACGCGGCTGGTATGCCTTGAACGTGCTTCGCATCCTGAAGGACTTTATAGCAGCCTACAAAAGGGACAAGACCTATGTTCCACCGGCAGAAGCAGTCCCCACTGTGAGATTTGTACCCAGCAAGGCCACACAGGCCACATCCGCCAAAGTACAACATCCCCTGGTACAGGTTGCTACCCCTGCAGTTCCACAGGCAACAGTGCCACCAGCTGTCAGACCAAACACCAGAGCAGCAGAGATACCACCTGACGCTGCTGTGCTACCCTCACAGGCAGTTACTGCTCAAAAACAAGCTGCCACCCCATCTGTACAGGCAGCCATCCCCAAAGCCCAACAGGAGGAGTACCTGCAGTTTGTGAATCCATCAGCAGGACGTGGACATTCTGAAAATCTCCCCTGGAAGCAACAAAAGAAGCCCGCTTCCACCACCCCAGGAGGGGATCACCAATAAAGAACATGCTTACCAATAACTAACTGCACTGTTACCCAGGAGGGTATTGGCACCGTTGTGCCTCAAAGTTTGCTTCTGTTTTCTTGTTATTGTTCTTCAGTTTTGCCTCAGTTGGCACCAGTATTATTGAAATAAAGAAACTGTAGCAATCATGGACAATGACTGATCCAAAAACTTTCCTGTAAATAGTTTGCGCCTCTTAAGGTGCTCTTTTTTGATTTTATATGAACAGTCTTCAAATAAGAACTACCTCAGACCTGGAGTTCTGCTCCAACCCCAAGGACACTGCAAGAAATCCCAGCTGGGAGCGGTGTCCAGCACGTGCAAGAATTATTGTTGTCTTAGTGTGAAGTATGTTATAATGTGCCTTAAAAATATTGATAGCAGTAGAGTATAGTTATGGTACTAGAACAGATTTTCTACAGAATTTGATAGTGGTCTTTAATGAAAATGTTGGTAGTAATATTTAGGTATCTGATTAGGAGTGAATATTTTCTGCAGAATTTAGTCTCATAGTAATGCTTTAATAAAGATATGTGAAGCTTTGAATAAAAATTTTGAATTCCGGTGATGAACCAGGAGCCAGCGTTTGTCACCTATGGGTCTAGAGGTAATAGTAGAATGTGAAAATGTGAATGACAAAAGAATAAGGTGTTGAAGTGAAAATGGTAATACTTGAACTGGTAGTGAACTTCTTAGCAACGGTTACTGCCAATAGCACTTTAGATTAGGTAAAATGTTAAATTATAGGTAGTCTGTTAACTTGTTCTGCAATGTTTAAGAATCAGTGCCTCCCATATTGGGAAGTTTAGTTTAAAAATTGTTTATTTGTTCAAATGCATTTTAAAAATTTTAAAAAAGGGGACAAAAACTGAACTTGGAAATTATAGGCCAGTAAGTTTAACCTCAACTGTGGGTAAAATCCTGGAGGGTTTTCTAAGAGATACTATACTGGAGTATCTAGAGAAGAATAACCTCATGACCCAATATCAACATGGGTTTACAAGGGACCGTTCCTGTCAGACTAACCTGATAAGCTTTTATGAAGAGGTAAGTTCAGGACTGGACCAAGGGAATGCAGTGGACGTGGTGTACATGGACTTTTCAAAAGCTTTTGATACGGTGCCACACAAAAGGTTGATACATAAAATGAGAACAATGGGGATAGGGGAAAATATGTGTAGGTGGGTTAAGAGCTGGCTCAGGGATAGGAAACAAAGGGTGGTTATTAATGGAGCACACTCCGGCTGGGTCACGGTTAGCAGTGGGGTATCACAGGGGTCAGTTTTGGGCCTGCTTCTTTTTAACATATTTATTAATGACCTTGTAGGGGGCATAGAGAGTAGAATTTCAATATTTGCAGATGACACTAAACTCTGCAGGGTAATCAATACAGAGGAGGACAATTTTATATTACAGGAGGATTTATGTAAACTAGAAGCTTGGGTTGATAAATGGCAAATGAGCTTTAATGGGGATAAATGTAAGGTCATGCATTTGGGTAGAACAAACAAGATGTATAATTATGTGCTTAATTGTAAAACACTGGGAAAAACTGTTACTGAAAAAGACCTGGGTGTATGGGTGGATGACAAATTCACACTTAGTGGCCAGTGTCAGGCAGCTGCTGCAAATGCAAACAAAATGATGGGATGCATGAAAAGAGGCATAGATGCTCATGAGGAGAACATAGTTTTACCTCTATATAAGTCACTAGTGCGACCACACAGAATAGTGTGTACAGTTCTGGTCTCCGGTGTATAAGAAAGACATAGCTGAACTGGAGCGGGTGCAGAGAAGAGCGACCAAGGTTATGAAGGAACTAGGGGGTCTGCAATACCAAGACAGGTTATTACACTTGGGGTTATTTAGTTTGGAAAATCGAAGGCTTAGGGGTGATATTATTACAATGTATAAATATATGCGGGGACAATACAAAGACCTTTCTAATGATCTTTTTACTCTTAGACCTGTGACAGGGACAAGGGGGCATCCTCTATGTCTGGAGGAAAGAAGGTTTAAGCATACTCACAGACACGGATTCTTTACTGTAAGAGCAGTGAGACTATGGAACACTCTGCCATATGATGTTGTAATGAGTGATTCCCTACTAAAATGTAAGAAGGGACTGGATGCCTTTCTTGAAAAGTATAATATTACAGGGTATATACACTAGTTTCCTTAATATTGCGTTGATCCAGGGAACTAGTCTGATTGTCGTATGTGGAGTTGGGAAGGAATTTTTTTCCTCAATGTGAAGCTTACTGTTTGCCACATGGGGTTTTTTTTTTGCCTTCCTCTGGATCAACATGTTAGGGCAGGTTACGATAGGATATGGGTTGAACTAGATGGACTTAAAGTCTTCCTTCAACCTTAATAATAACTATGTTCCTTATGTAACATCTTAATACTCATTTGTTTACAGCCCGCGGATGTGCTGCAGTTAACGGAGGGGGTATGTGGCGCCCCTGAGGGTTCAGTCGCCACAGAGGTACTGCACCTCCTCCTGAGGTGTAGTATCCCACTCTCCAGGTAAGATGGTAACACCTGACCAGCCTCCAACACCTGCATCCCACACAACATAGTAGTATAGAAAAGCACCTTTGGTGGCTCCCTGCTTGGAACACGAAGATTGCTGGGAGGTGGGTGGAGCTTAGACTGCACAAGAGAGCAGGAGAATATTAGGACTAGGTCAGTCTGTGAGAGAAGCTCCCCTGAGAGGGATGGAGTGAAGGAGGTGCTGCAGCAGACTTCAGTGACCTGAAGCTGCTGGCACGGGAAAGAGAACTAGAAAGCCTGATTCTCCAGAAGGAAGAAAGATTAGTGCTGAACGTAAGGAGAAGAAGAGAACTATGGACTAGGGTCGGAGTGGAGCCCTTCCTCAAGTTCTAAGCGCATGGCCGGGGTCCGGTCCCCGAGGTTGTATAGATACTGATGGTCCTGCAGCAGACACCAGAGGAATAGAAGTTGTCACCACTTTATTCCCACCCAAGACTTGGGGGCACAACAGCAACGTGAGTGAGCCGGGACTTCATAGCAAGGAGTCCCCGAAGCAGGCTACAGCTGTCTGCCGTACAAGTAGAGTTCTAAGGAACATCTGAGAGGAGGAACTTGGGTTTAACACACAACTACAAGTACTTCAGTACAAGCGCTAGTGTGGAGATGTTCAAAGCAGGCACACGAAAGGGAGAGCTGGAAAGGTTAATTCCATCTGCCTGGGAGTTGGCTGAGCCCCTGATCTGGAGACCGCAGCATTGAAGCGGGCACCTGTCTGTGCCAAAAATGTGAGAAAAAGAACTGGAACTGCACTCAGCTGTCTCATTGCCTTTTTCCTGTGCCAACCCACTCATCACTGCTACATCTCTGTGCCTAACACTGCACCATCTACTTCTCCTCACTATCTCCTCATTTGCCAACCTCATCTACCCTGCCCTGGGACTACAGCCCTACCTGTGGAGGGCTACATCATCATTGCTGCACCACACCATCCATCCCAGAGAAGCAACCTTGCAGCGCTGGTCAAACTGACCAGAAACCACAGGTGGCGTCACGAATCATCTCAATGACTTTAATGACTTTATCCCCATCACTCAACCCCTTTTACATGGACGCCCAGGGCCACGGACCAGGTCACTGCCACTGTGACATCTCCCATTGAAATCAACGGGCCCGGCTCCGAGTACCCCACGGCCCTGGCGGGCGACCCATTTATGTCACTTTTTTCATGCACCTGGTGATGCTTGTGTAAGGGGGTGACGTTGCTATGGACCATAGAGACAAGTTGCCACTTTAAGAGACAGCACCCCCTTGGTTAGAGCAGTGAGTCATTCTTCACTCTCCTGCTTTAAAGACTGTTTTGTTTCGTCTGCCTGCACTAAAGAAGGGAGGAGCTGCTTTTCTTTGTGTGGAGAGAGACACAAGATTTCTGCAGGAAGCAGACGTGCCTGCCTGGAGCTGTGAGGAAAAGAACGTTTAGTCTGAGACTGTGACTTTGTAAACTATTCTGGGGATAAAAAGGTAGCTTTCCTGTGTTGCCGTGAGAAGTATTAAATATTAATCGGTTGTTAATTTCTTATTACACTCAGTTCTGTACTGAACATTGCTTTCGTTGACACTACATGCCATTTTTGTAAGTTTAGCTCATGGTCAATGTCAACTCCATATATAGAGACCACGTGCTTTGAGAGACGTATATTTAAGGTGGGGGCTTACTCTAGGGGTGTCGCTCTCTCTCCTTTCCTACCACCATGAGACACAGACTCGAGGAGTCTTCTGTGCTGGGCCACGACATTGAATGGACAGCCGGTATGTAACTTAATCATCATATGTGACTTCAGGGAAGCTACGTACTACAAGACAGACGCCTTTTTCAGAGTTCCAGGAAAGAAGGATCTATGAACAAATGGACAATCTCTATTTATATTCATGCACCTAATTTTATGTTTTTTTGTAATAATCTTTTCTTTGATGGAAGAATCCAAATAAACCACTACATTTTTTTATAAGAACATTGTCATATTTTACAGTATCACATCTGGTAACAAGTCCTGAATAATATGCAAGAATATGCATTTTTAACAAGAAGCCACAAAGAAAAGACAAGAAAGGAATCCAGAGGAGGGAATCAACCGTTTCTAGGAGCATCACTGGACCTGCACACAAGGAAAAGATCACGTTGCACAAAGCTTCCAGGAAGACGTGTGCACCAGCGTCGGACTGGCCCACCGGAGAGACTTCTTCGGTGGGCCCTGGCATCTGGTGGGCCCTGGCACCTGCTGGCATACAGGCCCAGCAGTTGCCTAGGGCCCCCGTTGCTTCAGGGGCCCCCAGCCAGTGGTGTGTTGCTAATAGCGGCACACCACACAGCTGCTAATGGGGGCCCTGTGCCAGCGGAGCAGAAGCCATGAGCCCCTGTCCCCGCAGCTAAAAGGAAATGAATATTCACTGCTTCCCACGCCCACATGGGTGTGGAAAGCAGTGTATATCATTTCATGGTCTCCACTCCCCCAGGGGCCCCACCCCCCAGCCTGGGCAGCCGCTATGCAGCAGTAAGTGAGGGCCGGCGCCGCCCTCAATTGTAATGGGAGAGAGTGTCAGATGACACGCTCTCTCCCATCAGTCCCCTCTGCTGACTCACAGCCGTCACTACATTTCGCACCCACTATATGTCTGGCAGAGGGGGCAGCTCCTGACACTGAAGCCGGCTGCTGGAATCAGCATGGGAGCGAGGAGGAGAGGTGAGTATTGTGTTTTGTATTTTTATATCTCTATCTCTTTCTCTATCTATCACTCTCTCTCTATATCTATCTATCTCTATCTATCTATCAATATAGCTATCTCTATCTCTATCTATATCTATCTCTATATATCTATATTTATCCCTATATATCTATCTGTCTATCTCTCTCTATATCTATCTATATATCTATCTCTCTATCTATCTATATCTCTCTATCTATCTCTATATCTATTTATCTATATATCTCTATATCTATCTCTATATCTATCTATATCTCTCTATCTATCTTTATATCTATTTATCTATCTATCTCTATATCTATCTCTATATATCTAGCTCTATATCTATCTATCTCTATATATCTATCTCTATCTCTCTATCTATATATCTATCTCGCTATCTATATATCTATCTCTCTATCTATCTATCTCTATATCTATCTCTCTATCTATCTTTATATCTATCTATATATCTATCTCTATATCTATCTATCTCTATATCTATCTCTATATATCTATCTCTCTATCTATATATCTTTCTCTTTAGCTATCTCTCTATCTATATATCTATCTCTATATCTATCGATCTATCTATCTCTATATATCTATTTCTATATCTATCTACATATCTATCTCTATATCTATATATCTGTCTCTATATCTATCTATCTCTATATCTATCTATCTATATCTATCTATCTCTATATATCTATATATCTCTCTATATATCTTTCTCTTTAGCTATCTCTCTATCTATATATCTATCTCTATATCTATCTCTATATCTATCTATATATCGATCTATCTATCTATCTCTATATATCTATTTCTATATCTATCTATCTATCTACATATCTATCTATCTATACTGTATATCTATATCTATTTCTCTATATCTATCTATCTATCTCTATATCTATCTATATAATAAAAAAAATGAAAAAGCAGCACAAAAAGAGAAAAGAGGGTGCACGCTCCCAGGCATATACCAAACCTTTGAAGTATCCATCAAAAGTTGAAAGCAGCACGCCTTAGAAAGTTCAATATAATGATGTCTTTATTCAGCCCATCAGGCTATGTGCCCATTCAGTGCAATGTTTTGGTCCAGAAAGGGTGCGGACCTGCTTGAGAAAGGCGTGCTGCTTTCAACTTTTCATGGATATCTCTCTATATATCTATCTCTCTATATCTATCTCTATATCTCTATATCTATCTCTATCTATCTCTCTATCTATATATCTATCTCTATATCTATCAATCTATCTATCTCTATATCTATCTATCTATCTCTATATCTATCTATTTCTATATCTATCTATCTATCTATCTATCGATCTATCTATCTCTATAAATCTATCTCTATATCTATCTATCTCTATAGCTATCTATCTATCTCTATATAATAAAAAAAATGAAAAAGTAGCACAAAAGAGAAAAGGGGGTGCACGCTCCCAGGCATATACCAAACCTTAGAAGTATCCATCAAAAGTTGAAAGCAGCACGCCTTAGAAAGTTCAATATAATGATGTTTTTATTCAGCCCATCAGGCTATGTGCCCATTCAGTGCAATGTTTCGGTCCAGAAAGGGTGCGGACCTGCTTGATATCTCTCTCTCTATATATATAGATATATCTCTATCTATCTATATATCTATCTCTATATCTATCTATCTATCTATCTATCTATCTCTATATCTATATATCTTTCTCTTTAGCTATCTCTCTATCTATATATCTATCTCTATATCTATCTATCTATCTATCTCTATATATCTATTTCTATATCTATCTATCTATCTACATATCTATCTCTATATCTATATATCTATCTCTATATCTATCTATCTATCTATCTATATCTATCTATCTCTCTATCTATATATCTTTCTCTTTAGCTATCTCTCTATCTATATATCTATCTCTATATCTATCTATATATCGATCTATCTATCTATCTCTATATATCTATTTCTATATCTATCTATCTACATATCTATCTATCTATACTGTATATCTATATCTATATATCTATCTCTCTATATCTATCTATCTATCTATCTATCTATCTCTATATCTATCTATATAATAAAAAAAATGAAAAAGCAGCACAAAAAGAGAAAAGAGGGTGCACGCTCCCAGGCATATACCAAACCTTAGAAGTATCCATCAAAAGTTGAAAGCAGCACGCCTTAGAAAGTTCAATATAATGATGTCTTTATTCAGCCCATCAGGCTATGTGCCCATTCAGTGCAATGTTTTGGTCCAGAAAGGGTGCAGACCTGCTTGAGAAAGGCGTGCTGCTTTCAACTTTTCATGGATATCTCTCTATATATCTATCTCTCTATATCTATCTCTATGTCTATCTCTATCTATCTCTATATCTATCAATCTATCTCTATATCTATCTTTCTCTATATCTATCTATCTATCTCTATAAATCTATCTCTATATCTATCTATCTCTCTATATAATAAAAAAAATGAAAAAGTAGCACAAAAAGAGAAAAGGGGGTGCACGCTCCCAGGCATATACCAAACCTTAGAAGTATCCATCAAAAGTTGAAAGCAGCACGCCTTAGAAAGTTCAATATAATGATGTTTTTATTCATCCCATCAGGCTATGTGCCCATTCAGTGCAATGTTTTGGTCCAGAAAGGGTGCGGACCTGCTTGATATCTCTCTATCTATCTATCTATATACAGTGGGGAAAAAAAGTATTTAGTCAGTCAGCAATAGTGCAAGTTCCACCACTTAAAAAGATGAGAGGCGTCTGTAATTTACATCATAGGTAGACCTCAACTATGGGAGGCAAACTGAGAAAAAAAAATCCAGAAAATCACATTGTCTGTTTTTTTTTTCATTTTATTTGCATATTATGGTGGAAAATAAGTATTTGGTCAGAAACAAAATTTCATCTCAATACTTTGTGATATATCCTTTGTTGGCAATAACAGAGGTCAAACGTTTTCTGTAAGTCTTCGCAAGGTTGCCACACACTGTTGTTGGTATGTTGGCCCATTCCTCCATGCAGATCTCCTCTAGAGCAGTGATGTTTTTGGCTTTTCGCTTGGCAACACGGACTTTCAACTCCCTCCAAAGGTTTTCTATAGGGTTGAGATCTGGAGACTGGCTAGGCCACTCCAGGACCTTGAAATGCTTCTTACGAAGCCACTCCTTCGTTGCCCTGGCGGTGTGCTTTGGATCATTGTCATGTTGAAAGACCCAGCCACGTTTCATCTTCAATGCCCTTGCTGATGGAAGGAGGTTTGCACTCAAAATCTCACGATACATGGCCCCATTCATTCTTTCATGTACCCGGATCAGTCGTCCTGGCCCCTTTGCAGAGAAACAGCCCCAAAGCATGATGTTTCCACCACCATACTTTACAGTAGGTATGGTGTTTGATGGATGCAACTCAGTATTCTTTTTCCTCCAAACACGACAAGTTGTGTTTCTACCAAACAGTTCCAGTTTGGTTTCATCAGACCATAGGACATTCTCCCAAAACTCCTCTGGATCATCCAAATGCTCTCTAGCAAACTTCAGATGGGCCCGGACATGTAGAGGCTTAAGCAGTGGGACACGTCTGGCACTGCAGGATCTGAGTCCATGGTGGCGTAGTGTGTTACTTATGGTAGGCCTTGTTACATTGGTCCCAGCTCTTTGCAGTTCATTCACTAGGTCTCCCCGCGTGGTTCTGGGATTTTTGCTCACCGTTCTTGTGATCATTCTGACCCCACGGGGTGGGATTTTGCGTGGAGCACCAGATCGAGGGAGATTATCAGTGGTCTTGTATGTCTTCCATTTTCTAATTATTGCTCCCACAGTTGATTTCTTCACTCCTAGCTGGTTGGCTATTGCAGATTCAGTCTTCCCAGCCTGGTGCAGGGCTACAATTTTGTTTCTGGTGTCCTTTGACAGCTCTTTGGTCTTCACCATAGTGGAGTTTGGAGTCAGACTGTTTGAGGGTGTGCACAGGTGTCTTTTTATACTGATAACAAGTTTAAACAGGTGCCATTACTACAGGTAATGAGTGGAGGAAAGAGGAGACTCTTAAAGAAGAAGTTACAGGTCTGTGAGAGCCAGAAATCTTGATTGCTTGTTTCTGACCAAATACTTATTTTCCACCATAATATGCAAATAAAATGAAAAAAAAACAGACAATGTGATTTTCTGGATTTTTTTTTCTCAGTTTGCCTCCCATAGTTGAGGTCTACCTATGATGTGAATTACAGACGCCTCTCATCTTTTTAAGTGGTGGAACTTGCACTATTGCTGACTGACTAAATACTTTTTTTCCCCACTGTATATATATATATATATATATATATCTATATCTATCTATCTCTATATCTAACTATCTATATATCTATCTATCTATCTCTATATATCTATCTATATTTATATCTATATCTCTATCTATCCATCTATCTATCTCTATATCTATCTATCTCTCTCTATATCTATCTATCTATATATCTCTATAGCTATCTATCTATATATCTATCTCTATATCTATCTATATCTGTCTATCTCTATATAGCTATCTATATCTATGTATCTCTCTATCTCTATATCTATCTTTCCATCTCTCTATCTATATCTCTATCTATCTTTCTATCTCTATATTTATCTATCTCTATATATCTCTATATCTATCTATCTCTATATCAATCTATCTATATCTCTATATCTATCTATCTCTATATCAATCTATCTATATCTCTATATCTATCTATATATCTCTATCTATATATATCTATCTCTATATCTATCTCTATATCTGTCACGATCCCACCCGCCGACACCAACATGTCACTGACGGAGGGATGCGATGCACTGCCGACACATGGCTATCATAGGCAGAGTGGGGGCTTATCTTAGTTATCCCACCACTAGCACCATGTGACAAAAATACAGCAAGCTAGTCTTACCCTAACAATTTATTGCAGGGGGGTTATTTTGGATGCCCCACCACTGCTAACAACCTTCCAAGATCTGCGGGGATTTATGTATATCCCACTTTCTCAGTTCCACTTTTGAAACTCACAGCTCACCGGAGCCCCCCTTATCCTCAGGTCAGTCAGAGAACTACACCTAGGATAAATAGTCGCCGGACAGGCTGCTTGTTGTGCACAGGCGATTAGACAGTGCAGTAAGGGAATTATCAATGCTTTGGCCGCAGCCACTCATTCAGCATATAAGTCCCTTCCGTACTGCCAGCTAGCCCAACCAACCGAAACACACCACGCTGCCACCAGCTCCCGGTTTCTCTGCTTAAGGTATAGCCTTAATAGAGGGGTTCGAAGCCAACCCAATCAGTAGCGTAATTATCTAAAACAGGCGCTTAAGTTCGTTTCTTAGAGCATGAAGGCAGACTGATAAATTTACGATTTATTCCCCAAAAGAGGGCAGTGATTACACAGATAAAAAGTTGTTACAAAATTGAGACATTAGATATGTACATTGCAAATATAAAATAACAGGGATGAAAGCAGAAATTAAACTTACAGTTGCTTAATGTTCTTTAGGCAAGCCATGTGGCTGGGGGATGGGCAGCAGCCATACATCCCCAGACTTCTGGTGGGTCCTTTCAGCATGGACTCTGCAGCTTGAACTAACTGATTTGTTCACTGGAATGCCTTATGGCCTCTGCTGTGTGACATCACAGAAGGGGCCGGCTGGAGATGGTCTGCCCCCCTACTCTTGAAGTTATGATTTCGCTACAAAACTTATCATGACTATATCTAGCCGGGGAAAGCTCGTATAAACACGCATATGGTATCATTTTTCCCAGTTTATCGAATACAATAATTAAAGACCAAACATGCAGTAGTTAGGACACTCCATTTGGAAGTAATCCATATCTCAGTTTCTGGGGGTGTTTGAACCGTGAAAATTAGGGATCAGAATACTGCGTTCGTGCCCTACGCAGAGATGTTTTTTATATCTCTGTCACATATGGTTCTTGCGATATGACTTCTTTTAATATTTCCCATAGCTGGATTGGCACATGGTTTCAAACAAAGACAGTCTTTCACTTAGCTAATCAATATTCCTTAGCTACACAGGAAATGGCCGGTGTCCTATTACCAATGCAGACATAGAGCTGTAGGCAGAGAGGACACCCACAGCTGCTAAGGGAGGGCAAGAGGGGGGAATGCTGCAGCTATGAAAGGCTGATTTTCTCATCAGTGGAGTAGCAATGGGGAATTCTAGAATGTACCAGCAAAATCATATCTTACTTAAACATTACACCTCCCCCTTTTAGAGTGCGCTATGGAGGCATAACCTGACAGTAATCCGCCATGCGCACCTCAGCGGGTTCACCCCGGTGGGAAAACCCATCGGCGTTACCATGTTCGCTTCCCTTTTTGTGCTGTACGGTAAAGTCGTACTGTTGAAGGGCCAGGCTCCTGCGTAGCAACCTTCCATTGGTTCCGGCCACTGTGTGCAGCCAGCTCAGTGGGTTGTGGTCGGTTACCACCATGAAAGTGAGCCCGTACAGGTAGGGCTGCAAATGTTGCAGTGCCCACACCATGGCCAGGCACGTCTTCTCGATGGTGGAGTATGCCACTTCCCTTGGCATAAGTTTCCAGCTGAGGTACAACACGGGGTGCTCCTGGTTCCCCGAGTCGACCTGGCTGAGCACAGCACCGAGGCCAAACTCGCTGGCGTCAGTCTGTACCAGGAATGGGCGACTGCTGTCAACTGCTTTCAACACTGGAGATTTACACAGGGCTGTTTTCAAAGCTTGGAAGGCTGCCTCGCAGCCATCTGTCCAGTTGACTGTTTGGGGTAGCCTCTGCTTGGTGAGGTCAGTCAAGGGTTTTGCAAGGGCGCTATAGTCCTGTACGAACCGCCTATAGTACCCTGAAGTGCCCAAGAAGGACTTCACCTTTTTCTTGGTCCTGGGGGTGGGCCAGGACACGATTGCGTCCACCTTTTCCGGCTCCGGACTCATGGAACCCCTGCCTACCCGGTGCCCCAGGTAGTGGACCCCGCTCATGCCCATCTGGCACTTTCCCGGCTTGATAGTCAGGCCTGCCTGGTGAAGACGCTTGAGCACCTCCTGGATATGCTGAAGGTGTTCCTCCCAGGTGGAACTGAAGAAGGCAATGTCATCCAAGTATGCCACCGCGTACTCCTTCAGTCCCCGGAGCAGGTGGTTGACCATCCGCTGGAACGTGGCAGGGGCATTTTTCATGCCGAAGGGCATGACTGTGGACTCGTACAGTCCAAAGTGAGTGATAAAGGCAGATTTTTCCTGCGCCTCAGAGGTCAGGGGAATCTGCCAGTATCCCCGACTCAAATCCATGATGGATATATAATATGTATTTTGCTTTCGCCAACCGCTCAAGCAGATCCTCGATGCGCGGCATCGGGTGTGCATCAGAGGTTGTGATGACATTGAGCTCCCGGTAGCCCATGCAGAATCGGGTGGTCCGATCCTTTTTAGGCACGAGAACTACAGGTGAGGCCCACATGCTCTTGGACCGTCGAATCACCCCCAGCTGTAACATCTCATTGATCTCTTGGCGCATGACCTGTTGCACCACCACAGAGATTCGATAAGGTGTTCGCCGTAGTGGGGCGTGATTCCCGGTGTCCACCTCATGAACCGCTAACTCCATCCTCCCAGGTCGGTTGGTGAACAAGACCCGGAAGGCTTCCAGGGTGGCCAACAACTGCAACCTCTGGGGTACGGTTAACAAATCACTTATCTCCATGTCCTCAATGGACCCATTGGCCTTGGCTTGAGCCAGCATGTCCAGGAGGGGATCTTCCTCCCCATCCTCGGGCAGGTTGCAGACCGGTAGGACGCAGGCTTTACGTTCGTGGTGCGCCTTCAGCATATTGACGTGAAAGGTCTTGCGCCTACCCTGAGCATGGTCAAGCGTGACCACGTAGGTGACTGGGTTGAGCTGTTGGTGGACAACGTATGGGCCTTCCCAGGCTGCCTGAAGCTTATCTGTTGGTACGGGGGCCAGCACCCACACCTTTTGACCCACCTGGTAGGTCCGTTCCCGGGCGTTCTGGTCGTACCAGTGCTTCTGGTCAGCCTGAGCCTGCGCCATGTTGTCATGCACCAACTGCGTCAAAGTGTGCATCTTGTCACAGAAGCGCATGACAATCTACGATGGACACTTCTGTGGGGTTTGGCTCATCTTCCCAGGATTCGCTTATCAACCCAAGGGGTCCCCGGAATCACCTACCATACAGGAGCTCGAAGGGGGAGAACCCCGTCGAGGCCTGTGGAACTCTGTAAGCGAACAGCAGGTGTGGGAGGTACCGCTCCCAGATGCGCCTTTGGGTCTCAACCAGCATGCGGAGCATCTGTTTGAGGGTACCTTTGAAGCGTTCGCACAAACCATTGGTCTGTGGGTGGTACGCCCTCGACACCAGGTGCTTCACCTGCATTTTCTTGCAGAGAGCCTCCATTACGCGAAACAGGAATTGAGTCCCTTGATCGGTAAGCATCTCCCTGGGAAATCCTACCCTTGAAAAGATGGTCACCAGTGCATCAGCCACCTTATGTGCCCTGGTTGAAGACAGAGCTACTGCCTCTGGGTACTGGGTAGCGTAGTCTACCACGGTGAGAATGTATTGCTTTCCAGAGCTGCTGGGGACGGCCAGCGGGCCTACAATGTCCACCGCGATTCTCAGGAAAGGCTCCTCTATCACTGGCAAAGGAGTAAGGAGAGCCTTAAGAGCAGGCCCCACCTTACCCACTCTTTGACAGGTGGCACAGGAGCGGCAGTAGTTTGTTACATCTGTCCCCATCTTGGGCCAATAGAAGTGTTGAGACAGCCGTGCCTTTGTTTTGCTGATCCCCAAGTGTCCAGTGAGTGGAATCTCATGGGCAATCCGCAACAACTCAGTTCTGAACTGATAGGGAATGACCAGCTGTCTTTCCCTCAACCACTCCTTTTGGGATTCTACGGGTACTGTCTCCCGGTAGAACCTTCCTCGTTCTCAGAACACCCTCTCCTTATCAGACTCGGAGGTGGGCGTCTTGGCGAGGTCTCTCAACTTCTCCAGGCTCGCATCTGAGTGCAGAGCGGCCTGGAACTCCTGGCTGGAGGCTGCCAGAAGTGACGTCAGGGTCCCTTCCTCACTGGGCCCTCTGGAATCTGCTCTGGGTTCACCTCTCGTTCAGTCTCTCCTGAAGCAGAAGAGGTTCCAGAAGGCAGGGCGCTACCTGCGATCTAGGCGCTCTACGTGTGACAGCAGCTACGTATGCTGTCTCCCCGCGGATTTCTACAGACCCACCAGCCGGCACTGCTATGGGCTCTACCTCCCCATCCACCCCCAGCACTTCAGGAGCAGTGCTACTGATGGGCCAGTTACCTTCCTCAGTGGCACTGGTTAGTTGCATGGCATCACCTTCCTCATGGTTCCCATGCACCTCCCCATTTCCTTGAGCACCGTTGCTTGCTCCTGTTAGGGGTTCCTCAGCCGTCGCACTCCGCAGAGTGACGGGGCTGAGCACTTCGGTACCTGAGGACACATCTACCATTTCAAGGAAATGGTTAACCGGTTCAGTCGGCACAGATACATCATCATCATCATCATCCCTAGAAAAATAATGGTTATCAGATTTGTTTGGTACAGTTACATCACCACTAGCATCATTCCTGGGGAGAGAATGGTTATTAGTTGCAATAATACTCATCAAGGCATTAGCAGGTAACACATTCAGTTTCCCATCATCATCATCATCATCAGGATTAACGTTACCCTTGTTATCAGATTGGGGAGGGGTGTCAGGGACGTAGTATGCAACCATCCTCCCCAAGTCAGTCCCCAATAAAACATCAGTGGGCAGGTTTTTGAACACTCCCACTTCCCGCACCCCGCTCCCAGCGCCCCAATCAAGAAATACCTGAGCCACTGGCAAGGGACAGTGGGTACCCCCGATCCCGGTGACAGTTAGGGTTTTCCCCTCAACAAACTCTTCAGGGGCCGCCAGTCCAGGACGGATGAGGGTTCGTTCAGCTCTGGTGCCCTTGAGGCCTGTAGCACAATGGACCCCCACCTGGACGGGTTGAACGTTGTCATCACTCCTCCCAACCATACCTCCCACCAAAAGGACAGAGACCTTGGGCCCAGAGGCCTTGGCTAGGGGGTTCTTCAGCCTTTCCGGACAGGTGACACTGATGTGACCAGCCCGATCGCAGTTGAAACAGTGCGACTGTCAGTAGTAGGCCTGGTGTTGGCAACAGGGGCAGGGCCTCCGGAGGGACGGCTGGCAGGGGCACTGGGGTTGGTTGCAGGCTTACCCCTCTCCAGCTGGCGGTGACTGGCCTCCGTGTCTCTGGCTTCCGGTTGGCCTCATAATTGTTGGCGATCTGGGCTGCTTTGTCCGCATTCGTTGTTTCTCGGTCCAGGACCGTCGGACCTCAGCTGAGCAAAGATGCAGGAACTGGTCTTTGATCATCAGGTCCCATAGCAGCTCAAAGGAATCAACTGACAGTCCATGGATCCACTGGTCAAAGTGGGTCCTGAGTCCTTGCATCACGTCGCTATAGCTATCGTGTGGGCCACGTTGGAGGTTCCGGAACTTCTTTCGGTACATTCAGTACACCTCGGGTGTCAGCCGGTATTTGGCAATCAGGGCCTGCTTGATGGCATCATAGTCATCATCGTCTTCTGGCGGGAGAGACGCAAACACCTCCAGAGCTTTGCCTTTTAGCCCTGGGGTCAAGTACCTGGCCCATTGTCCTCTAGGCAGCTGGTACTGTCTGCAGGCTTTCTCAAAGGCCCGTAGAAACGTGTCCAAATCTCCGTCCTTTTCCATCACGGGAAAATGCTCTGGCCGGGGCTTCGGACTCAGCGCTGCTGGGCTCACTGCTCCGGGCTGTGGGTGGTGTTCCCCCTTGCTGGAGCATCTCAAGTTCGTAGTCCCTCTAAGCTTGGGCCTCCCGCTGCTGAGCCTCTCGCTGGGCTTGGCGCTCGGCTCTTTCGGCCTCCCGCTCAGCTCTCTGAGCCTGTGCTTGACGCTCAGCTCTCTCCGCCTCCCACTCGGCTCGCTGCTCCGCTCTCTCCTGAGCTTGCTGGATCAACTTCAGATGTCCATCATGGTCTTCGGCAGAGAGTGCGTCCAAGGCCGCTTGCAGGTAGGGGTCCAGCCTGGCCTGGTTGCATGTGGGGCCGGCATACGGTGGTTGAACCTCAGCTGCAGCGCCATCTCCGCTGGGGCTGGCTTCTGCGCTCGCTGGGCTCTGGGTGCTGTCCAGCTGTACCAGAGCCGCGATCAGTTGGGCTCTGTTTTTGCTCATGGCGTCAAGGCCTTGGTACGTGCATAACCCAGCAAGAACTTCCTTTGTCTGCTGTGTGTACCAGCGTTCTCCTTTTGCCACCATGGTTCCAAAATAAAAGATAGAAATGAAAAATGAAGAAGAGGGAGGGGATACTCGCAAGTTCACAAAATTTTCTCAGGACTAGTAAACACTGAGTCTGTTCTTCAAAACTTCTGATAAAGGATTCCTGCAGGAACCGTGCAGGTTTTTAGAGGAATGATTGCTCAAACCAAATCACTAATGCTCTATGATTATCCCACCGCTGCTACCAATATGTCACGATCACACCCGCCGACACCAATATGTCACTGACGGAGGGATGCGACACACTGCCGACACATGGCTATCACAGGCACAGTGGAGGCTTATCTTAGTCATCCCACCACTGGCACCATGTGACAAAAATACAGCAAGCTAGTCTTACCCTAACAATTTATTCAGGGGGGTTATTTTGGATGCCCCACCACTGCTAACAACCTTCCAAGATCTGCGGGGAATTATGTATATCCCACTTTCTCAGTTCCACTTTTGAAACTCACAGCTCACCGGAGCCCCCCTTATCCTCAGGTCAGTCAGAGAACTACACCTAGGATAAATAGTCGCCGGACAGGCTGCTTGTTGTGCACAGGCGATTAGACAGTGCAGTAAGGGAATTATCAATGCTTTGGCCGCAGCCACTCATTCAGAATATAAGTCCCTTCCGTACTGCCAGCTAGCCCAACCAACCGAAACACTCCACGCTGCCACCAGCTTCCGGTTTCTTTGCTTAAGGTATAGCCTTAATAGAGGTGTTATGAATGAGTCACCGGAGGAGGAGAAAATAAAAATACAAGCTAAGTCCAGAAAACCGAAGAGGTTGGTAGCTATCAGATTGCAGACCCCTGATCCTATACACCACAACTAACAGTAGCCGTGGGGGGTTCCTACGGTGCCCTAGACCCCTCGTCACAGCCGGAGAACTACATAAGCCTAAAGAAGGAAAGGGGAAATCTAAACTGCCCCAGAGTAGACCCCAAAGCAATAGACAGCCCCCAACATGTATTGTCGGTGAAAAACAGATGAAAACACAAACACAGACAGAAAGACAGGCTGAGCAAACAATGGGGCCCAACTAACTAGATAGGACAGGACAGAAAAGATGCTGGCTGCAATCCGCAAAAAACCCTACCAAAAATGTCCCAACCGTCTGATAGGGAAAAAGGCACTGAAGTCGCTAGACTTCAAAATCACTATATCAGCAATCAGGTATATTCTGAAAACAGAGCAAAGAGATCAACTGATCAGAGACAAAAATGGAATTCAGCCAGTTCCAACCAGGACTGGCTGAATACAAACACTAAGTAAACCAGACAAAATCTCATGGAATAATAGCAGGACAAAAACTTAGCTTTTAGTAGACAGGAACTAAGCTGGATGCAAGAGCTCAGAGCAGAAAGGATCACCAGCAGCCCTGCAGGGCGTCGGCTGCCTTATATCCACTCAGAAATTCCAGATGTCCAATCACACTCCGCCTGTTCAGATGACAGGTTCTTCCCATCCCAATCAATTTCACTACCTCTCTTCGCGAGCAGAGGGAGTTCATCAGACATCAAAGGTGAAGGGGAGAATGAACTCACAACAGTACCTCCCCCTTGAGGAGGGGTCATCGAACCCTCATCCACGCCACCAGGGCGATCAGGATGGGCCTGATGAAATGCACGAACCAATCGTTCGGCATGAATATCGGATGCAGGGACCCAAGAATTGTCCTCCTGGCCATAACCCTTCCATTTAACCAAATACTGGAGTCTCCGTCTAGCCAGACAAGAATCCAGTATCTTCTCAACCTCATATTCCACATTACCTTCAACCAATACAGGGTCAGGAGGTGCCACCACAGGAACTACTGGCTCAGCAAACCTCTTTAACAGAGACTTATGAAACACGTTATGGATTTTGAATGTAACAGGAAGAGCCAATCGAAAAGAGACCGGATTAAGAATCTCCAAAATCTTGTAAGGTCCAATAAATCTAGGTTTAACTTTGGAGAAGCCACCTTCGTAGAGATATTCTTTGATGACAACCAAACCATATCACCCACCTTAAACCGGGGACCAATGGTCCTATGCCAGTTGGAAAACCGCTGGGCCCTTTCCTGGGAGAGTGACAACTTATCCACCACTTGGTCCCAAATCTGGTGCATTCTCTCCACCACAGTGTCAACACCTGGGCAGGCAGAAGACTTCACCTGTCCTGAAGAGAATCGAGGATGAAACCCAAAGTTACAAAAAAAAGGTGACATCAAAGTGGCAGAACTAGCTATATTATTTAAAGCAAATTCGGCCAAGGGCAAAAATGAAACCCAATCATCCTGATCAGCAAAAATAAAACATCTCAAATACGACTCCAAAGTCTGGTTTGTTCTCTCCGTCTGCCCATTGGTCTGAGGGTGAAACGCAGAGGAGAAGGACAACTGAATTCCCAGCTTGAAACAGAAAGTCCTCCAAAATCTAGAAACAAACTGAACTCCTCTGTCAGACACAATGTTCGCAGGAATCCCGTGCAAGCGAACCACCTGTTGCAAAAACAAGGGCACCAACACTGAGGAAGATGGCAACTTAGGGAGTGGTACAAGATGGACCATCTTAGAGAATCTATCACAAATCACCCAAATAACATTCATTCTCTGAGAGACAGGCATATCAGAGATAAAATCCATTGAAATATTGGTCCATGGCCTCCTGGGCACCGGCAAAGGCATCAACAACCCACTAGAGCGAGAACAAGGTTTAGACCGGGAGCAAGTCCCACAGGACTGCACAAAATTCCTGACATCACGAGACAAGGCGGGCCACCAAAAAGACCGACTCACCAAATCTCTAAAACCAAAAATACCTGGATGACCAGCCAATGCGTAGCAATGAACCTCAGACATCACTCTCTTCCTCCACTGGTCAGGAACATACAATTTTCCAATGGAACAACGCTCAGGTTTGTCCTCCTGAAACTCTTCCAGAACATGTCTCAAATCGGGCGAGATGGCAGAAAGAACTACCCCCTCACCTAAGATGGTAGCAGGCTTGGTCACAATAGGAGAATCAGCAAAGAAGCTCCTAGAGAGGGCGTCTGCCTTGACATTCTTAGTGCCCGGAAGAAAAGAGACCACAAAATCAAAACGTGTGAAAAACAAGGCCCACCTAGTCTGTCTAGGATTCAAGCGTTTGGCCGACTCCAGGTAAATCAAATTCTTGTGGTCAGTAAGGACCACGACTTGATGTTTAGCTCCCTCCAACCAATGTCTCCACTCCTCAAATGCCCATTTCATGGCTAACAGTTCCTGATTCCCCACATCATAGTTACGTTCGGATGGGGAGAAGTTTCGGGAAAAGAAAGCACAGGGATTCATTTTAGATGTTACAGGATCTTTTTGGGACAAAACAGCTCCTGCACCAATCTCAGAAGCGTCCACCTCTACCTGAAACGGGAGTGAGACATCAGGTTGCCGCAAAACCGGAGCAGAAGTGAACCTTCGCTTCAGCTCCTGAAAAGAAGAAACAGCCTCCGGAGACCAATTCAGCACATCAGCCCCCTTCTTAGTCAAATCAGTCAATGGTTTGGCAATACCAGAAAAATTAGCTATAAATTTACGATAAAAATTAGCAAAACCCAAAAACTTCTGGAGGGCCTTCAAAGAAGTGGGCTGAACCCAATCATAAATGGCCTGTACCTTGGCCGGGTCCATTTCAATAGTTGATGGAGACAAAATAAATCCCAAAAATGAAATCCTCTGTATACCAAAAAGGCATTTCGATCCCTTGACATACAGGGAATTCTCCCTCAAAATCCGGAACACAGTCCGAACATGTTCCACATGAGAGTCCCAATCCCTGGAAAAGATCAAAATATCATCCAGATAGATGATCAAAAACCTATCCACAAAGTCTCGGAAAATATCATTCATGAAGCACTGGAAGATACAAGGGGCATTAGTGAGCCCAAAAGGCATCACCAGGTACTCATAATGTCCCTCCGGAGTATTAAACGCCGTCTTCCATTCATCCCCCTGCTTAATGCGAATGAGATTATGCGCCCCCTGAGGTCAAGCTTGGCAAACCAGCAAGCACCTTTAACTCTGGAGAATAGATCAGAAATCAGGGGTAACGGATACTGATATTTAACAGTAATTTTGTTGAGGGAACGATAGTCAATACAAGGCCTTAATGAACCATCTTTCTTGGCCACAAAAAAAACCCCAGCACCTAAGTGTGAAGAGGATGGTCTAATATGACCCTTCTCCAACAACTCCTTAATATAGGATCGCATAGCCTCGTGCTCGGGTACAGATAAATTGAAAAGTCAACCCTTGGGAAATTTACACCCAGGGCTCAGCTCAATTGCACAGTCATAACTCCTATGAGGAGGCAAAGACGCAGACTCATTCTCACTAAATACATCATAAAAATCAGCCAAATAGTCAGGAACATCATGCGACTGAGGAGAGGTGGAAAAAACCGGAGCCTCACTAAGGGCACACCGACAACCCCAACTCACCACAGACACAGATTTCACATCCAAAACTGGATTATGGATTTGCAACCAGGGAAACCCCAGAACAATGGTATCATGCAAATTATGCAACACCAAAAATCTGCAATTTTCTTGATGGTCTGGGGCGACCCGCATTACCACCTGGGTCTAAAACTGAGGTTTATTCTTCGCCAAAGGAGTAGCATCAATACCCCTCAAAGGGATAGGCGTCCGCAGACGTGTCATAGGAATCCCACAATGTTTAGCAAAATCCAAGTCCATCAGGTTCAGAGCTGCTCCCGAATCCACAAAAGCCTTAGCGGAAAATGTGGACAGGGAGCAGATCAGAGTAATTGCCAAAAGAAACTTAGGTTGAACACCACCCACAGCAAATGTGTGTGCAAAACGTTTCTCTCACTTAGGGCAGACAGAAATAATATGAGAGGCATCTCCACAGAAAAAACACAGCTTATTACGCCTTCTGAACTCCTGACGTTGCGCCCTAGACAAAACTCTATCACATTGCATAGGTTCAGACATTTGTTCAACAGGTGGCAACATCTCTCGTGCAGTTTTGCGTTCACGCAAACGCCGATCAACCTGAATGGCTAATGACATAGAATCGTCAAGACAAGAGGGAACAGGAAATCCCACCATAGTATCTTTTACGGTTTCTGACAAACCCTTCCGAAAGAGAGCTGCCAAGATACCATCATTCCAGGTAGTAAGGACCGCCCACTTTCGGAATTTTTGACAGTACAACTCTGCAGAATCCTGACCCTGGCTCAATGCCAACAGGGCCTTTTCAGCCTGATCAATAGCATTAGGTTCATCATACAACAACCCCAAGGCCTGAAAAAATGCATTCACATCAGTCAGAATAGGATCATCAGGTTTCAAAGAAAACGCCCAAACCTGGGGATCGCCGCGCAGCAAAGAGATGACAATTTTAACCTGCTGCGCGGAGTTCCCCGATGAGTTAGGCTTCAAGGCAAAAAATAATTTACAATTATTCTTAAAATTCAGAAATTTAGACCGATCCCCAAAAAACACATCAGGAGTAGGGATCTTTGGTTCAGCAGCATGTGAATGAGCAAGATAGGCGGAAATTCCCCGCACTTCAGCAGTAAGCTGCTCCACACGATCAGACAATTGCTTAATCTCCATTGAGAAAAAATTCCCCCTACGGCCTCAGAGAAATAGAGGAAAAATATACACCAAAAAGAAAAATATTCTGACACTTTTTTTTTTTTTACAAGTCTTTCCTGCTATTGAGCACCCTAAAATCTGCGGTATGGCTGGTGATTCTGTTATGAATGAGTCACCGGAGGAGGAGAAAACAAAAATACAAGCTAAGTCCAGAAAACTGGAGAGGTTGGTAGCTATCTGATTGCAGACCCCTGATCCTATACACCACAACTAAAAATAGCCGTGGGGGGTTCCTACGGTGCTCTAGACCCCTCGTCACAGCCGGAGAACTACATAAGCCTAAAGAAGGAAAGGGGAAATCTAAACTGCCCCAGAGCAGACCCCAAAGCAATAGACAGCCCCCAACATGTATTGTTGGTGAAAAACAGATGAAAACACAAACACAGACAGAAAGACAGGCTGAGCAAACGATGGGGCCCAACTAACTAGATAGGACAGGACAAAAAAAAATGCTGGCTGCAATCCTCAAAAAACCCTACCAAAAATGTCCCAATCGTCTGATAGGGAAAGAGGCCCTGAAGTCGCTAGACTTCAAAATCACTATATCAGCACTCAGGTATATTCTGAAAACAGAGCAAAGAGATCAACTGATCAGAGACAAAAATGGAATTCAGCCAGTTCCAACCAGGACTGGCTGAATACAAACACTAAGTAAACCAGACAAAATCTCATGGAATAATAGCAGGACAAAAACTTAGCTTTTAGTAGACAGGAACTAAGCTGGATGCAAGAGCTCAGAGCAGAAGGATCACCAGCAGCCCTGCAGGCCGTCTGCTGCCTTATATCCACTCAGAAATTCCAGATGTCCAATCACACTCCGCCTGTTCAGATGACAGGTTCTTCCCATCCCAATCAATTTCACTACCTCTCTTCACCAGCAGAGGGAGTTCATCAGACATCAAAGGTGAAGGGGAGAATGAACTCACAACATAGAGGGTTTCGAAGCCAACCCAATCAGTAGCGTAATTATCTAAAACAGGTGCTTAAGTTCGTTTCTTAGAGCATGAAGGCAGACTGATAAATTTACGATTTAATCCCCAGAAGAGGGCAGTGATTACACAGATAAAAAGTTGTTACAAAGTTGAGACATTAGATATGTACATTGCAAATATAAAATAACAGGGATGAAAGCAGAAATTAAACTTACAGTTGCTTAATGTTCTTTAGGCAAGCCATGTGGCAGGGGGATGGGCAGCAGCCATACATCCCCAGACATCTGGTGGGTCCTTTCAGCATGGACTCTGCAGCTTGAACTAACTGATTTGTTCACTGGAATGCCTTATGGTCTCTGCTGTGTGACATCACAGAAGGGTCCGGCTGGAGATGGTCTTCCCCCCTACTTCTGAAGTTATGATTTAGCTACAAAACTTATCATGACTATATCTAGCCGGGGAAAGCTTGTATAAACACGCATATGGTATCATTTTTCCCAGTTTATCGAATACAATAATTAAAGACCAAACATGCAATAATTAGGACACTCCATTTGGGAGTAATCCATATCTCAGTTTCTGGGGGTGTTAGAAGCGTGAAAATTAGGGATCAGAATACTGCGTTCGTGCCCTACGCAGAGATGTGTTTTTTATATCTCTGTCACATATGGTTCTTGCGATATGACTTCTTTTAATATTTCCCATAGCTGGATTGGCACATGGTTTCAAACAAAGACAGTCTTTCACTTAGCTAATCAACATTCCTTAGCTACACAGGAAATGGCCGGTGTCCTATTACCAATGCAGACATAGAGCTGTAGGCAGAGAGGACACCCACAGCTGCTATGGGGGGGAAGAGGGGGGAATGCTGCAGCTATGACAGGCTGATTTTCTCATCAGTAGAGTAGCAATGGGGGATTCTAGAATGTACCAGCAAAATCATATCTTACTTAAACATTACACTATCTATCTCTATATCTATCTATTTCTATATCTATCTATCTTTCTATCTCTATATATCTATCTATCTAAAGGTACTGTCACACTTAGCGATGTACCAGCGATCCCGACCAGCGATATGACGCGATCAGGATCGCTGGTACATCGCTAAGTGGTCGCTAGTGAGCTGCCACACAGGCAGATCTCACGAGCGACATCGCTGGGGACGGGGGTCGCTACTTACCTGTCACACTAGGCGATCCTGCATCCTTCCGCCCGGCTCCACGCTCGTCTCTCCACAGGAAGCACCGCAGGAAGCTGACAACGAGAAGCGGTCATGAACGTTCTCGCGCGATCAGCGATAACCAACGGGGGAGCGGGTCTTAAGTAAGTATCAGACACAGCGATGTCACTAGCAATATCGCTATAACGTCACAAGTTACAGCGATATTGCTAGCGATATCGCTTAGTGTGACAGTACCTTATCTCTATCTATCTCTGTATCTGTCTTTCTCTCTATATATCTATCTATCTCTATATATATATTTATCTATCTATCTCTATTTCTATGTATCTCTATCTATCCCTATCTATCTATCTCTGTTAGGGCTGGCGGAACGCACCAAATAATAAAGATGGTGATAAGGTGCGTTCGCAGCCCGGGGTCCAACGTGCAGGGGTGGTAACCTGCTGCTCAGTAATGGTGGATGCTATATGGCGGTATACTATAAGAACACACGCGGGTTAACGTCACCCGGTGTGTACAGGGGCGGACTCTGTTGCTTCACAGAGCCGCACTACCGCTGAACATAAACGCCGGAGCCTGTTTGTGCTCACAGAGCTCGGCTAAAAGAGAGCACAGTGTACGGCCACAGAACTCTACCCCAAGGACATGGGGTTAGAGTTCTTCTAGGCACACTGAACGCGCGGCGTCGCTGCCGCGAGCGCCGCTATAGACGCTGGCTATGGAGCACGTGCACTGAGGAGTGCCGAGTCCCTGGTGAGGCCTGATGCCTGACTCAACCTCAGACCTACCTACGCCTAAGCCTGGGTGCTAGCAGGCTAGGCTGCACAACACATGCGTACCAAGGGTAGGGGTTTCTTAATGAGTCATTCACTAGAGACATTCATACGTGCATACATCACTCACTCCACATAGACTGTATTTACAGACTATCCTAGCGCGTGGGCGAGCGGCCATGCAAACCTTTTATAGCCACGGGTGTCCGGGACCTTCCTGGCTTCTCGGATGGGCCAATCCGAACACGAGCAGGACCTGAGCACGTGACCCTCGATCTCCAATGGGAGATCACTCCACGGGCATGCTCAGTGGCCCGACATGAGGACTTAGTCCCTGGAGAATCTCGCTGCTGAGCAGCATGCATTGTCATAGCTGTGCCAGAGGTGGCAGCAGCAAGCAAACCCACGGAGTTGGCCTGGGCAGAGCGCCGGGACCGATGAATCTGCTGAGCAGGCTCCACTGCGGCGGAAGACGAATGGGAGACCGCTGGGTGCAAGGCTCTGGATTCCTGCTGTGCAGTGGCAGGAACCCGACGCCTAACATTACCCCTCCTCCTTGGGCCCCCTCCCCTCTGAGCCTCGCTACGCTCAAACGCCGCAATGAGGAGCGGAGCGTGGATGTTCTCCACTGGGTACCAGGTCCGAGCCCCTGGACTATGACCCTTCCAATCCACCAAATAAAACTTTTTGCCCCGCATCACCTTGCATCCCACGATGGCATTGACCTCAAACTCGTCCGAAGACAAGTCTGATGTCCCGGCAGATGACTCGGAGAACCGGGACAAGTGAACAGGCTTAAGGAGGGACACGTGAAATGTAGCACAGATAGCCAAGTGTGGTGGAAGGGCCAGACGGTAGACCACAGAGCTGATCCACTCGAGGACCTTGAAGGGGCCAATGTAGCGCGGTGCGAACTTAGCAGACTCTACCCGCAGCCTGATGTTTCGGGCGGAGAGCCACACCAAGTCGCCAGGGGCAAAAGTCGGAGCAGGGCGCCGGTGTGCGTCAGCGGAGGTCCTCATTCTTTCCTTGGAAGCCCGGATAGCATCCTGGGTGTGATCCCAAATGTCGCGTGCCTCCACCGCCCAGTCTGCCACCCTGGAGTCGGTGGATGACACGGGCATGGGCACAGGGATGCGCGGATGCTGACCGTAATTTAGGAGGAATGGGGTCTGACCGGTGGAGTCGGCCCCAGCATTGCTCAAAGCGAACTCTGCCCACGGCAGCAAGGATGACCAGTCGTCCTGCCTGGCCGAGACAAAATGTCAAAGATATGTCATCAGGGTCTGGTTGGCTCTCTCTACCAACCCGTTCATCTCGGGATGATAGGCCGAGGAGAGATTCAGCTCAATGCTGAGCAGGGAACAAAGCTCTCTCCAAAACCGGGACGCAAACTGAGGACCCCGTCACTGACAATCTTGTCCGGCATGCCATGCAGGTGGAAAACGTGCTTAATGAACAACACTGCCAGGCCCCGCGCAGAAGGTAACCGGGATAGAGGTACCAAGTGCACCATCTTAGAGAAATGGTCTGTGACAACCCAAATGACCGTGCTGCCACTGGACTTGGGTAGCCCCACCACAAAGTCCACACCGACCATCTCCCAGGGCCTGTCCGCTACCGGTAGAGGAAAAAGAAGCCCAGCGGGCCGCTGCCAAGAGGACCTATTCTGGGCGCAAGAGACGCACGCCTGAATATAGTCCCTGACGTTAAGGGTCGATATGCGGCCACCGGTATGTCCTCGCCAAAAGCTCAGAGTTCCGTTTTGTCCCGAAATGTCCACCCACCCTGGACAAATGAGCCCAAGAGAGGACCTCCGGTCTCAGACGGGCAGGGACAAATGTCTTGCCCGGAGGTACTGACTCAAGGGCAACCGGAGCCACAGTCCTCAGGCTCTCGGATGGGACGATCAGCCGAGGCTCCTCCTCCTCTTCCTCCGATGACACCACTTAGCGGGAGAGAGCATCGGCCCGGACTTTCTTCTCCCCGGAGAGAAAATGAAGGGTGAAGTGGAACTGGGAAAAGAACAAAGATCATCTGGCCTGGCGAGAGTTTAGCCGCTGGGCTGTTTGCAAATACACCAAGTTTTTGTGGTCGGTGAACACCTGGAAAGGGTGGCGAGCCCCCTCCAGGAGGTGTCTCCACTCCGAGAAGGCCAACTTCCTCACTAGCAACTCCCTGTCCCCGATGGCATAATTCCTCTCCGCCGGTGTGAAGGTCTTGGAGAAAAAGAAGCATGGATACGTCCGACCTTATGTGTCCTTCTGAAACAGGACCGCTCCAGCACCGACGGAGGAGGCATCCACTTCCAGAATGAAGGGCTTATCTACATCGGGGCGATGTAGAATGGGAGTGATAGCGAAATAGGACTTAATGGAGGAGAAGGCCTTGGAGACCGGTTCCGACCACAACTTGGGATTTGCACCCTTCTTGGTGAGGGCTACCAAGGGTGCTACCAAAGTCGAGAAGGGAGGGATGAATTGGCGATAGTAATTTATGAACCCCATAAAGCGCTGCACCGCTTTGAGAGAATGAGGTTCCTGCCAATCCGTCACCACCTGTAGCTTGGCAGGATCCATGGCCAATCCCTGGGCGGAGATGATATAGCCCAGGAAAGGCAAGGACTCCTGCTCAAACACACAGTTCTCCATCTTGGCATAGAGGGAGTTTGCCCGCAGGCAATCGAAAACTTTGCAAACATCTCTCCGGTGGGAGTCAATATCTGGAGAGTAGATGAGAATATCATCCAGATAGACTACAACCGAGGTGGTAAGCATATCCCGGAAGATATCGTTCACAAAGTCTTGGAAGACGGCCAGAGCATTACAGAGGCCGAAGGGCATCACCAGGTATTCATAGTGCCCATCCCTGGTGTTAAATGCCGTCTTCCATTCGTCCCCATCACGGATGCGAATCAGGTTGTAAGCACCCCGCAGATCAAGTTTGGAAAACACCCTCGCTCCCCGTAGCCTATCAAACAGCTCTGATATCAGGGGCAGAGGATACTTATTCTTAACGGTGATGGCATTAAGACCCCTGTAATCAATGCAAGGACGTAATTCCCCACTCTTCTTCTGGACGAAGAAGAATCCCGCCCCTGCTGGTGACACTGACTTCCTAATGAATCCTCTTGCCAGATTCTCCCTGATGTATTGAGACATGGCCTCTGTCTCCGGGAGAGATAGGGGATAGACTCAACCCCGGGGAGGCTCAGCACCAGGCAAGAGGTCAATAGGACAGTCATAGGGGCGATGCGGTGGAAGGGTCTCCGCTGCCTTTTTGGAGAACACGTCCGCATACTGTCGATAGTGTTTGGGGAGCGAGGAGAGATCAGCGGGAACCTCGGTGGAGGCAACCTGAACGCACTCCCTCAGACATCTACCCTCACATGATTTACTCCACCCAATAATCCTCCCTGAGGACCACTCTATATGGGGGGAGTGGTACCGCAGCCAGGGGACCACTAGAAGTACCTGGTCAATACCCTCGGGCATGACGAGGAGGGATATCGTCTCCTGAAGAGATGGAGCCACTTAGAGTAACAAGGGGACGGTCTGGTGGGTTATCTGTGAGGGTAGAGTGGCGCCGTTCACCACTCTGATTGTGACTGGTGTAGACATCATAACCAGGGGTATAGTGTGCCATTGAGCGAAGGCTGACGACATAAAATTGCCCCGGAATCCACGCAAACCTCCACTGCCAGAGTGGAAGAATCAAACTCAAGTGTCCCCTTAAAGGACAGCTTGGAGGAAAACGTCACTGATTCTAGTGCACCGCCTCCTACGGCCACTAGGCGCGAGCGTTCTCCCAGCTGCTGTGGGCATCGGTTTGCAAGGTGACCGGACTGCCGGCAAACATGACAGCTCACAGGAGCTTGAGCGGACCGGGGCCTGGATCCCTCACGGGAAGCCCCCTGACGCTCGGACGCCCGATCGGAAGATTCCAGAGGTTTAGCAAAACTAGGTGCCAACCTAAACCTCTGCCTAGACTGGTCCCGCTCCAACCTTCGCTCGGCGAAGCAAAGATCTATACGGGTGGAGATAATGATAAGCTCCTACAGTGTAGCGGGAATCTCCCTGGTGGCCAGAGCGTCCTTCACATGGCCAGCCAAACCTTTCCAGAATGCCGGAATGAGGACCTTATCTGGCCACTCTAACTCAGAGACAAGCGTCCAGAACTGGATGGCAAAGTGGCTGACCATGGATGAGCCCTGTGACAATGCCAGCAGCTGGAGCGCAGTGTCATGGGTGACTCGTGGTCCCAGGAAGACCTGCTTCAGAGTGTCCAAGAACCGCGAGACACTCTGCACCACGTGATCACCACGCTCCCACAGCGGTGTGGCCCACTCCAAAGCCCTGCCCGACAAGAGGGAAATAATAAATCCCACTTTAGCCCACTCAGAGGGGAATCGTGCGGCCAGCAGCTCCAGCTGTATAGCGCACTGGCTTACGAAACCCCTACAAGAAGCACTATCACTCGAGAACTTCTCGGGTAGCGGGAGGCAGGACAAAGTCGGGGCAGGGATGGCTGAGGTCACACGGGAGACAGCCTGTGTGGCTGCCTGAACAGCGACCGCAGTAACATCCGCAGCTGAGGCTGAACGCTCGAGAGCCGCCAACCTGCCCTGCAGCTGCCGGATGTACTGCAGCAGTCGCTGTTCGTCCGCCATTACTAGCCAGACCCTGGCGCTAGGATAATGTTAGGGCTGGCAGAACGCACCAAATAATAAAGATGGCAATAAGGTGCGTTCGCAGCCCGGGGTCCACCGTGCAGGGGTGGTAACCTGCTGCTCAGTAATGGCGGATGCTATATGGCGGTATACTATAAGAACACAAGCGGGTTAACGTCACCCGGTGTGTACAGGGGCGGACTCTGTTGCTTCACAGAGCCGCACTACCGCTGAACATAAACGCCCAGAGCCTGTTTGTGCCCACAGAGCTCGGCTAAAAGAGAGCACAGTGTATGGCCACAGAACTCTACCCCAAGGACACAGGGTTAGAGTCCTTCTAGGCCCACTGAATGCGTGGCGTCGCTGCCGCGAGCGCCGCTATAGATGCTGGCTATGGAGCACATGCACTGAGGCATGCAGAGTCCCTGGTGAGGCCTGATGCGTGACTCAACCTCAGACCTACCTACGCCTAAGCCTGGGCACTAGCAGGCTAGGCTGCCCAACACATGCGTACCAAGGGTAGGGGTTTCTTAATGAGTCATTCACCAGAGACATTCATACGTGCATACATCACTCACTCCACATAGTCTGTAAATACAGTCTATCCTAGCGCATGGGCGAGCGGCCATGCAAACCTTTTACAGCCACGGGCGTCCGGGACCTTCCTGGCTTCTCGGATGGGCCAATCCGAACACGAGCAGGACCTGAGCACGTGACCCTCGATCTCCAATGGGAGATCACTCCACGGGCATGCTCAGTGGCCCGACATGAGGACTTAGTCCCTGGAGAATCTCGCTGCTGAGCAGCATGCATTGTCATAGCTGTGTGAGGTGGCAGCAGCAAGCAAACCCATGGAGTTGGCCTGGGCAGAGTGCCGGGACCGATGAATCTGCTGAGCAGGCTCCACTGCAGCTGAAGAAGAATGGGAGACCACTGGGTGCAAGGCTCTGGATTCCTGCTATGCAGTGGCAGGAACCTGATGCCTAACAATCCATATATCTATCTATCTATGAGAGGGGCTGCATTATACCATATGAGGAGGCTGCATTATACTGTTTGAGGGGGCTGCTTTATATTCTATGAGGGAGGCTACCCCAACTCCTGGTACATAATTAAGATTTGTACTACCTTATATTATACCCGGATATTAGTGCGTTTTACCGCACAATTGGTGGTCTTATATTTATCTCTATGCAGCTACATAGTGGGCCCCAAGAATGATTTTCTCTGGTGGGCCCAAGGTGTTCTAGTCCGACGCTGGTGTGCAACATCTTGCAAAGCTTCAGGGGCCCTGGGAATGGACTGAGATACCAACGCTACTGTGAGTGTTAACCTCTTCTGTGCACATGCTAGGGTTTAGGATAGGCTGCAATAGATAGAGCATGGCAGTCGTGTGGCCTGGTTAGAAAAGGCCAGATAGGTTATAGTTAGTGTAGCACCATACATTACTTTACTGTGTTGCCTTGCCAGTTGGATAAATACACCGAGCTGTTATAGTTGGTGCTCCGCGCTGTTTGACAGCCCAGCTAAAGAATATTATCCCTGTAAATTGTCTGTTTCCATAGCATACCCCTGTTTCTACAATTTCCTATACACTGCATTCCTTGCCTGTAAATAAATTACCCCTTTGTTGCTTGCACCTCATCTTGTGTACCATAGTCTCCCTGCATTGTGGTGGTCCCCCCGGCCATCGCTTCACTTGTACAGAACAATAAAGAAATACCTACCATTTGAGTGCGGCTGATTCTATTTTGTGTATCTGCCATTGTGGGCGGGAAGGAACTGTCCAGCAAGGAAGGGTCCAAAGACAGCTCAGCAGGGACACAGTCAGTATGCAAGTCAGGATGCTGAGGGATGAATGAGGTGGAGAGAGCAGTCATTGGAGAGGGAGTCAACCTTCTCCTTGTTCTCCTGTCGCCTTCCTGCAAGTCTCCCTCGTTCCCGCGCTCAGTTCCTTTTATCTCCCCCCTCGCCCCCTGCTGTCCAGTGCTAAGGTCCTCCCCTCCCAGAAGAACCTTCCCCCAGCAACAGTGGTGACAGTCCTGATAGTTCCAGCCCCAAAGTGCATCGGGAACCGCTGACTCTGATCTTCTTACATCCCCCCTCTCTTTTCATTCACCATTCCATGGGCGAGGCATCTTGAGAAACATCAGAGCGCTGCTTGTCTGTCTTAGCGGCTTGTTGCCAAATAAACTGATCCTGGTTGTAACGATTGGGTGGTTGTTCAGCCGTTGTACGTTCGGAGCGACGTAGATTGGAAGGAATAGTGGAGTCTTCCAGGGCACCATCAGGGCATGACAGCCCTTACCACTGTATGGGGCCCAGTGAACAGCAGTACAGAAGGGGGGCCCGCATGTCAGGGGCCCCACTCCTGTGCTTCTAGTCATCGGGCCCTAAGTGCTGTGCTCTGCGGCCGGGCCCTAAGTGCTGTGCGCTGTGGCCGGGCCTGCGGCGCGCCGCGCACACATCAGAAGAGCCGCAACAGCGACCGATATCAGATGAGAGTTGCGCTGAAGTGGAAGAGGTGAAGGACCTGTGGTGACGTCCTCAGCTCCGCCCCCTGATCACATGATGATGACATCACCACAGGTCCTTCAGCTCACAGCAGCAACTGCATCTTCACTGCAGGAGCGCGGCCAGGTAAGAATAAAGTTGTTTTTTTTTATTTAATTATTAAACGCGTCCAATATGTTTCCCTGGCAGAATGGAGACACATGGACCATGTTTCTCCATCCTGCCAGGGCAGATTGAAGGCACATGGGCAGATTGGAGTGTGACACTGGGGGCAGGATGGAGACGGGGCATGATTGGAGACACGGGGCAGGATTGGAGATACAGGGGGCAGAATGGAGACACGGGGCAGAATGGAGATGCGGGGCATGATTAGAGACACGGGGCAGAATGGAGTTATGGGGCATGATTGGAGACACAGGGGCAGGGTGAAAGACATGGGGGCATGATTGTAGATGCATGGCATGATTGAAGAAATGGGGCAGAATGGAGACACGGGGCAGAATGGAGATATGGGGCATGACTGGAGACACAGGGCAGAATAGAGATCTGGGGCATGATTGGAGACACGGGGCAGAATGGAGATACAGGGCATGATTGGAGACACGGGGCATGATTGGCGACACAGGGGGCAGGATGAGAGACATGGGGGCATGATTGGAGACACGGGGCATTATTGGAGACACAGGGGGCATGATTGGAGACACTGGGGGCAGGACTGAAGACAGATGGGGCAGGACTGAAGACAGATGGGGCAGGGTTGGAGACAGATTGTGCAGGATCATGGGGCAGGATGGATACGATGGAGACAGATGGGCAAGATGGGGAGATCATATGGGGCAGAATGGATACACATGAGGGCAGGATGAGAGAACATATGGCTGAAGTCAGGAATGAGACACACGGGGGCCAGGATGAAGGATATTATTTCCATAGGGGCTAATTAAGTGATATTATTACTGCAAAGATGTATTTATTTTATTTTTTGAGTATACTGTTTTAAATGGGGGGGGGTGCTGTTACTATGTAGAGTGATACTATGTTGCCTTTTTTTCTTCATGTGATGTAATTTAGAAGTTGGGAAAAAAATAAGAAATGTGTTCTGCAAGTGGAGCTCTAGATAACTGTGCTATTTCCTGCAGAGACAAGTCCTGGCTGGAAGACGTGATGGCGATCTGTGCTGGATGAAAGATGAAAAGCAAAGATGAAGGACTTCACCTAGAGACATCACTGATGAGTTAGTGTGTTACCTATACACTGACACTACACACAGAGCTCCTGTGTATAATGTCATTGATCACTGTATTACCTGTACACATACACTGCATACTAAGTACAGATCTCCTGTGTATAATGGCACTTATGGTTGGCACTTATAGTGACATTAGTATTGGTTTTTTTTATTACTGATCAGTATTGTAGTATTCATTCACTATGTGATGGTAATGTGTGGTCTGGACATGGTGTAGCGGTATTTGTTCCTTGTATGTGGTATCATTTGGTCACTATGTGGTGGTAATATGTGGTCTGGTCATGGTGTGGCGGTATTTGTTCCTTGTATGTGGTATTATTCGGTCACTGTGGTGGTAATATGTGGTCTGTACATAGTGCGGTGGTATTTGTTCCTTGTATGTGGTATTATTCGGTCACTGTGGTGGTAATATGTGATCTGGTCATGGTGTTGCGTTTTTTTTTCTTTGTATGTGATTTTATTTTGTCACTGTGGTGGTAATATGTGGTCTGGTCATGGTGTAGCGGTATTTGTTCCTTGTATGTGGTATTATTCATCACTGTGGTGGTAATATGTGGTCCGGACATGGTGTAGCGGCATTTGCTCGATGTATGTGATATTATTGGTCATTTTAAATATTGAAAAATAAATAAAAAGATATCTAAAGTGTATTGCATATTTTAACAATTATTTAATAGGTTACAGTACAGTAGAGCTCGGCCAAAAGTGTCTACCTTGCTATGGTGGCGGCTTAAAAAATCTTTTGGCCAAAACAAATGCTGCTAGCTATATGTGTGATCTGGAGATGGGAACTGTTAATGTGTGATAGGTGAGAAGTAGAGTTTTCCCAAGAGAGAGCGGTGGGATTGTGGACAGTTCGAGGGGTGGAGGGCAGGGCTGGGGTGGAGCCTGGGTGGAGTCTCAAGGGGGCCCCGAAAATTTTGCCAGTATAGGGCCCCGAAATTCCTAGTGGCAGCCCTGGAGTCTTCTAGTGGAGGCAAAGTTGGATCAGTACCTGCTGCAACGTTTTCTTCTGTGGTCTCAGGGCCCTGACCCACAGATGCATTCTCAGATGGCGGCTCAGGACTTTCTTCCTCTTCTACGATTATGGGAAGCACCTCTTCAAGAACCTCAGATGTTTCTTCTCCTTGCATGGGGTCCTCTGAGAGGCATGGCCGGAGAATACTTCTATGTATCACTCTAGTGGGCGCATTCTTTTCTCCTTCTGGACAAATCTCATACACGGGTCCTTCTGCACCGACCCGACGCTTCACTCTGTATGGCCTACTCTCCTACCGATTTTCCAGCTTGTCACATGGACGTTTCTCCCGCACCAACACTCGATCACCAATCTGAAGATCTGTCCCCCGCAGAGGGAGCTTCTCAGGGTGTTCCAGCTCTAGGAGCTGAGTCTGTACTAGACGATGTAAGGTCTGCAAACGGTGGCGATGTTCTCGGACCAAAGTAGACACCCCTGTCTGTGGGTAGTCCTCCCCTGGATCCAGCTCCAGTTCCATGACTTCTTTCACCGTTCGGCCAAACAGCAAGGAGTAAGGCGTGTAACCAGTGGTTTGATGGACTTGATTGTTGTAGATCCACACGAGTTCAACCACATACTCCGGCCACCTAGCCTTCCTATCATCTTCCAGGGTTCTTAGCATCTCGATTAAAGTACGGTTAAACTGCTCACAGGCCCCGTTTCCTTGAGGGTGGTACGGTGTGGTATGCGACCTGTCGAACTGATAGATCCGCTGTAACTCATCCATTACTTTTACCAAGAAACAGGCTCCTTGATCAGAATGGATCCGCTGCGGGCACCCATAGACTTTGTCAGTAGCAAATTTGGTAAATTTTACCAATTTGCTACTGACGATTTTGATTGATATTGGTACAATAGACCCCTGCTTTTCTGCACCCATAGACTTTGAATGAAATTTTTACAGATGGCATATGCAGCAGACTCAGCCGTTTGGTCCCGGGTGGGCGTCACCACCGCAAACTTCGTGAAATGATCTACCATCACTAGACAAGTAGTCGTATCCTTGATGTGCCAGCTGGATGGTCAAATATTCGATGGTCAACAGCTCCAGAGGGGCTGAGGTCACGATCATTTGGGTAGGAGCTCTTTGTTCTGGGAATTTGGCCAACTCACAGGCCTGGCAGAGTCTACAAGCCTCCTCAACCACTGCTCTTAGCTGAGGGTGGTAGACAAACCGCTGTAGCCACTGGAAAGTTTTTTCAAGACCAAAGTGAGCCCCCGTTCCGTGAGCTTCAGTCGTCATGGTAGACTGCACCGTCTCTGGAATCACCACCTGCCAGGAGGCTCCCAACTCCTTTTGTTGTTGAACATTGCAATATAACAGCCCATTTCTCATCTGGAGGTGCTCCCACTGCCAGAGTATCTTCCGTGCTTCTGGAGTCAGAGTACTCCGCTGTTCCTGACTAGGCAGCTTCTTCAGTGTCACCCATTGACTAAACAGAGCAAGTTCAATATCTTCCTGCTGCAACCAGACCCACTCAACCCGTGATCTCCCAACACTCCTTCTTGATGGGGGGCCGTATCTGATCCAGCGTGGCCGTCACCGTCCCAGCCGTCTTCCGGAAATGGGGGACCTCCTCCCCCTCCAGCATATCATTTTTACTCTTTCCAGGCGGCGCATGTCTTGCTCTAAATAGGGCGTCGGCGTGGGTGTTCTCTGCCCCCTTCTGTAAGCGATTCTGTACCAAAACTTCGCCATCCGGGCTACCCAGCTGTAACAACCCTGCTGGCATCACTGCATGGCCTCCCATCCCCCGCACACCAACTTACTTTCTGCTTCAAGCCATGCTGTGAATTCTGTCTGTTGCCAGCTCTGTGCCTCTGCTCTCCATGTTTCCAGACTGTGTGTATAGGGGGGCGGTGCCTGAACTCTCTGGTTCTTATGCAGTCAGGGTGCACCTGTGTAATCTGTCCCTGACCAATCACCTGGAGCCCTTGACTATTTAGTTTCGCCACTCCCACTGAAACATTGCCTGTGCAATGTCTAAACTCAGTTAGCTCCTTGCTGCTGAGCTAGCCAGGCCCTGTCCTATGTCTTGCCTTCTCTGAAGGCTCTTAGTCTGTATTCCTGTGTCTCGGTACCTTGCCTAGCATTTCTCTGTCTGCCTGCCAGGAGGCTGAATATCCTGGTCCTTGTGTCTTTGTCCCTGTCTCTCTGTCTGAACTCAGTCTTACCCTTGTCTATCAGTCTCCCTTTCTCCTTGTCCGTGGCTCCCTTCCTTGCTGTGTCTTTCCTTGTGTCCTCCCTGTCTGTGCATCTGCACTCTCGCAGCTTTATCTGTGCGTCTGCACTCTCGCAGCTTTATCTGTGCATCTGCACTCTCGCAGCTTTATCTGTGCATCTGCACTCTCGCAGCTTTATCTGTGCATCTGCACTCTCGCAGCTTTATCTGTGCATCTGCACTCTCGCAGCTTTATCTGTGCATCTGCACTCTCGCAGCTTTATCTGTGCATCTGCACTCTCGCAGCTTTATCTGTGCATCTGCACTCGCGCCGCTCAGCCTGCTCGGCTCTCTAGCCACTCTGCCTGCTCGGCTCTCTAGCCGCTCTGTCTGCCCGGCTCCTTAGCCGCTCTGCCTGCACGGCTCCTTCTGCCTCTGCAGTACCTCTTGCTACAGCTTCTCTCCACAGACCTTGTGGTTCAGCTTTGCTCCACTCCTGCTGCCACTGCAGAACCTCTTTCTGCAGCTTCTCTTTGCACTTCTGCCTTCACCTGCACCCCCTGTGTGAACAGGTCCAAACCTGTTCCTTATTTCACGCCTGCCTGCCTGCATCCATACCTGCACCTCCTGTGTGAACAGGTCCAAACCTGTTCCTTCATATTCCACTCCTGCCTGCCTGCATCCATACCTGCACCTGCTGTGTGAACAGGTCCCTACCTGTTCCTTCTCAAGCCGTGCCCGCCTGTCCTGTGTCTCAAGCCGTGCCCGCCTGTCCTGTGTCTCAAGCCGTGCCCGCCTGTCCTGTGTCTCAAGCCGTGCCCGCCTGTCCTGTGTCTCAAGCCGTGCCTGCTTGCCCTGTCCAGTCTGCCTGTCAGTCACATCTCTCCAAGTGACTTGTCTCCAAGTGGGATCAGCAGCCACAGCCAGACACCACCCTGGAGTGGCACCCGACAGCTATCTGCCGCACAAGCCTGACCTCACCATCAGAGGCTCCAGTGAAGACCAAGGTAGCTGTCGCAGTCACGCCCCTTCCAGGGTAGTCTGGTCTGTGGCACAGTGGGGCCACAACCCCCGGCTCACGCCATTCAGCCAAGGCGCGGGCGTGACAGTTTGCACAGGCCATGGTCCCCGCTGAGACCAATGTCCTTCCGCTCGCAGAGCATCATGAACTCTCTCCCTGCCAGTGTGAGCCACTGGAAGAGTTTGTTCCGCCTTGTGTGGTTCCAATTGTGGAGACTTCTGAACCACTCATAGTCTCCAAGGCCATCTATGAGCAGCTCCTGGCCTACGAAGAGCACGACCCAGCAGATCCGCCTAGGTTCTATGGGGACCCCAAAGAGTGCCAAGGGTTCCTGAAAAAGTGCCTGCACTACATCCTGCAGAATGCAGTTTGTTTCCCCTCTGACCGGGTCAAGGTGGCATATATCATGTCCTAGCTAGCTGGTGATGCCTTGAATTGGATCTGTCCCCTTTGGGAAGCAGGGGACCCTGTCGTCATGAGCCTGGGGGCCTTCCTGGTGGCCTTCCGTAAAGTTTTCAACATGCCTCGTCCAGCTGCTCGAGATGTCTTCTCCTTCAAGCTTCCAGATACAGACCAGACAAGAGGAACCTATGGGTGAATCCTCTCATCCGTCTGTGACCGTCCCTGACACTCCTGTTCCTCAGCCTGCTAAGGCGGCCTCCCGTGTAAGGTCCAAGAGGTCTAAGAAAAAGTGGCTGGCAAGCTTACAGCCGCAATCTGGTCTCGTGAAGGAAGATCCCGACGGTCTCTGTCCTGTGAAGCCAATGACTGTTTCTCTGCCTTCTGGGAGCTTTGGTGTGTATAAACCGCCAGCCATACGGAGTCAGTGTGTCGTCTCTGTCATACAGCTCCCGAAGCCGACGTGGGCGTTGTCTCGAGGTGGCCGAGCCCTGTTGGAAAACAGTCTAGTCCTACAAGGACAACTACAGCTCCAGGTTGGAGCTTTATACATGAAGTTCATCTTCCATGTGTTGACTGGTATGCCCATGGGTCATTCTGAACCAGAGATCCTGGTGCCCATTTATGTTTGGAGACCCAGCAAGGCACCACACTTGAAACAACCAAGTGACAAGAGGTGTCTGGTTCCCTTGTGTCGCATTCAGTCAGCAAGGTCGTCTTCTTCGTCTGGTTTGCTAGTCGCCGAGTCAAGGTGTGAGGATGCCTCTGAAGAGGGGGAGGCGGTTTCAGTCTCCTCACACGTCCCCAGCGACTATACCAGTGTCCTGCTCCCAAGAGCACCCCTGCCTCTTGATTGTCTTCCCCAGGATAAAGGGCTGAAGCTGGATCCTGAGTGTATGCCTTCAGCTCCCCTGTGGCCCAGGGGTGAAGGTCCCAAGACAGAGCTTCACCCATCCTCTAACCAGGAAGATGTGGTCCAGTTTTTTCAGGGTAACAGGCTGAAGTGGCTCCCTGTATGTATGCCTCCAGCTTCCATTTGGCAGGTGGGTGAAGATGTTGGAGCAGTGACCTACCTATCTCCATTTCTCACCAACCGGGAGGAGGAGGTCCAATTTTTCTGGCACATCGGGCGGAAGTCGGACTCGGTGATGGTGTGTTCTGTTTCTAGCTGGCCGGCTGATGTAGGGGTCAAGCCTGAAGCTTCCAGGTCCCTGCTCTCTGCCAATCAGGAGGAAGAAGTCTTTGTACCCTCTGTGCTGGAAACTGACTCCCTTAGGCACCAAGAAACCGGGCAATCTGCGATTCCTGATGGCACACATACTCCACCCTACCTGATGGATGTCGTGTCAACCTGGACTGTGTGTGGTCCCGTACTCCTTCTTGTGGTCATTCTGGCAGGCTTGAGGAAGAGGGGCCGTAAAGGGGGGGTACTGTAACAACCCTGCTGGCATCACTGCATGGCCTCCCATCCCCCGCACACCAACTTACTTTCTGCTTCAAGCCATGCTGTGAATTCTGTCTGTTGCCAGCTCTGTGTCTCTGCTCTCCATGTTTCCAGACTGTGTGTATAGGGGGGCGGCGCCTGAACTCTCTGGTTCTTATGCAGTCAGGGTGCACCTGTGTAATCTGTCCCTGACCAATCACCTGGAGCCCTTGACTATTTAGTTTCGCCACTCCCACTGAAACATTGCCTGTGCAATGTCTAAACTCAGTTAGCTCCTTGCTGCTGAGCTAGCCAGGCCCTGTCCTATGTCTTGCCTTCTCTGAAGGCTCTTAGTCTGTATTCCTGTGTCTCGGTACCTTGCCTAGCATTTCTCTGTCCGCCTGCCAGGAGGCAGAATATCCTGGTCCTTGAGTCTTGCTCCCAGTGCCTTGTCTGTTCTCTGCCCGCCTGCCAGGAGGCTGAATATCCTGGTCCTTCTGTCTTTGTCCCTGTCTCTCTGTCTGAACTCAGTCTTACCTTTGTCTATCAGTCTCCCTTTCTCCTTGTCCGTGGCTCCCTTCCTTGCTGTGTCTTTCCTTGTGTCCTGTCTGTGCATCTGCACTCTCGCAGCTTTATCTGTGCGTCTGCACTCTCGCAGCTTTATCTGTGCATCTGCACTCTCGCAGCTTTATCTGTGCATCTGCACTCTCGCAGCTTTATCTGTGCGTCTGCAATCTAGCCGCTCTGCCTGCTCGGCTCTCTAGCCGCTCTGCCTGCTCGGCTCTCTAGCCGCTCTGTCTGCCCGGCTCTCTAGCCGCTCCTCTGTCTGCCCGGCTCTCTAGCCGCTCCTCTGTCTGCCCGGCTCTCTAGCCGCTCCTCTGTCTGCCCGGCTCTCTAGCCGCTCCTCTGTCTGCCCGGCTCTCTAGCCGCTCTGCCTGCCCGGCTCTCTAGCCGCTCTGCCTGCCCGGCTCTCTAGCCGCTCTGTCTGCCCGGCTCCTTAGCCGCTCTGCCTGCACGGCTCCTTCTGCCTCTGCAGTACCTCTTGCTGCAGCTTCTCTCCACAGACCTTGTGGTTCAGCTTTGCTCCACTCCTGCTGCCACTGCAGAACCTCTTTCTGCAGCTTCTCTTTGCACTTCTGCCTTCACCTGCACCCCCTGTGTGAACAGGTCCAAACCTGTTCCTTATTTCACGCCTGCCTGCCTGCATCCATACCTGCACCTCCTGTGTGAACAGGTCCAAACCTGTTCTTTCATATTCCACTCCTGCCTACCTGCATCCATACCTGCACTTGCTGTGTGAACAGGTCCCTACCTGTTCCTTCTCAAGCCGTGCCCGCCTGTCCTGTGTCTCAAGTCGTGCCCGCCTGTCCTGTGTCTCAAGCCGTGCCCGCCTGTCCTGTGTCTCAAGCCGTGCCTGCTTGCCCTGTATCTGTCGTGCCTTCTTGCCCTGTGTCTCAGTCTGCCTGTCAGTCACATCTGTCCAAGTGACTTGTCTCCAAGTGGGATCAGCAGCCACAGCCAGACACCACCCTGGAGTGGCACCTGACAGCTATCTGCCGCACAAGCCTGACCTCACCATCAGAGGCTCCAGTGAAGACCAAGGTAGCTGTCGCAGTCACGCCCCTTCCAGGGTAGTCTGGTCTGTGGCACAGTGGGGCCACAACCCCCGGCTCACGCCATTCAGCCAAGGCGCGGGCGTGACACCAGCGCTGTTCCAGGGCCCCTAATTTGGCATTCTCCAGATGCGCTAACGGGTTGTTATCAGTGCGCACCAGCACTTCTAAGCCGGACAGGTATTCTGCGAATTTCTCCATCATGCCCCACACCAACATTAGCAATTTCAGCTTATCTTCCACTGTGGGTGGAAAGGAACTGTCCAGCAAGGAAGGGTCCAAAGACAGCTCAGCAGGGACACAGTATGCAAGTCAGGATGCTGAGGGATGGATGATGTGGAGTTAGCAGCCGGAGCAGTAGGGAGGAAGTCAACCTTCTCCTTGTTCTCTTGTCGCCTTCCCGCCAAGTCTCCTTCATTCCTGTGCTCAGTCCCTTTTATCTCCCCCATGCCCCCTGCTGTCCAGTGCCAAGGTCATCCCCTCCCAGAAGAACCTTCCCCCAGCAAGTGGTGACAGTCCCGATAATTCCGGCCCCAAAGTGCACTGGGAACCGCTGACTCTGTCTCGACTTATCATCTTACATCTACATAGGGGATTTACAGTCGTCTTGTTAAGTATGTAAGCTGCTGTGCTGCATCGCCATTAGGCCATCCCTGGCATTCATTTGATTGATCCAGTTTTCCAGGTAAATGCTCGGTAGCAGCACTAGATGGCAGTGCATTTAGGTAAATTATAGTAACGTAGTCAACGTTTCCATGCCTACTGAATGACGCAGCACAGTGGTCCTGGTCAGTTCTGATCGGGCGTGTGTGAATGAAACAGTCACATTTTGTTGGTTGGTGGAAGTGTAACCAGTCTGAGTTTAAGGCCCGGGTCACACTTGCGATTGTGATGCGAGAAATTTGCATCAATACCGGGCACTGCTGCTGGCACTCGGGACCGGAGTGTGCGGCTGCATAGAAAGACATGCAGCCGCACACACTGGTCCCGAGTGCCAGAGGCAGTGCCGGGTATATCTGATGCAAGAGACGCGCATCACACTTGCAAGTTTGAGTCTAACTGCATTAGAATGCTTGGCACTGATACAGTTATAAGTGGCAGTTATTGTGGAACTCACCGTGTGAGTGGATCCGGTAGATGCACTACTGCTGGGGCCTTTTTCTGGACCGGGGGCCCTTGACAATTGCCCAGTTACTTCTCTCCTTCCCCGATGCCGTCCCTGATATATGGTGTATGGCGTTATCATTTGAGCATTGCCTTGCAATGTTATTTCAATATTGTTTGGTGCTGTGTACAGCTATGTGCAAACTACATCTTTTTCTGGCAGATTCTGAGGGAGAAGCCACTGGTAAAACCATAGAAAAATGTTCAAAAGAAGAGAAATGAGCAAGTCTGTGTAAAAACTACTTGCCGTGCAAATGTTCAGGCTTTTCAAGGTCTTTTAAGTACTTCAAGTTTGTAAAAATACCAATTGGTAAAAAAAAGTAACATGCCCATTCTTTTTGCGCCTTTTACTTAGAAGACGCTCTGTACTTTTACAAGTCAATAGGGATACCAAAAAGAGGCCTAGGCATTTTTTGTTTTATTTTGCTTCCTCAAGCATTTAATGTGTGAAATACTGGTTAGATTTGCCTGAGTAGAAGTTGTCCACTACTTGTCATACCCCTCGCTTGGCCGCGATAAAATAATAAACCTTATACTCACCTCCTGTGCTGGCGCCATTCTCACGTTCTCTGCACTTGCTCTCCCCGGGGCCCTCGTGTGCTGTTGACACGTGATGCCGGCACCAAATCAGCACTGGCGTCACTCTCCCTGCCTTCAGACATTTTGAGCATGAAGAGGACGTCAGAGATCAGCTGCAGCTGGACTTCCTATGTTCAAAATGTACGAAGGCTGACAGTGACCCCAGCGTTGATTGGGCGCCGGCATCACGTGTCACAATACCGCAAGAGAGTCCTGGCGACTGCCAATACTGTGGGAACAGTGCCGCCAAGGGAGGGAGGGGAGTATAAGCTTTATGCTATTGGGGCCAAAAATTTTGATCCTGGCAGTGGACAACCCCTTTAAGTCCACGTTCAGTATTTTACCTCAGTATCAGTAAGCCGAATCCAGGAGTGAAACAGTCAGGAAAAGTGGAATAGAAACACGTCACCACTTCTTGCGTTTTTCACCCACTTCTGGTTTTGGCTTACAAATACTGAGGTAAACTGAATACTGAATGTGTGAAGGCGGCCTCAAGTGGTGGTGTGCACCTAGTCTGAGGCAGTTATGTGATGCCTGCATGTCTGCACCATTACTTAGGTGGTGTTTGGCAGTCACAAGCAGGTATGTGTACTTAGCCCTTATAGCCTGCTGCTGCAATCATATATTTCCACGTTCATTTATGAAGACAGCAGGCTATGAAACATCCAGCTTCCACTATGAGGAGCTATGAGGCTGCCCGTGTCCATTACAATGCGGTGTCACGGGTCAGTTAGCTTTCTGCTTGCACACAGAGCCATCACACCGTGTCATGAGGTAAATCACGCCGCCTCTCATTGTCTAGCAGGAGTTTCCTCATGTCACAGTCGGAGCCTCGGAGGTCACGTGACAAGCCATCCGGGAGACAGGAAGAAGCTGCACTACCCCGAGGGGCTGCGGACGCCGGTGGACAATATGCTGCTCCCTCTGCTGGCTGCTCTGCTTCTCGTCCCCGCTCAGCTGGGGGCTGCTCGTGCCACCTATGAGCCCACCTGGGAGTCGCTGGACGCCAGGCCGATCCCTGACTGGTTTGATGAGGTGAAATTCGGTATCTTCATCCACTGGGGAGTATTCTCCGTCCCCAGCTTCGGCAGCGAGTGGTTCTGGTGAGCCGGGAGTGAGGGTGAAGAGGGCAGGAGTAGGTGTAATAATCAGTGACAACCTTCATTATATGGAGCAGACCTGAGCCCAGTACTAATGTGGGATAGTGAAGCTTGCATGCTCTTGGGGTTATTCATTTTAAAATAAAATTCCCTCTATACTTTGATACTCTATACCTCTCAAACATGGAAAAGTCATCCATCGGACTGGGCAGTATGCATGCCATGTTGGGGAGACGTGCCTACATTCCCCCCGGTCTTTGTGTGCTGGTGCGTCTTCCAGTCACCACTGCTCAGTGTGAATGTGCTGTGGATAGAGCGCGGTAGTCTAAGGCCTCTTTCACACATCAGGTTTTCGGCGTCAGGCGCGATCCGGCGCTTTTGACTAAAACCGGATCCGGCGAAATGCAATGCCGGATCCGGTTTCCCCCCCATTGACTTGCATTAGAGCCGGATCGAGCCGGATGGCCATGCGTTTCATCCGATTTTCGCCGGATCCGGCAATGTGACGCGATCCGGCGTCTGGAAAAAACGGCTACTGTAACGTTTTTTGTCTCCGGCGAAAAAGCCGGACACGCCGGATCCGGCGTGTCCGGCTTTTTCATACAATGAAAGCCTATGAGCGCCGCAATGCGCCTGATCCGGCGGCCGGATCCGGTTTCTTTGGTCTGAGCATGCTCAGTAGCTCTGCCCACAGGACATATATAAAAGCAAGACAATGGGACCCTCAGCCACACCCAACATGCCACCCAAGCCAAGAACCAGGAGCAGGAGAAGGCAGCAGACATCTGCAGCAGCAGCACCATCAGCACCACCCCAAATGGAGCAGCATGCTGAACAATGGGAGGGGAGTCCAGCAGCAGATGAGAGACGGTAATTATCAAATCCCCCATTCCTCCAAACTAGGGCTATGGAATATCAAGATATTCATTGGCCCTTTGTTTCTCTTTATTCAACAGCCGCCCAATAGATGCAGCAGCAGCAGCAGCAGCAGCAATGGCAGCAGCAGAAACACCACCCACAGCCATGGAGTCTGGCCATGAGGAAGACAGCACATCTTCTGGGAGCCCTCCCTCGCATCGTCAGCGTTTGACGGTAAGTTTTTATTTCCAAAATCCATCATCTCTGTAATATATGTGTATTCATTGCCTTTTATTTCAAAACAGGAATCACAAGATGAAGAGGAGCTCCCAGAAGAAGAAGGAAGGGGTGGACAGACACTTGGAGTGGGCTCACAATTGGTAAGTTTTTTGCATCAAACGCAGAAACACAACATCACACTACACACAACACATAGAAAACAATGTTCTGCAGACCACACACAGCAAACAAATGCCTACATCCAAAGACATAACATTTTTTGTTTTCTTCTCTAGTCTTCCCAATCTGGTGCTCGGCCAAGAGGTCCTCGCAGTGCCTCCCAGGGTCGTCGGCGACAGCAACGCGGCGGTCACCAGCGTGTAAGTATAAATATTTTTGCTTTGTTTTTTTTTGCACTTTTTATTTCATTTCTTTTGTGGAGGCTAATTATGTTATTTTTGTCTTTTTCTTTAACAGCCTTCACAGCATGCTCCCGACTCTGACGGTGAGGATGGAGGGATTGATGTGGACCGCCTCATCGATCTCGTCAGAGAAAGGGAGCCGCTCTGGAATATGGCTGACCGCCGCCACGCTGACCTGATCGTTACCCGACGACTCTGGGAGGAAATCTGTTCGCTCCTTGTGGACCGCTGGGAGGACCTCGAAGCTCGGGCCCAGATTAAAGAGCGTAAGTATATACAGTACCGGTTGCTTGATTTAAACCAGTGTTTCCCGAACTCCAGTCCTCATGGTCCCCACGGATCATGTGTTCAGGATTTCTATTTACTTTGGAAATCCTGAAAACATGACCCCTGGGGACCATGAGGACTGGAGTTTGGGAAACACTGATGTTGTATACTAACCACTTTGTCCTTTCTCGTTTCAGGGGAGAGAATTGTGAAGCGGTGGCGGTCTGTGAGGGATCGTTTCAAGAAGGAGTTCAATAAAGAGATGCGGGCCCCGAGTGGATCTGGAGGACGCAGGAGCAAGTACAAGTACGCACGAGCCCTGTCGTTCCTCCGGGAGACAATGCTCACCAGAAGGTAAATATTACACACCACATGTGACAAAAAAATGTTTAGATGTAACTTTTTTTTTTTCAGCCAGGGCCATACCATGTCACTATTTTAATTGTTTTTTTTTCTCTTTATTCCACAGCACGGTGAGCAGCACTCGGGAGCCTGCACGATTGGACCCTTCTGAGGCGATCCCTGAGGAGACCGGCACCGAGGGACACTTCGACCGCCCCGGTACATCTGCACCTTCCCAGCCTTCCCACACATTCGACCCATCTGTCCCATCCACCAGCACAGGAGCATCGTGGCCGCCTACATTACATGAAGCTGCTGGTGAGGAGATCGCTTTCCCTTTACCCCACCCTTCTGCCCCTGCCACCTCTAGTACACCTGCGGGTAACTGGGCGGCAGCGGCAGAGGGGTCAGGAAAAGACTTATGCGCCAGAGTTCTTGCATCTGAATGCATCTTTCCAGAACTGTCTAAAAGTCTTGTCAGAGCAAATCTCCGCAGGCTATCAGCAGATCAACTCCAGCATTCTGGAGGTGAAGACACTTCTGCAAACCATGCATTCAGAAGCAAGATCTTCGCCAAACCACACCTTTTTCAGGTCTGTTGTGGAGCGCATGGAAACGCTCTCTCCTGCCCAGCAGATGCATGTAATGCATTCATGCCACGCTGCTCTCCAGCAAGTTACCTCCCAACCTCCTCCTCCCACCACAGTAGTTCCTCCACCTGCACCCCCTCCAGCCACTTTCCATCCTCCCCCTCCTATTACATCTACACCCCCTCCAGCCACTTTCCATCCTCCCCCTCCTATTACATCTACACCCCCTCCAGCCACTTTCCATCCTCCCCCTCCTATTACATACCATCCACCTCCCCAGCACCAGCAACCTCCCCAGCACCAGCAACCTCCCCAGTACCAGCAACCTCCCCAGCACCAGCAACCTCCCCAGTACCAGCAACCTCCCCAGTACCAGCAACCTCCCCAGTACCTGCAACCTCCCCAGTACCTGCAAACTCCCCAGTACCAGCAACCTCCCCAGTACCAGACATCTCCCCACTTCCAGCAACCTGCCCCGTACCAGACATCTCCCCACTTCCAGCAACCTGCCCCGTACCAGACATCTCCCCACTTCCAGCAACCTGCCCCGTACCAAACTCCTTCCCCATGCAACTTGCCATCAACATCATCTGCTCCTACAGTCCCTGCCCAACCCTCCACTCCACCACCCACCACCTCTTCTGCTTCCCACATGTCCACCCATTCTGTAGTTTTTTCCACACCTTCACCTCTAACTGTTCCTTCCCCACCACAATCCCAGTCCTCTCTCCACACTCCCAGTGTCGAAGTGTCCCGCAGCCCCTCCAGCAGTATTTCCACCACACACTACACAGAGTTATAATGTGTGTATTTAAATAAAAATGACCAGTTTTATGGTTTCAAAGCTTTATTAAACAAGTTTATTAAAATTTTAAAAAAGTTTACTAAAAAAAACATTTTTCAATAAAAGTTAAATTATTTTACACTGGTTGTCTGTCATTTCTTTCTGTGGCGAAAAAGGTTAAATACAGGGTATTTAAAAGGTGAAATGGTATTCAAAACTAGGTATATAACTGTGGGTAAATTTTAGCTTTTTGCCACAGTTGTGTTCCTGGTTGTGTTTGAAGCAAAGTATTTCACCTAAAAAGTTGTGTTTATTGTTGGTGATTTCCTAACAATGTACACAACTTTTGTTAAAAGGTGAAATACTTTGCATAAAACACAACCAGGTACACACCTGTGGCCTAAAGCTAAAAATAGAGACCATGACAAGATAGCCAACTTTGGTTGGCAAAGGTATATACTGTTGGTACAGAAGGTACACAAGTTTGGTTAGGGCACAAATCTTTCACACTCTGTCATCCTGCCAGTGTACTCTGCCTTGAGGTGACATAAAGTATAGTGCAAAATTGTCCCTCATTACTGAAACCGTCACAGAACTTCTAGTGGTAATGTCATGGTAATCTTGCAAGGTGGTTTCTTCAGAGGTGTCCTCAATGGAAATGGGTTCCTTGCAGATAACAAAATTGTGGAGTACCACGCACGCTTTGATCACCTCGTCCACAGTTTCTGTCTTGAGGTTGATCGCAGTCAATAGGACCCGCCATTTGGCTGTCAGAATACCAAAGGTACATTCAACCATTCTTCTTGCTCTTGTGAGGCGGTAATTAAAAATGCGTTTTGGTCTTGTCAATCCTCTGCTAGAGTACGGTTTCAAAAGGTGTTCTGACAGCTGGAAGGCTTCATCCCCTACACAGACAAATGGCATAGGTGGACCAGATGTTTGCGGCAGCGGTCTAGGTGGTGGGAACTGGAAGGTGTTTCCATACAGTTTACGCCCCATGGCAGACAGTTTGAAAACTTGAGAGTCATTGGAGCGGCCATAGGCCCCAATATCAACCGCAATAAATTTGTATTCCGCGTCAGCGATGGCCATGAGGACAATTGAAAAATATTTCTTGTAATTGAAATATTCCGATCCCGATCCAGCTGGCTTTACAATGCGGATATGTTTCCCGTCCACAGCGCCCAAGCAGTTGGGAAACTGACATATCTGTTGAAACTTGTCAGCAATTTCAATCCACCTCTCTGTTGTGGGCTCTGGTAAAAACTCTTCAGCTAAGGAGTCCCACAGTGCACGGCATGTGTACTTCACAATTCCAGATATGGTGGAAATCCCGAGTATGTACTGGAAATGCAGTGACGAAAGGGATTCTCCAGTTGCAAGAAATCTGTGGGGAATTAAAAAACAATAAATTAGTTTTAAATCACAGCATTACATACCAAAACTGAGCTATAACACTTGGAGATACAAACTACCACCAACAAGATTGCAGTGAAAGTGTGCTCTGATGCGATCACATCCAATAAATGTGGCTTACCTTAAAGTCACCATCAGACGCTCTGCGGGTGAAACAGAGAAGCGGCAATAGGTGTCCGCTTTTCTTATGAGGTGTGCAATGCGCTCCACCAAGTAATCAAAATTCTCCATTTTCATCCTAACATATCCAAAAAATGTATCCGGGTTTCGTCGAAGGTCCATGCAGAGTGTAGAATAGACCCCACGCGTCATTCTCTTGGCTGTGATGGGGTGGATCCACAAACGTCGTCTACGATGCCTGATGCGCTGCTGTCTCGCTCTCTCCTTCTCCAGAACAATCACCCTCAAACGATTCGCCTCCGCTATAAAATCCGCCAAATTCTTCAAAATATTTCCAATGACAACATCCATCTTCGCCAGTAACTTGCTCTTCTCTCCAACCTGCACTTTCTCCTCGACAACCTGTCAAAGAAGGGCTGTAGGAACACTCTATATATAGTTTTCCAGTAGCCAATCCCGTTCGGAAGGCCACAAGGGTCAATTTTAAAAACCGGATCCGGTGTAATCCGTCGAAAAACGGATAGAAAAACGGATGAACCGGATGAGACGGATCCGGTTTTGTCTGTCAAGAAAAAGACGGATCCGGCAGAAAACCGGATCCGTCACATCCGGTTTTACTAAACATTTGCCGGATCCGGCGTTCCGGCATGACGCCGGATCGCGCCTGACGCCGAAAACCTGATGTGTGAAAGTAGCCTAAGGCTATGTGCACACGTTGCGGATTCTGCTGCGTTTCCGCCGACAAAGTACAGTACAGTGAAACCCTATGGGGTTTCAAAACCGCTGTGCTCACGGTGCGTTTTTTATCTGCGCGGTTTTGCTGCGGTTTACAAACCGCAGCATGTCAATTGTTTGGGCGTTTTCCGCAGCGGTTTCACACCTTTACCATAGTAGAGGTGTGAAACCGCAGGGCAAAACCGCAGGATAAACCACAGGTCACTTGACCTGCGGTTTTACCTGCGGATCCGCACCGAAAAAAACGCAGATGAATCTGCAGCGTGTGCACATAGCCTTAGGGTATGTGCACACGTTGTGGATTCTGCTGTGGATTTGGCCCTGCGGATCTGCAGCAGTTTTTGCTGCGGTGTACAGTACCTTTATTTTCAATGGAAAACAAAAACCGCAGTGCACATGCTGCGGATTTTTCCACAATTTCAAATCCGCAGCATGTCACTTCTTTGTGCAGAACTTACAGCGGTTTCACACCTGCTCCATTGTCCAGGTGTCAAACCGCAGGGGAAAACTGCAGGTTAATCCACAGATAAACCGCAGGTCTTTTGACCTGCGGATTTTGCAAAATCCATGCGGAAAAATCCGCAGCAGAATCCACAACGTGTGCACACACCCTTAGGCTACTTTTACACATGCCGGGTTTTTTGCAGGCCGTTTTGCCGTGATTTTTTCACTGCCATATATACGGCCATACGGGACACGGCGCTCCGATGTATTTTTGCGGGCCATTTTTGTGGCCCCATTAGAAATCTATTGGGGCCGCAAAAGCGGCCCGCAAAAACATGGCAAGTGTAAAAGAAGCCTTAAACAGTGCTTAAAGGGATTGTCCAGGAGCAAACAATTCATGCCCTATCCATGGACTAGATCCAAAAGGAAAGGGAGACCGCACTCGATAAGCTGGTGAAGATATCGCTTGATTTATTGGCACATGCGGTACGTGTCGGCCGGGGGAGTGATATCAGGAGAGGAAAAACAGCTGACAACGGCACACCACCAGAAGTTATATGGTAACAGCGGTGCCGTCCGTGTTTTTTTCCTCATTCTTCACATGTTACTATCCATGGACTAGCTCATCAATAAAAGACCAGTGGGGGCCAACACCCGGCACCCAATCAGCAGCAGCCATATAAGCGACAGATGTGACGGAACACTTATGAGCCGTACATGGGACAATGGCGGTTACCGAATTTTGCGCTTTGTATCCCATTTACCGTATATACTCGAATATAAGTCGAGATTTTCAGCCCAAAAAATTGGGCTGAAAGTCCCCCTCTCGTCTTATATTCGAGTCATATACAAAGGGGGTCAGAGGGGGGAGGGGGGGCGGGGGTGTCAGGTCATACTTACCCGCCCTGACGCTGTCTCTTGAGCCCCCAGCTTCTCCCCGTGCTCTCTCTTCCTGCCTTCAGCGGTCATGTGGTGCCGCTCATTAAAACTCATGAATATGCGCATATTAATGAGCGGTATCACAAGACCGCTGAATGCAGGAAGAGAGAGCGCGGAGAAGCTGGGGACTCAAGCGACAGCGTCAGGACGGGTAAGTATAGCGATACTCACCTGTCCTGCGTCCATGGCTGCTTGCTGCTGTCTGTCATCGGTCAGTGACTTCAGAGGGCGCGGTGACGTGGTTAGTGCGCGCCGCGCCCCCTGCAGTCTGAACGTCACTGACTGATGACGTGCAGATAGCGGTGAGCAGCCATGGACGCAGGACAGGTGAGAATCTGACACCCAGCGACGGAGAGGTGAGTATGTCATTTTTTTTATTTTTACATGCAGCAGCAGCATGGGGGCAGCATATGAGGGAACAATCTATGGAGCTATTTATGGGGGCAGCATATGAGGGAACAATCTATGGAGCTATTTATGGGGGCAGCATATAAGGGAACAATCTATGGAGCTATTTATGGGGGCAGCATATGGGGGAACAATCTATGGAGCTATTTATGGGGGCAGCATATGAGGGAACAATCTATGGAGCTATTTATGGGGGCAGCATATAAGGGAACAATCTATGGAGCTATTTATGGGGGCAGCATATGGGGGAATAATCTATGGAGCTTCTTCTGGGGACACCATATGGGGGAATAATCTATGGAGCATTTCCCACCCTAGACTTATACTTGAGTCAATAAGTTCTCCCAGTTTTTTGTGGCAAAATTAGGGGGGTCGACTTATACTCGGATCGACTTATACTCGAGTATATACGGTAAGTGAAATGAACTTTTTTGTGTGATTATCTGGTTAATGGAGTGGTCTTTTGAATGTTGTCTATATGCTCCAATATTTGATTCACAGACAAATCAGTTCTCTTCCTTTGTACGGATGAGGGCCAAATGCCCCGAAACACATATCTGCAGAGGCAACTAAAACTTTCCCTGGGAGAAGCATTGCTTCCATAGGATAATGACTCATTTCAAATTGGACCAGACATGACCAGTTTTGGCAGCACACAAAGGCCATAGGAGTATGTGCATCGGTGCTAGGCTTTGTTTTTTTATGGTCTTTAGCAAATGGGTGTGACTCACAGGGTAATAATGCAGGGTACCCTAAAGAAATTCCCCAAAGAATCCTGTAAGCCACGTCTCGTTGGTAAAGACCATAAAAATAGCACGAAATAAATAGGATCACATCTTGGGACTGTGTGGTGGACTAGTATAAAAGCTAAAGCTGGTTTACTTGGGCAGCTAGAATAAAATAAAATCAGGTCCTCTCTTTAAGCGGATCATACTCCTGTGGGTAGGGCTGATGTTGGATGAGGGTTGGTCGAGCTGGGCAATTGCACAGTAGCAGTGACTTGCCTGCGCAGAAGCAGGATGAAGACACTACCATTAGAAGGGTGGATAAGGTACCCATAACCACGAGAGTGCATGGCACATGCGTGGGATTACAGCGCCGCAATGCACGTCACTGAGTAGTGTGACGTGCATGGGAGGGGGGTAGTATCGTGATGAAAAGAGGAGGCAGGGATTTCTTCCAGGCACCACTTGTCTTGGATCCTGGAAGAAATCATTAACATAAAAGATGAAAAGTGCATTTCTCAACATCTAGACTGCAGCTTTAAGGCATACAGGTAAGACTAGTTTAACCATTCTATTACCTGTATGACCTTAGTAATAGCTTAAAAGCATCCCGGGGGTGACAGATTCTCTTTAACCAGGATCAATGGTGGTCTCAATGCTGAGCTATATGTGAGTATCCTACAAGATGAGTTACTTCATACACTCGAGTACTATGGGCTTGAAAAGGACGACAGTTTTCCAGCAGGACAACGACCCAAAGCATACGTCAAGATTGGCGAATAAATGGTTCAGTGACAGTGAAGTAGAGGTGCTGGAAAGGCCCCCACAGTCCCCAGACATCAACCCAATCAAACACTTGAGGGTAGAATTGAAGAAAAAACTATACATACCCAAGTGAGTTGATCAGTGTGCACCAACTTTGGGAACGTGTAGAAGAGACCTGGGATCAGATTTCGGTCGAGATATGTTTGAATCTCATCGAGAGCATGCCCAGAAGGATTCAGGCAGTGTTGAAAGCCAAAGGTGGATTTGCAAAGTAATAAAAATTAAAATTTAGATTTATATGAGCAAAACAGTAACAATGCAGTAGTCTCACATTTGAAGCAGTAGTGGATGGTGAGATATGGAGCCTGGAAGTCAAAACCTCAAAATATTGTTACCATTTTGCTCGTTAGTGTAGCTACACACACATATATACACAAAAACTGATCGGGAATAAGAGAATAGCTGTACATTACAGCTGACGCACTGCAGTATCAGACCCACTGGTATTGGGTCTGATTAACCCCTTAAATACCGCTGTCAATCGCGACAGCGATAATTAAGTTGTTACAAGGGGGTCACAAGACCCCTTTAGTAACCATCGGACCCCGCGATGAGAATCGCGGGTCCCAATGGTTACCATGGTACCCGGAGGTCATGTGATGACCCCAGGGTATGGTGGCCTGTGAGATCCAGCAATAGCTGCCCAGATTTACTACTATCGTAAAGTACAATATGACAAAAGCATTCTCAGAATCAGTGGGATCAGTTGAATTGTTCCAGAGTTATAACTTCATAAATTGGCAATGGTCAGAATTGTAAAATTTGGCTTGGTCATTAAGGTCAAAATTGGCTGTCAGTAAGGGGTTAATACTAGCATATGAAATGCCCAAAGTAGTAAATTCTCACAGTAAATACACAAACTCTGAATTATAGAAGTGAGATCATGAGGTCTGCTTTCACATCGTAGAGTAATCAAAATTCACAAAATGCCTAGTTCAGTGGCAAACTCCAAATATCAAATCATCTTATGAGGAAATTAAGAAGTCATATTGCCATAAAAATAGAAATTTTATTCAATAAAATTTAAAAAGATAAAAGATACAACCAATCCGTATATGTGTTTAAAATATGGGTACAGTCAATGCAAAAAAGAACGGTCACTGGAGATATGAAAACAACCAGACTGTATGTACTAATCACAAATTAGTAAACTGTACGCAAAGTGTTCATATGCAGGCATATAGAGCAACCAGAAGGCCTACAAAAGTGCATAGTGCATATAACAACCAGTAAATATAAGAGAGTACATACTATGTCCAGTAGTAGTAGTTGCGTGATGCTTCTTCCAGGAGGGCGTGTGCAGATATTGTCTCCTAAGTGCGTATTTATACGGCGCGATTATTAATGGCGACGGCGGTATAGTAGCGGCGCTTCCGTTCACATGACCTGTCCGACGTCAGTGCGGGTCTGCGTCATGTGACATCTGGCTCCTCCTCCGTTCGACATGTCAGAGCTGGAGAGGAGATCAAGACGCCCATGGAGACGCGTTGCCGCGGCGACGTCCATAGGCAGGAAATGGGCGGGAGCGCTCCCCGCCGTGATGGATTGTCATAGACATCTGCAGGAAAGGAATGAGCGGTGAACCTTTGCTGCTGGGAAAGCTATCGTACTGGCTTGTAGGAGGCCATGACCCAGTGTGAATATAGACTAAGCATAAGTGGGGCTATGCCCATAAACAAGGTATATACATGGATTTGTAACCGGGCACAACTATATCCGCAAAAAGGAACATATGTGTGGTTAATCATGCCACACAAAGAAATAATAGTAAATAAATAATAAACAAATAAAGAAGAAGGGAAGGAATATATATATATATATATATATATATATATATATATATATAGGAAAGATGTATATCTTTGTACCGTGTTAGCCAGTGGATAGAAAAATATTCAGGATTGAGAGTCCTCAGTAGTTGATACCTTTTAATGGCTAACTGAAAAGATGGTAACACATTGCAAGCTTTCGAGACTACTCAGGTCACTTCATCAGGCTAGACTAATACAAAATCTGAAGTCACATATTTATGCACAATACAGCCTAGAAAAAATGCAATAGATAAGACAAGTGACGTGAAGCAGAACTATCAATATGGGAGAGGGAAAAACATAAATATAAACATTGGACCAGTTCATAGATAAGGAGTCCGGATGTTTTATGGTCCTCTGATTGGGGTCTAGTTTTAAAAGGAAATTCCTTAATTGATGTAAAAAGACATAAATCCATGCGACACATTCATTCCAGCACTGAGAGTGTCAAAGTTCGTCATAAATTTGTACTCCCAAACTCGTCTCTCTCTCTGAGAATTGAAGTTACCTTTCAATACCAGTAATTTCATAACCACGCTGCTGTGATCAGGGATACAGAAATGTTTTGCCACAGGTAGATCCATTCTTTTTTCTCTTATTGTGTGACGATGAGCATTCATCCTTGTTCTAAGCTTTTGCCCAGTCTCCCCCACATACAGACCCCCAGTTGGACATTTAGTACAAATAATTAAGTACACCACATTAGATGTAATGCAGGTGAAAGTACCTGGGATATTGTAGTCCTGATGTGAGTTGGGGATCTTTATCTTGTCCGTGGTCATTATAAATGGACAGGTTTTACATTTTTTCTGGTTGCAAGGAAAGGTTCCTGCAGCTGTTGGAGAGGACAGGGAGCTTCTGACAATGATGCTTCTTAAATTTGGGGGCTGCCTAAAACACAGCAGTATCCCTGATCACAGCAGCGTGGATATGAAATTACTGGTATTGAAAGGTAACTTCAATTCTCAGAGAGAGAGACGAGTTTGGGAGTACAAATTTATGACGAACTTTGACACTCTCAGTGCTGGAATGAATGTGTCGCATGGATTTATGTCTTTTTACATCAATTAAGGAATTTCCTTTTAAAACTAGACCCCAATCAGAGGACCATAAATATCCGGACTCCTTATCTATGAACTGGTCCAATGTTTATATTTATGTTTTTCCCTCTCCCATATTGATAGTTCTGCTTCACGTCACTTGTCTTATCTATTGCATTTTTTCTAGGCTGTATTGTGCATAAATATGTGACCCTTCAGATTTTGTATTAGTCTAGCCTGATGAAGAGACCTGAGTAGTCTCGAAAGCTTGCAATGTGTTACCATCTTTTCAGTTAGCCATTAAAAGGTATCAACTACTGAGGACTCTCAATCCTGAATATTTTTCTATATATATATATATATATATATATATATATATACATACACACACACACACACATAAAAAATAATAAATTAATATACATACAGTAAGTGGGACATAAAGAAGACAAAATAGTGAATAAGATACGCAACCCTGAAAATGTGCCATATCTGTACATATTAAAAATAAAATCAGACAGTGCTATGTGTCAACATGTTCAGTAAATAGATGCCATATATAAATGTTGAACATATTGTATATTTTATATTATGCAGGTGCCACAACATATAAACAATCAGTTCGTAAGTGACATAACAAGTGCAACCGAGTAGAAGAGGATGTGCCAGACATCAATGCCAAGTGCATTACTATAAGTACATAGTAACATAGTTAGTAAGGCCGAAAAAAGACATTAGTCCATCCAGTTCAGCCTATAAAATTCTGTCAGAATAAATCCCCAGATCTACGTCCTTCTAAAGAACCTAACAATATCTGTAAGATACAATATTGTCACGCTCCAGGAAGACATCCAGGCCTCTCTTGAACCCTTCGACTGAGTTCGCCATCACCACCTCCTCAGGCAGGGAATTCCAGATTCTCACTGCCCTAACTGTAAAGAATCCTCTTCTATGTTGGTGGAAAAACCTTTTCTCCTCCAGACGCAGAGAATGCCCCCTTGTGACCGTCACCTTCCTTGGTATAAACAGATCCTCGGAGCGATATTTGTATTGTCCCCTTATATATTTATACATGGTTATTAGATCGCCCCTCAGTCGTCTTTTTTCTAGCCTAAATAATCCTAATTTTGCTAATCTCTTTAGGTATTGTAGTTCCCCCATCCCCTTTATTAATTTTGTTGCCCTCCTTTGTACCCGCTCTAGTTCCATTATATCCTTCCTGAGCACTGGTGCCCAAAACTGTACACAGTACTCCATGTGCGGTCTAACCAGAGATTTGTACAGAGGAAGTATAATGCTCTCATCATGTGTATCCAGACCTCTTTTAATGCACCCCATGATCCTCTTTGCCTTGACAGCCGCTGCCTGTCACTGGCTGCTCCAGGTAAGTTTATCATTAACTAGGATCCCTAAGTCCTTCTCCATGTCAGATTTACCCAATGGTTTACTGTTCAGTGTGTAATGGTGATATGGATTCCTTCTTCCCATGTGTATAACTTTACATTTATCATTGTTAAACTGCATCTGCCACCTTTCGGCCCAAGTTCCCAACTTATCCAGATCCATCTGTAGCAGAATACTATCTTCTCTTGTATTGACTGCTTTACATAGTTTTGTATCATCTGCAAATATCGATATTTTACTGTGGAAACCTTCTACCAGATCGTTAATAAATATGTTGAAGAGAATAGGTCCCAACACCGACCCCTGCGGTACCCCACTGGTCACTGCGACCCAGTTAGAGAATATACCATTTATAACCACCCTCTGCTTTCTATCACTAAGCCAGTTACTTACCCATTTACACACATTTTCCCCCAGACCCAGCATTCTCATTTTGTGTACCAACCCCTTGTGTGGCACGGTATCAAACACTTTGGAAAAATCAAGATATACCACATCCAATGACTTACCTTGGTCCAGTCTATAGCTTACCTCTTCATAAAAACTGATTAGATTTGCTTGACAGGAGCGATTCCTCATAAACCCATGCTGATATGGCGTTAAACAGTTATTCTCATTGAGATAATCCAGAATAACATCCCTCAGAAACCCTTCAAATATTTTACCAACAATAGAGGTTAGACTTACTGGCCTATAATTTCCAGGTTCACTTTTAGAGCCCTTTTTGAATATTGGTACGACATTTGCTATGCGCCAGTCCTGTGAAACAGAGCCCGTCGCTATAGAGTCTCTAAATATAAGAAATAATGGTTTGTCTATTACATTACTTAGTTCTCTTAGTACTTGTGGGTGTATGCCATCCGGACTCGGAGATTTACCGTATTTTTCGGACCATAAGACGCACTTTTTTCCCCCAAAATTTTGGGGGAAAGTGGGGGGTGCATCTTATGGTCGCCATATACTCACCTCCGGGGCTCTGCGGTGCGGTGGTGGCAGCGGACGGGGCTCTGCGGGGCGGTGGTGGTGGCGGGCTGTGCTCCGGTGCAGGGGCGGCGGCTCCGCCGGCATTTCCTCCAAGCCCGGAGGCCCCCCGCACTTCCCTTGCTGGCCACCGAAACATGGCGGTAGCCAGCAAGGGATGTGCGGGGGGCCTCCGGGCTTGGAGGAAATGCCGGCGGAGCCGCCGCCCCGCAGAGGCCCCCCTCCCCCAGCACAACTGCCCCTCAGGACAGCTGCCCCAGCCCCACGACAGCTGCCCCAGCCCCACGACAGCTGCCCCAGCCTCAGGACAGCTGCCCCAGCCCCACACAGCTGCCCCAGCCTCAGGACAGCTGCCCCAGCCCCACACAGCTGCCCCAGCCTCAGGACAGCTGCCTCAGGACAGCTGCCCCAGCCTCAGGACAGCTGCCCCAGCCTCAGGACAGCTGCTCCAGCACAGCTGCCCCAGCCTCAGGACAGCTGCCCCAGCCTCAGGACAGCTGCCCCAGCACAGCTGCCTCTGCCCCAGCACAGCTGCCCCAGCACAGCTGCCCCTGCCCCAGCGCAGCTGCCCCAGCACAACCAACCTGCCCCAGCACAGAGCCGCCACCGCACGAGCCTGGACCACTGAATGACCCCTGTGACTACTCCACCTGTGCCGGATCCCTTCCCAGGTAAGCTGAATTCGGACTGTAAGACGGACCCCCATTTGACACATTATTTTTTTCCCTATTTTCCTTCTGAAAATTGGGGTGCGTCTTATGGTCCGGTGCGTCTTATAGTCCGAAAAATACGGTATCTATTTTAATCTTATTTAGCTGGATTTGCACCTCTTCTTGGGTTAGATTGGTGACCCTTAATATAGGGTTTTTTGTCTCTCAGCATTTCACCTAGTATTTCATTTTCCACCGTGAATACCGGTGAATCACAATTTTTTAATGGGCCTACACTTTCACTTTTGATTCTTTTACTATTGATATAGTTGAAGAACAGCTTGGGATTAGTTTTACTCTCCTTAGCAATGTGCTTCTCTGTTTCCATTTGGCAGCTTTAATTATTTTTTTAGATAAAGAATTTTTCTCATTATAGTTTATTTAGAGCTTCAACGGTGCCATCCTGCTTTAGTAGTTTAAATGCTTTCTTTTTACTGTTAATTGCCCCTCTTCTTTGTTTAGCCACATTGGGTTTTTCCTATTTCTTGTCCTTTTATTCCCACAAGGTATAAACCACTTACAGTGCCTATTAAGGATGTTCTTAAACATTTCCCATTTATTTTCTGTATTCTTATTTCTGAGGACATTGTCCCAGTCAACCAGATTAAGGGCATCTCTAAGCTGGTCAAACTTTGCCTTCCTAAAGTTCAGTGTTTTTGTGACTCCCTGACATGTCCCCCTAGCGAAAGACAAGTGAAACTGTACAATATTGTGGTCGCTATTTCCTAGATGCCCAACAACCTGCAGATTTGTTATTCTGTCAGGTCTGTTAGATAGTATTAGGTCTAAAAGTGCTGCTCCTCTGGTTGGATTCTGCACCAATTGTGAAAGATAATTATTCTTGGCTATTAGCAGAATCCTGTTGCCTTTATGGGTTTCGCAGGTCTCTGTTTCCCAGTTAATATCCGGGTAGTTAAAGTCCCCCATAACAAGGACCTCATTATGGGTTGCAGCTTCATCTATCTGCCTTAGTAGTAAACTTTCCATGATTTCTGTTATATTTGGGGGTTTGTAACAGATCCCAAAGAGAATTTTGTTACTATTTTTCCCTCCATGTATTTTTACCCATATGGATTCGACATCCTCATTCCCTTCACTAATATCTTCCCTTAAAGTGGACTTTAGACAAGACTTTACATAAAGACAAACCCCTCCTCTCCGATTTTTACTATCCTTTCTAAACAGACTGTAACCCTGTAAGTTAACTGCCCAGTCATAGCTTTCATCTAACCATGTCTCGGTTATTCCCACTATGTCATAGTTACCTGTAGATATTTCTGCTTCTAGTTCTTCCATCTTGTTTGTCAGGCTTCTGGCGTTTGCGAGCATGCATTTTAGAGAATTTTGCTTTGTTCCAATCTCCTCCCTGTTGATTGTTTTAGAAATTTTCTTACCTCCCTTCTGAGTATGTTGTCTTGGATCTTCTTTGCCACACCTCATATCATTCATCAGTATAATATCTGGTTTCATGTTCGTGTCTAACGTTTTTCTTCCCATCCCCTCTTCTTCTAGTTTAACGCTCTCCTGATGTGTAGCGAGTCTTCTGGCGAATGTGTGTTTCCCAGGTTTGTTGAGGTTTAGTCAGTCTCTGGCGAGGAGTCTATCGTACAGGTAATTCACACCGTGGTCCAGGAATCCGAATCCTTGATATCTGCACCATCGTCTTAGCCAGTTGTTCGCATCAAGGATCCTGTTCCATCTCCTGGTGCCATGCCCGTCTACTGGAAGGATAGAAGAAAAAACTACCTGTGCATCCAGTTCCTTTACAAATTATCTTATAATTACAAATGCAAATTATCTTCCTCAAGCTTCAATCCCTGGTTCGGCGATGCTTTCCAAGCAGCTGGTCCCAGCTGTATCCAACGATCTTCTTGCTTAGGGAGACTCTTCGCTTTTCCCAGAAGGCACCTGGAATATGCAAATTATCTTCCTCAAGCTTCAATCCCTGGTTCGGCGATGCTTTCCAAGCAGCTGGTCCCGGCTGTATCCAACGATCCTCTTGCTTAGGGAGACTCTTCGCTTTTCCCAGAAGGCACCTGGAATATGCCAGTTATCTTCCTCAAGCTTCAATCCCTGGTTCGGCGATGCTTTCCAAGCTGCTGGTCGCAGCTGTATCCAACGATCCTCTTGCTTAGGGAGACTCTTCGCTTTTCCCAGAAGGCACCTGGAATATGCAAATTATCTTTCTCAAGCTTCAATCCCAGGAATAGAAGATATATTGTATATACACATACTCCCTGGGGATATAAATACCAAATAACCCATTAAAAAATAAATAAATGAAATATATCAGAATAAGGCATCCTCTATGAAAAAAATCCTTTTTGGGTGGTTATTCAATCCTCTGTCTATTCGTTTGCTCATTCCATGGCTATGAAGATTCTTTGAGAGATTCCCGAAAACAGCCGCCGCATTCCTCCGTAATATGCGCCAAAAATGAATATAGGTACTAAAAAAGGAAATATACAAATAAAAACAATTAAAACCATATATATAAACAAGGAGCAAAATTACAGAAAAGGGGCATAGCTCAATACTTCATTGAGCCCCAGAGGTTGAACAGATTGGATTTTATAAATCCAATGGGACTCCAGCTGCGCTAAGGTTTTCCTCCAATTTCCACCCCGCAAATTTATGTGGACTCTATCTATACCTGTGACTTTGAGGGCTGTGGCATCGCAGTTATGAAACATCTTAAAGTGTTTAGGTATGGGTTTCAGAGTTGTCCAGTCATCGCTATTCTGAGCATTAAGAATGTCCCGATAGTGTTCCCTTACTGTAACCCTTAATGGTCTTGAAGTAAGACCCACGTAAATTTTTGGGCAAGGGCAAACCGCATAGTAGATAACGCTAATCGTTGGTAATGTGTTGCGTAATAGTAAATTCCCTCTTACCGTCACTTGATTGGAAGGTACTGGCTCTCAACATGTTAGGGCAGGCTATGCATGCTCCGCAAGGGTAAAATCCCCACTTAGGTCCTTTAGATCCGAAAGCTTTATTCAGTTGCCGTCTGGGATAATGGCTGTGAACCAATTGATCCTTCAGATTTGGCGATCACCTATAAGTAATAGATGGTTGTTCAGGGATGTATTTTGCATGGGTGCGGTCCATTTGAAGGATGGGCCAAAATTGATTTAGAATATTTCTCATCTCCATCCATTGGTGGTTATAGGTCAATATAAATAGTACCTTTAATTCATTCGAAGGCTTAGTAACGGGTTGTAACAAATCAGTTCTTCCTCCTGAGCCCATTCTTAATGTTTCTCTTTGAGTATCCCTGTTCTCGAAATCTGCGTGACAAAAGGTCAGCGTGTTCAGAAAACATCCTTTCGTTAGAGAAAATTCTTTTGGTTCTCAAGAATTGCCCGGTGGGGATTCCATTTATGAGGGGTATAGGATGTGAGGATCCAGCGTGCAGTAATGAGTTGACCACCGTCTCTTTACGAAACACATTAGTTTGTAATATGCCATGAATACCCTTAGAGATTAGAAGGTCCAAAAAATCAATACTATCCCGGCTGTACTTGCATGTCAATTTGATGTTTAGCTTATTATCATTCAAAATGGCTATGAAGGTGAGGAGATCCTGCTCTGAGCCCTGCCATATGAGCAAAATGTCATCAATATAGCGGGCCCACAGCAGGACCCCCTCAATGAAAGCCACCGGGTTGGTGAAAAAAATGGATTGTTCCTATTTCCCCAAAAAGAGATTTGCGTAAGAGGACGCGAATGCCGCCCCCATTGCGGTACCCTGTTTTTGCAGATGGATACCCTCCTTGAATGTAAAGTAATTATGCTCTAAAGCAAATTTAAGACGTTCCAAAAGGAAATCAATTAACCCAGACTCATAATTTTAAAGGTGTAAAAAAGTCTTAACCACCTGTATACCATTTTGATGGTGTATAGAGGGACTCAATGTCCATAGTGACCTTGATTTTTCGTAATACATCTCCTGTATCTTTAAGATATGAAGGTAAATTACTAACTAGGGGTTTGAGATAAAAATACAAATACCTGCTGATGGTTTTGCATAAATTACCATTACCTGAAACTATAGGGTGACCGGGGGGAGTTGTAGAATCCTTATGGATCTTGGGGATAAAATAAAGGGCCTGTCACACTAAGCGATATCGCTAGCAATATTGCTATAACGTCACTGGTTTTTGTGACGTTATAGCGATATCGCCATGTCTGATACTTACCTCCGACCGCTCCCCCGCTGGTTATCGCTGATCGTGCGAGAACGTCCTGGACCGTTTCTCATCGTCAGCTTCCTGCTGGGCTTCCTGCTGTGATGACGAGCGACGCGTGGTTGCGGGCAGGAGGACGTCAGGATCGCCTCGTCTGACAGGTAAGTAGCGACCCCCGACCCCTGCGATGTCGCTGTTGAGATCTGCCTGTGTGGCAGCTCACTAGCGACCACTCAGCGATGTACCAGCGATCCTGACCGCATCATATCGCTGGTCGGGATCGCTGGTGCATCACTAAGTGTGACAGTACCTTAAATGTAGGCCATTCTCGGGTATTCAGGGACTAAGTGATTCTTAAGATCTTTATTAATGATTCCATTATCAAAAGCCCTGTCCAGAATTTGTTGTAATTCATCCTGAAATTTGGATGTGGGGTTGAGGTATTGGAGGTATGATATATTTCATTTGGCTGCCTATTCTTACTTATTTGTCAATCTGCCCTTTAAGGCTACATTCACATGTAGCGGAACTCTCAAGGAAATTACCGCGAGAATTCCGAATTCCATTCCGCGGGAAAATCGCATTTTAAATTCCCGCGATTTTCCCGCGGAAAAACTAGCATTTTGCAAGCGTAATTAGCTTGCAGAATGCTAGCGTTTTCCAAGCGATCTGGTGCATCGCTTGGATAACTGATTGACAGGTTGGTCACACTCGTCAAACATAGTGTTTGACTAGTGTGACCAACTTTTTACTACTGAGGTTGCCTATGCAGCATCAGTAGTAAAAGATAAAATGTAAAAAATATTGTTATTCTCACCTTCTGACGTCCCACGCAGCCTTCCCGCCTCTCTCCACGCTCCCGGTCCCAGTAATCCTTTGCGAAAATCACCACGATGACGTCCGTTCTCGCGGGATCGCAACGTCTCGCGAATGACCGCGAGACTTTGCGATCCCGCGAGAACGGATGCCATCGCGGTCATTTTCGCAAAGGATTACTGGGAGCATGGAGAGAGGCGGGAAGGCTGCGCGGGACGTCGGAAGGTGAGAATAACAATATTTATGCGGAAAGTAAGCAGAACAATGCATTCCTATGGGTGCGGGATTGCCGCGGTTCCGCTAAATTAATGAGCATGCTGCGTTTTTTACCGCGAAGCGATTCCGCCGCGGTAAAAAATGCAGCATTAGCACAGCATTGCGGAATCCCATAGGAATGCATGGGATGCTTATTTTTCGCGTCTTCGCGGCAAAATTGCGCGGTTAAAACCGCCGCGAAAACGCAAAAAAAAGCCACGTGTGAACTCAGCCTAAACCTTAGTTCCCTTCTTTATCACTCGGGTCTCATTTGGGATATTTGAATACTGAGGCATCTACTAACTTAGGCATTTAAGCCGAATGCCCCTAAGTAGGGTTTATACATAGACAAAAATTTTTTTTTTTTTTTTTGTTATATGCACTATGCACTTTTGTAGGCCTTCTGGCTGCTCTATATGCAGTACATAGTATTTACTCACTTATAAGTAATATAAAGCTATTTACTGGGTGTTATATGCACTATGCACTTTTGTAGGCCTTCTGGCTGCTCTATATGCCTGCATATGAACGTTATGCGTACAGTTTACTAATTTGTGATTAGTACATACAGTCTGGTTGTATTCATATCTCCAATGACCGTTCTTTTTTGCATTGACTGTCCCCATATTTTAAATGCATAAACGCATAAACGGATTGGTTGTATCTTTTTAAATTTTATTGAATAAAATTTGTATTTTTATGGCAATACGACTTCTTAATTTCCTCATAAGATGATTTCACATCGTAGAGTTGTCCATGAGTTTGATATTGATGGCCAATTCTTGGGATGGGTCAGCAGTATCAGATCTGTGGGGGCTTGATATGCTGTTTCAGGTCCACAGCAGCCAGGATTAAATAGTGTATGGAACTGAAACAGCACTGCTTCATACACTGAGTAGTGGCTGAGCTGCAGTACTTTTCCCCTACACAGCGTACAGAATTCTGGGGTACCACTCCTTACACAACCTGAAAACAGCTGCTCACTACGAGTCGAACCACTACTGATCTGATATCACTGACCTACACTAAGGATAAGCTACAAAACAATAAACACCTGGACACTCCCTTTCAATACATGCCAAATTCTGCATCTCATTACAATATAGTGGTAAAAGCTGATCCTAAGCTGATGATCCTAGCAGTACACTTTTAAAAACAAGTACAATTATCATTTATTCTTTATTTTTAGGTGGTATTGGCAAGGGCAAAAGTCAGAGCCGTATGTCAAATTTATGTCAAATAATTACCCCCCTGGTTTCCGCTATGAAGATTTTGGGCCTCAATTTACTGCTGAGTTCTATGACCCACTGCAATGGGCAAGCATTTTAAAAGAGTCAGGTGCCAAGTATGTTGTCCTCACCTCAAAACATCATGAAGGTAAATATTGGATGTTTTACTATTTTTGCATCAATTATGTGTTCAGTTTCCAATGCATTTTTGTCTACAGCAGTGGTCTCCAACCTTCCTGACCTTGAAAGCCACATTCATCTTATAGAGAGGGTCGTGAGCCACATTCAGCACTGAGAGGGTTGTGAGCCACATCCAGCTCCCACCCCCATCAAACTAGTGTCAACCAAAGCCCCCATTACAGGTATAATGATTTTCAAAGCTTTTCCACAGAAATCACTCCAAAGCAGTACACTGAGATCCAGGGGTTCCCACAATACCCCCATTCAGTATTCTCTCATCAAGGACTCCCAACACACTGTCACATCCAGCTTTGAGCACCACCTCTAACAGGTAGTACCATCCTCCAGCGTACCATACCCAAAACATCTCTAAACCCATAAGAACAGTAAATGTGCATCCAGATCGGCTCTTCTGTGCAGGGTTACTCAAAAATTCACCATTTTGAGATGTACTCTTCATACCTGTTTGCTAGATCTGGACCTAGTGCACCAAGCTAGCAGACAGTCGCGAGCCACAATTCATGGGACTGCGAGCCACATGTGGCTCCCGAGCTACAGGTTGGGGACCCCTGGTCTACAGGATATTATAGCAAAACGTGTGCAACACCTGCAGGTAAATTGGTGGTACCACATGCAGGGTCTATTGTACAGTGCTACACCTACTTGTGCAGCACCCAAATATATCCTTTAAGGCAAAGCTCACCTTCTCAATCCATTTTATTATTGTGCCAATGTAACTAAAATGAAAAATGAAACAATTTTGCTAGAGCTAGGGGACAAATGGAAGCGAGTATACTGCATAATCAGCTTAGGTCTACATAGAAGATGTTGACAAAAATTAGTAGGACACTTTGAATCAAGAGTGTTTTCAAAAGGGAATCTGTCAAATACTTAACCCCACCCTTCCCCTAATCATTAATATGACTGTAAGATTAAAGGATAAGCCAATCGATTCAGTCTAGAAGTGTACTGGGGCATCCTTCCCTGGTTGATTGACAGGTCAGTGGCTATCTACTACAGCAAACGGTCTGTCAATTAGCCAGGTTTAGAGTGCTGCTTAGTATGAAATACATTGGGAGGTTGAGAAGCACTTCCAGTCATAACTTAAAAACACGATTTTTAGCTGCTGGAGCAGTGATTTGTTGTCGTAAATGTATCGACTGGCTTATTTTCTTTGAGTCCATTGTGAGAAAAACGTAACACAGAGGTTTGTTGTATCTTCTAAAGGGTTATACGATCATATTCATGGTTTGGGGAGGGTAATAGTTTCTTATTGGTTCTCTTTAGGATGCATTGCATAGTTTTTAAAGGGGGGGTCTGAAGCATAATTTTATTTTAATTCTAAATCATTGCTGGCCTAATCTAATTTTTTTTCTAATATACTTTAATTGAAACGTCCCTACTAGTGATGAGCGAGTATACTCGCTACTCGAGATTTCCTGAGCATGCTCGGGTGATCTCCAAGTATTTGGCGTGCTCGGAAAATTCGTTTCTGTCGCCATAGCTGCATGATATGCGGCTGCTAGCCAGCCTGAATACATGTGTGGATTGCCTGTTTGTTAGGAAATTCCCACATATATTCAGGCTGTCTAGCGGTCGCACATCATTCAGCTACGGGGACAGAAACTAAATCTCCAACACATCCAAATACTCGGAGATCACCCGAGCATGCTCGGGAAATCTTGAGTAACGAGTATACTCGCTCATCACTAGTCCATATCATTTCCTCACTACTTTAATTTTTTTTTACTACAACTTCCTCTTTGACTATTTTAGAATGTCGGTGCATGTTGAGATACTGATATGAGTCATCATCAGGGGGCAGAGGCTGTGGTCTCGCTACTGCAGTCTCTGCCCCATTCCTGAAACAAAATGTTATCTGTGACCTCCGTTTCAGGGGCTGCTCTACTATGTGCTGGTTGTTAATTCTGATGGCTGCTCAGTAGGATTTTGTCACTGCACTGTTCCTGTCAGTGCACAGTGACATTGCACTCTCTCGCTGGAACTGATCAGAAGTGACAAGTCAGCAACAGAGCGCATTGTGAGTAAGGAATAAGCAAGCATAGACCAGCGCCACCTCTATTGATTAAAATACAATTTAGTTTCAGACCATCTCTTTAAGGCCAGGTTCATACTGCGTTTGGCAGCCCGTTCAACGCATAGCGTTGACGGGCTGCGTTAACGCTATATAGCATAATGCGAACATGTTATGCTATACTTAGAACTACTTGTTCTAAGTATACCTACTATCGCAGATGATTCATCTGCGCTAGCGGTGATGGAGCCTCAGACGCTGCAGGCAGCTTCCGAGGCTCCGTCACTGAATGACGGCACATCGCGAACGCATGCCGCTTTATGCGCCCGATAATGGGGGTTAATGGCAGCAGTAGCGAAATTTGTTACACCGCGTTATGCCGCGGTGTAACGCAGTCCGTCTAACGGACTGCCATAACACAGTGTGACCCCGGCCTAAGGCTACTTAAATGTGGAGCTTCTCTATGCAGTTCAGCAAGTCATTCTGTAGCAGTAGTTTGATCCCAATCCATTAGTGTACTTTTTATGTAACCAATACGTGCAACAAAATGTACATGTGTGGGATGCTGATTACTGCAGATACAAAGGGTGATATCCATGATGGAAGTCATGATGGAAGTTCAGCAAGTCATTCTGTAGCAGTAGTTTGATCCCAATCCATTAGTGTACTTTTTATGTAACCAATACGTGCAACAAAATGTACATGTGTGGGATGCTGATTACTGCAGATACAAAGGGTGAAATCCATGATGGAAGTTTGTGACAAATCAACAACATATTAGATCATGCTCCATATGTAACACACTTCAGTAATCAGTATTTTTTTTTTTTAAAAGGTTACACCCTATGGGGCTCCAAATTCTCTTGGAACTGGAACTCCATGGATGTGGGATCAAAGCGTGACCTTGTTGGTGAGCTGGCAGATGCCATCCGGCAGAATACCGATTTGCACTTTGGACTTTACCACTCTCTTTTTGAGTGGTTCAACCCTCTTTTTCTGACTGATAAGCAGAATGCTTTTCAAACACGTTTTTTTCCAGCTAGTAAATCGTTGCCTGAATTATATGAAATTGTAATAAAATATAAGCCAGAAATTGTTTGGTCTGATGGAGATGGTGAAGCCCCAAGTACCTACTGGAACAGCACTGACTTTCTGGCTTGGCTCTACAATGAAAGGCAAGTTGAGTCTTTTATAGTCCGTTTAAAGATTTCAGTGAAATTTGTTAGACATGTTATTATCCTTGCTGGTCCCAATGCATGGACAGGCTTTGTTGCTAAGGTAAAGGTTATTCTGTATTCTCCAATAATGGTACTGAAATACAAGGAAATAGCCAAAAAACTTTTAAAAGAAACATCATAGTTAGTTTTATATTGTTTATTGCTGTGTTAATCTATTGAAATTTCATGCATATCCTTATATCTTTCACCCATTTCAGCCCAGTAAAAGATGTCGTAGTAACTAACGACCGATGGGGAACTGGCTGTATGTGCAAGCATGGTGGTTTTTATACATGTAGTGACCGCTATAACCCTGGACACCTACTACCTCACAAATGGGAGAACTGTATGACTATTGACAAACGCTCCTGGGGTTATCGGAGGAATGCATTAATATCTGAATTACTGACAATTGAAGAACTAGTACAGGTAGGCTTAAATCTAAATAAATGCAAAAATTTTACATGATTGCCAGGCAAGTAAACGTTATGGGTAAATGCACACTTAAGGTACTGTCACACTTAGCGATGCACAGCGATCCCGACCAGCGATATGACGCTAGTGAGCTGCCACACAGGCAGATCTCACCAGCGACATCGCTGGGAACGGGGGTCGCTACTTACCTGTCACACTAGGCGATCCTGACGTCCTCCCGCCTGGCTCCACGCTCGTCTCTCCACAGGAAGCGCCGCAGGAAGCTGACGACGAGAAACGGTCCAGGACGTTCTCGCGCGATCAGCGATAACCAGCGGGGGAGCGGGTCGGAGGTAAGTATCAGACACAGCGATATCGCTAGCAATATCGCTATAACGTCACAAGTTATAGCGATATTGCTAGCGATATCGCTAAGTGTGACAGTACCTTTACTGTGTTTAAATGTAGTATTAAGCTGAATATTATAGTACCAGCTAAGTAGATGAGATATTAAAACTCTGATCTACGCCTTAGGAAAATTTCCATACGTAAATTGACCTACGGTACAGATTTGCAATGCGTACAGTTAAATCTATGGTAAAACTGCAACAAAATGTGCATGTACCGTAAAGGAGCAGTCCTAAGGCGAAAATAAATGTTATCTAAATTTCTATCTATTTGGTGCCACAATCTAAGCCATTTTCGTATGTACTTGCTTTCAAAATTCCCTACCGTTCACTTATTACATTAACTGTGGGTATATATTTTTTTTGCTTCCTGTCTGATGACGATTCGTTTGAGAGCTCCCAGTGCATCCTGGGATTCTCAAACGATGCATCATCAGCGTAGGGGGTGGAAGCTATGGTCACTGCCACAGCCCGTGAAACGAAGTGTCATCAGTGAAAGGGGCGGACTTGGTCCCTGAACTGTGTGACACAGTGACACCCTCCGCTCTATTGTCTGCTCAGCTATGCTGTAATGATCTGGCAAGACAGCGCTGTGACTATACCTGGCAGAGACCAGTGATGTCAACTGTGGGGGATGATCTCCTGCACGCCAGGTATAATGACACCGATGTGGTCGCCTTTGGACCACCCCTTTAAGGCCTCATTCAGTTGTCTGTTTCTCACGTACATATTCTGTTTCTCACATACGTATTCTATCTATTTTTCAGGAATAGAAGATGTAGCCATTACAATCAATTGTATTGTTCACATGTCTTTATTTTGGGGGGGGGGCATGTGTCCAAACAGTAGTTTTATCACTACATGTATGGTATTGCTGTGTTCAGGAAAAAATGCTTGACAAGTTGGGGCATACATTTTCTCCTGTTATCCCTTGTTAAATTGAAATTTGGGGCTAAAACATCGTTTTAGTAAAAAAAAAGCAATTTTTCCTTTTCCACTTACTAATGTAATAAACTTTCATGAAGCACCTTTGAGTCCAAAAAGGTCACTACACCTCCTGGATGAATTTCTTTTTAGGGTGTATTTTCCTAAGTGGGCTGTTTCTCCTGTTTTGGCACTTTGGGGCATCTGTGAGTCAGATATGGCATCCACAATCAATTCCAGCCAAAATTACACTCCAAAAGTCAAATAGCACTACTTCCCTTTAAAGGGAACCTGTCAGCAAGATTGTGCACAGCAACCTACATACAGTGTCAGATTGGCTCCGTTATACTGATTAAAATGATTCCTTGATTGATGAAATCCGTCTTGTTGTTGTTTAATCTTTATTTTCAGTTCTGAGTTAATATGCTTGTGCTTCGGGGTCCGGCCTGGAGGGGAGTTTGTGGTGGTCTGCTTAGGTATTGATAATGCAGACTGCTGACAGGTCACTGATCCCTCTGTTACCTGCCCAATAATGAATACCCGTACATACTGAAGAAAAAAACCTTCTGCAAGCAAGCACCAGCAGTTATTACTAGGACACTAAACATGCTATTATGCTGCAGCGCAGGTGCAGCGCCTACATATTTTTTTTTCTTCAGTATGTACAGGTAATAATTATGTTATCTATCGGGCAGGTCACTGAGAGGGATGAGTGACCTGTCACCAGTCTGCATTATGGATACCTAAGCAGGGCACCACATGAAGAACCCCGCTCCCCACAGGACACCGCGGGGAACGAGCATATTATTATCTAAAAACTGAAAATAAAGCTTAAAGGGAATCTGTCACCCCATTTTTGAAGTATCAGCTGCCGGCACCGCCATCAGTGGCTTATCTACAGCATTCTGTAATGCTGTAGATAAGCCCCCCATGTAACCTGAAAGAGAAGAAAAACGAGTTAGATTATACTCACCCGAGGGGCGGTCTGGTCTTGGTTCAATGGGTGTTGCGGTCCGGCTCCTCCCATCTTGTAGCGGTGACGTCCTCTTCTTTAATTCCCGTTGCGGTGTGGGGAGGTTGAGCTGGGTACGGTTCTGTCTGTGATAGGAGACAGAGAGATTGACAGCAGGTGTCATGTGGCAGTCTGCCCATCAGAGATCACTGGAGAGCACCGATGGCAGTGATTATGTAACTGTCATTTGAGTGTTACATAACTGCCAGAGGTCGAGATGACTCTGATTGGGCAGAGGTGACAGAGGGTGGGGCTACCTGGTCTGTCTGAATAAATACTGAGGTAAGCTTCCAGAAGCTTCAGTCAGCCAGGGGAGCTCACAGGTTAGGAGAGTCTGTCACACAAAGGAGACCCCTCAGAGACTTTTGACAGTGGAAACGGTCATGGGGGGTGACCCTATAGGGCATTGGTCACAGGCAGAGACGGCCTGTGAGGACCTGGATTATTGGTGGACTTTGTAAGGTGAAACGCCGTGGTGGATTGGCCTAGGGCAGCCACGGCGGATAGAGCCACGAAGTACGCCTGACGGAGAAAGTGTACAAGTGAAGGTACTCGGGCCTGTCTGCAGGAGGACAACAGTGTGAAACATCTGTCGTGGTTTTTTTCTGGTCGTCGTGAGGGCGGCCAATAAAAGCAAACCTGTTGAATACGATTCCTGCCTCTGTCTCGTGCCTGTCGACGCCAAGAAGCGGGTCACCCCCCATTCCTGTGAGTACAGCACACCTCCGCCGCCTATCTGCACTAACACCAGCAGCAGCACCACCACCCAATTGCCATTCCTCCCTCGCCACCGACCCTACAGCGGCTACAGCGCAGGTGTACTTTACCTGCCTCTCTGACCTGGTCCAGTGCCTGCGCACTGCAGTACTCGGCTCTGCCCTCAACAGGGCAGAGAAAGTACACCTGCGCAGGAGCCGCGGCAGAAGTAAGGAGGAGGACGTCATCGTTAGAAGATGGGAGGCGCCGGACCGCGACACCCATCGGACCAAGACAGGACCGCCCCCCCTGGGTGAGTATAATATAACTCGTTTTTCTTCTCTTTCAGGTTACAACGGGGGCTTATCTGCAGCATTACAGAATGCTGTAGATAAGCCCGATGGCAGTGTCGGCAGCTGATAGTCCAAAAATGGGGTGACAGATTCCCTTTAAACAACAACCACAACCCTGCTGTCTGTCAAAACAGTAATTTCTGACTACTTTGTATGGGTGTGTACACAATATGGGGTCCATAGTCAATTCCAGCCAAATTTTTTTTTTAAAATGACACTTTAAAAGTCAAATGGCCTGCCTTCCCTTCTGTGCCATGCCGTGTACCCAAACAATAGTTTCCAACCACTTATCGAGTATTACTGGGTTCAGGAGAAATTGTTTAATAAATCATTTGGTGTATTTCCTCGCGTTTGTGTAAATGAAGCTAAAGCAACATTTTAGGTGAATGTAACCTTTCATTTTTTCATTCCACTTTGCATTTATTTCTGTGAAGCGCTTGAAGGGTTAACAGACTTCCTGAATGCGGTTTTGAATACTTACTGGGGTGCAATTTTGAGGGTTTTCTGACATACAGGCCTCTCAAAGTCACTTTAAATCTTAATAAGCCTGTGAAAAATAGATTTTAGAAATTTTGTTTAAAAAAAAAAATGGCTGCTAAACTTTTAGCTGTTCTAACACCCTAGCTAAATAAAAAGATGTTTAAAAATTATATAAACTACACACAGTATTTGAACTGTAATCTGTAAACTAAGCTTTAAAATTCCTAATTTTTCCAAATTTTGCCAAATTTCCGATATTCTCATAAATGAAAAAAAATATCTGTGAATCACTGTTTGGATTGGGAGAAGCATATAGAAATAAATGCGAGACTAAAAAAATAAAGTAAAACATGAAAACATTTTTTAAAGGATAATTTAAAAATATTTTAATTATAAAGCCCATTTCCCAGTTCAAAAATAAAAATAATTCAACAGATTTTGTATTATGTCTGTAAAAAATTGATAATTTAAACTGTACATTAAAGGAGTTTTCCCATGAACAAAGTATGGTATATTTTATTCACTCCATCTTGGAATAATAAGTTCCACAATTGGATGTGTTTAAAAATATTGATTCAATGCTGAGATAATCAGATACCAGTGTCCCAGGGATATGGTCTGATCATACCACATCTCCTGGGCAGGGGAGGAAGCAAAAGAAGATACAGACTTTTACAGTATCTGATCACAGATGATTCCTTCTGTGAGGTAAAAGAATTTCGTTATCTGTTTTTAGACAATGTTTTACCTCAAAGAAAGAATAGTTCGTGATCTCATACTGTCCTGTCTGTATACTCTCGTTTCTTCCTCGGTCCAGGACCTCTGGTACAATCAGACCGTGTTCCTGCACGGTGAGACACAGCCATTACACAGTACACAGCAGGAGCACATTTATAAGATTATCTCAGCACAGGGACATTTTTTTAAAACACATCCAATTGTGGAACTCATTATTATTCCAAGATCTGTTGATTAAGATGAACTTTGTTCGTGGGGAAAACCCCTTTTAAATGCTAAAAAAAACCACCAGAACGGTCATTTATTCGGTCTCCCATGACAGCACGTCGAGAGAGGGGATCCGCCCTTCAGGGAAACGAAACACACAGACCTAAAAGGGTGGCACCTACAATTAGGTCCATATATATTTGGACAGAGACAACATTTTTCTAATTTTGGTTCTAGACATTACCACAATGAATTTTAAACAAAACAATTCAGATGCAGTTGAAGTTCAGACTTTCATTTGAGGGTATCCACATTAAAATTGGATGAAGGGTTTAGGAGTTTCAGCTCCTTAACATGCCACCCTGTTTTTAAAGGGACCAAAAGTAATTGGACAGATTGAATAATTGTAAATAAAATGTTCATTTCTAGTACTTGGTTGAAAACCCTTTGTTGGCAATGACTGCCTGAAGTCTTGAACTCATGGACATCACCAGACGCTGTGTTTCCTCCTTTTTGATGCTCTGCCAGGCCTTCACTGCGGTGGTTTTCAGTTGCTGTTTGTTTGTGGGCCTTTCTGTCTGAAGTTTAGTCTTTAACAAGTGAAATGCATGCTCAATTGGGTTGAGATCAGGTGACTGACTTGGCCATTCAAGAATATTCCACTTCTTTGCTTTAATATACTCCTGGGTTGCTTTGGCTTTATGTTTTGGGTCATTGTCCATCTGTAGTATGAAACGACGACCAATCAGTTTGGCTGCATTTGGCTGGATCTGAGCACACAGTATGGCTCTGAAAACCTCAAAATTCATTCGGCTGCTTCTGTCCTGTGTCACATCATCAATAAACACTAGTGACCCAGTGCCACTGGCAGCCATGCATGCCCAAGCCATCACACTACCTCCGCAGTATTTTACAGATGATGTGGTATGCTGTACCACGCCTTCGCCATACTTTTCTCTTTCCATCATTCTGGTAGAGGTTGATCTTGGTTTCATCTGTCCAAAGAATGTTCTTCCAGAACTGTGCTGGCTTTTTTATATGTTTTTTTTAGCAAAGTCCAGTCTAGCCTTTTTATTCTTGATGCTTATGAGTGGCTTTCACCGTGCAGTGAACCCTCTGTATTTACTTTCATGCAGTCTTCTCTTTATGGTAGATTTGGATATTGATACGCCTACCTCCTGGAGAGTGTTGTTCACTTGGTTAGCTGTTGTGAAAGGGTTTCTCTTCACCATGGAGATTATTCTGCGATCATCCACCACTGTTGTTTTCCGTGGGCGCCCAGGTCTTTTTGCATTGATGAGTTCACCAGTGCTTTCTTTCTTTCTCAGGATGTACCAAACTGTAGATTTTGCCACTCCTAATGTTGTAGCAATTTCTCGGATGGGTTTTTTCTGTTTTTGCAGCTTAAGAATGGCTTGTTTCACCTGCATGGAGAGCTCCTTTGTCCGCATGTTTCCTTCACAGCAAAATCTTCCAAATGCAAGCACCACACCTCAGATCAACTCCAGGCCTTTTATCTGCTTAATTGAGAATGACATTACGAAGGGATTGCCCACACCTGTCCATGAAATAGCCTTGGAGTCAATTGTCCAATTACTTTTGGTCCCTTTCAAAACAGGGTGGCACATGTTAAGGAGCTGAAACTCCTAAACCCTTCATCCAATTTTAATGTGGATACCCTCAAATGAAAGCTGAAAGTCTGAACTTCAACTGCATCTGAATTGTTTTGTTTAAAATTCATTGTGGTAATGTCTAGAGCCAAAATTAGAAATATATTGTCTCTGGCCAAATATATATGGACCTAACTGTATCTCCCGCATCATTTGGATTACAGAGCATGAGAGGACCTCCCAGTTGGTTTCCTGTCCCTGAAAGGTGAACCTCTTCAGACATACCTTTGGAAGAAGGTGGTAGATCGAAGATGTGCCCAGGCCCGGCAGGTCTACTCAGGCAGCGGGGGTCCCCTGCCTTGGCCTGTCTGGTGTGCTGGAAGCGCCACACTGCAGGGTGACTGTGACTCGCCCCCAGAGGCCGTGGGGTACTCGGTGCCAGGCCCGTTGATTTCAATGGGAGATGTCACAGTGGCGGTGACCCGGCCCGTGGCCTCAGGCGGTCAATGTAAAAGGGGTAGAGTGATGGGGATAAAGTTATTGAGATGATTTGTGACGCCACCTGTGGTTTCTGGTCAGTTTGACCAGCGCTGCAGGGTTGCTTCTCTGGAACAGATGGTGTGGTGCAACAATGATGTTGTAGCCCTCCACAGGTAGGGCTGTAGTCCCAGGGCAGAGTAGATGAGGTTAGCAATTGAGGAGATAGTGAGGAGAAGTAGATGGTGCAGTGTTAGGCACAGAGATGTAGCAGTGCTGAGTGGGTTGGTGCGGGAAGAAGGCAACTAGACAGATGAATGCAGTTCCAGTTCTTTTACTCACGTTCTTGGCACAGACAGGTGCCCGCTTCAATGCTGTGGTCTCCAGATCAGGGGCTCAGCCAACTCCCAGGCAGATGGAATTAACCTTTCCAGCTCTCTCTTTTGTGTGCCTGTTCTGAACGTCTCCTCACTAGCGCTTATACTGAACTACTTGTAGTTGTGTGTTAAACCCAAGTTCCTCCTCTCAGATGTTCCTTTGAACTCTACTCACATGACAAGTGACTGTAGCCTGCTTTGGGGACTCCATCCGTCATGTCCCGGCTCACACATGGGTTGCCACCGTGTTTTTGAGTCTTTTTTGGGAATAGAGTGGTCACAGCTCCTATTCCTCCGGTGTCTGCTGCTGGAACATTAGTTTCACAAACAGCCTCGGGGACCGGACCCCGGCCATGCGCTCCGAACTTGAGGAAGGGCTCTGCTCTGACCCTAGTCCTTAGTTCTCTTCTCGTTACGTTCCGCACTAATCTTTCTTCCTTCTGAAGAATCAGGCTTTCTATTGCTCTTTCCCGTGCCAGCAGCTCCAGGTCACATGAGTCTGCTGCAGCACCTCCTTCACTCCATCCCTCTCTGGGGAACTTCTCTCACCAACTGACCACTTCCTAACATTCTCCCGCTCTCTTGTGCCATCTAAGCTCCACCCACCTCCCAGCACTCTTCATGTTCCAAGCAGGGAGCCATGAAGGTTGCTCTGCTATACTACTGTGTTTGTGTGGTAGCAGGTGTTGAAGGCTGGTCAGGTGTTACCATCTTGCCTGGGGAGTGGAATACTACGCCTCAGGAGGAGGTGCAGTACCTCTGTGGCGACTGAACCCTCAGGGGCACCACAACTGCATGTGTAGGCGACAGCAGAAGAAGCAGCCTCCAGGGAGGATTGTGATCTTGGTGGTGGTCGATCGCCGCAGGTGCGGGTAAGTATGTGCTGCAGTGGTGTCCATCTCCTGGGGCTGGGCCGGGCTCACGGCGGTGTTTTCCTGGCGACTAGCCGGTGGTTCCTTGGCAGAGGGCTGTAATACGCGTCCGATCACCGGCGCATGTGCGGTGGCATCCGGGAAGCCCTGATGACGCGGCCGGGTCACGTCCTCGGTGACGCAGCCGCGGCGTGACCCGGTGATGAGGGGTCAGGGGCATGCGCAGTGGGTGGGCCTTGGTGACGCAGCCGGACGCGCTCCTATGATGTGGTCGGGGGTCGCTGGTAAAGATGGAGGCCGTGGCGGTGAGTCAGGGGGTGCGGTCCAGAGCGAGGGGCGTTGCATTGGAGCCAGAAACCGCTGGTGTGGTCGATTGTAGCAGGGGCTTGTCCGGATGTGGGGACGCCACACGCGGGCCGGGGGCGCGGACGTGGGGGGGTGCGCCCAGCGGCCTGCATGGTAACACCAGGCAGGCCACACGGAGATACTTCTTGCCCCGACCGGGAGCGGTACCAGAGGGGGAGTGGTTGGATCTATTGAAGGAGGCCATGGTGGGTGCTTCTAGGCCCATATACCAATATGGAGTCACCAGAGCAGCAGACGCCAATACGCATTAAAACGGTGGCCACTAAGGGACTTTATACTCATATTCCCTCATCACCGTTTTAAAATTGCAATTGGGAATAAGGAAATAGCGCCTCCTAGAGTCTGAAAATCTCCAGGGTCTCTACTTTGGGGTAGCTGAGACCCTGGAGAATATGATCAAAGCTGGATTTTCTGGTCCTCAATCACGTAAAAAAGTGTGCCTGCTAATAAAATTTCTCACTCTTCTGACATGATGAACACAGTTGGAAGTGTGGCCAAGTGCCATTTTATTGTAGCCCAGCGCTATTGACTGCACTCCACTTATCACAGGACCTGTAACCAGAAGCTGTACTGTTCACTTCCGGTATAATAGGTCCTGTGTTGTAAGGAGAACAAGCTGCAGAGGCCGGAGAAGGTAGACTAGACGAGTGGCGAGTACCTAGTGCAGCGTGAACAGGAGGAGCGGCATGTAAGGGTAGCGGCGTGGACAGGAGGAGTGATGTGTTCCAGTTGCAGCGAGTACAGGGAGCAGTGTGGGCCGGAGAAGCTACGACAGGAGCAGTGACAGGGCAGTGACGTTGCCCTTCGATCGCAGGATGTAGCAGCCTTTCATGAGTATTAGAGCTGCGGCGGTGAATTGAATATGATGGGGGGGGGCCATAGGGGGAAGCATTGGATATGACGTTGGGAGACATGGAATATGAGGGAGGACATGGACTATGAGGTGGGAAACATTGAATGTGGAGAGGAGGCATGGAATATGAGGAGGGGGGAGTCCATGCTGCTTGTCCTCAGGTCCACGCTGCGCCTCCTCCGGTCCATGCTGCTGCCATTATACTGTATGGTGCACTATATGGGGCCAATATACTGTAAGTTGCACAATGAGTGAGGAGGTCATTGTACTAAGTTATGATGTATACTCTTCCGTGACCCCCTCCGAATATTATTATTTTTTGGAGGTTGGTCAAATAATGTGTGAGCCTGCCCCATCCACTTCTATGGGAGTAATAATATAGTGGACAGAGCTTGGTCACATGTTATACCACTTCTCCCATAGAAGTAGATGGAGCGGGGTCACACATTTCACTGCTCAAGTGAATGGAGTGGTGTTATACATTAGATACGGCATATCTAATTCTGCCCTGTGTGATACACTCCTCTGAGCTCAATATCAAATCCCATCATGTGATACACTACACTGCACACTCTAGCTCAGGGCTCCCCAACTCCAGTCCTCAAGGCACACCAACAGGTCATGTTTTCAGGATTTCCTTAGTATTGCTCAGGTGATAATTGCTTCACCTATGCAATACAAAGGAAATCCTGAAAACATGATCTGTTGGTGGGCCTTGAGGACTGGAGTTGGGGAACCCTGCTCTAGCTAACCCCATCGTGTGATACTCTAAGCGTATCTAATTGAAACAAGTGATACATTCCACATATCTAACCCCAGCTTATGATACTACAAGCAGCACCAACCAACAGAATTGGTGCTGCCCGCGGTGACAGTCTACTTGTCAGTATCGCTGGCATTCACCAAAAAATTGGCTCTGCACTGTGATCCTGAACTTCATCCTTTATCCTTTTACAAACACCCCGAAGGAGAGGAGTGACATCACACATGTGGGTAGACTCCGCCCACATTTACTGCAGTCGTAATGTGAGCTAGTTATACACTAGGTTTTCATGGTAAATTTCAGCAGCTGCTTTCTCTAGTGGTTAAAAGTGGAAATATCAAACCTTTTTAAATTATTTTTCATATTTTACTTCATTAAATGCAAATGATATTTTAAAACAAATTAAACTTTAACACTTTACTCTTTTTTAATTGTTGAGAAAATTTTTTTTTTTTGAAGGCACAATCCCTTTTAAGGTCAAAATTATCTCCATCAGTAAGGGGTTAGTATCAAGCCTGTTGGTTGTTAGTTGTTACCTTAGCTGTATGTTTGTGAACTTTGGCTATCGTTTACATCCAAATCCATCATAAGCAGACACCATGACTCGGTGCTGGATCCATTACAGAACGGACACAGGCAGCGTCCTCTGGACTCCATTGACTTACATTGGTCCATCTAGTTCCGCCACTGGCTTTGTGGCTTTGATTGGAAAAATAGCAATGTATGCAGCTCTATTCTTTCTTAAAAGCATTACTAAAAACAAGAATAAAGACCTCCTTAAAGGGTGTCTGTCAGACCAAAATGACAGGATAAAGCACATGGGGGGGGGGATATAGCCCCTTTTACCTTTACTGTTCTAATTGTGGCCTCTATTCTACACTGAAGTTTAGTTAGATGCGATAATTAAGGTGCTTGGTACAACCTTGGCGTAGTCAAGAGGCTCAGTGCACCTTCCTGCCCACTGCCATTACATGCCCCACCTCCATGACTGGTGATTGATAGCCCTGGCTTGACATGTGACTCAAGTAAAAAAAAAAAAAAAAAATTTTTGTACAAATGTCTGAATGTTTTTTTCCACCAATTACATAAAAAATGCATGTTTGATATTGTCTTAATTAGAGTTGAGCGACTTTGGTCGGATCGGGTTTCATGAAACAAAATTTGAGTCGGATGAAACTGGTCTGACTAGGGCAAAAAAAGTCAGAGTTTCCTCAGAAACCCGACCTCAAAGCAACGCAATGGGGAATAAAAGTCGGCATTGAGTGGATGAATGTCATCCACTCAGTGCCGACTTTTATTCCCCATTGACTTGCATTGGGGTCGGGTTTCGGACGAAACTCCGACTTTTTTTTGCCCTAGTCGGACCAGTTTCATCCGACTCAAATTTTGTTTCATGAAACCCGATCCGACCAAAGTCGCTCAACTCTAGTCTTAATCATACTGACCTGGACAATCGTATTTCCATGTCATTTTTACCACTGAATGAACAATGAAAAACCATAACCCAAAAAAACTAAATATTGTTGAATTGTATTTTTTCGCAATTTCACTTCACTTTAAATTCTTTCCCGTTTTCCATTACACCATATGCTAAAATGAATAGTGTCATTCAAAAAGTACAACTAGTCCCACAAAAATTAAGCCCTCATATACCTTTGTAAGAGGGAAAAATTAAAGCTTTTGGAAGAAGGGGAGGGAATAATAGTTTGATCCTGAAGGGGTTGAGGACCAGTTTATACTGAAGATGTTTTAATTCCAGTGGAAATTATTTTTAAAAGTTGCTGTTATATGGTTTTAAGAGGGTTTAGAGGTTTTGGATTGTTGCTTTTGTCCGTGCGTTATATGTATGGATAAGTACGGTAATCACTTGCTACTTGCATTTTAACAGGAGTTAGTTGAAACTGTATCCTGTGGTGGTAACCTACTGATGAATATTGGACCCACTCATGATGGTCGCATTCCTGTAGTATTTGAAGAGCGTTTATTACAGATGGGAAAATGGCTAAAAGTGAATGGTGAGGCTATCTATAGTACAAAGCCTTGGAGAGCTCAGAATGATTCGATTACATCGGGAGTTTGGTAAGAGTCATGGTTATTAAACAACTTTGATTTAGCTCACCATAATCCATCTTTATCAAATTGTATTGTGCTCTTTTAGTCATCAAACACTTTGTGCCATGGAATCTGGAGTATAAAGGTTCCTTTTTTCTTTTGTTCTTAGATAAGCTTCAACACTTTTCTGAAAGTGATCAGAGCTTAGCAAGTGAGACATGGTTAGATTTTCATAATTTACACTACAAAGTGGCGTAGTCTCAAGAGACTAAGAACGTGCCAAATTTATGAAGAGGCATGTGTCTTAATGAATCTGGCGGATCTTAGTCCAGGAGAATTTGTACCAAGATTATAATAGTATCAGATTTCATGAATTCCCTCCATAGTATTTTTTGCTGTTTGGCCACTGGAGTAATCCTGCACTTCAGTTGTAATAATGAGATTTTATATATCTGCAGTCTTCTCTACAACTGTTTTTTTTTCCATTATTGTCCATAGGGAAAAATAGCTGTATTAAAACCCCAAGTAGAAACCATGGCCATTGTACTGAGATTCAATTCCGCAAGTTTTCTTGTCACTTGCTGATTACTACAGGCCAGCTGTTAGTCGAAACTTAAATACATAGGGCCCAAATCAATATTGCATTTACACCTTTTTTTAACCTAGCTAAATTTTGCCACATTCAAGTCCAAAAAAGTTTCACAAAAATAAAGATAATTTTATGCATTAATTATGTGCACTGTTTTGTAACATCCCCTTTTCTTGTGCAAGTTTTGTAAAATCCAGGAAAACCCTTTTTATTTTTTTTTTCTTATTATTTATAGCATTGCCACTGTAATTTTAGAAATATTGAAGGGGTTTTCCCATAAACATGATTAACAAAAGACAGATCCAACAGTGGGAACCACTGCGATGCAATTTATGTATTTTTCTATCACAAATCAGTATTTAAACAGGGTATCAGTTAGCAGAATATTCCTGTCTGTTTCACTGGGTGAACTTGCCTGTATGCGGGTCAACAGCCAAGCCTTGCATCACCTCCTTCAGGTTGTTCTTAGTTAGGCACACTCCCGTTTTGATTCTAAGAACAGTGCAGTTAGGGATCCTGACAGTGTATATTGCCAGTGTTGATCCTCCCCTTTTGATCCTATGAATTATGCAGCCATTACTCTTAACACTTTAAAAACCTTGGTTAGACTATACGAGGCCTCCTTCATACATCAGTGTTTCCAGTACCTGTGGTTTTCACTGGAGACATTTACACATGCCCACCGATTATAATCTATGGGGCTTCGCACATGACTGTATGTCCTACATGTGGACATGTCAGTTTTTTTCCAACAGCACGGATGTCAATATGTCCTGCACATGGAAAGCAAAGCGTGTCATCTTTGTGCTATCCGTGTTACACGTACCGTAATAGAATGGAGAATAGAAATGTTAAATGTTTAGTTGTTAGATGTGCAACAATGGATGGGATCGTCTTGGGAACTTAGGGACATGGAGCCCCCGGGCCATGAGTTTGGGACCCCAACTCTAGGATGTCCAGTGCTCTGGTTGCAGATATCTAGAACGTCTTTTTAGGACCGCTATCAGCTCTTCTGACATCCTGAGGAATGCATCAATAGTTTATTTTGCTAGCACAAATTCTCCTGATTCTGATCTTATGAAAAGTACAGGCAATTCACTTGATTATCCGAGGAGAGTGTGTACATCAGTTCAGAACGGGTAATGTATAATTTCTATACATGCTCCCCAGGATGACAGGCATTCTGACTGCAATGTTCACTATATGAAAAGAGAGAATTGGTGTTGGCAATAACACTGTGTGCTAACTAGGCAAATGGGAATGCTGTTGGAGAGCTTGGCATGCGCATACGCAAGCTATGTGCATTCAAGTGAGGAGCTGGCTGTCCATGATTGTATGCTCTGGTCAAGAGGCTTCCATGTAGTCTGCTATTAGAAGGCCACGTTATTGTTGGACTGAACTATAGCTGTGCTCAAAAGTTTACATATCCTGGAAGAATTTTTGCTTTTTTTCAAAGAATATGAATGATAACACCAAAACTTTTTCTCCACTCATGGCTAGTGGTTGGGTGAAGCCACTTATTGTCAAACTACTGTTTTTTTCTCCTTTTAAATCATGACAATCCAAATGACCCTGAACAAAAGTTTACATACTCCATTTCTTAATACCATGTATTGCCAGCTCTAACATCAATGACAGCTTGAAGTCGTTTGAGGTAGTTGTGGATGAGGTTATTTTCTCAGATGGTAAAGCTGCCCACTCTTCTTGGTAAAAAGCCTCCAGTTCCTGTAAATTCCTGGACTGTCTAGCATGAACTGCGTGCTTGAGATCTCCCCAGCCTTGTGAATCCTCAAGTTGCGCACACTGTGAGGATTCTCCAGCGACTGCTGCAGCGGACATGAGACAGCAAGTATATGGTTTGCATACATGTACTGTCTAGATGGGCATGGCCTCACTCATTGCAAGTGTATTGAGCAAAACCAGACAGTCTAGTTGAAATGTGGCCGAAAGTATGCAATTCGCATATTTGTGGTGGCATTACTGTCTGTCCCCAGCTCCTGCATCCAAGAATCCTCACAGTACATGCAATGTGAGGATTCACAAGTCTGCGGTCACATAGAATGACTTGTACCCTATGGCTGGACAACCCCTTTAACTTCATTACATATATTTTGTATAGAAAGGTATTATGTTTTGAAAATCCCCATTAATGCAGTGTTTACTCAACAGGTATACATATAGATCTCAAGAGCAATCTGTGTATGCTATATTTCTGGAGTGGCCCACAAATTGGAAAATAATCCTTGGAGAACCCATACCTGGTGGTAAGACAGAGGTCAGTTAAGTTTTTGGGTTATTAAATTTTTTTTTATTAGTGTTTGTGATGCAGACCACATCACACCTTTTTCTTTATAAGATCAAATATATCAAATGGTTTAGAAGTTAGAAATGCAAACTAACCAGACTGTGACATTGTAATAAGGATTATATTAAATTATATCCTCACATGATAAGACACATTTTATTTATAATTTGCCTATATTGCGGCTTTTTTTTGTGGCACTGTGTTTTGATATGGAGTGGGCTTGAATTTGCCACATTTTTTGGGGGCTTTCTAAATAAAAAAAACACACTAAATTTAGGGTTTGTTCTGACCAAATGCAAATATAGTAAATTATCCAGCTGGATTTTCAGATGAGATGATTTAAAAAAATCTCATGCACATGCTGTAGAGCAAATCCATAGCTTAAAAGGGTGGTCCAAAGGCAAAACATTTTTCTCCTAACTCCCTATTTAGTCCCATAATCTAAGCTATTTTCTAATCTACTTGCTTTAAAAATTTCCTACTATTCCTAAGAAAGGGCTAGTGTTTTTTTTTTTCCCTATGTCCGCGTCTGATGACTATTCATTTGAGTATCACCAGTGCATGTTGGGACACTCAAAGTATGATCGGGGTAGTGGAGGATACAGTCTGTGGTCACAGCAACAGCCTCTGCCCCATCCTTCAAATGAAGTGGCCGCAGTGACGCTCGTATCAGGTTGGTCCCTGCTCTGGGCCTGCTTCGTCTCCGCCAGTGCCCTGTGCAATGAGCGCGTCATGTGGTATTTTTGTCTGTACAGATGAATAGTAATAAGCCTGCAGAAGAGCGGTGTCACTATGCACAACAGAGACCGGAGATGTCACTTGTGAGGGTGGCACCAGTCCTGAACATCGGGCATAGTGACACCGCTCTGCTACCAGCTTTTTACTATTTATCTAAGCAGACAGCAGACCAGAAGCTGCGTTCATTGCATGGGGCACTGGGGGAGACTATGTATGGAGGGGGGAGACACTCAGGGACAGCAACACGCCTGAAACACGGATGTCACTGATGACGCTTTGTTTTAGGGAGGGGGCAGAGGCTGTTGCAGTGACCACAAACTCTACCAAGTTTATTGACTCTTCAGGCGCTTCACAGGAACTGATGCAATCTGGAAAGAAAAACAAAACATTTTAACTTTTTTTTCACAAGTTTTAGTTTTTGAACCCAATTTTTTTTATTTTCACAAGTGTACCAGAAGTAAATGGACCCAGAAATTTGTTGTGCCATTTCTACTGACCACCCCTTCTCAATTACTATATGTCCCCCATGGAAAATAACAGCCTGTAGCCACCTTTTGGTACAGCAGTTTCACCTCTTTTAGACTTCAGTAACACCTGGAAGAAGAGAGAACTGGTACTGCTCTCATTTCCTATGGATATTAGTTTTGTCTGAAGGAGGTGAAAGTGATGTGGCTGCTGCAGGGATCGTGTGACATAACGTCATGTGAGCCTTGGGAGACCATAGTTGTCTGAACTAGAGGTTAGTATAGCTGCAGTTGCTTTACATGGGGGAGGATATAGTGATGGAGAAGGGGTTTTACGAGTAGTGGACAGTCCCTTTTAAGGAGACTGAGCAGTGAATAAACTACACTTTGTTGAGAATGCCAATGTGTACAAAGGACACACAGAAATGGAGAAATTTGATGGAGCAGTTAGCACATAAAATTGGGTATAACTTGTGACAACCAGTTACACTTGTTTCTGTGGGTTCTTTTTAACCTCCATGTCCTAGAAAACTGAAAGCTATAATTTGATAGTGTCCTAATACTTCTTTATTGTTTGTGAAGTAGTTATCAAATACGCTTATACTAATGTCCCTCCTGCTATGGCAGTTTTAAAGAGACTATATGTAATACTGTAACTCTGCACAATAATGGGGCATACCCATTCAGAGGATATGCCAAAAAAGTGTGGTAGGTTATACCACTAGTAGAAAAGACATTTTATTAAAACAAACATTTTATTTCATACATCATAAAAATAGTACTCAATAATAATCCAAAACAGGGATGTATAGATGCAAAACGGTAGCTGCCAACAGCAGGATCACTCAAAGACAAAACTATGGGATAGACCTATAATGATTGAGTGCATCAGATATATATTCTCATTCAAAAAGAGGTTACAAAAAACTCTATCTTATCTTAGGCAACTGTGCACTTAAACAAGGTAAATAATCATCCCAAAGAAGGTAAAGTGTCAATAGGATGCCAAACATAAGGCTATCTGAAAAAGCTGCTGTACAAAATGTATATATCCTCCTTATTAGATGTCAAAAAATGCACAAAAACAAAATTCACATGGCTAAAAAAAAATAATCAAATAATAAGAAATATTTTAAAGTGCAACGTGCAAAAAATTCTAAGTTCTTGATATGGACAATTAGACCTCCATGCAAATAATTAAAGTGGTCAAAAATATTACCATGTAGCAACACATCCAGAGCCCTAAATAAGAATTACAAAGGCAATAAAATCTCTAAATAAACATTTTAAAATAATTCAAAAATATTGCCATGTGACAATAATTTTAAAGCCATAGATAAAATGACTAAAGTTCACAAGTGTGTAGACAGAGAGTTCCTTATTTGCACATTTGACACTCTCCGTCTACACACTTGTGAACTTTAGTCATTTTATCTATGGCTTTAAAATTATTGTGGTCACATGGCAATATTTTTGAATTATTTTAAAATGTTTATTTAGAGATTTTATTGCCTTTGTAATTCTTATTTAGGGCTCTGGATATATGTGTTGCCACATGGTAATATTTTTGACCACTTTAATTATTTGCATGGAGGTCTAAGTGTCCATATCAAGAACTTATAATTTTTATGCACTTTAAAATTTTCCTTATTATTTATTTTTTAGCCATGTGAATTTTGTTTTTGTGCATTTTTGGACATCTAATAGGAGGATATATACATTTTGTACAGCAGCTTTTTCAGATAGCCTTATATTTGGCATCCTAGTAATACTTTACCTTCTTTGGGATGATTATTTACCTTGTTTATATGCACAGTTGCCTAAGATAAGATAAAGAGTTTTTTGTAACCTCTTTCTGATGCACTCAATCATTATATGTCTATCCCATAGTTTTGTCTTTGAGTGATTCTGCTGTTGGCAGCTACCGTTTTGCATCTATACATCCCTGTTTTGGATTATTATTATGAGTACTATTTTTATGATGTATGAAAAAATGTTTCTCTTAATAAAATGTCTTTTCTACTAATAGTATAAACGTCCCCTCTTTTTTGATTGAATACAAAAAAGTGTGGTAGTTGTGGGACCCATCACTGGGAAATGCATCCATCTCCAGAATGGTGCCCCGTCATGCATATGTTAGTGGAGAGGTAGAGTTATAATTCCAATACAAATGATTAGAGAGAGTTATACATATATGTGAATTCCCCTCCTTTCTGAACAATGGTAGGAGTTCTAATAAGTTTAGCAGTTATGACTTGAATACCCCTTTAATATAATACACCTATTTAATTTCTTGTTGTATATTTTTCACCAATACAGTTTGACTTGTCCCTAATAAGAATAGTATTAGAATTGTGTGATGAAAATCCTATGATCTGTTTTAGGTTCAGCTGGTTGGATATGAAGGAAAACTAACGTGGTTGCCATTGGGAGAGAAAGGAATGATTGTATCCCTGCCAGCACTTGGCCCTTCACAAATGGCAGTCCAATGGGGCTGGGCAATGAAGATTACTAACCTGAATGAAGCCGTTAACATCACCTAGGCACCAGATAAAGGGTGGATTTATGTAATTGTTTGTGAATCTCAATTCTGTAGGGCGTTAGATACTTATTGGATTTGTATTGCGGTTCTGTACAACTCTGATCTTGTAAGGACCAGCACCACACCTAAGAGTCTGCACAAGTTGTATAGAACCTATACTGTATTTTATTTTTAAATAACCTACATAGGTAAAATTATGCTACTCAGACCTATTCTGCAAATGACTGGCTCCCCTAATCAAGTGGTAGAATACATAAAAGTCCTGACCTTTTGGTTGTAATGGCCATTATGTTGCTTTATGGATTTTTAACAATGGCACAGCTAATCAAGTCTGCTTTTATTTTACGAATAACTTCTACTAAATGAGAGCTGGCATCTTATTGCTATGAGCAAATACTCAATTTGTGTACCAGTTTACATGTCCCCGATATCTGTCTCCATTTTTGCACATAATGTTACAGATATTGAAACAGTGTGTACATTTTTGACAGGTACAGAACATTAATGTTATTGCTTGGCTAGAATTAGGTTAAAGTCTCTTCGCAGCTGTATATTAATTGTGGCTAATATTGCAGCTCAGCGACATTGAAATGAAGGGGGATAAGCTGCTATATTTTTCAACCCACAGACAGGTGTGTGCAGGATAAGAAAAACCACAACCATTTCATATTAAAAACAATATTAAGATTTGCGAGTCCTCAGTGGTTGATACCTTTTAATGGCTAACTGAATTATTAACCACTGAGGATTCTCAAATCCTAATATTTTTCTATCTACTGGATAACACAGTAAAAAGATACGTATTTTTCCTGCTACATATACACACACACACACACACACACACACACACACACACACACACACACACACACACACACAGAGTGTGTACGGAAAGTATTCCGACCCCTTTAAATTTTTCACTCTTTCATTGCAGTCATTTGGTAAATTAAAAAAAGTACATTTTTTTCTCAATGTACACTCTGCACCCCATCTTGACAGAAAAAAATGCTGTCCATTTCCTTGTGAGGGTGTGTGCATACGTTGCGATTCTGCTGTGTTGTACAGTACCTTTATTTTCTATGGAAAATGAAAACCGCAGTGCACATGCTGCGGCTTTTTCCGCACGGATTTGCTGCAGTTTTAAATGCGCAGCATGTCACTTCTTTGTGCGGAATCCACAGCGGTTTGACACCTGCTCCATTGTACAGGTGTCAAACCGCAGGCTAATCCGCAGATAAAACGCAGGTCTTTTGACCTGCAGGTTTACCTGCGGATTTTTCAAAATCTGCGCAGAAAAATCCGCAGCAGAATCCACAACATGTGCACACACCCTGATCCTCCTTGAGATGGTTCTACTTCTTCTTTTGAGTCCAGCTGTGTTTAATTAAATTGATAGGACTTGATTTGTAAAGGCACACACCTGTCTAGATAAGACCTCACAGCGCATGTCAGACCAAATGAGAATCATGAGGTCAAAGGAACTGGCCAAGGAGCTCAGAGACAGAATTGTGGCAAGGCACAGATCTGGCCAAGGTTCCTAAGAGCACAGTGGCCTCCATAATCCTTAAATGGAAGACGTTTGGGATCACCAGAAGTCTTCCTAGACCTGGCCGTCCAGCCAAATTGAGCAATCGTGGGAGAAGAGCCTTGGTGAGAGAGGTAAAGAAGAACCCAAAGATCACAGTGGCTGAGCTCCACAAGATGCAGTAGGGAGATGGGAAAAAGTTCCACAAAGTCAACTATCACTGCAGCTCTCCAACGGTCGGGCCTTTATGGCAGATTGGCCAGACGGGAGCCTCTCCTCATTGCAAGACGTATTACAGTCCGCATAGAGTTTGCTAAAAAACAAACACACACATGAAGGACTCCCAGACTATGAGAAATAAGATTCTCTTGTCTGATGAGACGAAGATAGAATTTTTTAGTGATAATTCTAAGCGGTATGTGTGGATAAAACCAGGCACTGCTCATCACCTGTCTAATACAATCCCAAAAGTGAAACATGGTGGTGGCAGCATCATGCTATTGGGGTGTTTTTCAGCAGTAGGGACAGGATGACTGGTTACAATTGAAGGAAACATGAATGTGGCCAAGTACAGAGACATCCTGGTTGAAACCTCTTCCAGAGTGCTCTGGCTGAAGGTTCACCTTCCAATAAGACAATGACCCTAAACACATAGCTAAAATGAAAAAGGAGTGGCTTCAGAAAAACTCTGTGACCATTCTTGACTGGCCCAGCCACAGACCTGACCTAAACCCAATTGAGCATCTCTGGAGAGACCTGAAAATGGCTGTCCACCAACATTCACCATCCAACCTGATGGAACTGAAGAGGATCTGCAAGGAAGAATGGCAGAGGATCACCAAATCCAGGTGTGAAAAACTTGTTGCATCATTCCCAAGAAGACTCATGGCTGTACTAACTCAAAAGGGTGCTTCTACCCAATACTGAGAAAATGGTATGAATAATTATGACCATGTGATTTCAGTTTTTATTTTTTAATAAATTTGCAAAAATTTCTACATTTGATTTTTTTTTTAGTCAAGATGGGGTGCAGAGTGTACATTAATGAGAAAAAAAATGACCTTTTTTGAATTTACCAAATGGCTGCTATGAAACAGAGTGAAAAATTTAAAGGGGTCTGAATACTTTCCGAACCCACTGTGTGTATATACAGTATATGTATGTGTATACATATACAAATATATATCACGTCAGGGCTTCTCTAGGTTGGGATCCAATTCAGTAATATTTAAGAATTACACTAAGATTTTTCAATGTGTATATCTGTATTTAGGTGTAGTCATAATCTATTACTCTGATCAAATAAAAGGGATGTTGGGAATGGATTTCCAAAATATGTATATTAGATTGTATTAATGTTTCACTTGTGAAAGCTGGAATAACTTTATAAAATTATAATATATTTAATTGTTTAAGTCGAGGACTATTTTGTTTTTTTAATAAATGAAAAGTACTGTTGTATTTCTAATTCATTTGCTAACTGGATATTAAAAACAATTGTTTGTAAAGACTGGCATGGTATATATTTTCTTAATCTCGAACGCTGTGCCACTTCCAAAGCAATTGAAAGGCATAATAGGGCCAATTCATAAGTGTTTTCTGGTGTAAAGATTCTTCACGTGTAGCAAAATTTATTTGCAACTCAGACGATGTGCAAAAATTCTGACATTCAGCATCTTCAAGCTTTGCCAAAATGACAGAAAACGGTTGGGACTGTGCGTGGCTATGCCTGCCTAATACATTAAAATTTGCACCACTTTACTGCCAAAATCTATGCCGCTATTGTACTGAAGTCCCTGATGGGAGTACATTTCTGGCAGAGGCACATGGCATTTGCAAAATGCACCAAAGTAATTAAGTCAAATGCGCCTCTTAATGCATAAGATGCATCGTTCCCCAGTGACCAGTGTGCATTGCTGGTCTTAATAAATCGGTCCCATAATGTTTTTGTTGGCAAGATACGAGCAGTGGCTCAATGACTGATGCTTTGCAGCACTTTGGTCCTGCATTCAATACCTACCAAGGACAAATGGAGATCTCTCAGTGACATTTCCAAGTACAAAATACAAATTTTTCACTTATTAAAGAAGCCTACTAGTTGACTAAATGAGCTGGATATGTTCACACAGTGTCTATACAGATTTATCTTTAATTTGGAAAGAAAATAAGATTTTGTCATTACCAAAATAAGAGTTGTAAAAAAGATACAAGAATATCAATTACTTAACAGAAATGAGAAAAGTTAAACCTATGCTTTCATGTCATTGTTAAAGTTGTGGTGGAAGAAGTGTTACACATTTATTCAAAGACTAGTGGCCCTAAGTACATACTGCTTAGTGGCAGAATGTTAGGTGCAAGCAGTCTACTAGATACAGTCTACATATTAGATGAGTGACAGAGACACGTTATTGGGACAAGTGACAAATGCTTCCATATTGATTGTCTGTAGTATTGAGTATTCACTTTACACTAAGAAATGGTAGTAAACCATGTACTAAAATAATGATTTAATTTTTCCTAAATAATAAGCCAAGATATTTATAAAATGCTAGTTTATTGAATTGTAGTCATTTTTAGTTATCGTCCATTAAACATATTAAGAATCCCTTTCAGTAGGCAAAGTTCATAATTAACAACTTAATACAGAACATAAGTTAGAATATCCATTATAATTACTGCACTGAAATTAGCAAATTAAACAAAGGCTTTCATTTCAATACTAAACTACACCTGGTTGAAGTGGTGCACACCATTTACATCGTTCCCACTACAAATGGTTGAGTTAGATTATAAGGTTGCGTTCACAAGCAGAGGTCATGTTGCAGCTTTTAATGGGACAGCACAGAATGACTGTTCAAACCAAGTACATGTGTTCAGTGCTTTATGGTGCAGATATTCCTTTAAATACACCTTTCCCACCTGTTTGTTTTCCATCTCTCTCCAGAACTGGCAAAGAAGAAGGGGGTGGAGATAGATGGAAAATAAGCAGGTGGGAATGTAAAGGATTGGCCCTGCCGTGAAGCACCGGGCGGCAGGACTGAGGATGAACAATCACTGTCCTGACAGAGTCCCTTTAAGTCGCAGCAGCCCTGTGCTGCTGAACTATCACATAATCTCCTAGGTGAAACCGACATTACCATGCAACACGTCAGGGGCTACATGGTGACTTTGTCCATGACACAGGTTCTCCCGGGGCTACTGCTGCACTCAAGATGCAATACATGGGAATGGGGCTGCATTGCACTATGACCGCAACAACCCAAGAAGTCCAACCTCGGCTGTTATTTTTCCCTCAACTGGCTTGTTGCAGTACTCTTGTATTGCCCTGTGATGTGGTACCATGCCTACCTTGGTCACGTGGCAAGTGTCGCGGATAAAGTCGCAGTGCAACCCCAGATTAAGTGATTTACTATGTTTCAGCCCAAAAGACTGCAGTGACACAGGGCTACTGCGACTAAAAGCCACAACAGGACTGCTGCTTGTGAACACACCCAAAGGGATAAGCAGTTATACTCATAACCAATCATTGGGCCCTATTCATCAAACTGTACCACAGGCAGCAGCCTATCAGCTCAGTTCATTGCCTTTCTTTCGCTTTAAAATAGAAGCTGCACCATGATTGGTTGTTTTGGTCAGTAAGGACAGCTGTATTATGGTGCCCATTAATTAACCTACACTCTGATCATGGATTAGATGCCTGGCAAAGAGCAGTAAATTAGTCAATGGTTATAATAATGGAAAATGGATTAGAGCTCTGATCTTAGGCTTCTATTGTATAGGAACCATTAGAATACTACTGCTGCAGTCTAAAGAAATTGATGCAGATTTGCTATGCATCATTACAAGTGAAACAAGTAAAATAAATTTGTTTCATCTGCAAACCATGGTAATTTGTAGTAAATCCGCATGCAAATTTTGATGAGCTTGTCCTCAGTGCAGTAAAAAAGTGAGGTTTTGCTTGAATATAGAATGAGTCAAATGTTATACTTTTGGAGGTAAAAAATGAAAATGAGGAACCCCAAATCAACAAGGGTTTGTCTGTGTAAACTGTTTTCCATCGGACTGTAAGTAAACATATTTTAATTTGCTTAATAAACTAAATGATTCAATGACAAATTCAGATCTGCTACATATGCATAATCATTGTGAATGCATTTTTTTTAAATTATGGCACGCTTACAAAGTTATAAGATTGATGGATTCAGATTTAAAGGGATTGTCATTCACTTCAATAGCAGCTGAACTGCAATACCCAAGAACAGCCACTAAGCAGTGAACAGAGCAGTGGTGACTCTTTATACTGTTACATACAAACTAACCGGATAGGTCATCAATATGCAAGACATAGGCAGCCCCTTTAACAATACAACAATTAGCCTGTACATAATGGTTGTTCTACAGAGTGTAACCGAAGGTTAAATCACTGATATTTAAAAAAAATTCAGTGGATGAAGAATAAAACGTACAACACAAAATATTGAGAAGCTGCAATGCGAGTACAGTAATCGCTAACTAGTCAGTTCTTTCTCTACTAGTAAAAGGAATATGGTTGAAAAACCAATCCATCATACCAGCACATTGTGCACGCTTTACGAGTACTCTGGGTAGTCGCAACTTATTAAACATACAGTTGTATGAATGATGACAATATTACTGGCTTTACCCAAAATGTTAAATGCTGGTTTGGTCTAAGGGTTAATAAGGCCTGTTCATATTGTAAAGCACTCTGTCAGCTATTCATGCCACATTCATTTGATTTGGACTATAAAGTTAATGCATTGTTTGTACCAAAATGAAAATTAATAAATATATTTCATATACCATTAGGTAAATTTCAATGTCTCCTATAAATTTTCTTTAAATGACATCCTGGTGAGTATAAAGTAGATGCTAATTGCTGTAGTGACTGAAACTGATTCTAAGCAGTTCTTCATGGTACAGCATTCACACCAGACATCCATTCTTCGGGTCCATAAGGAGACACTATTCTTTAATTAAAAAAGGAATGTCAAACACATGCTGTAAACATTAATGTCCCACTGGGTTCTCCAGAGACATCATGATGGACCATTACTTCTCAAGTTGCTGGGGTGTGCTAAATGCTTCATACACATTGGCAGCAAAGTCCTTAACTTGATCCATGAGTAGGAGATCCTATGGAATAAGTCAAAGTAAATGTTAATGCAAATATCAGTAAAACAAAAAAAAATAAGCCATAAAAGTCAAGACATTAAAAACTTACCATCCCAAGTCTCCAAAGGAATTTTCATCACATCTCAACATACTTGACATTTTAGTTAGTTTTTTTCTCCATGTAGGAACACAAATTACCATTTTTTTTTTACTATAAAATGCACTTTTTAGGAAGAGAAAAATCTTGCAGAAAAAAAAGTGTATCCTATAGTCCAGAGGAGGGTTCCTATGTTGGAGAGCGCTAACACAGCATCCTTCCTGATCACTGAGAGGAGTATTTCAGCAGCACAAATCTCTTCTCCTGTCTAACAAGGATCAATCTGATTGCTGCAGACAGGACAGAAAGCTACCATGACCTGCTCATCACTACAGATGAATTGATGCTGCAGGTCCTGACTAACAGAAGGAGCTTTCAGGTTGTGTGATCAGACACATGCCTGCAAGTAACTTCAAATGTGGCCAAACTTTCTTCCACATGTCCCAAAATTATGAAGAGGGCTTCACCAGAGAAATAACTTACAGAAAGTATAAGGATTGTACTACAGAGAAGTGGGGTAAAGTTATTTTCTCTGATGAAATCCCTTTCAAACTGTTTAAGGACATCTGGAGGAATAATTGGTGAAAAGGTGAGCGTGTCCATGAGCCTTGTGTCATACCAATAGTAAAGTACTCTGAGCCCACTGATGTGTAGAGTTGCTTTTCATCCATGGAGTGGGCTCACTTACAATTTTTCCTGAGAACTCTACTATGAATAAAGAATGGCATCTAAACGTCTTCCGAGAGTAATTTCTCCAAATGATCCTGATACAAAATTTGTTGATTAACCCCTTAACCACCGCCAATACGCATTAAAACCGCAGCCACTAGGGCCTTATTCCCTCATCGCCTTTTGAAAATGGAGATCTGGTATAAGGCTGTAGTGCCTTCCAGAGTCAGAAAATCTCCAGTGTTTCAGCTACGGGGATAGCCGAGACCCCAGAAAACATGAACAGGGCTGGATATAGTGGTCCACATTATTCAGTGAATAACAGTGATCACAAAAAAAAAAAATAAATTTGACCGCTATTACAAGGATATCGCTCTCTTTTGATATGATAAACATGTCAGAGGAGAGAGAAATGAGGTCCTCCGAGCCCCACCAGTACCCAAGCCATCCTCCGGTCCCACCTGCCCTGTCCCCTTAGCCTTCCGCGTCATCTTCCTGGAAAAAAAAATATGCAGTGAGCCCGCCGAGATCTGTCGGCCGGTACCTGGCAACAATAGAGATTTTTTTCCTATCGGTTCCATTTGATCACCTAGATAGACACTATCACAGTGATCAAAAGAAAAAAAAAAAAAAAAAAAAAAAAAGTAAAATCAAACCCCCCATTGTCACCCCCTTAGATAGATGAAAACTACAAAATATTTTTTTTCATTTTTTGCAGTTAGGGTTGGTGTTACGGTTAGGGTTTTTTTTTCAAAAGTAAAAAAAAATATGACAGCTTATGTTCAGCACAAGTGTTCGCTACTCAAGTTTGCATCAGGTGCTAGGGTATGCACAAAATATGGCAGATCCCAGCATGCTTTTTGGGTGTCTAACAGCTATGAAACATGCAGGGCGGGGACTTTAGCAAAATTTTCGGCAAACTTCTGTTTTTTTCACAGATAAATGCAACTCACATCGAAGAAATTTTACCCACTATCATGAAGTACAATATGTCACGAAAAAAACAATGTTAGAATCACTGGGATCCGTTGAAGCGTTCCAGAGTTATGATCTCATAAACTGACAGTGGTCAGAATTGTAAAAATTGACCTGGTCATGAAGGTGAAAACAGACTTGGGGGGTGAAGAGGTTTTCCCAAGAACAAAAAATTATTTTAATCAATAGATGTATTTAAATAAAATGTTCCTGTGCTGAGATAATCTTATAAATGAACCGCTACTGTGTAACGGCCGTGTCTGACCGTACAGGGGCCACAGCTCCTGGGCAGGGGGGTATACAGACATTACAGCTGAGAATCGTAGATGATTATTTCTTTGGAGGAAAACATTGTTTAAAAACAGGCAGTGAAATGTTTTACCTCACAGAAAGAATCATCTGCGATCCCAGGCTGTCCTGTCTGTATCCTCTTTTGCTTCCTCCTGCCCAGGAGCTGTGGTATGATCAGACCATGTTCTGCATGGTCAGACACAGCCATTACAAAGTACACAGCAGGGACACATTTATAAGATTATCTCAGCACAGGAACATTTTATGTATCATATCCAATTTTGGAGCTTTTTATTATTCCAAGGTTATTGATTAAAACTAACTTTTGTCCATGGAAAAACCCCTTTAAGTTCCACCATCTGGTCCAAACGTGAGTTCAGATAGCCATTGGCTTCTCTGTGACATGATCGCTGGAAACCAATGGGTTACTATTACAGCCAAGACTGGCTGAACACCTCCATGACTGTCATTTGATCGCTTCTGTGAAGTCTAGCCTGTGGCTAAGCGTCATAGAAGACAATGATTTTTACCATATGCAGCAATACTACAGAAATGCTGTATTCAGTAGAAATAATCAGATAATCCCTAAGGGGACTAGCAAATAAAGTAAAGAAAAGCAGTTCTTAGGCTGGTTTCACATTAGCGTTGAAACAACGCTGCGCACTGCGTCGGTAAGCCCCGCCCCGATCCGGCTCCCTGCCCGCCCCACACGCATGCGATCGGCGCACCCTATCTTTAGCATAGGGTGCGCAGATCATGCACTGTCAGTGTGAAAGTAGCGTGCTGCGCACTTTTGACGGTGCGCCGTGCGCGCCGAAATGCAGCATGTTGGGGCGGGCAGGGAGCCGGATCGGGGCGGGGCTTACCGACGCAGCGCGCAGCGTTGTTTCAACGCTAATGTGAAACCAGCCTTATTAATGCAAAAAAAAAAATCCCTTTTCCCCCAGTTAGCAATAACGTAAAAAACCCATCATCATATGTATCTGGTATAAACGTGTTCATTAATGTCTTGTCTATGAAAATATACAATTAACCCACGCTTTAAAACCTGTAAAAGAGAAAAAAAAAATCCAAATGCCAGAGCTGCGAGTATTTTAATGCCGCAACGCCACAAAAAATGCATTAAGGAGCAAGTTTGTTATTGCCGTAATTGTACTGACAAGAACAATCATATTTCAAGGTCATTTTTAATGTAGAATGAATGCCAAAAAAACCAGAACACAATTGTGGAATAGCATTTTTTTTTTTTCACAATTTCACTTTCAAGTGAACCATATAATAAATGGATGGTGTCATTCAAAAGTACATCTATTCCCAAAAAAGTGCTGGCTTTGCCTGCTCTGTCCACATTCCCACTATGTGGACAGAGCAGGAGACATTGCCGGACACACATCAGGGGATCAACTGACGTGAATGGGCCCCAGTAACACAGGAACAAGTGTGGATTGTGCAGACGCCACTTCTGAGCAGCAACTGGCAGGGTTGGAGGCCAGGGGAAATACTAGAGACAATGGAGCCAGAGGCCTAAGTGGAGCACGGTTAAAAATATGTAGTAGTGTGACTGTGTAGGCAGCAGGAGACTTTGCCATCCACACAGCAGGGGAGCAGCTGGCGTTACTGAACCCCACTGACACAGGAGCTAGTGTTTCTCTGTGCGGACGGCACTTCCAAGCAACAACTGGCTGTGTTGAAGCCCAGGGTCAATCAAGGAGCAGGCTGAGGCCTACTTGGAGCAAGTAGAAAATAAGATGTAGTGTGATTTTGGAGGCAGCATGAGACTTTGTCGTCCACACAGCAGGGGAGCAGCTGGCATTACTGAACCCCACTGACACAGGAGCTAGTGTTTCTCTCTGTGCGGACGGCACTTCCAAGCAACAACTGCAACAACTGGCTGTGTTGAAGCCCCGGATCAATCAAGGAGCAGGCTGAGGCCTACTTGGAGCAAGTAGAAAATAAGATGTAGCGTGATTTTGGAGGCAGCAGGAGACTTTGTCGTCCACACAGCAGGGGAGCAGCTGGCGTTACTGAAACCCACTGACAAAGGAGCTAGTGTTTCTTTCTGTGCGGACGGCACTTCCAAGCAACAACTGGCTGGGTTGAAGCCCAGGATCAATCATGGAGCAGGCTGAGGTCTACTTGGAGCAAGTAGAAAATAATATGTAGTGTGATTTTGGAGGCAGCAGGAGACTTTGTCGTCCACACAGCAGGGGAGCAGCTGGCGTTACTGAACCCCACTAACACTGGAGCATATGTTTTCCTCTGTGCAGACGGCACTTCCAAGCAACAACTGGCTGTGTTGAAGCCCAGGATCAATCAAGGAGCATGCTGAGGCCTACTTGGAGCAAGTAGAAAATAATATGTAGTGTGATTTTGGAGGCAGGAGGAGACTTTGTCGTCCACACAGCAGGGGAGCAGCTGGCGTTACTGAACCCCACTGACACTGGAGCATGTGTTTTTCTCTGTGCAGACGGCACTTCTGAGTGACAACTGGCTGTGTTGAAGCCCAGGGATTACAGTTCAGGTGGTAGAAACATGAACACAACAGGAGACCTGGATACTGTTGTCAACCATTTATTTATTCTGGAAGAGGACTGGCAAATTCTGGCGAGATCCTACTGGCTAAGCTCTGGCCATGTATCCAGCTTAGAGACCCAAAACTTGAAGGGGGAAGAGCCATCTGGGAGTACACTGACAGGGCAAAACATGTAGTCTGTCACCATCTGACGGAAACGTTGCCTCCTGCTGACTGGAGCCGTCTGTTATGGTGTAGACATTTGTGGCGGACACACAAAATTTTGCCACATTTGGGCCATACTGGTCTTGCCTTGTGCTGAGGCGCTGCCTCTGCTCCCTCTTTGTGCAGAGCTTCGTCCACGCACAGAGCTGCTTTGTAAAGCACTAGCAGCACTGCTGTCGGGTGGAATGGAGAACATGATGGACTGCACCAGTGTGTCTTGGTACTCCCGCATTTTACGCTCCCGGTTCAACGGTGGTATGAGGCTTTGTAAGTTGTCCCGGTAGCGAGGATCTACGAGGGTGTACACCCAATAATCAGCCGTGTTGAGAATGTGGGCGATGCGGCGGTCGTTTCTCAGGCACTGCAGCATAAAATCAACCATGTGCTGCAGACTCCCAACTGTCAAAGAAACGCTGTCCCCTGCTTGAGGCGTCATCTCTGCCTGCTCTGCATCACCCCACCCTCGCTGTACATACTGATTAGAGCATTGTGGACCTCCCTCCTCTGGAGAGATATCTTCCTCCTCCATTGACTCCTCATCCTCCTCACAAAGTGTCCCCTGCCTAGGCCTTTGTGAAGAACCACGTAGCGCAGACTGTCCAGAAGCAGTCCACCTCTTCCAAAACCTCCTCCCTTAGTGCTTGCAGTGTTTTTTGAAGCAGGCAGATAAGGGGGACAGTCATGCTGAGTAATGCATCATCTGCACTCGCCATCCGCGTGGAATCATCGAAGGCACGCAAAACGAGGCAGATGTCCTTCATAGAGGCCCACTCAGTGGTGCTGAAGTGTGACCGGCGCACAGTGCGACTTGTTTGCGCCTGATGCAGCTGGTACTCCATGACTGTTGCCTGCTGCTCACACAACCGCTCCAACATATGTAACGTTGAATTCCACCTGGTGGGTAGGTCACATATGATGCGATGTTCCGGAAGGCGTAATCGACGCTGCAGAGCAGCAAGGCGCGATCTTGCCGTGCTGGAACGCCGCAAGTGAGCGCACTCTATGCGGACCTTGTGCAGCAGTGCATCAAGATCCGGATAGTCCCTCAGAAAGCTCTGCACGACCAAGTTCAGCACATGTGTCAGACATGGGATGTGAGTGAGGTTGCCTAGGCCCAGAGCTGCCACCAGATTTCGGCCATTGTCACACACTACCAAGCCTGGCTGGAGATTCGCTGGCACAAACCACACGTCACTCTCCGGCTTGATGGCATTCCAGAGCTCCTGCGCTGTGTGGCTTCGATTCCCCAAAGAAATTAATTTGAGTACGGCCTGTTGACGTTTGGCCATGGCTGTGGTCATATCGGTCGTAACAGGCTCCTGCAGCGCTGTTTCTGAGGAACTTGAGTAGGAGGAGGAGTCAATGTGTACAGACTGGATTCCTGCAATCTGTGGAGTTGGCAGAACACGTACAGCGCCACTCTCCAGATCTGTACCCGGCTCCACAACATTGACCCAATGGGCAGTGAGGGGAAGGTATCGTCCCTGTCCATGGTTACTGGTCCACGCATCGGTGGTCAGGTGGACCTTGCAACTGACGGCGTTTAGTAGCGCATGTTTTATTTTTCCCTCCACATGCTTTTGCAGGGCAGGGACGGCTTGCCTGCTGAAATAAAAGCGGCTGGGCACGGTGTATTGTGGGACTGCCAATGCCATGAAGTTCCGGAAGGTGTCAGTCTCCACCAGCCTGAATGAGAGCATTTCAAGGGCCAGTAGTTTGGCAATGCCAGCATTCAGAGCCTGTGCTCGGGGATGGTTTGCCGAGTATGGCCGCCTTTTATCCCATGCCCGTGCTACCGATGGCTGTAGAGTGGCCTGGGAGTGTGAGGATGACTGGGAATGTGGTGCTGTGGGTGGAATGTCACTGGGTCTCCAGACAACAGTGCCAGAGGTTCTTCCTTGGCGATCCTGTGAGGAAGCTGAACGAGCTGTGTGAGCTGGAGGAAGAGGCCCCAACACGAGCTGAAGAGGTGGTAGGTGGTGCTGTACGTTGGCCTACGTCTTCAGTGTGTCTGTGTAACTCCACCACGTGCTTGGTCCACACGTTTCCACATATTTGTGGTATTGAGGTTGCTGACATTTTTCCCTCTTTTGACTTTCTGATGACACAGCTTGCATTTGGCAAAGCAAATGTCATCTGCAACTGTGTCAAAAAAGGACCACGCACTGCAAGTCTTGGGAGCGCCCGTTTCGGCTTTTGGAAGAGGAATGCTCCTAACGGGTGCTGAAGAGGAGGCTACAGGCAACCAAGTCTGCCCCCTCTCTCTCCCTCCTGTTTTGGCCATTTGGGGAATCTCTGCCTCAGAGCTGCTCCCACCACCTTCCTGTTCCTCACGCCATGATGGGTCAAGGACCTCATCATCTACACTCCCCTCTTCAAACACCTGCTTCTCCTGAGTTGTCTCGCCAGCACCGTACGCTCCAGAAAGTGGCACCTGAGTCTCGTCATCATCTGATGCGTACTGAGGTGTGCTGACCATAGGCACTGGCCCACCCGCCTCTTCAGATTCAGAGGGACAAAGAAGTTGCGCATCACTGCATACTCCCTCTTCTTCATATTCTTGAATGCTGCTTGGCTGGCCCCCTCTTTCCAAGCCAACAGATTCTGAGAACAGAAGTAGAGACTGTGATGGCTCCTGTCCAAGGCTCTCTGACTGCCTGGGCACTTTGGCAGGTGGTGAAGAGACAGATGGTTGCTCTTCAGTGCTATGGCCCTGAGAGGACGTGGAAGTCATTGAAGTCGATGCGTTAGCTGCCATCCATCCGACAACGGCTTCAATTTGTTCCTCCCGCAGCAGTGGAGTACGGCGAGTTCCTACAAAGCTGCGCATAAAGGACTGTTGCCTGCTAAAACTGGGGGATGCTGACTCACTGGTGCCCGCAGCAGGCACAGAATCCCCACGTCCTCTCCCTGCATAATCCCAACATCCTCTCCCTGCAGAATCCCCACGTCCTCTCCCTGCAGAATCCCCACGTCCTCTCCCTGCAGAATCCCCACGCCCACGTGCCTTACTCAATGCCTTCTGCATCTTGGTAGACTGATAAAGATAGGCAGAAAAGTACAAAGGGGGGCTTAGTGTGCTTATTCCTGGAAAGCTGGTAACAGGTATAAGAAACACTAATTTTATGAAGTGTGTGTGGATTACACTTTAATAGGAGCTAATGTGGCCTACACAACTGTCAAATGGAGTGTTTGGTGAACTTTATTTTGTTTTTTTTTTGTTTTTAAAAAACTAAAAGGATGTGACCAAAGATTTGAAAGCGATAGTATCACAAACTTTTTGGAGCTACTACAATGCAGGAAGGTAACCTACAATGCAAAAGATGAGGCTCCAAAAAATAGGGTAATACTAATCTGGCTGCAGCTGAAGGGCACAAGCCAGAAAAAAGGCTCCTCTATCTACTCCTATATAGTGTTTGCAACCAACCAATGTAGATGGATACGGATGGATGCACAATAATAGGAGAATAAAAAATGAGCTGCAATAAAAGAAAAATGTGTGAGGCAGTGACGCACGCTGAGCGGCCTACAACCAGACGTAGCTGCAGGACACACTACTCAGAGTGAGCTGCACTCACACACAGAGACCTCTCAGACAGCCGTGAACAGTGCAGATAAGTGGCCACTAGCACTGAAAGGCTGCAGAGAGGCTCCGCTGTCTACTCCTATAGTGTTTGCAACCACCGTATATGGATACAGATGGATGCACACTAATAGGAGAATTAAAAATTAGCTGCAATAAAAGAAAAATATGTGTGAGGCAGTGACGCACGCTGAGCAGCCTACAACCAGATGTGCCTGCAGGACACACTACAGCGTGAGCTGCACTCACACAGAGACCTCTCAGACAGCTGTGAACAGTGCAGATATTTATGGCACTAGCACTGGAAGGCTGCAGAAAGGCTCCGCTCTCTACTCCTATAGTGGTTGCAACCAACGTATATGGATACGGATGGATGCAATTGCACACTAATAGAATGAAAAATTTGCAGCAATAAAAGAAAAATATGTATGAGGCAGTGACACGCTGAGCGGCCTACAAGCAGACGTGCCTGCAGGACACACTACAGTGTGAGCTGCACTCACACAGACCTTGCAGACAGCTGTGAACACTTCTGCAAGGCAAAAGAAAGCTACACTTATTGAGAATGTAGCCTGGTTAAAGCACAATATGATTTTGAAAATCGCTATCACTAACTGTCCCTCAGAGTCTTGAACAGCAGCCTGTCTCTAACTGAATTCACAGCAGAGTGAACCACTAATGGCGGCGGCGAATTTATAGTGCATCATGACATCATTTCAGCAGCCAATCACAGCCACGCCATTAGTTAACATGCCTACATGCCTAACAGGATGTGCCCACACTTCTGAGGATTGTCATTGGTTGAATCAAATCAAACTGGCTCATAGCATTATGGGAACTTCCGATTCCGGTATTCGATATGCTAAAAGTATCGGAACTCAGTATCGGAATTCCGATACAGTGAATATTGGCCGATACCCGATACTTGCGGTATCGGAATGCTCAACACAAGTCACCACCGAGCAAAAGAGGATTGGATGTTCTAAGCAGAGACAGGGGGTAAATAAAAGTACAGTGACTCCCCCTAACCAGATAATCAAACACCATGTAAAAGTGTAAATCCACTCAAAAGCCTACACTATAGTGGCAGACTTACAGGCACATCTAATAACAATGATACATGAGGCTGAAAGGATGCATTATATCCCTACTAATATAATAGACAAGAGAAGGCTGAATCATAGGTAAATACTTACAAGAATGCAATATTATCCACTAGATGCAAGGCTTGTCAGAGGTAAATTATACAAGATAGTTATTACCTGTGTGGTAAAAGCCTGGGACGGGAGGTCTGCTCTGGCATCCCCTCACCTTGCATCAAGCGGATAATATTGCATTTGTGTAAGCATTTACCTATGATTCAGCCTTCTCTTGTCTATATATTAGGAGGGATATAATGCATCCTTTCAGCCTCATGTCTCATTGTTATTAGATGTGCCTGTAAGTCTGCCACTATAGTGTAGGTTTTTTGAGTGGATTTACACTTACACATGGTGTTTGATTATCTGGTGAAGTGCCTTCTCTTACACAGGACATTTTTTTGTATTTAATTATACTATATAGTATGAAGTGTAGTACGTACCTGGACCATGTGGCTAGGCATCTCACTACATATGGAGTGGATCTGTCCATTTACTATAGGAATAATTTTTGCCAATGGTAAATTAACTCTAGAAAGGCTGTAGAAATAGAAAGAATTATTTTGAATTAAATGTGCTAATTAGAGAAAAAGTAAATAGTAACAAAGGGCCTGAATCATCAAAGCTTTAAACAACAGAACGACAGAATTCTGGCTTTGAAAAGTTACAAAATTTAGGCACAACTGTTGTGCCTAAATTTTGTGACTTTTGACGTTTTCATACCAGTTTATCCCAGCTCTGACAAAATGGTGGGAGCTGGGGCAGGGCAACGTGTGGCGGGGCAGCAAGCGACAGGTCGTCTACTTCATGAACAGTGTGTCATTCCCTACTGCAGGAATCAGACTGGAGATTTATGGCATAGCGCATAGGGATGCACGCCATCCGTCAGATTCTCCAGATTGATGAAGAGGCGGGCTTGATGAATTGTTCCCATAAACCTCAATTTATGAATGCGGCCACTTTTTATACCAGTCTTTATGAAATGGACACTACAGTAATATACGCCAAACCCATCTTTCAGCTACTGTTCACCACAAGAAGAAATGCATGCAATCGGACAATGTTCATTTCTGCCTTAATTTACACTACTTTTGTGACTTGTGGAATTATGATGAATTTGCTGGACATGTTCTTCCACATCTCCTATTGGAACACTTTACCCATTGTTCAAAAAGTTGTCAGAGGTGGTTGAGGCTGGAGTAAAAAAAAATGGCAAAAATTCCCAATTTTTGCAACACTGCAAGAGATTTTAAGCTAGTTTCTCGCATAAACTTGTTGATGAATGGGGGTCATACATGAATATATTATATTACACATTGATGAAAACATACAGTTCATCTTCTATATAAGTATATAAATGTTATACTGACTTAACCCCATAACAATTGCCGATACGCCTTTCAACGGCAGCAGTTAAGGGTACTCATGCCTAAGCGCCGCTTTTTAACGGCGCTGAGGAATAAGGGTATAGCACCCCCCAGAGTGGGAATATCTCCGAGATCTCGGCTACCAGGGGTAAAACGGCGACCAAAGAAAAAAAAAAGTCAGATTTTCCATTTAATTTCTCCACTGATGTGTTCGCACATCAGAGGAGAGAGAAATGGGGTCCTCTGATCCCCCCGGTATCTCCGTTGTCCCTGCAACCCCCCGTGAAGTCCCCCTGGGCTGCCGGCGTCTTCTTACGGAAGTAAATGGTGGGCGCATGTGAAGTGCCCGCTGAGATCTGCCGGCTGGCACCCGGCAACAATAGGAAATTTTTCCTATTGGTTCATTTTGATCACTGTGATAGACCCTATCACAGTGATCAAAATGAAAAAATAGTAACTCAAGCCCCACTTTATCACCCCGATAGTTAGCTAAAAATAATAAAAATAAAAATATTCATTTATTTCCATTTTTCCATTAGGGTTAGAGTTGGGCTAAAGTTAGGGTTAGGGTTGGGGCTAAAGTTCGGATTGGGATTAGGAGTGTGTTGGGGTTAGGTTTGTTGTTAGGGTTAGGGCTGAGATTAGAGTTAGCGGTGTGTTGGGGTTAGGGTTGGAGTTAGAATTGGGGGGGGGGGGGGTGTTCCACTGTTTAGACACATCAGGGGGTCTCCAAACGCGACATAGCAACACCATTGATTCCAGGCAATTTTGCATACAAAAAGTCAAACAGTGATCCCTCCCTTCTGAGCCCTGCCATGCTCACAAAAAGTGACTTTTCCCCACATACGGGGTATCGGCGTACTCACGAGAAATTGCACAACTATTTCTGTGGTCCATTTTCTCCTGATACCCTTCAAAAAATAAAAAAAATGGTTCCAAAGGACGGTACATTTTAGTGAAAAAAGTAAAATGTTCATTTTTTTCCTTCCACATTGTTTTAGTTCTCGTGAAGCACCTGAAGGGTTAAATAAACTTCTTGAGTGTGTTTGTGTGCACCTTGAGGGGTGCAGTTTTTAGAATGGTGTCACTTTTGGGTATTTTCTGTTAGATTAACCCCCCAAACTGACTTCAAATGTGAGGTGGTCCCTAAAAAAATGGTTTTGTAAATTTTGTTGGAAAAATAAGAAATCACTGGGCATCTTTTAACCCTTATAACGTCCTAACAAAAAAAATTATGTTTCCAAAATTGTGCTGATGTAAAGTAGACATGTGGGAAATGTTATTTATTAACTATTTTGTGTGACACCACTCTCTGATTTAAGTGTACAAAAATTAAAAGTTTGAAAATTGTAAAATTTTCAGAATTTTTGCCAAATTTCTGTTTTTTCATAAATAAATGCAAGTTATATCAAAGAAATTTTACCACTAACATGAAGTACAATATGCCACGTAAAAACATTCTCAGAATCAGTGGGATACGTTAAAGCATTTCAGAGCTATAATGTCATAAACTGACAGTGGTCAGAATTGTAAAAATTGGCTTGGTCATTAAGTACCAAATTGGCTCTGTCACTAAGGGGTTAAGGAGGTTTCTTACTCTTTCTTCAGAGCATCACTTCCCAAACTCCTAGCTTCTGCTTGCTGGAGGTGGATGATGTGCTCTTAAAAACTGATAGTTCAAATAAATGGCATGGCCACTCCACTGGTGTGAACTATGTGCTCTCCAATGCTGCACACAGAGTAAGTTTTGCCTCTGCAGCGTCGGAGGAGGGCAGAGGAACTGACACTGGCAAGAGTTAGCGATCCTGTCATCTTCAGGGTGCTTGCAAGTCATCTTCAGTGTGCTTGCAAGCTGTATAGATAAATGCTTGCAAAAGTGTTATCTTTTTCTTGGAGACAAGGCCACCGTTGATAATACTTCAGAGGTCGCCAGTAACTGGGCAACTGGAGTAAACTATAAAATTAAAAATCCCTCAGTTCTTGAGAACAGAGAGAAATAAATTTGAAAATTGCCTTTACAAGTACTTTGCAAATCTATCCATTCAAAAAACTGAAACAAACCCCTTTACATATTTATCAATTTAAATGATCAAACTACAAGTTTTTGTAATTATTTAAGGCACAAGTATAAGACGTACCTGCCCACTGAGCTGTTTGGATTTAATTCTTGCTCGTTTGGTCTAAAGAACTCTGCAATGCTGTCGAGAAGTCTGCCGAAACCTTGATTCAGACATGAGTTCAACACTGTGGTGAAGTCTTGACTAAAAAGACAGATCATATAAAGTATGTTAAATGTAAAAATGTTAGAGAGCAGGCCCAGCAATTGTTCATATCACCTAATGTAAAAACTCCTCTAAAAGATGACACTCATGTGTAGGCAACATTGTTACCCACAAAGAGTACAGAGCAGCTAATATTTGGCTAAATGAGATTAAATATATCTCAAATATGGTTTTGGCCCAGCAGGTTGTAAAGATAATCACCCTGAAAGAGTACTGTCTACAGATAGATTTCTCTTCCTTTTGGAGGAGTCGATACAAGCTAGTTTGAATTCTAGAAGAGACAGCACTATTTCTGATATACCGTATATACTCGAACATAAGCCAAGATTTTCAGCCCTTTTTTTGGGCTGAAAGTCCCCCTTCTCGGCTTATATTCGAGTAAATCTCCCTTACTTCCTTCAGCGGTCACATGGTACCGCTCATTAAACTCATGAATATGCGCATATTTATGAGTTTTAATGAGCGGTACCACGTGACCGATGAAGGCAGGAAGGGAGATCGTGGAGAAGCTGGGGGCTGAAGAGACAGCGCCAGGTCGGGTAAGTATAGCGATACTCACCTGTCCTGCGTCCATGTCTGCTTGCTGCTGTCTGGCACGTCATCTGTCCGTGACATTCAGACAGCAGAGGGCACGGTGATGTAGTTAGTGCGCACCGCGCCCCCTGCAGTCTGAACGTCACTGACAGATGACGTGCTAGACAGCAGCAAGCAGCCATGGACGCAGGACAGGTGAATATCTCAGGTGCCAGCAGTGACATCGGCACCTGGCCCCCAGCGACGGAGAGGCGAGTATGTCATTTTTTTAAATTTTTAAATGGAGCAGCAGCATATGGGGCCATAATCTATGGAGCATCTTATGGGGGCAGCATATAGGGGTATAATCTATGGAGCATCTTATGGGGGCAGCATACAGGGGTATAATCTATGGGGGCAGCATATGGGGGAATAATCTATGGAGCATCTTATGGGGGCAGCATATGGGGAATAAACTATGGAGCAGCTTATGGGGGCAGCTTATGGGGGCATAATCTGTGGAGCATCTTATGGGGGCAGCATATAGGGGCATAATCTATGGAGCATCTTATGCGGCAGCATATGGGGGAATAATCTATGGAGCATCTTATGGGGGCAGCATATAGGGGCATAATCTATGGAGCATCTTATGCGGCAGCATATGGGGGAATAATCTATGGAGCATCTTATGGGGGCAGCATATAGGGGTATAATCTATGGAGCATCTTATGGGGGTAGCATATAGGGGCATAATCTATGGAGCATCTTATGAGGGCAGCATATGGGGCCATAACCTTTATGGAGCAGCATATGGGGCATATTATTCTATGGATCATCTTATGGGGCCATTATTAACCTTTGTGCAGCATTATATGGGGTGTATTTTGTAAGGAGCATCTTATGGGGCTATCAAACTGTATGGACTGTATTATGTGGGGCTCCATATCAATATGGATATTCAAAAAGATTTAACCTACTGATGTCTCAATTAATTTTACTTTTATTAGTATCTATTTTTATTTTTTAAATTCACCAGTAGCTGCTACATTTTCCACCCTAGGCTTATACTCGAGTCAATAAGTTTTCCCAGTTTTTTGTGGCAAAATTAGGGAGGTCAGCTTATACTCGGGTCGGCTTATACTCGAGTATATACGGTACTAAGGCTATATTCACAAGTCCAGTAATCATCCGTTAGAATACATACAGCAGCAATCTATTGTCAAAACGTTTTTTGACACAACTTTTTGAAGAAAAAAAAAAAAACGATTTCACCTGGATCTGTTTTTTTTTGCAAATGAAATCTATGATTACTGGACATGAGCATAGCTTAAAGTGAACCTGGCAGCAGGATTTTGCAATGTAAACTAAAGGCATTGTCAGGTTGGTGTTGTTACACTGATTAGAATGATACCTGGGGTGAAGAAATCTGTCTTGTGGTTCTTGAGCAAGCTACAAGATAGATTTCTTCATCTCAGGTATAATTTTAATCAGTGTAACAACACGAACTGACAATGCCTGTAGTTTACTTAGCAAAATCCTGATGACAGTAATTTCTTCTTAAAGCGAACCTATCAGTTATTATTTCCAGGGAAGTGAGAAAAAAAAAAAACAGATGACTGTGATATCATTTATGGGACAACAATTATTACTTTACCTCTCCAACATGTCTCTGGTTTCATTCAGGAGACGGATGGTGGTGACGTCCTTCTCCGTTAGTCCACATGCCTAGTAAAACCAAATATATTTTTTACCACAACTAAAAGCAGTTCTTAGCAACTCAAGAAGGAAATTCTGCTTAGATTTTCAACCGCAATAGTGATACAGAAAGGGCCAGCAGTGACATGTAAAAGTATGCAAATTGAAGATGAAATGATCTATAAAAGGCCTAAAGTTAAAGATGACACATTTCCTTTGTATTTGAGGCAAATATATAAATATTATACATACATAAACACAGACAATCATCTTGTACATTTTAAAAAAGATACAAAAAATAAAATGAGCCAATGCAAAAGTTTGGCACCCTGGATGGTTAGTACCTAGTTTTGTAGCCAGCCAAGAATCTTTCAATTCTTATTTGAGGCATTTTCATTCATTCTTCCTTAGAAAATTCTTCCAGTTCTGTGAGATTCCTTGGTCGTCTTGCATGTACTGCTATTTTGAGGTCTAGCCACAGATTTTCAATGATCTTCAGATCAGGGGACTGTAAGGGCCATTGTAAAACCTTCAACTTGTGGCTTTTGAGGTAGTCTCTGACACTGAATTTTATTGTGAGAAAGCAAGAGAGGTTTTTTTACTGATTACTCTTCCATGAAGGTTATTATTTGTGTAGGTGTCTCTGTAAAACAATGTACCAGAACTCCACAGTCTGCTAAATCTTTCTGAAGTTCTTTTTCAGTCAAGTGGAGTTTCAGACTTGCCTCTCTAGCAATCCTATGGGCAGCTCTCACTGAAATTTTGCTTGGTCGTCCAGACCTTATCTTCACCTCCACTGTTCCTGTTAACTGCCATTTCTTAATTACATTTCGAACTGAGGAAAGGGCAATTTGAAAACGCTTTGCTATCTTCTTATAGTCTTCTGCTGCTTTGTGGGTCTCCACCATTTTCAGAGTGCTAGGCAGCTGCTTGGAAGAACCCATGGCTGCTGCTTTCTGGCACAAGGTTAGAGGAGGCTGGGTTTTTATAAAGCTGGTTAATTTACATCACCTGGCCTTTCCTAATGATTATCGTGACCAAGCCATGACCCTAACAGGCTAATGAAGGTCTGAAACCTTGGCCAAAGTTATCTGAGCACACAAATCTAAAAAGGTGTCAAAACGGGAAAAAAATTCCAGTGAAATTGCAAAGAAACCACACAATTCTGACATTGTTTTTTGGGAATTATTTTTATGGCATACACTGTGTGGTTAAAAAGATCTGGAAATATGATTCTCCTCGTCAGTACGATTATGGCGATACCAAACTTGTCCAGTTTTTTTTTTTTTGGAAAAAAAAAGAAAAAAAAAATGTTGGGAAATGTGTCGCTATTTTCCGTGGCTTGTAACGTTTTAATTTTTTGGTTGATGGAAGTGATGGGGCTCTGCACATGTCCTTGCCAGAGTTGGATCTGATATTCGGATTTCAGTTATTGATGATGTGAAAAACATCAGACTGCACTAGGATGACATCTGAGTGTAGTCCAATTTACATGGTCTTACAGAATGAAGAAGAGATTTTTTTTCCCCATCTTTTCCTCATCCAAGAAAATCAGATGGCAGTGTAAGGCCCCCGTCTCACATAGCGACGCACCAGCGATCCCGACAACGATATGACCTTGTCAGGATCGCTGGTGTGTCGCTACATGATCGATGGTGAGCTGCCAAACAGGCAGATCTCAGCAGCGATCAGGACCAGCGACGACGCATGTAACAAGCGCGCACGTTGCTTAGTTACCCATTGTGTACCTTAGATACTAGCGTGCTGGTGCAGGGAGCTGGTAACCAAGGTAAACAGTGGGTTTCTAAGCGCCATGCAGCGCTTAGAAACCCGCTGTTTACCTTGGTTATCAGCTCCCTGCACCAGCGCGCTGGTATCTAAGGTACACAATGGGTAACTAAGCAACGTGCGCGCTTGTTACATGCGTGGTCGCTACTACGCTTAGTAACCCACGGTTTACCTTGGATACCAGCTCTAGATCGCTGGTCTCCCGCCTGCCACACGCAGCGATGCGTGCTGGCCAGCGGGAGACCAACGATAAAAAAAATGTCCACGGCTTTCAAGCACGATCAGCGATACCCGGCGGGGGGGCTGGTCGCTGATACGTGTCATACACAGCGATCTCGCTGGTGAGATCGCAGTTGCGTCACAAAACTTGTGACTCAGCAGTGATCTCGCTAGCGATCTCGCCGTGTGTGACGGGGGCTTAAGCACACTGTGATCAAGTGTGATCTGCATAATCAGCCCGATTCTCTCAAAAGACAGAAAATACACTGGTGTGTCCCTAGCCTAACATGCAGATACCCCAGTAACTGAAGTTTCTATGGTGCTTTTCTGGACAATGATCTATGCTTGACCAACCAAAAGCTGGATTATTTGATATTAAAACTATTAGACGCCCACTGTTAAGAAAAAAATCCCCACACCGTAAACAGCTGCAATTTAAATAATTTAACCCCCATTAAACATTTATTCACGCTTATTTGCTAAATGTACAAGCTTCCTGATGTTTTCAATAAATCAATCAAACTAGCACAATATAACAAGTGGTTTCTCCAAATTAAACACAAAATACCAATTTTAATGACTACAGCAACCTCGGAATAATACAACCCTTTCATCACAATCCATAGTACTTGGTAGAGCCCTTTTGGCTGTTATGACCTGCTGCAAACATGATGCATAGCCAATTACCAGCTTCTGGCAGCGTTCCTGAGGCACGTCAAATAGTGATGAGTCAGCACGTTTGGGTGCTAACTGAGTGACTTTGGCGTGCTCGAATAATATGTTTGAGTCCCTGTGGCTGCATGTCTCGCGGATGTTTGATAGCTGCAACACATGCAGAGATTTCCTGTTAACAGCCGCGAGACATGTAGGCACATGGACTTGAACATATTATTCAAGCACACTGAAGTCACTTGGTTAGCACTGAGCATGCTCAGACAACACCTTATCCGAGCACGTTTGCTCAACATTAATGTTAACCCATTCCTCATTATCAATAATTCACTAATATTCTTAGCTAGTTAACACCTTTCTGACAGCCTCTCTGCCTTTGGATCGGAGGCCCCGCGGCGAGACGCGGGGCCCTGATCGTTGCCATGGTGAGTGGATGTGGTTATGACAACATCCGGGTCACCAGAACTAGTAAACTTGCTGATCATGCGCAGTGCATGATTAGCAATTCTCTGTCAGTGCAGCGCTGTCAGCTTCTATTGCATGGCATGCAGATGCTGCTTCATTTTCATTCTGCAGAAGCGATCACCCTATAAAAAATGATTGTCCCATAGTGGGACAATGTAAAAAAGATAGAATAAAAGTAAAAAAAATAAATAAATTTTAAAGTAATTGTAAAAATATTAAAACAAATCAAAAAATATTGTCTCAGAATGAATATTTGAATGAAAAAAAACAATAAAAGTACACATTTTTGGTATCACTGCGTCCGCAACGACCCGACCTATAAAACTGTCCCACTAGTTAACCCCTTTAGTGAATAACAAAAAAATAAAAGACAAAAAAACAATGCTTTATCATACCGCCGAACAAAAAGTGGAATCAAATGCGATTAAATCGACAGATATAAATAAGCTTGGTACCACTGAAAACGTAATTTTGTCCCGCAAAAAACAAGCCGCCATACAGCTCAGTCAGCGGAAAAATAAAAAAGTTATAAGCTCTCAGAATAAAGCGATGGAAAAATAATTATTTTTTCTATAAAACAATTTTATTGTATAAAAGCGCCAAAAAACATAAAAAAAATATATAAATGAGGTATCGCTGTAATTGTACTGACCCGAAAAATAAAACTGCCTTATCAATTTTACCACACATGGAACGGCATAAAAAAAAAAAAAAAAAAAAAAAAGAAATGCCTGAATTGCAGGTTGTTCATTCTGCCTCACAAAAATGAGAATGGAAAGAGATGAAAAAATGTCATGAGCCCGAAAATGGTGCCAATAAAAATGTCAACTCGTCCCGCAAAAAACAAGATCACACATGACTCCGTGAGCCAAAATATGGAAAAATGATAGTTCTCAAAATATGGGGATGCAAAAACTATTTTCTGCAATAAAAATTGTCTTTTACTGTGTGACAGCAACCAAACATAAAACCCAGATAGAAGTCTGGCATCACTGTAATCGCACAGACCCGAAGAATAAAGTCACCTAATCACTTGTACCAAACGAGGAATGGTGTAAAAATAAATAAAATCAATTCTTCACATGCTGTTGATTTTTTCATTCTGCATTCCAAAGATTGTTAAAGATAAACATGACATCAGATATTAAATTAACTGAGGATATACCTCTGTTCTCACAGTACTATTCATATTACCTTAAATTTTTTTTTCTAAAACACGTGTGAATGATTTATCCTGCACTCTGCATTGAGCTCTTGGAACCTCTGGCGGAAGTTTCCCTATAATGAGGCAGATGGAGGCACTGTGGATGCCGTCTGACCTGTGATCCGGCAGTGTCCATCTTTTTAGGATTGCATAAAAGTGCCGTCAGCCACTGTGTTGTGCACTTCTGAAAAGGACACCACTGAACAGAAGCCAGACGGAGTCCAGAGAAAAAAAAAAGCAAGCCCTCACTCAGGTCTGTCATCTGTTAACGGAAATATAGAGGGCTTCCATGTTACTTGTAGCAAAGGTTTTGGAAAAGCAAAATTGCTCCTCACACGCCAAAAGAAATTCAGCAAACTCTATGCTCCCTGGTCATTACAACGGCAGTTTGCAATTTTCACTCGGCAACATTCATTGTTGCTTGTTTCTGGAAAATACCCACAGAGTCAAAATCGTCACTACACCTGTAGATAAATTCCCCAAGGGGTATAGTTTCATAAATGGGATAACTTAAGGATGGGGGTATTCTGCTCTTCTATAAATTAGTGGCTCTGTATATGGAGTCCGCAAAACTGTTCTAGTAAAATCTGCGCTCCAGGAGGCAAATAGCGCTCCGTTCCTCCTGAGTGTCTCTGTATGGCTAAGTAGTATTGTACAGCCACATATGAGGTATTGCCACGTTCAGTAGAAATTGTGGGACAAATTTTTTGTGCCTTTTTTCCCCCACTTGTGTGAAAATGTAAAATCTGGGGCTAAAACTAAATTTTGGTAGTAAAAATGTAGTTATTTTTTCTTCACTGCCCAATGGCATAAAATTCTGTGACACACCCGTGGTGTCAATATGATCACTGAACCCCTAGATGAATTCATTGAGAGGTGTAATTTGTAAAATAGGGTCACTTATGGGGAGCTCTGCTGTTTTGACACCTCATGGACTCCTCCAGTGGGTCATGGTACCTGTAAACCATAACAGTAAAATCTGGCGCTTCTTGCCTTCTGAGCTTTGCACTGTGCCTGAAAAATATGTCCTGATTACATGTAGGGTATTGGCGCACTCAGGAAAAAATGGACCTCAGTTTGTTGTAAAAAAACTCCTATTAGCTCTTACAAAAATTAAAAACTTGGGGCTAAAACATTTTAGTGGTAAAAGAAGGATTTTTGGTACTCCCCGTAAAATCTCTTTCTTGGAGCCTTCAATGGGGGACACAGGTAATCACGTGTGTATGCTGCCGTCGCTAGGAAGCTGACCCTATGCAAAAAAACTGAAAATAGCTCCTCCCCAGCAGTATACACCTGCCGACAGACACCAAGTACCTCAGTTGGTCTAAAAGCCGTAGGAGAAGCAACCAGAACTCAACATATGTGCAAAACAAAGGCACATATGCCCAAAAAGTGGCACAACAGAAAGGGAGGGTGCTGTGTCCCCCAATGAAGGCTCCAAGAAAGAGATTTTACGGTGAGTACCAAAATCCTTTATTTATCACTTCATTGGGGGACACAGGTAACCGTGGGACGTCCAAAAGCAGTCCCAAGGGTGGGAAAGAAAGTATACCGAGAAAATGGACTTGGGTCGGTCGGTGCGCCTGCAGCACTTTCCTACCCAGGCCTGCATCTGATGAGGCATGGGTATGAACCCTGTAAAACCTTGCAAATGTGTGCATGGACAACCAGATCGCGGCCTTGCAAATTTGTAAGGCCGAAGCCTGGTGACAAACAGCCCAGGAATCCCCCACAGCCCGGGTGTAGGGGGTTCTCACTCCAGAAGGTGGCTGTTTTGTCCTGAACGCGGTAAGCCTCCAGTATTGCCGAACAAATCCAATGGGCGATGGTGGACTTAGATGCTGGGAGCCCTTTCCGACGACCCTCAGAGACGACAAACAGGGAATCGGATTGACGAAAGGAAGCAGTCCTAGAAAGATAGACCCGGATGGCTCTGACCAAATCCAGCTTGTGGAGGGACTTCTCCAGTGGATGAACTGGGGAAGGACATAAGGAAGGAAAGACAATGTCCTCATTGATGTGAAAAATGTCAAAGGAGGAAGAAAAAGACCGGGTTTTCAATGTATCCGCGCTGACCACACAAGGACAGAAATATTTTTCATAATCTTATTGTGGCGACGCGTTTCGTGGCAGATCTGCCACTTCCTCAGGGCCAAAGAATTCAATGTGAAAGGAAGAGACCACCTTGGGAAGAAAAGAAGGAACGGGTCTGAGAACTACCTTGTCCTGATGTAGAATCAGGAATGGGGAACGACAAGACAATGCTGCTAACTCAGAAACCCTCCTAATAGACATAATGGCAATTAGGAAGGCCACCATCCAAGACAGAAGGGAAAACAAAATGCTCTGAATGGGTTCAAAGGGCGCACGTTAGAGGGCACTGAGAACAAGATTAAGATTCCATGGATCTATCGGAGAATGGTAAGGAGGTGTCAAATGGGTGACACCCTGAAGAAAGGTCTTCACTTGAGAAAGGTAGGCCAGATCCCTCTGGAAAAGGATGGGCAGAATGGAAACCTGGCCCTTGAGGTTACTGAGGGATAGACCCGAGTCGAGCCCCACTTGAAGAAAACCCAAGATAGAAGGAAGTGAGAAGTCCATCATTGTTTTCCTCGCATCACCGGAAAAAGGCCTTCTAACACGTGTGGTAAATGTGTGACGATGCTGGCTTTCTCGCTCTAATCATCATCTGAATGACCTTGTGAAAAAAAACAGACTCCTTCAGAACTGCAGCCTCAATGGCCATGCCGTTAAACTCAGAGACTGAGAACTCTGGTGGAAGAGGGGGCCTTGCGAGAGAAGTTCTGGATGGTTTGGAAGTCTCCAGGGAACGTTCGGAAGCATGTGTACCAGCTCCGCATACCAAGGTCATCTTGGCCAGTCCGGAGCTATCAGGATTCATGGGAATCCCCTCTGACTTTATCTTTTTCACGACCTTCGGAATCAAGGGGTGAGGAGGAAAAAGATAAGGCAGCTGAAAACTGGGACCACGGAATTACTAGGGCGCCGCAACTGATGGCCAGCGGATCCCGGTACCTGGCTATGAACAGGGGAACCTTGTGGTTCGTTCGAGAAGCCATGAGATCGATGTCCGGAGTGCCCCATCTCAGACATATTTGGTCGAAGACTGTGGGATTGAGAGACCACACACCTGATGCGAGGTCCTGGTGACTCAGGAAGTCAGCTGCCCAATTTTCTACCCCCGGAATGTGAACGGCCGATATGGCGGGGACGTGACATTTCACCCATCATAGAATTTTTGTCACCTCTGCCATCACCTGTATGCTGCGAGTCCCGCCCTGGTGGTTTATGTAAGCCACGGCCTGTTGTGAGTTCATTTTCCCCTTCACCATTGAGGTCTGATGAACTCCCTCTTCTGGTGAAGTAAGATAGTGAGGCTGATTACAAAGCACCTAAGCAGAATGATGATGACTGGGATTGCTGACTGGATATAAGGCAGCCGACACCCTTCTGCCTTGCAGGTGATTACTCTGAGGGATTCTTGGAGACCAGTCTGATTCCTGCTCCTCAAAAGCTAAGTTTTCTGCTCTACTTTTTGCATTTGTGTTTTGGTTTTGTTTTGCCTTGCTTTTCTGGATTTCTGCCTTTCCCTGCTGGGTGAGCTGAATTCCTTTTTGCTCTGTCTTCAGATAATACCTGAGTACTGATATAGTCTTTTTGAAGTCTAGCGTCTTCAGGGCTTTTTTCCCTATCAGTCTGTTGGCTCTTGTTTTTGAGAGGGTTTTGGCGGATTGCAGACAGCAGCTTTTCTATTCTGTCCTATTTAGTTAGCTTGGGCCCCATCATTTGCTCAGCCTATCTTTCTATCTGTGTGAGTGTTTTTTCATCTTGCTTCACCGTCATTATATGTTGGGGGCTGCCTATTGCTTTGGGGTCTGCTCTGGGGCAGTTTAGATTTACCTTTCTGTCTTTAGGCTATGTAGTTCTCCGGGTGTGATCGAGGGGTCTAGGGCACCGTAGGAACCCCCCACGGCTACTGCTAGTTGTTGTTGTTAGGTTCAGGGGTCTGCAATCCGATAGCTGCCAACTTCTCTGGTTTTCTGGACTTAGCTAGTATTTCTGTTTTTTGCCTCCTACGGTGACTCACTCATAACAACGGCCGTTGCGTTGTCGGTTTGAATGCGGACCGGCTTGCCTGCTAGGAGTGACCACCAGTGGAGAAGAGCAAGGAAGATTGCCCTGATCTCCAGAAGATTGATGGGGAGAAGGGCTTCCTGAGCATTCCAGTGACCTTGAGCTGTGTGCTGAAGGAAAACCGCTCCCCACTCGAGAAGGATGGCGTCGGTGGTGATGACTTGCCACTGAAGAGGAAGGACTGAAGCGGATAGCGTCCACCAGGTCAGGGATTGCCTCACTTTGAAAGACAGAAGCACAGGTCGGTCTAGGGAGACCATTGTCTTGTTACAGGAGGACAGGAGGGCCAGCTGGAGAGGTCGGGTGTGAAACTGGGCGAAGGGCACGGTTTCCATGGAGGCAATCATCTTCCCCAGGACTCTCATGCAGGACCGAAGTGGGAGGGGGACTGGACACTTTAGGGATCCGATTCCCTTGCAGAGAGATGAAAACTTGTCCTTTGGAACCTGAATGTCCACAGAGCAGAGAAACTCCCCTGAATCCATGGAGGCAATCACCGAGCGTAAGGACTCCATCCTGAAGTGGTGCATCCGAACGTGGCGATTCAACTGCTTGAGGTCCAAGATTGGGCGGAGCGAACGTCTTTTTTTGGGACTACAAAAAGATTTGAGTAGAACCCTGAACATCATTCATTCTGAGGAACGGGTCCGGGGGGGGGGGGGGGGAGAGAAAAGTCGATTTTGTAGCCAGACGCAATGATATCTCTGACCCAGGCGTCGTCGACCACCGACAACCATGCGTCTCTGAAAAGAAGCTGGCCTCCCACCCTGGAAGAGTTTCCAGGTGGGGGTGACCTGTCACTTAAAGAATCTGTGAGAACGGGACCCGGAGGACTTGGAAGAACGGCTCTTTGGTCTCCAGTGAGGCGCTGGTTTGAAGAACGGTTTCCTTCTTTCTCCAGGGGCGGAGGAACGGTCCTGCTGAGAGGAGGGTTCCTGAAGAGGAGTAAGGTCGTAAAGGTCGAAAGGAACGAAAAGGCAGAGGACCCTTTCTGTTGAAGGGACGTTTTTGCCTGGACTGGGGCAGAGAGGTGCTTTTCCCCTTGGTAGCGTCTGATATTATCTGGTCCAGCCTGGACCCAAAGAGCCTAGAACCCTGGAAGGCTAGGTTGAAGAGTGATTTTTTAGAGGTCGGGTCTGCATTCCACGCCTTCAACCAACGGATGCGGCGTATGGCAATGATGTTGCTGCTCGCTCTTGCTGAACAGGCGGCTGCATCCAAAGAGAGAGTCAGGAGATATTTACCGCGGGTGTATACTATTTTCAGGTTTTTTTGCATAGCATCAGCCTCCTAATGACTGCAGCATACACCCACGGTTATCTGTGTCCCCCAATGCAGCGATAAAGAAAATAGGTATTACCGGATGGTCTAATACCTATTTTCCAGGACATCCACCTGACAGCACCATGGAGAGTACCAAAGCACCTCCTCAGTGTGGGATTACCGCCTGGAGAACCTTTCTCCCAAATGCGGTCTGTTGACCAGCTAGCACATCAAGCTTGTAGTGCTTGCAAAATGTATTAAGTCTGGCCCATGTTGCTGCTCTACAGATTTGATCAACTGAGGCGCCTGCCCGTTAGGCCCACGAGGCCGATACTGCCCTTGTAGAGTGGGCCTTTAAAGTATCTGGCGGGGTTGGCGCCTTCAGCTTGGTAGGCGTCTGAGATTACTGAAGTAATCCATCTTGCGATGGTTGCCTTAGAGGCTTTTTTCCTCTTGTTTTTACCCCCAAAAAGGACGAACAGATTTGGGTCAATACGCCAACTCCTGGTGGCCTCTAAATCTATTATATAAAGCTCAAGTGTGTGTATGTATGTATGTATGTATGTATGTATGTGTGTATGTCCGGAATTGGCATCCGCACCGTCGCAGCTACAGCCACAAAATTTGGCACAGTCACACGTCTGGACCCCGAGAGCGTCATAGGCTATGTTGTGAGGTGAAATTTTAACCCTGCGCGTTCCAATTCACCAAACAATTTTGCCCCTATCTGCATAATGGGGGAAAAGTGTGTGTATCAAGCTCCGCCTCTAATTATGATGTCATAATGGTTGCCATGGCAACAGTCATCATAGGTTGCAAGCCCCGCCGCTCATTATGATGTCATAATGGTTGACTATGGGATGGAGGATGTGTGATGGGTATATGGGCACAGGACTATGGGATGGCGGATATGTATGATGGGTATATGGGCACGGGACTATGGGATGGAGGATATGTATGATGGGTATATGGGCATGGGACTATGAGATGAAGGATGTGTGATGGGTATATGTGCACTCGACTATGGGATGGCGAATATGTATGATGGGTATATGGGCATGGGACTATGGGATGGAGGATGTGTGATGGGTATATGGGCACGGGACTATGGGATGGAGGATGTGTGATGGGTATATGGGCACTCGACTATGGGATGGAGGATATGTATGATGGGTATATGGGCACGGGCCTATGGGATCTTGAATATGTATGATGGGTATATGGGCACGGGATGGAGGATAATTATAATTTGCTATAACTAACCACAGTTAGTTACTATGCCCGGGCAGCGCCAGGCTCTTCAGCTAGTAGTCTATAACCGCGCGTCTCACATCCAGTGAATGAAGACGCTGTTCCTTTTCATTACGGGGGCAGTCACAGAAGGATGTTAACACTACCTCCTGGTTTATATTTTGGCAAGAGGCTACCTTTGGAATAAATGCCGGATCTAATCTCAAGATTATACGATCTTCTCTGATCTGGAGATATGGGTCTCTGGTGGACAGGGCCTGGATTTCCCCTATTCTCTTGGCCGTGGTAATGGCTACACAGAAGGCCGTTCTGCGAGTGAGAGCTGAAATGGTCATCTCTTCCCTGGGGACGTAGGGATTCCTACATAGGAACCCGAGTACCAGGCCAAGAACCCAAGGCGTGGTGAGCTGCTTAATCGTGGGGTGAAGACGTTGCGTGGCCTTTATAAATCTTACTACCCAGGGGTGAGAAGCTAACGGGTAATCAAAGAAGGAGCTTAAGGCCGAAATCTGGACCTTTAAAGTGCTAGGCTTAAGGCCTTTATTAAACCCTGACTGTAGAAAGTTTAAGATATTAGGGAGGTCAGGGGTACCCGCCACGAGGTCGTACCTGCCACCGTCCAGACAAAATCTCTTCCATATCTTCCGGTATATTGCGGACGTAACCGGTTTCCTGCTGGCCTGTAGGGTAGATATGATCTGATCTGATAAGCCTTTTGCCTTCAGGATGTCCCTTTCAGGATCCAAGCCGAGAGGTGGAGTCTTGCTGGATTCGGATGGCGGATCGGGCCCTGGTGGATGACGTCTTTCTTCCGAGGTAGCTCGACTGGGTTTTCCACCGCCATGGCCCCCAGTAGGGGAAACCAGCTTTTCTTTGGCCAGTATGGAACCACCATTATCACCTTTGTGCGGTCCTCGTGGATTTTCCTGAGTACTGCCGGTATAAGCGCCAGTGGTGGGAACGCGTAAGAGAGGGGTTCTTCCCAGGCCTGGCTCAGGGCGTCTACGCCTTCCGGGTGGTCTGCCGGGTTCATGGAGTAGAATCTGGAGGCCTTTGAGCTTTTTCGGCTTGCGAACAGGTCTATACTGGGGGTACCCCAATGCTGACACAGTTGATGAAAGATCTCTTCGTTCAGTTTCCACTCTGTCGGGCAGACCTGCTGTCTGCTTAGGTAGTCCGCTAACACGTTCTGGGAACCCTCTAGGTGGACTGCCGTTACTGAGAGGACTGTTCCCTCTGCCCAGGCGAATATTCTTCCTGCTAGGGCCTGCAGTTGTCGGTGCCTGGGGCCTCCCTGGTGCTTCAGGAATGACACTGCTGTTACGTTGTCGGATAGTACATGAACATGTCGATTCTTCAGGACTGGCAGGTTCCGCCGCAGGGCTTCCCAGACCACATAGAGTTCCCTGAAGTTGGAGGATCTGCTTCTGATGTCTACTGGCCATCTTCTCTGGAAGATTTCCCATTTTACATGGGCTCCCCATCCCCACGTACTGGCGTCTGTGGTGAGTACCACGTATGGAGAGGTTGTCCATAATACGCCCACCTGGAGATTCCTGGGCTGTGTCCACCAACATAGTGACTTTTTCACTAGTCCTGGCAGCCTTATGGGTCTGTCGAGTGAAGCCTGACTCCTGTCCCATATTGCGAGGATCTCCCTTTGTAATGGTCTCGAATGGAACTGGGCCCATCTGATGCACGGAATGCAAGCAGTCATTAAGCCCAGAACCTCCATCGCCCCTCTTATGGAGGAGCGATTCCTCAAGGGGTCCCCGGCTCTGTGTTGAATAGTCTTCTGTCTTCCTTTTGGTAGCAGGGATATCCTGTCTTGTGAGTCTAAAGGTACTGTCACACTTAGCGATGTACCAGCGATCCCGACCAGCGATATGACGCGGTTAGGATCGCTGGTGCATCGCTAAGTGGTCGCTAGTGAGCTGCCACACAGGCAGATCTCACCAGCGACATCGCTGGGGACAGGGGTCTCTACTTACCTGTCACACCAGGCGATCCTGCGTCCTCCCGCCCGGCTCCACGCGTCGCTCGTCGTCACAGCAGGAAGCGCCGCAGGAAGCTGACGACGAGAAACAGTCCTGAACGTTCTCGCGCGATCAGCGATAACCAGCGGGGGAGCCGGTCGGAGGTAAGTATCAGACACAGCGATGTTGCTAGCAATATCGCTATAACGTCACTAGTTATAGCGATATTGCTAGCGATATCTCTTAGTGTGACATGCCCTTAAGAGAACTCTGAGGAGGACCTTTCTGCACTCTGGTATGAGGTCTGACTTCTGCCAGTTGATCACCCAGCCGAGGAACTCCATTACTGTAATTGCCCGGTTCCTGTCTTGAATGAGCGCTTTTTCGGAACCTGCCACCAGGAGGAAATCGTCTAAGTATGGTATGCTCACAATACCCTGACCTCTCAGGAAGGCCACTACTTCAGCTACCAGTTTTGTGAAGATTCGGGGGGCCGACGCCAGCCCGAATGGAAGGCATTGGAACTGGAAGTGGCAGGTCCGGGTTGGTAATTTGATTGCGAATCTTAGCAGACTTTGGGATGACGGATGATAGGGACCTGATAGTACGCACTCTTCAGGTCGAGGATGCACATGACAGCGTCCCTGTCTATTAGCTGTATTGCGGACTGAATTGATTCCATCCGGAACCTCTTGTACCTGACCCAGGCATTTAGAGGTTTTAAATTTATAATAGTTCGGGCCTCGCCGGATGGTTTTGCAATGGCGAACAGGGAGTAGTGTCCCTTTCCCCTTTCTGTCAGAGGAATCAGTACTATAACCTCTGAACTGAACATGTCCTGTATGTCCGCCCACATGGCGGAGTCAGCTGGGGCTACGGTGGGGGCAATGTATCTGTCGGGGGGAGGGGAGTAAAGTTCTATACTGTAACCCTCCGCAATGGTTCTGAGGACCCACTGGTTGTGGGTGACTCGGGCCCAATTTACTGCGAAGTGGCGAAGTCTTCCCCCGATACTTACGGCGTCATTGCCTCCTAAGATCTGGAGGTTGACGCAAAAAGGGATCCTTTGCTTCTCCCACCCTGGCTGTGGGAGCGCCTATAGGAGCCTTTCCAACAAGGAATGGATATCAAAAAAACCAAGGACGAAGTCAAATCTAGACTAACGGATCCACAGTGGTTATCCCTGCATAAAAAAAATGGACACAAAATTGATTACCATTCAGGCGAATGTGAAACAGGTCAAAAGGGACAAGTTTATCGGTGAGAAAGGTGATTATGATTCCAACCGCATTTTTTCATGGAATAAAAATAAGAATGAACATGAGAGTGGGAAACCACAAAGGTTCTTTCATTATAAGAGAAATAATAGGAAATAAGGTGAAAAGAAATATAGGAATGAATATCTGACAACAGAGTCTGACTCGAGTGCGCAAGAAGAATCCGTCACTTCACCAGGCTATTCAGAAAGGACTTATGCTAATGCAGCAGATTCTGCTTCGGCACCCCCTTTAGGCGGAGAACGCACAGAGGGGGAAGGGAAGAATGCGCAGGACGCCAGTGGAAAAGGAAACGTGTGTCTTGGAGGCAGAAGCAGCAATAGACTCTTGTGATAACATGGTGTTGAATTTAACTGATCATGCTCTGAATAGCTCACATGTGTCTGTTCTTTCAAAGGGATTGGGTTTTTGTGTTTCAGAAGCGTTTAATTTTGTGGACTTTAAAATAGATCTCCTTAGAGCTATGCGAAAAATTCATTTACACAAATCATTTGCTTCAGGTGTTTCAGAGGTAACAGCATTAGAAGGAGAGTCCATGTCAGGTGGGCGCCTTGGGGTTTCTTGCTGGCGCCAATTCACTGGCCGATGTTAGGGCGGATGCCCAGGTTTTGTGCGATCTGACTGTTCCAGAATTGGCTCATTCTGCAGATTCAGATCCCTTGAAACCCTTTACAGGAGGTGTACCGTCCACTTTCATGCCCCAGGTGGTCCCTGGGAATGTTATCGATTTATTTGAAACGCAGGTGTTGAAGGATGTTGAGTCCATTGTATATCCGACCACTCCGCCCATTCTGTCGGCCTCGGAAAGACGTGCCCTCTTTGAGATCAGAGAGTGGTCTGATGTGGTCGTGAGGAACGCTGATAAGGACGGTAATATAGTCCTATTACAAAGAGAGTAGTACATGATGGAGGCTATGAGACAGTTATCTGACACGTCTACTTATTTAAAATTGGCACAGGACCCGAAGACTAAGTATAAAAATGAATTGTGGAGTTTTTTACGGAAAAATGTGGAATTAGGCATGCTGACTAAGAAAAAGGCTGAAAGGTTATTACCGGAGTTCCCACGCCGCCCCCATTGGTATTATATTCCAAAGGTGCATAAATCCCTTATTGCTCCATCAGGATGCCCCATTGTGTCAGGGATTGGATCCCTCACAGAACCATTGCCACAATACATGGATTGGTTGTTGCGCCCCGTATTGCAAGATATCCCTTCCTACATCAAAGACACGGATGAATTTTTGGGGGCGCTTAGAGGCATTGTATGGCAAACAGGCTTCTCTTTGGTGTCGATTGATGTAGAAAGCCTATACACGAGGATTCCCCAGGATCTAGGTATTGTGGTTTTGAGGAGGATTTTAGGGTCTTTAAAGAGAAGTGACAGTTTTGTCAATTTTGTATGCGAAGGGGTTGATTTTGTTTTAAAACACAATGCATTTAAGTTTGAAGACGCGTGGTTTTTACAATGCACTGGGACCGCGATGGGAACTCCGGTTGCTTGTAGTTTCGCGAACCTCTTTCTAGCTGTGTTGGAGGAGGACTATGTGTACAATGTGGGGAACAATTTTCTGAGACATATCACACTTTTTATACGCTATGTGGACGATATATTCATGATATGGGACGGACCCCGTGAATCATTTGATGAATTTGTCCAGTACCTAAATAAGTCCAATGGCATGAATATGTCGTTCACGTCGAGATATGGAGGTCTTAATCTCGATTTTTTTGGATGTACAGATCAGTGTTGTAGATGGTGAGTTGCAGACCAAGGTATTTCGTAAACCCTCTGCCACAAATGCCGTTCTGCGGTTTGATAGCTTCCATCCAAATCATGTAAAACGGTCTCTCCCTTATAGCCAATTATTAAGATTGAAGAGAATTAATAATACCCAGGAAGGTTATAATCAGCAAGCAGAGGAATTATGTGATAGGTTCCGTTGTAGGGGCTATCCGAATGGTCTTCTTAATGAGGCTAAGGTTAGGGCTGATTAGGCAGGAGGTCGCAATCGTAGTCCTGCCTGTGGATCTGAAAAGAGATTTGTTTCTAGTTTCAAATTTGGCCCTATGGATGGGGTTATACGATCTGCCATTTGCAGGAACTGGCATATTTTGGAGATTGATAAGGATATCGTAGAGGTGTCAGCAAGGGGTCCTATTATTTCTAATAGACGGGGTACTACCTTGGGTGACATAGTAGTAAAAAAACGGATGGTGAAGCAACGAAGTAATTGGTTAAGCAAGAGTGTTCCACATGGTAATTTTAAGTGTGGACATTGTCCATTCTGTAGTTACCATATTGTAGATAGAACACTGTGCATCGGGGGAGTGTTAAGGATTTTATCATCTGCAAAACAACTCACGTGGTTTATGTTGTTTTATGTTGCTGTAAAACTTTTTACATCGGTAAGACCATTCGCCCCCTATATGTGAGATTCAGGGAGCATTATAATTCGGTTGGATCAGGTAAAGGTGTCCCACGCCTAATTAAGCATGTCGGGGAATCTCATAGAGGAAATCCAGAGGTACTTTATTTTGCTGGCCTGGAAAGGGTGTCTATTCCAGTACAAGGGGAGATTTACATAAACTTCTATTGAAGAGAGGCCATATTGATCATGTGCACTCGGGCACAAGAATCTGCTGGTCTAAATGAGAGATTGGATATGTCTGTTTTCCTATAATAAGTTTTCATGATTGTATATGTGTTTTTTTACTTGTTTTTCTAAAATATTTTAACTGTCATTGATAATTGCTGCATATGTGTTGAAGCAGTGGGGGTGGGGTTTGATTGTCTCCCTCAGTTAAGAGGTGAGACTGGGCTCACTCCCCTCAGACCAGTAGGAGCACCACTGCAGCGCGAAACAGCTGTCGTCATCTCCACTCTTGCTCCCATCCTCCCTATGCCGATGTTTTAAAGAAATAGAATAAAGAAGATTTTAACCGGTGAGTGCCATCTGTATTTCTTTTTTGGTCAAACTATAGGAGCCTTTGTTGAACCTGGCTTGGCTCCTAAAGTCAGCCTGTCTCCTATAGAAGGGGCCTCTCAGAAAGGACTGGGGCCGCTTAGGTTTTCCTTCTGGGAAACCTTTATTTTTTTCGGACACCAGCTCTAAAATGTTATCTAGGGCCGGTCCAAATACCCTTAGGCCCGAGAAGAGGATGGAGCATAGCTTCGCCTTAGAGGCGTTATCCCCTGACCAGGATTTAAGCCAGACCGCTCTTCTAGGTGCATTAGAAAGGGAGCTGTTTCTGGCTGCAAACCTTACTGATTCGGCTGACGTAACCGACAGGAACGTCGTGGCCGATTTCATGAGGGGAAGGGATGCTAGGATCTCAGATCTAGAGGTCTTGTTGGTTAGGTGTTCCTCCAACTGCCCCATCCACAGAAACACAGACCTGGCCACTGAGGTGGCTGCTATGTTAGCCCTGATGAGGGCTGCCGAAGTCTCCCATGTCCTTTTTAATAAAACGTCCGCCTTCCTGTCCATCGGGTCCTTGAGTCCTCGAACGGGATGGCGGTCTTCTTGGTGACTTTGGCTACAGGAACATCGATCTTCGGACCTTCCTCCCATGATCGGGTTTCCTCGGGATCAAAAGGCAGTCGACTTTTAAAGTCACGGGATAGTAGGAGTCGGCGTTCCGCCTCCTTCAACTCCTCAAGGACCATTGTTTTGATGTGTTCACTTACGGGGAACACTGTCTATGTCCGAGCCACCAGTCCTCCGAACATCAGGTCCTGTCTAGACTGCGGCTCAGGAACCTCCTCTATCTGCATGGTGTTCTTCACCGCCTGGACCAACTCGTCCGTGTCCTCTAGCCTGAACAGGTATTTCCTGCCTCTATCCTGTCTGTCCACCGGGATCTCTCTTTCCTCCTATGGATCCGAGTCCCGGAAGTCAGACCCCTCGATAGAGCTTGCTTCGGACACTGGCTCTGCCTCCCACCTGGGACGCTTGCGGCTTGGCCCTGGACTGGGGGACTGCTGCTGTGCAAGGCTGACTCTGGAGGCCTGGACTTCCTCCCGTATCAAGGATCTCATCTCGGAGAGGAGGGGTGGTTGCTCGTCTCTTATGACCCTTGATGTGCAGGGTCCACAGATGGTTTTGCTATAGGTGTCTGGCAGCTTTACCCTGCAAACAGGGCATCTGACCGACTTGGATGCGGCCTGGGCAGGGTCCTTAGTCACTGTCGGGGGGCTGCTGGGGTTCCCTTATCCTATTGATTTATGATAGAGTAGTCAGGCCCTGGGCTGCGGGGATGGCTGTGGGGAGGGAGGTATGCGCCTGGCGCACTTACCCCTCTATTCGCCGGAGCTTCTGTATCCATCCTTGCCGCGGTCTGCGCTTCCAGAGAAACGCTGAGCTCCTGGAGCGCACGCAGATTCAAACCCGGCGCGTGACGTCACCGGAAGTGACGCGCGTCTTCTCGCGATACGCCGGGAATCGCTCTGGCCGCTTCCGCCGCTAGCCCTGACTGCGCCTCTGACGGCGCTCTCTTTGTGATTCCGGCGCCAGCTCGGCCAGCTGTCTGCGGGGGACCGGCCTTCGCCTGCCATGGCGGCCACCAGCTGGAGCCGAGAGCCTCCCACCGGGAGAAGCGGCTCTCTCCAGGAGCATCGTCCTGCTCCTGGCCTTTGGGGCAGAGGGACTCCCCACCGGGAAGTTTCGGCCCCGGGCGTCTTGACGGGGAAGGTTTGGACTGGCCGCCCGATCCCCCTGGGCCCTCCGGTAAGCTCTGCAGCGCTTCCTCGCGCGTGTCCCTCCATGCAGGGACAGGAAAAACACTGAGGGAAATGGGGTGGGACAGGACCTTTTAACCTCTCGTGTGCTTTTCCTGTCCCTGTAAGGAGGAGGAGGACGTCCTTCATGGTGCTGTCAGGTGGACGTCCTGGAAAATGTAAATTTATTATTTCTTCACCGCCAAGTGGTATAAAATTCTGTGAGGCACATGTGGTGTCAATATGATCACTGCACCATTAGATGAATTCATTAGGAAGTATAGTTTGTAAAATGAATTCACCTATAGGGGGATACTGTCGTTCTGGCACCTAAAGGGCTCTGCCAATGTAACATGGCACCCTCAAACCATTCCAGCAAAATCTGAACTCAAATATGGCACCTCTTCCCATCTAAGATTTGCACTGTGCCTCAAAAGTAGTATTCCCGTACATATGGGGTATCGGCGTACTCAGGAGAAATTGCGCAACAAATTGTGTGGTGCAATTTCTCTTGTTACCCTTATGAAAATGCAATATTTTGTGCTAAAAACATATTTGTGGGGAAAATGTGATTTTTTTAAATTTTGTACAGCTCAACGTTATAAACATCTGTGAAGCACCTGAGGATTCAATGTGCTCACCACACATCTAGATCAGTTCAATGTTGGGTCTATTTTCCAAAATGGTGTCACGACTCACTTGTGGGGGATTTTCACTATCTAGGCACATCAGAGGCTTTGCAAACGCGACATGGCATCTGTCAATTGTTCCAGCAAATATTGCATTCAAAATGTCAAATGGTGCTCCTTCCCTTCCGAGCTTTGCCGTGCGCCCAGTGGTTTTCTCCCTCATATAGTGAATCGGCATGCTCAGGAGAAATTACACAACAAATTTTGGGGTCCATTTTTTCCTGTTACCCTTGTAAAAATAAAAAAAAAATGGATCTGAAGACAATTTTTTGTGAAAAAAAGTTACACTTTTTTTTTTTTCAAAAAAATTCCTGTGAAGCACCTGAAGGGTTACTTCTTGAATGTAGTTTTGAGCACCTTGAGGGGTGCAGTTTTCAGAATGGGGTCACTTTGGGGTATCTTCTTTCATATAGACCCCTCTAAGTGACTTTATATGTGAGGAGGTCCCTAAAGAAATGGTTTTATAAATTTTGTTGAAAAATGAAAAATCGCTGGTCAACTTTTAACTCTTATAACTTCCTAACATTGTCCTAGTTGACATGTGGGAAATGTTACTTTGTGTGACATAGCTCTGTGATTTAAAGGCATGGAAATTCAAAGTTTGAAAATAGCGAAATTTTCCAAATTCTCGCCAATTTCCCTTTTTTTTTATCAGAATCATCAGGATCTGGTCCAAAAAAGTTAGGAGAAGATATAATGGTCTTACACAAACAAACAAGCAAAAAACACTAAATGTTACAGTTTGAAGCAGCATTTGCAAATTCCTCCCCTTATTCCAAGAGCCATAACTTTTTTTTTTCCGTCCATATAGCTATATATGAAGCTTTGTTTTTTGCAGAATGAGTTTTACTTTTGAATTATACCATTTATTTTATCATGTGATGCACTGGAAAGTGGGAAAAAAAATTCCAAATGTGTACAGATTGCAAAAAGTATGCAATTCCACAATGTGCAGCAGAGCTGTGTGTACAGCAGTGGGGTGTTGTCAGCAGCAGAGCTGTGTGTACAGCAGTGGTATGTTTGTATATGTGCAGCAGAGCTGTGTATACAGCAGTGGTGTGTGTGTATGTGCAGCAGAGATGTGTGTACAGCTGTTGTCTGTGTGTGTCAGCAGCAGGGCTATGTGTACAGCAGTGGTGCATTTCTGTGTCAGCATCAGAGCTGTGTGTACAGCAGTGGTGTGTTTGTCAGCAGCAGAGTTGTGTGTACAGCAGTGTTTTTTTGTGTGTCAGCAGTAGAGCTATGTGTACAGCAGTGGTGTGTTTCTGTGTCAGCTGCATAGCTGTGTACAGCAGTGGTGTGTTTGTGTATGTGCAGCTTTGCTGTGTGTTCAGCAGTGGTGTGTTTGTGTACATGCAGCAGAGCTGTGTGTTCAGCAGTGGTGTGTTTGTATATGTGCAGCAGAGCTGTGTGTTCAGCAGTGGTGTGTTTGTGTATGTGCAGCAGAGCTGTGTGTACAGCAGTGATCTGTTGTCAGCAGCAGAGCTATGTGTACAGCAGTGGTGTGTCTCTGTGTCAGTAGCAGAGCTGTGTGTACAGCAGTGGTGTGTTGTCAGCAGCAGAGCTGTGTGTACAGCGGTGGTGTGTTGTCAGCAGCAGAGCTGTGTGTACAGCAGTGGTGTGTATGTGTATGTGCAGCTAAGCTGTGGACAGCAGTGGTGTGCTTGTGTATGTGCAGCGGTGTGTTTGTGTATGTGCAGCAGAGCTATGTGTACAGCAGTGGTGTGTTGTCAGCAGCAGAGCTGTGTGTACAGCAGTGGTGTGCTTGTGTATGTGCAGCTGAGCTGTGTACAGCAGTGGTGTGCTTGTGTATGTGCAGCTGAGCTGTGTACAGCAGTGGTGTGCTTGTGTATGTGCAGCAGAGCTGTGTGTTCAGCAGTGGTGAAGTTTGTGTATGTGCAGCAGAGCTATGTGTACAGCAGTGGTGTGTTTCCGTGTCAGCAGCAGAGCTGTGTGTACAGCAGTGGTGTGTTTCTGTGTCAGCAGCAGAGCTATGTGTACAGCAGTGGTGTGTTGTCAGCAGCAGAGCTGTGTGTACAGCAGTGGTGTGCTTGTGTATGTTCAGCTGAGCTGTGTACAGCAGTGGTGTTTGTGTATGTGCAGCAGAGCTGTGTGTTCAGCATTGGTGTGTTTGTGTATGTGCAGCAGTGCTGTGTGTACAGCAGTGGTCTGTTGTCAGCAGCAGAGCTATGTGTACAGCAGTGGTGTGTTTCTGTGTCAGCAGCAGAGCTGTGTGTACAGCAGTGGTGTGTTGTCAGCAGCAGAGCTGTGTGTACAGCAGTGGTGTGCTTGTGTATGTGCAGCTGAGCTGTGTGTTCAGCAGTGGTGTGTTTGTGTATGTGCAGCAGAGCTGTGTGTTCAGCAGTGGTGTGTTTGTGTATGTGCAGCAGAGCTGTGTGTACAGCAGTGGTCTGTTGTCAGCAGCAGAGCTATGTGTACAGCAGTGGTGTTTGTGTATGTGCAGCAGAGCTGTGTGTTCAGCAGTGGTGTGTTTGTGTATGTGCAGCAGAGCTGTGTTCAGCAGTGGTGTGTTTGTGTATGTGCTGCAGAGCTGTGTGTACAGCAGTGGTCTGTTGTCAGCAGCAGAGCTAAGTGTACAGCAGTGGTGTGTTTCTGTGTCAGAAGCAGAGCTGTGTGTACAGCTGTGGTGTGTTGTCAGCAGCAGCAGAGCTGTGTGGACAGCAGTAGTGTGTTTGTGTATGTGCAGCAGAGCTGTGTACAGCAGTGGTGTGTTGTCAGCAGCAGAGCTGTGTGTTCAGCAGTGGTGTGTTTGTTTATGTGCAGCACAGCTGTGTGTTCAGCAGTGGTGTGTTTGTGTATGTGCAGCAGAGCTGTGTGTACAGCAGTGGTCTGTTGTCAGCAGCAGAGCTATGTGTGCAGCAGGGGTGTGTTGTCAGCAGAGGAGCTGTGTATACAGCAGTGGTGTGTATGTGCAGCAGAGCTGTGTACAGCAGTGGTGTGCTTGTGTATGTGCAGCTGAGCTGTGTACAGCAGTGGTGTGTTTGTGTATGTGCAGCAGAGCTGTGTGTACAGCAGTGGTCTGTTGTCAGCAGCAGAGCTGTGTGTACAGCAGTGGTGTTTGTGTATGTGCAGCAGAGCTGTGTGTACAGCAGGGGTCTGTTGTCAGCAGCAGAGCTAAGTGTACAGCAGTGGTGTGTTTCTGTGTCAGCAGCAGAGCTGTGTGTACAGCGGTGGTGTGTTGTCAGCAGCAGCAGAGCTGTGTGGACAGCAGTAGTGTATTTGTGTATGTGCAGCAGAGCTGTGTACAGCAGTGGTGTTTGTGTATGTGCAGCAGAGCTCTGTGTGCAGCAGTGGTGTGTTCGTGTATGTGCAGCAGAGCTGTGTTCAGCAGTGGTGTGTTTGTGTATGTGCAGCAGAGCTGTGTTCAGCAGTGGTGTGTTTGTGTATGTGCAGCAGAGCTGTGTTCAGCAGTGGTGTGTTTGTGTATGTGCAGCAGAGCAGTGTTCAGCAGTGGTGTGTTTGTGTATGTGCAGCAGAGCTGTGTGTACAGCAGTGGTCTGTTGTCAGCAGCAGAGCTAAGTGTACAGCAGTGGTGTGTTTCTGTGTCAGCAGCAGAGCTGTGTGTACAGCGGTGGTGTGTTGTCAGCAGCAGCAGAGCTGTGTGGACAGCAGTAGTGTATTTGTGTATGTGCAGCAGAGCTGTGTACAGCAGTGGTGTGTTGTCAGCAGCAGAGCTGTGTGTTCAGCAGTGGTGTGTTTGTTTATGTGCAGCACAGCTGTGTGTTCAGCAGTGGTGTGTTTGTGTATGTGCAGCAGAGCTGTGTGTACAGCAGTGGTCTGTTGTCAGCAGCAGAGCTATGTGTGCAGCAGGGGTGTGTTGTCAGCAGAGGAGCTGTGTGTATAGCAGTGGTGTGTATGTGCAGCAGAGCTGTGTACAGCAGTGGTGTGTTTGTGTATGTGCAGCAGAGCTGTGTGTACAGCAGTGGTGTGTATGTGCAGCAGAGCTGTGTACAGCAGTGGTGTGTTTGTGTATGTGCAGCTAAGCTGTGGACAGCAGTGGTGTGTTTGTGTATGTGTAGCAGAGAGTGGTATAGTGTGCGAGCTGTAAATCTACATCTGTATTATACATATGCTGCAGAGAAACACTAACAATAGTGCTATTACCTCTTTATTTTTTTCTTTGTCACTCTTGTATCCTAGAGTGTTATCATTAATTATATTTACATGTCAAATTCTTAAAAACACTTATGAAGGTTTAATTAGCAAGAAATACAGTATGTTTTTCCTATTTTCTGTTGTCTGAACAAAGAATGTATCTTACAGTAAGGTGTGTTCTATAGTCTGAAAAAGCAAAGACCATTAATTTCCACTGCCTTTAAATGTTCCGGACATGCAAGGTCATCATGTTTCTGCTTAACATAATAAATTAAGCAGTATGCCTATCAAGATGCGAAATATCCATATAGTAAGACTGAACTGAAGAGTTGTCATGAGAACACAAGTACAGAAGCTCTACAGGATGTCTGGTACTTGAACCTAAGATATCCAGAATGAAATATTAAACATTTTTAAGATTCTTTATTCTGCCAATTCTGACATATGGTTAATTAATAACACAGACATTTTAAATTACCAATGGAAGAAATAAATATCTGGTTACCTACAACGAAATACAATAAACAATTTGTCTCTGAAATCCTCAGAAACCAAGCAGCCACTCCAGACAAGGTCATGCTGACTTCTGAGGGGACATTAGCTATGTATCTCCACTATGACAAATTACTGAATGACCTTAGACGCCCGGTCTGCATCTTCCAGAACACTCACATTGAAAATCATAACGGTTAAAGAATTCAATCGTGTCTAGACGAGATGTCCTAAAACTCAGCTTTCCCCACATTCCCTTCTCTTCTTAACAAATATTTGGCATTAAGTCTAGATAGAGGTTTCCATGTATTATACTAACCTGCAAATAACTAATTCTATAATACTTTAAAAACAACCCTTCACTGAATTATTTAATTTAGAATGAGTGCCTTTTAATTGCGGCTGTTCCACTGATTTTAGAACAGTCTTTAACTTCTTTCTATGCTACTCCGTTCGGAAGCTACTCCTTGATAATAAAGATGCAAATTTTGGAATGTCGGAGCACAGGAGAAAATAAACAGTATATCATCTGTAACTCCAGTTTAATAGCAGGAAGAAATTGTGGAGTCTTCTGCATGGTCAAACAAATCTCATCTCAGGAGAACATGATGAGCCAGGCTGCCCTACAATGCGGCCCTGTTTTGATTGTCAAGGAAGAGCAATACCACACTGAGAAGTTCTGTGGTATACACTCAACTGGTTGAATCTGAATCTTTATCTCTGGGGCCTAACTTTGAAACAAAGAAAATATAGAATCGGTAAAGCAGCGAGAGCAGTTTAATAAACAATCAAGTGAAGGGTCCCCTCAAAAAGGGGTATTCCAGGACTATTTAATTATTTTATTATGGGTTTGAGAACTGATAGGCAGATAGTTGCTTACTACCAGTCACAGACTGCTGCTGCCGGCAATTCTTTTGCTTCTCGTCAAGAAAGCAGCTCTTTCTGTTTTGGGCTGCTCCGTCAAAGGGGCAGGACTGCTGGCGTCATGCTGACTTGACAGTTGGCTTCCCACAGTCAGTGCGCAGGAAGTCGGATGTCAATCAGCATGGCATCGGCAGTCACACCCCAGCAACAGAGGAGATCGGAAATGATGCAGCTGCTCTGACGACGTAACCATTCTGAGCTGGCAGAGATTGGCAGAGGGCAGAACAGGCAGGTAGTTAGCATTACCAAACTGTTAGCTCTTAGGCCCATAGTAAAAAAAAAATTATATAGTCCCAGATAACCCTTTAGTACTTTTATCCCCTTTCCTACAATGGACGTAATATTCCGTCCATGTGACCATGGACCTAATTCCCATGGATGGAATATTACGTCATAGCGATCAGCAGCGCCCATGTGGTGAGCGCCGCTGATCGCGGCCGGGTGTCAGCTGATTATCACAGCTGAAACCCGGCACAATGCGTCAGGGGCAGTCACGGACCGCCCCCGACACGTTAACCCTTTGCACACCGCGATCAAACACGATCGCGGTGTACCGGGGGTTAAAGGGAAGCATCGGCAGGGAAGGGGCTCCCTCCGTGCTTCCCTGAGCCCCCCACAGCAGCGCAATGTGCAGCGCAGCTGCGGGGGGCTACATCCCTGCAGGTCCCCGGATCCAAGATGGCGCTGGGGACCTTCGGGGGCCTGCAGGGAGCTGGCTTCCTCAGTGCCTGCAAAGCGCAGACACGAGGAAGCCTTGTGCAGTGCCTGTGACAGATCGCTGATCTGTCACAGTGATCTGTGATGTGAGAGATCAGCGATCTGTCACATGACAGTTATGTCCCCCCTGGGACAATGTAATAAAGTTAAAAAAAAAAAGAGTGTAAAAATAATTAAAAAAAAAAAAAAATCGCTAAATAAATGAAAAAAAAAAAATATTCCCTAGTAATAATCAGCCTACTCAGGACAAAAAGCAAAACAACTTTTGGGGTCCAATTTCTCCTGTTACCCTTAGGAAAATAAAAAATTGGGGGCAAAAATATCATTTTTGTGGAAAAAAATGATTTTTTTATTTTCACGCCCGGCGTTATAAACTTCTGTGAAGCACTTGGGGGTTCAAAGTGCTTACCACACATCTAGATAAGTTCCCTGGGGGGTCTAGTTTCCAAAATGGGGTCACTTGTCTGGAGTTTCAATAGTTTAGGTATATCAGGGGCTCTCCAAACGCACATGACACCCGCAGACCATTCCATCAAAGTCTGCATTCCAAAATGTCACTAGTTCCCTTCCGAGCCCCGACATGTGCCCATACAGTAGTTTTCTCCCACATATGGGGTATCAGCGTACTCAGGACAAATTGGACAACAACTTTTGGGGTCTTATTTCTTCTGGTACCCTTGGGAAAATAAAAAAAAATTGGTGACTAAAAGATCATGTTTGTGGAAAAAAGGAGATTTTTGTGTACTCACCGTAAAATCTCTTTCTCTTAGCCTTTAATTGGGGGACACAGAACCGTGGGTGTTATGCTGCTGTCCACTAGGAGGCGACACTATGCATAATCTGAAAAAGATTAACTTTGGCTCCTCCTCTGCAGTATACACCCCTGGACGGCGTCAGCCTTCTCCAGTTTTGTGCCAAAGCATAAGGTGGAACGTAACCAAATAACATAACCATGCCTGTAAGAAGGCTACTATGTACGAGCTCAAAGAACAATATGAGAACTCAACAGTAAACAACGGCCCGTAAGGGCAACAGGGTGGGAGCTGTGTCCCCCAATTAAAGGCTAAGAGAAAGATTTTACGGTGAGTACACAAAAATCTCCTTTACTCTGTCGCCTAATTGGGGGACACAGAACCGTGGGACGTCCCAAAGCAGTCCCTGGGTCGGAAGCAGTGGACGAATATTGTGTTGACAGTTCCCTAGACTTGGGGTACTGCCGCCTGCAGAACCAGTCTACCTAGGCTCGCATCCGCTGAGGACTGGGTATAAACACTGTAGTGTTTCGTAAACGTGTGTAGGCTAGTCCAAGTGGCCGCCTTACACACTTGTTGTACCGAAGCCTGATGCCGAATGGCCCAGGAGGCCCCTACTGCCCGTGTAGAGTGTGCCGTGATACCGGCCGGAAGAGGGGAACTGTTAAGTCGGTAGGCCTCATGTATGGTGGACTTGATCCACCTGGCAAGGGTAGCCTTGGAAGCCGGCAACCCCTTGCGACTACCTTCTGGAAGAATGAAGAGGGAATCAGATTTTCGGAAAGGTGCAGTCCTGGACACGTAAATCCGCAATGCTCTGACGAGGTCAAGCGTATGCAGAGCCTTCTCCACTCTATGAACCGGAACCGGGCAAAGGGAAGGCAGTGAAATCTCCTCATTGAGGTGAAAGTTGGACACAACCTTCGGAAGGAAGGATGGTACCGTGCGGAGAACCACCTTGTCCTGGTGAAAGGCTAGGAAAGGCCGTCTGCAGGAAAGTGCTGACAATTCCGACACTCTGCGTAACGAGGTGATTGCCACTAGAAAAACCACTTTCTGAGACAGAATGGAGAGTGGAACTCCTCTAAGAGGTTCGAAGGGTGAAGCTTGCAATGCTGTCAGGACCAGATTGAGGTCCCACGTATCCAGCGGACGTTTGTAGGGAGGAACCAATCGGGAAACTCCCTGGATGAAAGTCCTTACTTGCGGTTTAATAGCAATGCGCTTTTGAAAAAGGACTGAAAGCGCCGACACCTGACTCTTAAGCGAACTTAAGGATAGCTTGGCATCTAGGCCCGATTGAAGAAAACCTAGTACCTTCGGGAGGGAATAAGGGAGTGGGACTTGTCCATGAGATTCGCACCAAGAAAAGAAAGCTCTCCAGGTGCGATAATAGAGCTTGGCGGAGGCAGGCTTCCTTGCCCTGATCATAGTTGCAATGACTGCCGGTGAAAAACCTGCCTGGGTTAGAATCCAGGTTTCAAGGGCCATGCCGTCAAATTGAGAGCCCCTGAATTCTAGTGGAAGAACGGACCTTGAGACAGAAGGTCGTGACGGTCGGGTAGACGCCAGGGGGCGTCTGCTGTAAGTTGGACGATGTCGGTGTACCATGTACGTCTGGGCCAGTCTGGCGCGATGAGGATGGTCGGAACTCCCTCTTGCTTGATCTTCCTCACGACCCTGGCGATTAGGGGGAGGGGTGGAAAAATGTACAGGAGTCGGAACTGGGACCAGGGCATCCGCTCCGAGCGACCGCGGGTCGTGTGTCCTGGCCATGAAATTGGGGACCTTGGTATTGAGATGGGATGCCATTAGGTCCACCTCCGGGGTTCCCCAGCATTGACAGATCTGGTAAAAAATCTCGGGATGGAGAGACCACTCCCCCGAGTCCATTCCTTGCCTGCTGAGGAAGTTGGCTTCCCAGTTTTCTACACCCGGAATGTGTACTGCAGAAAGTACCGACCTCGTGTCTTCCGCCCAGCGGAGGATATGAGCCATTTCTCTCATCGCCTGGGCGCTGCGGGTCCCGCCTTGGTGGTTCACGTATGCCACAGCCGTGGCATTGTCCGACTGTATCCGTATGTGCGAGGCTGCAAGCAAGTGATGAAAGGCTCTCAGTGCCAAGAGGATGGCCCTGATTTCCAGAACATTGATGGGCAATGTCACTTCCCTCGGTGACCACTTGCCCTGTGCCCTGTGATGTAGGTGCACCTCCCCCCAGCCTGTCAGGCTTGCATCGGTAGTCAGGATCTTCCATTGTCCTGAGAGGAATGGCTTCCCTCGTGTAAGCGAGGTTGGTTTGAGCCACCAATGCAGGGACCTCCTGGTTGATGACGTCAACCTGAACTCCCTGTCGAGGGAGAAGGGGTTCCTGTCCCAAGACCTGAGTATGGCTAGCTGAAGGACCCTGAGGTGAAACTGGGCAAATGGCACTGCCTCTATTGCTGCTGCCATCCGGCCTAGGACTCTCATGGCAAACCGGAGAGATCGAGGAGGACTGCGAAGGAGTGTGCGAACTCCCAGACAGATGGCCAGTGTCTTGTCCTTGGGAAGGAGTACCAGGCCCCTGGCGGTGTCGAATACCATTCCCAGGAATGTTAGGGTCCGAGTTGGGACAGTCGACGATTTCTGTAGGTTGACTAGCCATCCCAGGCGACTCAGAGTGTCTAGTGTGATTGAGACACTGACCTTGAAAGTGGGAGACTTGATGAGGAGGTCGTCCAAGTACGGGACGACTAGAATGCCTCTTGAGTGCAGGACGTCCATGGTGTCCGCCATGACTTTGGTGAACGTTCTTGGAGCCGTGGCAAGTCCGAACGGAAGGGCGACAAACTGGTAGTGATTTTGGTTGACCGCGAACCTGAGAAACCTTTGGTGGGCGGGAGCAATTGGTATGTGGAGGTACGCATCCTGTATGTCTATGGAGGTGAGGTATTCTCCCTGGTCCATGGATGCAATGATGGACCGGAGGGACTCCATGCGGAAATGACGGACCCGTACGTAATTGTTGAGCTGTTTTAGGTCCAGAATGGGTCGGACGCCGCCTCCTTTCTTGGGGACTACGAACAAATTTGAGTAGAATCCTCGGAATCTCTCGTTCGCGGGAACCGGCACCACAACTCCTGATTGAAGGAGAGAGGAAACCGCTTGGTGGAAAGCACGAGCCTTTTCTGGTGGTGTTGGAGGAATAGAAAGGAAGAACCGGTTCGGTGGAACGGAAGTGAACTCTATCTTGTATCCGGAAGACACTATTTCCCTGACCCACCTGTCTTCTGTAATAGGTAGCCAGACTTGCTGAAAGAGTAAAAGTCGGCCGCCTACTGGTGGGGTGTCTTCCGGAGGTCACGAGTCATGATGAAGCAAAGTTCTGAGGTTTTCCTCCCTTGGGTTTCGCTTGGCCTGCTTTCAACTGCCAAGCCCTGTCAGGTCGCTGCTGCGTCCGTGGGTTGTCCCTGCGTGGAGAACGGTTACGGTTTTGCACTGGGCGCGAAACGGACCAGACCGAGGAATTCCGAAAGGATCGGAATCGCGTCTGGTTTCTTCGTTTAAACGTGCGTTTCGGTTTTAGTTGAGGGAGAGAGGTACTCTTACCCCCAGTGGCATTGGCAATCATGGTGTCCAACTTTTCGCCGAAAAGTCTCCCAGTAAAATACGGAAGTCGCGTGAGGGACTTCTTTGAGGCCGCATCCGCTTTCCATTCTCGCAGCCAGAGGATGCGTCGGATCGTGATGGCGTTTGATGCTATTCCCGCTACACCTCTGGCGGAATCCAGGGCTGCATGAATCATGTAGTCTGCTACCACTGCTATCTGGACCGCTTGGTCAGAGAGCTCAGGATTTGAAGCCTGAAGACCCTCCTGTAGTTTTTTGGCCCAAGCCAGGATGGCCTTGGTTGCCCAAACTGAAGCAAACGCAGGGCCCAGAGAGGCGCCTGCCGCTTCGAAAATAGAACGAGCCATGCGTTCTACTTGCCGGTCTGCTGCGTCCCTGAGGGTTGAGCTATCCGGCAGAGAGAGTAAAGTCTGCGCTGCTAGCCTAGAAACCGGAGGGTCCACTTCAGGTGGATCTGTCCATTGTTTGGTGTCTTTCTGTGGGAAGGGGTACTTGGCTTCCAAATATTTGCGATTAGCGAATTTTTTCTCAGGCTGCGCAAACTGTTTGGTAAGTATTTTCTCAAACTCATCGTGATTAGGGAAGACCTTAGGTGGTTTCTGAACACTTTCGAAGCAAATCCTATGTTCTGGGACTTCCGGGGCCGACTCTGGAATTTTTAGCACCCGATGAATGGCAGAAATTATGTCCTCAACTAGCGCTGTATTGCTAGGGGGAGAAGGTACCACGGACCTGACCGTTTCGTTATCTGAGTCGGAGTCACAGATGCCTTCCGAATCCTGTGCCTCGCTAAGGAGATCCCTGGAGGGCGACCTGGGGCGGGGGTCTTCTGTGGTGGGGGATCCCTGTGGTAAATTGCACTGTCTGTCTGTGGCAGGGGACTGCCCAGGAGACCTGGAATGACGCTGTCTCTCCCTGGAGGGGGACGACCTTGTGCTATAGTGCGACTCAGGTGATCGAGACCTGTGGGTCCGCTTACGTCTGTGAGAGTCGGAAGCAGCATGTTCCTGAGACAAGCTGTCCGTTTGCTGTGTACCGTCCATAGCCGGGGCCCGATTCTGCAGAGCTTGCAGCAATGTGGCAGTTAGGTTGTCTATGGACTGTGACATAGACTGAGACATCTGAGTTGCCCATTCCGGCGTGGCCTGTGACACTGAAGCGTCAGTAGGGACTCCCTGGGGTTCTGACCCAGAGTTCTGGATGCAGTCCCGGCAGTGCGGATACGTGCTGCCACTAGGGAGCGTGGCTTTGCAGGCTGTGCAGAATGTATAGAAATATTCCTGCCTGGTTCTCTTCCTTGAGCCCGGCATAGTGCACAGAGGCTGGCTATAAGGGATCGTACAGGGGTGGCTACGCAGAGGGAACCCACAGAGAGTCTTATAGGAAGTATAGATTCACAGCTGAGTATGAGAACCCAGCTGTGAGCTTACCCCACCGGTGTGCCCCTAGGTCCAGCGCCGACAGATCCCAGTTCTGTGCCCCCCGGAGACCGCTGTGATGCTCCTCTCCTGGATCTCATCCAGAAAAAATGGACACCGGGACTCTGAGGAGAGGGGGCGGAGAGCTGAAAAGGGCGCGCTGGGCTGTGTAAAAACGCGCCCTTTCTGCCTCAATCCGCCCCTTCTATGACACTTCAGCGTGTCATTTTGGTCATCCGGGGGGCGGGCCGGGGGGCGGGGAAAAGGCGGCGGCTTCGGCTAGGCCGAAGCCGCGGTCTAAATTAGAGGTCTGATGCCCAGGAGGGCTCCAGAGCGGCGCGGTAGTCCGGGGGGGGGGGGGGGGCGGATTTGTACCGGACCCCCCCAGAATGGTCGACTGGATAGCGGTGGGGGTAGCAGGGGTAGCGGTTTCTATATGGGGGGCCCCTGAAGCGCTATGGAGCCGCTGCTGTTGCAGAGACAGGGATGCAGAAAAAACCCTTTCTCTGCTGTGCCATCCAGTCCGCACCCTCCCCCGGCCCCAACAGGATCCCTCAGCCGGCCTGGGGTCCCTGGAAGCTGCGGAATGCTGCCTGATCTCCGACCCTACCTGAGGCGTCTCAACCTAATGCCCCGTGCGGGGGATTAGGGAGGGTGCGTCTGTCACCGTCAGGGGGTCTTCATCCTCGCCTCAACCTCAACCCAGACCCCTTAAAGGGGTTGGGGAAGGAGGGGGGTCTCGACCTCGAACCAGGACCCGAGGGACTGGGGAGGGAGCGACATGGGGAATAGCCACCTCGACCTCAACCGGGTACCCCTGATAGGGGACCGAGGAGGGAGCCATGCCGGGAGTCTCGCTGGAGACCCACTTTTCTTCATCTGTATTTCAGGACGAAAAAAGGAAAAAACGGAAGAAAAAAAGGTGTGCCTCCTTGCGACACTAAGCAAAAACTGGAGAAGGCTGACGCCGTCCAGGGGTGTATACTGCAGAGGAGGAGCCAAAGTTAATCTTTTTCAGATTATGCATAGTGTCGCCTCCTAGTGGACAGCAACATAACACCCACGGTTCTGTGTCCCCCAATTAGGCGACAGAGTAAATACGATTTTTTTATTTTCACGCCGGGGCGTTATAAACTTCTGTGAAGCCCTTGGGGGTTCAAAGTTCTCACCACACATCTAGATAAGTTCCTTGGGGGGTCTAGTTTCCAAAATGGTGTCATTTGTGGGGGGTTTCCACTGTTTTGGTACATCAGGGGCTTTCCAATCGCGACATGGTGTCCGATCTCAATTCCAGCCAAAAAAGTCAAATGGCGCTGCTTCCCTTCTGAGCTCTGACATGCGCCCAAATAGTCGTTTACACCCACAGATGGGGTATCAGCGTACTCAGGACAAACTGCACACTAACTTTTAGGGTCCTGTAACCCTTGGGAAAATAAAAATTGGGGGTGAAAAGATCATTTTTGTGGAAAAAATATGATTTTTTAATTGTACGTCTGTACGTTATAAACTTCTGTGAAGCCCTTGTGGGTTCAAAGTTCTCACCACATATCTAGATAAGTTCCTTGGGGGGTCTAGTTTCCAAAATGGGGTCACTTGTGGAGGGTTTCCACTGTTTAGGTACATCAGGGGCTCTCCAAACGTGACATGGCGTCCGATCTGAATTCCAGCCAATTTTGCATTGAAAGTCAAACGGCGCTCCTTCCATTCTGAGCTCTGCCATGCGCCGAAACAGTGGTCCCCCCACATATCAGGTGTCGGCGTATTCAGGACAAACTGAACAATAACTTTTGCATCTAATTTCTCCTGTTACCCTTGGTAAAATAAAAAAAAATTGAACCTGAAGTATTTTTTTTGTGAAAAAAAGTTAAATGTTCTTTTTTTTTTTTAAATATTCAAAAAAATTCCTGTGACGCACCTGAAGGGTTAATACATTTCTTGAATGTGGTTTTGAGCACCTTAAGGGGTGCAGTTTTTAGAATGGTGTCACTTTTGGGTATTTTCTATCATATAGACCCCTCAAAGTGGCTTCAAATGTGATGTGGTCCGTAAAAATAAAATGGTGTTGCAAAAATGAAAAATCGCTGGTCATCTTTTAACCCTTATAACTTCCTAACAAAAAAAATTTTGGTTCCAAAATTGTGCTGATATAAAGTAAACATGTGGGAAATGTTACTTATCAAGTTTTTTGTGTGCCGTATCTCTGTGATTTAAGGGCATAAAAATTCAAAGTTGGAAAATTGCGAAATTTTAAATTTTTTTGCCAAATTTCCATTTTTTTCACAAATAAACGCAAGTTATTTGAATGAAATTTTACCACTAACATGAAGTACAATATGTCACGAGAAAACAGAGTCAGAATCACTGGGATCCATGGAAGCGTTTCAGAGTTATTACCTCATAAAGGGACAGTGGTCAGAAATGTAAAAAATTGGCCCGGGAGTTAACGTGCAAACCACCCTTGGTAGTGAAGGGGTTAAAGGGAACCTGTCACCAGAAAAAAATGCTATTAAATTGCAGATATGGGGTTAATCTGCAGGTTAATAGCATTATTAACCTGCCTGGCTCCTGAATTTAGCCAAAAGCCCCGGGGAGAAAATGAGCTTTATTTCCCCCACAGTGTTCCGGTTCAATCACAGCAATCATATCTGCACGTTAATAGCGTTTTTTTTTCTGGTGACAGATTCCCTTTAAATGAAGATGCATGCACTCAATCCGGTGTGCGTCTTAACTCCGTAACGCCTTCTTTCTGCATGCCGTGAAGCTAGGGAGAGTGCAGGCAGACTCATGCATAACATTCATGGGTCTGCCGACCTGCTACAGCCAGAATTAATTCAACAGATCCCAGACCAATGAGCAGGCATCCACAGATCTACTTCCATTAAAGGAAAGTTACTCAGTAGCGTAGCTATCTAAATGGCAGAGATCAGCCTGGGCCCACCAGCAGCAACCACCATTATTAACTGCATCAGTGTGCATGGCAAGCCTAAGCAGTTAAACCCTGAGGTAGAGCAGAGAGGGATAGTCACTCTTCATTCTGTAGGGCACTATAGGTCTGCAGCCTATAGAATAGCTGGAGCATGCATGTCAACATCCCGATGCAGATGGAGTGATTACGTCACCACATCACACCGCCTGTGCCAGGACCCTGAGTGCTGATGGACTCACCAGGATTCAGGGTTAGGAAAAGATATACACAGTTCTTTATTTTCTAAAGCTCCATTACTTTTTTTTGTAGATGAACTCTGAGGTCATGATTACTAGGCAATAATATTTGCTAAAAGGACACTCAGAGGACACTATTAATTTTTAGGTGGTCACTAAAGAGGCCTAATAACATAATAGGTGCACAAAATATTATACCTATCAAAAGGCACACGCGTATTAATTTTTACAGGGCAAAATGTGGGCATTATTACTTCCTAAAGGACTCACATGAGAAGGATAGTAGAATTTGTGCAGGCTGGGAATAAATTGGGACAGTGCTGGAAATGTGAGAAGTCAAATACTGTAGAATATTAACAACCAGACATACTGATAGGGAATTCGGATTGTGAGTCCCAATGGTGACAGTGATGACAATGTTTGTAAAAAGCTGTGGAATTAATAGTGCTATATAAGGGATAAATGCTATGAAGAGGAAAACAAAAAAAAAAAAAATCAAAATGTCAGAATTTTTCCTTCACAAACATCCCTTAACCCCTTAGTGACAGAGCCATTTTGCAGCTTAATGACCAGGCCAATTTTTACAATTCTGACCACTGTCAATTTATGAGGCTATAACCCTGGAACGCTTTAACGGATTCCGCTGATTCTGAGATTGTTTTTTATGTGCCATATTGTACTTCATGTTAGTGGTAAAATTTCTTCGATATTACTTTATATTTCTTATTATTTATGAAAAAAAACAAAAATATGGCGAAAATTTTTAAAATTTTCAAACTTTACATTTTTATGCCCTTAAGGCTATGTGCCCACGTTGCGTGTTAAAACGCACACAGAAAACCGGACTCCTTCCCAGAAATCGCGCGTTTTTTTCAGCGCGATTTCACCGCGATTATGATCGCGATTTTGCCGCGATTCTCGCGTGCGATATTCAAGCACTTTCCAAGCGATTTGAAGCATCGCTTGGAAAGTGATTGACAGGTTGGTCACACTCGTCAAACATAGTGTTTGACGAGTGTGACCAGGTTTTTACTATTGAGGCCGCCTATGCGGCATCAATAGTAAAAGATAGAATGTTAAAATGCTAAAAAAAAATAAAAAAAATCGGGGTATATTTACCTTCCGGTGTCCCGCGCTGTATTCCCGGGCCTCAGCGTTCCCAGTAATGCCTTGCGAGACCTGTGATGACGTAGTCTGGCGTTGCTATAGCGATCTCGCGAGACCGCTAGAGTCACGCGAGACTACGTCATTACAGGGCCTTGTCGCAAGGCATTACTGGGAACGTTAGGCCGGGAATGCAGCGCGGGACATCGGAAGGTAATTATACCCCGATTTTTTATTCTTTTTTTTACAGGGGTATGGTACCCAGGGCCTGGAGGACAGTCTCCTCTCCTCCACACCGTGGGTACCAACCGCACATGAGACGCTTAACTTCCCGCATGGTGGGCATAGCCACATGCGGGAAGTAAGCGATTCTCATGCATTCCTATGGGTGCGGAATCGCGGCAATTCTTTGCGATTCCGCACAAAAGAATGAGCATGCTGCGATTTTTTCCGCGATGCGATTCCGCCGTGGAAAAAAGCGCAGCATTAGCACAGCATGTGCGGAATGCCATAGGAATGCATGGGGGGCATTCTGTACACGATTTTTAAACGTTTTCGCAGCGTTTTCGAGCCGAAAATCGCGGCAAAAACGGTTAAAAATCGCTACGTGGGCACACAGCCTAAGGCTAAGTTCACACGTAGCGGAACTCTCGCGGAAATTACCGCGAGAATTCCGGAATTCCATTCCGCGGGAAAATCGCCTTTTAAATTACCGCGATTTTCCAGCGGAAAAACTAGCATTTTGCAAGCGTAATTAGCTTGCAGAATGCTAGCGTTTTCCAAGCGATCTGGAGCATCGCTTGGAGAATTGATTGACAGGTTGGTCACACTCGTCAAACATAGTGTTTGACAAGTGTGACCAACTTTTTACTACTGAGGCCGCCTATGCAGCATCAAGTAGTAAAAGATAAAATATAACAAAATAATGAAAAAAAATAATTCGCGATGACGTCGCGCGAATGACCACGAGACTTCGCGATCCCGCGAGAACGGATGTCATCGCGGGCATTTTCGCAAAGGCTTACTGGGAACGGCAGCGTGGAGACAGGCGGGAAGGCTGAGCGGGATGTCGGAAGGTGAGAATAACAATATTTTTTATTTTAAATTCTATTTTTTACAGGGATATGGTACCCAAAGCCCGGAGGACAGTCTCCTCTCCTCCGGACCGTGGGTACCATCCGCAATTGTTCTGCTTACTTTTCGCATGGTGTGCACAGCCACATGCGGGAAGTAAGTGGAACAATGCATTCCTATGGGTGCGGGATCGCCGCGATTCCGCAAAATTAATGAGCATGCTGCGTTGCGATTCCGCCACGGTAAAAACCGCAGCATTAGCACAGCATTGCGAAATCCCATAGGAATGCATGGGATGCTTATTTTTCACGTTTTCGCGGCAAAATCGCGCGGTTAAAACCGCCGCGGAAACGCGAAAAAAACGCCACGTGTGAACTCAGCCTAAATCAGAGAGATATGTCACACAAATTTCTTAATAAATAACATTTCCTACATGTCTGCTTTACATCAGCACAATTTTGTAAACAAAATTTTTTTTAGTTAGGAAGTCATAAGGGTTAAAAGTTAACCAGCGATTTCTCATTTTTACAACAAAATTTACAAAACCATTATTTTAGGGACCACATCATATTTAAAGTCATTTTGAGGAGTGTACATGACAGAAAATACCCAAAAGTGACACCATTCTAAAAACTAGACCCCCAAAAGGTGCTCAAAACCACATTCAAGAAGTTTATTAACCCTTTACGTGCTTCACAGGAACTGAAGCAATGTGGAAGGTAAAAATTAACATTTAACTTTTTCTTTGCAAAAAATTTACTGCAGAACCAATTTTTTTTTTTATTTTCACAAGTGTTAAAAGAAAATGAACCACAAAATTTGTTGTGCAATTTCTCCTGAATACGCCGATACCCCATATGTGGGGGTAAACCACTTTTTGGGCGCAGAAGGGAAGGAGCACCGTTTGACTTTTTCAATGCAGAATTGGCTGGAATTGAGATTGGACTCCATGTCGCATTTGGAGAGCCCCTGATGTGCCTAAACAGCGAAAAAACCCCCCCCCCATAAGTGACACCATTTTGGAAACTAGACCCCTTAAGGAACTTATCTAGATGTGTGGTGAGCATTTTGAACCCCCAAGTGCATCATAGATTTTTATAACGCAGAGCAGTGAAAATAAAAAAAATCGTTTTTTTCCCTCAAAAATAGGGATTTTTGTGTACTCACCGTAAAAATCCTTTTCTCAAAGCCATTCATTGGGGGACACAGAGACAGTGGGTGTTATGCTGCTTGCCACTAGGAGGACACCAAGTAAACCAGAAAAAAACTCCTCCCCTGCAGTATACACCCTCTCGCTGGATGAGATTTCTCCAGTTCGGTGAAAAAGCAGTAGGAGCTTAAACAGTCAACAATAACCATAACTATGTCAAAACCTAAGGTGCTGTGTCCCCCAATGAATGGCTCGGAGAAAAGGATTTTACGGTGAGTACACAAAAATCCCTATTTCTCCTACGCCTTATTGGGGGACACAGAGACAGTGGGACTTCCTAAAGCAGTCCCTGGGTGGGGAGCATACATCTGCTAATACCCCATGTACCACTGAGTCAACACTGAGGTACTGCCGATTGCAGGATGCGACTGCCGAGAGCTGCATTTGCAGAGGCCTGAGAATGAATTTGGTAATGTTTTGTAAAAGTATGCAGACTGGGCCAAGTCGCAGCCTTGCAGACCTGTTCTGCCGAGGCCTGGTGCCGAATGGCCCAAGAGGCGCCCACTGACCGGGTAGAGTGCGCCTTAATCCTCGCTGGGACAGGAGTGTTCCTGACACGGTAGGATTCCTGAATCGCTAAGCGAATCCACCTGGCTAGCGTTGCTTTTGAAGCGGCTAGACCCTTCCTATGCCCCTCTGGAAGTATGAACAGGGCATCTGACTTGCGGAAGGGAGCCATCCGCAAGATGTACCGTCTCAGCGCCTTAAGCACATACAGGGTGTGGAGGGCCTTCTCAAAGAGATGGACTGGCACCGGACAAAAGGAAGGCAAAACAATTTCCTCGTTGAGATGGAAAGAGGAGACGACCTTGGGCAGGAAGGAGGTGGACGTCCTGAGAACTACCTTGTCCCGATGAAAATTCAGGAACAGAGAACGGCAGGACAGGGCTGCCAATTCCGAAAGAAACTCGCCTGGTTGACGTAATTGCCACTAGAAAGACCACCTTCCAAGAGAGGACGGTCAATGACACATCCTGCAGCGGTTCGAAAGCAGCCTCCTGTAAGGCCCGAGAACCAGGTTAAGGTCCCATGATTCCAATGGCCTTCTATAAAGGAGGCGCCACATGGGAAACTCCCTAAATGAACGTCTTGACCTGAAGTTTGGTGGCAATTTTGCGTTGGAAAAGCACTGACAAGGCCGAAATTTGGCCCTTGAGCGAGCTAAGTGCGAGGCCTGATTTTAATCTGGATTGAAGGAATTCCAATATAGCCGGAATGGTCGAGGTGATCGACCATGATCTTTGCACCACGAAAAGGTTTTCCAGGTGCGGTGATAAATGCGCATGGACACAGGCTTCCTAGCACATGGTGGAAATCACGTCGTGAGAGGACCCAGCCTGTACTAAAATCTAGGATTCAATGGCCACGCTGTCAAAGACAGGACCCTGGAGTTCTGGTGGTAAATCGGGCCCTGTGAGAGTAGATCCATGCGATCTGGAAGTCGCCAAGGAACGTCGGCGACTAGTTCTATTAGTTCTGCATACCATGCTTGGTGCTGACAATCTGGCGCGATTAGGATCACTGGTACTCCCTCCGCTCTGATCTTCTTGATGACCCTCGGAAGCAAGGGAAGAGGGGGAAAGATGTACGGGAGCCGGAACCGGTGCCATGGCAAAACTAGGGCATCCGCTCCGATGGCGCATGGATCGGGCAATGAACCAAGGAGCCTTGTTGTTTAGTCTTGGGGCCATGAGAGCCACATCCGGAGTCCCCCAACGATGACTAATCTGCTGAAAGACTTCCGGATGAAGAGACCACTCTCCCGAGGCAATGCCTTGGCAACTGAGAAAATCTACCGCCCAATTTTCTACGCCCGGGATGTGGATTGCTGAGATGGGTGAATGGTTGATCTCGGCCCAATGGAGGATGTGACTCACTTTGTGCATGGCCATCCTGCTCCGGGTACCTCCCTGGCGGTTGGATATATTGTCGGATTGGATCCTGATGGGGTGACCTGCAAGGAAATGGTGGAAACTCCGTAGAGCTAATCTGATCGCTCGTATCTCCAAAATGTTGATGGGAGACGTGACTCTCGGGTCGACCAACGACCCTGTGCCTTGTGGGGATGAAAGACCGCACCCCAGCCGAGAAGACTTGCGTCGGTGGTTACTACCAACCATCTTACTGGGAGAAAAGACCTCCCTTGTTTCAGGGAGGACCTCAGTGTCCACCTCCTAAGGGCTTGCCTGACCCGAAGGGACAGAAGGTCCAGGGAGAACGGGTTCTTGTCCCAAGCTAACAGCAACACATGTTGTAAGGGACGGAGATAGAACTGTGCAAATGGAACTGCTTCCATCGCAGCCACCATCTTTCCGCAAACTCATGCTGAAACGAATGGAGTGAGAAACTGGTCGGGAAAGAGTCCGCGCTGCCTGTTGTCTTTTCTGGAGGGAGAATGACCAACCCGCAGGAAGGGTCCAAGATCATTCGTAAAAAGGAAATCTGCTGAGCTGGTTTCGGGAAAGACTTTTCGAAGTTTATCTTCCACACCAGGAGCGAAAGTGTATTTACTGTTATATCCACGGATTCCTCGCAGGCTGGAAGAGACGGACCCTTGATGAGCAACTGAAGGGTGAGTCTGAAGGGCAAGGCAACGAACTGGAAGTGTTCCTTGTGAATTGCAAAACGCAGGAACGGGCAGATCGGAATGTGAAGGTAAGCGTCCTTGATTTCGATGGATGCTAGGAACTCTCCTTTTTCCATGGAAGCGACAACTGATCGGAGAGATTCCAGTCGGAATCGCCATACCCTGACAAACTGATTTAACAGTTGGAGATCCCGAATGGGTCACATCGTCCCGTCCTTCTTTGGAACCACAAAAAGGTTTGAATAAAAACCTCTGAACCTTTCGTGATGAGGGACCGGAATGATGACTCCGTCCCTTAGCAGAGGCTCTTGTCTCTTTCTTGAGGGGAGAAGGGAAAAACCGAGCTGGAGGGGGAGAAGAAAATTCTATCTTGTATCCGGAGGACACCAGCTCCCTGACCCACTTGTCGTGGACGACCGCGAGCCAGGTGTGGCTGAAGGAAAGTAGGCGACCGCCTACTTTGTCGGTGTCCGCTGGATACTGCAACAATTCATTGGGTAAATCTGTGAGATCTGGCTCCCCTAGATCCAGAAGCCCTAGGCCTGGGTTTCCAAGAGCGGTTAGGTCTGTATGAGACCTGGGTGCCTCTGTGTCCAAGCAGAGACCGACCTGATCCGGAAGAGAAGGTAGAGGTGGACCAACCGGAATTGTTGCGAAAAGATCAAAAACGCGTCGGCTGATGGTTGCGAAACGTCCGAACAGCCTTTTGTTGAGGAAGGAATTTACTTTTTCCTTCGGTAGTATCAGAAATGAGCTGGTCCACTTTCTCTCCAAAAAGACGACCCGTTTGAAAGGAGAGAGAAGTCAACGATCTTTCACATGTGGCATCCGCCCGCCAGTCGCGGAGCCATAGGGCTTTTCTAATGGAGATCGCATTATTGCCAGTTTGAGCAGCGCAATTGGCGGCATCAAAAGAAGCGTCCACTACAAAGTCTGCTGTGTGAATTATCTGCCTGGCGACAGTGGTTGCCTCTGGAGGAAGATTGGTGCCCTGGAAGGAAGTAATCAAGACTTCTGCCCAAGCGGCCATTGCCTTAGTGACCCAAATTGCAGCGAAAGATGGAAAAAGCACTGCTCCTGAAGCGTCAAAAACTGAACGGGTAAGGTAGTCAATTTGACGATCGGAGGGGTTTCTGATTGAGGAACCCTAAGAAATGGATAGGAGCGTTTTAGAAGCAAGACGCGATACAGGAGGGTCCACTGGAGGGGACTGTGACAAATCCTTCATTTGGTCTGGATCAAAAGGGTATTTAGCCTGAGTAGACTTTTGCCCTGTGAACCGCTTATGTGGACGATCCCTATGTTTCTGGACAATTTCCTTAAAGTCCGGATGGCTGGTAAATAACCTGCGCACACGCTTGGTTTTCTTAAATGAGATTGGATGAGGAAAAGATTTCCGCTCCAGCACATCCTACTTCAGAATCCTGTTGACTGACTCTAAGAGAATCAAGCGACTCTTGATCAGTTGGGGGATTCTGAGGAGCTGACGTGTCAGATTCGAATTCAGAGTCGTGATCGCTGTGACCCTCAGGAGAGAGAGAGCGAGAGGCAGGAGTCGCAGATGCTGAGGCGCAAACGTGACGAGGGGACGCGTCATGGGTCCGCTTTCTAGAGACCTGACCATCCCTTGAACGAGTACGGCCCCTGCTGGTGTATGGTTCCCGGCCGACGCCAGAGCCCTCCTCGGGAGGTAAGGACGCTTTCTCACTTAGAGAGTCCTCCCGGAGGGAGAATATAGCCTGGGTCAGATACTCCACCGACCGTGACAGGGACGCAGCCCACTCAGGGGTACTAAATGCAGGAGGCCCGTCAGCAGCGGCGGCGATAGGCGTTTGAGCGCAGGTCGGGGCGCAGTCCATGCATAACAGATTAGTCTGTGCACTGGGTAAGGCAGACTTGCAAGTGGTACACACGGTAAAAAACACAGTGTGCGTCTTAGCAGCCCGTTTAGCCTCCTTAGATTAGACATAGCGCTCCTGAAAGGGTTAACGGCAGAGTTTGTCTGCAGCTGCAGGGAATGTGCCGGGAAGGGGTTAAGCTTTAATCTGGGCGGAGATGCAGCTTACCCACGATCCTGTGCTGTGTACCCCGGGAGGAAAACGGTGGCCCTGTGGTGTCTCCCGGTATCCTACACGCCTCACAGCTCGTGTCCAGAGCAGGCTGAGGTAAATGACATGGCCCCCGAGATTAGATTTGCGCGTCTCGTTAAGTAATGAGAGGCGCAAAGAGGAGGGGGCGGCGACGTCAGTGCGGGCGGCGCTATTCAAATTGCGGCCTAGTAGGCCGGAAAAGCCGGGGACTAAATTTTTGGCCTATCCGCGGTAGGCGCCGGGGGCGGGGAGGGGGAGACGCTAGTAGGCGGCGCCATTCAAGTTGCGGCCTAGTAGGCCGGAAAAACCGGGGACTACATTTTTGGCCTACCCGAGCGCCGAGAGCGGGAGGGGCGTCGGTGTACCGCCGCTGAAGCTAAATTAGCGCTTCTCCCAGGGGCCAGGACCTGACCCCATACCTCCACTCCAGTGTTCGGCAGGCCGCGCTGTCCGGGGCCATCCATGCAGGTCTTCTCATTCTCCTGGCTGATGAAGCAGAGTTCTTAAAGGGGTATGCTCAATAGACACTCCCTATGGCAGGGGAATGGAGAGCTATAGGGCTGATTCAGGGTATTCGGAAGCGCTGCTCCAGTCTTCTCCATTGCACTCCATGAGCTTGCCCTCGTATCCGTGGATTACCGGGACCGTAAAGATCATCGCCAGAGGAATGAGCCCCAATCGTTGCAGGAAAGGGTAAGGGGAGGTATACTTTGCGTGCTTGCCTGTTGGTTCGGGGGAGAGCGGGCCCTAGAAAGGAACCGTCACCCCCTTCACTCCGTTAATTAAAAAATAAAAATTTACAGAAAAATCAAAAATCAAATAAAAACGGTGGGGTCTGAAGCCAGACCCAAGTGCCTCCTATAGACACTAAGCAAGAACTGGTGTATACTGCAGGGGAGGAGCTAACTTTTTTTCTGGTTTACTTAGTGTCCTCCTAGTGGCAAGCAGCATAACACCCACTGTCTCTGTGTCCTCCAATGAGGCGTAGGAGAAATGATTTTTTAGCCTGCTATTTTTTATTTTCCCAAGGGTAACAGGAGAAATTGGACCACAAAAGTTATTGTGCAATTTGTCCTGAGTACACCGATACCCCAATATGAGGGGAGAACCACTGTTTGGGTGCATGGGAGAGCTTTGAAGGGAAGGAGCGCCATTTTGGAATGCAGACTTTGATGGAATGTTCTGCGGGCATCATGTTGCGTTTGCAGAGCCCCTTGTTGTGAGTTCATTTTCCCCTTCACTACTGAGGCCCGAGGAACTCCCTCTTCTGGTGAAGAAAGGTAGTGAGCCTGATTGTCAAACACCTGGGGCTGATGATGATGACTGTCTGAGTGGAGTTAATGACTGGATATAAGGCTGCCGACGCCCTTCTGGCCTGCGCGTGATTTATCTGTGGACTTCTAGGAAACCAGTCTGATTCCTGCTCATCTAAAGCTAAGATTTCTGCTTTGCCTTTTTGCATTAGTGTTTTGTTTTCCTTGCTTTTCTGGATTCTGCCATTCCCTGCTGGGGTGAGCTGAATCTCCTTTTGCCTGTTGCTCTGTCTTCAGAATATTCCTGAGTACTGACATAGCCTTTTTTGAAGCCTAGCGTCTTCAGGGTCTTTTTTACTGTCAGTTTGTTGGCTCTTATTTTCATAGGGTTTTTCACGGATTGCAGACAGCAGCCTTCCTGTCCTTTCCTATCTAAGCTAGCGTGGGCCCCATCTTTGCTCAGTCTATCTTTCTGTCTGTGTTTTGTTCTTTCTTCTTGCTTCACCGTCATTATATGTGGGGGGCTGCCTTTTGCTTTGGGGGTCTGCTCTGGGGCAGTTTAGATTTCCCTTTCTGTCTTTAGGCTATGTAGTCCTCCGGCTGTGATTGAGGGGCCTAGGGCATCGTAGGAGCCCCCCACGGCTACTGCCAGTTGTGTTGATAGGTTCAGGGGTCTGCAATCTGATAGCTGCCAACTTCTCTGGTTTTCTGGACTTAGCTAGCATTTCTATTTTTGCCTCCTACGGTGACTCAATCATAACAGCCCCTGATGTTCCTAAACGGTAGAAACCCCCCACAAGGGACCCCATTTTGGAAACTAGACCCCCCTAGGAGATTATCTAGATGTGTGGTGAGCACTTTGAACTCCCAAGTACTTCACAGAAGTTTATAACGCAGGGTAACAGGAGAAATTAGACCCCCAAAGTTGGTAAATAGTGGAAACCCCTCAATTCTTGCTCCAACCCTAACCCCAACACACCCCTAACCCCAACTCTAACCCCAACCCTAATCCTAACCCCAACACTATCCCTAATTCTAACCCTAACGGAAAAATGAAAAATAAATATATTTTCTTTATATTTCCCTAACTAAGGGGGTGATAAACGGGGGTTTATTTACTATTTTTTTTATTTTGATCACTGTGATAGTTTATCACAGTGATCAAAATGAATTAATGAAATCTGCCGGCTGGCAGATTCGGCGGGCGCACTGCGCATGTGCCCGCCATTTTCTTCCGGGACCAAGATGGCGGCGCCCACTGGAGGAGGCAGGAGGGTCCGAGGACCACCGGGAGGTACCGGGGGGATCAGGGACCCTATTTCTCTCTCCTCTGATGTGCGATCACATCAGAGGAGAGAGAAATTAAATGCAAAATTGCGGCGCTTTTTTTGCGATCGCCGTTATAGGGTTAATAACGGCGATCGCAAAAGCGGGGTCAGTAAAAACCGACCCGAATCATGTTCTCTGGGGTCTCGGCTACTCCTGTCAGCTGAGACCCCGGAGAAAATCCGACGCTCGGGGGCGCTATTTACTTTTTCCACAGCGCCGTTAATTGACGGCGCTGTGGTTTAAGTACCCTTAACTACCGCCGTTAAAAGGCGTATCGGCGGTCATTAAGGGGTTAAAAGAATGCAAAAAATACTGATCAAAACATTGTATGTACCCTATAGTTGTATAAACATTAAATTGCTATGCAACATACCTTCATACATTGATGGAAAAAACAATTCTGACTTTTTTCCACCACTTAAATAAGAAAAATAAAATTATACAGGTTTGGTAGTGCCATAATCACACGGACCTCTACATGCTGACAGTGCATTTGTATTGCACAATGAACACTTAAACCATGGCAAATCATCTTTTCTCGTGATGTCACCATACTTGGAAGATGTTTTCCAGTACACAGCATGCTAAACTGCATGGCGTCATTGAAAACTACAACCTGATCTGCAAAAACAAGTCCTTGACAGCTAGAACAGGGCTGTCATACACATGCTTTGAAAAGTGACCTCTGGCTCTCTCCAGCAAACACTGGAGTGATCCAACAGGTCACAAACTTATTGAGACCGACCGAAGCCGATGGACAACAGAAGAAGACGGCGGCAGGTAAGTATGAGAATAGAGGTAGCACCACTGCATCACTGAAATAAAAAAAAAACGCTGGAGTGGTTCTTTAAATACCGATGCTAAGACTCTAGGAGTTTGGAGAACAAATAGGGGCTATGAGTAGTTACCTGAGAAGTCAGTGGGTTCTCGTCATCTGGCATCATGAAATGACATAACATTGACTTCTTCTGTGACTCCTCCATATCTGTTTTGTTACAATCTTCCACCAATCTACGAATTTCTTTCATATGTTGCTCCAAATCAGTAAGCGAAAGAGACTGCTTTAGAGATAGACTGGTAAGAGAATACAAACCTCATTCTGTTTAGATTATTTCATTTCCACATTATTACAAACACAATTTATAATAACTGCCACAAATGTCCAGTGTTTTCTATAGTATATTTTACAATCGCTTTTGATGGCGTTTCTCATTTTTCACATTTTGCATATGCATTTTTATTGCCATTTCTCAGGTCAAATAGAGAAGCCTTCAGGGATGTTTAGAAGAAAAAATACAATACCTGGAGTTTGATGCATTTTGACATGAAAAAAAAGTTGCGGATTTGCAGATTGAAATGCAAAAGTCAATTTGAGCCATCTTGAGATTGGCACTAGGCATATTACAAATTTTAGTATTGTAAACTCTACATTGCTGCACATAACAGGAATATAGATGAAAATGTTTATTTCATTTTTTTTTCTGTGCACTCTGTTATGGAGATACAGGGCACCACAGTTTCTGCCACCAATTTTCTACTGGGGGTTTTCTTTCAGCTTTATGGGTGTGTACTTTCAACCGAATATGATGCTACACAATGATTAAAAGGCAGTGTCTTTGGAAAAAAATAGAAAAATTTGAGTCAAAATCTGCAAAGAAAAAGCCTTCACTTTGCTTCAAACAAGCTGCCAATTCATTTCCATGGAAAATCATGCCTACAGCGTACATTGCAAGTTTTATTCCGAGTGTTTAATATCAAATGTAAAAAAATATATATATTTCTTCATGTGCAAACATGGCAAGTTTCCCATTGAAATGGAAAAAACAAACAAAAAAAAAAACCACAATTCGTGTACATACATACACACATAAAAAACATTGCCAAGCAAATGCATGTTTTTTTTTTTTTTTGTTTTTTTAAGTGGTATTGGCATTTCTTTGTGAACACACATTTAAAAGAGGTTGTCCACTACTAGGACAACAATGGCGTCGGCACGAAAGAGGAATATAAGATTTTTTATTTTATCGGGGGCAAGTGTGGGGTATGAGAAGGGGTTGTCCAAGTAGTTGCTAACTTTGTTAAAAGGATTGTCCACTACTGAGACAACCACTTCTCGTTCCTCATGTTTGGCCCCGGTAAAATAAAAACACTTACACTCACCTCCCGTGCCGCTGCCCTTTCAGCGGTGTCGGAACTCACTTTCCTGGGGCTCATGTGAAGCTGTTACGTCACAAGAATACTGTGCCCAGTCTCAAAATGATAATGGGGACAATATGTAAGGTGTAGTGATTTTTGCACATAAATAACTATTCTGACCACACAAAGCATCTAACCAAATACGAAGAATAAAAAAAAGCTGCTTGCTTAAAATATGACCCTTTTCCTACTGAAACACTGCAATTTCTCAATCAGCGATAACGATCAAATTATGACAATTGCTGAGGGAGGGGGGGACCCCTATGATTGCCACTTAGTGTTGGATTCCTGTAAACTGCTTCACACCCTTGATATAAATGTAAATGATTGATACTGCCCCAATTTAGTTTCTCTTGAAATAACTTTCAACTTTTGCATGAAAGCATAACACAAAAACAGCAAATGTTAAACATTGAAGCTTAGATGATAACTGTACTTTCAACAAACTTTATAAACCTATAAAAATATTGGAGCTAAATGACCCAAGATGATATATAAATACTGAGATGAGAGACTCTATGTGTTTAACAATATCAAAAGTTCATTAAATTCTCACTCATGTAACAAGAAACAAATACAAATATAATAAAAGATGGGTTGAAATGGTGAAGACAAGGCAACAAAACAGCATCATCGATAGCGCATATAAAAAATTAAACCTTGCCGATGCATAGTGTTTCAGCCACAGGCTGCATGGTGAAATGACAGGGGGTTGTGAGGGGATATATGTTATGAAATACTATGTCACAGCGGTTTTAACTGTTCTTTATTTCTATTCAGTACCCTTACTCTGGATATTTGCTGATGGAATACGCCTTTGTCACCCAGATCCTTCACTTCCCCTTTCGCTCCATCATCACATCTCCAGACAGTTAAAGGACCATCTTGGGACACAAGCAATTTTATGCAACAACTATGGATTCAATATTATGTGTTATTATAGTGTGATGCTATTTTTCATGATCTGTTACCATAATCCCTGTCACATATAGTGATGTATGCTTGTTTCCCTTTTTCACAGTGGTCCTTTACAATTACATGTTTGTCAGTTGCTGCCCACACTCCTTCCCTCAAGCAAAATGTCCACCGCACTGAGCATATGCGTCACGGCTCCACGCTTTTAACTCGTGCTTCCAGCCATCGGGCTGGAAATACCTGCACAGTTGACCCGTCACATGATCGGTGGTTATCGGTTCGTCGGTATAACAACCAGAGGTCTCCTTGAGACTTCTATGGCTGTTGATCCCGGACTGCTATGAGCGCCACTCTGTGGTCGGCGCTCATAGCAATGCAGTAATTCTGCTACATAGAGGCAATCTGAGTATCACCTCTATGTAGAAGAGCCGATTGAGCTACGGCAGCTTCTAGCCTCCCATGGAGGCTATTGAAGCATGCCAAAAGTTAAAGAAAAATGTTTTTAAAAATATTTAAAAAATTAAAAGAAACATTAAAGTTCAAATCACCCCCCCTTTCGCCCCATTCAAAATAAAACAATAACAAAAAAATCAAACATACAGATATTTGGTATCGCAGCGTTCAGAATCGCCCGATCTGTCAATAAAAAAAAAAAAAAAAAAAAAAAAAGGATTAACCCGATCGCTAAACGGTGTAGGGAGAAAAAAAAAAAAAAAAAAAAAAAAATCGAAATGACAAAATGATGTTTTTTTTTTGTTCGCCGCGACACTGCATTAAAATGCAATAACAGACGATCAAAAGAATGTATCTGCACAAATGTGGTATCATTAAAAACGTCAGCTCAAAAAAAAGCCCTCACCCAACCTGAGATCACGAAAAATTAAGACGCTACGGATTTCGGAAAATTGAGCTTTTTTTTTTCTTAACCCCTTAGCGACAGAGCCAGTTTGCAGCTTAATGACCAGGCCAATTTTTACAATTCTGACCACTGTCCCTTTATGAGGTTATAACTCTGGAACGCTTTAATGGATCCCGCTGATTCTGAGAATGTTTTTTTGTGACATATTGTACTTCATGTTAGTGGTAAAATTTCTTCGATAAGTCTTGTGTTTATTTATGAAAAAATGGAAATATGGCGAAAATTTTGCAATTTTAAAACTTTAAATTTTTATGCCCTTAAATCAGAGAGGTGTGTCACAAAAATTTCTTAATAAATAACATTTCCCACATGTCTACTTTACATCACCACAATTTTGGAAGCAAATTTTTTTTTTGTTAGGAAGTTATAAGGGTTAAAATTTGACCAGCGATTTCTCATTTTTTTTTTAAATCAGATAGTTTTTATTAAAAGTTTTAGAAAGCATGTACAACTTACAACATGTTGTCAAACATTCCCTTCCCCCATAACACCCCCCCCTTGTCCGATGGCATATAGACTGGTACATAGCGAGTAAACCAAGTTCCATCATACAACCATATCATATGAGAAATGATGATTAACTACCGACAGGAGACCACCCCCAGGGCCCACTCATTAATCTAGGAGATTCGAGGCAGCCAGGCCAGCAACCCTCAACCATCCCTCCCATATTTTCCCAAAAATATGCGGCACACCCCTCCTGAGGTACACAGACTTTTCCCTGTATAATATTTGATTTAATCTATTAATATATTCTTTTCTTGAGGGAGTTTTGTCAGAGATCCAGTGATAAGCTATCAGCTTTCGGGCCACAAATAGCATTCTGGCCACAGCAATTTTAAGGTATTGATCCCCTCCCACCTCATCAACATAGCCCAAAACACATATCGTGGGGTCCCTGGGAATATCCTGTCCCGTGACCAAATGTATAAGGCCAAGGACCACGATCCAAAATATTTGTAGGCAGGAGCATGTCCACATCATATGCAAAATGTCCGCATTATCCATCGTGCACCTGGGGCATCTCGAATCCCACCGTAACCCTCTACTAAACAACCATTCGGGAGACCTGTATGTCCTATAGAGGATATATAGCTGAGACAGGCGGCCAGGCTCACTAAGAGACAGTCTGGGAATCATCTGTAGAATCGAGTCCCACTGTTCCGCTGATATCATGCCCAGCTGTTGTTCCCACTTTGTCAGTGCACCAATAGGATGCCTTGACAGGACCTGTCCAAGTAAACCACCATACACCATCGAAATCAGTCCCTTGGTGGACCCCTGCATACCAAGCCTATGGATAATGACGTCGTGGTGTATGGTTAGGTCAGCTTTTTTGCCTTGCACCATATATGCGTGACGCAGCTGCAAATATTGATAAAACATAGAACGTTGGAGGGGAAATTCCCGTCCCAATTGCTCAAAAGTCTTAAAAACCCCTCCCTCCACCAGCTGCGACACCCACCATATGCCAATCCGCCTCCAGTGAGCGAAGCCTCTGAGCGTTTTCATGCATGGCAAATGCTGATTGTCCCATATGGGGGAGTACCTTGTAAGACCGCGTATTCCTCTCAGCTGCCTCAGCTTGTCCAATACCCTAACCATCAGAAGTACCGTAGGGAATCTGAATGCAAGGGATCGAAATCTACCCGACTCCAGACTCGACACCAGTGATCCCCGCCCCACTAGGAATTGAAGGATCTTCTGACCTCCCACCAAATCCACCAACTCGCCCTCCATTCCTCCCGCTACATGCTGGCATTGGGAAGCCAGAAAATAAAGCCATGGGTTGGGCAACGCAAGTCCCCCCTCTTCTTTAGGTTTTTGCAAGTGTTCAAGTTTAATTCTCGCGCCTTTTTTTTAGCCAGATGAGCTCTCTAAAAATCATATTAATTTTATGAAACCTGTTCTGGGGAAGCCAGACAGGGGAGTTATGAAGGACATATAGGAGTTGCGGCATAACTACCATCTTCAACAGATTCACTCTTACCACAACAGAGAGGTGTAGCTTCGCCCAAGCCTTAACCTTCTGTTTGATCCTATCCAACAGCGGAACAAGATTGAGGCTCTCATAGTCTGTCAGCTTATTGGATATTCTTATGCCCAAATATTGGAGGGACGTTGCAACCGGCACACCTACTACACTGCAGGAGCATGAGTCCAGTGGAAGGAGCGCTGACTTCTCCCAGTTAATAACCAGACCCGAGACCTCCCCAAACGCCCCAAGAAGTGTCATTGTGTTTTGTAATGATCTGTCCACATCCGCTAAAAATAACAACAGGTCATCCGCATATAATGCTACCTTCTCCTCATGCTCCCCATACCGGAATCCCTCTATGCCAGCATCCGATCTTACCCTCGAGGCCAATGGCTCCACCGCAAGAGCAAACAGCAGCGGGGATAAAGGGCATCCCTGCCTTGTTCCTCTATGAAGTGGAAAAGGATCAGACAACTGACCATTGGCCCTCAACCGAGCACTCGGTTCCGAGTACAAGAGCTTGACCCAGCCAATAAAGCCCGGGTCAAAGCCCATTCAGTGAAGCGTCGCCCATAAATAGTCCCACTCCACACTATCAAATGCCTTAGCGGCGTCTAGGGACAGAACCACCCTCTTCCCGGCATTATCAGCCCTCACCTGCATATTCAGATATAATCTCCTAATATTCATAGCCGTCGATTTGTTGGGCATAAACCCGGTCTGATCGGGGTGTATTAACACAGCTACTACCTTTGAGAGTCGAATGGCCAGGACCTTCGCCAAAAGTTTAATGTCTAGTGTCAACAGGAAGATGGGCCTATACGACGCGGGCAGAGTTGGGTCCTTATCCTTTTTCAACAGCACGGCAATGACAGCTTCTTGCATAGATGGTGGGAGAACACCCCGTTCCAAACTATCATTAAACACTGTCAATAGAGCAGGGAGCAACACCGTTCTATACCGTTTGTACACCTCAGCTGGCAACCCATCTACCCCAGGTGCCTTACCATTGGACATGGTTCCCAGAGCCTCCTCCAACTCGTCCAGACTTAGAGGTCTATCTAGAGAGTGTCTGTCCTCAGGAGTCAGCCGTGGGAGATTGGCAGTCTCCAAAAAGGCAACAACATCCTCCGCCGGGGCCCTAGCATGTGAGGAATATAAGTCAGCATAAAAAGTCTCCAGAATTTTTAAAATCCCCGGTGCGTCAGTGAGTAGTCGCCCATTCACATCCTGAAGACCCGCTATAGTCGCAGACCCTCTCTGTGCCGATGTCACAACAGAAAGCAAATGCCCCACACTTTCCCCACTCTCAAAATATTGAGTAGATTGAAACAGCCGTTTTTGCGCCGCCGCCTCCAATGTCTGTTTGGTCACCTTTGACTGCGCCTCCCCCAACCGCTTCCGAGTGGCAGGTGTGCTCTGTGTTGCAAGGGCCCTTTCCGCATGTTTCAGTTCCCTGAGTACAAGTTGTGATTTTGCCCTGGAGGCGGTCTTTATTTTAGAAATCTCTCTTATGTACATTCCCCTTAAGTACACCTTTAAGGCCTCCCAGACAATCCCACTAGAAGCCGAGCCTCTATTAAAACTAAGATATTCCTGCAACTCAGGGATAAAGCTGTTATTCTTATCGATTAGCTGTAACCAAAACGGGTTGAGACGCCAGAGAGGTCTATCACTCCTCCCGTTCCCGCCCCCCCCCAGCATGACTGAAACAGGCGAATGATCAGATACTGTTCGCGCCAGATATTTAACCTCTAAAGTTTTCCCCAGCATAAGATCATCACCCAGGGCCAAATCAATGCGAGATAGGGAGGAATGAGTAGAGGAGAAGCATGAGAACTGACGGACACCAGGGTTACGGCATCTCCACAAGTTGGTCAAAGCTATCTCCCGCACGAGCACCCCAAATGGCGTAAGATTACCTCCCAACCTCAGAGGTTCATGGCTACCCCTGTCTCAGTGTGAATCCAGATTATTATTAAAATCTCCCACCACCATATGCGGAACCCCCGGAAAATCTCTCAGAATGGTAAGAACTTTATAGATGACTCTACTGCTGTATGGCGGAGGTATATATATATATATATATATATAGATATCAGCACCAGTGGGGTAGAAAAGATTGTACAAGATAAAAGGACAAATTGCCCCTCTGTGTCCACCTCTACCCGGTGACACTTAAATTGAGTCCTGGAGTGAATCAATATACTAACCCCCCTAGAGTATTGGGAATGAGTAGAGTGGAAGCCCGCCTGCACCCATCTTTTATCCAGGATTCCCAACGTCTCCCGTGTGAGATGCGTCTCCTGCAAACAAACAACCGCCGGCTTCTGGTCCGTTATGAAGGAGAATATGGCCTGTCGTTTTACCGGCGACTTTAACCCCCTGATATTCCAACTAAGTATCTTGAAATCAGCCATTATCATACCATAGCATATTGCCTGCCATCTCCCCCCCAACCGCACCACAGCCAATATTGAAATGTACAAATATGCCAAAGGACATTTTGAACCTAGTCCCTCCCCCCTCAGAACACCCTCCAACATTTCCTTGGGCTGAACCAAGGGTGCAACAGGTAAGGGTGTTGTCGAACCCTTCCACCCCATTCAGCAGGCGCTTCAGTTCCTTTTCACTACCCGCATTTGACAGGATATAACCCCACAGCACTTAGCATTTTTCCTTATCCATATTCAAACCAAGGCCCCATAAGGACCACAGATTCTTAAAAAAACAGCATATAACAGAATAATATAAGAATAAACAAAAATATAACTTCTTAGGCAGTCCATTGCCTCAGGACCGCAGACTTCAACCACAAGGCTCCATAATAACTGAGCGACATAAGATACCATCAGCCACATTCCTGCTCCTTCCTTTCCTTCCTCAGCTGTCGCTCGTTAAGGTCCAACCAGTCTACGGCTTCCCTGGGGTCCAGAAAAAAGTGGATTTTATTCCAGGCCTCAACACGCAGTTTAGCCGGGAAAAACATGGAGTACTTGACGCCACAGGCTCTCAGACGCTTCTTGACATCTATAAACTTCGCTCTCATCTTCTGAACCTCCGGCGAAAAGTCCGGGTAAAAGGAGACTCTGGATCCTTCTATTGTAAGGTCAGGGTGTTCTCTTGAGTATCTAAGGATAACGTCTCTATCTCTGTAATGGAGGATTTTAGCCAGCACAGGTCTTGGTGGATGACCAGGGAGGGGGGGCCGAGTCGGGACTCTGTGTGCTCTTTCCACTGTGTATAGATGTGTTAGATTGTCCTCACCTACTTTTTCCTTAAGCCATGTTTCAATGAAGGCAGTAGGGTTCTTTCCCTCACAGCGCTCTGGCATGCCCACAATACGAACATTATTCCTTCTGGATCTATTTTCAAGGTCGTCAGTTTTAGCCCAGACAGCTGCCATGTCCTTCTTGAGCTCTGTACAATAGTGTCCTGAGTCAGAGGCCAAATTTTCCACAGCACCCATACGTTTTTCCAGCTGGCTTGTTCTGTCTCTAACACTGTGCAGATCATGTCGCACAGTCTGCATGGACTCCTGCATAAAGCCCAGTTGTGTCAGGACATGTGAGATCGCAGTCCCGCAGTGCACCACTGCCAGCATTACATCTCTATTGGTGGGCTCGTCTGGAACTTGTAGTTGCAAGGCTGTGAGGTGTTGTTTATTTCTTTCCACCAGATCACTCCAGCTAGGCTAAGCTCCCTTCCCCCCCTGCGCTCTGGCATGAGCAGCCTCCTCCTCCTCCCCAATTCCCAGGCTCATGTCCTCCGCCACAGTCTCCTGGTCCATATCAGAGTCCTGGAGAGGCTCCTGCTCTGCCTCGGCCGTGCGGGCAAAGCGCCGCAGCCTGACCGCCACTGCCCTGTTCCTAGCCGCGCTGTCTTCTGCGGCCTCCTCTAAGGCGCGCGCTGTGGCGGCGGCGCCATCTTGGCTCCCCGCTCCGGCCTCTCCTGCCACCCTTCTCTGACCTTTTTCCCCCATATCCTGGGGTGAAGCCGCGACCTCCAGTACCCTGCGGTGTTTACCGACTCCGGTGCAGCGTCCAGGGGTTATACTAGCCGTGCTGTGGGGACGGAACAGCTGTATTAAGCAGGTATATGCGGGAGCTCAGCGGGCACACGTCTACCTCACATGCCGCTCAGGCCACGCCCCCCGCGATTTCTCATTTTTACAACAAAATTTACAAAACGATTTTTTTTTTTAGGGACCACATCATATTTAAAGTCATTTTGAGGGGTGTACATGACAGAAAATACCCAAAAGTGGCACCATTCTAAAAACTAGACCCCTCAAGGTGCTGAAAACCACATTCAAGAAGTTTATTAACCCTTTAAGTGCTTCACAGGAACTAAAGCAATGTGGAAGGAAAAAATTAACATTTAACTTTTTTTTTGCAAAAAATTTACTTCAGAACCAATTTTTTTTATTTTCACAAGTGTTAAAAGAGAAAAGCAACCACAAAATTTGTAGTACAATTTCTCCTGAATACGCCGATACCCCATATGTGGGGGTAAACCACTTTTTCAGCACACGGCAGAGCTCGCAAGGGATGGAGCGCCGTTTGACTTTTTAAACGCAGAATTGGCTGGAATTGAGATCGGATGCCATGTTGCATTCGGAGAGCCCTTAATGTGCCTAAACAGTGGAAACCTCCAACAAGTGACCCCATTTTGGAAACTAGACTCCCCAAGGAGCTTATCTAGATGTGTGGTGAGCACTTTGAACCTTCAAGTGCTTCACAGAAGTTTATAACGTAGAGCTGTGAAAATAAGAAATCCATTTTTTTCCACAAAAATGATCTTTTCGCCCCCAAATTTTTATTTTTACAAGGGTAACAGGAGAAATCATACCCCCACAGTTATTGTGCGATTTGTCCTGAGTACGCTGATACCCCTTATGTGGGGGGGAACCACTGTTTGGGCGCATGGGAGAGCTTGGAAGGGAAGGAGTGCCATCTTGGAATGCAGACTTTGATGGAATGGTCTGCGGGCGTCATGTTGCGTTTGCAGAGCCCCTGATGGGCCTAAACAGTGGAAACTCCCCACAAGTGACCCCATTTTGGAAATTAGACCCCCTAAGGAACTTATCTAGATGTGTGGTGAGCACTTTGAACCCCCAAGCGCTTCACAGAAGTTTATAAACGCAGAGCCGTGAAAATAAAGTCTTTTTTATTTCCACAAAAGTGAATTTTTAGACCCAATTTTTAGACCCCCAAAGTTGGTAAATTAGTGGAAACCCCTCAATTCTTGCTCCAACCCTAACCCCAACACACCCCTAACCCTAATCTTAATCCCAACCCTAATCCTAATTCTAACCCTAATCCTAGTTCACCCTAACCCTAATTCTAACCCTAGCCCTAACCCTAGCCCAAGCCTAACCCTAGCCCTAACCCTAATGGAAAACTGAAAAAAAAAAATTTTTTTTTCTTTATTTCGTTACGGTGGCCTAACTAAGGGGGTGATAAACGGGGGGATTATGTACTATTTTGTTTATTTTGATCACGATGATAGTTTATCATCGTGATCAAAATGAATGAATGGAATCTGCCAGCCGGAGTCGGCAGATTCCCCGGATCCAAGATGGCAGCGCCCACCGGAGGACGTCGGCGGGACACAGGACCACCGGGAGGGGACAGAGGAACACGGAGAGGTACCGGGGTGGGGATCGGGGACCCTCTTTCTCTCTCCTCTGATGTGTGATCACATCAGAGGAAAGAGAAATTAAGTGTAAAAAATCGCGGCTTTTTTTTTTTGCGGTCGCCGTTATAGGGTTAATAACGGCGATCGCAAAAGCGGGGTCGGTAAAAACCGACCGATTCATGTTCTCTGGGGTCTCAACTACCCCCGGGAGCCGAGACCCCGGAGAAAATCCGACACTGGGGGGCGCTATTCACTTTCTCCACAGCGCCGTGAATTAGCGGCGCTGTGGTTTTAGTACAGTTACAGTAAATACCGCCGTTAAAAGGCGTATCGGCGGTCGCTAAGGGTAAGCAAAGTTTGGAATTTTTTTCACCAATTAGATAAAAAAGAACCTAGACATGTTTGGTGTCTATGAACTCGCAATGACCTGGAGATTCATAATGGCAGGTCAGTTTTAGCATTTTGTGAAGCTAGCAAAAAAGCCAAACAAAAACAAGTGTGGGATTGCACTTTTTTTGCAATTTCATCGCATTTGGAATTTTTTTCCCATTTTCGAGTACACGACATGCTGAAACCAATGATGTCAGTCAAAAGTACAACTTGTCCCGCAAAAAATAAGCCCTCACATGGCCATATTGACGGATAAATAAAAAAGTTATGGCTCTAGGAAGAAGGTGAGGAAAAAACAAACACAAAACTGGAAAAAGCTATGGTCATGAAGGGGTTAAACACAATGTCTCTCATTTCAGTATGTATATATCTTCTTGGGGCTTCAATATTTTTGTAGGATTCTAGACATTGGGAGTTGCTCCCCCTTTACTATTCCTTTGGAAAATTATAGGTGTATCTGGTATGTTCGTTTTTTGTGAAGTTTCACAAACTTTGCAAGAATCAATAGTGCAGGCCGTTAAGAGAAACTTTGTAATTTATCATAGAATTGGACTTCTTTCTTCACTTATGATATTCTACTCCTCCACCCTCCTAAACATGTCATTAAAAAAAAAATAAACAAAAAAAAACAGATGAACTCCATCTTCCTCTAGATACAATGTAATCTCAAGCACAGTCAGGATATGGGCACACGTAGTTTTTAGGTGCTGCGGAGTTCTCCCCGCGGATTTTGTAAAATCCGCAGTTAAATTTCAGGTCAAAAGACCTGCGGTTTACCTGTGGATTAGGCTGCGGTTTTGCCCTGCGGTTTATCAACTCTACAATAGAGGATATGGTAAACCGCAGCAGAATCCGCAGAAAAGTGACATGTCATTTCTTTCTGCGGATTTGAAACCGCAGCAAAACCGCGCGGAAAATTCCGCAGCATGTGCACAGCAGTTTCCATTTTACATAGAGTAAAATGGTACTGTACAACGCAGCAGATTCTGCTGCGGACCCGCAGGGCCAGAAACGCTGCGGATCCACAGCAAAATCCGCAACGTGTGCACATAGCCTCAGGTTATGTAGCCTATTATGCTCCATAGAGACGGGAGAGGAGAAGTGAGGAGCGTGGAGCAGAGTGAGTAAACAGGAAGGGAGAGATACAGAAAGATTGTGCTGAATTTTCTAACAAATTTTTTACCCCAGACAGATGGATTTACATCTGCACTGCTCAGTACTGCTGTATAATGTCCTCAATACTGCTGTTTGTCTCTATGTGTTAAATGAGTAGTGATGAGGCGGAATCTGTGATCTGTGTAAAGCCCCCATTACACACTGCGATATCGCTAGCAATATCGCTGTAAAGTCACCGATTTTGTGACGCAGCAGCGATATTGCTAGCGATATCGCTACATGTGATTCTTACCTCCGACCGGCTCCCCCGCTGATTATCGCTGGTCGCGTGAGAAGGTCCTGGATCATTTCTCGTCGGGCGCTTCCTGCTGGGCTTCCTGTGGCGCCTACGAGCGACGCGTGGACGCGGGCGGAAGTCAGGATCGCCGCGTCTGACAGGTAAGTAGCGACCCCCGACCCCAGCGATGTCGCTGGTGAGATCTGCCTGTGTGGCAGCTCACTAGCGACCACTTAGCGATGCACCAGCGATCCATATCGTTGTCGGGATCGCTGGTGCATCGCTAAGTGTAACGGTACCCTAAGACACAAGGCTCAATTGCAAATTAACAGATAGCAGCTGCAGAGAGGGAAAACTGGTGAAAATTCAGGATACAAGTGATAATGGGCAGATATAGTGCTATTACTCAAGTATAAGTGATATATGTAGTGATATCGTGTTATTACTCATGAACACACTTAGGGACAGCTTATCCTGAAAAGTTACTTGACAATAGGGTTTTAAACTAAGTGTCAATAAAGAGAAAACTCTATGAAACATATTACCTGCCGAGCACTTTCTGTACTGCCTTTTTCACAAGTGTTATCAGCTCGGTAAGTCCTGAAGTGAAAGAAATGACAAATCATTTCTCCTGAGCACTGCAGTCTCAGATATATCTGACAGTGAGTAATAGGCTTTAGATCAGTTAGCTGAAATGCAGAAAATAATATAATTAAATCCTACCATCTCCAAGGAGGTGCTGAATACTTGAGAGATATTGCTGTTGTACCTCTGGGGATGCCTGCAGTGCCTGAAAAAAATAAAGAAAATCATTTATTAGACTAAATAAATGTTTTCAGAAGGATGATTTATGAAAAAGATCTTTACTGGTGCTTACACAGTAAAAACATTTTTCTTAGTTGAAACTGCTGTTTTGAAGATCAAAGATTCGTCTTGGAACTAATAGAAAGTTACAAAAAGACATTTGCCACCCAAAAAGTAAATACAGCTTAAGAAATAGGATGATCCCTAGCTGGAACCTCTTTGATCGTTGTACAATAATTGGTTTCATTTTGCTAGGATGTGCAGATCTATTACATTTGCTGCACTGTAAGTCTGGGGGCTTATGGTATTGCATTCTTACCAATTTAATCCTATGCTTGTGTTCTCAATGACAGGCTTTTTTCCTGCTCCGATTGGATCGTGATCAGAAAAATACTTGCAGCATGCTGCGATTGCATGCAAAATTCAAATTGCGTGCACCTATATAAATCACCTGAGTGAGGTGCGATTTCCACAGACGCCGGCAATGATGGAAATGGAGAAATTAATTTCTCAGTCTCCTCTGCAGCTGTGCTCCGATGCGAGAAGATCGGAGGACACAGCACTAACACTTGGCTGACGCTCGCAGATCTGGAGCAGAGTGTCATTAGCATTTGGCATCGGATGTGACACGCTAATGTGACTCCAGCCTTACTTCTTGATCGATGTAAAGGTTCCTAATGAGGCTAATCAAATGGTTTGGCACACCCATGTCCTTCGTGGTATTCCAAAGTTTCTGATGATCAACACAGTTGAAGACTTTGCTGTAGTTGATGAAGCATTATATTCTTTGGCTTTTTCTATTGTCCATCTAATGATAGCAATCACATCTCTTGTTCCTCTGCCTTTCCTAAATCCGTCTTGCTCCTCTGGAAGCTCTTTGTCAAAGTAAGCCTACAATCGCCTTTGTAGGATTGTCGGTAGTATTTTGTTGGCATAATGTATGAGACCAATAGTCTGATGCTAATGACTGGAAACTATCTCCCATCTTTGGAATCAGAATAAACACGGATCTTGTCCAGTCCCTGGGCCATTTACCAGTTGACCATATCTGTTGACACAGGCGTGTGATGACATCAACTGCTGCCCCAGAACTTTATTAGCTTGATTGGAATATCACATCCAGTTTTATCGCAGCAACGACTTCGTCTTTCAGGATGTTCGGCTCTATAATTTCCAGCCTCAGTTTCTTCCCGTATCACAGTTATTTTTGTAGAGGTGCTCTGTGTACGCTTTCCTTTTTTTCTTGATTTGGTCTGGATTAGTTAGTTTGTTCCAGTTGGCGCCTTTCAACATTCCCTCCCTTGGTTGAAACTTTCGTCGTATATCTTTGATCTTTTGGTATGCCTTCCTGGTCTTGCCCTTCATAGGTTTTCTTTCTATCTCTGTACAAATCTTTTGGTAATAAAGTTCTTTGTTTGAATGGCTCCATTTAGTTCTATTCACTGAACCCTCAAAATAATAGAACCTTCATCTCCCAATGGGACACAGACACCTCAGGCTGTAGAGTAAAATAACTATATAAATTATCACATGGACTCTCAAGATTTATCAGACTTAAAAAAAAAAACAAACAAAAACCTTCACACCTTTTTTACTTCACTTTAAAAGATGTTTAGGATCAGACGCATGTTACCTGAGAACCTAAAACCTGCATGCATATGTGGTGGAATTGTTCTGTTATAGATAGATCTAGTATCCCTGATCAAAACCTGTTTTCACTTAATCAAAAAATCTGCTATTTATCCTGGAAATTATCCAATAAAATGACTTTACTCAACCACAGACTACAAAAGATTCCTAAAGCTCAGAGATATGTTTTCTACTGCTCTTACAGTTGTTGCCAAAAGTATTGACACCCCTGCAATTCTGTCAGATACTACTCAGTTTCTTCCTGAAAATGATTGCAAACACAAATTCTTTGGTATTATTATCTTCATTTAATTTGTCTTAAATGAAAAAACACAAAAGAGAATGAAGCAAAACATTGATCATTTCACACAAAACTCCAAAAATGGGCCAGACGAAAGTATTGGCACCCTCAGCCTAATACTTGGTTTCACAACCTTTAGCCAAAATAACTGCGACCAACCGCTTCCGGTAACCATCAATGAGTTTCTTACAATGCTCTGCTGGAATTTTAGACCATTCTTCTTTGGCAAACTGCTCCAGGTCCCTGATAGTTGAAGGGTGCCTTCTCCAAACTGCCATTTTTAGATCTCTCCACAGGTATTCTATGGGATTCAGGTCTGGACTCATTGCTGGCCACCTTAGAAGTCTCCAATGCTTTCTCTCAAACCATTTTCTAGTGTTTTTTGAAGTGTGTTTTGGGTCATTGTCCTGCTGGAAGACTCATGACCTCTGAGGGAGACCCAGCTTTCTCACACTGGGCCCTACATTATGCTGCAAAATTTGTTGGTAGTCTTCAGAATTCATATGTCATGCACACGGTCAAGCAGTCCGGTGCCAGAGGCAGCAAAGCAACCCCAAAACATCAGGGAACCTCCGCCATGTTTGACTGTAGGGACCGCGTTCTTTTCTTTGAATGCCTCTTTTTTTCTCCTGTAAACTCTATGTTGATGCCATTGCCCAAAAAGCTATACTTTTGTCTCATCTGACCAGAGAACATTCTTACAAAACGTTTTAGGCTTTTTCAGGTAAGTTTTGGCAAACTCCGGCCTGGCTTTTTTATGTCTCGGGGTAAGAAGTGGGGTCTTCCTGGGTCTCCTACCATACAGTCCCTTTTCATTCAGACGCCGACGGATAGTACGGGTTGACACTGTTGTACCCTCGGACTGCAGGGCAGCTTAAACTTGTTTGGATGTTAGTCGAGGTTCTTTATCCAACATCCGCACAATCTTGCGTTGAAATCGCTTGTCAATTTTTCTTTTCCGTCCACATCTAGGGAGGTTAGCCACAGTGCCATGGGCTTTAAACTTCTTGATGACACTGCGCACGGTAGACACAGGAACATTCAGATCTTTGGAGATGGACTTGTAGCCTTGAGATTGCTCATGCTTCCTCACAATTTGGTTTCTCAAGTCCTCAGACAGTTCTTTGGTCTTCTTTCTTTTCTCCATGCTCAATGTGGTACACACAAGCACACAGGACAGATGTTGAGTCAACTTTAATCCATGTCAACTGGCTGCAAGTGTGATTTACTTATTGCCAACACCTGTTAGGTGCCACAGGTAAGTTACAGGTGCTGTTAATTACACAAATTAGAGAAGCATCACATGATTTTTCGAACAGTGCCAATACTTTTGTCCACCCTCTTTTTTATGTTTGGTCTGGAATTATATCCAATTTGGCTTTAGGACAATTATTTTTGTGTTTTTTCATTTAAGACAAATTAAATGAAGATAATAATACCAAAGAATTTGTGTTTGCAATCATTTTCAGGAAGAAACTGAGTATTATCTAACAGAATTGCAGGGGTGTCAATACTTTTGGCCACAACTGTATCTGAAGCATAATAGTTATTTCCTTTGTACTGGAACCTCCCATAACACCCGTCAGTGTCTCAAAGGCTCCAAAAAGTCAACTATGTGCTGTATTTTACATGGAAGAGCTATCAGCTTGGGAAGACAGATCCTATACTGCATTTCAGTAGATTTGGCTCCCTCGATTAAGATTTGTTAGACCGCAAAACAAACATTTAACTCAGTTTTAAATGTTTAACTATCCTTGACATCTCTATTATTATATGAAGCTTTCAAATTTCATAGTAGCCCTTTGGGGGTAGTGACTGCCTCCATCTTAATTGTTTTTAATTGCAAAATAATAAAGTTGGATCCTACATGTCCTGAGATTGTCTTGCAGCCCAAAGACAAGGAGAGATAATGGTGTAGAATCTGAAGAAGTTGTCTTGTGTTTTGCAGAGAGGATCACACAATTTGAGCAAAATATAGTCTAGATCAAGGGTCACAAAACTGCAGACTGAGGCCCCCTTGCAGTCCTTGAGGTTCTCATCTGCAGCCCACCAGGCACCAGAGGTCTCAAAACACCCTCTGGAGAGCAAAGCGCCCCATAACCATTTCCGCGACCTTTGACGTAAATTTATGGGGGGTTTATGGGGGATAGGGGTTCATGACCTAAGACGTAAACTTAAGTCATGGCAATCGTGTGGGCACATGAGTAGTGTCTGTGCGATCGCCACCAGGATCTCGGTGTAAATAATAGCCAAGACCTGGCTATTCCTGCCAGGAATGGTTCCTGCACCGTCCTGGGCCGTTTAACCCTCTAAATGCCATGAACGATATCAACCATTTAGGAGGCTAGGAGAGGGAGGGCACTTCCTCTCCCTTCTGATCTGTACCTCTGCAACTTCATCGTGAAGGCCTGATCATTGCCATGACGACCTCTGGGTCTCCCAGCTATGGCAAGACTGTTAGACCATGTTGAGAGCATAAGGCTTCTGTCACTGCTGCACTCACAGGTATGATGCATTGCATCGCTGGTGCATTGCAATACAATATACCAGCTATCAGAGCAATGAAAGATAAAAGCCCCATAGAGGGACGAAGCTAAAAAGAAAAAAAAAAAAAAAATTTTAAAAAATTGTATACCATAAGTATTGAAAAAAAAATTATACCAATAAATACATATATGTATGTAAAAATAAACAAAAAAAAAGTACACATTTGTTATTGATGCATCTGGAGCGAACCCCACCTATAACATGGTCACACTAGTTGACCACTTCAGTGAGCACCGTAAAATAAAAAAAAATGCTTTTTCATCATACTGCACAACGAGTGGAATAAAGTGCAATCAAAAAGTTGAATGTGAATAAAAATGGTATAGCTGAAACCGCCATGCTGTCCCAGAAAAAAATAAAAACAAGCTGCCATACAGCTTCATCTGTCATCGGAAATTTAGGGGCTTCCACGTTACTGGTAGCACAAAGGGTCTGAAAAAGCAAAATGGCTCCTCATCCCCCCAAAAGAAATCCAGGGAATTGCGCACTCCCAAATCCAAATGCCCCCCTCCTTTCTGGGCTCCATTTAGCATCCACGTTTGGCATTTCTGTAGCGACAACAGCCTGCCTAATTTATGGGGTCCATGTTTGCAGAAGCACAAGCCATGCACAATCTATATGCACTACAATGTACTGGCACTGCAATGTATGGGCACTAAAATGGCAGATTTGCAATTTTCACTCAGCATCATCCACTACTGCTTGTTTCTGGAAAACACACATGGAGTCAAAATCGTCACCACACCTGTAGATCAATTCTCAAGGGGTGTTATTTCCAAAATCGGGTCACTTGAGGGGGGGGTTCTGGTCTTCTGGAACTTAGGAAATTTGTATATGCAGTCCGAAAACTATTTTATCAAAATTTGTTCTCCAAGAGTCAAATAGCACATCGTCCCTCTGGAGTCTCTTCATATGGCTAAGTAGTACTGTACAGCCACATATGGGGTATTGCTCCATTCAGCAGAAATTGTGGGACACATTTTGGTGCCAGTGTTACCAATTTTCTGTGTTGGCTAAAACAACATTTTTGTGGTAAAAATATAATTATTTTTTCTTCATTGCCAATAGTATAAAATTCTGTGACACACCTGTGATGTCAACATGCTCACTGCACCCTAGATGAATTAATTGAGACGTTTAGTTTGTAAAGTGGGGTCGCTTAAGGGGGGGGGGGTTTGCTGTTTTAGCACCTCATGGGCTCTACCAAAATGACATGGAACCCGCCAACCATTCCAGCAAAATCTTCACTCCAATATGGCACTACTTTCCTTCTAAGCTTTGCACTGTGCCTCATATGGGGTATTTCCGTATTCTGGATAAATTGCATAACAAATTTTAAAGGGTATCTGTCACCTATTTTTTACTCCAGTGTGCAGGCACCGGACCTCTGACCTTTCCCGACACCTGCGCCCTGCAGTACTCGTCTTCCCCTCAAAAGGTCAGAGCAGTACGCCTGCGCAAGAGTCGCGACGGGAAGCAAAGAAGAGGATGTCACCGCTAGAAGATGGGAGGCACCGGACCGTGACACCCATCGGTCCCGGACCGCCCCCGTGTGAGTATAATATAACTCGTTTTTCTTCTCTTTCAGGTTACATCGGGGGCTTATCTACAGCATTACAGAATGGCGGTGGCCGCATCTTATATACGAAAAAATAGGTGACAGATTCCCTTTAACATTCGTTTTCTCTTATTACATCTAATGAAAATTAAAAACTTTGTGCAAATCAACCTTTTTTTTTGGAAAAAAATGGTAATTTTCTATTTTCTCAGCTTAATGTTATACACTTCTGTTAATTGACTGAGATTTAACCCCTTCATGACATGCGCATGTCGTGTCCCCCCTTTGATGTGGGCTCCGGTGCTGAGCCCACATTTTTCCCGGCACATGTCAGCTGTTTTGAACAGCTGACATGAGCCCAAAACAGCCGTGGGTGGAATTGCGATCCACCCACGGCTATTAACCAGTTAAATGCCGCTGTCAAACTCTGATAACGGCATTTAACATGAAATTCCTTCAGTCGCGCCGGAAATCCGCCCATCGGGTTACCGATGTGTTGGCATAACAACCAGAGGTCTCCCGGAGACCTCTATAGTTGTCAATGACGTATTGCTATGAGCACCACCCGGTGGTTGGCGCTCACAGCAAATTAGTAATTCTGATACATACAGGAGATCTGATGAAGTATGCCACAAGTAAAAAAAAAAAAGGCTTTTTAAAAATATTAAAGTTTAAGGCACCCCCCTTTCACCCCATTCAAAAGAAGAAAAAAAAAATCAAATGTACACATATTTGGTATCGCCGCATTCAGAATCACCCGATCAATATAGAAAAAAGAATTAACCCGATCGCTAAACGGCATAATGAGAAAAAAGTCGAAATGCCAGAATTAAGTTTTTTTGGTCGCCGCAACATTGCCTTAAAATGCAATAACGGGCAATCAAAAGATCGTATCTACACTAAATTGGTATCATTAACCCCTTAGTGACAGGTCCAATTTTTTTTTTAATTCTGATCAATGTCACTTTATGTGGTGATAACTCTAGAAGGCTTCAACAAATCCTATTGATTTTGAGACTGTTTTTTTGTGACACACTATAATTTATGATAATGGTACATTTAGATTGATATGTTTTGTGTTTATTTATAAAAAAAAATATCAGAAACTTGACAAATGTAAAAAAAACTGCAATTTTCAAACTTTGAATGATTATCCCTATAATCCAGATCGCCATACCATAGCAAAACATTAAAAAAATAACATTTTCCACATGTCTGCTTTACAGCAGCACTATTTTTAAAATGCTAATTTACGGTATTTTGTTAGCCTTTTAGGAGGTTTAAAAATGTAGCAGTAATTTTTCATTTTTTCAAGGAAATTTACAAAATTATTTTTTTGAGGGACTTATCTAGGTTTGAAGTGACTTTGGGGGGGTCCTATATATTGGAAAACCCCAAACGTGATACCATTTTAACAACAGCACCCCCTGACATATTAAAAACTTCTGCCAGATAGTTTATTAGCCCTTCAGGTGATTTTCAGGAATTAATGCAAAGTGGTATAGCTGGAATGAAAAAGTGTCTGTTTACCACCTAAATGTCACTAACTTCTGAACTGACCGCTATAGCCAGCAGACTCTAAAGGACCCTTTACAAATAGCGATATCGCTAAAGCGTCACCGATTTTGTGACGCAGCAGCGATATCACTACATGTGATACTCACCTCCGACCGGCTCCCCAGCTGGCTATCGCTGATCGCACGAGATCGGCCAGGTCCATTTCTCGTCGTAGGCTTCCTGCTGGCGCTGACGAGTGAGCCGTGGACGCGGGCGGAAGACGGCCACCCTCGCCACGTCTGACAGGTAAGTAACGACTGCCGACCGCTGCTGCATCGCTAGTGAGATCTGCCCGTTTGGCAGCTCACTATCGACCATTTAGCAATGCACCAGCGATCCTGACCAGGTCATATCGTGGTCGGGATCGCTGGTGCATCGCTAAATGTAATGGGGCCTTAAGGCCACAATTTGGCCATGAACTGCTTTGGCAAACATCAGGACCACACAATCATGATCTCGGTGTGTCAATTAGATTAAAGCGGAAGCCTCCACAATCTATTAACCATTTATTTGATGTAGTCACTTGACAGCAGCAACTAAGGGGTTAAACAGATAAGGACAGAGCCAACACTGAACATTGCTGATGAAGCAAGTTGTCAGCTATAGTGTACAGTTGACAGCTGCTGGATTGTCACCTGTATGGGGACGATATTCCCTTATATCTCAAGTCAGTAAAAAGACGTACTGGCTGTGATTAAGAGGCTAAAAATGTCCGCTGGGAACGCAAAAAAGCCCCCACACAACCCGAGATCACGAAAAATGAAGATGCTACAGGTCTCGGAAAAGAACGCAATTTTTTTATTTTAAGAAATTTTGGATTTTTGTTTACACCACTTAAATAAAAAAGAACCTAGACATGTGTCCTGTCTATGAACTCGTAATGACCTGGGAATCATAACGGCAGGTCAGTTTTAGCTTTTGGTGAACATGATAAAAAAAAAATCCAAGAAAACATTGTGGAATTGCACTTTTTTTTGCAATTTCACCGTGCTTGGAATTTGTTCCCATTTTTAAGTACATAATATGGTTAAACCAGTGGTGTTGTTCAAAAGTACAACTTGTCCCACAAAAAATAAGCCCTCACATGGCCATATTGACAGAAAAATAAAAAAAAAAGCTATGGCTCTGGAAAGAAGGACAGCGAAAAATGAAACGCAAAAATGAAAAAGGGCTCCATCATGAAGGGGATAAAAATGCTCACTACACATCTAGATGAATTTCTCGAGTGGTGTAGCTTCCAAAATGGGGTCACGTGTGTGTGGCGTTCTGCTGTTTTGACTGGTCAAGAACTCTTCAACCGTGACATGGCATTCACGATCTATTCCAGCCAAAATGACACTCCTTCACTTCCGTGCACCCAAACAGTAGTTTTCCACCACATATGGAGTATCGGTGAACAACAAATTTTATGGTCCATTTTCTCCTGATACCCTTGTGAAAATGAATAATTTGGGGCAAAAACAGGGATTTTTGTGATAAACTCACCGTAAAATCCTTTTCTCCGAGACGCTCATTGGGGGACACAGATACTGTGGGTGTATGCTTCTGCCGCTTGGAGGCTGACACCAAGTGAAAAAAAGAGGTTAGCTCCTCCTCCGCCGTATACACCCTCGCCCCTATTGAGGGCGGAAATCAGTTTGGTGCCAAAGCAGTAGGAGGACAACAAAATCAGCCTTAATACAGGTACAACATGTCCAGAAAAAAGACCACCCTTATATCACATAAATAAATGCGTATCAATTAAACAAAATAGAAGCCAACTTGGCTAATAGGGTGGGTGCTGTGTCCCCCAATGAGCGTCTCGGAGTAAAGGATTTTACGGTGAGTTTATCACAAAAATCCCTGTTTCTCCTTCGCCTCATTGGGGAACACAGATACTGTGGGACGTCCTAAAGCAGTCCCTGGGTGGGAGATTGACTCAAATATCCAAGCCACATGCACCTCTTGTTTAAAGGTGCGCCACCGCTGCTTGGAGAATCCTTCTACCCAGGCTCGCATCCGCCGAGGCCTGAGTATGGATATTATAATGTTTGGCAAATGTGTGCAGGCTGGACCAGGTTGCTGCCTTGCAAACCTGTTCCGTCGAAGTCTGGTGCCGAAGAGGCGCCCACTGCCCGAGTAGAGTGCGCTCTGATCCCTGCTGGAATCGGCGTGCCTCTAATGCGGTAGGACTCCTGAATAGTCAAACGAACCCATCTGGCTATGGTCGATTTCGAGGCAGCGAGTCCCTTCCTGCGCCCTTCGGGGAGCACGAACAGCGTGTCCGTCTGAGAAAAGGGTGCCGTCCTCGACACGTACCTCCGGAGGACTCTTACCAGGTCTAACGTGTGAAGAGCCTTTTCCACACGGTGCACCGGTGCTGGACAAAATGTAGGCAAGACAGCATCCTCATTAATGTGAAATGAGGAGACGACTTTCAGCAGAAAAGGAGGGACTGGTCTGAGTAACACCTTATTCTTATGGAAAGTGAGGAACGGAGCTCGGCAGGATTGGGCCGCTAGCTCTGAAACCCACCTGATAGTAGTGATGGCCACTAGGAACACCACTTTCCAGGAAAGGTACCTCAAAGAAATATCCTGAAGCGGTTCAAATGGAGCTTCCTGCAGAACACTTAGGACCTCCAGGCATCCATAGGCACCTTATAGGGAGGTACCAAGTGGGAGACTCCCTGGATGAAAGTCTTTACCTGCAAACTGGTAGCAATTCCGCACTGGAACAGGACGGATAAAGCCGATATTTGTCTCCTGAGGGAACTTGGGGCCAGGCCCGAGTCTAGGCCCGACTAGAGAAAGGCCAAGATGTTGGGGATCGAAAATCTCAGTGGAGAAACATCGTGGCCTCGACACCAAGCCAAGAACACCTTCCAGGTGTGGTGGTAAATTCGTGCTGAGGCCGGCTTCCGGGCGCTAACCATTGTAGCGACCCCCTTGCTCCCATACCCTGCCTGGGTTAGAATCCAAGATTCAATGGCCATTCCGTCAAACACAGGGCCGCCGAGTTCGGGTGGCAAATCGGCCCTTGAGAAAGTAGATCTGGGCGCTCTGGTAATCGTCAAGGAACGTCGGCGAGCAGCTGCATTAGATCTGCGTACCACGTTCGACGGGGCCAGTCTGGGGCCAGCAGAATCGCCGGAACCTCTTCTATCTTGATCTTTTTGATGACTCTCGGAAGTGGTGACAGCGGGGGAAATAGATATGGGAGGCAAAACTGGTTCCATGGCAGAACCAACGCGTCCACAGCGATTGCCTGCGGGTCCCTGGCCCGAGCGACGTATGTGGGCACCTTGGCATTCACTCTGGAAGCCATCAGGTCCACATCCGGCGTTCCCCACAGTTGACAAATCTGCTGGAAGACTTCGGAATGTAGAGACCACTCTCTGGACGCAAGACCCTGCCGGCTGAGAAAGTCTGCCGTCCAATTTTCCAGGCCTGGGCTGTGGACTGCCAAGATCACCGAGTGGTTTGCTTCAGCCCACTGAAGAACGTGCCCCACCTCGCGCATGGTTGCTCTGCTGCGGGTGCCCCCTTGATGATTTATGTAAGCCACCGCCGTGGCGTTGTCCGATTGAATTCGGACAGGGCGGCCTGCTAAAAAGTGATGAAACTGTTGCAGAGCCAGCCAAATTGCCTGTATCTCCAATAAGTTGATCGGGAGGTGGGTCTCCTGCGGGGACCATTGCCCCTGGGTCGTGTGGTGGCGAAACACTGCTCCCCAGCCGAGGAGACTGGCGTCGGTTGTCATCACCAACCAATGGCCTGGGGGAAAGGGTTTCCCCTGGGTCAGAGCGGAACTGGTTATCCACCATTCGAGCGACTGCCTGTCCTGAGAGGACAGCCGGCACCGCCGATCGAGCGTGAAAGGATTCTTGTCCCAAGCTGACAAGAGGGCGTGCTGCAGGGGGCGAAAATGGAACTGGACGAACGGTATCGCTTTCATTGTCGCCACCATTTTTCCTAGAATCCTCATCCCGAACCGGATGGAATGAGGGACTGGTTGGCGAAGTGTCCGGACTCCCTGCCGAAGAGCAAGCGCCTTTTCCTGAGGGAGAATTACCAACCTTCAGCAAGTGTCGAAGATCATTCCTAAGAAGGAAATCCCCTGAGCTGGCACAAGAGATAACTTCTTTGCGCTGACCAACCACCCTAAGCGGGCAAGAGTATCCAGCGTGATGTTGACATTTCCTCCCATGCCCGTATTGAAGGGCCCTTGACCAAGAGGTCGTCCAAGTAAGGCAAGATAACTATGCCTCAAGAATGCAGTATGGCCATGACAACTGCCATAACCCTTGTGAACACTCTGGGAGCCGTGGCTAGCCCAAAGGGTAGTGCTACGAACTGAAAATGTCGACCGTTGATGGCGAAGCGTAGAAACCTCTGATGAGGAGGAAAAATGGGAATATGCAGATATGCGTCATGAATGTCGATCGAGACCAAGTATTCTCCCTGCTCCATGGCCGATATGACTGAACGGAGAGACTCCATCCAGAAATGTCTGATCCTGATGAATTTATTCAGAAGCTTCAGGTCCAAAACAGGTCTGACAGACCAGTCCTTTTTGTGAACCGCAAACAGATTGGAATAGAATAAACCCTGAGCTCTTTCGTTTTCTGGCACGGGAACAATGACTCCGTTGTGCTGGAGCAATTCGATGGCCCCTAACAGAGCCCCTGCCTGGGTATCCACCCTGGGAAGACGAGAAAGCGAAAACTGTCTTGGAAGGCATCTGACAAATTTTATTTTGTAACCTGAGGCCACCAACTCCTTTACCCACGCGTCGCGTGCAACACTGAACCAGACGTCGCGATACCAGAGTAGACGCCCGCCCACCTTGCTGGTGACGCCTGGCAAACACCTCGAGTCATTTAGCTGACGATCTTTGGGATCTGGATCCCCTCAATCTGGGCTGCTGAGTTCGCATTCTCCCCAATGGGTTGGCTCTATATGAGACCTGCCGCTCCCTATCCTGGTTAGGGTGGCCTGAAGCGGCGGAATTGGCCGCTGTGGCCCACCCGGGGTTGTGAAAGGTCCGAAAAACGTGCATGAAAAGGGTGGCGAAAAGGCGGTTTGACCTTTTGTTGAGGGAGAAAACCGCTCTTTCCTCCTGTGGAGTCAGAGATAAGTTTATCCAACTTCTCCCCAAATAGATGGCCGCACTGATAAGGCAGGGAAGTCAAGGACTTCTTGGAAGCAGAATCGGCCCACCATGTCCTTAACCATAGAGCTCCTCTGATAGAAATTGTGTTAGCGGCAGCAAGTGCCGAGCAATTGGCCGCATCCAAAGATGCATTCAGTACATAGTCTCCGGCCATCGCCATCTGACTCGCGATCTCCGATATCTCGGCAGGTAGTTCTCACTCCTGCGCGACCTTGTTTAATGATTCTGATCATGAGATCATGGCCTTGGCTACCCAAGTTGCTGCGAACGAGGGAGAGAGCGCTGATCCTGACGTCTCATATACTGAACAAGCTAAGCTCTCTATGAGGCGATCCGTGGGATCCTTAATAGAGGAAACACTAGGAACGGATAACAGGGTTTTAGTGGCTAGACGCGACACTGGTGGATCCACCGTCGGAGATTCCGTCCATTTCTTACGGATGTCCAGGCAAATGGATACCTTACTTTGAGTGCATTTTGACCCGAGACACGCCTGTCTGGTCGTTCCCTGTGTCGCTGCACTATGTCCTCAAACTCAGGGTGAGAGGAAAATATTCTGTGCGGCCGCTTCACTCGCTTAAACGCCACCTTATGGCCTGAAGCCGCGGTGGAATCATCCTCAATCCCCAAGGTCTGATTGACGGCATCTATGAGACTGCCCACCGTCTCACATGACCCCGGAGCATCCAGGTCAAGGGGCTCGTCTGAGTTGAAATCTGAGGTCTGCTCGCTATCAACCACTGCTGACGGGGAGAGAGAAGCAGAACTTACAGAAGCCAAAGCACCGGATGGACTGGGCGACACCCGCGTGGATTCTCTTACCCAGGGTCTGCCTGGTGTGAGAGCGGCTCCTGCCGGCCGAAGGCTCTAGTGAGGTGGAGGTACCCTCTAAGGCTGGCGAGCTCGTAAGCGACGCCATGGACTGTGACGGTCGCAGGGGAGGGCTCCTGGGCGCGTTTGGACTCGCAGGCTTCGCATAACCGCTTGCTCCGCGCCCGCGGAAACGCAGCCCGACAAGAGATTTCATGCAGCGTAAAAAAAAAACAAAACGGATTACTTACCGGTAATACTCTTTTGTAGAGTCCACGACAGCACCCACTGAGAGAGGGGATCCGCCCCCGGAACAGGAAACCTACAGAGAGATAAATGGGGCGGTCCCCCTCGCTCCCTCAGTTTGTGTTACCGAGAACAACGGAGGAACCGCCATACATGTTTTAGTCAATTTGTTTGGGCGATTCATCTATCTTACCCCTATGTAGTTTTATGCTTACTAAGTTTAATCACATATCTAGCTTAACTCAATCTCCACCACCAAGGAGACCCATGTGTGAAAATTTTTTACGGGAGGGAAGTGAGCGGGTGCTGTCGTGGACTCTACAAAAGAGTATTACCGGTAAGTAATCCGGTTTTCCCTCTTCGCCACGACAGCACCCACTGAGAGATTTCCAGAGATAATCACTTGGGAGGGCACACCGTGTTAAGGACTGATCTACCAAAAGTTAGATCCTCGGTAGAGGACAAATCTAGTCTATAGTGACTATAAAAGGTAGACGGAGAAGACCAGGTTGCAGCCTTACATATTTGTTCAATTGGGACGTTCGCTCTCTCGGCCCAGGAGGAAGATATGGCTCTAGTAGAGTGCGCCTTAATCCCCAGTGGAGGGTCTTCTCCTTTTGCCAAATATGCCATTGTGATCGCATCTCTAATCCATCAGGATATCGTGCCTGATGTAACTGCAGAGCCCTTCCTGTTACCCTGGAAGGAGACAAAAAGAGACCTACTCTGCCTCCAGGGACTGGTCCTATCTAGGTAGGCTAGCACTGCTCTTTTCACATCTAAAGTGTGATATTTCACCTCGTCCTGTGTTGACGGGTTCTCATGGAAGGAAGGTAGGTATATCTCCTGAGATCTATGAAATTTAGTTGCCCGTTTTGGAAGGTAGGACGGGTCTGTCTCGTGTTATTGACAGGAACGGAGGGTCTACTGATAGAGCGTGAAGATCACTCACTCTTCTAGCCGATACTAAGGCTACTAGCATAGCAGTTTTTAATGAGAGGCACTTCACTGATGCTGAGCTTATGGGCTCAAATGGTGCCTGAGTGAAAGCATCCAAAACTAGAGTAAGGTTCCATGCTGGTAGCTGAGGAATATGCACCGGTTCTGAGCGTTAACAAGCTGAGATGAAACGGGTCACCCATCTATTTGCTGCCACGTTATAGTTAAATAGGGCTCCTAGGGCTGACACGTGGACCTTTAGAGTGCTTACCGAGAGCCTTAATTCTCGGCCTCTTTGCAGAAATTCTAGAATGGCCGTAATGGGTACTTCACCGGCTAGTTTTGCTGGGTGAAAGGCCAGGAACTTTTTCCACACTTTAGCATATATTTTTGTTGTGGACTCCTTCCTACTTTGTAGCAGGGTATTGATTAGGTTCTTTGAGAAACCTTTCTGCCTCAGTAGCTCCCTTTCAAATTCCAGGCCGCTAGGTGCAGGGCTTTGGCCTGTGGATGGTAGCAGGGTCCCTGCGAGAGAAGATTCTGGTGCAGCGGCAGGATCCACGGGTCGGTTACTGACATGGCTCTCAGCCATGAAATCCACGGTCTTTTTGGCCAAAAAGGGGCTATCAAGATGACCCTCGCTCTCTCCTGTCTTATCTTCCTGACTACTGTTGGTAGTAGAACCATTGGAGGGAAGGCATAGGCTAGCTGGAATGTCCAGGGTGCTTGGAGGGCATCTAGAATGTCTGGGTTGTCTGACCTGTAGAGTGAAGCAAACCTTCTTACGCACCTGTTGGCTCTGGTCGCGAATAGGTCTATCTCTGGTCTGCCCCATTCTGACGCTATCATTTCGAAGACGTGCCTGCTGAGGACCCACTCGCCCTGATATAGGGCTTGGCGACTGAGATAGTCTGCTCGGGAGTTGTCTACTCCTCTTATATGGAGTGCTGACAAGGAGAGAAGATGTACCTCTGCCATTTCCAGGATCTTTCCCGCGATAGACATCAGTGGCACTGACCGCGTGCCTCCTTGCCGGTTTATATAGGCCACTGCGGTGGTATTGTCTGTCTGGATTCTTACATGGGTGCCCCTTAACTGCGGGAGAAAATGAGATATCGCATAGAAAATCGCTGATAGCTCCTTTACATTAGAGGAGGTCTCTATTTCATCATTACGCCACCAGCCTTGTACCATGTGCTCCTCTAGATGGGCCCCCCAACCTAAGGGGCTGGCATCCGTGGTGAGTATTTTGGAGGGAGTCACCCACCATTGCACTCCCTTCGATAAATTGGAAGGATGTAACCACCATTTTAGGGATTCAACCACCTCGGGCGATAGGGACATCTTCCCCTCCAACCGCCCCTGCAGTCTGTTTCCTGCAGAATAGCCCACTGTAGTTCTCTGGAGTGGAACTGGGCCCATTGCACCGCTGGAATGCACGATATCAGGGACCCCAGCAAGGACATACCCTGTCTCAATGATATTACGGGTCTTCCTGTAGTATTCCGTATCTTATTGATTATGGCTATCACTTTGGCGTGTGGCAGAAAACATTCCTCAGTTACGGAGTCTACTTGCAGGCCTAGAAACCTCTGACAGGTTACTGGTTCTAGCCTGGACTTCTCCCAGTTAATTAGCCAGCCTAGTGTTTTTAGGGATGAGATAATCTTAGCTATTCTGGCTTCGCACTGTGAAACAGACTTTCCCACTATGAGTAGGTCGTCTAAGTAAGGGATAACTAGGGTGTCATTCAGCCTTACATACGACATCACCTCCAGCATCAATTTTGTAAATACCCGAGGAGCCATGGATAGCCCGAATGGCATTGCCGCAAACTGGAAATGCTGAATCCGACCTTTGAACCAGACTGCTACCCGCAGGAACCTCTGGTGCCCACGATATATGGGGAGATGGTAATAGGCGTCCTTTAGGTCCAAGACTGCCATATAACACCTGGGGAACAAAAGCTTTATTGCAGACTTTATCGACTCCATTTTAAACGACCTCAGCTTTAAGAAGGTATTAAGCTTCTTTAAATTTATTATAGTCCTGTAAGAGCCATCTGGTTTTGGGACTAAAAATAGAGGAGAATAAAAGCCCATTCCTATTTCGTCCCCTGGGACCTCTACTAGGACCTGTTTAGTTAGCAGTACTGCAATCTCCATCTCCAGTGCTTCCTGCTGTGTCCGGGACTTCATAGAAGTCAATAGGAAGGAGTTCGGTGGATGCCGAACAAATTCTAATTTTAGGCCTGATGACACAATATCTATGGCCCATGGGTTTGATGTCACCTTCTCCCATTGGCGGCTGAATTTTAATAGCCTGCCACCTACCGGTGTAATGGTTTTATCGGGGTCTCCCCTGAAGGGACGTTTCCCGAATAGGTTGCCCCTTTGTTTGGGGTCCTTATTTCCCCAGCGGTCCTGGGGTCTAAAGTCCTTCTTTTTACCAAACGGCGGCTTCCTGTAGGCCCTCCTGTTAAACGGAACATACGGGTTAGGAAAACCCTTCTTCCTCTCCCCCGCTTTTGTCAAAATCTCATCCAGTTCCGTGCCAAACAGGTACTTACCCTGGCAGGGTATAGCACACAGTCTAGTCTTTGTTTGTGTGTCTCCTTTCCACCCCTTCAACCATAAGGCCCGCCTGCCTGCATTGGTCAGTCCTGCCGCTCTAGCCGATAACCGGAGAGAGTCCGCGGAGGAGTCGGAGAGGAAGGCTGCTGCTCCCTTAATGAGGGGCATAGAGGAAAGGAGTCTATTCCTAGCTACTCCATTCTTAATATTGTCCTCTAAGTCATTCAGCCACACCAACATTGATCTTGCCGTGCACGTGGCTGCTATTGCGGGCTTAAAGGCTGCCGTACATGCTTCCCAAGATCTTTTAAGGAATGTATCGGTTTTACGATCCAAAGAATCAGCCAAAGTTCCCGAATCCTCTACCGGCAGGGAGGATCTACGAGAGGTAGAGGCCACTGCCGCATCCACCTTGGGGGCTCTCGACCAGGCTGTTAACTCCTCATCGTCAAAGGGGTACTTACGCTTTGACGTTAAGGGGAGGAAGGTTCTCTGACCTTGTTTTTCCCACTCCCTTTTAACTAGCTCTTTTACAGCTGGGACCACTGGGAATGCCCGGACTTTTCTACGGGAAATGCCCGCAAACATTATGTCTTGAGGGGTCTTGGGGTCCTTACTCTCTGGCAACCCCATGGTATTTCGGACAGACTTCACTAAATTACTGACACTGTCCGTGGGAAAACACGTCTGGTCGTCGTCCTCTGAGGAAAGGTATTCCTGGGACTTATCGGAATCTAGTTCCCCGGTTCCTGACGGCGACTTTGACGCCAGCGAGACTCCTCCTCTTGGCGAACATATTTCTCTCACGGAGGAGTGACCCTCCAAACTACTGGAACCGCCTAAGGCCCGTAGCTCCTCTCTTATCATTGCCCGGATATCCTCCTTCTTTCGTGAGGATTCCTCCTGTAAGGCCTCCTCAATACACGATTGGCATAATCTCTTAGGGTGGCCGTCTGGGAGGGGCTGAGAACATAAGGCACACTCTCTATGTTTCGCCTTCTCCGTTCTTTTAGCCTAAAGGGGGTATGGACCAGAAAGAGAAGGCCATCAAATATTTATTCTGACCAAAAAACACTCACCCGTGAGTTTCGTCAGCAAACTACCGGCTGCGGGGTCCGCGACCCAGGCTGAGGCGAGGCATGGGACGACTTCTTTTCTTTGCGTTTTTTCTCTAAGGGCTCATCTTGCCTGGAAGGTCCACTAGATTCCTTCCTGGAGCTGCCACTTTTTCTGGTGCTACTGCTTCTCCTTGTAGCACTGCTCTGTCTACTGCCATGTGGGGATTCCACTGGCTGACCTAACGGGAGGGAAGCTGGGTCATCTAAGGACGACATGACTGCGCACTAGCGCTGTGTCTGTGGCTTCCTTTTAAAGCTTTTGCTATAGCTGCTCCTCTTCTCTTTTTTTTTTTTCCCTTCTGCGCATGCGCGGGCGTTGTCCCGCGGTCTCTGCCTCTGTCCTGACCCCGGAGGTCCTCTTACCACTTTCGGGTTGCCTCTCCTGGGGAACGCTCGGTCACAGCGATTAGTGATGCGGCCGGCGATGCCCACCGCGCATCTGCGCCCCGCCATCAACGCACGGGGTCCTCCTCACATTAACCCCTGCCGCAGGTATGACTCCCGGTGGCGCTGCTCAGCACGAACGCTCGAGCTCTTCTGCCTTTCGGGGGGGGGGGGGCGCGCGGCCCAGTATGCCCGAATGGTATTTGTAATGCGCCTGCCCCCTCAGGGGGGGGGTATAGCCATGTCCCCCCCCCAGTGAGCCTTGGCACCACTGTCACCTCTGGCCTCACCTGCATTACCAGCTCTGGGGGGGGGGGGAATACACCTCTCCACCCGACGCTGCCTCCAGTCCTGGGGCCCCTGCTGCTCATATTCTGCACGCAGGCGGCTACCAGACCAGGAATCCTCTTCTGCGGGTTCCTTTCCAGGAACAGGAAACCAAAACTGAGGGAGCGAGGGGGACCGCCCCATTTATCTCTCTGTAGGTTTCCTGTTCCGGGGGCGGATCCCCTCTCTCAGTGGGTGCTGTCGTGGCGAAGAGGAAAAAAAACGTGTGCGTCTTTGCCTTTTCGGACATGCTGTATCTGTCCGCTGCTGGGGATGAGTGGGAGGAGGTAGCACCTCGTTTCCCTGTAGCGTGGCCTCTCGGGCAGCACTTAACCCAGTCCTGTGCCCCCCACGTTCCTGGACGCCTCCACCACCGAAATTGCGCGCCACTAGCTGCGAAGCGGACCGCTGGCATATAAACTATAAACTGCCCCAAGGGCGGACTTCCGGGTCTGCAGCCTAGCCGCGCTCCGAAGCCGGGGGCTAAATTTATTCACCGCCACCCAGCCTGGGGGGCGGGCCGCCGGAAGTGACGCACGACCCGGAGGCGGAACTTCCAGTTGCGGCCTAGCTCTGGCTAAAGCCGCGGCCTCAATTTTCTCCCCTGCCCGCGACGGGGTGGGGGGGGAAACGGGGGGGGGGTGCGACTTCATGGCGCCGCAAACAATGGCGCTACTTACTGGCGCGGCTTTATCGCACTGCACACCTGCAGCCATGCTCAGCCAGGAATGGCCGGTGGCATCTGACAGCTACGGGTTCCAGCCCTGGATCTTCGTCGCAGGAGCCCTCCCAGGCCCTCTCCTCACTGGCGATCCTCTTCAGCTTCCCAGCTCAGGTATGTGAAGGGGCCTTGACAATATAGGACGGTGCAGGCACCCTAGCTCCATCTAACCCCTTCAGGGGCTGAGGAGAGGGACCGTCCGCCACCTTGCAGCACCGCAGTCTAAGCATTGGTGTAGCAGTGGGAGCCGCACGGACAAGTCTTGTGCCTCTGTACAGCCCATGGTTTCAATACCTAGGGGTGGTCAGGGCTAAGTCCGGCATTGTGTCCCACGTCGCGGGAGAGGATACGTGGAGGGACACTCGCACGTGCTCGCCCGTTGTTGGTTTGGGGTAATCGGACCCTTTCAATAGGATCCATCCGTTGCCCCTGTCTAATCTTCATGGAAGGAAAAAAAAAAAAAAAAAGGCTGGGGAAAACAGCCCAGATATGTCCCACGGTGTGGGAGAGGGTACGTGGAGGCGATACTCAACACGTGCTCGCCCGTTGATGGTTTGGGGAGATCGGACCCTTTCAATAGGGTCCGTCGCCCGTCTCATTTTCATAGCAAAAAAAAAAAGAAAAGAGAAAAAGCCTGGAGCAAACCAGATGTGTGTGTCTCCAAAGGACACTAAGCAAAAAACTGATTTCCACCCGCAATAGAGGCGAGGGTGTATACGGCGGAGGAGGAGCTAACCTCTTTTTTTCACTTAGTGTCAGCCTCCAAGCGGCAGAAGCATACACCCACAGTATCTGTGTCCCTCAATGAGGCAAAGGAGAAATGTATTTTAATATGTGTTTTATTTTCACAGCTGAAAGTTATAAAATTCTGTGAAGCACACCTCTAAATAAATAAACTCCTTGTAGTTTACAAAATGGGGTCACTTGTGGAGGTCTTCTACTGTTTAGGCACATCAGAGGCTCTGCAAACGCGACATGGCGTCCGCTATCTGTTCCAGCCAATTTTCCACTCTAAAGTCTTCTATTCCAAGCCCTGCTGTGTGCCTAAACTGTAGTTTTCCACCATATATAGGGGTATCTTTGTACAAATGTTGTGGTCCATTTTCTCCTGTAACACTTGTGAGAATAAAAACTTGGGGCTAAAGCACACTTTTTGCTGTAAAAAGAAAAATTTTCATTTTTTCCATGTAAATTGCTTTAATTCTTGTGAAACACTTGAAGGGTTGTTCATACATTTCTTGAATAATTGGTTTTGTACATTTTTTGGAAAAACAAGAAATTGGTGATCAACTTTTAACCCTTCTAACTTCCTAACAAAAACAAATCATGTTTCAAAAATGAGGCTGATAGAACATAGACATGTGAGAAATGTTATTCATTAACTACTTTGTGTGATATAACTCAAAATGCCGATATTTTCACAAATTAACATATAAAGTATCGCACTGAATTTACTACTAACACTTCCTACACATGTCATGAAGGTGACAACAGTCTGGGGGGTTAAGGGGTTAATGACATCATGCTGACAGCATGTCAGAGCGCAGTACGTTGGAGTGGAGGTGTCTTTCTCCCATGCTGCTGGACTGATGGTGGTAGGTGAAAATGGAGAGATTTTTTTTATAACCACTTCTGGACAACAGCCGTAGATATACAGTACAGCAGCAAGTGACTTCTTAAAAGCCGCCATATATGTACGGTGTGATGACGTCAACTGTATATCATAGCAGACACCTTGGTGCAATGTCCACAATCAATATTCATACAGGAGGTAGGTCATCACTCTGTATGAAGTGGTGCCCATGGAAGAACAACATGCAATGTATAAGAAAGATCCAGGCACTCACGTGTTGGATAATCAGCTATTAATTCAGCTCACACAGAGATCCAATTAAAGGTTTCAGCCCATCCCATGCTTTCATCAATAATTACTGAAATGAAAGCCTGGGATGGGCTGAAAAGTCTAACTGGATGTCTATGTGTGTGCTGGATTAATAGCTGATTATTTAACACGTGAGTGGCGGGACCTTTCTTATACGATCAATGTTTACACTGATCATGGATGACTATGCCTTAGATACACTGTCAATAGTGACAGTAGTATTTAGATGTTTATTTGAGAGAGGGAACTCCCTCTTCAAGTCTATCGGCACTCAGCAATTGCAGGAAGCCGGTAGTTGCCATAACAAACTGAGGCCAGTTCTTCAGGACAGTCAGCTACAAAGGCCTGTAAGCCCTGCACTAAGCAGTCGAAGGGTATGTGCACACGTTGCACATACCCTAAAAGGTGAAGGGTCAGTGTAAGGCCGGGATCACACATGCGAGGAATACTGCTGAGCTTCGCATGTTAATACCTGGCACTGCCGCCGGCACTCAGGAGCGGAGCGTGCGGCCGCATTGCAATACATGGAGCCGCACGCTCCGCTCCTGAGTACCGGCGGCAGTGCCGGGTATTAACAAGCGAGACTCGGCCGTATTCCTCGCATGTGTGATCCTGGCCTAACACAGAGTTAGTATCCCGCAATATAGAAGTATTGCAGGATATTAGATCAGCGATTATGTATGAGCACTGTAGAAAAAAAAAAACATACGAAAAAATTAGATTTTTCATTATAATGTCTCACAAAAAATGAAAAAAAAGTGATCAAATATACATAAAAAAAAAAATGGTATCGCTGAAAACATTTCGTCCAGCAAAGAATATGGCCGGTCAACTTCAAATTTTTCTTTGTGCAGCCCACTACACCGGCTGGGTTTGAGACCCCTACTATGGATAGTAGAAATACAATTCATGTATTCAATGTTCACATACATCTTAAATCTTAAGTGTTTCAACAGTGATGTTTAATATTTCTGAGCTGGTTCACTAGTTGCTGGCATTGTCTAATTGATTTTGTAGTATAATCTCTGACAGCTTAAAGTTTTATTTTTTATCATTACATTTTTTACATCATGTGTGCTAAACTAATAATAATAATAATAATAATAATAATAACACAAACATCTACAAATAAAGTTATATCAAATAAACTGTATGTAGTTTTTACCTACATTGCCGTTCTTTGCCGCAGAAGAATTATCTAGGTAAATATATCCACCAATAATATTTAGCTGAATTCTCAGGAGCACAACAAGCATACACGCACTGTACACTGCGACAACACTTCTAGTAAAACCTGTGAATGACAGAGAAAGTACTCCATGAAAACAGTCATCATTTCTATGTCGGCACTCTTATACCACTCACGCAGGACACATTTATTTTTGCTGGTTGACGGTCTTGCAGAACGGTTTCTTTAGTCTAGGTAAAAAAAAAAAACTAATGACATGATTTTACTTTTACAAGCAATTCTTTAAGTGTATTTCCTCACTGGAGTTAATTTGGATACAAAACCTCACAAGTGTCTTTATGAAACAGTCACATCTGAAAAGTTGAGTAAGCCTCCGTTTGCCTGGCCATAAATTTGACTCCAATCACGAAGTAGACGAGCTAGCATTTAGTTGGAGCTACATTGTTTTGCTTTTTTTTTTTAAACCAATTTATGACAGAATTCTGACTAAAATGCTTTGATTAATTGGGGCCTTGGTTCTTGCAACTGGGATCTTTATGTATTATATCTACTGCAGAACAGGAAAACAATTCAGCAAATTCTTTTAAATTCTGCTGCAGATCTTGTTGCAGGAAAGGAGTGGATTTTTTAACTCATTACACTCCTTGCATTGCAAAGGGTGATATAGGTACAGATATAAATAAGATAAACTAACATGCTGCGAATTTGCTCCACAGTGGATGTGTCATGGGGTTACCGCGACAGTGTAGAGCCAGAAGACAGCAGCATCTGATTGCCCCCACTCTAGCGCTAAGCACTACTTCATTTTAAATGTGTTTATTTCTTCTGGCAATAAAGGGGTTAATCGGCCATGTAGGAAATCCTTGTGCTCACAGCTGAGCTCAGTTAGCCACACTCCTTTCCCCTTTATAATCTGGGCTCTGATACAAATCCTTGTCAGGGCAAGCATTTGCTACAAGGATAATGGAGTGAGAGGAGTTCATATGAGAAGGAGAGTTGGAGGGGTTATCTGTGACTGTTGCTTGGTTTGTAAGTGTAGTAATTCCGTATCCTTCTCTGTTTTGGTTTATTCCCCTAACTCCATGCCCTGGTGCATTCCTCTGTTATATGTGAGTGAATATTTTGTATGCCTGGAGTTTTCTGTTAACCCTTGTTTGTGTTGCTTTGTTTGTCGAGTTGGCATACTACAGTGCACAGTAGAGCCCCTCTTCCCTGGGTGGGGGAAGAGAACAGATGGAGGGCTAACTTAGGAGATAATGCAAGGGTGGAGGCCCTGAATCTTCACCTTCAGAAGTATCCTGAGGAGTAGGGCAAGCTAGTAGTAGGGACAGGGAAGGAGCCCCTGGTCCCAGGTCACCCAACAGCTGTGCCGTGACAGGATGAGTTTTCTAATATTTTCCATGTTAATATACACAGAGTTCTCTGCATACAGATCTGCAGCGAAAAAACCACAGTCAAAACAGACGGATGTGTGAAAAGGGTTGGAAAGTTATTAGACAGGTCTCACTTTCAAAGTATTTTTATTTTACTTGCTTTGGCTTTAAAAAACTATAGAAAACCGTATCTCATGGTCCGTATGCTTCTTCATATGAGATTGTAACTGCTTGTATCTATTCAATGCCATGTAAAACACTTTAAAAAGTTTGCACAACACAAAGTTACGCAGAAATTTTGCGGCTTTTTCACACCAGTTTCGGGTCAGCTCTGACAAAAAGGACACAGCTGTGGCAGGACTCAGTGTTGTTCACTTGTCTACTTCATGATAAGTTGTGGCGTACCTTAGACAACAAATCTTACACCAGTATACGACTGGAATAATATTTGTGCTGAGGTGCACAGAGGCACATGCCACTCTTAAGAACCATCTGATTCATTAAGAGACATGTGCCGCTTAATAAATCAGGCGCCTCCAACCGCAAAACGCACACTTTTCAAGATTGGCGGTCTTTTGTCTTTCAATAAAATACACAAGAAAGGTCTGAGGCCCAGTCAGATACATTTTCCATTCCCTTATTTACTTCTCTGCTTCACAATAAAGCAGATAGTGTTGTCTTTTGCTCTTCTTGAATAGTGGATCAAGGCAGGGTCCCTAACTCACATGCTGCACATCAAATTTATCTGGATGCACAATTTCTTCTGAAAACAAAGCAAATGTAAGATGAGATTTAACTTACTAATAATCTTTAGATCTTCCCATATTTCTATCTTATTTGACGGTCTGCAGAACAAAAAATGTATTTTAAGGATATAATAAATACATGAAACATTGAAAAAGGTCACCCAAATTCCATTAAATATGCACCATCTATTACGTACCCTTATTACCGTATATACTCGAGTATAAGCCGACCCCCCTAATTTTGCCACAAAAAACTGGGAAAACTTATTGACTCGTGTATAAGCCGAGGGTGCACAGTGAGTGGCCTCAGTTATCTGCAGTATGTGGCCCCAGTTATGATGCACAGTATGTGGCCCCAGTTATCTGCACAGTATGTGGCCCCAGTTATGATGCATAGTGAGTGGCCCCAGTTATGATGCACAGTATGTGGCCCCAGTTATCTGCAGTGTGTGGCCCCAGTTATCTGCACAGTATGTGGCCCCAGTTATGATGCACAGTGTGTAGCCCCATCATGCTGCTGCTGCCGCTGCCTCTGCCTCTCTTACAAAAAAAAACACAAAAAAACTGTATAGTCACCTCAGTCGCTGCCCCCTGCTCATCAGCGTTGCGCTCTGCAGTGACTGTGCAGGCAGAGAGTGATAGCGCTCTCTGACCTGAATGTCACTGCAGAGGACGCAAGACAGCAGAGTGCAGGGACAGGTGACTATGCCTCACCCCCGGTCATACTCACCGGGTCCTGGCGCTTGTCTCTGCAGCTCCTCTGCTTATTCCATGTTGTCGGCGCTGCTCTCTTCCTGCTTCAGCGGTCACGTGGTACCCGCTCATTAAATATGCGCATATTTAATGAGCGGGTACCATTTGACAGCTGAAGCAGGAAGAGAGCAGCGCCGACAACATGGAACAAGCAGGGGAGCTGCAGAGAAGGGTGAGTATGATCTGACACCCCCACTCCCCCTCCCCCGCCGATCCCCCCCGGTATATGACTCGTGTATAAGCCGAGAGGGGGACTTTCAGCCCAAAAAAAATGGGCTGAAAATCTCAGCTTAAACACGAGTATATACGGTAAATGTAATTAGCTGTTTGCCACAACAAGAGACATATACAATCTAGGACTCATGAAAGAAATATGGACCAGGTGCCCTTGATTAGGCCTCTTTCACATTTTTTGCCATCAGTCGCAATCCGTCATTTTTAGAAAAACACAGATCTAGTGACTGATGACGCTGGATACGTTTTTTTTGCATAGACTTATATTAGCGATGGAATGCGACAGATGGCCTCACGTTTCATCCGTCGTTCATTGGATCCGTCGGAGATTTTGTGTCCGTCGGGCGGAGACGAAGGACAAAGTAACGGGTTTCTTTGTCTCCGTCAAAGTCGGACAGTGACGGATCCAGCGCCGTCCGTTGTTGGTTATAATGGAAGCCTATGGGCGCAGGATCCGTTGCTGTCCGTCAAATGACGGAATACAGAGACGGATTCCGTTTTTTTAAACTGAGCATGCTCCAATTATTATTACCAGATAGGGCAGTCGGATCCAGAGAGAAAACTGATCCGTTGCATCAGTTTTTCACAATCTGCGGCGGATCCGTTTTTTTCCAAAACTGCTGGATTGCGACTGATGTTAAAAACCTGATGCGTGAAAGAGGCCTTAGCTAGAGCAAAGAAATGCTGCAAATGCTCTGCAGGGCCTTTGTAAGTGAATATTGCAAAGACAAGTGTGCACAAGGTGATTGGTTTTCTGAGCAATAAATGCCAATTCCTTGAGTATGCCACAAAAATAAGGGGACTTCCACAGATAGTGATGAGTGTTTCAGCCTAGCAAGGAGCTGTAACCTATGACCATGGGCTCTTGGCTGTTACTGCTGGGTTAACCATTCACAAAGAAGACATTTTCCCTGAGGTGACACATGAATTCACATACCATAGGTCTGGCAGATCATTTAGAGTTTCATTTCCCTTGCTAATCAGCGGCCCCTAACCTGTCCAGATTAGTGGGAGCCACAGATGTCAGACTTTCTCTAATCAGAATGTTCAAAGAACATTCAAAGATAATACAATTCCTCAAAATACAAATTGTTTCAATACATCACTACTTCATTTTATGATATAAGAGGAAATGTAACTTTCCACAGTATGTGATCAAATAACAGCTAAATGAAGGCTTCATCAAGATACCTAAATTTACAAACCTGTGCTTTAATGAGTCTACACATGGCTAATAAAAAGGAGATTTTGTGTACTCACTGTAAAATCTCTTTCTCTTAGCCTTTAATTGGGGGACACAGAACCGTGGGTGTTATGCTGCGGTCCACTAGGAGGCGACACTATGCATAATCTGAAAAAGATTAACTTTGGCTCCTCCTCTGCAGTATACACCCCTGGACGGCGTCAGCCTTCTCCAGTTTTGTGCAAAAGCATTAGGAGGAATATACCAGAAACATAACCATGCCTGTAAAAAAAGGCTACTATAAACAGGCTCAAACAACAATATGAGAACCCAAACGTAACAACGGCCCGCAAGGGCAACAGGGTGGGAGCTGTGTCCCCCAATTAAAGGCTAAGAGAAAGAGATTTTACGGTGAGTACACAAAAATCTCCTTTACTCTGTCGCCTTATTGGGGGACACAGAACCATGGGACGTCCTAAAGCAGTCCCTGGGTGGGTAGCAGTGGACGAATATTGTGCTGACAGTCCCCTAGACTTGGGGTACTGCCGCCTGCAGGATCCGTCTACCCAGGCTCGCATCCGCTGAGGACTGGGTATGCACTCTGTAGTGTTTTGTAAATGTGTGCAGGCTAGTCCAAGTGGCTGCCTTACACACTAGATGTGCTGAGGCTTGATGCCGAATGGCCCAAGAGGCCCCTACCGCCCGCGTAGAGTGTGCCGTGATACCGGCCGGAAGGGGAGAATTGTTGAGGCGGTAAGCCTCTTGAATGGTGGACTTGATCCACCTAGCAAGGGTGGCTTTGGAAGCCGGTAGGCCCTTGCGAACACCTTCTGGAAGAAGGAAAAGTGAATCAGACTTCCGGAAGGGAGCAGTCCTAGACACGTAAATACACAATTCCCTGACAAGGTCAAGCGTATGCAGAGCCTTCTCTACCCTATGAACGGGAGCCGGGCAAAGAGACGGTAGTGATATTTCCTCATTGAGGTGGAAGCTGGACACGACCTTCGGAAGGAAGGATGGTACTGTACGGAGAACCACCTTGTCCTGATGAAAAACCAGGAAGGGTTGTCTGCAGGAAAGAGCTGAAAGTTCAGACACCCTGCGTAGCGAGGTGATTGCCACCAGGAAAACCACTTTCTGTGATAGAAAGCGGAGTGAGACCACCCTAAGGGGTTCAAAAGGAAGTGACTGTAGTGCTGTCAAGACCAGGTTGAGGTCCCACGTCTCCAACGGACGTTTGTAGGGGGGAACCAATCGGGAAACCCCTTGGAGAAAAGTCTTCACTTGCGGCTTGTTAGCAATACGCCTCTGAAAGAGCACTGAAAGCGCTGACACCTGGCTCTTCAGCGAGCCCAGGGATAGCTCGGCGTCCAGGCCTGACTGAAGGAACCCGAGGACCTTTGGAAGAGAATAGGGAAGTGGAATCTGCCCACGAGAGTCGCACCATGTGAAGAAAACCTTCCAGGTACGATAGTAAATCATGGCTGAAGTTGGCTTTCGAGCCCTGCTCATGGTTTTAACGACGTCCGGTGAAAAACTTGCTTGGGTCAAAACCCAGGTCTCAATGGCCACGCCGTCAAATTGAGAGCCCCTGAGTTCTGGTGGAAGAACGGGCCTTGTGACAGGAGGTCGGGACGTGTGGGGAGACGCCAGGGAGCGTCTGCTGTGAGTTGCACGACGTCGGCGTACCATGTACCCCTGGGCCAGTCTGGAGCGATCAGAATGGTGGGAACACCCTCTTGTTTGATCTTCCTCAGGACTCTGGAGATCAGGGGGAGGGGTGGAAAAATGTACAGAAGCTGGAACTGGGTCCAGTCCTGAACCAGGTCATCTGCTCCGAGCGATCGCGAATCGCGCGTCCTGGCGATGAAATTGGGAACCTTGGCATTGAGATGGGATGCCATCAGATCCACGTCCGGGGTCCCCCAACGATGACAGATCTGACCGAAGACTTCGGGATGGAGAGACCATTCCCCCGAGTCCATTCCTTGTCGGCTGAGATAGTCGGCTTCCCAGTTGTCCACACCCGGAATGTGGACGGCGGAGAGTACCGACCTTGCAGCCTCCGCCCATTGTAGGATACGCGTTACTTCGGTCATCGCTTGGATGCTGCGGGTGCCGCCTTGATGGTTCACGTATGCCACTGCCGTGGCATTGTCCGACTGTACTCTGATATGAGAGTCTGCCAGCAAGTGATGGAAGGCTTTCAACGCCAGGAAGATGGCCCGAATTTCCAGGATGTTGATGGGCATGGTCGATTCCCTTGGTGACCACCTGCCTTGCGCTCTGTGATGTAGGTGCACCGCGCCCCAACCCATAAGGCTTGCGTCGGTGGTCAAAACCTTCCATTGACCGGAGAGAAAGGATTTTCCCCTTGCAAGCGAGGTTGGCTTGAGCCACCAGTGCAGGGACCTCCTGGTGTTTGCTGATAACCGGAACTCCCTGTCGAGGGAGAACGGATTCCTGTCCCAGGACTTGAGGATGGCCAGTTGAATGGGTCTGAGGTGAAACTGGGCAAATGGTACCGCCTCCATTGCTGCTGCCATCCTGCCAAGTACTCTCATGGCATACCGGAGAGATCTGGGGGACTTGCGGAGGAGTGTGTGAACTCCCAGACGGAGAGCCAGTGCCTTGTCCCTGGGGAGGATCACCAGACCCTTGGAGGTGTCGAATAGCATCCCCAGGAAGGTCAGAGACTGACTCGGGGTAGTCGAGGACTTCCGTAAATTGACTAACCATCCCAGGCGCGTCAGAGTGTCGATCGTGATCGAGACGTTGACCTCGCAGTCCTTGAGGGTGGGGGCCTTGATGAGAAGGTCGTCCAGGTATGGAACGACTACTATGCCTCTGGAGTGCAGAACATCCATGGTAGCTGCCATGACCTTTGTAAATGTTCTGGGAGCCGTGGCCAGACCGAACGGGAGGGCCACAAACTGGTAATGGTCTTGGTTGATTGCGAATCTGAGAAACCTCTGATGGGCGGGAGCAATCGGTATATGCAGGTATGCGTCCTGTATGTCTATGGAGGCAAGATATTCTCCTTTTTCCATAGACGCAACGATTGACCGGAGGGATTCCATGCGGAAGTGACGAACTCGAACGTACTTGTTGAGTTGCTTGAGGTCTAGTATGGGTCGGACGCTGCCTCCCTTCTTGGGCACCACGAACAGGTTGGAGTAGAACCCTCGGAAGCGCTCTTCTGCTGGGACTGGCACTATGACTCCTGCTCGCAGGAGGGAAGAAACCGCTTGACGGAAGGCCTGAGCTTTGAGCGGGGATTTTGGAGGGACAGAGGGAAAAAACCTGTGCGGTGGGCTGGTAGTAAACTCGATTTTGTATCCTGAAGACACTATTTCCTTGACCCACTTGTCTTCTGTAATAGGCAGCCAGACCTGCTGAAAAAGTAGCAGTCGTCCGCCTACAAGTGGGAGGTCTTCCAGAGGGCATGAGTCAGGATGAGGGAAAAGTCTGAGGTTTTCCTCCTTTAGGTTTTGCCTGGCTTGCCTTTGATTGCCAGTTCCTGTCCGGCCTCTGTGCCGCACGTGTGTTGTCCCTGCGGGGGGGAACGATTACGGTTTTGTGCTGGGCGTGAGACGGACCAGCCCGAAGAATTCCGAAAGGATCGGAAACGAGATTGACTACGCCTTTTAAACGTGCGTTTTGGTCTTAGTTGAGGGAGGGAAGTACTTTTGCCCCCCGATAGCATTGGATATCATTGTATCCAGCTTTTCACCGAAAAGACGGCCACTGAAGTACGGGAGATTTGTTAGGGACTTTTCTGGGGCCGCATCCGCTTTCCATTCTCTTAGCCAGAGAATACGCCGGATTGTAATGGCGTTTGATGCTATTCCCGCTATTCCTCTTGCAGAGTCCAACGCTGCATGGACCATGTAATCTGCCACCACTGCAATTTGCACCGCCTGGTCCGCCAGCTGAGGATTTGAAGCTTGAAGGCCCTTTTGCAATAGATCAGCCCAAGCCATGATGGCCTTGGCTGCCCAAACTGAAGCAAATGCGGGAGCCAAAGAGGCACCTGCCGCTTCAAAGATTGAACGAGCCATGCGTTCGACTTGTCTGTCTGCCGTGTCCTTGAGGGTTGAACTGTCCGGCAGCGAGAGAAGCGTTTGTGCTGCCAGCCTAGAGACTGGAGGGTCCACTTCAGGCGGATCTGTCCAATCCTTGGTGTCTTTCTGTGGAAAGGGGTATTTTGCTTCCAAATACTTGCGATTTTTTCTCAGGCTGCGAAAAATGCTTAGAAAGGATTTTTTGAAATTCTGGGTGATTAGGGAAGACCTTCGATGGTTTCTGAACACTTTCAAAGGAAATCTTGTGTTCTGGTGCTTCTGGGGTTGGATCTGAAATGTCCAGCACCCGAAGGATGGAAGAGACGATATCCTCAACTATCGCAGTATTGCTAGGGGGACAAGGGAGCAAAGCGTTCTCTGTTTCGTTATCTGAATTGGAGTCACATATGCCCTCTGAATCCTGCGCATCGCTAAGGAGCTCCCTAGCGGGCGAACTAGAGCGGAGGTTTCCCGTGGTCTGGGATCGTTGTGGAGATCCGCATTGTCCTTCTCTATCAGGGGACGGCCTCGGTGACCTGAGGCCACTGTGTCTTTCCCTGGAGGGGGAAGACCTATTGCTATGTGAGGACGCAGCTGAACGCGACCTGTGGGTCCGCTTACGCCTCGAACTGTCGGAAGCGCCCTGATCATGAGACCGGACGTCCCTTTGCTGGGTAACGTTCATAGCCGAGACATGACCCTGCAGTAATGTGGAGGTCAGGTTATCTATAGACTGTCATAGGCTGCGACATCTGAGTCGCCCATTCCGGCGCAGTAGCGGTCGCAGAAGCGTTGGTAGGGACTTCTTGGGGTTCTGATCCTGTTTTTTGGGTACAGTCCCGGCAGTGCGGGTACGTGCTGCCGCTGGGGAGAGTGGCCTTGCAGGCTGTGCAGACTGCATAAAAGCAGTCTTGCCTGGTTCTTTTCCTTGAGCCCGACATAGTACCTAGGCTGATTAGTGGAGGCCCTACAGGGGTATCTACGCAGGAAAGGAGGAGAGCGCTATATGGTATAGCAATTCACAGCTGAGTACCAAGGACCCAGCTGTGATCTACACCACCGGTGCTCCCCCTTAGGTCCAGCGCTGATAAATCCCACGTCCTGTGCCCCCCGGAGACTGCTGTGCTGCGTTCTTCCAGGTGCAGCAAGATGGCCACCGGATTCTGAGGTGGAGAGGGAAGGGGGCGGAGAGCTGGAAAAGGGCGCGCTGGGCCATGTAAAAGCGCGCCCCTCCTGCCTCGATCCGCCCCTTCTATGACACTGCAGTGTCATTTTCGTCATCCGGGGGGCGGGCCGGGGGGCGGGAATGGGGCGGCGACTTCGGCTAGGCCGAAGTCGCGGCCTAAATTTGAGGTCTCCTGCCCAGCAGGGCTCCAGGATGGCGCGGTCGTCCGCGGGGGGGGGGGTCGGATTTAAACCAGACCCCCCCCAGAATGAAAGGAGGGCTGGCGGTGGGGCCATATATGTGACTGGGGCCCTGTGGAGGGTCCCTTGTGGCGCCAGTGCTGCAGAGACCGGGGCGCAGGGAGCCCGGTCTCTGATAAGTGCCCTGCCTCGCTGCACCTCCCCCGGTCCCAAAAGGAGCCCACAGGTGGACTGGGGTCCCTGGTGCCTGGTACAGGCCCTACCTGCGGTGTCTCAACCTAATACCCCCAGAGGGGGATTAGGGAGGGAGCTGCTGTCACCGTCAGGGGGCTTCATCGTCGCCTCGACCTCGACCCAGAGCCGGACGGAACTGAGGAAGGAGGGGGGTCTCGACCTCGAACCAGTACCTGAGGGACTGGTGAGGGAGCGACATGGGGAATAGCCACCTCGACCTCAACCGGGTACCCCTAATAGGGGACCGAGGAGGGAGCCATGCCGGGAGTCTCGCTGGAGACCCTCTTTTCTTCATCTGTAGTCCTTTGGAAAAAAATCCAGGAAAAAGACGGAGTGTAAAAAAAACTTAGGTGTGCCTCCTGCGACACTAAGCAAAAACTGGAGAAGGCTGGCGCAGTCCAGGGGTGTATACTGCAGAGGAGGAGCCAAAGTTAATCTTTTTCAGATTATGCATAGTGTCGCCTCCTAGTGGACAGCAGCATAACACCCACGGTTCTGTGTCCCCCAATAAGGCGACAGAGTAAATGTGCAAGTTTCTTATAAATTATTGCTATTAAGAATACCTGTTTTTCAGCAGGCTTGTTAGGCTTTCCGAATTCAGCTGTTGCATTAAAGCCTCTCTCAGAGGTGGGAGCATTGATAATACTACAAAGAAAAAGAAATAGGAAGAATAGTAATGTTTGCCAAAAAGCTGACATACAAGAGAGATTCAATCTATGTTGTGTAAATACTACAATAATGAGATTGGTTGACCCTGAAACATACAGTCACAATAATAAAGTCATATTGGTTTTATCTCCATTTTCCTGCACAATGCAACTATGTGGAGCTTGGGACTTCTGGCTTCAGCAGCACCGCTACGACTACCCACTTACAGATTCATTATATGTTTTCACATCATTTTAGACATCTATTTCCAAAGGAAGGTAGCACCCAACACCTCTACGTATTTGTACTGTGTATATTTTATGCGTAACTTGTCTGTTTTATTCTTGTAATTATATGACTATACGGAAACATGTCACCGACATATGGCATCTAACTTAAAGGTATGATTGGCATTTTGAACTTGTGGCAGCGGCCCTTTATATTTCACCTATTTGAAAGACAAAATTCCCTAATAATTTAACAACCTGTCATGTTACATGTTCTCTGGTTGCTTTCAAAATGATACTGTCTCCGTGCTTGTGCAATATACTCAGCGGCTTCTCTTTCTTGAATTTCGCGGATTTTCTTTTGAGCATATTTTCCAAAAATGTACACACCTAGAGAAAAAGTTATAGAAAAATTAAGCTATTATCAGCAACATTGCTAGGACATGATTTGAACTCATGTGATAACACTAGTTTACAAGTGTAATAAGCACAATTATATGCCTGTAATACAACAGTATATCACAGATCTGATGACCTGAACAAACAGTATGATAGGTAACACAGTTTCTGTAACTTTGGAACACTAGACTTGTGGGATTTACTACCATAACCAGGGCACAAAAACATGGACGCAGCCATTGAATCCTGATATATGCTATGTAGAAAAAGAATTAGGAATGATGGATTTCAGAACGGTCAGCCTTCTCTTCCCTCTCACGCCCATTGAAATACACTATGTGCACAATTAATTAGCCAATTTGTATTTTTTATCATTAATTTTATTATTGAACAACCACAGTTCTGGTAAGTCAATCCAAACTGTTAATAAACCTGAAGCCTGAATATTAAGAAGGTAAAGTGAGGTTTTATCTACCGGTAATTGGGCAGCATGGTGGCTCAGTGGTTAGCACTGAGTGGTTAGTGAATCCCGAATCCAACATCTGCAAGGAGTTTGCGTGGGTTTCCTCCCACATTCCAAAGACATACTGATAGGGAATTTAGATTGTGAGCCCCATCAGGGACAGTGATAACGTGTGCAAACTGTAAAGCGCTGCGGAATATGTTAGCGCTATATAAAAATAAAGATTATTATTATTAATTATTGGGCAACTGTTAGTGTGCAGAATTATTATGCAAGTAAATGAAATGTGTACATTTTCCCATCTCAAATGTTTATGTTCATCTGTTAAAGTAAGAATAATAACCAATCAGTGCAAAATTTATAAAAACACATTTAAAAAAATATATTAGAGATCAATATAGCACCTTTATTTTTCAATAAAAATCATAAGCCTTCCATCCATGGAGTCTGTCAGTTTCTTAGTGAGTGGACAAACTTTTGGGCAGCACTAACCACAGCCTCCCAAATACTGTTCAGACGCTGAGCCTGCATCTTTCCCCGCACATGGGTGGAGATCTAACTGCGGCTGTTAACCAGTTAAATCCTGTTGTCAATCTCTGACAACAGGGCTTAACACACGATGGCCAGCCGCGCATCATAAATAACTCCCATCGGAGACCCTGTCATGTAATCGCGGAGCGTTGATGAGTTGTCATGACAGTCGGGGGTGCCTTTCTTTACAATACTCCTGTGAAAGTCAGCCTGTTGCCAGCGTTCACATATTGTGCCGAAGCCCTGTTACATTTAGCACAAGTGAGCAGATGATCGCAGCTTCGAGTCTACTAAGGGGTCTATTAAATAAATTAAAAAGTGAGAAAACACAAAAGTTTTTAGCAATATGAAAAAAAAAAAAAGTTCAAATCAACCTATTTTTGCCCCATTGAAAATAATAAAAACAGGGATTTTTGTGTACTCACTGAAAAATCCTTTTCTCCGAGCCAATCACTGGGGGACACAGAGACAGTGGGTGTTATGCTGCTGGCCACTAGGAGGATACTAAGTAAACCAGAAAAAAAGTTAGCTTCTCCCACGCAGTATACACCCTCTCGCTGGCTGAGATTTCTCCAGTTCGGTAAAAAAAGCAGTAGGAGCATAAACACTCAGTCAATAATAACCATAACTAAGTCAAAGCATAAGAATGCTACAGTGAGCCAATAGGCTAAACAGGGTGGGTGCTGTGTCCCCCAATGATTGTCTAGGAGAAAAGGATTTTACGGTGAGTACACAAAAATCCCTATTTGTCCTACGCCTCATTGGGGGACACAGACAGTGGGATGTCCTAAAGCAGTCCCTGGATGGGGAGCATACATCTGCTAATACCCCATGTACCACTGAGTCACCACTGAGGTACTGCCGATTGCAGGCTGTGTCTGCCGAGAGCTGCATCATCAGAGGCCTGAGGATGAACTAGGCAATGTTTGTAAAGGTATGCAGGCTAGATCAAGTCGCAGCCTTGCAGACAGGCCTGAGAATGCATTTGGTAATGTTTTGTAAAGACTGGACCAAGTCACAGCCTTGCAGACCTGTTCTGCCGATGCCTGGTGCAAAATGGCTGAAGAGGAGCCCACTGACCGGGTAGAGTGCGCCTTAATCCCCACTGGGACAGGCGCATTCCTGATACAGTAGGACTCCTGAATCGCCAAGCAAAACCACCTGGCTAGCATTGCTTTTGCCACGGCTAGACCCTTCCTATGCCCCTCTGGAAGCATGAACAGGGCATCTGACTTGTGGAAGGGAGCCGTCCGTGAGATGTACCGACTCAGCGCCCTAGCCACATCCAGGGTTTGGAGGGCCTTCTCAATACGATGGACGGACACCGGACAAAAAGATAGGCAAAACAATTTCCTCGTTGAGATGGAAAGAGGAGACGACCTTGGGCAGGAAGGACGGGGATGTCCCGAGAACTACTTTTCCTGATGAAAATTCAGGAACGGAGAATGGCAGGACAGGGCTGCCAATTCCAAAACTCGTCTGATTGACATAATTGCCACTAGAAAGACCACCTTCCAAGAGAGGATGGACAGTGACATGTCCTGCAGCGGTTCGAAAGGAGCCTCCTGTAAGGCCCCGAGAACCAGGTTAAGGTCCCATGATTCCAATGGCCTTCTGTAAGGAGGCGCCACATGGGAAACTCTCTGAATGAACGTCTTGACCTGAAGTTTGGTGGCAATTTTGCGTTGGAAAAGCACTGACAAGGCCGAAATTTGGCGCTTGAGCGAGCTAAGAGCGAGGCCTGATTTTAATCCAGATTGAAGGAATTCCAATATGGCCGGAATGGAAAAAACACCAGAGGTGATCAACCATGATCCTTGCACCACGAAAAGAAGGTTTTCCAGGTGCGGTGATAAATGCACATGGACACAGGCTTCCTAGCATTAATCAGGACGGAAATCACGTCGTTAGAGAGCTCAGCCTGTGCTAAAATCCAGGATTCAACGGCCACGCCATCAAAGACAGGGCCCCGGAGTTCTGTTGGTAAATCGGGCCCTGCGAGTGTAGATCCATGCGATCTGAAAGTCGCCATGGGACGTCGGCGACTAGTTGTATTAGTTCTGCATACCATGCTCAGTGCGGCCAATCTGGCGCGACTAGGATCACTGGTACTCCCTCCGCTCTGAACTTCTTGATGACCATCGGAAGCAAGGAAAGAGGAGGGAAGATGTACGGGAGCCAGAACCGGTGCCATGGCAGAACTAGGGCGTCCGCTCCGAAGGCACATGGATCGCGCGATAGGGCAATGAACCGAGGAACCTTGTTTAGTCTTGAGGTCCTGATATCCACATCCGGAGTCCACTAACGATGACAAATGTGGTGAAAGACTTCCGGATGAAGAGACCACTCCCCCGTGGCAATGCCTTGGCGACTGAGAAAATCTGCTGCCCAATTTTCTACGCTCGGCCAATGGAGGATGTGACTCAGTTTGTGCACGGCCATCCTGCTCCGGGTACCTCCCTGGCGGTTGATACACGCTACAGCCGTGGCGTTGACGGATTGAATCCTGATGGGGTGACCTGCGAAGAGATGGTGGAAACTCTGTAGAGCTTAAATGATCGCTCGTATCTCCAAAATGTTGATGGGGAGACGTGACTCTCGAGTTGACCAATGACCCTGTGTGGCGTGGCGACGAAAGACCGCACCCCAGCCGAGGAGACTTGCATTGGTGGTTACTACCAACCATCTTACTGGGAGAAAAGACCTCCCTTGATTCAGGGAGGACCTCAGTGTCCACCACCTGAGGGCTTGCCTGACTCACAGGGACAGAGGGATCCGACGGTCCAGGGAGAACAGGTTCTTGTCCCAAGCTAACAGCAACGCGTGTTGTAAGGGACGGAGGTGGAACTGTGCAAATGGAACAGCTTCCATAACTGCCACCATCTTTCCGAGAACTCTCATGCTGAAACGAATGGAGTGAGAAACCGGTTGGGAAAGAGTCCGCTCTGCCTGTTGTAAGGCTTAGGCTGGTTTCACATTTGCGCTTTTGTCCGCTGCGCATCGTGCGCCAGACGCAACATGTTGGATTTTTTGGTGCGCCCTGTCTCGGCAAAAAAACGCATGCGCGCGCTTGCGCACGGAATGCGCAAAAACAACACATTGAAGTCTATGGGAACGCATGCGTGCGCATGGTCTTGCGCACGGTTGCGTTTTTTTGCGCATGCGTTTTTGAGTGAAACAAGTCTAGAATGTTCTCTAGACAATGGAAAAAATGTCACACCTAAAAACGCATGTGCATAAAAAAACGCAAACGCATGCAAAAACGCATGTAAAACGCAAGCAACGCTGCGTTTTTTTGACGCATCAGCGTGCGCATGATGTTAAAAAAACGCGCGTTTGTTTTGTGTTTTTCTTTGCGTTTTTAATGCGCACGATGCGCTGCGCAAAAAAACGCTAATGTGAAACTAGCCTTAGGTCTCTCCTGGAGGGAGAATGACCAACCCTTGGGAAGTGTCCAAAATCATTCCTAAAAGGGAAATCTGCTGAGCCGGATTTGGGAAAGACTTTTCGAAGTTTATCTTCCACCCCAGGCGAGAAAGTGTATTTACTGTTTTCCATGGATTCCTTGCAGGCTGGAAGGGACGGACCCTTGATGAGCAGGTCGTCCAGATACGGTAACACAACCACTCCCCGAGAGTGCAGAATGGCCATGACAGCCGCCATGACCTTGGTAAAGACCCTGGGGGCGGTGGCGAGTCCGAAGGGCAAAGCAACGAACTGAAAGTGTTCCCCGTGAATTGCAAAACGCAGGAACTGCTGGTGGGAGGTGCAGATCGGAATGTGAAGGTAAGCGTCCTTGATGTCGATGGATGCTAGGAACTCTCCTTTTTCCATGGAAGCGACATTCGGAATCACTGTACCTTGACAAACTGATTTAACAGTTTGAGATCCAGAACGGGTCGCATCGTCCTGTCTTTTTTTGGAACCACAAAAAAGGTTTGAATATAATCCCCTGAACCATTCGTGATGAGGGCCCGGAATGATGACTTCGACCCTTAGCAGAGCCTGAACAGCCCGAAAGAAGGCTCTTGTCTCTTTCTTGGGGGGAGAAGAAGGGAAAAACCGAGTTGGAGGGGGAGAAGAAAATTCTATCTTGTATCCGGAGGACGCCAGCTCCCTGACCCACTTGTCGTTATTGGGTAGATCTATGAGATCTGGCTCCCCTAGATCCAGAAGCCCTAGGCCTGGGTTTCCAAGAGAGGTTAGGTCTGTATGAGACCTGGGAGCCTCTGTCTCTGCGTGGGGACGACTGACCTGATCCGGGAGAGAAGATAGAGGAGGACCAACCGGAATTGTTGCGAGAAGATCGAAAACGCATCGGCTGGTGGTTGCGAAACGGCCGAACAGCCCCTTTTGTTGAGGAAGGAATTTACTTTTTCCCCCGGTAGTATCAGAAATGAGCTGGTCCAGTTTCTCTCAAAAAATACGACCCGTTTGAAAGGGGGGAGAAGTCAACGATCTTTTAGGTGTGGCATCCGCAGGCCATCCATGGAGCCATAGGGCTCTTCTAATGGAGATCGCATTAGCGGCAGTTTGAGCCGCGCAATTGGCGGCATCAAAAGAAGCGTCTACTACAAAGTCAGCTGTAGTCAGCTGCATGAATTATCTGCCTGACCACAGTGGTTGCCTCCGGAGGAAGATTGGTGCCCTGGAAGGAAGTAATCAAGACTTCTCCCCAAGCGGCCATTGCCTCAGTGACCCAAATTGCTGCGAAAGATGGAAAAAAACGCTGCTCCTGAAGCTTCAAAGAACTGAACGGGCAAGTTAGTCAATTTGACAATCGGAGGGGTTTCTGACTGAGGAACCCTCAGAAACAGATAGGAGTGTTTTAGAAGCAAGATGCGATACAGGAGGGTCCACCGGTGGGGACTGTAACCAATCCTACATTAGGTCTGGATGAAAATGGTATTTAGCCTGAGTAGACTTTGCCCTGTGAACCGCTCATGTGGCCGATCCCTATGTTTCTGGACGGCTGGTAAATAACCTGTGCACACGCTAGGTTTTCTTAAGTGAGATAGGGTGTGCTGGAGCGGGAATATTTTCCTCATCCAACCTCAGAATCCTGTTGACTGATTCAATAAGAGAATCAAGCGACTCTTGATTAGCTGGGGGATTCTGAGGGGCTGACGTGTCAGATTCGAATCCAGGGTCGTGCTCGCTGTGAACCTCAGGAGAGGGCGAGCGAGAGATAGGAGTCGCCGATGCTGAGGCGCGAACGTGACTAGGGGACGCGACATGGGTCCGCTTTCTAGAGACCTGACTATCCCTTGGACGAGTATGGCCCCTGCTGGTGGACGGTTCCCGGCTGACACCAGAGCCCTCCTCGAGAGGTAAGGACGCTTTCTTAAAGAGTCCTCCCGGAGGGAGAATATAGCCTGGGTCAGAGACTTCACTGACCGGGACGCAGCCCACTCAGGAGAACTAAACGCAGGAGGCCCGTCAGCAGCTGCGGCGAGGGACATTGGAGCGCAGGTGAGGGTGCAGTCCGGGTCGCAGTCCGTGCATAACGGATTAGTCTGTGCACTGGGTAAGGCAGACTTGCAAGTGGTTCACACGGTAAAAAACGCAGTGCGCTTAACAGCCCGTTTAGCCTCCCTAGATTGAGACATAGCGCTCCGAAAAGGGTTAACGGCAGAGTCTGTCTGCAGCTGCAGGGAATGTGCCGGGAAGGGGTTAAGCTTTAATCTGATGGCAGATGCAGCTTACCCACGGTCCTGTGCTGTGTCCCCCGGGAGGAAAAACGGTGGCCCTGTGGTGTCACCCGGTATCCGGCTGTCCAGAGCAGGCATAGCGCTCTTGAAAGAGTTAAAGGCAAATGAAGACATGGCCCCCGAGATTAGAATTGCGCGTCTCATAAGTAATGAGAGGCGCCAAGAGGAGGGAGCGCTAATCAAATTGCGGCTTAGTGGGCCGGAAAAGCCGGGGACTAAATTTTTGGCCTACCCGAGGTAGGCGCCCGCCATTCAAATTGCGGCCTAGCAGGCCGGAAGAGCCGGGGACTACATTTTTGGCCTACCCGAGCGCCGAGAGCGGGAGGGGGGGCCGCGATGGGGCGCCGGGGCACCACCGCTGACATTAAGTCAGCGCTTCTCCCGGGGGACAGAACCCGACCCCATATCTCCACTCCTGTGCTCAGGCAGGTCGTCGCTGTCTGGGGTCTTCCAGCTGTCTCATCCTCCGGGCGATGTAGCAGAGCTGGAGGAGGTCTTAAAGGGGTATTGCTCAATCGATCCACCCTGTGTAGGGGAATAGAGAGCACTGGAGCGGATTCAGGGCATCCGAAAAAGCGCTGCTCAAGTCCTTCTCCATGCACTCCTGTACTACGTCCTGTTGCGCTTGCCCTCGTATCCGTGGAGTACTGACCGTAAGGGAACCATCGTCAGAGGAATCAGCCCCATTCGTTGCAGGAAAGTGTACAGGGAGGTATACTCCGCGTACTTGCCTGTTGTTGGTTCGGGGGAGAGCGGGCCGTAGAAAGGAACCGTCGCCCCCTTCACTCCGTTAATTAAAAAATAAAAATTTACAGAAAATTCAAAAATAAAATAAAAACGGTGGGGTCTGAAACCAGACCCAAGTGCCTCCTACAGACACTAAGCAAAGAACTGGAGAAATCTCAGCCAGCGAGAGGGTGTATACTGCAGGGGAGGAGCTAACTTTTTTTCTGGTTTACTTAGTGTCCTCCTAGTGGCCAGCAGCATAACATCCACTCTCTCCGTGTCCTCCAATGAGGCGTAGGAGAAACAACAACATAATGAGAAAAAAAAAAAAAAATCGAAATATCAGAAATACGTTTTTTGGCTGCCGCAACATTGTAATAAAATGCAATAAGAGGTGATCAAATGTCTTCTACTTCAAGAAAGTAGACATGAATAATTTTAATGCCATTTACCTACAGAATAACCCAAAATCGGCAACTAAATAGCGTTTTTGGACAGGCTTCCTTTAAAGCAAACCTATCAGCAGGACTTAGCTCAGTAAACTACAGACAGTATCAAGTTAGCACTGTTATACTGATTAACCCCTTTACCCCCAAGGGTGGCTTGCACGTTCATGACTGGGCCAATTTTTACAATTCTGACCACTGTCCCTTTATGAGGTAATAACTCTGAAACGCTTCCATGGATCCCGGTGATTCTGACATTGTTTTCTCGTGACATATTGTACTTCATGTTAGTGGTAAAATTTCATTCAAATAACTTGCGTTTATTTGTAAAAAAAAAATGAAATTTGGTGAAAATTTCGGAATTTTCCAACTTTGAATTTTTATGCCCTTAAATCACAGAGATATGGCACACAAAACTTAATAAGTAACATTTCACATATGTTTACTTTATATCAGCACAATTTTGGAACCAAAATTTTTTTTCGTTAGGAAGTTATAAGTGTTAAAAGATGACCAGCGATTTCTCATTTTTACAACACCATTTTATTTTTACGGACCATATCACATTTGAAGTCACTTTGAGGGGTCTATATGATAGAAAATACCCAAAAGAGACACCATTCTAAAAACTGCACCCCTCGAGGTGCTCAAAACAACATTCAAGAAGTTTATTAACCCTTCAGGTGCTTCACAGGAATTTTTTGAATGTTTAAAAAAAAAAAAAAATGAACATTTAACTTTTTTCACAAAAAAATTACTTCAGGTCCAATTTTTTTTATTTTACCAAGGGGAACAGGAGAAATTGGACTGCAAAAGTTATTGTGCAATATGTCCTGAGTACGCCGATACCTGATATGTGGGGGGGAACCACTGTTTCGGCACCGTTTGATTTTTTTCAATGCAAAATTGGCTAGAATTCAGATTGGATGCCATGTCACGTTTGGAGAGCCCCTGATGTACCTAAACAGTGGAAACCCCCACAAGTGACCCCATTTTGGAAACTAGACCCCCCAAGGAACTTATCTAGATGTGTGGCGAGAACTTTAAACACCCAAGGGCTTCACAGAAGTTTATAACGTACAGCCGTAAAATTAAAAATTCACATTTTTTCCACTAAAATGATCTTTTCACCCCCAATTTTTATTTTCCCAAGGGTAACAGGACCCTAAAAGTTATTGTGCAATTTGTCCCGAGTACGCTGATATCCCACATTTGGGGATAAACCACTATTTGGGCGCATGGCAGAGCTTGGAAGAGAAGCAGCGCCATTTGACTTTTTTGGCTGGAATTGGGATTGGACGCCATGCCGCGTTTGGAATGCCCCTGATGTACCTAAACAGTGGAAACCCCCACAAATGACACCATTTTGGAAACTAGACCCCCCCCCCAAGGAACTTATCTAGATGTGTGGTGAGCACTTTGAACCCCCAAGGGCTTCACAGAAGTTTATAACGCCCGGGCGTGAAAATAAAAAAAATCATATTTTTTCCACAAACATGATCTTTTAGACCCCAATTTTTTTATTTTCCCAAGGGTAACAGGAGAAATTGGACCCCAAAAGTTGTTGTCCAATTTGTTCTGAGTACGCTGATACCCCATATGTGGGAGAAAACTACTGTATGGGCACACGTCGGGGCTCGGAAGGCAAGTAGTGACGTTTTGAAATGCAGACTTTGATGGAATGGTCTGCGGGTGTCATGTTGCCTTTGGAGAGCCCCTGATGTACCTAAACAGTGGAAACCCCCCACAAGTGACCCCATTTTGGAAAATAGACCCCCTAAGGAACTTATCTAGATGTGTGGTGAGCACTTTGAACCCACCCAGTGCTTCACAGAAGTTTATAACGCCCGGGCGTGAAATTAAAAAGATCATTTGTTTTCCACAAAAATGATATTTTTGCCCCCAATTTTTTATTTTCCTAAGGGTAACAGGAGAAATTGGACCCCAAAAGTTGTTTTGCAATTTGTCCTGAGTAGGCAGATACCCCATATGTGGGGGTAAAACACTGTTTGGGAGCATGGCAGAGCTTGGAAGGGAAGGAGCACCATTTGACTTTTTCAACGCAGAATTGGCTGGAATTGAGATCAGACGCCATGTTGCGTTTGGAGAGCACCTGATGTGCCCAAACAGTGGAAACCCCCCAATTCTAACTCCTACCCTAACCCCAACACACCCCTAACCCTAATCTCAGCCCTAACCCTAACGGGAAAATGGAAATAAATACTTTTTTTAATTTTATTATTTTTCCCTAACTAAGGGGGTGATTTACTATTGCGGGGGGGTTTTTTTGGCAGCTGTCGCATGATAAATGACGCTTTTTATTGTAAAAATAGTTTTTGCATCACCACATTTTCAGAGCTATAACTTTTCCGTATTTTGACCCACCGAGTCATGTGAGGTCTTATTTTGGTGGGACGAGTTGATGTTTTTATTGGTACCATTTTTGGGCACGTGACATTTTTTGATCGCTTTTTATTCCGATTTTTGGGACGCAGAATGAACAAAAACCAGCATTTCAAGAATTTCTTTTGGGGGTGCGTTCACACCTTTCCGTATGTGGTAAAATTTATAAAGTGGTTTTATTCTTCGGGTCGGTACGGTTACAGCGATACCTCATTTGTCTTTTTTTATGTTTTGGCGCTTTTATGCAATGAAAACAATTTTATATAAAAAATAATTATTTTTGCATCGCTTTATTATGCGAGCTATAACTTATTTTTTCGCTGATGACACTGTGTCGTGGCTCGTTTTTTGCGGGACAAGATGACGTTTTCAGCGGTACCATGGTTATTTACAGTTAGGTCCATATATATTTGGACAGAGACAACATGTTTCTAATTTTGGTTCTAGACATTACCACAATGAATTTTAAACAAAACAATTCAGATGCAGTTGAAGTTAAGACTTTCAGCTTTCATTTGAGCGTATCCACATTAAAATTGGATGAAGGGTTTAGGAGTTTCAGCTCCTTAATATGTGCCACCCTGTTTTTTTAAGGGACCAAAAGTAATTGGACAATTGACTCCAAGGCTATTTCATGGACTGGTGTGGGCAATCCCTTCATTATGTCATTCTCAATTAAGCAGATAAAAGGCCTGGAGTTGATTTGAGGTGTGGTTGCATTTGGAAGGTTTTGCTGTGAAGGAAACATGCGGTCAAAGGAGCTCTCCATGCAGGTGAAACAAGCCATCCTCAAGCTCCAAAAACAGAAAAAACCCATCCGAGAAATTGCTACAACATTAGGAGTGGCAAAATCTACAGTTTGGTACATCCTGAGAGAGAGAGAAAGAAAGCAAGCACTGGTGAACTCATCAATGCAAAAAGACCTGGGCGCCCACGGAAGACAACAGTGGTGGATGATCGCAGAATAATCTCCATGGTGAAGAGAAACCCCTTCACAACAGCCAACCAAGTGAACAACACTCTCCAGGAGGTAGGCGTATCAATATCCAAATCTACCATAAAGAGAAGACTGCATGAAAGTAAATACAGAGGGTTCACTGCACGGTGAAAGCCACTCATAAGCATCAAGAATCAAAAGGCTAGACTGGACTTTGCTAAAAAACATCTAAAAAAGCCAGCACAGTTCTGGAAGAACATTCTTTGGATAGATGAAACCAAGATCAACCTATATCAGAATGATGGAAAGAGAAAAATATGGCGAAGGCGTGGTACAGCTCATGATCCAAAGCATACCACATCATCTGTAAAACACGGCGGAGGCAGTGCGATGGCTTGGGCATGCATGGCTGCCAGTGGCACTGGGTTACTAGTGTTTATTGATGATGTGACACAGGACAGAAGCAGCCGAATGAATTTTGAGGTATTCAGAGCCATACTGTGTGCTCAGATCCAGCCAAATGCAGCCAAACCGATTGGTCGTCGTTTCATACTATAGATGGAAAAAAATGACCCAAAACATAAAGCCAAAGCAACCCAGGAGTTTATTAAAGCAAAGAAGTGGAATATTCTTGAATGGCCAAGTCAGTCACCTGATCTCAACCCAATTGAGCAGGCATTTCACTTGTTAAAGACTAAACTTCACACAGAAAGGCCCACAAGCAAACAGCAAATGAAAACCACCGCAGTGAAGGCCTGGCAGAGCATCAAAAAGGAGGAAACACAGCGTCTGGTGATGTCCATGAGTTCAAGACTTCAGGCAGTCATTGCCAACAAAGGGTTTTCAACCAAGTACTAGAAATGAACATTTTATTTACAATTATTCAATCTGTCCAATTACTTTTGTTCCCTTTAAAAATAGGGTGGCACATGTTAAGGAGCTGAAACTCCTAAACCCTTCATCCAATTTTAATGTGGATACCCTCAAATGAAAGTCTGAACTTCAACTGCATCTGAATTGTTTTGTTTAAAATTCATTGTGGTAATGTCTAGAACCAAAATTAGAAAAATGTTGTCTCTGTCCAAATATATATGGACCTAACTGTATATCTGTCTTTTTGATCGCGAGTTATTGCACTTTTTGTTCGGCGGTATGATAATAAAGAATTATTTTTTGCTCTGTTTTTTATTTTTATTTTTTAAGGGGTTAACTAATGGGACAGTTTTATAGGGCGGGTCGTTACGGACGCGGCGATACTAAATATGTGTACTTTTATCTTTTTTTTTTTTTTTCACTGCGAAAAAATGAATTAGGGAATATTTTTTTAATTTATTTAGCGATTTTTTATAAATTAATTGTACGCTTTTTTTTTTTTTACGTTATTACATTGTCCCAGGGGGGACATAACTGTCCTGTGACTGATCGCTGATATTGGATCTGGGGACCTGCAGGGAAGGAGGCTCCAGCAGCAGCGCTGCACATCGCGCTGCTGCGGGGGGTCTCAGGGAAGCACGGAGGGAGCCCCCTCCCTGCCGATGCTTCCCTAAACCCCCGGTACACTGCGATAGTGTTTGATCGCAGTGTGCCAGGGGTTAACGTGTCAGGGGCGGTCCGTGACCGCCCCTGACACATAGTGCCCGTTGTCAGCTGTGATAATCAGCTGACACCCGGCCGCGAATAGCGGCGCTCACCCCGTGAGCGCCGCTGATCGCTATGACGTACTGTTCCGTCCATGGGCATAGGGGCCAGGGTCCCATGGACGGGATAGTACGTCAGATGGCAGAAAGGGGTTAAAATGATACCTTGATTACTGAAATCTGAATTTTCAGTTTTTAGTTAATGAGATTCTCGTGCTATGGGGCAGCCTGTGGGGGTGGGGTATTTATGTGTTGCTCCAGTAAAATATGCATCTGTGTAGCTTATGACAGGTCACCGATCCTGCAGTGACCTGCCTCCTATTTTACATACTGCATATACTATTGTGGGGTTTAAAAAAAACTAAAAAAAAACTACATTAATCAAAATGCTTTTAATTTTTCTAAGGACCAATAGGATTTTTTTTTTTTTTTTTACAACAAACTGAGGTCCATTTTTTCCTGAGTGCGCCAATACCCTACATGTAAAATATTTTTCAGGAACAGTGCAAAGCTCAGAAGAAAAGACGCCCCATACTATAGGGCAGATTTTACGGTTATGGTTTGCAGGTGCCATGATGCACGTTGTTAGAACAGCAGAACCCCCCTTAAGGGACACTATTTTACAAACTACACCTCTCAACAAATACATCTAGGGGTGCAGTGATCATATTGACACCACAGGTGTGTCACAGAATGTTATAACATTGGGCAGTGAAAACAAAATAATTACATTTTTACCACCAAAATTTTGTTTTGGCCCAGATTATACATTTTTACACAAGAAATGGGTAAAAAATGACACCAAAATTTGTCTCATAATTTCTACTGAACGTGGCAATACCCCATATATAGCTGTACAGTACTACTTAGCCATATGGCAAGACTCGGGAGTAGAGTTGAGTGAATATTTTCGGTTCCCCGCTTATTCGGCAAGCTATAGCGCTTTCCAAATAAGCTACAGCCGGAACCCAGTTTCCTGGATCGCGTTTGCTGAACAGCTGATCGCCGCCGAAGCTGCAAGTGTTGCGACTGTGTTACAGTACATGCATGGGAGAGCCTTGTGTTGGGCTCTCCATGCATGTACTGTGAATGACACAGCCACGACACATGCAGCTGCGATCGGCTGTTCAGCAGGTCCATGTATCCGGGTTCCAGCTGTAGCTTATTCGGCAAGCGCTATAGCTTGCCGAATAAGCAGTGAACCAAAGATATTCGCTCAACTCTACTCGGGAGAAACAGAGTGCTATTTGCCTTCTGGAGCGCAAATTTTCCTAAAATAGTTTGTGGACTTCATATACAGAGTCCCTAATTGCTAGAAGAGTAGAATTCCCCCTCAAGGACATTATAACCCTTTGGAAATTATACCCATTTTGGAAATTTATCTACAGGTGTAGTGACGATTTTGACTTCATGGGTGTTTTCCAGAAACAAGCAGCAGTGAATGTTGCAGAATAAAAATTGTAAACTGCTGTTGTAATGACCAGTACGCTGTAGTGACCAGTATGCTATGCCCAGCTCATGCTTCTGGAGTCACGCACCCATAAGTTAGGCGGACTCTTATCACTAGAGGTGAGCGAATTTGTTTGAATTGGGTTCCGAATACGATCGGCACCGAATATTGTTTTTGCAATATTCGTTGAACACAGTCGAATTAGAGTCAATGGGAGTAGACATTACCGAATATGATCGGAACCGATCATCAAACATACATGCGGCACAAATAGGGAACCAATATGACAAATTCAGATCCGGTGACCAAATCCAAACAAATTCGCTCAACTCTACTTATCACTACAGAAATGCCAAACGTGGATGCTATATGTGGTTTAGGCACATAGTGAGACTCAGAAAAGAGGGAGGCATTTGGATTTGGGAGCATAGAATTTGCTGAATTTCTTTTGAGGGGCGAGGAGCCAATTTGCTTTTCCAGAGCCTTTGTGCTACCAGTACCGTGGAAGCCCCCTATATTTCTATTAACAGATGACAGACCTGAGTGGCCGATGGCACTTTAACGCAATCCTAAATAGACGAACACCGCCCGATCACAGGCCAGACGTATTTCAGAGATTTGCACTGACTCTCTGGTGTAAGTGCTCAGCGCAGAACACAGAATAAATGTGCGCTGAGCCTTACTGAGATCTTTGGGAGGCAGAATGAACAAAAACAGCAGGTAAAGAATTGGCTTTTTTTTTTTACGTTGTTCCTTATGAGGTATAAGTGATTAGGCGACTTTATCCTTCAGTTCGGTGCGATTAAAGCGATACCAGACTTATATCGGATTTTTATGTTTGGCTGCTATCACACACTAAGGGCTCATACTCACTTGCGAGGGACTCGCACGATTCTCGTGCGAGTCTCTCGCAAGTAAGTATGAGCCCTAAAAAAACACTTTTTATTGCAAAAACTAGTTTTTGCATCACTATATTTTCAGAGCTATAATTTTTCCATATTTCGTCTGACAGTCATATGACGGCTTGTTTTTTGCTGAACCAACTGAAGTTTTTATTATTTATTATTATTTTCCGACACATGACTTTTTTTGATTGTTTTCTATTCTGATTTTTGTGAGGCAGAATGAACAAAAACCAGCAATTCAGTAATTTTCTGGGATGAGGTGGCTTGTCGTTCCGTGTGTGGTAAAATTGATAAGGCATATTTATTCTTCGGGTCATTATGATTACAGCGATACCCCCTTTTATATCGTTTTTTGCGGGACAAGATGACATTTACAGTGGTACCATGTTTATTTATATTTATCTTCGGCGGTATGATGATAAAACGCTAGATATTTGTCTTTCAACACTCCAGACAGTGTGTTCTGTTGATGGCTCTTTCCTATTCTGACCTCGCGAGAGAGCGCGCTGTCATTGTGCACCTCACACAGCAAGGTCACCGATGACGCTTCATTTCAGAGAGTGGGCAGGGGATGAGGCAGTGAACGAAGCCTCTGCCGTCTGATGCTTTGTTTGAGTATCCCTGGATGTACTGGGATTTTTAAATGAAATATCATCACAAAGGAAGGTGCAAAAAAAAAAAGAAGTTAGTGTAGTTAAGGAAGGATAGAGAGGTTATAGTTAAAGTATGTTAGATTATGGAATTAAATAGATTATGATTTTGGATGAAAAGTAATTTCTATTTCAGACCACCCCTTTAATACTTGAGGAATTAATCTAGGACTATGGAAGAAGCTAAGTAAGCAAAAAGAAAATTACCTCCAGCGAATGCACCAAAAATGATGAACTTTCTTTTGTGACGTTTTAAGAAATTCCAAACAGAAAGCATGGCTAAGGTAAGGCAGACCTGTAATGTAACGAAAAAAAGTACATCTATAATCAGAACTAGAGCTGCACTAAGGAAATCTATCGTGGTATAATTATAAATATAACAGGAATATGAATACCAAATAGTATAAAGTGACTTATGGTGATACTAGATTTCTTTTACTACTGCGTACTAGAAGACACCAGACCAGATTTAGAGAAAACTGGGCACCGGGCTACACAGAACCAGAGTCCACCACTAGTCCAGTGTCTTCTAGCACAAGAGGTGCGTGTACACACAAATGCACATTTGCCTTCTATGGACCCCTATAATGGTCATTTCCCTGATGGTCCACGGCCGTGCTGGTTTTTATTCTCCAGTCTGAAGGGAGCCACAAAGAAACAGGGCCCTAAGTAAGGTCGTAGTGACCTTCGGCATCCCAGCTGTTAAGTACCACAACTCCCAACGGTATCTGAGAGCCCAAGCTCCTGAAGGAATGCTGTGACCTGTAGTGCCACACAAAGTTGATCCCTGGTCTACAACTGCTGTGAAACGACAGGTCTACAAGGCATACTGAGGATTATAGTTTCAGACCAAATGGCAAAAACATCTACATCACGGGTCTAGAGAAATCGTGACATGTCAGAAGGCGACACGATGGGGTGAGGTGAAATCATGCAAAAAAGCCAAATGCTGGGGCCTGAACCAATTAGAGGCATGTCTAGGGTAGGTGGGCTCAGTAAATAAAGGCATGTATGAATTCTTACTAGGATGCTAGTATAACCACATCTCCATAGGTGACAGGTTACCTCACTGTCCGCTAATTACTAATATAGGACAAAACCCAGGTCTATGAAGCCATAAGGAACACAATGTGACAGGAGCAGGTGCACAGGCCACCACCTGACTACTCCGCCGCAGCAATGGAGGCAGCGTCACCCAAGGGCACCTCTGCCACCAGCTCCTATATCAGTGCCCCAGTGTATGTGCCCTGCCATGTATACGAGACCCATACTCAGCTATCAGCCGGCGCGTTCCGCCTCCCCGGGACAGAAACAAGGGAGCACAGCGCATCCGACAAGCCGTTCCTCCGGCTCCAAAGAGCGTGCTTCCTGGTTCCGGGGTAACACGTGACCGGTGTGTATCCGTGTAGGTGAGTGATAGAGGATGCGGGGCTATTACAGGGGTACAGTGACCGTTCAGTGGGATAAGTCTACGTTATATGGGCTCCTTCTAGTGCAGTGTGCCCACCACGTCTTAATCTGGGGGCAGGCACGGTACACAGCATTGTGATTTAGGCGCTGCCTGCATGTGATCAATGTCTTTGGCCACGTTCACACGTTCAGTAATTGGTCGTTTTTTACCTCAGTATTTGTTAGCCAAAACCAGGAGAGGTTGATAAAAACTTGACTGTTTCTCTCCAGATTTTGGCTTACAAATACTGAGGTAAAATACTGACCAAATACTGATAGTGTGCACGTGGCCTTATTCAGTTGGTAACGGACGTGGTTGTTGTGCGCTTGAACCAAACTAGAAAAGGCGGCAACCGATATATGTATGCCATACGTCTCCATCGCCATATTAGATCGTGGGTAACTAAGTGTGCGTGCACACGCTGCGGATTTTTCCACGCGGATTTGTCAAAAAACGCAGGTAAATCCACAGGTCAAAAGACCTGCTGGTTTCCCCTGCGGTTTGACACCTGCCATGGAGCAGGTGCCAAACCGCAGCGGAATCCGCACAATGAATTGACATGCTGCGGTTTTGAAACCGCAGCAAATCCGCGTGGAAAAATCTGCACTGTCTGCACAGTGGTTTTCATTTTGCATTGATTACTGCAGGACCAAAACCGCTGCGGATCCGCAGCAGAATCCGCAGTGTGTGCACACACCCAGAAACAGTCATTTCTCCTCCACATTTCTGTGTTGTATTTACGACATTCACGACTGTGTCTGATCCGGTTTGCATGAACAAACAAATTTTTGTAGCTTCTTCTAGCAACAAGTCAGCGGCATCCGTGTGCTGCACGTCTTTTGTGCGGACCCGTTCACTGGAACGGACATGGTTTGGCTTGTGCACACGGAGATATTTGAAGAGTCTTCTGTCGGAATCACTTTAAAAAAAATTGCTTCAAAGACTTTTTATTTCTGTTGCAAACCCATTTTACGCCATATTTTCAGTCTTTTGAGCATTCTTCCATTTCAGGTTTTGAACGTATAAAGTGCATGTGACGTCTATGAAGCTGCTCCCAAGCGAGGCACTGTCCGATCAATGGGCTGCAAAAAATGCTTCTGGAAAAACGTCCAAATAGCGCTTAAAAAAAACTCCTTCAGGAAACTGAAAAATTCCCCAAATAAGGAGTATTCCATGAAGCATTTTTATTATAAATCTCATTGTTTTTGACCACCTAAAATAAATTTGATAACGCAACATACACATGCCCTAAGGGTCTTGTTCACATGTAACATTGTTGGTGCATTTTGTTCCATGCAGAAAAAGCATTTTACAGTAGCAGCAAAATAAGATTTTTAAAATCCCCAGATTGGTAGCGACCTGCCCAGATGACTCTTCTCTTCGCCCTCTAAAATGCTGCACCTTTTCAGTAAAACATGGATGCATGAAGTAAGGGAGCATATCCTTGTTCCATGTTGCCCATGGTTTCTTTAAATATAATATCATTTACTACTTTCAGGGCATATTATATGGAAGAATGAATAACCTAGAGATGACTGACGAGATGAAGACATGGATGGACAAAGCCTTTCATATGGTATGGAGTGAGAAGGGCATCCTTTATAAATGAATCCTCCCATGTGATAAGTTATTGGTCTTCTCCTGAGGAAGATTTCAGTTTTGTCTAGTGTTTTTACCATGGAAAAAGTGGGTCTTTTCAGAGGCGACCTGTCGATAGCTGGCAGTACCTGGACCCGTCACAGTCTTATTGAGCCAAACCTAGATCATCATTTTATGTTTCGCTATGATCAGTGTACTTGGAATGTACTGCATATGGGTGTTTGCAATTATTATGATTGTAAGAAATTGGAAACAGTTAATTTTCAGTCTAGATACTGTTATCAGATGCTACATAGAGAACACTGATCTGTCACTTGTTAATGATTTCCTTTTTTGTCTTTAAGCATTCAAATCCCATGAACTTTTCCATATTTCTTCACATTACACCCACAAACTTAAATTAAATGTATTTTATGTGATATACTAACACTAAATAGCAAGTATTTATGAAGTGTAAAGGAAATTATACATGGTTTTCTAAGTATTCTAAAAATCTCAATCTGAAAATTGTGACGTGCATTATTTGTTTTCAGCCCCCCAGAGTCAATACTATGTAGAACCGCATTCCACTGCAATTACTGCTGCAAGTCTTTTGGTGTATGTCTCTACCATCTTTACATATATAAAGGTTGAAATTTTCGCCATTTCTTCTTTTGTAAGCTAGCTGTAGCTCAGTGAGATTGGATGGAGGCGTCTGTGAACATCAATTTTCTAGTCTTGCCACAGATTCTCAATGTAATTTAGGTCTGCATTGTGACTGGGTCATTCACACACATGAATATGCTTTGATCTAAATTATTTCATTGTAGCTCTGGCATTATGTATAGGGTAATTATCCTGCTAGAATGTGAACCTGCTCTTCAGTCTCAAGTCTTTTACTGCCCCTAAGACCTCTTTCACACATCCATGTCTCCGGTACGTGTAGTGACAGTTTTCATACGTACCGGAGACACTGACACGCATAGACTCATTCAAATGAATGGGTTTTGTGCTCATGTCAGTGTGTTTCCACGGACTGTGTGTCCGAGTGACTCACACGTCGGCATGTCCGTTTTTTACCGTCGGCACGAACCGCAAAATGTCCCTCACACATGCACACGGAGAACACACATTGATGTCATCCGTGTGACACCCATCAGCATCGGGGAAAAAGCGCTACAGTAAGCGCTGTTCCCTGGCGGCAAGTGCTGAAGACAACTCTAATCATTATCCCCTGCTCTGCTGGCGATCGGCGTGAGCAGAAGAGAATGATGACAGCAGGTAGGGGCTTTTGGGACTATTACTCCCATCATCCAATACCTACTGCCACTAATAACAGTGACAGCAGTAGCGGATGATCGGGGTATTCCTCACCTGCCGCCTGCGCTATAACTAAATAAATTATTGAAAAACCCAATGTGGGTTCCCCCCTATTTTCTTTAACCAACCAGGCAAAACTCACAGCTGGGGGCTGCAACCCTCAGCTGTCAGCTTCAGCAAGCTTGGTTATCAAGAATAGAGGGGTCCCCATGCCGTTTTTTTACTTATTTAAATAATTAAAAAAAAAAAAAAAAAAAAAATCGGCATGGAGTCCCCCCCATTTCTGACAACCAGCCTTGCTAAAGCTCACAACCGGGGGCTGTTATTCTCAGGCTGGTAAGGGGCCATTGACATATCCCCCCTCAGCCTAAAAACAGCAGCCCGCAGATGCCCAGAAAAGGTACATCTATTATATGCACCAATTCTGGCACTCTGCCTGGCTCTTCCCACTTGCCACTGCTACAGGGCAAGTGGAGTAATATTTGTGGGGTTGCTGTCACCTTTGTATTGTCAGGTGACATCAAGCCCACGGCTTAGTAATGGAGAGGCGTCTAAAAGACACCTATCCATTACTAATTCTATAGTTGTATGGTCAATAAAGACACAGCCAGAATAAAGTCCTTTAATTGAAAAAAATCACACAGACTCCTTTAATCTATATTAAACCATACTTACGACCTCGCCTAATTCCAACAAAGCCCTCGATCTCCTGTAATAAAAATAAAATTAAAAAAAAATTTACCATACCTGTCCGTCGTTCTGTCCCACGCTGTAATCCATGTCTGGGGGCTAAATAGTTTTCCCCTGGACAGTGCCACACATGTGCTGCAAGTATTACACACACGGACACGATATCTCCGGTACTGGAAATAAACAGACGTGTGAAACCAGCCTAACTGGTTTTCCTCCAGGATTGCCTTATATTTAGCTCTATATGTCTTCCCATCAACTCTGACCAGCTTCCCTTTCTCTGCTGAAGAAAAATATCTACAAAGCATGATGCTGCTACCAACATGTTTGACTGTGGAGATGGTGTTTTCAGGGTGATGTTCAGTGTTCGTTTTCCGCCACACATAGCATTTAGCCCAAAAAGTTCTACTTTGGTCTTATTTGATCAGAGCACCTTCTTCCACATACTAGCTTTATCCCCTACATGGCATTTTGCAAACAGGACTTCTTATGGCTTGCATTCAAAAATGGTTTTCTTCTTGACACTCTTCCATAAAGGCCAGATTTGTGGAGTGTATGACTAAGGTTGGGGTCACACTTGCAAGAAACTCGCACGAGTCTTGCGTCTCAATACCCGGCACTGCCGCCAGCACTTGGGACCGGAGTGTGCGGCTGCATGTATTTCAATGCAGCCGCACACTCCGTTCCCGAGTGTCGGCGGCAGTGCCTGGTATTGAGATGCGGGACTCGTGCAAGTTTCTCGCAAGTGTGACCCCGGCCTAATAGTTGTCCTGTGTACAGATTCTCCCACCTGAGCTCTGGATCCCTGCAGCTCCTCCAGAGTGACCATGGGCTTCTTGGCTGCTTCTCTAATTAGTACTCTCCTTGCTTGGGATGTCAGTTTAGCTGGATGGCTATGTTTGGTAGGTTTGAAGTGGTGCTATATTCCTTCCATTTTTGGATGACGGATTGAACAGTGCTCAGTGAGATGTTCAGCGCTTGGGCTATTTTTATGTATAAAACCTAACTCAGCTTTACTCTTCTCCTCAACTTTATTTTTGGCCTGTCTGGTGTGTTCCTTGGTTTTCATGATGCTACCTTATTCCTAATGTTCTCAAACAAACCTCTGAGGCCTTCACAGAACAGCTGTAGTTATACTGAGAATAAATTACACAGAGGTGGATTCAATTTACTAATTATGTAACTGAAGGCAATTGATGACTCAGGATTTTATTTAGGGCTATAAGACTACAAGTAGCTGAATACAAATGCATGTCACAATTTTCAGATTTATATTTTTTAAATTATTAGAAAACCATGTATCATTTCTTTTATACTTCACAAATACTTACTACATTGTGTTGGTATATCACATAAAAGTATTTTATTAGGATTTTACATTTGCCTGTGTAATCTGAATACTTTTTCAAGCTACTGTATTTTTCTTTTCCACAATTTATTAATGGTTAATTCCTCCTCTATGCACAGGCTCAAGATGCCTTGGATAATGGAGAAGTCCCAGTTGGATGTCTCATGATCCATGACAAGCAGATTGTGGGGCAAGGAAGAAATGAAGTTAACGAAACAAAAAATGTATGTTTAGACGCTATTACAAAATCTACATCAATACATACATTAAGAATACAGTAAACTATTGATTATGTTCCCTGTAATAACAGAAGACAGCACTACACTACACTACACAGCACTATTTCTACAGCACTAAAGCTAATGCTATTTAGTTTGTCTACACTAATCTCCATTGCAATCATACAGTACATTGTGGATTGCAGATCTAAGGCCGGGGTCACACTAGCGTATAACAAGGCCGAGTGCTATACTGTAATTCTGTCACTTCAAGCTAGTTTGCGAACTAATAAAACAATCTTATATACCGCTATAAATATATATACATAGATGTCTGCGATATAATTGATGCAATGCAACTTACTGTAAATGTATGTAGCTCATAATTAAATAAATAATAGAAAAAAATGGCATTCGGTACCCCTTATTTTACCTAGACAGCTGAGGGAAAGCTGACACCTGGACGCTGATGTTTATAGTCTGGGAAGGGGTTAATAAAGATGGAGCTTCCCAGGCTATTAATGTCAGCTTACAGCTGTCTATTTAGCCTTTACTGGTTATTAACAAGTGGTGACTCAAACCCCCCCTCCAAAAAAAAAATTAAGTGGGATACCTCCTATAATTATTAACCAGGAAAAGCTAGGTAGACAGCTGCAGGCTGATATTAATAGCCTAGGAAGGAGCCATGGATATTGGCCCTCTCCCAGACTAAGAACATCAGTCCTCAGTCGCTCCAGAAATGGCACATCTATTAGATACGCCAGTTCTGATGCTTAGCCTCCGCTCTTCCTTCTTGCCCTGGTGCGGTTCAAGTGGGGTAATAGTATTGGGGTTGATGTCCCCTTTGTAATTTCAGCTGACATCAAGCCCAGGGGTTAGTAATGGAGAGGTGTCTATAAAACACCCACATTACTATCACCATAGTCAAAGACACAAATCAAGTAAGGTCCTTTAATTGAAATAAAAGCACAAAAACCTATATCTGAAATAAAAGCTTCCCAACCCTCTTTACCCATTTATTAATGTAAAATAAAAAACCACAGTATTCCTCACCTGTCCGCCGATAACTCATTTGTCCCGTGCTGAGCCCAACTCAGCTACATCAGGATTTATTGCTGAGTGGTGACATGATGCGACCTCTCAGCCCTGCATCCAGGAGATACTAAGCTGTGTGTGAGAACGCAGCTTCAGTGTGGAGTGCTGATGTCAGTTTGGTGACTGGAGTTCATAGATGAACTCCGGTAAACTTGCTGACATTGCTGCATGAGAATTGGGGAGTCACCCCTTGTTAATGATGAAGAAAGGCTAATTAGACAGCTGTGAGGTGATATTAATAGCATAGGAAGCTTCATGTTTATTACCTCCTTTCCAGACTATAAACATCAGCTGTTGGTTTTTTCTCAGCTGGCTAAGGAAAATTAGGGAGACCCCATGCCATTTTTTTTCTTTTATTTATTAATTTTTTAACTAAATGCATATACATTAAACTACACATGCACTGCACTAATTATACATGTATATACAGTATATATATATATTGTATGTATGTATGTCACTGACCTCTCTTTTCTATTCCGATGAGTCACGCTGTGAATTTACTGTACTTGGCTGATGAAATGTCAGATTTCCTATGAGATGGGTGTGTAAAAATCGGACGACACGTGCATGATCCGAATCTCGTCCAATATACATGGCCACTCGCAACATGTGCTTTTTTTTTTTTTTCTCCATCTGAGCTGAGAAAAAAAATCGCAGATGGACATATAATCATTGACTAGCACTAGTCAGAGTGCAATCTTCTTTTTTTTTTTTTTTTTTTTCAAATTGCAGTCGTCTGTTTAAAGCGTAGATGAGTATGAGCACTAAGGGGAAGACCTTTTTTTACTTGCTGGAAAGGGGTTAAAGGGACTGTCACCAGGTTCTATTATCCCATCTGAGAGCAGCATGATGGCATGATGTAGTGGCAGAGACCCTGATTCCACTGATGTCCCTTACTGCTTGCTGCAGTTTTTATAAAATCACTGTTTTTATCTGTCGCAGATCTGCTGCTTCACTGAATACTGAGCTTTGTATAATCCCTCCCACACCACTGACTGGCAGCTTTCTGTGTACACTCTATCGGCAGAAAGCTTTTAATCTGTGGGAATGGGGTTATACAGAGCTTATGAATATGAAGGACTACCTGTCAGCAGGTTTACTAGTCTTCTAGTGATACTTTTCTGCTGATTTAAAACAGTGATTTTATCAGAACTACAGCAAGCAGCCCAATAAGTGACACATGGAATCAGGGTGTTTGTCTCCACATTATGCTGCTCTCAGGTTAGATGGCAAAAAACTGGTGACAGATTTCCTTTCACAAAATGTCACTGAAGACTTTATAATTCAGTGGGCCAAAATAACCAGTTTTGAGGGGATCAACCACAGTAGGGTTGTGTGTGACCATTCACCTTTCCTAAATCTGACACGTCGACTTTAGTTTGTTCTACAACTTTGCCTTATATATTGAGATGAAATCCACATGACATGTAAATGGTGACGTTGCAGTCTATTCTGGATGCTTTGTGTTACCAGTGAGTCCTAGGAAACGTATCTGTTCCGGATGCAAGAGAAGTTTGTGCTGGATAATCGGTGCAGACACTGCAGTGTTGTACGTGGGATAATTTTTGGAGCTGATGAAAGGGAAATTACCATAAGCTGTTATATTTTGCTCATTTGATATGTAGAAAATAAAAACTCAAAGGGCATAACACAAGCTAAACTGGGGTGCAGCGTCTAAAAGTTTCACTGGTCTTCACCCTTACTGTCTGCAACTAAGGTAAGACTAAGGCCTGTTTCACATTTCCGTTTTTTGACGTCAGTCAAAATTCGCCAATTGTCGAAAAAAAACGGATCTGCCAATAAGGGGCCGATCCGTTTTTTTTTCCCCCATAGACTTACATTAGCGGCGGATCTTGACTGACGGTCATCCGTCCCACCCGTCTTTTGACGGATCCGTCAAACTTTTAACGTCACCCGGGCGGATGAGACGGACTCTGCAACGTTTTTTCCGAGCGACGGTCCGCTAATTTATATTGCGCATGCCCGGCAGATTCGCTGAACCAGGGCTTTTAACCCCTGAGTAGCGTTCCGGAACAGCCGTGCAAACAAAAGAAAAAAAAAAATCTCTCTCTCTCTTTTTTTTCTCTCTCTTTTTTTTCTCTCTCTTTTTTTTCTCTCTCTTTTTTCTCTCTCTTTTTTTTCTCTCTTTTTTTTCTCTCTTTTTTTTCTCTCTCTTTTTTTTCTCTCTCTTTTTTTCTCTTTTTTTCTCTTTTTTTCTCTTTTTTTCTCTTTTTTTCTCTTTTTTTCTCTTTTTTTCTCTCTCTTTTTCTCTCTCTTTTTCTCTCTCTCTTTTTCTCTCTCTCTTTTTTTTTCTCTTTTTTTTTCTCTTTTTTTTTCTCTTTTTTTTTCTCTTTTTTTTTTCTCTTTTTTTTTTCTCTTTTTTTTTCCTCTTTTTTTCTCTCTTTTTTTCTCTCTTTTTTTCTCTCTTTTTTTCTCTCTTTTTTTCTCTCTTTTTTTCTCTCTTTTTTTCTCTCTTTTTTTCTCTCTTTTTTTCTCTCTTTTTTTCTCTCTTTTTTTCTCTCTTTTTTTCTCTCTTTTTTTCTCTCTTTTTTTCTCTCTTTTTTTCTCTCTTTTTTTCTCTTTTTTTCTCTTTTTTTCTCTTTTTTTCTCTTTTTTTCTCTTTTTTTCTCTTTTTCTCTCTTTTTCTCTTTTTTTCTCTTTTTTTCTCTTTTTTTTTCTCTTTTTTTTCTCTTTTTTTTCTCTCTCTTTTTTTTTCTCTCTTTTTTTTTCTCTTTTTTTTTCTCTCTTTTTTTTTCTCTTTTTTTTTCTCTCTCTCTTTTTTTTTTTCTCTCTCTCTTTTTTTTTTTTTTCTCTCTCTTTTTTTTTTTTCTCTCTCTTTTTTTTTTTCTCTCTCTTTTTTCCCCAGACTCGTTTTCCTTTAAATTTCGGTCACTACCTGCTAAAGCGGATCTGTCCAAAATGGATCCGGTGTCATCCGTTTGTGTCACAACACTGACAGATCCGTTTTTTAACAACCTGGCGGATTTGGACTGACGTCAAATAACTGAAATGTGAAACAGGCCTAAGCTGCAAGGAAATCCTGGAATCGCAGAATAGTCTCTCTTTTGCAGCTGTGATACAGTAGCATAATCAGGTGAACAGTGCAGTCAGCAGGAAAATCGCCACCAGTTATAAAGGATATGGCAGTAGCCTAGTGAGAGTGCTAAAATTTGTAGGATGATTGCCAGGTGAGGAGGGCTGTAAGCAGAATGGGCCCGAGTTGCCAAGACATGCGTTTAATACCTAAATAAATAGTGCAAAATTATACACAAAAAAATTGTCTTTTATGGATCTGTTTCACAAAAACGAGGCAAAAACCCTTTTGTGAAAAGCCACAGTAAATATAAAGTTAGACCACTCAAAACGTGTGATAAGTGTTCATTATCTACCCACAATCAAAGCCAGGTGTTCTTATAGTCTGTACTCATAAAATACTGTACATGTCTCCATTTTAACCACTATATATCGGTGTTTGCACAGCATACAGAGGAATAATCCTCCAGCGCTTCTAACACACTACTGACCATAGATTAAAACAGTAAGGGTTGATTTATAGGGCCAATGTATTTTACTAAAATATATAAAACATTATCTTAAGAGCAATTTGAAGTCCATAAAACAACATGCCTCATGTATCTTGTCCTATTGTGTCTGAACAAGGGTTTCGCTTTTCCTGCCCTGGACAAAGCCAGAGAGGCGAAACCCTGGGACGGGCACAATACATGAGGGGTGCGGTTCTATGGACTTTTAAAATCTTAAAGCGCTTTTTTTATTTACTTATATGAATAAAATACTTTGCCTCTAATAAATCACCCTTTTCAGTTTTACACTATGGTTGGATGTCTGTATGTCTTTTTAGAAATATAGCATGGTGGATCATTCCCCTAGATGTTGTGTATTGTGGAGGAGATGATGCCGATCTATGGTGGTTTCAATGAAGACAGTCTGTCCAGGGTTCTCGTAAGATAGAATATTAGAACGCATGGCTCTAGTCTTGAGTGAATGCTGAATTAGGGCAACCTTATGTTTTGCGAGGTCCGACATTATATTTATTGTGAGTTTTATTTCTTGGTTATTACTAATGCTCACTACTTGGGTACGGTAATCTTTTGGATGTTGGCAGCTTAATGCATGTGAAAATTATTCAAAAGGGAAGGTGACATTTTGTTCAAAGATCAGTAAACTAAATACAGTCTTACACGTGAATGTGTGCAGTTTATTGCCCCATAGTTCCATGGTAAGAATTCGTCTGATGGGTCCCAATATTAAAAATCAGGGTTTTGCAGAATTTGAGAATGTGTAGAGCACAAACTGATTTTCTGCTATAAACAGGCTTCACTAATGTGATCTTCCAATCATCTTGGACATCACTGATTTCAGAAATTAAAGAGGTTTTCCAGATCAACTTTGATGTCCTCACATGCATTTATGCCTCTAAAACCACAAATACAGATGATATGCCTCCTGGGTTCAGTGCTGGTTCTCTGCTGGTGCTTTTGTATTTAACAAGCTGCAATGGTGAATTAAAACTATAGTGCACATCAGTGCTGCAGCCAATCATTGAGCTCAGCAGCTCATACCATCTACCCTAGCTTTCCGCAGTGATGTGGTCGTGACATCAACGCTACAGCCGGTAAGCAAAGACTAGAGCAGCTTTGGAGAGGCACTGCTGGACTCGGGGAGGGTGAGTATAATGTGTGTTTGTTATTATTTTTTATTTGTTTGTTTTACAGGTGTACAAGGGGATATAAAGGTTAATAGTGGAAAGTCTCTTTTAAACGGATCTTTAGAGCGCTCAACGTTCTGTTTGTTACTTGTAAATAACTGAGAATCTGATAGAAAACGTAAAGCAAAGGTTTATTTGTATCCATAAAGGTTTAATTTGAATTTCATAGATTTCTAGTGGCATTCTACAAATCAGTGGTGATCCAATATTATCTTGCATGCATGAATGACAGAACATCATTTAGATTCCCACACCTGAAAGAATAGGTCTTCCTTGTAATATTTCAGCATAACATAGGCAGCTAAAAATGTTTAATTCCTATTCTCTTCCTACAGGCTACACGTCATGCAGAAATGGTGGCGATTGATCAGGTATTAGCCTGGTGTAAGAAGAATGGAAAGAACTCTGTTGAAGTTTTTGAAAACACCATCTTGTATGTGACGGTGGAGCCGTGCATCATGTGTGCTGGTGCTCTGCGTTTACTCCGTATCCTTTCTATGTTAGAGCATTAATACTACGTTTCTCCTCTGCTAGGTCTGTGTCTCTCAGGCCGAGCGCATGCAGTTACACCTCGCTAGCAGCGGATGAGTGCAGATCAGTAGTATGCAGGACATGTTTGACCCTGCTGAGACATACATTCTCCATGGGAGCAATGTACCCTAGAACACTCTCCCCCAGTGTGAACTAGTGGATTCAACTAACTCCAGTGCAGGGGTCGCTGCTCAGTGCAGTAGATTATTGTGAGAAATACAGTGCTTATTCACCACGAGTACCCTGGTTGCTGTTGTTTATGCCGCAGTTCATTATGATCTGGACTCTATATGATCCAGGCAGAACATAGAGTTCCTCATGCGTCACAGTTCCCTTGTACAGTCTGTTTGCCTGTCTTTGCTATTCTTGGGCAAAAGCATTTTTGTTCTGTTCAGTCTCTGCAAGCCAACAAAAATATTCTTGCCAAAGGAAAAGTCATACGTGTATATATTACTTTTATCCTAAAGAAGTACCTTGCCCGGAGCTGAGAAAAGTGATTCCAGGCACCTGGGAAATGTAGTTTTCTAGCAAAAAAAAAAACAAGTGTATGATAAACATAAAAGGATCACCAGATTTGCTAACTTAAACTGAAAGACCAGATTCAGAAAAGATACTAGGGAATTGCATAACAAGTGCACAAGAGTAGGTTTTAGTAACTTGCAAAAGTATAAGACATTTCAATATAGCATCACATTCTGGTCAATCCCCTTTAAAGAGGTTGTCACGTCTCTGAAGAAAAGTCTGCAATCACTCTGACTGCAGACTGCTGAATCATGTCAGTGTGTAATGCACACACTGTCATGTTTCCCTGTTTTTTAGGGTTTTTTTTGCGCGGATGGAGGGATTGCACGTGTCAACTATTCCTAGTCGCTCCTCTTAATTCTATGCTATTGAAAAAGTCTTGTGGGACTAGTTGGCACATGATCTCAAGCATGCTATTACAATCAATGGACCAAAAATTAAAATTCCCCCCAAAAATTCAAGCATTAACACAGTAGAATAGGGCAGCAGTATTTATCTGCCCAAGTCACAGAAATAATGCACTATCCTGATACAGCACACATTTAATAGAGATGGAAACAGCACAGGTGCAAAATACTGATGAGACAACCAATCCTAACCTACCAGTTCATGGAGTAGATGATTGCTTAGGCCGAGTGCTATGCGATTCGAGCGACACAACGCACAGCACTCGGATATCATCCGAGTGCGGTGCGATATACGCTTGGCAGCGGAGGAGATGGAGAAATTATTTTCTCCTCCGCAGCTGTGCTCTGATCCTCTCTGCGAGAGGATGGAAGCACAGTAGCATGACACTCGACTCCCGCTCGCAGAAGAGCAGGAGTCGAGGGTCATTAGCATATCACATCTGATTCTCTCATATCGTATGGTTAGTGTGACTCCTGCCTCAGTATTAAAATTGCACGTAAGTAAAGCTTATATAGGGCGCTGTTCACACATGTATTGCACGGTATAGCACCAAAAAAGGGACAAAAATCCAAAAAGTACAAAGTTTCCTCATTTTACACCCTAGGGAAGAGTAAGAATAACATATTTCTCAGGTGAACAGTATACTATTGTTCAGATAATACTAGAGACTTCCCAGTATGCCATAAGGGAAGAAATCATCACTCCCATAAGACATACAATAAACAAATATTAAGGCAGAGATTAAATAATCCATATATCTGTAATCATGCTGCTGCCTGGTTGTGTACCCCGTGACGCGCCCCGACGCGCGTTTCACCGCCTCTGCGGTTTCATCAGGAGGTACTGTATGTAAGCGTTGGATCTGACCCTTTAAATAGCCCCCTCATGCGTCTCTGAACACCCACAGCTGTGTGCGGCGCATTAGCGCCATGTTGTGACGCGGCGAGGAGGGCGGCGCTCAGGACGCTCGTCACATGGTCCGGTCACATGACTGGGCATGTAACCAGGCAACGCACTATCCACAAGAACGCCGGCCGCCTCACCACACCACAGAGCATGCGCGGTGTGCGCTCAAGCCTGCCAATACCACGTCAAGCAGATCTAACACTGAATTGCTGAATGTCAAATATGGGTAGCGCTAATAATGAAAAGACTAGATCTCCACAATTTAAATTAATATACCATGACTATTCAACACACACAGTTGTTAGTCCATCTACTTAAAAAAAGAGGACCATACAAATCCGCTATTAAATATATATCAAGGGAACGACAACTCCAAATAGAAAAATACATATAAAAATAGACAATTACAAAAATGCAAATAAATAGATCATCATTCAATAAACACATCATGAGGGGATCGTAATATTATATAAGTATGAATACACACATATCATAATTTTCTACAAAATACATCAAATATATGATCCATTCTATATCCTTTACCCATATAGTACATATAACCAACTACCAATAGGGCTATGACAAATCACATCCATTATTATTCAAAAATATATCCCACATATTAAATTACCAAATCCCTATGATTATCAACAATATATAACATAGGTAGATAAATATTCCATTAAACTGCCATAAAAATTCATAATTGAATTCGGTATATAGATATTTATATTAACATCATAAATCATCTCATATGTCACATTGGCAATTCATAATTAAATCTTCCCATTATGTTCTCTTTAAAAACAGGGTGGCACATGTTAAGGAGCTGAAACTCCTAAACCCTTCATCCAATTTTAATGTGGATACCCTCAAATGAAAGCTGAAAGTCTGAACTTCAACTGCATCTGAATTGTTTTGTTTAAAATTCATTGTGGTAATGTCTAGAACCAAAATTAGAAAAATGTTGTCTCTGTCCAAATATATATGGACCTAACTGTAAATAACATGCAAAGCATTATATACACTTTATGAGGCATTGGTGTTGATATTTTGGTCAAAATACACAAACTCGCAACCTGCGTTAAGGGTCCTCATACTTGTGAGTCCCTATGCTAAAATGAAACAAAAAACTAAAATTCCCACCAAAAATTAAAGAGGTGTCCTGAGACCACAACTGATCACCATGAACTGTTTGATGAATGTCTGGTCAGCGAGGGTCCAACCACTGGGACCCTACAGGTGACAGAAACTGGGATCCCAAATTCCACTAGTCTTTGAATGGTGTGGCAGTGCTTATGTTCATCCTCTGTTCCACTCGAACAAGGAATAGGTGATAAGTATAGATAATGGGAAACTCTTAGTTCTATTAGGTTATATTGAAATGTAGCAGATTTGTTGCAGATATTTCCGCATTCAGTATTCTGCTTTGTACATCCTAATGTAGTTGTTTATTAAGCATGTGCATGTCCTATATAGGCGTTCGTCTCATAAAATCCTGCAACATTTGCTTTGTGTGAATATAACTGTCATCAACCCCTTCTGGCAAAAGAACGTTGTATTAACGTTCTGGAAAGGGGTACTCAGGTGTGTAGGAGACTCAGGAGCTGAGCTCCCTCAACATGTGGCGAATACAGGTTAAATTATATAGCTGCCGCCGAATTCTGGCTGCAACTGTTAACCATGTAAATGCCGCTGTCAATCTGACAGCAACATTAAATAGAATGCGCACTAACTCACATCGGGCCCCTGCAATGCGATTTTAAGGGACCTGAGGGGCCTTTAAAAATATTTAAAACACACAGTAATCTCCAGCGATCTCAGGCAGGAAGGTAGTTATAGAAAATATATTCCTTTATTTCTTTTCATTAAAAGAACATGTTACAGGTAGTGGATACCCCAGTGGATGGTAGTTACCATCCACTGGGGTATCCACTACCTGTAACATGTTCTTTTAACGAAAATAAATAAAGGAATATATTTTTTATAACTACCTTCTTGCCTGAGATCGCTGGAGATTACTATGTGTTTGGACTTGTATCCGCCAGGCCAGGGCGGCTCTGTGCGACGGTGTGATTCCTGCTATCCGGAGGACGCTAAGGGGTGAGCTGAAACATTTTTTTCACTTTAAAAACATTTGTAATGAATAAAGAATATTTTTAAGAATATAAAAAAATCTAAAAAAAATAATATTAACGGTCTAATCACCTTCCTTTTGCACCCGTTAAAAATAAACATTATTTGGCATTGTCATGTTCATAAAAAGTGCAAAAGTTAAAAATTCCCTCATCGTTAAGATTCATACTTGAAAGAAACGAGCCATTTTCTGCTAAGCACAATTCTAGTTGTGATATTTTACATTAATGTAATGTGTAGTGCAAACATATGACATTAGTATCTCCTTTAACTTTCGTCATACCATTGGTCATTAAAGTGTTGTTCGCATCATCTTTAGGCAATATCACCATGTTCAGTGTTCACACACTGAGGTCAACTCTGACACATGGTAAGGTTTTTAAATATTAGACAGCGTGGAACTTCCCAATCAGGGACACGTCGATGGTGGGATGGCTTTTATGCTATTTTTGACCACAAACAGTATTACTTAAAACCCTGTGTTACTTAAATGCACGTTTGTTTTTTACCTATTTAGTTACAGAAGGGTTTTTGCTCATTTTTTTGTCTCTTGTAGGTTTTGTATGTTTTATGGCCAATGTGAACATGCGTTTATGTGCTGCATGTATACCAACTTAAAACAAGTTCAATTTTTGTGTTTTTACGTTTAGTACAATGTATATATGAGACTTGCAAGCAGGTGGAATGTTTTTACTAAAGAGTCATCATCCTTTTAGCTTTTCATGTCTTAAACGTTGGTTAAAATGTACTCAAATGCTTCCTGAACGGTCACTCAGGAATTCCTTTGGTGGTGTATGGTTGCTGTAATGATCGGTTTGGTGGCTGTGGATCAGTTCTGAATGTTGCCGGAAATGGAATACCCAACACAGGAGCTACATTCACGGTATGTAAAACCACTTCTGTACTGTTATCATATGTAGGCAGTGGTGCCTTTCACACATCAGCAGTCCTGAAAAAGTCAATAAAATATATTAGTATTGGTATAATTTGCTATTAATATGAGACAAATAAAATGCATTCAATTATAAGGTCACAGAAACGCAAGAGATCCCTCTACAGAGTAGTGGACATGCACATAATGGCAAGAGGCCCTCCTGGTGTGCAGGCCGCCTCTGGGGATTCGCTATACGTCCAGCCATTCATTTGTAGACTGATGCCACTTATCCACACTGAAACCTGTAGCCAACTGTCAGTGTGGAGAGAGATTTGTGGCCCATGCTGGATTACTGTTGCATCTCGGCCAATTGTTTTTTTTTTGTGATGGTTGGTGGTACATTTAACATCCTGCTTCATAGATCTTCAGATGCCTAACCACTAGTAAATGTTAGAAGTGACTCAGCATGTACTTTGGTGACGGTGAAATAATTAAGATATTCTTGGTAAAATAAAGCAGGAGAGGCCAATTAATGTAGAACAGGAGTACAGATTTCTGACATCTTTCTTTTCCACCATACCATGACTGCACACATTATTCTTACAGTGCTTACCAGGATACAAAGCTGAGAAAGCCGTAGAGATGTTGAAGACATTTTACAAGAAAGAAAACCCTAATGGTTGGTATTGTCTTAAGGTATTAACACATTTTAAGAATGGTGGTTGAAAAATTTTATTTTTTTTTCTTATAGCACCAAAATCTAAAGTCCGAAGAAAGGAATAAACAGTTTTTTTATTTTTGGTTTGGATCATGAGGTTTTTGATCACTACCTTTGGCCAATCAAATAATAGGCGCAAAACTTGCATGAAGGATTTGTCTTCACATGGAGTTATTCTCACCTCCCAAATCTCATGCTACCGCTTCTTTGGCTCACCACTCTATTTTCTAGGCGCCAGAGATATCTCATAAACATCCCACGAAACCACTGCAGCCAATCAATCACTGACTGTAATCGTGACATGTCAACACCACTAGGATCACTGCATCCAGATGGCAGTAGTCCAATCTCATGTCGAAACAAGATTGCTGGAGCCAGGTGGATGGAAGCCAGAAGGGAACCAGAAAATGTTGGCACAGAGGAATCGGTTCAGACGTGTTTTTTTTTTTTTTTTTTTTTTTTTTTTAATGTATTTTTAATTAATTTTTTTACAGTGCTTTCCAATTGCAATTCAAACGAAAGCCATTTACTCAATGACAGGACAATGATTTCAAGTGTCTTTTTATTTGCAAGCTTCCGAATGATCATGTGAATTCTTTGCAAACCAAGACTTGGAACACCAATAAAAATTTGCCCAGAAGAGGTCACCACTGTGACATACACTCCTAGTGTATGTTACATGTAATATAATCTAGGTCTTTGCACTTCCCAAGTAAAATAAATATATTTTTCAATATATATATATTTTAAAACTGGTGCACTGCATCTTAGTTTAGTTGAAAAAAAGTGCGGAAATTAAAAAAAAAAGTAACTTAACAAAAGCAAACTTAAGAGTGTTAACCACATCATTGGTCATGGTACATTGTACGTATGTGTTGGATATAATTGATTATATTTTAGACTGTTGTAATATGTCTGTAAAGTTCATTCCATAGGCGCAACCAGTCTGGTTCTACTTATCAAACTCTGACAGTGTGAGCATGCCGCCGGTCTTCTCCAATGTCAGTACGTATGAACAGGGTTGAGTTTAGGAAGCGCTCGCTGTAAGAAAGCCAGCGCTGTTAATAAAGATTAAGTGCCATGCTAGCGGTACAAATCAGAGGACGTAATTGTACCAAGCCATTGGCCACACCAAGGGTGCACTAAAGCGACCTCATTTGCATGTGGCTTAAAAGTTCATTCATATATTTACTGACAAGCAAAAGGGTAACAATGTTTTGAACGTTTGACTTTCAGGCTCCATATCTCACGTTCCACTACGGCTTTGAACATGAGACTACTATCATTTTATAGACAATCATCTTGGATATCTCATACAAATATTTGACTTGCAACTATTTAGCATATGATTAGTTATGCAGATTCTTGTTTATTTTTGCTAACTCTGCACTGGCGTATACAGTACCCTTAATAAACCAGTGAGAGACTTAGAGACATCGTTCCTATGTCTACCTTCATGTGCAGCCAAATGAGCCGATCTGCCACACTAATGTTAATAAATATACAGTATGTGTGTGTGTGTGTGTGTATATATATATATATATATATATATATATATATATACACACACCGTATTTTCCGCTTTGTAAGACGCACTTTTTTTCCCCCGAATTTGGGGGGAAAATAGGGGTGCGTCTTACAATGCGGATTTAACTTATCTGTGCTGCCGCTGTGGGTGTCCGGTGCTTGCCGCCGCCGCGCTCTGTCCGCCGGGTGTTGCTGCCACGCTCTGTCCCCCAGTGCTTGCCGCTGCGCTCTGTCCCGGGCTGCGTGGGGGCTTTGCCGTTCCATCCATGCTTTCTTGTCTGTGCGGTGGATTGCTTCCTGGAAAATGGCCGCCACACAAGCGCAGATGGAGATCTCGGCACTGAAATCTCGGGAGATAAGATTTCAGCGCTGAAATCTCATCTCCCGAGATTTTAGTGCCAAGATCTCCATCTGCGCTTGCGCGGCGGCCATTTTCCAGGAAGCAATCCACCACACAGGCAAGAAAGCATGGATGGAACGGCAGAGCCCCCCACGCAGCACGGGACAGAGCGCGGCAGCTGCAAGCATCGGGGGACAGCGCGCAGCAGCAGCACCTGGCAGCATCGGGGGACAGAGCGGGCGGCAGCACCAGGTACAAAGCGTGGGGACATAGCACAGCGGCAGCATCGAACACCAGCAGCGGCTAGCCACAAATCAAAACACCCCCTCATCTTAGCAACATTTCACTCCTGCCTCTTCCAGCCGCAACCCTGGGACCCCACTTCCCACCACCCCCGGTAAGCAATAAGACGCCTGGATTATAAGCAGCCCCATCATTTTATTAAAAAAAAAGTTGTTTCCTATTTTTCTCCTCAAAATTTGGGGTGTGTCTTATAATCCGGAGCGTCTTATAAAGCGAAAAATACGGTATATACTGAATATCTCCTTTATAAATGTTTGAGTAGCTGTCTTGCATTTTGCCGATGATGGACTTCCTTTACCCCCTTTCTGACAATGGATATACTATTCTGTCCATATGCCCTGGGACTTAATGCCCATGTACAGAATAGTACGTCATACGTGATCAGCCGCGCTCACGCCGGCACTTTAACCCCCGGCACACTGCGATCAAACGTGATCGCAGTGTTCCGGGAGCCGGCAGAGGGGCTGTCAGCTGTGACATGGTAACCTGATGTCGTCATGAGGACATTCGGGTTGCCTGAGCTCAGAGATTTCCTGCCATGCGCAGTGCATGTCAGGAAGTCACTGAGGTTAGTGACAAGACTCTGCAGTGCTGACCGCTTATATGGCATGCAGATCAGCCTGCACAAAATGAGTGTTCCATAGTGGGACACAGTGTAAAACATAGAATGAAGTAAAAAAATTTTTTAAATAATTGTAAAAATATTTTTAAAAAATCAATATTTATTCTATCATTTAATCAATATTTGAATAAAAAATCTAAACAATAAAGGTACACATATTTAGTATCACCGCGTCCGTAACGATCCAACCTATAAAACTGTCCCACTAGTTAACCCCTTTAGTGAACACCATTAAAAAAAGGCAAAAAACAATTCTTTATCATCATATCTTCAAATAAAAAATGAAATAACGTGATCAAAAAGACGGATATAAATAAATGTGGTACCAATGAAAATGTCATTTTGTCCCGCAAAAAACAAGCCGCTATATAGCTCCATCACCAGAAAAGTAAAAAAATTATAGCTTTCAGAATAAAACGATGCAAAAATTATTTTCTTTATCGCCTTATTGGGGGACACAGATTACCATGGGTGTATGCTGCTGCTTCTAGGAGGCTGACACTATGCAAAACAAGAAAATTAGCTCCTCCCCGGCAGTATACACCCACCGACAGGCACCAAGCACCCCAGTTTGTGCTTAGTGTCTGTAGGAGGCGGACCGGGATCTCCCCAGATCCGCAGTTTTTAATCCAATTTTTCTTTCAGGTTTAGCTTGAACTTTTTAATCTTTTCCTTCTTTTATCTTTTAGGTTTTTTCCAGTGGGAAACAGGGTATAGTTATCACCCTGATTTCCTATATCATGCGGCTGAGCGAGCAGTGTGGTGTCACCCACATCGCAACTCTCAGTACCGCAGGCAGGACTTTTCCATATCACCTTCCGGTGATAAGGGTTGTGGACAGGTGGCTGGTCCTTGCCGAATCCCCCTCCTCACCCCTTTCTCGGGACAGGGCTGAGAGGAAGACGGCGATCGCAGGTGTTTCAAGCCGTCTTCTGCAGGATGCGGGTACAGAGGACTCCTTCCCCTCCCAGCGGCCTGCCGTTTCCCCATGGGCCCCCGTGGTCATCCTCTTCTGGGACGTCAGGTAAGTGCCTGTACGTTCCCTCCAGCCCCGCATAAGCTTCAGTGCATGGGAGAAGAAAAAAGGACCTTGGTGAGGTCCACAGCATTTGAATCTCCCGCCCTTTCTGCCTGCCGCGCGCTCACACAGCCGCTTGCGGTCCTCCCCTTCCCCTGCTCTAGTCAGGGAGACTCTGGGGTTCCCCTCACTCACCGCAGCGTCACAAGCAGCAGGACCGCGATCAGATGGCCACTTCCTTAGCGCGGTATGTCGGGGTCGGCATGGGGCTGCGGCGCCGTCACTTTCGCTTTCACTTTCCACTCAGCGCGGGGAATTCTTCTGCTCCCTCCTCCCTTCCTAGCGCGCTCCTTTCATCGCGCCTTTTCTAGCCCATCACAGGGCTTCTTTCTCTTTGAGATGCCAGCCTCCCCCTTCTGCCATGCCCTCTCCGTCGCTATTAACCACTCACGGCGCAGCCGCCAAGCTCCGCCCCCATCTTCCAGCACAAGGATCTCCTGTTTCTAATCACTCCTTCCTGCGCTGCTTGGGGGAGACTTTGGCGTTTCTTCTGCTGCTCGCACAGAATCTCGGTAGGCTCTGCTCTGAGGCAAGGATTAGCTCTCCTCGGCAGTTATTCCCTAATTCCTGCGGCCATTCAGTGCAGTTTACTTATGCCCAACCCTTCAGGGGATCTCTGCTTCAGGCCCACCGCTACCTATTACGCCTGTGCGCGCTGTAAAAAGAAGTGGGCATCGGGTCGGTCGTCCCCATTCTGCCCCCCCTGCAGTCCTTCAAATATGTCAGCATCTCAGGAACGCACAGAGTCCCAGCCTGAGGGCGCTCTTCCCTCCTCTCTCCCCCCGGAGTGGGCCGTTACAATGTCACAGTCTGTTTCTGATTTGACAAAAGTATCACAGTCGCTGGTCCAGGTCTTAGAACGATTACCTCAGCTATCCTCAGCCACCTCTGCCCCGACCGCCTATCGGGGTGAGTCGTCCGCACCTGACCGCGACCTTCAGAGAGACAGACAGGGTAGGACTTCTAGGAAGCGGGCTCTGTCCACTTCGTCCTCGAGCTCGCAGGGCCCTTCCGCTCCCAGGCCTCCTTCTCCTTCCTCGGATGACAACCTTCAGTCAGGCGATGATTCTCAATCGGAAGCTAGTTCTGAGGGGAACAGCGTTTCTAAAACGCGGGACATGGTCGATAGTCTTATTGCAGCTATCTTCCAAACACTAAAAATTAAACAGGATGAGGCTCCACCTCAGGAATGCTCGGTTCTCCTTAAACGAGCAAGACCTCCGTCTCGAACCTTTCCCAATCACAACGATTTCGATACTACCTTATCCAAACACTGGGAGCGCCCTGAGCAACGTTTCTCAGGCCGCAAGTACTTGGACGTTCTGTACCCCTTTGACGCAGAACTGATCTCAAAGTGGTCAAAGGCTCCCGAGGTGGATCCTCCAGTTTCCCGGATAGCCTCAAAAACGGTGCTCTCTCAACCAGATGGGGCATCGCTCAAAGATCCTTCTGACAGGCAGATTGAATCTCTAGCTAAATCTACCTTTGAGGCATCTGGCGCCTCTCTCTGCCCTATTTTCGCATCCGCCTGGGTGGCGAAAGTCATTTCCGCTTGGGCAAAAATTCTTCGCAGAGGCATCTTAGCGTCAGCTCCTCAAGACGAGTTGGCGGATCTTGCAGATCAGATTAACCATGCGGGTAAATACCTTTTTTCCGCCTCCTTGGACGCGGCCGGCTGCGTAGCAAGGGCTAACAGCAACATAGTAGCTGTACACCGAGTCCTCTGGCTAAAGTCATGGAATGCGGACACTACTTCAAAAAAGTCGCTTGCCAATCTGCCATTCCATGGCTCTAGACTCTTTGGAGCAAAGCTGGATCAGATAATTTCCGATGCCACTGGAGGTAAAAGTACTTCGCTTCCCCAATCTCGACCAAAACGTTTTTTGAACAGAAAGGGTTTTCGACCATTCTGGCCCTTTCGTCCCTTCTCTGCCACGGAGAGAGCCACTCAACAGGATCGGCTGCCCGCCACCAGGGAGCGGGATCAGAGGAAACCTTCCTACAAACCCGCTCCTCGCTGGAGATCTAGAGGACAATATTCCAGATCTGCAGGCGCCAATTCCGGCAGATTTTCGTCTAAGTGACGGGTCACCCCCACCTGGAATTTCTTCCAGGGTGGGAGGCAGACTTTCCTCTTTCGCGGATGCTTGGCTGTCCGTTGTCGACGACGCTTGGGTCAGAGAACTCATCGCATCCGGATACAGGATCGAATTTGCTTCACTCCCGAACAGACTGTTTTTCTGGTCTCGGCCTCCGCGACAGCGGGCCCAGATTCCGGGTTTTCTGCAGGCCATTTCCTCCCTTCTTTCCGCCGGAGTCATTGTTCCCGTTCCCTCAAACGAACGGTTTTCCAGGTTCTACTCCAATCTCTTTGTAGTCCCGAAGAAAGACGGCTCTCTTCGTCCTATTCTGGACCTCAAATTGCTCAATCGCCACGTGAAGATTCTTCATTTCAAAATGGAGTCTCTTCGGTCGGTGATTGCTTCCATGGAACCCGGGGAATTCCTCTGCTCGGTGGACATTCGGGATGCCTATCTGCACACTCCAATTTGTGCGCAGCATCAGAAGTATCTTCGATTTGCGTTTCAGGGAGACCACTTTCAGTTCACAGCTCTTCCTTTTGGCCTAGCTTCAGCGCCCCATGTTTTCACGAAGGTTATGGCGACCGTCATGGCCATCCTTCGCTCCAGAGGGATCCTCATCATCCCTTATCTGGACGATCTTTTGATCAAGGGTTCGTCTCGCCAGGACTGTCTCCAGAGCCTTCAGATAACTCTGGACACTCAGCCGCCTAGGTTGGCTAGTCAACAAGGAGAAGTCCATTCTGATCCCCACCCAGCGTCTGACCTTTCTGGGCATGGAATTCGATACGAAGCTAGCCCGTGTTTTTCTTCCAAGGGAAAAATTTACAACTCTTTCCAAGGGCATCAGGACTCTCAAGAGGCCTACTCCCATTCCCATTCGGTTCTGCATGAAGGTCCTGGGGAAGATGGTGGCTTCCATGGAAGCAGTACCCTTTGCACAGTTTCATCTTCGGCCCCTCCAGCTGTCTCTGCTTTCAGCCTGGGACAAGACCACGATGTCCTTGGACCATCCTATTCGGCTTCCTCTCAGAGTGAGGCAGTCTCTCACTTGGTGGCTACGGCCAGCGTCAGTTCTCCAAGGGAGGTCCTTCCTTCCGCCTCAGTGGCAAGTTATCACCACCGATGCGAGCCTTCTAGGATGGGGGGCCGTGTTCCATCAGAAAGCGGCCCAAGGACGCTGGAAGCCACAGGAGTCTCTCCTCCCAATCAATCTTCTGGAGATCAGAGCAATCTTCCTGGCCCTTCTTCATTGGCAGCCCCTCCTGTTCGGCAAGCCGGTCCGTATTCAGTCGGACAACGCCACGGCCGTGGCGTACATAAACCATCAGGGGGGCACGCGCAGCAAGCAAGTAATGTCAGAAGTGGCCAAGATATTCCGCTGGGCAGAACGTTATGTTCCGACAATCTCCGCCGTCCATATTCCAGGGGTGGAAAATTGGGCAGCCGACTTTCTGAGTCGCCAGGGCCTAGCGTCCGGCGAATGGTCCCTGCACCCCGCAGTCTTCTCTCAGATATGCGACCATTGGGGCACCCCGGATGTCGATCTCATGGCATCTCGGATGAACCACAAGGTGCCGCAGTTCGTAGCCAGGTCCAGGGACCCTCTAGCCGTCGCATGCGACGCACTTGTGACTCCGTGGTCCCAGTTTCAACTTCCTTATCTGTTCCCGCCTCTGGCCTTGATCCCTCGAGTGGTCAAAAAGATAAAATCGGAAGGCGTACCAGTGATTCTAGTCGCTCCAGATTGGCCAAGACGGCCTTGGTACGCGGAACTGGTCAACATGCTCGCGGACGTCCCCTGGAGGCTTCCAGACCGTCCAGACCTTCTCTCGCAAGGCCCCCTTTACCACGAGAATTCTCAGTCTCTGAGTTTGACGGCATGGCCGTTGAGACCGCAATTCTGAAGGAATCAGGTCTGTCCAGTCAGGTTATTCAAACTATGATCAGAGCCAGGAAACCAGCCTCTTCCCGCATTTACTATAGGTACTGGAAGGCTTTTTTCCGTTGGTGCGATGATAAAAGAGTCTTCCCAATGTCCTTTTCTATCCCATCTATCCTTGGGTTTCTTCAGTCTGGGTTAGACGCGGGTCTGTCCCTCAGTACGCTCAAGGGCCAGGTTTCCGCTCTCTCTATCCTCTTCCAAAGAGAGCTAGCTTCTCTACCACAGGTCAAAACCTTTCTGCAAGGGGTTTCCCACGTGGCTCCTCCTCATCATTCGCCAATAGACCCGTGGGATCTCAACCTCGTTCTTGGCGCTCTCCAGAAGGCGCCGTTCGAGCCTCTCCAGGACATCCCTTTGTCCCTTCTCTCTTGGAAGGTCACCTTTTTGATCGCCATTTCATCCATCAGAAGAGTTTCTGAATTGGCGGCCTTGTCTTGTCGTTCCCCTTACCTGATTCTCCATCAGGAATAAGCCGTTCTCAGGCCCGTTCCTTCTTTTCTTCCAAAGGTGGTTTCCGCTTTCCATATCAATGAAGATATCGTCCTTCCTTCTTTTTGTCCGGCTCCATCTCATCCTCTTGAGAAGTCTCTCCACAAACTGGACGTAGTTAGAGCCCTGCGTGTCTATCTCGCCAGGACTTCTTCCTTTCGTCGGTCCGATTCCTTGCTGATCATCTCTGAAGGTCGCCAGAAGGGCCTTCCGGCTTCCAAATCCACGATCGCTCGCTGGATTCGTTCTACCATTCTGGAGGCGTATCGTCTTCAGGAAAAGCGACCCCCTCCGGGAGTAAGAGCTCATTCCACCCGGGCTGTGGCGGCTTCGTGGGCTGCTCGTCACCAGGCCTCGGCCATGCAAATTTGCAAGGCCGCAACCTGGTCATCTTTGCACACTTTCACGAGGTTCTACAGGGTTCATACCCAGGCCTCGTCTGATGTTGTTGGTAGGAAGGTTCTGCAGGCGGCGGTGGCTCACCGGCCGATCTAAGCTTTTCAGTTACTTTCGTTCCTTATTGCTGTTCCCACCCTTGGGACTGCTTTGGAACGTCCCATGGTAATCTGTGTCCCCCAATAAGGCGATAAAGAAAAATGGATTTTTGGTTCTTACCGTAAAATCTCTTTCTTGGAGCCTTCAGTGGGGGACACAGCACCCTCCCTGTTTAAGTTGTACCGTGTTGGGCTTTGAGCTCCTTGTTGGGTTGGTACATATGTTTAGAGTTTTCTCGTTGCTTCTCCTACTACTTTTTCACCAACTGAGGTGCTTGGTGCCTGTCGGTGGGTGTATACTGCCGGGGAGGAGCTAATTTTCTTGTTTTGCATAGAGTCAGCCTCCTAGCAGCAGCAGCATACACCCATGGTAATCTGTGTCCCCCAATGAAGGCTCCAAGAAAGAGATTTTACGGTAAGAACCAAAAATCCATCTTTTTCTATAAAATTGTTTTTATTGTATAAAAGCGCCAAAACATAAAAAAATGTAAATGAGGTATCGCTGTCATCGTACTGACCCGAAGAATAAAATCTGCTTTATCAATTTTACCACACGCGGAACAGTATAAAGGCCCCCCCCCCCAAAAAAAAAAAGTTAATGAATTGCTGGTTTTTGTTCATTCTCATCCTGCAAATAACAAGACCTCACATGACTCAGTGGGCCAAAATATGGAAAAAATATAGCTCTCAGAATGTGGTGATGCAAAAACTATTTTTTGCATTAAAAGGCGTCTTTTAGTGTGTGACAGCTGCCAAACATAAAAACCTGCTATAAATAGTAAATCAAACCCCCATTTATCACCCCCTTAGTAAGGGAAAAATAATAAAATAAAAAAAAATGTATTTCCATTGTCCCATTAGGGTTGGGGCTACAGTTAGATTTAGGGTTGGGATTAGGGTTAGGGGTGTGTTAGGGTTAGGTTTGTGGTTAGGATTATGGTTACTGTTGGGATTAGGGTTCGGGGTGTGTTGGGGGTTAGGGTTGGAGTTATATTTGGGGGGTTTCCTCTGTATAGGCACATCAAGGGTTCTCCAAACGCGAGATGCATCTGATCTCAATTCCACACAATTCTGCGTTGAAAAAGTCTCGGTGCTCCTTCCCTTCCGAGCTCTGCCATGCGTCCAAACAGTGGTTTACCCCCACATTTGGGGTCCAATTTCTCCTGTTACCCTAGGGGAAAAAAAATTGGGGGCGAAAAAATCATTTTTATGAAAAAAATGATTTTTTATTTTTATGGCTCTACATTATAAACTTCTGTGAAGCACTTGGGGGTTCAAAGTGCTCTCCACACATCTAGATAAGTTTCTTAGGGGGCCTACTTTCCAAAATGTTGTCACTTGTGGGGGGTTTCCACTGTTTTGGCACATCAGGGGTTCTCCAAATGTGACATGGCGTCCAATCTCAATTCCAGTCAATTTAGCATTGAAAAGTCAAACCGCGCTCCTTCCCTTCCGAGCTCTGTCATGCACCCAAACAGTGGTTCACCTGCATATATGGGGTATCAACGTACTCAGGACAAATTGTACAACAACTTTTAGGGTCCAATTTCTCCTGTTACCCTTGGTAAAATAAAACAAATTGGATCTGAAGTAATTTTTTTGTGAAAAAAAGTTAAATGTTCATTTTTTAAACATTCCAAAAATTAGTCAGATGGAGTTGGTTATTTCCCATGCAACATTAAATATACTCAGTATTCTAAAAGTTAGCAGAGCTGGCCGGGAGTGGGGTAAAAATTGCAAAATGCACAATATTTTTGGGCAAATTTGTGTTTCACAATCATTTTGCAACATTTCAAGCTGTTTTGTGCCAGCATTCTGGTGAGAAAACCTTGATTAAAGATGTGCCTAATCTCTGTCCTATGTCCGGGAAAGCCTGTATACCAAAGTAAAAAAAACTGTTCAGTTCACCATATCTTCAGACTTTTACACAATACATATATGCGGTTCTGTTAAGCCTGGTTCAGAACACATGTTTAGAGGACATTTTTTGCTGCTTACTGTGGGGGGAAAAAAAAAAAAAAAAGTACCAATACACTTTGAAAAAGTTTGACTTTTTTTTCAGGAAGATCTGGAAAAATAGCTTGCCCAGCGCCTTTGTCATGTTTACTTGTATCTGTGCAAGTGAATGGATTAGTTCAGATGAATGTTTTTGCATGAGAGCCAGTGGTCCGTGCGTAAAAAAAAAATATATAGGGGATCAAACTCGTTGCAAATTAGCTGGCAATGGCTCAGAGTAGTGTTGGACTGCTCCTGCCGGTGATTCAACTTCTCCATGTAAACAAAGCAGCTCTTCCTGTTTTAGGTTGCTCTGTCGACAGGGTGTGACTGCCGACATCATGCTGAATGATGGTTTTCAATCAGTAGCCACAGGCCGTCAACAGAGCAGATTGGAAGAAAAGCTGCTGCTCGTCAAATTGACGTCATGGAAGATGCAGGAGCGGCCTGTGATCACTGTGCTGAGCAAAAGAGGCAGGTAGTTAGCATCTGTCAGTTCTTCGGCACCTAGTTAAAAAAAAAAAAAATCTAGTCCTGGATAACCCCTTTAAACTCAATGCAGATGTAATGCAAAGCGGATGTCATATGGACAGGATGGCAACATTATGACAATACTGATAAAAAATGTCCATTTCTTTTCTGGATGAGAAATAGACGATTTTACATACCATAATATCGCCTGAAGCTTTGGCACTTGATATCTGTCGGGTTTCATCCCTTATATCATGGCTCTACCAGTCTTTAGAAATGTCTCCGTGATCTGCTAATGACACATTGAGCCAGCCCAGGGCTGTGGAGTCGGTAAGCCAAACCTGTGACTCCGACTCCTCAATTTCCCTTACACCGACTCCATCTCCGACTCCACGACTCCGACTCCGACTCCCACACATATTGCTTATATTTAAGTGAAAAATTTATTGTAGTACAATGTGAACCTCAGACATTTAATCATTTTTATGATCCAATAATCAAGATATTTAGAACAGAATATATATTGGTGTACTACCCGGTTTTCATTCTTTTTGGTACAGATACGATATGGATAAACAGATATGGATAAATGGATAGATAGAGCAGATTTCTAATCTGCTTTTGCTATTGAAAACATTATCTATGAGCTCAAAAACCTTTCAGGTGATGCAGTTTTTTAAAAAGATGATCAGCTTTTGCAGCTGAAAAACGTATCCTCAAAAAACACAGGAAAAACGCTGTGTGTGAATGTAGCCTTAGATCAGGAATATAACAGCCATTTATAGGACATTTCATAACTTTCCCAAACTCCTATGAAAAAATATTCAGCACATCCTGCATTGAATTACTGTACCCAATTTATTATATATTTTAGGAGTCGGAGTCGGTCCATTTTATACCGACTCCGACTCCACCAAAATGAGCACCGACTCCACGACTCCGACTCCACAGCCCTGAGCCAGCCATTTCCATTTTTTGCAGAATTAAAAAAAAAAAACGGATGGCTTCCACATGACATTCAATTTTATTACAACTTCATCTTTGGATGGTCAGTTATGATCCTGCAATAACAGAATGAACAAATAGGATAGGCCATCAATATCAGATTGGAGGTGGAGCAACATCCAGCACCCTTGCCAATCAGCTGTTCCTGGTACACAGCTCTATTAACTGCATAGTGACCGCGGCCAGGTACTGCACATCTACCCGGCATTTATTCGAATCGGGGGTGAATGGCTAAGGATAGGCCATCAATCTAAAAGTTCTGGACAACCACCTTAAATAAACAGTTGACTGAATAGTTGTATTGAATTGTACAGGTTTGTATGTGGACAGCATAAAAGCAAAAGAAAAAACTCTTGTAAATACGCAATCGACACAAAAGTTACATACATCTTATGAGCTAGATTCATTGAGGTGTCTAAGCCAGAATTCCTGGCAGAAAACACCATAGTAAAGCCTCTTTCACACTTCAGTTTTTTACAATCAGTCACAATCCGCCAGGTTTTGAAAAAAACGGATCCTCAATTTTCTTTTGAGGATCCGGTTTTTTTCCCCATTGACTTCCATTATTGGCGGATTGTGACGGATTGCCGTCCGTTGCATCCGTTTTTTTTGCGGATCCGCCAAAAGTTGCTGTCCGTCACCATCCTCAAAGATTTGAAAACGGAGCTTGCAACGTTTTTTCCACTGGCGCATCCTCCAGACACTCATTTAACCCGATCTTTCTGGGTGCCGGACAAAAAAAAAAAAAAAATTCTCTCTCTCTCAAAACGGACGGGTGGCATCCGTTGTCATCAGTACTAAAACGGATCCGCCATCCGTCCTTTTGGTGGATTTTGACTGATGCAAAAAACTGAAGTGTGAAAGAGGCCTAAGTTGCAATATTTTTGCACTGATCAAAAATTTTGGCATTTTACATTTTAATTCTGGCCAGCTACCCAAACATGGGCAGGGTCACGCCTCCCGTCGTGGCATAACTTGATCCAGAAATTTTCATTAGTTTCTGACTGGAGTACATTTCTACTGAAGGTGCCATTTAATGAATAGGGCGCATCATACTCCAGCGAGCAACTTCATTAAGACTGACGTGCAGAACATCAGTCTTGATGAATCTGCTTCTTTCAGGGTTTTTTTGGTCCAACATTGTGTTGATTGATATTTTTCTTATCTATATAGCAGTCAGTGTTCTATTTATCTGGTACAAAGTAACAAAGTGGTCTTTTTCTCTTCCATTGAGAGCTCCATTAACCACATGTTGTGGGTTCACAGCAACTGCTTCCGAATGAAAATGCTACTCTTGGAATCCAATCCAGACCTTTGTACCTGCTTAATTGATGATGCATTAACGAGGGAATTGCCCATGCAGCCCATTAAAGAGCTTTTGAGATAATTGTCCAATTACTTTTGGTCCCTTTAAAACAAGGCCACTACATATTAAAGAACTGTAAGGCAGAGTTCACACATTTGAGTATGTGGTCAGTATTTTACCTCCAGTATTTGTAAGTCAAAACCAGTAGTGGGTGATAAATACAGAAGTGGTGACGTGTTTCTACTATACTTTTCCCCTTATTGTTCCTCTCCTGGTTGTGGCTTACAAATACTGATGGAAAAAAACCTCACCAAATACTGAATTTGGCCTACTTCTTAAACCCTTATTCCAATTAGGATGTGAATATTCTCAAATTAAAGCTGAGAGTCCGCACTTAGCCCATATTGATTATATGACTGTATCTTGAATATGTTTTGGTAAACAGCTAAAATGCCAAAATTTGTGTCACTGTCCAAATATTTCTGAGCCTAACAGATGTATAAAGTTTTATTCGGTCGTCCATGACAGCACCACCTGAGAGAGGGGATCCGCCCTTTAGGAACAGGAAACCTACAGATACAAAAGGGTGGCACCTCTCCCACGCATCAGTTGGTTTCCTGTTCCTAGAGGACAGGACTCTCTACAGATCGTCCGTCATGGAGTCGTCATTGAATACCCAGGCCGGCTGACCGACCCAGGTAGCGAGGGGGTCTCCTACCTCAGTCAGTGCGGGGTCCCTGGAAGCGTCACGGTGGGGCCGGGTAGGTCACCACGGCAGTGGACGAAGCAGGTGGAGCAGGGGTCCGGTGGATGCCGTCTCCGAAGCGCCAGCACCTGGTATGTATGCCCCGGGTTTCCTGCTGCGCTCCCCCAGGCCCGGTCCTCCCGGTCGATACTGGCCCCTGGCAGCGGTCATGGCGGCGTGCGCGTGGGGCTAGGAGGCATTCCGTGCAGGGGCGCTGCGCGGCTCCTTCGCGCGCTCCCGCAGGGCTCTGGTGAGCGGCGGAAGTGACGCGGCGGAAGGGGCGGAGCGAAAGCGCCGATACCGGAAGTCGGGGGCCGGCCTCCGACGCGCGCCGCGGGTGTACGCCTGTCCGGGGGTCGCGCGGCTGGTGCTATGGCCGGATACCTGCTGACCCGGACACCAGGAGGCCATATAAGGCAGATGGGGACGCCGCTGGGGTGCTTCCGGAGGCCCCAGCGATGGATACGACGGAAGCCCCCTTAGACCAGCAGGACGAGGCGCAGGAGCGCCCGCAAAAACAGGCCACGACAAAACCGCATACGAGTGGCCAGCAGAAGAAGCAGAGACGAACTAGCGACCAAAGCCGCAAAAGTTCCTCCAGAAAGGATCCCCCTGCCTCCCTCCATGATCCGGTACCTGCTTCATCTGCATGGGTAAGAGATCTCCGTGAATGTACCCTGATGCAGTGTTCCCTTATGTTTTTTTGCAGGGGAACAAGGCTACGGGAAAACAGAAGCACAGGGAATGTGCCCTCTGTAGTTCCCCCCTACCAGATGGCCACCCTAAAAAATTATGCCAGCCATGCATACGGCAGACGGTAGGGGTTAATAAAGACAGGGAGTCCAGGGGTAGATGGTCAGGCCCTTATACTCTCCCCCGTTTATGCAGGTAGCGGAAGAGACACCTGACTTCACTTCAAACCTGAGAGAGATGATCAGGGCAGAAATGAAAGTCTTACTTCTAAGTGAACCTTCTAGGAGAAGAGAGGCTAGTGGTTCAGGCTCGGAGGCCTCAGTCGCCCCTAGGAAGGGTGACAACTCCTCGGCCTCCTCGTCGTCTTCCTCGGATGAAGACTCTAGCCGGTTCTGCTTCCCCTTAGACCAGATGGACAGATTAGTGAAAGCAATACGGTCCACCATGGAGGTAGCGGACAAAAAACGGGAACTCTCAGCACAGGACATAATGTTCGGGGGTCTAGACCCCAAAAAACGCAGAGCTTTTCCATTAAACGATAAGGTCCAGAGCCTAATTGACAGAGAATGGAAGAGACCGGAAAAAAGGGGCACCATGCCACCAGCCTTTAAGCGGAGATACCCCTTTGATAACCCGGTAGTAAACAGATGGGATAAAGCCCCGAAACTAGACGCAGCAGTAGCCAAAGCGTCTAAAAAATCCGCCATACCATTTGACGATATGGCCTCCTTGAAAGATCCGCTAGATAAAAAAGCAGATTCTTTTCTTAAAGGGACATGGGAGATGTCAGCAGGCGCATTAAGACCAGCGGTAGCTGCCACCTGTACAGCCAGATCCATGATGGTCTGGCTAGATCAGCTGGATTCCGAGCTAAAAGACGGAGCTTCAAGAACATCTATTCGGAAAAGTTTGCCGATCATTCAGAATGCCGCGGCGTTTTTAGCCGATGCTTCAGCAGACTCTGCAAGAATGGCGGCTAAAGCCGCGGGTCTATCTAATGCAGCGCGAAGAGCGCTCTGGTTAAAATGCTGGCCGGGAGATATTCAAGCCCGGTCCCGTCTCTGTTCCATTCCTTGCGAGGGGGAGTACCTATTCGGCCCCGTCTTGGACGAATTGTTAGAAAAAGCTGGAGATGACAAAAAGAAATTTCCCAGTCTCCCGAACCCCTCTTACAGACGTCCCTTTACCAGAAAAGGTTTTTTCCGGAGAAGGCCGTCCAGAGATCAGGGCAGATGGGATGAGGAAAAAAAGGAAAGGTACAGGATTCATGTTTGGAGGGGGGCGCCAGGAAGGTCCAGCTCGGGATACGAAAAAGCCGCCCCAATGACTAGTTGCCCCGGTAGGAGGGAGACTAGCTGCCTTCTACCCATCCTGGTCTCTGATCTCTAATAGCAGCTGGATTTTGGGGATAATAGCCGTGGGACTACAACTAGAGTTTTCTAGGGTCCCCCTTGATCAATTTAAAATCACCCCACTCAGGTCTTCTGCTTCAGAACAAGCTGCCCTGGAGGCCGAGGTTCATGACCTGTGCGCCAAGAAAGTCCTAATAGAGGTTCCAGAGGGAGAATGGGGGAAAGGATTCTACTCCCCTCTGTTCCTGGTCCGCAAGCCAGACAGCTCCTTTAGGACAATAATAAACCTTAAGGCCCTCAACAAGTTTCTGGTCATACGTCCATTTAAAATGGAAACAATTAAATCTGCAATAAAATTGCTGTTCCAAAACTGCTTTATGGTGGTGTTAGATTTAAAAGACGCATACTACCATATACCCATCCATGCAGGCCATCAGCGGTTTCTCAGAGTGGCGGTTCAGTTGGATGGGTCAATTCGACATTTCCAATATGCGGCCCTCCCCTTTGGAGTGGCAGTCGCTCCCCGAGTGTTTACTAAAGTGATAGCGGAGGTCATGGCCCATCGACGTGAATCAGACATTCTGGTGATCCCCTACCTGGACGATTTTCTTATTGTAGGCAAAACGGCGAATCATTATTTACAACAGCTACAAAAGGCAATGTCTGCCCTAGAACGGTTAGGATGGTTGCTGAACGTCAAAAAATCTTGGTTGCAACCAATGAAAGTCCAACAATTCTTGGGCCTAACCCTAGATTCTGAGAAACAGGAATGCCGTCTGCCTCCGGAGAAGCTTGTTCGCCTCCATTATCAGATCCTGAATGCCTCCAATAACCCCACTATGTCCCTCAGGAAAGCCATGTCCCTTCTAGGCTCTCTTTCGGCCTGTATCCCGGCAGTCCAGTGGGCCCAGTTTCATGCAAGGAAACTACAGAGCGAGGTCTTCTTACATCAAAAAGTCCTTGGGGGTTACTTGGAGGGTCAGCTAACCTTGTCCCGTAACACAAGGGAGTCCCTAGAGTGGTGGTTAGACAAGGATAATTTGTCTAAAGGGGTGCCCTGGGAGTATAACGTAACCCGCATAGTCACCACGGATGCTAGTCCTTCCGGTTGGGGAGCTCATATGGGTGAAATATTAGTCCAGGACCAATGGCAACATCATCAGTTAGGAATGTCATCTAACCTAAAAGAATTGACAGCAGTAGAGCAGGCGGCTAAAAAGCTCCTTGTGTATCTACAGGGCCATCACGTACGAGTGTTCTCCGACAATCAGGTCACCGTGGCATATATCAATCACCAAGGCGGGACCCGTTCCAGACCCCTGATGATTGTAGCAGAGCGGTTGTTCCAACTAGCAGAACAATACTTTCTATCTTTAACAGCGTTGCGTATAAAAGGAAGAGACAACATCACGGCAGACTTTTTAAGCCGCAATCAGCTAAAGCAAGGGGAATGGTCCCTAAACACCTCCATATTCAATCTGATTGTACAAAAGTGGGGATATCCAGAGGTAGACCTCTTCGCCACCAGAGACAACAGGAAATTGAAACAATTCTGCTCCCTAAGTCCCAGAGAGAATCCTCTGGCGGTAGATGCCTTCCTGATAAAGTGGGACTTCAGACTAGCCTATGCCTTTCCTCCCCATCTCTTCTACCCCTGGTGATGAGGAAAATCAGGAAAGACAGAACGAGGGTTATAGTTATCGCTCCATTTTGGCCCAGGAGAGCATGGTTCTCATGCCTCAGGACCATGTCGGTGTCCGATCCTTGGGTTCTGCCGGACATCCCGGATCTCCTGTCCCAGGGCCCGGTCTTCCATCCTCAGGTGGCTGGCCTACATCTGACGGCGTGGAGTTTGAACGGTCATTATTAGAAGAGAAGGGCTTCTCCTCAGACCTAATTAACACCCTACTCAAGAGTAGGAAAATCATTACCACAAAAATTTATGTTAGAATTTGGAAAAAATTCCTCCAAAACTCAGGAGTAGTCGCTGGGGATTCAGCACCTATATTTCAGATATTAGAGTTCCTACAAAAAGGTCTGGACATGGGGCTCTCTACCAGTACCCTTAAAGTACAAGTGTCAGCCTTGGGGGCCCTTTTTAGCTGTAACATCGCTGGTAATTATTGGGTAAGCAGGTTCATTAAGGCGGCAGGTAGATCCAGGCCAATAATGAAGGATAGATTCATGCCGTGGGACTTGAACCTAGTCCTCACTGCTATGACGGAAACCCCATTCGAACCTATCTCGTCGGCTTCCCTAAAAAACCTGTCCCTTAAAGTAGCCTTCCTGGTAGCTCTAACATCAGCCCGCAGAATAAGCGATATCCAGGCTTTATCTAGGTGTCCTCCTTATTTACAGTTCAAAGAGGATAGGGTGATACTTAGACCTGATCCAGCGTACTTGCCGAAGGTAGTTTCTAGTTTCCATAGGACACAGGAAATAGTTCTCCCATCCTTCCTCCCTAATCCAACTAACGAGAAGGAAAAGAAACTACACAGCCTGGATGTCAGGAGAGGCCTCATAGAATATCTGACAGTCACCGATCCCTGGAAGAAAGATAATGCCCTATTTATCTCTCACCAAGGCCCCAGGAAAGGTTGTAGGGCATCAAAAAATACACTAGCCAGATGGATTAGAGAGGCGATTTCAATAGCATACACCTCAAAGGGCAGGTCGCCACCCGGGAAGCTGAGGGCGCATTCCACCAGGGCCATGGCGGCCTCATGGGCCGAAAGATCAGAAGTCTCCATTGACCAGATATGTAAGGCGGCTACTTGGTCCTCTCCGAGCACCTTTTATAGTCATTATAGGCTAGACCTGGGTGCTTCTACAGACCTCTCTTGGTATAAGGGTGCTGCAGGCTGTAGTCCCTCCCTAAAGCTGATATTACTCTCTGTAAATCTCTCAGGTGGTGCTGTCATGGACGACCGAATAAAGTCTTAGTTACTCACCGGTTAACGGTATTTTTCGGAGTCCATGACAGCACCCGTATATTCCCTCCCTTTAGTTTAATTTGGGTGTGCACGTCTCCTCTTGTATATGCTCACTGGTGATAAAAGTTTATAATTGTAAAGAATACTGTACATAAATCATGCATTAACCTTGGAAGTCCTCTTGTGCTCTGTAATCCAACTGATGCGTGGGAGAGGTGCCACCCTTTTGTATCTGTAGGTTTCCTGTTCCTAAAGGGCGGATCCCCTCTCTCAGGTGGTGCTGTCATGGACTCCGAAAAATACCGTTAACCGGTGAGTAACTAAGACTTTTACTAAAGAAATAATTTGGTTTGACACCCACAACATTTTTTTTGAGTCACCCATGACGGCACCACGAGAGAGGGGATCCGCCCTTCAAGGACAGGAAACCTCCAAGATAAAAAGGGCAGCTCCTCTCTCCGTATCAGTTGGTTTCCTGTCCTTGATGGGGAATTCTCAAGATGAAGATGGAGGAGGATGCCTGGGACGGATGAGGTTTTGGCAGGCAGGGGTCTGCTGCGGCCGTCACCAGGTGCCGGTAGCGCCTCTGAGACCACAATTGCGCGCCCACCCTGAGCTAGCAGGCTTTTTGCCATGCCACACAGCCCGGGAGCACATTGGTGCCTGGGTGAAATACATAGAAGAGGATGCCTGGGTCGTTCGGTTTGCATCTGAAGGCTGCTGCGGCCGCTGCCAGAGTTTCAGTAGCGCCACGGAGGCCAGGTTTTCCTGCCCTCCCTGAGTGGTCAAAGGCAGAACACAGAGCAGGGTGTCCAGGCCGTGTTCCCCGAACGCCGGGAGGTAAGAGGCAGAAGCAACCTACGGGCGGGTGAGGCGAGCTGTGTGGTGATGGGCTGAGGGCTAAGAGTCCCTCGCTTACCCCTTTCTATTTGCTCCAGGATGGCGCCGGCAAATACTGCGAGTTTCCTCCATTAGGTGAAGAGCGCGCATTCCGCTGATGCGCACCGGAATTTGCACATACTGGAAGTCGAATTCCGGTGACGCAGGAGATCCAGGGGCACGCGAGGCCAGGAGGTGTCACCGGAAGGGGCGGTACCGGAACAGAACATGCCAGTCAGTGGTTCCCGTGGGATTTGAAAGGTGACCACCGGCAGGTGAGTGGCTGGCAACATGGAGGTTTAGTCACCTGAGCAGCTACAGCCAGGACAGCAGGAGCAACAGGAGTTGCCCCAGAAGCAAGACAAGAAGCAGCTATCACGTCCTCACAACAGGAGGAAGCAAAATCCCCAGCAGCTACGTCACAGCAGCAGTGGAGGCCACTCGGGCAGCACATGGGCAGACCATCGCGGTGCCAGTAAGGAGGAGAACATAGTCTCCGGTGGAGACCTTACTGACATCATTCAACCTCTGGATCTGGGGGTCCCTAGGAAGAGTAAGAAAATTGAAGAATAGGGAATGCCCCCTTTTTGGACAGCAATTTGGGACAGCCTAAACAAAGAGATCGTCAGGACTATATAGAACGGACAATATCGGAAGAATCCCCTAGTTTTTTGGCCACTCTAAGGTCCTTAATCTGATCTGATGTGCGTAAGTCGGTTAGCGCACTGGAGCCCCTGGCAGATAGTTGTGGTATGAGGAAAGAGTGGTCCAGTCCATCCTTTTCAACACCAGACAACACTTCGGCATCAGAACTAGGGGACTCGGATCAGATGGGGTCATACAGCAGTTCAGAAGAGAGAGACTGTTTTCCAGTTGAGGGAACTGATAAATTAATAAAAGCAGTAGGGTCCACAATGGGACTAGTGGATGAGAAAACTAAAAGGTCAGCTCAGTACCTTATGTTTGGGGGGCCTACAGAAAAAGAAGCGCAGAATATTTCCCGTGAATGAACAATTGCAGAACCTCATTAAAAGATAATGGAAAAGGCCGGACAGGAAAACACAGGGTCTTATACCCCTTAAAAGAAAATTATCCTTTTGACGAGGAAGCATCCTCCTGGGATAAGGCCCCAAAATTGGATGTGGAAGTATTTAAAGTCTCAAGGAAGTTTTCTTTCCTGTTTGAAGACTTGGGATCATTAAAGGACCTCTGGATAGAAAAACAGTTTCCTTAAAGCCGCTTGGGAATCCTCAGCGGGAGCCCTAAGACCAGCTATTGCAGCTACATGCACAGCTAGATCCTTAAATGTCTGGTTAGACAACCTCGAGGACCAGCAGGAACAACGAGTCCCAAGAGATACCATCCTAGTGGCTGTTCCCAGCATGAAGGCAGCAGCAGCGTTTCTGGCAGATGCTTCGGCAGACTCAGCGAAGTTGGCTGCCAGATCGGCAGCACTGGCCAATGCAAGTCGTCAGGCGGTCTGGCTAAAATTCTGGCCAGGGGACATGCAGGTCAAAGTCAAACTCTGTTCTCTCCCTTGTGAAGGAAGATTCTTGTTTGAACCAGCCCTCGATGAAATCCTAGAGAAAGTGGAAGATAAACAAGGGCTTCCTTAGCCCCCTTTTCCATCCATTCAGCGATCCTTTCAGAGGGGTTGCAGGTCCAACAGACAATCATACAGAGACCAGGACAAACCAGACCAGCAGTCAAGGGGGGGGATTTCTACTTTGGGAGACCTGCCTGGGACACCAAGAAACCCTCCCCAATGACTTTCTTTTCCAGGTGGGAGGGAGGCTGTCTTACTTCCTCTCGGCATGGGAAAAGAATTTCTTCCAGTGCCTGGATTGTGGAATCAGGCCTGAAATAAAAATTCCATGCTCGACCGCCAAAGAGATATGTAGTGACCCTGATGCAGCCTTCTCAACAAAAACAGCTGGTCCTGGAGAATGAGATAATGTCATTAAAAGAAAAGCATGAACTGGAAGAAATTCACCTAGGGGAAAGAAAAAAGGGGGTTCTATTTCCCCCCTATTTCTGATTTTAAAAAAACTGATGGGTCATGGAGGACCATCATAAACTTGAAGGCCCTAAACAAATTTTTGATAGTTCGTTCATTCAAGATGGAGTTGGTGAGAACAGCGGTGAAGGGTCTCTTTCCACATTGTTACATGGCGGTCCTGGACCTCAAGGACGCCTATTATCATGTTCCCATCCGTGAGCAAGAGCGGAGATTCCTCAGGGTGGCAGTGCAAATACGATCATAAGTAAGGCACTATCAATGCAGAGCTCTCCCCTTTGGGCTAGCTTTCTATGAAAGCTAGTTCTCTACAGGTGCATGCAACTTGCCACTCATTTATTTATTTTTATTGGGGGAGTGGGAGTTAGTTGTTTTAAGTCACGTGTAGGAATTTGAATCTGCAATAATTTTAAATGAAATACAATTATTCTATTTTGCAATGTCAGTAAACGTACTTGACTTTGTTTCAGTAACATGCGGAAATTGTATGCGGTAGAGCTACTACCCGCAGTTTATTATTATAATTTCTAGGTTTAGTGTTCCGTTAAGGCAGGGGTGGGGAACCTCAGGCCCCCCGGCCATTCCCCCGGCAGATTCTCAATGACCGCAGTGCTTTGGCAGGGAGCTGTATTTTGATTGCCACCAGCTCATTAATTTCTTCTTTGCTCTGTTAGCACACACACACAGTGTTCACTACTGAACACTGAAGGGCATGCAATGAAAGATTACGTCCTGACACCCGTGCCAGAGTCAGTATGTACTTTCTGGGCGGACTTTGTACAGCCCCCAAAGGATGGTATAAATATCCAAACGGCCCTTGGCAGAAAAAAGATTCCCCATCCCTGCGTTAAGGACTGAGGCAGGTTACAGGACTCTTTGTAAGATTGGAATATTTTCCTTGTTCCTTTGAGATTTATTTATACTGTACAACTCTGTTAGGTATTAATCCATACACGCATTATATGATGTACAAGCAGTTCTTCAATTTATGTATATTAATATATAAATTAATGAGTAACTCAACTTTATGCCCAATGTATTTAGCAGGCACTTTTAACTAAATGTTTTCAGATTAAGGGTGGTTTGGGTCCTAAGACCCCCAACAATTGTGCAGTAGAAGTGGGCAACTCAACAGACAGGTGCATCATTGTCTAAGCTTTCTATTGAATCCATACCCCACTCTTTGAGCACTCTCAGTCAGTAGTACCTCTCGGGTAGTCTGTTGAGTGGTCAGTGGGTATCTCAATAACAGACCATTTAGGTTCCTGCTAAATATGAAAAATCAGGCTGAACATTTAGTAACTCTTTTAATTGAACACTTGTACATCTCAAGGTAACCCTCAAGTCAGTTAGACTTCATGGATATCAATCTGTCTGGTTATCTGGTTAGGAAACATGAGCAATTCTGAATCAAGTTTACCAGCTTTCATGCAAATAAGTTTTAAAAAGTGCTCTGGAGAGGTAACAAGACAACCCCAGGACAGGGAACAGTTTACACAGTTGCCACAGGCAATTACTTTCACCTTATCTTTTCTGACTTATTCTTCCATTTTCCAAATAACTTTATTAAAATAATTTTACACTTTTCTACTGTCTTGTGACTACTAGTATTATGAGGCAGTATCTGCAGCCATTTCAGATTATACAGGAAATCCAGTTGATCCAGCATGGCACATTTTACAGGCTGTTCCCAGCACAGTCTTGAGAATTAAAAGCAAATACCAGAACATGGGTCATTGCGTCAATCTAGCAGTTGGACTGTTATAATAATGATAATCTTTATTTATATAGCACCAACATATTCCGCAGCACTTTACAGTTTAACAGGTTCAAAACACAAGTCATAAGTAACAATGTTAACATTACAATAATTAAAGCAAAATAAGATGACCCTGCTCGTGAGAGCTTACAATCTACAATGAGGTGGGGGAGATACAAAGTACAGGTGTGTATTTACAATGGTGTATTTACAGTGATGGTCCAGCTAACTTGAGGGAGTGAGGGATGGATGGAGATAGTGATTGGGCTACACATGCAAACTTACACATAGAATGACTTTGATTAGTGAATGTGATAGGCCGCTCTGAACAAATGTGTTTTGAGGGAGCGCCTGAAACTATGCAATTGTGGATAGTCCTAATTTCTTGGGGTAGAGCATTCCAGAGGATTGGCGCAGCGCGGGAGAAGTCTTGGAGTCAGGAGTGGGAGGTACGGATTAGTGCAGAGGTTAGTCAAAAGTCTTTTGCAGGGCGCAGCTGTCGGTTAGGCCGATAGAAACGAGGGAGGAGATGTAGGGGGGTGCCGCACTGTGGAGAGCTTTGAATTGGATCCTATAGTGAATGGGCAGCCAATGTAAGGACTGGCAAAGAGCGGACATGTCCAAGTACTGATTAGCCAGATAGATGACCCTGGCTGCTGCATTAAGTATGGACTGGAGAGGGGATGGTCGAGTAACGGAGATGCCAATTAACAGAGCGTTGCAGTAATCCAGGCGTGAGTGGATCAATGCTACAGTGAGGTTTTTGTTTCCATGGTGAGAAAAGGGTGGATTTCAGAGATGTTATTTAGGTGTAAGTGGCAAGAGATTGTATATGGGATGTGAAGGAGAGCTTGGTGTCAAACATAACACCCAGACTGCGCGCCTGCTGCCGGGGTGTTATTGTGGTGCCACCCATGGAGAGGGAAATATCAGATTTATTGAGGATAGTAGACGGCGGAAGCAGAAGAAGCTCAGTTTTAGAGAGGTTGAGTCTCAGATAGAGAGCGGACATGATGTTGGAGAGAGTGGACATGATGTTGGAGACTGCGGACAGTCACTGGCGTTCTGTAGTACAGCGGGGTTAAGGTTGGGGAATGACATATATAGTTGTGTGTCATCAGCATAAAGATGATACTGAAAGCCAAATCTGCTGATGGTCTGTCCAATTGGGGCTGTGTAGAGAGAGAAGAGAAGGGGGCCAAGGTCTGAGCCCTGAGGTACCCCGACAGCGAGAGGAAGAGGAGATGACATAGAGCCAGAGAACAAAACACTGAAGGAGCGGTCAGAAAGCTAGGAAGAGAACCAGGAGAGAAGTGTCCTTAATGCCTAGTGACTGGAGCCTAGAGTAGGAGATGGTGGTCAACAGTGTCAAAAGCTGCAGATAGGTGGAGAAGAATGAGCAGAGAGTGGCCACCGTTACGTTTTGCTGTCAGAAGGTCATTGGTCACTTTGAGTGCAGTTTCAGTCGAATGTAGTGGTAGGAAGCCGGACTGTGAATGGTCTAGAGGGAGTGAGTGGAGAGGTAACGGGTAAGGCGGGAGTAAACTAGGCGCTCCGAAAGTTTAGAGATGTAGAGGAGATTGGAGACTGGTCTGTAGTTGTTTGTGCAGGATGGGTTGATAACGGGTTTCTTTAGTAATGGAGTAACGATGGCGTGTTTGAAGGAGGATGGGAAAATGCCCGAGGAGAGGGAGAGATTAAAGATTGCAGTTAGGTGAGTTGTGACGACTGGAGAGAGAGACTGGAGATGTGAGGGAATGTGGTCGGTAGTGCATGTGGTCAGACGAGAGGAAGAGAGGAGTCTGGAGACTTCTGTCATGGGATCAAATGTGGAAAGTGACAGAGGGGAGATGCAGGAAGGGATGGGAGTCACAGCACTTGGTGGTTGGGAGCAGATTTCCTGATGGATATTATCTATTTTTTTCTGTAAAGTGGGAGGCCGGATCATCAGCACAAATGTCTGTGATAGGGGCTTGTGCTTTCGGCCTGAGGAGGGAGTGAAAAGTGTCAAAAAGTTTCTTGGGGTTGTTGGCTAGTGAGGAGATCAGGGTGATGAAATAGGTCTGTTTGGGGAGGTGAAAGGCAGCGTTATAGGTTCTTAACATAAATTTGAAGTGGATGAAGTCTTCTGGTGTGCGGGTTTTTCTCCATAGGCGTTCAGCACTCCTAGAGCATCGCTGGAGAAGTTGAGTTTGCGATGTGAGCCAGGGCTGTTTTACTTGGTGTTTGCTGGTTCTGAGGGTGAGGGGAGCTACATGGTCAAGGGTGCTTCTAAGAGTGTCGTAGTGACGAACAGCCAGATCAGGACAGGAAAAAGAGGAGATTGGGGACAGTGATGAGTGTCGGGAGTCTGAAAGTGTCTGAGGGTTAATGGCTTGTAGATTTCTGACTGTGTGGTAGGTAGGAGTGAGCTGGGGTGGGTGAGGATTTGTGAGCGTGAAGGAGAGAATGTTGTGGTCAGAGAGTGGAAGCGGTGAGTTACTTAAGTGGGAGATTGAACAGTGTCGGACAAAGACCAGATCAACGGTATTACCGTCCTTGTGTGTCTCAGAGGTTGAAAGCTGCGAGAGGCCTAGAGAGGTTGTTAGTGATAGAAGCTGGGATGTGGAAGTAGGGCTGTTAATGGGGATGTTGAAGTCTCCCAGGATGTAGTTCTGAGGACATGAAGTGCGGCAGCCAGGCTAAAAATTGGTCAAGGAAGTGGGTGGGTGAGCCTGGGGGCCGGTATATGACCGCTACTCTGAGGGAGAGGGGACGATGAGCCTGATGGTGTGGACCTCAAAAGAAGGGAATATGAATGATGGAACTGGGGGAATGACCTGGAAAGTGCATTGTGGGGACAGGAGTATGCAGACTCCACCTCCATGTCTTTTTGTGGGTCTCGGGGAATGAGAGAATTGTAAGCCACCATAGGAAATGGCAGCAGGAGAGACAGTGTCAGAATCCTGAATCCAGGTTTCAGTGAGGGACAACAGTTTAAAAGAGTTGTTCAGAAAGTAGTTGTGTAGGAATGGAAGCTTGTTACAAACAGACCGTGGATTCCAGAGGGCACAATTAAAAGATGGAGATGAGGGAGTGCAAGTAATATTAATAAGATTATTATGGTTTCGATATGAGGTAGGGGTTGAGGTTGGGGATGGTGCACCAGGGTTGGGGGAGATGTCTCCTGAAATCAGTAGGAGTTGGAAGATAAAGAGCAAATAGTTGTTGGAATTGTAAGTAGTTTTTCTCTGCGATGTGTTTGGGCAAGATGAGCTGAGGTTTCTCAGGAAGGTGAGGAGTGCATGGGAGCTGTACATGGGAGAGGGAAATATAGAGGGGTTGATGTATATGATTCGTGATGGTGGGGGGATGGGGTGTTGAATGTGGATGGCAAGGGAGCACAGGAGGATAGAAATAAAGCACATGGATAAAGGGGAAAGCAAAGTGTGGGTTACCTGACTCCTGCCCTGATTAACTGCCATGTTATCTGATCCTTTGTGCTGAAGCTCTACAACTTGACTTTTAGATTGCAGCTGGAATGTATGCGTATGTTTAAATTGTCAAAAAACAGACACCAAGTGGATGGCTTGTGGACATCAATTCCTATTGTTGGACCTGTGCTAACAGCCTGGCATCATACAGCTTGATTGGCTTTCAACAGAGAACATCAAAATGGTCAGGTCCACCATTTGCACCCTATCTTCTTCACAGATGAGACCAGGTTCAAATTAATGGATCAAAAACACATGTGACATGCACAAATGTGAACAGGTCGGTCGGACAGTGTTCACACCACCAACTGACCGAAACACAAAAAGAAAACACAGAATGACAAATGTGCAAAAATCCTCTGCAGTAAAAAATATAACACTAGTCAGGTAGTGCTAGTAAAAAGATAACAAATACAGGGTATGTAGTCGATACGTTTTTTGCAAAAAATGTATACCAAGCCACTCCACCTCGTCACGGCAACCCTTAACGGAGCAGTCCCTATCTAATGCATATAAAACCTGAACATGTGAACAGTACCTAAATGAATGACAAACGTGCAAAAATACTCTGTAGTAAAAAAGGGAGATTCCCACCCCTCTCTTGTATGGCATGCACATAAAGAGTCATCTTACACCACGTGCCCACATCGGGAAGCGCCTTTCTGAATCCTGCTCATTTAAGTACTGTTCACATGTGCAGGCTTTAAATACATTAGATAGGGACTGCTCCGTTAAGGGTTGCCGTGACGAGGTGGAGTGGCTTGGTATACATTTTTTGCAAAAAACGTATCTACTAAATACCCTGTATTTATCATCTTTTTACTAGCACTAGCTGACTACTGTTATATTTTTTACTACAGAGTATTTTTGCACGTTTGTCATTCTGTGTTTTATTTTTGTGTTCAGGTTCAAATTAAGCACATGTGAAAGACTGGTGATATTATGGTGGACACTATACTGCCTACATCATCCAGCATGGCAAGTTTGGCGGTGGATCAGTGATGGTCTGAGAAGGCATGTACTTAGAGGGTCTCACAAACTTTTGTAGCTACCAATAGGGCTTCTTTACACAACCATATTCTTGGGCCAATGTTATTCAATGGGGCAGTGAAGATGAGCATTTTTCTTTTTTTTTTTTCACTGACAGGACTGCATGTGAAAATAATTGCAGTATGTTCTAGTTTCTTCAGTAGATTGGATGAGACTCACACATTCAATTCTATTTTATGCAAAAAAAAAAAACCCAAATCAGATGCTATACAGAGACACAGTGTAGAATACGATTTTTAAGGCTATATTGCAATTTTGTAGCATAGGAAACTGTAAATGGTCCTACACATGATTAATAGCTGCTGTAAAAAAATGATTCTATCCGGACTTCGAAAAAAAAAATGTGCTTTTCCGAATGAAGCACTGAACGATTTTTTATACTCTTGTGTGAACATACCCTTACACTGACCGATAAAATCCTGAGAGCCATTGTCAGATTTGACTTTATGTAGCTGGAGTTTGGAGACAGTTCCTGGATGACAGAGACATTGATGCCATTTACTGGCCCTTGTTTCCGCAGAGCTGAATTCAATTGAGAACCACTGGCACGTTATCCATCAGTGCATCCAACATTGTCAAGTAGGTAGGACATAGACTGTTTGCTGATGTCCTAAGGCAGGTCCCGGAGGAGATATCCAAGACACCATTCCACTTTTTCATCAGGAGTTTGCCAAGACAATGTCAGTAAAAGTGAGTGGATTGATTCACAGGTCTCTTATCCATCGTAAAGGTCAGTGGTACCTGGCGGTTAAATGGGAGGACCACAGACCGCTTACTTTTTGCCATCGCCAGGGCAGCATTTGATTAGTCATGGCTGTCACAACATCGTTTGTATGATGTGGTGCTTAGATGATATGCCAGCCCTAGCTAATCAAAAGATGCGCCGGGAACACCGGAAATTTACGTCCCTCTTGTCTAGCCAATAGGTACAGATGGAATCAATATATTTGAATTTAAAGGGGTTATATAGGACTTTGGTTTTTGATAATTACATGCCTGTTCTGCCCTATGATGATCTCTTTTGACTCTGAACATTCGTGGACCACCCCTGCTGGTGATTTCCCTGCTTGCTATGACGTCACGTCAACTGAGCAACTCGTTCGCACTACTGTCCACCGAACATGACTGTCAACATCATGCAGATTAACGGCCTATTCCCTGCTGCCTAACTGCATAAATAGCATGACTTCGGCAGAAAGAACTGTTCTGTTGAGAAGTCGAGAAACTGCTTCCTAAGGAGATATAGATCGTTGTAGGGCAGAACTGGCAGGTAGCTACTAACTACCTGCCTGTTAGTTCTTAGCCCCATAAGAAAAAAAAAGTCCCGTATAACCATTTTAAGTTCACTTTAAATTTTTACTTTGATTTTGACGGTAATTTGTATTTTAGCTCTCGGTTGAATAATTTGGTTTCCATTTGCCATTGATGCAAATTACACAATTTATGTCTGAAGGTTTTCTTCTCAAACTTTTCATTCATCAAGATCTGATGTGTGGTTTGTGTTCCTTTAATTTTTTTGAGCTGATATATAATACATGCACATAAATATAACTGTATAATCGTTTCTTGGATTAATGTACAGGATTTTTGCCCGTGTGCTTGCATGTCCTTGTCACAGCATCCCTCGCCCTGAAGGAGTATCACAGAGGGCTATGGTTGTGGATGATGCCTGTGAGTGACATTGTGCACAGAGGAGTTTGAGCAGAGATGCAGTTTGACACCTTTTCCGGCAGATAACCGGGGCTCCTGTCACTTCTAAGTCGTCTGTTAGCAGACTGGAGATACAAAACTGCAGAAGGATTTGTGACTGACCTGCAGAGCATCCTCACCACAATGCCCAGACACATAGGGAGGGCATATGTGCACAAGAGAAACAAATAAATCTTGCCCTTCTGTGTAGAGTCCATTAAAATAATCAATCCTAATGAAAAATATTATGACCGTCTCTCTGCCGCTAGATGCAAATTGTTCCATTTAAATGAACTATTATTGTATTATGCTTAGAAAATATCAAATGACTGGTAAATATGTGCACTGGAAAGATGTTCGAGAATCTTAAAAAAAAAAAAAATCAAATCCAAAAATTGTAAAGAGTTCATGATTGCATTTGTCTTTTCTGTGACCCATATTAAAATTATAAACATATATTGATCTCTTGGTGCATTTTTAAGTGCTTACCCACACGGTGCAGATTTGCTAGATTTAGTGTATCACTTCTTTCTATGCAAAATCATAACTTATGACTTCAATAGAAATCACTCCATAATTTTTTTTTTTAACTATAGTTGACAAATATGCAAATATTTGACAAGTCTTCTTTCAGGGTTTTTTTTTGTTACTGTTTCGGAAGGTGTAGTGTGCTGCGCTATCGTATGCTGATTCCATAATAATGTAGGATTTTATAATAAGTGATATGTAAAGGTTTGCACACCCCTGGTCAAAATTACTGTTATGAATAGTTAAGCAAGTTGCAGATGAAATAATCTCTAAATGGCCTAAAGTTAAAGATGACACATTTATTTTTAATATAAAAATATTACAAATTATTTCATCTTTTATATTTTAAAAATTACATAAAAGAAAAAAGGGCCAAAGCAAAAGTTTGGGCACCCTTGCAGATTTGTGTGCTCAGATAACTTTGACCACGGTTTTAGACTTTAATTAGCCTGTTAGGGTCATCGCTTTGTCACTATAATCGCTAAGAAAGGCCAAGTGATGCAAATTTCCCAATTTTATAAAATCCTAACTTTCTCTAACCTTGTGCCAAAAAACAGCACTCTGAAAATAATAGTACTTTTGACCAGGGGTGCCCAAAATTTTACATGCCACTGTAAGGTTTGTGTGTAATATATTTATTTTTTTTACAATGGTGGTCAACATGTGACATATAGGAAAACTGTACCATGCATCACATCTTCTGTTGGAGGTATAGATTGGGCAATTGTATAATTTATTGAGCTGGAAGTATAATTTACTTTGTACCATTTCCTATTAGGCTAAGTGCACACGTACCGGAACTCTTGCGGAAATTACCGCGAGAATTCCGGAATTCCAGTCCGCGGGAAAATCGCATTTTAAATTCCCGCGATTTTCCCGCGGAAAAACTAGCATTTTGCAAGCGTAATTGGCTTGCAAAATGCTAGCGTTTTCCAAGCGATCTGTAGCATCGCTTGGAGAACTGATTGACAGGTTGTCACACTCATCAAACATAGTGTTTGACAAGTGTGACCGACTTTTTACTACTGAGGCCGCCTATGCAGCATCAGTAGTAAAAGATAGAATGTAAAAAAAAAATAAAAAATGGTGTTATTCTTACCCTCCGACGTCCCGCGCATCCGTTCCCAGTAATCCTTTGCGAAAATGCCCGCAATGGCGTCCGTTCTCGCGGGATCGCGATGTCTCGCGGTAATTCGCGATGACGTCGCGCGAATGACCGTGAGACTTCGCGATCCCGCGAGAACTGACGCCATCGCGGGCATTTTCGCAAAGGACTACTGGGACCGGGAGCGTGGAGAGAGGCGGGAAGACTGCGCGGGACGTCGAAGGGTGAGAATAACAATATTTTTTATTTTTAAATTCTTTTTTTTACAGGGATATGGCACCCAAAGCCCGGAGGATAGTCTCCTCTCCTCCGGACCGTGGGTACCATCCGCAAATGTTCTGCTTACTTTCCGCATGGTGTGCACAGCCACATGCGGGAAGTAAGCGGAACAATGCATTCCTATGGGTGCGGGATCGCCGCGATTCCGCAAATTAATGAGCATGCTGCGGTTTTTACCGCGAAGCGATTCCGCCGCGGTAAAAACCGCAGCATTAGCACAGCATTGTGGAATCCCATAGGAATGCATGAGATGCTTATTTTTCGCGTTTTCGTGGCAAAATCGCGCGGTTAAAACCGCCGCGGAAACGCGCAAAAAGCGCCACGTGTGAACTCAGCCTTACAGCCAAATCTACATTAACATTTCATATAAAATTTATTCGTCTATTTTATATAAATCTTCTCATAGACAAAATTGTCATTTTTTTGTTTCACAAAGTGAAATAAGATATGGTCTCTCCTCTCGGACTATTTTCTTGTCATGTGGCGTTTCACTTTCTAAATCCAAGATCTCAAACGGATGTGAGCTTGGTGTACGTATTAGTTTGCAGAATAAACAGAAAAATCAAAGTAATGCAAATCTTACTAATTACTATACAAAAAAGGCAAAATTTCAATCCAGGTTTAGTGGAAAATAAAGTGACTTATGCTCCAATTTTTTATAGTTAGCTATTTATCTATCTTATGTCTGGTTGTCTGTCTGTTCTATCCACTGTAAAAATTATTTTCTGTGCTTGAAATGACTGCTTGTGCCTTTTCTGCTTCAACCCAATGATATAGCTTCTCTAAATGATGGGCATGAATTGTCACGTTAACTCAATACTCGCAACAAGGTGCAATTTACTACTTGGACCCCTGTCAGAGGCCTCTCAGCCAGCTTAACCAGTTCCCTGCTTTGCACTGATGAGGGGCAAACACCTCAAAACACATGTCTGCAAAAGGGGTTTCAGATTTGACTTTTCATCCTAAGTTGTGTTCAGGACCTTTTAAAGGGTCAATATTTATTTTCAGGATTGCTACCCCAATAGGTAGCAATACATTTCCTGTCCTCTCTACAATGAAAAACCTTAACTATATAGGGGTGACAATGGTTTACAACCCCAGCAAACATCCCTACAAGTACTAGAACTCATCGCTTTTGAAATTTACTGAATGTGAAAAAAGTTGATATAATTGTTTTGCATTTGGGGATCTACCGTATATACTCAAGTATAAGCGGAACCGAGTATAAGCCGACCCCCCTAATTTTGCCACAAAAAACTGGGAAAACTTATTGACTCGAGTGTAAGCCTAAGGTGGAAAATGCAGCAGCTACTGGTAAATTTCAAAAATAAAAATGGATACCAATAAAAGTAAAATTAATTGAGACATCAGTAGGATAAATGTTTTTGAATAGCAATATTGAATCCGGAGCCCCATATAATGCTCCATACATTTCATGATGGGCCCCATAAGATGCTCCATACAAAATACACCCCATATAATGCTGCACAAAGGTTAATAATGGCCCCAAAGGTGCTCCCTAGAATAATATGCCCCCATATGCTGCTCCATAAAGGTTATGGCCCCATAAGATGCTCCATAGATTATGCCCCCATATGCTGCTCCATAAAGGTTATGCCCCCATAAGATACTCCATAGATTATGCTCCTCCATGGATTATGCCACCATATGCTGCTCTATATATTATGCCCCCATATGCTGCTCCATATATTATGCCCCCATATGCTGCCCCCATAAGATGCTCCATACATTATGCCCCCATATACTGCTCCATGGATTATGCCCCCATATGCTGCTCCATATATTATGCCCCCATATGCTGCCCCAATAAGATGCTCCATAGATTATGCTGCTCCATAAAGGTTATGCCCCCATAAGATACTCCATAGATTATGCTCCTCCATGGATTATGCCACCATATGCTGCTCTATATATTATGCCCCCATATGCTGCTCCATATATTATGCCCCCATATGCTGCCCCCATAAGATGCTCCATACATTATGCCCCCATATACTGCTCCATGGATTATGCCCCCATATACTGCTCCATGGATTATGCCCCCATATGCTGCTCCATATATTATGCCCCCATATGCTGCCCCAATAAGATGCTCCATAGATTATGCTGCTCCATAAAGGTTATGGCCCATAAGATGCTCCAAAGATTATGCCCCCATATGCTGCCCCCATAAAATGCTCCATAGAATATGCCCCCATACGCTGCTCCTATATGCTGCCCCATGGATTATGCCCCCATATGCTGCTCCATATATTATGCCCCCATAAGATGCTCCATACATTATGCCCCCATATGCTGCTCCATATATTATGCCCCCATATGCTGCCCCCATAAGATGCTCCACATATCATGCCCCCACAGCGTCAGACTGGAACACCTTGGGCCCACCAGAGAAAATCGTTCTTGGGGCCCACTATCTAGCTGCATAGAACGAAATACAAGACCACCAATTGTGCAGTAAAACACGCTAATATCCGGGTATAATATAAGGTAGTACATGTCTTAATTATGTAGCAGGAGTTGGGGTAGCCCCCTCATAGAATATAAAGCAGCACCCTCATATAGTATAATGCAGCCATCTCATAAAATATAATGCAGCCATCTCATAGAATATAATGCTGCCCCCCTCATAGGGTATAATGCTGCCCCCTCATAGGGTATAATGCTGCCCCCTCATAGGGTATAATACTGCCTCCTCATAGGGTATAATGCTGCCCCCTCATAGGGCATAATGCTTCCCCCCCTCATAGAGTATAATGCACCCCCTCATAGGGTACAATGTACCTCCTCATAGGGTATAATGCACCCCCTCATAGGGTATAACGATAGATAGATAGATGTATAGATAGATAGAAGATAGATAATGGTTAGATAGTTGGACATAGAGATATAGATATAGATAGCGATAGATAGATATAGAGAGATAGATAGATAGTCATAGATATAGATAGATATAAGATAGATACAGTTGTGGCCAAAAGTATTGACACCCCTGCAATTCTGTCAGATAATACTCAGTTTCTTCCTGAAAATGATTGCAAACACAAGTTCTTTGGTATTATTATCTTCATTTAATTTGTCTTAAATGAAAAAACACAAAAAGAATTGTCCTAAAGCCAAATTGGATATAATTCCACAACAAACATAAGAAAGAGGGTGGACAAAAGTATTGGCACTGTTCGAAAAATCATGTGTTGCTTCTCTAATTTGTGTAATTAACAGCACCTGTAACTTACCTGTGGCACCTAACAGGTGTTGGCAATAACTAAATCACACTTGCAGCCAGTTGACATGGATTAAAGTTGACTCAACTTCTGTCCTGTGTCCTTGTGTGCATCACATTGAGCGTGGAGAAAAGAAAGAAGACCAAAGAACTGTCAAGACCAAAGAACTGTCTGAGGACTTGAGAAACCAAATTGTGAGGAAGCATGAGCAATCTCAAGGCTACAAGTCCATCTCCAAAGACCTGAATGTTCCTGTGTCTACCGTGCGCAGTGTCATCAAGAAGTTTAAAGCCCATGGCACTGTGGCTAACCTCCCTAGATGTGGACGGAAAAGAAAAATTGACAAGAGATTTCAACTCAAGATTGTGCGGATGTTGGATAAAGAACCTCGACTAACATCCAAACAAGTTCAAGCTGCCCTGCAGTCCGAGGGTACGACAGTGTCTCAATCCGTACTATCCGTCGGCATCTGAATGAAAAGGGACTGTATGGTAGGAGACCCAGGAAGACCCCACTTCTTACCCCGAGACATAAAAAAGCCAGGCTAGAGTTCGATAAAACTTACCTGAAAAAGCCTAAAACGTTTTGGAAGAATGTTCTCTGGTCAGATGAGACAAAAGTAGAGCTTTTTGGGCAAAGGCATCAACATAGAGTTTACAGGAGAAAAAAAGAGGCATTCAAAGAAAAGAACACGGTCCCTACAGTCAAACATGGCAGAGGTTCCCTGATGTTTTGGGGTTGCTTTGCTGCCTCTGGCATTGGACTGCTTGACCGTGTGCATGGCATTATGAAGTCTGAAGACTACCAACAAATTTTGCAGCATAATGTAGGGCCCAGTGTGAGAAAGCTGGGTCTCCCTCAGAGGTCATGGATCTTCCAGCAGGACAATGACCCAAAACACACTTCAAAAAGCACTAGAAAATGGTTTGAGAGCAAGCACTGGAGACTTCTAAGGTGGCAAGCAATGAGTCCAGACCTGAATCCCATAGAACACCTGTGGAGAGATCTAAAAATGGCAGTTTGGAGAAGGCACCCTTTAAATATCAGGGACCTGGAGCAGTTTGCCAAAGAAGAATGGTCTAAAATTCCAGCAGAGCATTGTAAGAAACTCATTGATGGTCACCGGAAGCGGTTGGTCGCAGTTATTTTGGCTAAAGGTTGTGCAACCAAGTATTAGGCTGAGGGTGCCAATACTTTTGTATGGCCCGTTTTTGGAGTTGTGTGTGAAATGATCAATGTTTTGCTTCATTCTCTTTTGTGTTTTTTCATTTAAGACAAATTAAATGAAGATAATAATACCAAAGAATTTGTGTTTGCAATCATTTTCAGGAAGAAACTGAGCATTATCTGACAGAATTGCAGGAGTGTCAATACTTTTGTCCACAACTGTATATATAGAGATAGATAGGTGGATAGATAAATAGATAGGGGATAAATAGATAGATCCATGGATAGATAAATAGATAGTGATAGATATAGATAGCTATAGAGATAGATATAGAGATAGATGATAAATAGATCTGTGGATAGATGATAGATGGATAGATAGATATAAAGATAATAGATATAGATAGGTTTAGATAGCTATAGATAGGTATATAGAGAGATAGGTGATAAATAGATCGATCTATGGATAGATAGATAGATATAAAGATAATAGAGATAGCTATAGATAGGTATAGAGACAGATAGATAGATATAAATAGTCTATATCTATCTATCCATCTCAATATCTATCTATCCATCTCTATATCTCTATATCTATCTATATCTATGTCTATATCTCTCTATATCTATCTCTATATCTAAGATAGAGATAGTCAGATATAGATATGGAAATAGATATAGATATATATATATATATATATATATATATATATATATATATATATATATATATATATATGAGAGAGATAGATAGATATAGAGACAGATAGATATAGAGACAGATAGATATAGAGATAGATAAATAGATAGATCTATGGATAGATGGATGGATAGATAGATATAAAGATAATACATAGAGATAGATATAGATAGCTAGGTATAGAGAGAGAGAGATATACATAGTCTATATCTATCTATCTCCATATCTATCTATCTATATCTCTATTTCTATATCTCTATATCTGTCTATCGCTATATCTATCTATCTCTATATCTATCTATCTATCTATCTCTATATCTATCTATTTCAATCTATATATCTCTATATCTGTCTTTCTCTATATCTATCAGTCTCTATCTTAGATATAGAGATAGATATAGATATAGACATAGATATAGAGATATAAAGATAGAGAGATATCGATAGATATAGAGATAAATATAGATATAAAGATAGAGCGATGTAGACATAGATAGATATAGAGATGGATAGATAGATATAGAGATGGATAGAGATAGATATAAATACTGTATATACTCGAAGATAAGCCGAGATTTTCAGCCCGTTTTTTTGGGCTGAAAGTCCCCCTCTCGGCTTATATTCGAGTCATATACACCGGGGGTCAGAGGGGGAGGGGGGGCGGGGGTGTCAGGTCATACTTACCCGTCCTGACGCTGTGTCTTGAGCCCCCAGCTTCTCCCCGTGCTCTCTCTTCCTGCCTTCAGCGGTCACGTGGTGCCGCTCATTAAAACTCATGAATATGCGCATAAGTATAAGTATAGCGATACTCACCTGTCCTGCGTCCATGGCTGCTTGCTGCTGTCTGTCATCGGTCAGTGACTTCAGACAGCAGAGGGCGCGGTGACGTGGTTAGTGCGCGCCGCGCCCCCTGCAGTCTCAACGTCACTGACTGATGACGTAGCAGATAGCGGTGAGCAGCCATGGACGCAGGACAGGTGAGAATCTGACACCCAGCGACGGAGAGGTGAGTATGTCATTTTTTTTATTTTTACATGCTGCAGCAGCGGCAGCACATGGGGAAATAACCTTAAGGAGCTTCTAATGGGGGCAGCACATGGGGAAATAATCTTAAGGAGCTTCTAATGGGGGCAGTATATGGGGGAACAATATGGAGCTTCTAATGGGGGCAGTATATGGGGGAACAATATGGAGCTTCTAATGGGGGCAGTATATGGGGGAACAATATGGAGCTTCTAATGGGGGCAGCATATGGGGGAACAATATGGAGCTTCTTATGGGGGAACAATATGGAGCTTCTAATGGGGGCAGCATATGGGGGAACAATATGGAGCTTCTAATGGGGGCAGTGTATGGGGGAATAATCTATGGAGCATTTCCCACCCTAGGCTTATACTCGAGTCAATAAGTTTTCCCAGACAGTGTAGGACTATCCCGAACAGAGTTACCTTGTCGTGGTGGGATGGCTTTCATGCTACTTTTGATCAAAAACAGTATTACTAAAAACTCTGTATTATTTAGATGCACTTTTGCCTTTACTTATTTAGTTACAGCAGGGTTTTTGCTCACTTTGTCTTTTGCGGGTTCTATCTATAGCTATCTATATCTATCTCTATCTATTATCTTTATATCTATCTATCCATCTATCTGTCTATCCATAGATCTATCTATTTATCCCCTATTTATCTATCTATCTCTATATCTATCTATCTACAGTTGAGGCCAAAAGTATTGACACCCCTGCAATTCTGTCAGATAATACTCAGTTTCTTCCTGAAAATGATTGCAAACACAAATTCTTTGGTATTATTATCTTCATTTAATTTGTCTTAAATGAAAAAACACAAAAGAGAATGAAGCAAAAAGCAAAACATTGATCATTTCACACAAAACTCCAAAAATGGGCCAGACAAAAGTATTGGCACCCTCAGCTTAATACTTGGTTGCACAACCTTTAGCCAAAATAACTGCGACCAACCGCTTCCGGTAACCATCAATGAGTTTCTTACAATGCTCTGCTGGAACGACCATTCTTCTTTGGCAAACTGCTCCAGGTCCCTGATATTTGAAGGGTGCCTTCTCCTAACTGCCATTTTTAGATCTCTCCACAGGTGTTCTATGGGATTCAGGTCTGGACTCATTGCTTGCCACCTTAGAAGTCTCCAGTGCTTGCTCTCAAACCATTTTCTAGTGCTTTTTGAAGTGTGTTTTGGGTCATTGTCCTGCTGGAAGACCCATGACCTCTGAGGGAGACCCAGCTTTCTCACGCTGGGCCCTACATTATGCTGCAAAATTTGTTGGTAGTCTTCAGACTTCATAATGCCATGCAGTCCAGGTCAAGCAGTCCAGTGCCAGAGGCAGCAAAGCAACCCCAAAACATCAGGGAACCTCTGCCATGTTTGACTGTAGGGACCGTGTTCTTTTCTTTGAATGCCTCTTTTTTTTATCCTGTAAACTCTATGTTGATGCCTTTGCCCAAAAAGCTCTACTTTTGTCTCATCTGACCAGAGAATATTCTTCCAAAATGTTTTAGGCTTTTTCAGGTAAGTTTTGGCAAACTCCAGCCTGGCTTTTTTATGTCTCGGGGTAAGAAGTGGGGTCTTCCTGAGTCTTCTACCATACAGTCCCTTTTCATTCAGATGCCGACGGATGGTACGGGTTGACACTGTTGTACCCTCAGACTGCAGGGCAGCTTGAACTTGCTTGGATGTTAGTCGAGGTTCTTTATCCAACATCTGCACAATCTTGCGTTGAAATCTCTTGTCAATTTTTCTTTTCCGTCCACATCTAGGGAGGTTAGCCACAGTGCCATGGGCTTTAAACTTCTTAATGACACTGCGCACTATAGACACAGGAACATTCAGGTCTTTGGAGATGGACTTGTAGCCTTGAGATTGCTCATGCTTCCTCACAACTTGGTTTCTCAAGTCCTCAGACAATTCTTTGGTCTTCTTTCTTTTCTCCATGCTCAGTGTGGTACACACAAGGACACAGGACAGAGGTTGCGTCAACTTTAATCCATGTCAACTGGCTGCAAGTGTGATTTAGTTATTGCCAACACCTGTTAGGTGCCACAGGTAAGTTACAGGTGCTGTTAATTACACAAATTAAAGAAGCATCACATGATTTTTCGAAGAGTGCCAATACTTTTGTCCACCCTCTTTTTTATGTTTGGTGTGGAATTATATCCAATTTCACTTTAGGACAATTCTTTTTGTGTTTTTTTCATTTAAGATAAATTAAATGAAGATAATACCAAAGAATTTGTGTTTGCAATCATTTTCAGGAAGAAACTGAGTATTATCTGACAGAATTGCAGGGGTGTCAATACTTTTGGCCACAACTGTATCTCTATATCTGTCTATCTATCTATCTCCATATCTATCTATCTATCTATTTCTATCTGTATATCTATCTATCTCTATCTTAGATATAGAGATAGATATAGATAGATAGATAAATAGATATAGAGATAGATAGATATAAATAGTCTATATCTATCTATCTCTATACCTATCTATATCTATCTCTATATCTATATATATATATCTATATCTATATATCTCTATATCTATCTCCATATCTATCTATCTATCTATCTATATATATATATATCTATATCTGTCTTTCTTTATATCTATCTGTCTCTATCTTAGACATAGAGAGATATAGATAGATATAGAGATATAAATATAGAGAAATATAGATAGATATAGATAGAAAGATAGATAGAGATGGATAGATAGATATAGAGATAGATAGATATAGACTATTCATATCTATATATCTATCTCTATATCTATCTATCCATCTCTATATCTATCTATCTATCTTTCTATCTATATCTCTCTATCTTTATATCTCTATATCTATCTATATCTATCTCTATTAAAAGAAGATTGAGGCACAAATGGTATACATGTGGCCAAACAGATGGTCAAATAAATGACGAAATGTCACTCCAGGCCACATATACCTGCAGTACTAGATCGCGGACAACTGTACAGTATACAGAATAAACAAGAAGGAAGGCACAACAGTCATAAATGTCCATTAAAAGAAAATACTTTATTAATATAAATAGGTAAAATATAGACCAGGAATTAAACAGGGGGGGAGGGAAAACCAACAATTATGGCATACAAATGGCAAATGCGGCCAATTACGTCACCAAGGTACTCCAGGAAATAGGAGTGATTAAATATATAAAGAGGGAAAATATCCCATAATATGCATTCATGCAACGATGTTCCCCTGGCAAAGATATAGCATAAATCTGTATAAAGGATACTGTCAGATTACATGACCATAAACATGAAATGCCAAGACCAAGAAAGGTAACGCATTAATAACATAGATCCTCCCTTGTGGGAACTAGTGGTATGACATGTACATATGGATATAAAGTAATGAGTTAAATATACTGACAGTGTCAATAGCCATCTATATGACTAAGGGGAATCATCTGCCTTTGTAAAAAAGATGCAAGCAGAATCGCCATACACATGATGGCATAAGTTACCTGGAGAGGACAAGGAGACGTGAAGTGGCCGGACCCCGACGCGCGTTTCGGAGCGCTCGGCTCCTTCCTCAGGAGCTCCGAAACGCGCGTCGGGGTCCGGCCACTTCACGTCTCCTTGTCCTCTCCAGGTAACTTATGCCATCATGTGTATGGCGATTCTGCTTGCATCTTTTTTACAAAGGCGGATGATTCCCCTTAGTCATATAGATGGCTATTGACACTGTCAGTATATTTAACTCATTACTTTATATCCATATGTACATGTCATACCACTAGTTCCCACAAGGGAGGATCTATGTTATTAATGCGTTACCTTTCTTGGTCTTGGCATTTCATGTTTATGGTCATGTAATCTGACAGTATCCTTTATACAGATTTATGCTATATCTTTGCCAGGGGAACATCGTTGCATGAATGCATATTATGGGATATTTTCCCTCTTTATATATTTAATCACTCCTATTTCCTGGAGTACCTTGGTGACGTAATTGGCCGCATTTGCCATTTGTATGCCATAATTGTTGGCTTTCCCTCCCCCCCTGTTTAATTCCTGGTCTATATTTTACCTATTTATATTAATAAAGTATTTTCTTTTAATGGACATTTATGACTGTTGTGCCTTCCTTCTTGTTTATTCTATATCTATCTCTATGTCTATCTATATCTCTCTATCTTTATATCTCTATATCTATATATATCTCTATATCTAAGATAGAGACAGATATAGAGAAAGACAGATATAGAGATAGATAGATATGGAGATAGATAGAGATATAGATAGATATAGAGACAGATAGATATAGATAGGTATAGAGATAGATATAGACTATATCTATCTCTATATTTATCTATCCATCTCTTTCTATCCATCTCTATCTATCTATCTATATCTGTCTATATATATCTCTATATCTATCTATATCTATCTATATCTCTCTTATACAGATAGAAATAGATAGATATATAGAGATATGTAGATAGATATAGAGATAGATAGATAAATAGGGGATGGATAGATAGACAGATGGATAGATAGATATAAAGATAATAGATAGATAAAGATAGGTATAGAGATAGATATAAATAGTCTATATCTATCTATCTCTATATCTATCCATCTCTATATCTATATCTATATATATCTATCTATGTCTACATCGCTCTATCTTTATATCTCTATATCTATCTATATTTATCTCTATATCTATCTATGTCTCTCTATCTTTATATCTCTGTATCTATGTCTATATCTATCTATATCTATCTCTATATCTAAGATAGAGACAGATAGATATAGAGAAAGACAGATATAGAGATAGATAGATATAGAGATATATAGATATAGAGACAGATAGATATAGCGATAGACAGATATAGAGATATAGAAATAGAGATATAGATAGATATAGAGATAGATAGATATAGAGACAGATAGATATAGAGACAGATAGCTATAGATATAGATAAAGAGATAGATAGATATAGAGTTAGATAGATAGATATATAGATAGATAAGTAGATCTAGAGATAGATAGAGATATAAAAAAACCCCACAATACTCACCTCTCCTCCTCGCTCCCATGCTGATGCCGGCTTCAGTGTCAGGAGCTGCCCCGTCTGCCAGACACACAGCGGGTGCGCGATGAAGTGATGTCATTGCGCATCGGCTGTGAGTCAAGAGCAGAGCGGACTGATGGGAGAGAGATGTTCTCTCTTCCACTGCAATTGAGGGTGGCGCCGGCTGCCTAGGTTGGGGGGCGGGGCCCCAGGGTGAGTGGAGGCCGAGAGTGAAATGATATTCACTGCTGAAGCAGTGAATATTCATTTCTCTTTAGTAGCAGGGACAGGGGCTCCTGCCTCCTGACACCCGCTGCTGCTCCGCTGGCACGGGCCCCCATAGCAGCTGTGTGGCACTGGCTGGGGGCCCCTGGAGTGGTGGGGACCCTAGGCAACTGCTGACCCTGTATGCCAGCAGGTGCCAGGGCCCACCAGATGCCAGGGCCCACCGGAGAATCCTCCGGTTCTCCGGTGGGCCAGTCCGACGCTGTGCCCCCATATGTTGTCCCCATATGCTGCTCCACATATCATGCCACCATATGCTGCCCCCATAAGATGCTCCATACATTATGCCCCCATATGCTGCCGCTGCTGCTGCTGCAAATAAAAAAAAAAAATGACATACCTCTCCGTCGCTAGGTGCCGGTGTCGCTGCTGCCTCAGGACCCGGCACCTGAGACATTCACCTCTCCTACGTCCAATCCTGCTCGTCGGCCGCCGCTGTCTGCCACGTCATCTGTCAGTGACGTTCAGGCAGCAGAGGGCACGGCGCACACTAACCACGTCACTGCTCCCTCTGCTATCTAAAAGTCACTGACAAGAGGACACATCAGACAGCAGCATGCACCGATGGACCGGGGACAGGTGAATATAGCCTATACTTACCCCTTCCTGGCTCGGTCTCTGCAGTCCCGTTCTCCCACGGTCTCTCTTCCTGCCTTCAGCGGTCACGTGGTACCTCTCATTACACTCATGAATGCACATATTCATGAGTTTAATGAGCGGTACCATGTTAAATCACAAAACTCAAGATAAAAAGCGGACGGCGCCGCTGTTACCGTGTGACTTCAAATGATGTGCGGCATACAGAAGCCCAGCAGCTGGGAATCTCGGGTGCCAGACCTGGAAACAGTCAATCCTAGGAATCCATGCAAAGATAAAAGGTCGCACCCATCGAGATAGAAGTTTCACTGATTTATTGACATATCATGAACATGTCAAGTCGGGGGAGTGACATAAGGAGTGCAAGAAAGGCTGACAACGGCCGTTTCGTGCTGCTCGAGCGCTTCAACGGGTCACTTAATGAGCGGTACCATGTGACCGCTGAAGGAAGGAAGGGAGACCGTGGAGAAGCGGGGGGGCTGCAGAGACCGCGGCAGGGGGGGTAGGTATGATCTGTGATACCGCCGCTCCCCCTCCCCCGCTGACCCCCAGGTATATGACTTGAATAAAAGCCGAGAGGGGGACTTTCAGCCCCCAAAAATGGGCTGAAAATCTCAGCTTATAGTCGAGTATATATGGTACTTTTAATTTTGCAAATGGCCATAATTTGCTTAAAACTGGCCTTGATGGTACAGATATTACATTGACATCCAGGAACTTTCAAGGTAAACTGCTAATAATGCCAAAATGTTTCAGGTCAGTGTCAGAAATCCGATGCTATATAATAAACTAGAAATACCAAAGTTATTAATCACTTGAAACTATATCCAGAAAGGTAGATTTCAGTGTTAGATTAAAAAAGTTATAGGATTCACTCCTTGTCCATGTCCTACCTGCTGCTTCAAACGCCTTCAAGTGTAAATGTTGTTTTTATCCCCCATAAATCAAAAGTACCGTATATGTGAAAATAAGACTCTTGCTACTATGTATTAGAGAAATTTGCTTCTTTCTCCTCCCAGACTGATCATTTATTCTCAAAATTCTCACCAAGTAAAATTTGTCCTCAGTGACTGCAAATGTTCACATTACTGATAAAGAAATTGACAATTGGTACTCAAAGTTCGATGGAGAACAGGAAGTGTCGTTTCCTGAATGTTGGTGTCGGCGTCCAGCTCTCCCCTCCGTCGAATATTAAAAGTACCTGCTGTCATCTAAATTTGATTATGGCGTATCACTGATTTACAGATGTTACAAATGAATTCGGAAACGATCAGTTGAGGAGGACAAAGAAGCCGATTTCTCTGATAAGATATATCACAAAGTGGCTTATATTCATGTGTATTATTGATTTATGGAAATCTAAAACAAAGGTTACTCTTTAAGATAAAAGTTGCCTTCAAATCAATGTGCTTCCTTTAGTAGGCTGGGTTCCACACTATCTTAAGTCTAGAAATAACTGTGTTGTTTGTTCAGGATTTACTAAGATGGAACTGTCCAAAATATGAACTTTAGCAGTTACCACTGATAGTACCTTATTGCTTTAAGGTGTAATAAAAGTGCGATGTGCTGTTTCTATATCAGTATTATGTGAAAGAGCAGGGTAAAGTTTATGCGTGTCTATAATTGTGTTATAGTCTCTGTAGGCATCTTAGGCACATAGAACAACGACCATGCGCTCCCAGCCTCTCCCTCTCCTTGCACATATAAAGCATTCATGGGCACTTTATTTTAATGACTGCCATTAACCTGCGGGGTCATCTAGATGCCTGAGACGCTTTAGCCAAGGTTTCACAGACAGCTAGTGCAACTATTATGAGGCATTTGGGAAAGAAGTTTTAGAATGAGCACAACTAATAGGAAAAGTGGAGTTAATGAGTGCATTGCGGCTGTCAGATCGGGGTAACACTGCTGGGACAAGACATTTCATTATTCTCCAAAATGGAGCCAAAGCCACTAATGCAGGAGACCAAGGGAAAAATATTTCCTTTATCCATAAAATAAATACTTTTAGCAATAATATTCTCCTGATAATGCTGCTGGGTAGAAAATAATATATTTCTGGCAGTATAATTCATTGGTAAATACAAGTGAATCATATAATATACAAATGTACATAGACACACATTATCCTCACATACAGTGGGGCAAAAAAGTATTTAGTCAGTCAGCAATAGTGCAAGTTCCACCACTTAAAAAGATGAGAGGCGTCTGTAATTTACATCATAGGTAGACCTCAACTATGGGAGACAAACTGAGAAAAAAAAATCCAGAAAATCACATTGTCTGTTTTTTTTTCATTTTATTTGCATATTATGGTGGAAAATAAGTATTTGGTCAGAAACAAAATTTCATCTCAATACTTTGTGATATATCCTTTGTTGGCAATGACAGAGGTCAAACGTTTTCTGTAAGTCTTCACAAGGTTGCCACACACTGTTGTTGGTATTTTGGCCCATTCCTCCATGCAGATCTCCTCTAGAGCAGTGATGTTTTTGGCTTTTCGCTTGGCAACACGGACTTTCAACTCCCTCCAAAGGTTTTCTATAGGGTTGAGATCTGGAGACTGGCTAGGCCACTCCAGGACCTTGAAATGCTTCTTACGAAGCCACTCCTTCGTTGCCCTGGTGGTGTGCTTTGGATCATTGTCATGTTGAAAGACCCAGCCACGTTTCATCTTCAATGCCCTTGCTGATGGAAGGAGGTTTGCACTCAAAATCTCACGATACATGGCCCCATTCATTCTTTCATGTACCCGGATCAGTCGTCCTGGTCCCTTTGCAGAGAAACAGCCCCAAAGCATGATGTTTCCACCACCATGCTTTACAGTAGGTATGGTGTTTGATGGATGCAACTCAGTATTCTTTTTCCTCCAAACACGACAAGTTGTGTTTCTACCAAACAGTTCCAGTTTGGTTTCATCAGACCATAGGACATTCTCCCAAAACTCCTCTGGATCATCCAAATGCTCTCTAGCAAACTTCAGACGGGCCCGGACATGTACAGGCTTAAGCAGTGGGACACGTCTGGCACTGCAGGATCTGAGTCCATGGTGGCGTAGTGTGTTACTTATGGTAGGCCTTGTTACATTGGTCCCAGCTCTCTGCAGTTCATTCACTAGGTCCCCCTGCGTGGTTCTGGGATTTTTGCTCACTGTTCTTGTGATCATTCTGACCCCACGGGGTGGGATTTTGCGTGGAGCACCAGATCGAGGGAGATTATCAGTGGTCTTGTATGTCTTCCATTTTCTAATTATTGCTCCCACAGTTGATTTCTTCACTCCAAGCTGGTTGGCTATTGCAGATTCAGTCTTCCCTGCCTGGTGCAGGGCTACAATTTTGTTTCTGGTGTCCTTTGACAGCTCTTTGGTCTTCACCATAGTGGAGTTTGGAGTCAGACTGTTTGAGGGTGTGCACAGGTGTCTTTTTATACTGATAACAAGTTTAAACAGGTGCCATTACTACAGGTAATGAGTGGAGGAAAGAGGAGACTCTTAAAGAAGAAGTTACAGGTCTGTGAGAGCCAGAAATCTTGATTGCTTGTTTCTGACCAAATACTTATTTTCCACCATAATATGCAAATAAAATGAAAAAAAAACAGACAATGTGATTTTCTGGATTTTTTTTTCTCAGTTTGTCTCCCATAGTTGAGGTCTACCTATGATGTAAATTACAGTCGCCTCTCATCTTTTTAAGTGGTGGAACTTGCACTATTGCTGACTGACTAAATGCTTTTTTTCCCCACTGTATGTTATATTTTATATATCGTTCTCTTCATTCTATTCATTATATATGTATGCAGGGCCGTATTTGGCGTTAAGATCGCCCTATGCCCCTTTCTGACATCTGACGTAATGATCCGTCCATGTGACCTGGGCCTGTTTGACTATGGACGGATCATTACGTCATATGTTTAATGTGACGCTGCGACTTAAGTCGCGGTGATCGCATTAAAATTCCAGCGCAGTTTACCTGTGGGTAGATGGTGCCGTCATCCTGGGGGGTGTTGCTGCCCTTCCGCATCCACAATTGCTGTGATTGGCTGTTCAATTCGCACTGTGCCCTGCCGGTGGCCTTTCGCTGATCTGCCTAGGATCGGAGCTGTGAGCTCCGATACTAGGCATGGCCTGGAACCGCTAATTGGTGCGATCAATGTAATAACCTGCCGGTGACCTGCCTAGGATCGAAGCTGTGCCTAGCAACACCAGCGTCACCAAGGCCAGCTCTGATTGGTGTGATCGATGTCGTCATCGATCACACCAGTGACTGGTCAGAGCACCGGTATGACCGCTCTGTCACCTGTCTGTGACTGCACTGTAGGTCCTCACACTAGCTGAGGATTCCTTCAGAGTGGTCACACTACAGAATCTCCTGCTGTGCTGGGCCTTGTGGTGCCACAGAAGCCTGTGACACCACAATCCCCTTTTTCAAAGAATAGAGAAGAAAGAAGACAAGACAGAAGAAGAGAGACAACAACTGTAAGAGTTTTGATCCCTGATCCCTGCCCGATCTCTCTTCATCTATCCCAATCCCCCATCCCCTCTTCCCTTTCCCCCTCTTTTTACCCCCTCCACCCCCCTTTGCGCCACCTCTGTGCGCACATTCAGCAGCCGCTGAGCATTGATTGGTGATGCAGTTCACCGATCAACACTCGTGCTCGCTGTTTTCCACTTTTCTTTTTTACCCACCTTTGCGCCACTCCTGTGCGCACATCCAGCAGCCGTCAAACTTTGATAAGTGACTCAGTTCACTCATCAGAACTCGTGACTGCTGTTTTCAATTTCTCTTCCTCACTCCCCCTTGCCCCACCCCGTGCCCAGATTCAGCAGCTCCCGAACTTTGATAAGTGACGCAGTTCATGTTGGCATATGCAACAGAAATGGACTTATTGTTTATGTAAGGGAGGACTTTTAGCCTGACAGCAGATGGCGATAGTGTGAAGTTATATGTTTGCTGTATTGTGGGGAGGGAAGCTCTTTTGTTGATGTTAAGTTTTACTTTGCTTTTGACTGTATTATACCATCAGCACGGCTGTGTGCTTCTGAATTCTTATCTCATGTTTACCGATAGGAAGTAAATGCTGTTTACTCAAGATAACTTGCTCAGTGAAGTTCTCCTGTGTACCGGTGGATTCTCAAAAGATACACTCTGCTACAGGTTATGGGCCCAGGACAAAGAATCCCAGACACCCAGAACAGAGACACCCAGGAGATAACCTCAGACACCGGAGAAGCAGATAAGCTCTGTTAACAGAAGGAGATAAAACCCAGTGAACGGAGGGGGAAAAGAAAAAAAAATCCAGGGACAAAGGAATTTATGACCCAGGAACTGGATGACCGCACACTGGAGATAATTACAGAGAATCACCACACACAGGAAATACAGGAACTCTAAAGAAGAAAGAAGAATGATGTGTAGCACTGAGCTGAAACTCACAGTAGCTAAGCTGAACAGTGAAAATTATCAGTTATGGAAATTCAAAGTATAGATGTTGTTATCTAAAGATGATTTATGGGAAGTAATCATTACAGATAGACCTGATGAAGATAATCAGACATGGGATAGAAAGAGTAGAGAAGCTAGAGCCACCATTAGCTTATTAGTGGATGATGCTCAATTAATACACATAAGAAATGAAGAAACAGCGAAAGGAATGTGGGAAGCATTAAGAAAAGTACATGAAAGATCCAGTTTAAATCACAAGTTATTTGTATTAAGAAAGCTTTACAGTATGAGTGAGTGCAAATGATGACATGCAGAAGTACATATTCTCAATGATGGAAGTAATATCACAGCTAAGGTCTATTGGTGAAGACATTAAAGAAAGTCATGTAGCAGCAATATTATTGTGCAGTTTACCAGATTGGTATACAGCCTTGATAAATGCCCTAGAGACAAGACCAGAAAAAGACATCACATTAGATTTTGTGAAAACCAGACTAATAGATGAATATCAGAGAAGAAAAGAACAGACAAATTATTCTTCTACTGAAAAGAACAGTGGAAACTCTCTTAAAGCTACAGAATTTAAAAAACCCTATAATAAAGAGACAAGAGAATGTTTCAGATGTAAGAAAAAAGGTCATTTAAAGAAAGACTGTACCATATGGAAAGCAGAACAACAAAAATTACAACATAGCATACACAGAAAGTGAAAAACACAATTTCAGATTCATGTGAGAATAATTGGAATGACACATTTAAAGTAACAGACAAGAAATCATCACTTGGTTGGTTTATTGATTCAGGAGCAACGAGTCATCTGACAATTGACAAGAATTTCTTCACTGATCTTGATTTAGATAAGAAAGAAGCCATTTATCTTGCAGATGGAAGCAAAATAACCGCAGAAGGTATAGGCCAAGGTATGCTAAACTGTTCAAACAAGTTCGGACAAGATTCAAAGATACTTGTACAGAATGTGTTGTATGTTCCAAAATTGGAAAGTGGATTATCTGTGAAGCGTTTAACAGCCAATGGACTCACTGTAAAAGTCAAAGACAATGAGTGTGCAATTCTAGCAAGAAACAAGGTGATAACCAATGTTAAGGCAGATGAACAATTATATCATCTTGACACAGCAAAGGAACAGATGAAGGTATGTACACATGATCACAAGAACTGTATTCACGTGTGGCATAGACGTCTAGGACACAGACACCCTGACAGTATAAGGGTACTACAAAGAAAAGAATTGACAAAAGATCTTAAGATATCAGATTGCTCAATTACCGTAAGATGTCAATGTTGTATAAAATCTAAATCCACAAGAATATCTATTCCAAAAGAAAGTGAGATGAAAAGCAAAAGACCACTTGATTTGGTGCATACTGACGTATGTGGACCCATGCAAGTGACTACATCAGGAGGAAATAAATACATGGTGACTTTCATAGATGACTACTCAAGATGCAGTTTTAGGTCCTGGTCCTTCACATGGGGATCCTGAAGAAGCCAGAACTTTGGCAATTTTGGAGTGATGATGTTTTATTCAACGCTCCAGTGTTCCAAATGGTCATAGCCGGGACACGTCTTGAGGCCATCCACAAATTACTGCATTATACCGATAATGCACAGTCTGTACAAAGTTCAGCCTGTCATCAAACACTTCAACAAAAAGTTTGCTGAAGTGTATGTGCCCCAAAGGGAAATCTGTGTGGATGAGTCCTTAATTCATTTTAAGGGAAGGCTCAGATTCCATCAGTTCCTGCCCAGCAAGAGGGCCAGGTATGGAATTAGACTCTACAAACTATGTGAGAGTACCTCATGCTACACCCACAGGTTTAGAGTTTACAAAAGGAAGGACACCAGGATTGAACCCTCTGAATGCCCCCCTGTCCTGGGAGTGAGTGAGAAAATTGTGTGGGATTTGGTGCACCCAGTGCTGGAAAAGGTTATCACCTCTATACAGTTAACTTTTATACCAGCATCCCACTTTTCAAATCTCTCTCTGTGCGAGGTACCGCAGCCTGCGGTACTGTCCGCAAAAATCAGAGAAGCCTCCCAAAAACACTATTTGGGCAGATGCTCATAAGGGGTGACAGCAGAGCCCAATGTAGCAACCACCTGCTGGTGGTCAAGTACAATGACAAAAGGGATGTCTTTTTCTTGACCACCATACATGGTGATGGCAGCACCCTCAGCACTGTCGGAGGTACCTCTGCACAGGTCAGCAAATCAGACTGTGTACTGGGGTACAACAAAAACATGGAGGGTGTTGATCTCTCTGATCAACTCCTCCAGCCGTATAGTATTTTGAGAGAGGCCAAGATGTTGTACAAAAATATGGCCGTGCACATCGTACAAATGGCAATACACAACGCGCTCCTGCTGTCACGAAGTGCAGGCCAGACCACTACGTCCTACCTTCAGTTCCAGGAGGTAGTGATTAAGGCCTTAATCTTTGGAAATCAAGATGGCCCAAGTACTTCCGGAATTGAAGGTGCTCGTATCGTATCAGGACAGCATTTCCCAGGGGAAAGGTCCCGCAAACTGGAAAAAAAGGAAGGTTGCAAAAGAGGTGCCATGTTTGTTACAAAAGACGATTACGTAAGGACTCCGTTTATCAATGTGACACCTGACCCGACAAACCTGGCCTGTGTATGAAAGATTACTTCAAACTGTACAACACCTCCATGCACTACTAATTTACTTACTAGTTTCCAAATTGATGTGACTTGTGTTTTTTTTTAGTGTTTAGGAACATCAGGGGCTGTGCAAACGAAACATGACGTCTGCAGACCATTCCATCAAAGTCTGCATTCCAAAACGTCACTACATCCCATCTGAGATCTGACGTGTGCTCAAACAGTAGTTTTTTACCACATATGGGGTATCGGTGTACTCAAGAGAAATTGCACAACAACTTTATCTGTCCATTTTCTCCTTTTACCCTTGTGAAAATAAAAAAAATTGTTGCTAAAAGATCATTTTTGTGACTAATAAGTTAAATGTTCATTTATTCCCTTCCACGTTGCTTCTGCTCCTGTGAAACGCCTGAAGGGTTAATAAACTTCTTGAATGTGGTTTTGATCAGCTTGAGGGGTGCAGTTTTTAGAATGGTGTCACTTTTGGGTATTTTCTGCCATATAGACCCCTCAAAGTGACTTCAAATGTGTTATGTTCCCTAAAGAAAATGGTTTTGTAAATTTTGTTGTAAAAATGAGAAATCCGGTGGTCAACTTTTAACACTTATAACTTCATAACAAAAAAAATTGTTTCAAAAATTGTGCTGATGTAAAGTAGACACATGGAAAATGTTATTTATTAATCATTTTGTGTGACATACACTATGTTCTGCCTTCATACACGTTGACACTTTGTGCAATCTAGCATACAGCATAAACCACTTTCTGTCTTCCAAATAAGCAGACTGTTCTCTGTAGTCTAATTTGTTTATTGCTGAACAGTATAGAACATGCGGTAAAACTATAAGAATGCAAACAACATAGATAAGTATTGGGCAGATGATTGCACAGCTAACACAATTACAGGAAAGTATACAGTGTGATGCAAACTTTACATGAAAATACACAGGTTTCTAATCACATCTCCTATGCACTGGCTGCTATACAGTTAATAACATCTCTTGTACAATACTGCATTGCAAGAAAAGATATTAATCTTACCAGTTATGCTTTACCAGGATAGCAAACTTAAATTGGGGAGTTACAGAAGGACAAATAAACACGTGTGTCCTATGAAGTACACAGAAAAAAATGACATATTCCTCTTCCCAGTATACATTGGTTCAATCCCACATGCAATACTCTGCTGTTAAAGACACAGGCTATAAATTCAGCCACCACCAGATGGAGCTAACAACTAAATCAGCACATAATACAAACATTGCTCTATATTCAGAGGGCAGAACAACATATTTCTCTGTTGTAAGGGCATAAAAATTCAAACTTTGAAAATTGCAAAATTTTCAAAATTTTTGCCAAATTTCTGTTTTGTACACAAATAAACGCATGTTACGGTATATCAAAGAAATTTTACTAGTAACGTGAAGTACAATATGTTACAAAAAACAGTCTCAGAATTGCCAAGATCCGTTGAAGCATTCCAGAGTTATCTCATAAAGGGACAGTGGTCAGAATTGTAAAAATTGTCCCGGTCATTAACGTGCAAACCACCCTTGGGGGTAAAGGGGTTAAGTGGTCATGCCCCCTGATGGTAAACACCATCCAAGAGAGACAGACCAATTTCTTATATGATTGCTCGTGTTTTCCCGAGTATTTTGGCATGCCCGGAGATTTAGTTCTTGTCGAGCCAGCTGCATGATTTATGGCTGCTAGACAGCCTGAATACATGTGGGGATTCCCTAACAAACAGACAATCACATGTGTTCAGGCTGTCTAGCAGCCGCAAATCAAGCAGCTGTGTGGACAAAAGCTAAATCTCCGAGCACGCCACAATACTCGGAGGACACCAAAGCATGCTCATGAAAACCCGAGCAACAAGTATACTCGCTCATTACTAATAAGATGTTGCTTCTGCTTTTTTCTCCTCTGTTTTTTTTCTTTCACTAGTTGCTTCTAATCCAATAAAAAACCCTTCGGAAGGTCATGTTTCTATTCAAGTTCGTCACTAAGCAAGAAACCCGTGAGACACAGATGCAAAATTAAAGAAAGTCCGATCTACATCAGTCTGATCTGCAAATCGGATGAGAACAGGACCTGCTCTGAGTCACAAGAATCTCACTCTCAGATCCATGATTTTAACAGATGTCTGAATATATCAATTTTCCTCTATGGGACAGTGTGCTGCCGAAGGGAAAAATAAAATTGGACAGCACTCAGATGTGTCGCACAGATGTGTGAATGTTGCCTAAGGCGACGTTTCCGCGATTAGGATTTGGTGGGATTTTGATCTTTATATATTTTCTGCAGCATTTCAAAACCCTGTTAGCTAAATTAGGCTACATGCGCTTTTTTCATTTTTTTTTCTTACGCCCTTTTTGTCTTTTTTTGGTATATTATGCTTTAAATAAAACAACTTTGCTTTGGACAACTCCTGTTACTTAGGATTGATATAACTTCACTAATAAAGGAATATGCTGTTTACATGTACTTTTATGGTGTTTCCACTGCGGAAATGCCCTAAAAATGTATGTACTTTTTTATCTGTTGATTTTTCTCATCTAATTCAGGTCTATGGGTAAAATCTGTAGATAAAATGTGTGACGAGGTTTCAGGGCTGCCACTAGGAATTTCAGGGCCCCATACTGACAAAATTTTCAGGCCCCCTTGAGACTCCACCCAGGTTATACCCCCAGCTCCGCCTCCCCACCTTGAACCTTCCACAGTCCCACCTTCCACTCTTGGAAAAACTCATCTTCTGCACCACGTCCTCACCAATCTGATATTAACAGTTTCCATCATCACCATATCAAATGCATAGCCAGCAGCTTTTACTTTGGCGAAAAGAATTTTTAAAGCCGCCGCCACCACAAAAAGGTAGACTGTTTTGGCCGGGCCCTACTCTACGCTAACCTATTAAGCAATTCTTAAAATATCCAATACTCTTTTTAGGTATATTTTTAATTATTTTTATTTAAGGGAATGAGTCACATATATTTTTTAGAATGACTATTAATACCACAAGGACCAAATACTGTCACACCAGGACCAGAACATATATTACCACCACATAGTGACCTAATACTACCACATGCAAGGAAGAAATACCTCCACACCATGACCAGCCCACATATTACCATGGCATAGTGACTGAATAATACCACATACAGAGAACAAATACCGCCACACCATGACCAGACCACATATTACCACCACATAGTGACCGAATAATACCACATACAAGGAACAAATACTCCCACGCCATGACCAGACTGTATATTATCACCACATAGTGACAGAATAATACCACATAGAAGGAACAAATACTGCCACACCATGACCAGACCACATATTACCACCACATAGTGACCGAATACTACAATACTGATTATTAATAAAAAAAACAATACTAATGACAATATACACAGGAGCTCTGTATATAGTGTCAGTGTATAGGTAATACAGTGATCACCAGTGAAATACACAGGAGCTCTGTGTATAGTGTATAGTGTACTGGTAATACAGTGATCACCAGGGACATAATACACGGGATCTCTGTATATAGTGTACAGGTAATATAATGATCATCAATGACATTATACACAGGAGCTCTGTATATAGTGACAGTGTACAGATAATACAGTGATTACCAGTGACTAGAGTTGAGCGACTTTTGGTTTTTTATGGTCGAGTTTCGTTTCGTGAAACCCGACTTTTCCAAAAGTCGGGTCGAGCAAGATCGGCCGATTATAGGGAAAAGTCGGGGTCGTCCCGAAACACGAAACCCAATGTAAGTCAATGGGGAATAAAAGTCGGCAGTGAGAGGAGGACAGGAAACACACCTACAGTGCTCATTTGAATGCCAAAAGCATCAATTCTTCTTACTTAAGCTGGTCAACCTTAATTAACTTCATAATACAAGTTACGCACTGAAAAATGGGGGTTATTTGGCTAAAGTTGTGGGGGGGTAGGGCTGGCTCCAGGTTTTCATGTGCCCTGGGCGAAAGAGCTCCCCTTTAACACATAATACCACAACTCATCATGCTCCGATACGGCAGAGAAATAGCAGTATAGTACAATGAAAAATACTTCACTTTTTACATCTCATGACGAGGCCCATCTATTTCTCCATACAGAATCATTGGTCCCATATAATGTTTGAAACAGTATATGATGAGCTCCACATAATGCTACAGTATATGTTGGTCCCCATGGATGAAGCTCCACTGTCTTATGGGCCCAAATAATGCTCCAAACATAATGGGCCCCATTTCTAATGCTCTAGTGTATAATGGGCCCTGTAAATGCTGCTCCAGTGTCTGATGTCCACCTTTGGAATGTTCCAGTGTATGGTGGGCACCATCTATCATTCTCCAGAGTATAGTGCTCCCCAAAAATTGCTGTCCCAACATTGAAAACAATGAAATAAGTCTCCTCGCTAGGGAATCCCTGTACTAGTCTGGACTCCTCGTCGTCCCCATCTTCCATCTCACTGCACAGTATTTCAACCTTGCAAGTGCTGTGATCCTGAGCAAGCAGGGGGGGCCCACTCGTTGGCGACGGCACTGGCACAGGGCCCCTGATAGTACGGTGGTGTGTCTGATGGCGGGTGGGCCGAACCTGCACTTTCATCTGCAGCTTCCTCTTTGTCACCGTGTAAGATGGAACTGTATATGGGAAGGGTAACCTGAGTTTCATCAGGGTCAGATTCAGGCCGGGTAGCGTGCGAGGGGAATGTAGTGGTCTGGGTCAATGTACCAGCAGATTCATCGAGCAGTGGCTGGACATCAGTGAACTTGTGTCGCCCCCAGGAGTACGGTCGCCACAGTGGCATTACCTTCCTCCTAGGGAGTGTGATGTCATGCTTGGGAGCAACGAAGGATCTCTCTAGCAGGTTAACTGATTGGGCGGCGTTATTCCCACGAGTCATGACCCTCCAAACAGCGTTCATGAAGGCAAAGTGTTTGTTTTACGTGGGCAGTATGGTTGCAAAGCTGAACCTTAAAGGAATGTCCAGAAGGGCACCACCAGGAGTGGCGCCTACGGCGTAATTTGACTCAACACGGGCAACCTCAACCATGCCAGCTACAGAACAGATGCACACATTGCAAGCTTAATTCCGTTAACGAACGAGACTCCGTCATGCTCCGCGGTCCAAGTCCGGCTTACTAGAGGGACACGTGAGGCTCTGGCACATGAGATTAGCCAATAACTGGTGTGTCATGCCCTTACATGTCCGTGGCTGCATGTGCGCTACACTGAAAAGGCCAGCGTTTGTCGCTTACAGGTGCAGATAACCCGCTGAACAACGTTAGTGATGGGGATCACTGATTACAATTATTACTCGCGAACGATGATTTCCCAGTAAGTGCAGGTCAACCGCAGTTCCGGAATTAGGCCTAACCGTCATTCCTGAAAAAATGAAAAACTTACGTGTGCAAACCACAGGTGCTGTAGCTTGCTTAACAGCTCGCCAGCCGTTCTCACGCCCAGTATGGGTTACACGTGATTGCACAAAGGTGAGAAAGGGTACCGTATCCCCGGATAACATGTATGGATAGCGTACACATTCAAAAGATATGTCTATACATCAGGAGGCAGGCTCAGATGGTGTAAGGCCCAGTATGGCTTGCAAGTGATTGCACAAAGGTGAGAAAGGGTACCGTATCCCCGGATAACATGTATGGATAGCGTACTCATTCAAAAGATATGTCTATACATCAGGAGGCAGGCTCAGACGGTGTAAGGCCCAGTATGGCTTGCAAGTGATTGCACAAAGGTGAGAAAGGGTACCGTATCCCCGGATAACATGTATGGATAGCGTACACATTCAAAAGATATGTCTATACATCAGGAGGCAGGCTCAGACGGTGTAAGGCCCAGTATGGCTTGCAAGTGATTGCACAAAGGTGAGAAAGGGTACCGTATCCCCGGATAACATGTATGGATAGCGTACACATTCAAAAGATATGTCTATACATCAGGAGGCAGGCTCAGACGGTGTCAGGCACAGTATGGCTTGCAAGTGATTGCACAAAGGTGAGAAAGGGTACCGTATCCCCGGATAACATGTATCGATAGCGTACACATTCAAAAGATATGTCTATACATCAGGAGGCAGGCTCAGACGGTGTTAGGCCCAGTATGGCTTGCAAGTGATTGCACAAAGGTGAGAAAGGGTACCGTATCCCCGGATAACATGTATGGATAGCGTACACATTCAAAAGATATGTCTATACTCTGGAGGCAGGCTCAGACGGTGTCAGGCACAGTATGGATTTGACGGCCCAGACTACACAGCGGAGGAGCAGGGAGAGGTAAAGATTGCAAATGCTGGGGCCCTGCCCAAGCAAGGGGGGCCCACTCGTGGGCATCGGTACTGGCACTGGGCCCCTCATAGTACGGCGGTGTGTCTGACGGCGGGTGTGCACCAACACCGTCAGAGACACTTGATTGCACTATGAGGGACCCTGTGCCAGTGCCCGCGCCCAAGAGTCGGCCTACCCACCTGTCCAGGGCAACGGCACTCGCACGGTGTCATGCGCTAGGTGGTGACCCCGGCCATAGGGGGGGAGGCAGCACCGTTAGGGAGTTTTAGAAAGTGGCATATGTTGATGTTGGACATTCAGCTGATGCAAAAGGCGAAATAGGTCAAGCCCCAGGAAGAGGTGGACCAAAGCAAGCCATTTTTCTGTCACCCTATGTGTCATCAGGGGAAGGTGGGACAAAATCCTTGGTAACCCATGCATGGTTCATTTTAATGAAGGTTAGATCATCCACATTTTGGGTTGACAGACGGGTCCTTTTTTCTGTCAGGATTGATCCAGCTGCACTGAAGACTCTTTCCGATAGCACACTTGCAGCTGGGCAAGCGAGCTCCTGTAAGGCATATTGTGCCAATTCAGGCCAGGTGTCCAGTTTAGCAGCCCAATAGTCAAAGGGGAATGACCTGTGTGGGAGAACATCGATATGGGAGGAAAAGTAGTTTGTAACCATAGTTGACAACTGCTGTCTCCTGTCACTTTCCATCGATGCTGTATTACCAGTTGTGTGAGCGGTACTTGAAAAATCAGTCCACAACATTGTCATGAAACCCCTGTCTCCAACGCCACTTCTGCTGTGTGCACCATGAACACCTCTGCCAAGCTGCCCCCGGCCCGTACGGCTCGTGTGAGAACCATCACCGCTGCTGTGTGCTGGGAATGCCTCAAGCAACCGATTTACCAGAGTTGCTTGTTAATTAGCCAATATTAGGTCAAGGTTCTCCTGTGGCATGATGTTTTGTAATTTGCCTTTATAGCGTGGATCCAGGATGCTGGCCAACCAGTAGTCGTCATTGTTCATCATTTTGGCAATGCGGGGGTCCCTTTTTAGGATCCGCAAGGCATAATCTGACATGTGGGCCAATGTTCCCGGTGTCAATGATGCACTGCGAGTGCTGGTTGGAGGAGCACTTTCTGGCAAATCCACATACCTCCAGTCACGCACAAACCCTGTACCAGACCTTGCCACACCAACATTTTCACTTGCCCCACGAGATGCATCCTCCTCCCCTAAGTAATCATCCCCATCATCATCCTCCTCCTCCTCATCTTCCTCCAACTCGTCCAGGAGAGGTCCCTGAGCAGACAATGGCTGAATGTCATCAAGGATTCCCTCCACCTCTTCCTCCTCGTCAACATTGGCTGCAGACGCCTGCTTCTTAAGGTGCGTCAAAGTTTGCATGAGCAGATGCATAAGTGGGATTCTCATGCTTAGGATGGCGTCGTCTGCGCTTACCAGCCGTGTGCATTCCTCAAAACACTGAGGGACTTTACAGAGGTCTTTCAGCTTCGACCACTGCACACCTGTCAACTCCATGTCTGCTCTCAAAGTGCCTGGCCGTGTATCCTCCCACAAATGCATTATGGCCTGCCTCTGCTCGCACAGCCGCTCCACCATGTGCAGGGTGGAGTTCCACCTTGTTGCAATGTCGATAATGAGGCGGTGGTTGGGAAGGTGGAGCAATCGCTGCAGCTTCTGCATACGAACGGAGTGTACAGGCGACCGGCAGATGTGCGCGCACAGTCTTCACACCTTATGGAGCAGGGCTGTTAACTCCGGATAATTTTTGAGGAAGTACTGCACCACCAGGTTCAAGGTGTGAGCCAAGCAAGGTATGTGGCTGAGTTTTGAAAGGGCTATGGCTGCCACAAAATTACGGCCGTTATAACTAACTACCTTGCCTGCCTCAAGATGTACACTGCCCAGCCATGACTCAGTTTGTCGCTTCAAGTACTCGGCCAGCACCTCGGCGGTGTGTCTGTCGCCCAAACACATCATCTGCAACACAGCCTGCTGACGCTTTCCACTAGCTGCTCGATAGGGGGACACCTTGTGTGCAACAGTGGCAGCTGCAGATGGAGTGCTCGTACGACTGCGCTCTGTGGACGAGCTTTCGCTTCTGGAGGAGGAGGAGGAGGAGGAGGGTGGAACGCCTACAGCCAACTGTTTCCTATACCGTGGGCTAGGCAGCACTGTCCCACCACTGCTGTCCCCTGTGGACCCTGCATCCACCACATTAACCCAGTGCGCAGTGATGGACACGTAACGGCCCTGGCCATGCCGACTGGACCATGCATCAGTTGTGAGGTGCACGTTTCCACTCACTGACTGCTTGAGTGCATGGACAATGCGGTCTTTCACATGATGGTGGAGGGCTGGGATGGCTTTGCGAGAGAAGAAGTGGCGACTGGGTAGGTCATAGCGTGGTACTGCATAGGCCATGAGTTCGCGGAAAGCTGCGCTTTCCACCAACCGATAGGGCATCATCTCAAACGAGATTAGTTTGGCAATGTGGGCGTTCAAACCCAGTGTACGCGGATGAGAGACTGAGTACTTTCTTGACCTACTCATAGTGTCTGGGAGGGTGAGCTGGTCTTGAGAGCTGCATATGGTGGAAGTAGCGGTGGACAGGGCGGACTGAGAGAGGGTTGATGATGGTGATGGAGTTGGTGTTCTTTCTGATGGCCTAGATTCAGTATTTCGTTGATATAACAGTGGGATTCCCTGACTGCTGTGGCCTTGCAGCGACACCTCAACATTTGCTGCTGTGCTAACCGGTGGGCTTACAGTGGGGGAAACAATGTAGCGTTGCTGACTACCTTGTTTGTGATCAGTTGCACATGTGGCACTTGAGGTTTGGTGTTGTGTCCACCCTTGCAAGTGCATGCTGGTTAAATGTCTAAGCATGCAACTGGTATTCACATTTTTCAGATTTTTCCCTCGGCTAAAGGTCTTTGTGCACTTCTTACAGATAACCTTGGCCTGATCATGAGGATTTTGTTCAAAAAAGTGCCACACTGCACTCTTCCTACTTTGGCAGACATTTTGCGGCCTTGCACGCTGTGATGTTTTGACCCTCTGGACAAGCTGTCCAGCAACTCTTTTGATTTTTGGAACCTGTCTTTGGAGTGCTCCGGGCCTGCCAGATAACAGCTGTTGCGATGTCGATGTCTGCTGTGGATGCTCCTCATCTGAGCTATTGGAAGCAGCACCCTCTTCCCCCAATGGATGCCAATCTGGGTCAACAACTGGGTCATCCATCACCTCCTCTTCAATGTCATGTGCACCTTCCTCTGTGTCACCGTGTATGGTGGTATAGTGTGCGGGAAGGGGCACCTGAGTCTCATCAGGGTCAGAATCTGGCTCTGTACACTGCGAGGACAATGTAGTGCTCTGAGTGAATGTACCAGCAGAATCATCTATCAGCGGCTGTGCATCAGTGCACTCCATGTCAGATTCATCTTGGCCTGGGTAATTCACCATTTCACTTGATAATCCAGGCATGGTATGTGAAAACAGCTCCATGGAGTAATCAGTAGTATGGCCTGCGTCATCCTTCAATCTTGGTTGTGGTGAAGGACACAAGGAAAGGTGTGGTTCATGAACATGAGCCTCCAATGACGACTCAGTGCTTTTACTTTTTACAACCTCAGAAGAGGAGGCGATAGAGCTGGAGGCTGAGTCAGAAAATGTAAGACAAAACTTTTTCCTGATGCTCTGGCGTTAAAAGCGGTTTGCCAACTCCTAGAAAACTAAGCCTTCGAAGCCTTATGGAGCCAGACGATGACGCAGGCTCAACACCTCCTGCATTCGGTCCTATTTTGCTTTTGCCACTACCATCAGATCCACCACCAACACCATCATTACCAGCTGCCAACCCCCGCCCAATTCCACGGCCTCTTCCACCAGCCTTCCTCATTTTTAGTAGAAATGTAGACAAAATTCTACAAACTATATAGTAATGTAAAACAAGGTACAAGGTGTCTATAGGACAGGGGAGATTTAGATTTTCTGCAGACACTTGTGGACACTGGACACTTGGATTGTGTGAGGCCCACTGAATATCACAGCGCTATGTCACAGGCTCGATGGCACAGGTGTGAAAAAAGTGACTACAGGATAAGGGAGATTTTGAATTTCTGGGAGATTTTGAATTTCTGCAGACACTTGTGGACACTGGACACTTGGATTGTGTGAGGCCCACTGAATATCACAGTGCTATGTCACAGGCTCGATGGCACAGGTGTGAAAAAAGTGACTACAGGATAAGGGAGATTTTGAATTTCTGCAGACACTTGTGGACACTGGACACTTGGATTGTGTGAGGCCCACTGAATATCACAGTGCTATGTCACAGGCTCGATGGCACAGGTGTGAAAAAAGTGACTACAGGATAAGGGAGATTTTGAATTTCTGCAGACACTTGTGGACACTGGACACTTGGATTGTGTGAGGCCCACTGAATATCACAGTGCTATGTCACAGGCTCGATGGCACAGGTGTGAAAAAAGTGACTACAGGATAAGGGAGATTTTGAATTTCTGGGAGATTTTGAATTTCTGCAGACACTTGTGGACACTGGACACTTGGATTGTGTGAGGCCCACTGAATATCACAGCGCTATGTCACAGGCTCGATGGCACAGGTGTGAAAAAAGTGACTACAGGATAAGGGAGATTTTGAATTTCTGAGAGATTTTGAATTTCTGCAGACACTTGTGGACACTGGACACTTGGATTGTGTGAGGCCCACTGAATATCACAGTGCTATGTCACAGGCTCGATGGCACAGGTGTGAAAAAAGTGACTACAGGATAAGGGAGATTTTGAATTTCTGCAGACACTTGTGGACACTGGACACTTGGATTGTGTGAGGCCCACTGAATATCACAGTGCTATGTCACAGGCTCGATGGCACAGGTGTGAAAAAAGTGACTACAGGATAAGGGAGATTTTGAATTTCTGGGAGATTTTGAATTTCTGCAGACACTTGTGGACACTGGACACTTGGATTGTGTGAGGCCCACTGAATATCACAGCGCTATGTCACAGGCTCGATGGCACAGGTGTGAAAAAACTGACTACAGGATAAGGGAGATTTTGAATTTCTGGGAGATTTTGAATTTCTGCAGACACTTGTGGACACTGGACACTTGAATTGTGTGAGGCCCACTGAATATCACAGCGCTATGTCACAGGCTCAATGGCACAGGTGTGAAAAAAGTGACTACAGGATAAGGGAGATTTTAAATTTCTGCAGACACTTGTGGACACTGGACACTTGGATTGTGTGAGGCCCACTGAATATCACAGCGCTATGTCACAGGCTCGATGGCACAGGTGTGAAAAAAGTGACTACAGGATAAGGGAGATTTTGAATTTCTGCAGACACTTGTGGACACTGGACACTTTTGGATTGTGTGAGGCCCAATGAATATAAGAGCGCTATGTCACAGGCTCGATGCAGCAGGTGTGAAAAAAGTGACTACAGGATAAGGGAGATTTTGAATTTCTGGGAGATTTTGAATTTCTGCAGACACTTGTGGACACTGGACACTTGAATTGTGTGAGGCCCACTGAATATCACAGCGCTATGTCACAGGCTCAATGGCACAGGTGTGGAAAAAAGTGACTACAGGATAAGGGAGATTTTAAATTTCTGCAGACACTTGTGGACACTGGACACTTGGATTGTGTGAGGCCCACTGAATATCACAGCGCTATGTCACAGGCTCGATGGCACAGGTGTGAAAAAAGTGACTACAGGATAAGGGAGATTTTGAATTTCTGCAGACACTTGTGGACACTGGACACTTTTGGATTGTGTGAGGCCCAATGAATATAAGAGCGCTATGTCACAGGCTCGATGCAGCAGGTGTGAAAAAAGTGACTACAGGATAAGGGAGATTTTGAATTTCTGCAGACACTGGACACTTTTGGATTGTTTGAGGCCCAGTGAATATCAGAGCGCTATGTCACAGGCTCGATGCAGCAGGTGTGAAAAAAGTGACTACAGGATAAGGGAGATTTTGAATTTCTGCAGACACTTGTGGACACTGGACACTTTTGGATTGTGTGAGGCCCACTGAATATCAGAGCGCTATGTCACCGGCTCGATGGCACAGGTGTGAAAAAAGTGACTACAGGATAAGGGAGATTTTGAATTTCTGAGAGATTTTGAATTTCTGCAGACACTTGTGGACACTGGACACTTGGATTGTGTGAGGCCCACTGAATATCACAGTGCTATGTCACAGGCTCGATGGCACAGGTGTGAAAAAAGTGACTACAGGATAAGGGAGATTTTGAATTTCTGCAGACAATTGTGGACACTGGACACTTGGATTCTGTGAGGACCACTGAATATCACAGTGCTATGTCACAGGCTCGATGGTACAGGTGTGAAAAAAGTGACTACAGGATAAGGGAGATTTTGAATTTCTGGGAGATTTTGAATTTCAGCAGACACTTGTGGATACTGGACACTTGGATTGTGTGAGGCCCACTGAATATCACAGCGCTATGTCACAGGCTCGATGGCACAGGTGTGAAAAAAGTGACTACAGGATAAGGGAGATTTTGAATTTCTGAGAGATTTTGAATTTCTGCAGACACTTGTGGACACTGGACACTTGAATTGTGTGAGGCCCACTGAATATCACAGTGCTATGTCACAGGCTCGATGGCACAGGTGTGAAAAAAGTGACTACAGGATAAGGGAGATTTTGAATTTCTGCAGACACTTGTGGACACTGGACACTTGGATTGTGTGAGGCCCACTGAATATCACAGTGCTATGTCACAGGCTCGATGGCACAGGTGTGAAAAAAGTGACTACAGGATAAGGGAGATTTTGAATTTCTGGGAGATTTTGAATTTCTGCAGACACTTGTGGACACTGGACACTTGGATTGTGTGAGGCCCACTGAATATCACAGCGCTATGTCACAGGCTCGATGGCACAGGTGTGAAAAAAGCGACTACAGGATAAGGGAGATTTTGAATTTCTGCAGACACTTGTGGACACTGGACACTTGGATTGTGTGAGGCCCACTGCATATCACAGTGCTATGTCACAGGCTCAATGGCACAGGTGTGAAAAAAGTGACTACAGGATAAGGGAGATTTTGAATTTCTGGGAGATTTTGAATTTCTGCAGACACTTGTGGACACTGGACACTTGGATTGTGTGAGGCCCACTGAATATCACAGCGCTATGTCACAGGCTCGATGGCACAGGTGTGAAAAAAGTGACTATAGGATAAGGGAGATTTTGAATTTCTGCAGACACTTGTGGACACTGGACACTTGGATTGTGTGAGGCCCACTGAATATCACAGTGCTATGTCACAGGCTCGATGGCACAGGTGTGAAAAAAGTGACTACAGGATAAGGGAGATTTTGAATTTCTGCAGACACTTGTGGACACTGGACACTTGGATTGTGTGAGGCCCACTGAATATCACAGTGCTATGTCACAGGCTCGATGGCACAGGTGTGAAAAAAGTGACTACAGGATAAGGGAGATTTTGAATTTCTGCAGACACTTGTGGACACTGGACACTTGGATTGTGTGAGGCCCACTGAATATCACAGTGCTATGTCACAGGCTCGATGGCACAGGTGTGAAAAAAGTGACTACAGGATAAGGGAGATTTTGAATTTCTGAGAGATTTTGAATTTCTGCAGACACTTGTGGACACTGGACACTTGGATTGTGTGAGGCCCACTGAATATCACAGTGCTATGTCACAGGCTCGATGGCACAGGTGTGAAAAAAGTGACTACAGGATAAGGGAGATTTTGAATTTCTGCAGACACTTGTGGACACTGGACACTTGGATTGTGTGAGGCCCACTGAATATCACAGTGCTATGTCACAGGCTCGATGGCACAGGTGTGAAAAAAGTGACTACAGGATAAGGGAGATTTTGAATTTCTGGGAGATTTTGAATTTCTGCAGACACTTGTGGACACTGGACACTTGGATTGTGTGAGGCCCACTGAATATCATAGCGCTATGTCACAGGCTCGATGGCACAGGTGTGAAAAAAGTGACTACAGGATAAGGGAGATTTTGAATTTCTGGGAGATTTTGAATTTCTGCAGACACTTGTGGACACTGGACACTTGGATTCTGTGAGGCCCACTGAATATCACAGCGCTATGTCACAGGCTCGATGGCACAGGTGTGAAAAAAGTGACTACTGGATAAGGGAGATTTTGAATTTCTGCAGACACTTGTGGACACTGGACACTTGGATTGTGTGAGGCCCACTGCATATCACAATGCTATGTCACAGGCTTGATGGCACAGGTGTGAAAAAAGTGACTACAGGATAAGGGAGATTTTGATTTTCTGGGAGATTTTGAATTTCTGCAGACACTTGTGGACACTGGACACTTGGATTGTGTGAGGCCCACTGAATATCACAGTGCTATGTCACAGGCTCGATGGCACAGGTGTGAAAAAAGTGACTACAGGATAAGGGAGATTTTGAATTTCTGCAGACACTTGTGGACACTGGACACTTGGATTGTGTGAGGCCCACTGAATATCACAGTGCTATGTCACAGGCTCGATGGCACAGGTGTGAAAAAAGTGACTACAGGATAAGGGAGATTTTGAATTTCTGGGAGATTTTGAATTTCTGCAGACACTTGTGGACACTGGACACTTGGATTGTGTGAGGCCCACTGAATATCACAGTGCTATGTCACAGGCTCGATGGCACAGGTGTGAAAAAAGTGACTACAGGATAAGGGAGATTTTGAATTTCTGGGAGATTTTGAATTTCTGCAGACACTTGTGGACACTGGACACTTGGATTGTGTGAGGCCCACTGAATATCACAGCGCTATGTCACAGGCTCGATGGCACAGGTGTGAAAAAAGTGACTACAGGATAAGGGAGATTTTAAATTTCTGCAGACACTTGTGGACACTGGACACTTGGATTGTGTGAGGCCCACTGAATATCACAGCGCTATGTCACAGGCTCGATGGCACAGGTGTGAAAAAAGTGACTACAGGATAAGGGAGATTTTGAATTTCTGGGAGATTTTGAATTTCTGCAGACACTTGTGGACACTGGACACTTGGATTGTGTGAGGCCCACTGAATATCACAGCGCTATGTCACAGGCTCGATGGCACAGGTGTGAAAAAAGTGACTACAGGATAAGGGAGATTTTAAATTTCTGCAGACACTTGTGGACACTGGACACTTGGATTGTGTGAGGCCCACTGAATATCACAGCGCTATGTCACAGGCTCGATGGCACAGGTGTGAAAAAAGTGACTACAGGATAAGGGAGATTTTGAATTTCTGGGAGATTTTGAATTTCTGCAGACACTTGTGGACACTGGACACTTGGATTCTGTGAGGCCCACTGAATATCACAGTGCTATGTCACAGGCTCGATGGCACAGGTGTGAAAAAAGTGACTACTGGATAAGGGAGATTTTGAATTTCTGCAGACACTTGTGGACATTGGACACTTGGATTGTGTGAGGCCCACTGCATATCACAGTGCTATGTCACAGGCTCGATGGCACAGGTGTGAAAAAAGTGACTACAGGATAAGGGAGATTTTGATTTTCTGGGAGATTTTGAATTTCTGCAGACACTTGTGGATACTGGACACTTGGATTGTGTGAGGCCCACTGAATATCACAGCGCTATGTCACAGGCTCGATGGCACAGGTGTGAAAAAAGTGACTACAGGATAAGGGAGATTTTAAATTTCTGCAGACACTTGTGGACACTGGACACTTGGATTGTGTGAGGCCCACTGAATATCACAGCGCTATGTCACAGGCTCGATGGCACAGGTGTGAAAAAAGTGACTACAGGATAAGGGAGATTTTGAATTTCTGGGAGATTTTGAATTTCTGCAGACACTTGTGGACACTGGACACTTGGATTGTGTGAGGCCCACTGAATATCACAGCGCTATGTCACAGGCTCGATGGCACAGGTGTGAAAAAAGTGACTACAGGATAAGGGAGATTTTAAATTTCTGCAGACACTTGTGGACACTGGACACTTGGATTGTGTGAGGCCCACTGAATATCACAGCGCTATGTCACAGGCTCGATGGCACAGGTGTGAAAAAAGTGACTACAGGATAAGGGAGATTTTGAATTTCTGCAGACACTTGTGGACACTGGACACTTTTGGATTGTGTGAGGCCCAATGAATATAAGAGCGCTATGTCACAGGCTCGATGCAGCAGGTGTGAAAAAAGTGACTACAGGATAAGGGAGATTTTGAATTTCTGCAGACACTGGACACTTTTGGATTGTGTGAGGCCCAATGAATATCAGAGCGCTATGTCACAGGCTCGATGCAGCAGGTGTGAAAAAAGTGACTACAGGATAAGGCAGATTTTGAATTTCTGCAGACACTTGTGGACACTGGACACTTTTGGATTGTGTGAGGCCCACTGAATATCAGAGCGCTATGTCACAGGCTCGATGGCACAGGTGTGAAAAAAGTGACTACAGGATAAGGGAGATTTTGAATTTCTGAGAGATTTTGAATTTCTGCAGACACTTGTGGACACTGGACACTTGGATTGTGTGAGGCCCACTGAATATCACAGTGCTATGTCACAGGCTCGATGGCACAGGTGTGAAAAAAGTGACTACAGGATAAGGGAGATTTTGAATTTCTGCAGACACTTGTGGACACTGGATGCTTGGATTGTGTGAGGCCCACTGAATATCACAGTGCTATGTCACAGGCTCGATGGCACAGGTGTGAAAAAAGTGACTACAGGATAAGGGAGATTTTGAATTTCTGGGAGATTTTGAATTTCTGCAGACACTTGTGGACACTGGACACTTGGATTGTGTGAGGCCCACTGAATATCACAGCGCTATGTCACAGGCTCGATGGCACAGGTGTGAAAAAAGTGACTACAGGATAAGGGAGATTTCGAATTTCTGGGAGATTTTGAATTTCTGCAGACACTTGTGGACACTGGACACTTGGATTGTGTGAGGCCCACTGAATATCACAGCGCTATGTCACAGGCTCGATGGCACAGGTGTGAAAAAAGTGACTACAGGATAAGGGAGATTTTGAATTTCTGCAGACACTTGTGGACACTGGACACTTGGATTGTGTGAGGCCCACTGAATATCACAGTGCTATGTCACAGGCTCGATGGCACAGGTGTGAAAAAAGTGACTACAGGATAAGGGAGATTTTGAATTTCTGGGAGATTTTGAATTTCTGCAGACACTTGTGGACACTGGACACTTGGATTGTGTGAGGCCCACTGAATATCACAGCGCTATGTCACAGGCTCGATGGCACAGGTGTGAAAAAAGTGACTACAGGATAAGGGAGATTTTGAATTGCTGCAGACACTTGTGGACACTGGACACTTGGATTGTGTGAGGCCCACTGAATATCACAGTGCTATGTCACAGGCTCGATGGCACAGGTGTGAAAAAAGTGACTACAGGATAAGGGAGATTTTGAATTTCTGGGAGATTTTGAATTTCTGCAGACACTTGTGGACACTGGACACTTGGATTGTGTAAGGCCCACTGAATATCACAGCGCTATGTCACAGGCTCGATGGCACAGGTGTGAAAAAAGTGACTACAGGATAAGGGAGATTTTAAATTTCTGCAGACACTTGTGGACACTGGACACTTGGATTGTGTGAGGCCCACTGAATATCACAGCGCTATGTCACAGGCTCGATGGCACAGGTGTGAAAAAAGTGACTACAGGATAAGGGAGATTTTGAATTTCTGGGAGATTTTGAATTTCTGCAGACACTTGTGGACACTGGACACTTGGATTGTGTGAGGCCCACTGAATATCACAGCGCTATGTCACAGGCACGATGGCACAGGTGTGAAAAAAGTGACTACAGGATAAGGGAGATTTTGAATTTCTGCAGACACTTGTGGACACTGGACACTTTTGGATTGTGTGAGGCCCAATGAATATAAGAGCGCTATGTCACAGGCTCGATGCAGCAGGTGTGAAAAAAGTGACTACAGGATAAGGGAGATTTTGAATTTCTGCAGACACTGGACACTTTTGGATTGTGTGAGGCCCAATGAATATCAGAGCGCTATGTCAGATGCTCGATGCAGCAGGTGTGAAAAAAGTGACTACAGGATAAGGGAGATTTTGAATTTCTGCAGACACTTGTGGACACTGGACACTTTTGGATTGTGTGAGGCCCACTGAATATCAGAGCGCTATGTCACAGGCTCGATGGCACAGGTGTGAAAAAAGTGACTACAGGCTAAGGGAGATTTTGAATTTCTGGGAGATTTTGAATTTCTGCAGACACTTGTGGACACTGGACACTTGGATTGTGTGAGGCCCACTGAATATCACAGCGCTATGTCACAGGCTCGATGGCACAGGTGTGAAAAAAGTGACTACAGGATAAGGGAGATTTTGAATTTCTGAGAGATTTTGAATTTCTGCAGACACTTGTGGACACTGGACACTTGGATTGTGTGAGGCCCACTGAATATCACAGTGCTATGTCACAGGCTCGATGGCACAGGTGTGAAAAAAGTGACTACAGGATAAGGGAGATTTTGAAGTTCTGCAGACACTTGTGGACACTGTACGCTTGGATTGTGTGAGGCCCACTGAATATCACAGTGCTATGTCACAGGCTCGATGGCACAGGTGTGAAAAAAGTGACTACAGGATAAGGGAGATTTTGAATTTCTGGGAGATTTTGAATTTCTGCAGACACTTGTGGACACTGGACACTTGGATTGTGTGAGGCCCACTGAATATCACAGCGCTATGTCACAGGCTTGATGGCACAGGTGTGAAAAAAGTGACTACAGAATAAGGGAGATTTTGAATTTCTGCAGACACTTGTGGACACTGGACACTTCGATTGTGTGAGGCCCACTGAATATCACAGTGCTATGTCACAGGCTCGATGGCACAGGTGTGAAAAAAGTGACTACAGGATAAGGGAGATTTTGAATTTCTGGAAGATTTTGAATTTCTGCAGACACTTGTGGACACTGGACACTTGGATTGTGTGAGGCCCACTGAATATCACAGCGCTATGTCACAGGCTCGATGGCACAGGTGTGAAAAAAGTGACTACAGGATAAGGGAGATTTTGAATTGCTGCAGACACTTGTGGACACTGGACACTTGGATTGTGTGAGGCCCACTGAATATCACAGTGCTATGTCACAGGCTCGATGGCACAGGTGTGAAAAAAGTGACTACAGGATAAGGGAGATTTTGAATTTCTGCAGACACTGGACACTTTTGGATTGTGTGAGGCCCAATGAATATCAGAGCGCTATGTCAGATGCTCGATGCAGCAGGTGTGAAAAAAGTGACTACAGGATAAGGGAGATTTTGAATTTCTGCAGACACTTGTGGACACTGGACACTTTTGGATTGTGTGAGGCCCACTGAATATCAGAGCGCTATGTCACAGGCTCGATGCAGCAGGTGTGAAAAAAGTGACTACAGGATAAGGGAGATTTTGAATTTCTGCAGACACTTGTGGACACTGGACACTTGGATTGTGTGAGGCCCACTGAATATCACAGTGCTATGTCACAGGCTCGATGCAGCAGGTGTGAAAAAAGTGACTACAGGATAAGGGAGATTTTGAATTTCTGCAGACACTGGACACTTTTGGATTGTGTGAGGCCCAATGAATATCAGAGCGCTATGTCAGATGCTCGATGCAGCAGGTGTGAAAAAAGTGACTACAGGATAAGGGAGATTTTGAATTTCTGCAGACACTTGTGGACACTGGACACTTTTGGATTGTGTGAGGCCCACTGAATATCAGAGCGCTATGTCACAGGCTCGATGGCACAGGTGTGAAAAAAGTGACTACAGGCTAAGGGAGATTTTGAATTTCTGGGAGATTTTGAATTTCTGCAGACACTTGTGGACACTGGACACTTGGATTGTGTGAGGCCCACTGAATATCACAGCGCTATGTCACAGGCTCGATGGCACAGGTGTGAAAAAAGTGACTACAGGATAAGGGAGATTTTGAATTTCTGAGAGATTTTGAATTTCTGCAGACACTTGTGGACACTGGACACTTGGATTGTGTGAGGCCCACTGAATATCACAGTGCTATGTCACAGGCTCGATGGCACAGGTGTGAAAAAAGTGACTACAGGATAAGGGAGATTTTGAAGTTCTGCAGACACTTGTGGACACTGTACGCTTGGATTGTGTGAGGCCCACTGAATATCACAGTGCTATGTCACAGGCTCGATGGCACAGGTGTGAAAAAAGTGACTACAGGATAAGGGAGATTTTGAATTTCTGGGAGATTTTGAATTTCTGCAGACACTTGTGGACACTGGACACTTGGATTGTGTGAGGCCCACTGAATATCACAGCGCTATGTCACAGGCTTGATGGCACAGGTGTGAAAAAAGTGACTACAGAATAAGGGAGATTTTGAATTTCTGCAGACACTTGTGGACACTGGACACTTCGATTGTGTGAGGCCCACTGAATATCACAGTGCTATGTCACAGGCTCGATGGCACAGGTGTGAAAAAAGTGACTACAGGATAAGGGAGATTTTGAATTTCTGGAAGATTTTGAATTTCTGCAGACACTTGTGGACACTGGACACTTGGATTGTGTGAGGCCCACTGAATATCACAGCGCTATGTCACAGGCTCGATGGCACAGGTGTGAAAAAAGTGACTACAGGATAAGGGAGATTTTGAATTGCTGCAGACACTTGTGGACACTGGACACTTGGATTGTGTGAGGCCCACTGAATATCACAGTGCTATGTCACAGGCTCGATGGCACAGGTGTGAAAAAAGTGACTACAGGATAAGGGAGATTTTGAATTTCTGGGAGATTTTGAATTTCTGCAGACACTTGTGGACACTGGACACTTGGATTGTGTGAGGCCCACTGAATATCACAGCGCTATGTCACAGGCTCGATGGCACAGGTGTGAAAAAAGTGACTACAGGATAAGGGAGATTTTGAATTGCTGCAGACACTTGTGGACACTGGACACTTGGATTGTGTGAGGCCCACTGAATATCACAGTGCTATGTCACAGGCTCGATGGCACAGGTGTGAAAAAAGTGACTACAGGATAAGGGAGATTTTGAATTTCTGGGAGATTTTGAATTTCTGCAGACACTTGTGGACACTGGACACTTGGATTGTGTGAGGCCCACTGAATATCACAGCGCTATGTCACAGGCTCGATGGCACAGGTGTGAAAAAAGTGACTACAGGATAAGGGAGATTTTAAATTTCTGCAGACACTTGTGGACACTGGACACTTGGATTGTGTGAGGCCCACTGAATATCACAGCGCTATGTCACAGGCTCGATGGCACAGGTGTGAAAAAAGTGACTACAGGATAAGGGAGATTTTGAATTTCTGCAGACACTTGTGGACACTTTTGGATTGTGTGAGGCCCAATGAATATAAGAGCGCTATGTCACAGGCTCGATGCAGCAGGTGTGAAAAAAGTGACTACAGGATAAGGGAGATTTTGAATTTCTGCAGACACTGGACACTTTTGGATTGTGTGAGGCCCAATGAATATCAGAGCGCTATGTCACAGGCTCGATGCAGCAGGTGTGAAAAAAGTGACTACAGGATAAGGGAGATTTTGAATTTCTGCAGACACTTGTGGACACTGGACACTTTTGGATTGTGTGAGGCCCACTGAATATCAGAGCGCTATGTCACAGGCTCGATGGCACAGGTGTGAAAAAAGTGAATTGTAGAATTGGGCAGAATAGGAATCTCCCTAGAGTGTAGGTCTGTAAGAACGGAACAAGTCCTCCACTTATCCTTCCACAGTGACACACAGATAGCTTCACTGTGGCTGTGATAACAGCCGTTACACGGTACTGTGTGAGGAGCGTACACCGCTGTATGGTGTGAATAAATGCACGCTCAGTACCTTAGCAGGACAAAAAAAAAATTGGGATTGCTTTTAAAAAAGCAGTTTGCAGAGCAGTGGGGAAACAGCAATGCAGCTGTCAGGAAGCCTTAGAAGGCAGCCTAACAACCAACACCGCTGATCCACCACAATATAGCCTCCCCTTGCACTGCACACACAGTGACTGGTGTTGCACAGGCAAAATCGCTAGCAGCAGAAGCAGTTTTTTTGTCTTCTTCCCTGCCTAACGCTCTCCCTACAGAATCAGCAACCTCTCCCTATGCTAAGATCGGCAGAAGTAAGATGGCGGTCGGCGTGCACGCCCTTTTATAACCCCTGTGAAGTCCACGAAAGCAAGCCAATCACTTGCATGCCCTTCTGAAAGATGGTGGCGACCCCTGCCTATGTCATCACGTTGCCCACAGTGTCCGTGGATCCCGATTGGCTGAAAAAGAGCGCTAAACAAACTTTTGAAACGCGACTTTGGCGCGTAAGTCGCCGACCTCGTGGCCGACCTCATCCTAGGGTCGGGTTTCGTTTCATGAAACCCGACTTTGCCAAAAGTCGGCGACTTTTGAAATTGTTCGACCCGTTTCGCTCAACTCTACCAGTGACATTATACAAATGAGCTCTGTATATAGTATACAGTGCATATTGTCAGAGTACAGGTAACACAGTGATCACTAGTGATGTCTGTATCTGAAGTCATTCATCTTTGCTTTTCTTTTTCATGCAGCGCAGAGCGCCATCATTTCTTCCATCCAGGACTTGTATCTGCATAAAATAACACATAGTTACCTAGAGCACCGCTTCCAGAGCATAATCCCCACTTTTTCCCTTTTTTCTACAGCACACAGCTGAATACAGATGTGCACCCACCATCAATATATGATTAGTTATTATTCAATCCACCATTCCAAATATAAATTATAATCCACCACTGCACCCCCACCAACTATAAATAGCTATTTTCCTCACCTAATAAATAGAGTTGAGCGAAACGGGTCGAAAAATTTCAAAAGTCCCCGACTTTTGGTATAGTCGGGTTTCATGAAACGAAACCCGACCCTAGGGTGAGGTCGGCCACGAGCTCGGCGACTTTAGCGCCAAAGTCGCGTTTCAAAAGTTTGTTTTCCGCCCTTTTTCAGCCAATCAGGATCCACGGACACTGTGGGCAACGTGATGACATAGGCAGGGGTCACCACCATCTTTGAGAAGGGCATGCAAGTGAGTGGCTTGCTTTGGGGGGTGTCACAGGGGGTATAAAAGGGCGTGCACGCCGACCACCATGTTACTCATGCTGATCTCAGACTAGGGAGAGCTGCTGCTGCTGCTGATTCTGTAGGGAGAGCGTTAGGCAGGGAAGAAGACACCAAAAACTGCTTCTGCTGCTAGCGATTTTGCCTGTACAACACACCAGTCACTGTGTGTGCAGTGCAAGAGGAGGCTATATTTTGCTGGATCAGCTGTGTTGGTTGTTAGGCTGCCTTATAAGGCTTCCTGATAGCTGCATTGCTGTTTTCCCACTGCTCTGCAAACTGCTTTTTTAAAAGCAATCCAAATTTTTTTTTTGTCCTGGTGAGGTACTGAGCATGCATTTTTTCACACCATACAGTGGTGCACGCTCCTCTCTCAGTACCGTGTAACGGCTGTTATCACGGCCACAGCGAAGCTATCTGTGTGTCACTCTGTAAGAATAAGTCGAGGACATGTTCCGTTCTTACAGACCTACACCTTCTAGTTTTAGTTTTGTCTGCTTTTCAAACAGTTAAGTATATTTGCTGTTTGGTCACATTCAAAACTATAGAGAGACAGCGTGTGTCAGTCCGTATACTTAAAAAACACGGAGCTTGACAATTTTATGGACACCGGACAGCGGTGTACGTGCACGCTCCGCTCTCAGTACCGTGTAACGGCTGTTATCACGGCCACAGTGAAGCTATCTGTGTGTCACTCTGTAAGGATATGTCGAGGACATGTTCCGTTCTTACAGACCTACACTCTAGGGAGATTCCTATTCTGCCCAATTCTATATACACCTTGTAGTTTGTCATACACTAGCCAATTTCTGCCTGTGACATAGCGGTGTGATATTCACTGGGCCTCACACAATCCAACAGTGTCCACAAGTATGTTCAGAAATTCTACATCTCCCCTGTCCTATTGTGACATTTTTCACACGTGCGACATTGAGCCTGTGACATAGCGGTGTGATATTAACTGGGCCTCACACAACAGTGTCCACAAGTGTGTTCAGAAATTCTACATCTCCCCTGTCCTATTGTGACATTTTTCACACCTGCGACATTGAGCCTGTGACATAGCGGTGTGATATTAACTGGGCCTCACACAACAGTGTCCACAAGTGTGTTCAGAAATTCTAAATCTCCCCTGTCGTATAGTGACATTTTTCACACCTGCGACATTGAGCCTGTGACATAGCGGTGTGATATTAACTGAGCCTCACACAACAGTGTCCACAAGTGTGTTCAGAAATTCTACATCTCCCCTGTCCTATAGTGACATTTTTCACACCTGCGACATTGAGCCTGTGACATAGCGGTGTGATATTAACTGGGCCTCACACAACAGTGTCCACAAATGTGTTCAGAAATTCTACATCTCCCCTGTCCTATAGTGACATTTTTCACACCTGCGACATTGAGCCTGTGACATAGCGGTGTGATATTAACTGGGCCTCACACAATCCAACAGTGTCCACAAGTGTGTTCAGAAATTCTACATCTCCCCTGTCCTATAGTGACATTTTTCACACCTGCGACATTGAGCCTGTGACATACCGGTGTGATATTCACTGGGCCTCACACAACAGTGTCCACAAGTGTGTTCAGAAATTCTACATCACCCTTGTCCTATAGTGACATTTTTCACACCTGCGACATTGAGCCTGTGACATAGCGGTGTGATATTAACTGGGCCTCACACAACAGTGTCCACAAGTGTGTTCAGAAATTCTACATCTCCCCTGTCCTATAGTGACATTTTTCACACCTGCGACATTGAGCCTGTGACATAGCGGTGTGATATTAACTGGGCCTCACACTACAGTGTCCACAAGTGTGTTCAGAAATTCTACATCTCCCCTGTCCTATAGTGACATTTTTCACACCTGCGACATTGAGCCTGCGACATAGCGGTGTGATATTAACTGGGCCTCACACAATCCAACAGTGTCCACAAGTGTGTTCAGAAATTCTACATCTCCCCTGTCCTATAGTGACATTTTTCACACCTACGACATTGAGCCTGTGACATAGCGGTGTGATATTAACTGGGCCTCACACAACAGTGTCCACAAGTGTGTTCAGAAATTCTACATCTCCCCTGTCCTATAGTGACATTTTTCACACCTGCGACATTGAGCCTGTGTGACATAGCGGTGTGATATTAACTGGGCCTCACACAATCCAACAGTGTCCACAAGTGTGTTCAGAAATTTGACATCTCCCCTGTCCTATATACACCTTGTACCTTGTTTTACATTACTATATAGTTTGTGGGATTTTGTGTACATTTTTACCAAAAATGAGGAAGGCTGGTGGAAGAGGCCATGGAATTGGGCGGGGGTTGCCAGCTGGTAATGATGGTGTTGGTGGTGGATCTGATGGTAGTGACAAAAGCAAAATAGGACCGAATGCAGGAGGTGTTGAGCCTGCATCATCGTTTGGCTCCACAAGGCCTCGAAGGCTTAGTTTTCTAAGAGTTGGCAAACCGCTTTTAAAGCCAGAGCATTAGGAAAAAGTTTTGGCTTACATTGCTGACTCAGCCTCCAGCTCTATCGCCTCCTCTTCTGAAGTTGTAAAAAATAAAAGCACTGAGTCGTCATTGGAGGGTCATGTTCATGAACCACACCTTTCCTTGTGTCCTTCACCCCAACCAAGATTGAAGGATGACGCAGGCCATACAACTGATTACTCCATGGAGCTGTTTTCACATACCATGCCTGGATTATCAAGTGAAATGGTGAATTACCAAGGGCAAGAAGAATCTGACATGGAGTGCACTGATGCACAGCCACTGATAGATGATTCTGCTGGTACATTCAGTCAGAGCACTACATTGTCCTCGCGGTGTAATGAGACAGATTCTGACCCTGATGAGACTCAGGTGCCCCTTCCCGCATACTATACCACCATACACGGTGACACAGAGGAAGGTGCACATGACATTGAAGAGGAGGTGATGGATGACCCAGTTGTTGACCCAGATTGGCATCCATTGGGGGAAGAGGGTGCTGCTTCCAATAGCTCAGATGAGGAGGAGCATCCACAGCAGACATCGACATCGCAACAGCTGTTATCTGGCAGGCCCGGAGCACTCCAAAGACAGGTTCCAAAAATCAAAAGAGTTGCTGGACAGCTTGTCCAGACGGTCAAAACATCACAGCGTGCTAGGCCGCAAAATGTCTTCCAAAGTAGGAAGAGTGCAGGAAGAGAGATTTTGAACAAAATCCTCATGATCAGGCCAAGGTTATCTGTAAGAAGTGCACAAAGACCTTTAGCCGAGGGAAAAATCTGAAAAATTTGAATACCAGTTGCATGCTTAGACATTTAACCAGCATGCACTTGCAAGCGTGGACACAACAACAAACCTCAAGTACCACATGTGCAACTGATCACAAAGAAGGTAGTCAGCAACGCTACATTGTTTCCCCCACTGTAAGCCCAGTGGTTAGCATTGAGCCTGTGTGACATAGCGGTGTGATATTAACTGGGCCTCACACAATCCAACAGTGTCCACAAGTGTGTTCAGAAATTCGACATCTCCCCTGTCCTATATACACCTTGTACCTTGTTTTACATTACTATATAGTTTGTGGGATTTTGTGTACATTTTTACCAAAAATGAGGAAGGCTGGTGGAAGAGGCCATGGAATTGGGCGGGGGTTGCCAGCTGGTAATGATGGTGTTGGTGGTGGATCTGATGGTAGTGACAAAAGCAAAATAGGACCGGATGCAGGAGGTGTTGAGCCTGCATCATCGTTTGGCTCCACAAGGCCTCGAAGGCTTAGTTTTCTAAGAGTTGGCAAACCGCTTTTAAAGCCAGAGCATTAGACAAAAGTTTTGGCTTACATTGCTGACTCAGCCTCCAGCTCTATCGCCTCCTCTTCTGAAGTTGTAAAAAATAAAAGCACTGAGTCGTCATTGGAGGGTCATGTTCATGAACCACACCTTTCCTTGTGTCCTTCACCCCAACCAAGATTGAAGGATGACGCAGGCCATACAACTGATTACTCCATGGAGCTGTTTTCACATACCATGCCTGGATTATCAAGTGAAATGGTGAATTACCCAGGGCAAGAAGAATCTGACATGGAGTGCACTGATGCACAGCCACTGATAGATGATTCTGCTGGTACATTCAGTCAGAGCACTACATTGTCCTCGCGGTGTAATGAGACAGATTCTGACCCTGATGAGACTCAGGTGCCCCTTCCCGCATACTATACCACCATACACGGTGACACAGAGGAAGGTGCACATGACATTGAAGAGGAGGTGATGGATGACCCAGTTGTTGACCCAGATTGGCATCCATTGGGGGAAGAGGGTGCTGCTTCCAATAGCTCAGATGAGGAGGAGGAGCATCCACAGCAGACATCGACATCGCAACAGCTGTTATCTGGCAGGCCCGGAGCACTCCAAAGACAGGTTCCAAAAATCAAAAGAGTTGCTGGACAGCTTGTCCAGACGGTCAAAACATCACAGCGTGCTAGGCCGCAAAATGTCTTCCAAAGTAGGAAGAGTGCAGGAAGAGAGATTTTGAACAAAATCCTCATGATCAGGCCAAGGTTATCTGTAAGAAGTGCGCAAAGACCTTTAGCCGAGGGAAAAATCTGAAAAATTTGAATACCAGTTGCATGCTTAGACATTTAACCAGCATGCACTTGCAAGCGTGGACACAACAACAAACCTCAAGTACCACATGTGCAACTGATCACAAAGAAGGTAGTCAGCAACGCTACATTGTTTCCCCCACTGTAAGCCCAGTGGTTAGCACAGCAGCAAATGTTGAGGTGTCGTTGCAAGGCCAAAGCAGTCAGGGAATCCCACTGTTATATCAACAAAAGACTGAATCTAGGCCATCAGAAAGAACACCAACTCCATCACCATCATCAACCCTCTCTCAGTCCGCCCTGTCCACCGCTAGTTCCACCATATGCAGCTCTCAAGTCCAGCTCACCCTCCCAGAGACTATGGGTAGGTCAAGAAAGTACTCAGTCTCTCATCCGCGTACACTGGGTTTGAACGCCCACATTGCCAAACTAATCTCGTTAGAGATGATGCCCTATCGGTTGGTGGAAAGCGCAGCTTTCCGCAAACTCATGGCCTATGCAGTACCACGCTATGACCTACCCAGTCGCCACTTCTTCTCTCGCAAAGCCATCCCAGCCCTCCACCATCATGTGAAAGACCGCATTGTCCATGCACTCAAGCAGTCAGTGAGTGGAAAGGTGCCCCTCACAACAGATGCATGGTCCAGTCGGCATGGCCAGGGCCGTTACGTGTCCATCACTGCGCACTGGGTTAATGTGGTGGATGCAGGGTCCACAGGGGACAGCGGTGGTGGGACAGTGATGCCTAGCCCACGGTATAGGAAACAGTTGGCTGTAGGCATTCGACCCTCCTCCTCCTCCTCCTCCAGAAGCGAAAGCTCGTCCACAGAGCGCAGTCGTACGAGCACTCCATCTGCAGCTGCCACTGTTGCACACGAGGTGTCTCCCTATTGAGCAGCTAGTGGAAAGCGTCAGCAGGCTGTGTTGCAGATGATGTGTTTGGGCGACAGACACACCGCGGAGGTGCTGGCCGAGTACTTTCAGCGACAAACTGAGTCATGGCTGGGCAGTATACATCTTGAGGCAGGCAAGGTTGTTAGTGATAACGGCCGTAATTTTGTGGCAGCCATAGCCCTTTCAAAACTCAGCCACATACCTTGCTTGGCTCACACCTTGAACCTGGTGGTGCAGTGCTTCCTCAACAATTATCCGGAGTTAACAGCCCTGCTCCATAAGGTGTGAAGACTGTGCGCGCACATCCGCCGGTCGCCTGTACACTCCACTCGTATGTAGAAGCTGCAGCGATTGCTCCACCTTCCCAACCACCGCCTCATTATCGACATTGCAACAAGGTGGAACTCCACCCTGCACATAGTTGAGCAGCTGTGCGAACAGAGGCAGGCCATAATGCATTTGTGGGAGGATACACGGCCAGGCACTTTGAGAGCAGACATGGAGTTGACAGGTGTGCAGTGGTCGAAGCTGAAAGACCTCTGTAAAGTCCTTCAGTGTTTTGAGGAATGCACACGGCTGGTAAGTGCAGACGACGCCATCCTAAGCACGAGCATCCCACTTATGCGTCTGCTCATGCAAACTTTGACGCACCTTAAGGAGCAGGCGTCTGCAGCCAATGTTGACGAAGAGGAAGAGGAGGAGGGAATCCTTGATGACATTCAGCCATTGTCTGCTCAGGGACCTATCCTGGACGAGTTGGAGGAAGAAGAGGTGGAGGAAGAAGAGGAGGAGGATGGGGATGATTACTTAGGGGAGGAGGATGCATCTCGTGGGGCAAGTGAAAATGTTGGCATGGCAAGGTCTGGTACAGGGTTTGTGCATGACTGGAGGGATGTGGATTTGCCAGAAAGTACTCCTCCAACCAGCACTCGCAGTGCATCATTGACACCGGGAACATTGGCCCACATGTCAGATTATGCCTTGCAGATCCTAAAAAGGGACCCCCGCATTGCCAAAATGATGAACGATGACGACTACTGGTTGGCCAGCATCCTGGATCCACGCTGTAAAGGCAAATTACAAAACATCATGCCACACGAGAACCGTGACCTAATATTGGCTAATAAACAAGCTACTCTGGTAAACCGGTTGGTTGAGGCATTCCCAGCACACAGCAGCGGTGATGGTTCTCACACGAGCCGTACGGGCCGGGGGCAGCTTGGCAGAGGTGTTCATGGTGCACACAGCAGAAGTGGCATTGGAGACAGAGGTTTCATGACAATGTTGTGGACTGATTTTTCAAGTACCGCTCACACAACTGGTAATACTGCATCGATGGAAAGTGACAGGAGACAGCAGTTGTCAACTATGGTTACAAACTACATTTCTTCCCATATCGATGTTCTCCCACACAGGTCATTCCCCTTTGACTATTGGGCCGCTAAACTGGACACCTGGCCTGAATTGGCACAATATGCCTTACAGGAGCTCGCTTGCCCAGCTGCAAGTGTCCTATCGGAAAGAGTCTTCAGTGCAGCTGGATCAATCCTGACAGAAAAAAGGACCCGTCTGTCAACCCAAAATGTGGATGATCTAACCTTCATTAAAATGAACCATGCATGGGTTTCCAAGGATTTTGTCTCACCTTCCCCTGATGACACATAGGGTGACAGAAAAATGGCTTGCTTTGGTCCTCCTCTTCCTGGGACTTGAACAATTTCGCCTTTTGCATCAGCTGAATGTACAACATCAACATATGCCACTTTCTAAAACTCCCTAACTGTGCTGCCCCCCCCCATGGCCGGGGTCACCACCTAGCGCACTAAACCGTGCGAGTGCTGTTGCCCTGGACAGGTGGGTAGGCCGACTCTTGGGCGCGGGCACTGGCACAGGGTCCCTCATAGTGCAATCAAGTGTCTCTGACGGTGGTGGTGCACACCCGCCGTCAGACACACCGCCGTACTATGAGGGGCCCAGTGCCAGTACCGACGCCCACGAGTGGGCCCCCCTTGCTTGGGCAGGGCCCCAGCATTTGCAATGTTTACCTCTCCTTGCTCCTCCGCTGTGTAGTCTGGGCCGTCAAATCCATACTGTGCCTGACACTGTTTGAGCCTGCCTCCTGATGTATAGACATATATTTTGAATGTGTACACTATGCTATCCATACATGTTGTCCGTGGATACGGTACCCTTTCTCACCTTTGTGCAATCACGTGTAATCCATACTGGGCCTGACACCGTCTGAGCCTGCCTCCTGATGTATAGACATATATTTTGAATGTGTACACTATGCTATCCATACATGTTATCCGGGGATACAGTACCCTTTCTCACCTTTGTGCAATCACGTGTAATCCATACTGGGCCTGACACCGTCTGAGCCTGCCTCCTGATCTATAGACATATATTTTGAATGTGTACACTATGCTATCCATACATGTTATCCGGGGATACGGTACCCTTTCTCACCTTTGTGCAATAACGTGTAATCCATACTGGGCCTGACACCGTTTGAGCCTGCCTCCTGATCTATAGACATATATTTTGAATGTGTACACTATGCTATCCATACATGTTATCCGGTGATACGGTACCCTTTCTCACCTTTGTGCAATCACGTGTAATCCATACTGGGCCTGACACCGTTTGAGCCTGCCTCCTGATCTATAGACATATATTTTGAATGTGTAGACTATGCTATCCATACATGTTATCCGGGGATACGGTACCCTTTCTCACCTTTGTGCAATCACGTGTAATTCATACTGGGCCTCAGAACGGTTGGCGAGCTGTTAAGCAAGCTACAGCACCTGTGGTTTGCACACGTAAGTTTTTCATTTTTTCAGGAATGACGGTTAGGCCTAATTCCGGAACTGCGGTTGACCTGCACTTACTGGGAAATCATCGTTCGCGAGTAATAATTGTAATCAGTGATCCCCATCACTAACGTTGTTCAGCGGGTTATCTGCACCTGTAAGCGACAAACGCTGGCCTTTTCAGTGTAGCGCACATGCAGCCACGGACATGTAAGGGCATGACACACCAGTTATTGGCCAATCTCACAAGCCAGAGCCTCGCGTGTCCCTCTAGTAAGCCGGACTCGGACCGCGGGGCATGACGGAGTCTCGTTTGTTAACGGAATTAAGCTTGCAATGTGTGCATCTTTTTTGTTGCTTGATGGTTGAGGTTGCCCGTGTTGAGTCAAATTACGCCGTAGGCTCCACTCCTGGTGGTGCCCTTCTGGACATTCCTTTAAGGTTCAGCTTTGCAACCATACTGCCCACGTAAAACAAACACTTTGCCTTCATGAACGCTGTTTGGAGGGTCGTGACTCGTGGGAATAGCGCCGCCCAATCAGTTAACCTGCTAGAGCGATCCTTCGTTACTCCCAAGCATGACATCACACTCCCTAGAAGGAAGGTAATGCCACTGTGGCGACCGTACTCCTGGGGCAACACAAGTGCACTGATGCCCAGCCACTGCTCGATGAATCTGCTGGTACATTGACCCAGACCACTACATTCCCCTCGCAGGGGCCCTGTGCCAGTGCCGTCGCCAACGAGTGGGCCCCCCCTGCTTGCTCAGGATCACAGCACCTGCAAGGTTGAAATACTGTGCAGTGAGATGGAAGATGGGGACGACGAGTAGTCCAGACTAGTACAGGGATTCCCTAGCGAGGAGACTTAGGCTAGTTTCACACTTGCTTTTTTTTGCAGCGCGTTTTTCCCGCAAAAAAACGCATTGAAAAAACGCATACAAAAGCATACAACTGCTGCGTTTTTTTCAAGCATTTTTATGAGCATGCATGAAAAAAACGCAGCGTTTTTATGCGTTTGTATGCGTTTTTAGTGCGTTTTTACCGCGTTTGCGGTTTTTTCCAACATTAGTTGGCCCCTCACACTAACCCAACCCATGACTTTACTAACCCTAACCCTGACCCTAACCCTAACCCTAACCCTAACCCTTACCCTTAACCAAACCATACTTAACCCTAACCCAAACCCTAAACCCTAACTAACCCTAACCCTAACCCTGACCCTAACCCTAACCCTAACCCTTAACCAAACCATACTTAACCCTAACCCAAACCCTAAACCCTAACCCTGACCCTAACCCTTAACCAAACCATACTTAACCCTAACCCTGACCCTAACCCTAACCCTAACCCTGACCCTAACCCTTAACCAAACCATACTTAACCCTAACCCTGACCCTAACCCCAACCCTAACCCTGACCCTGACCCTAACCCTAACCCTAAACCCCTAAATTCCATGGTTAAAAAAAAAAACGCATGTGCAAAAAAACGCATACATGAGCATGCCAGTGCGCATGTATGCGCATCCATAGGCTATAATGGCCATTTTTAGCGCAAAACGTGCGCATATGTGCGCATGCGCTTTTTTGCAGGGCCAAAAAATGCAACATGCTGCGTCTGGAAAATCCAAACGCACACCCCAAAAAAACGCAGCGCATGAAAATCGCATACATGCGCTTACCAGCATGCAGGTATGCGCACCCATGTTAAATATAGGGGAAAAAACGCATGCGCAGGTATGCGTTTTTTTCCAGCGCTAAAAAACGCAAATGTGAAACCAGCCTTATTTCATTGTTTTCAATGTTGGGACAGCAATTTTTGGGGAGTACTATACTCTGGAGAATGATAGATGGGGCCCACCATACACTGGAACATTCCAAAGGTGGACATCAGACACTGGAGCAGCATTTACAGGGCCCATTATACGCTAGAGCATTAGAAATGGGGCCCATTATGTTTGGAGCATTATTTGGGCCCATAAGACAGTGGAGCTTCATCCATGGGGACCAACATATACTGTAGCATTATGTGGAGCTCATCATATACTGTTTCATACATTATATGGGACCAATGATTCTGTATGGAGAAATAGATGGGCCTCGTCATGAGATGTAAAAAGTGAAGTATTTTTCTTTGTAGTATACCACTATTTCTCTGCCGTAAAGGAGCAGCATGAGTTGTGGTATGTGTTAAAGGGGCGCTCTTTCACCCAGGGCACATGAAAACCTGGAGCCAGCCCTACCCCCCCCGCACAACTTTAGCCAAATAACCCCCATTTTTCAGTGCGTAACTTGTATTATGAAGTTAATTAAGGTTGACAAGCTTAAGTAAGAAGAATTGATGCTTTTGGCATTCAAATGGGCACTGTAGGTGTGTTTCCTGTCCTCCTCTCACTGCCGACTTTAATTCCCCATTGACTTACATTAGGTTTCGTGTTTCGGTCGGACCCCGACTTTTCCCTATAGTCGGCCGATTTTGCTCGACCCGACTTTTGGAAAAGTCGGGTTTCATGAAATGAAACTCGACCCTAAAAAAGCAAAAGCCGCTCAACTCTACTAATAAATATACAAATTAATTAGCCCCTGTAATCTTTCCCTCAATTCAAAGAGAATAACGAGCATCACATCGATATAGGGACTAAATAAAGGTCAGGGATCAACCATATGCATATAATACAGAACAATAATAAAAAGAGCAAGAGAAAAGATGAATAACGCTAGGGATCAACCTTGACAAATAATCTTTATTACACAAAAAGATTCAAAAAGGCATAGAAAACACCATATTTAAAAACATTTAAAAGCCCAAAGGCAAAAGGAGAGAGACAGACCAGTTATGGTCCTCCCCAGGACAAAAACATCTATATTTAATTCCCCTTATAACAAAATTAAGTTGAATATATCAGGTAATATGGGCACAAACACAAAATAATAAATAAGCAAACTTCAATAACAAGATGCAATGTAACACTCAAAGACAATATAGCCTCTATACAAGATGGTAATTCAATATTAGGTATGTTGCCAGCTGAGTCTAGGAATGCAAAAAAGTGCAACCATACTTGGAGAACACACAATTGCTGTTCAATACAGCATGAGCAAGAAGAGATACACAAGACTCATAAAGCTGCACCAGAATGCAGAGCCCAATAGGTGTTAAGAGAAATAAGTGTTTGTTACCCATAAGAAATAGCTGAGTAATACAGCCCTAAGATGTCCAAATGGTCGTGGAGGAATAGGATAATAAAGTGCTAAGTGCAGTCCATGGGGAGATCAAGCCCCATGCATATCGACACTAAAGGAGTGTCTTCATCAGGGGTGTGTCTTCATTACCAGTCACTGCATCCTCAACGCCAACCACTATGTACCTCCTGCTCACCCGATTCATTATATTTACATGGGGGACCATTCATGTGCAGCCCCCCATCCCCCACTTCACCATATGCAGTCCCCCATCCTCCTTTATCATTTGCAGCCCCCTTTATCATTTGCAGCCTCCTTCCATCATTTGCAGCCCTTCTCCATTTGCAGCACCATCTCCATCATTTGCAGACCCCCTCCATCATTTACATCCCTCTTCCATTATTTACATCCCTCTTCCATTATTTACAGCCCCCTTCCATCATTTGCAGCCCTTCTCCATTTGCAGCACCTGCTCCATCATTTGCAGACCCCTTCCATCATTTGCTGCCCCCTCCATCATTTGCTGCCCCTTCCATCATTTGCAGCACCATCTCCATCATTTGCAGACCCCTCCATCATTTGCTACCCCCCCTCCATCATTTGCAGCACCATCTCCATCATTTGCAGACCCCTTCCATCATTTGCAGACCCCTCCATCATTTGCTACCCCCCCTCCATCATTTGCAGCACCATCTCCATCATTTGCAGACCCCTTCCATCATTTGCTGCCCCCTCCATCATTTGCAGACCCCCGTCATTATTTGCAGACCCCCTCCATCATTTGTAGTCCCTTTCTTCATTTGCAGCCCCCTCCATTATTTGCAACCCCCTCCATTTGCTGCCCCTTCATCATTTTCAGCCCCCCTTCCCCATTTAATTCATTTTATAAAGAAAAAAACGGTTTTCATACTTACCTCACAAGCGATCTGCGGAAGGTGGCGCTTCTCTTCTGGTCACAGTGTCTTCGGACATGTTGGCATTTATTGAGTGCCAAGCTGATGTTTTTATTGATACCATTTTGGTGTATATACAATCTTTTGATTGCCCATTTTTGCATTTTAATGCAATGTTGAGGCGAACTAATAAACATAATTCTGGGGTTTTCATTTTTTTTTTTCTCCTAACGGAGTTTACCGATCTGATTAAATCTTTTTACATATTCATAGATCAGGCGATTCTGAACTCAGCAAAAGCACATATGTGTATTTTTTTTTTAATTGTTTTATTTTGAATGGGGGTAATTTAACCCCTCAAGGCGGTTTGCATGTTAAAGACTTGGACAATTTTTACAATTCTTACCAGTGTCACTTTATGAGGTAATAACTCTGGAATGCTTCAACGGATCCCACGGACTCTGAGCTTTGTTTATTTGTGACATATTGTACTTCATGTTACTGGTAAAGTTTCTTTGATATAACTTGCTTTTTTGTGAAGAAAAAGGAAATTTGGTGAGAATTTGGAAATTTCAATGTTCAAACTTTGATTTCTTATCCTTAAATCAGAGAGTGGTGTCACACAAAATAGTTAACAAATAACATTTGCTGAATTTCTTTTGAGGGGCAAGGAGCCATTTATCTTTTCTATAACCTTTTGTACTACCAGTAACATGGAAGCCCCCTATATTTCCGTTAACAGATAGACCTGAGTGTGGACTTTATTGTGGATTGAGTTGAAGCAACGCTGACCACTTACTTTGGGGTTTCCTTCTAAATCTCAGAGTGACGTAATTCAGTTCAAACCCCTGATGGATCCATTCACTAATAATGAGGTAGCAGAGTTATTCTGGCTTTCTACTGGCCTCTGTTCAGCGTTGTCCTTCTTTTCAGAAGTGCACAAAACTGTGGCCAATGGCACCTTTATGCAAACCTAAAAAGACAGACACAACCGGAACACAGGTCAGATGGTGTCCACAGTGCCTCCATCTGCCTCATTATAGGGAATCTTCCGCCGTGGGTTCTATCTGAAGCATATATTTCAGAGACTTACATGGAAACCCTGGTGTAAGAGCAGAGTGCAGGATAAATGTGCACCAAGCCTTACTGCGATCTTTGGAAGGCAGAATGAACAAATCAACAGCTGGTGAAGAATTGGTTTTATTTATTTTTTACGCCGTTCCTTGTGCAGTATAAGTGATTAGGCGATTTTATTCTTCAGGTTGGTGCGATTACAGCAATACAGATTTATATTAGGTTTTAATGTTTGGCTGCTCTCAAAAGACGCTTTTTATTGCAAAAAATAATTTTTGCATCACCATGTCCTGAGAGCTATAAGTTTTCAATATTTCGCCCTACAGAGTCATATGAGAGCTTGTTTTTTGTGGGACGAGCTGATGTTGTTATTGGTACCATTTTCAGACATATGACATTTTTTGATCACTTTCTATTCAGCTTTCTATTTTGGAAGGCAGAATGAAGAAAAGCCAGCAATTCAGTTTTTTTTTTTTGGGGGGGGTTATGCTGTTCTCCGTGTGGTAAAATTGATAAAGCAGTTTTATTCTTCGGGTCAGTACGATTACAGCGATACCTCATACATATAGTTTTTTTATGTTTTGGCGCTTCAATAAAAACTATTTTATAGAAAAAAATTATTATTTTTGCATCGCTTTATTCTGACAGCTATAACTTTTTCTGCTGATGGAGCTGTAAGATGATGTTTTCACCGCTACCATGATTATTTATATACATTTTATTTCATTCTGTTTTATTCTACTTTTTGTTTGGCGGTTGGATGATAAAGCATTGCTTTTTGCCTTGTTTTTTATTTATTTTTGTATGGTGTTGACTAAAGGGGGTTAACTAGTGGGCCAGTTTCATAGGTCAAGTTGTTCTGGATGTGGCAATACCAAATATGTGTGCTTTTATGGATACAATATATTTTGATTTGTTTAATCATTTTACAATTTCGTAAAAACTTTTTTTTCCTTTGTCACACTATGGGACTTTAATTTTTTGCAGGCTGGTCGCTTGTATAACTTAGAGATGAGGGAGCATCCCTTAGCTATACAAACTATCAACTCTGCTCTGAGCATGATCGCACAACTTTGCTAGCTCTGGTGACCCGCTAGCTCTCATGACGACATTGGGTCAACATGGCAACAACCCCTCGATGTCGCGGGGTCTCCGGTCCAAGTGCAGAGGGGCTGTCTTCCCTCTGCCTTCTCACGAAATGCTGCAAACGACCTATGATGTACCTATACGTCCAAGGTTATAAAGGGGTTAATGTTTTGCTGGTCACACACAAAAAGATGCTTTTTTGCAAGGACCTGTTGAAGCACCAGTTATGCAAACCCCTGCAAACCCTAGAAAGAAGAAGAAACTTTTAAAGGACGGTGAGGGCGATTTAACCTCTATTTTTCTCCAGCTATTCTGTTCATGCTATTTTTTACACAACCGTTTTCCTGCAAGGTCTGGTTCCATGCTTATCCCAAGCATTGAAAGGAGTATTTTTGCGTGGTGCCAGCAGACATCTTTGCTGCATATAACCATTTTATGGTATCAGGGCCAGTTTTAGACAAATTGGAGCCCTAGGCAAAATTCAAAGTGGGGCCCTCATGTGTTATGGAAATTTGGTTAGGATAAATCTATCCCTGTGTGTGCTGCGGTCTGTCCTAATTAGACAGAGTGTTTTTGAATGCTCAAGAAAGAGTGAGACTGTACACACACACGTGACAGAAAACATTACATCATTGCCTGGTTTGACTATATGAACGTATATGGAAGTTTCTAACAAAAAGGGTGATTTAGCAATACATGATTTACTGTAGCCATTTTCCTGCCATTCAGCAAAAATAGAGACATCAACTGGTACTTCTGGTGCTATTTCCTCTTTTCCCATGTCTAGAAAAAATATCACAAGGCAGTCTGGTTCTCGCTGGCTGGCTCATGGGGTCAGATCTCAGCAATTGATTATAAAGTTCATGTTAGCTGTGATTATAGTTGAGTATATATCAATATATAGCAATATGCATGCAAGTGAGATCTACATGAAATACATATTTCCATCACAATCCCCCTTAGATATCACTTGCCCTAATCCTGCTCCTGTCCCAAAGCGCTGCAACTCCTTTATGCTGCCAGTGGGCTGACGCATGCCTAGTGCATACATCCCCCTCTGTACAGAATTGTCGCAAATGGGCGGTCAGGAGATCTGTCCCTAACGGGGGTTTGGTGCAATTGTGGCGCCCCTGAGGGTTCAGTCGCCACAGAGGTACTGCACCTCCTCCTGAGGTGTGGTACCCCACTATCCAGGTAAGGTAGAGACACCTGACCACACTCCAACACCTGCACCCCACACCACAAAGTGTGGGAGGAGGGAAGAGTTAGGAGGAGCTGAGTTTGCACTAAAAGAGCGGGAAGAGTTAGGAGTCAGTCAGTGAGTCTGACAGAGGGAGAGAGTTGGAGAGATCCCCAGGAGAGGGATGGATTGATGGAAGTGCTGCAGCAGACCTCAGTGACCTGGGTCTGCTAGCACAGGAAAGAGACATTTTAGAAAGTCAGACTCGCCATAAGAAGGAAAGGATTAGTACGGAACGTGAGGAGAATAAGAGAACAAGGACCAGGGTTAGAGGAGAACCCTTCCCAAGTCCTAGACGCAAGGCCGGGCCCAGTCCCTGACGTTGTATGGATACTAATGGTCCTGCAGCAGACACCGGAGGAATAGAAGTAGTGACCACTTTATTCCCACACACAGGGTCGGACTGGGGTGTCTAGGGCCCACCAAGGGAATTAATTTTAGGGGCCCACCTACAGTAATGTACAACTCAACATTTAGGCTTTGAGACCGCGGAATTACACCATGGGTTCTTTTGCCGTATATCCCACGCCAAATCTGCATCATTTCAGCATCCTAATTCTACTAAAAGCTGCACCGTTGTTCATATGCTGCAAATCTTTCCGCACTACGATTCATTTAATCCTTTAGGGCCGCAGGCCTGTTTTCACCTTAATGCCCAGGCCATTTTTTGCAAATCTGACCTGTGTTACTTTGAAGTTAAAAAGTGACCCCATTTTGGAATCTACACCCCCAAGGATTGACGTAGGGGGTATAGTGATCACTTTGTCCCAACAAGAGTTCCATGGTAGATGCTACACAGCCCAGCCAATCGAAGCATTCGTATCTGCAGGAGGGGCTAAAATTCACCCGGACCAGCCAGGCAGCGTTGCTGCCTGCCGGTCTTAGCGGCGAAAGCCTCCCGGTACCCGGGCGATTAGCTGCCCCAATAGGCAGCACAGGTCCCCAATAGGCAGCATTGGTCCCTATAGGCAGCACAGGTTCCCAATAGGCAGCACAGGTTCCCAATAGGCAGCACAGGTCCCCAAAAGGCAGCACAGGTCCCCAATAGGCAGCATTGGTCCCTATAGGCAGCACAGGTTCCCAATAGGCAGCACAAGTCCCCAAAAGGCAGCACAGGTCCCCAATAGGTAGCACAGGTCCCCAATAGGCAGCACAGGTCCCCAATAGGCAGCACAGGTCCCCAATAGGCAGCATTGGTCCCAAATAGGGAGCAAAGGTCCCCAATAGGCAGCACAGGTCCCCAATAGGCAGCACAGGTCCCCAATAGGCAGCACAGGTCCCCAATAGGCAGCATTGGTCCCCAATAGGCAGCATTGGTCCCAAATAGGGAGCACAGGTCCCCAATAGGCAGCACAGGTCCCCAATAGGCAGCACAGGTCCCCAATAGGCAGCACAGGTCCCCAATAGGCAGGCACAGGTCCCTAATAGGCAGCATTGTTCCCTAATAGGCAGGCACAGGTCCCTAGTAGGCAGCACAGGTCCCCAATAGGCAGGCACAGGTCCCTAGTAGGCAGCACAGGTCCCCAATACGCAGCACATACAGACAGTAACTCACTGACCCGGCGTTGGCCTGTGTACCAGATACAAAGGCGACAGGCTGCAACGCGTCTGACTCTGAAGAAGAAGAAGACTGTCACTGTAATCCCACGGCCGCGGTTGAGGCCTCCTGGATGGCCAGGCCCCGCACCGCCCGTCCTGCTCCTCCGGCCTCCGGATGTGCGCAAATCATCGGTCCGTCACGCTGCCTGGGCTCAGCTCACATTGACTTGACAAGTCTGGGCAGTGGCGGTGACTCCTCCAGCGAGCTCCAGTTACCCGCCAATGCCGCACTGCGCGCAGGAATCAGTGCGCGGGGCGGGGGCCTCCGGGGTGTGCTGTGCTCTGTCCGGTAGTCAGAGACAGAGCAGAGAACAACCCGACGTATCAATGCGCGGTATCCGGCGCGGCGGGCGGGACTAGGAAGCAGAGCAAGAGTCCTCCTCTGCTCCTGCTCCTTGCCGGCTGCACTGCAGGAACATCAAAGTACCGGATCGCGGCTGTGAATCTCCCTGGTTCGGGGAACTGGCTGCTTTTTTAACAACCGGTTCCACCGAACCGGGGAGAACCCGCTGAATCCCACCCCTGGGCAGGGCCGGCTCCAGGTTTTTGAGGGCCCCGGGCGAAAAAGTCTCAGTTGGCCCCCCCTTAACACATACCACGACTCATGCCGTGTGACATCCGTGGTGACGGCCAAAAACGGACTTCTCTCTGTGTGGATCACACGGACACGCATGTGATCCACATGGACACTCGCTCTGTGGCAAAACACGTTCATGTGATGGAGGCTACTGATTAGTAGTGTACGCATGAAAGAAAGAAGAGAGGGGAAATAAAGAACAGAGAAAGAAAGAGAAAGAATGGAAGGAAGAACAGAGAAAGATACAGAGAGAGAAAGAAAGAAAGAACATAGAAAGAACGAACAGAGAAAGAAAGAAAGAAAATAAAGAACAGAGAAAGAAAGGAAGAACAGAGAGAGAAAGAAAAGAACAGAGAGAAAGAGAAAGAAAGAGGGGAAAGAAAGAGCAGAGAGAAAGAAGAAAGAAAGAAAAAGAACAAAGAGAAAGAAAGAGTGGACAGAAAAAAAGAACAGAGAAAGAAAGAAAGAAAGAAAGAAAGAAAGAAAGAAAGAAAGAGGGGAATAAAGAACAGAGAGGGAGAGAAAAAGGGGAAAGAAAGAACGGAGAGAGAAAAAGAGTTGACAGAAAAAAAGAACAGGGAGAGAGAAAAAGGAGGGGAAAGAAAGAACAGAGAGGTAGAGAGAAAAAGAAAGAGGGGAAAGAACAGAGAGGAAGAGGGGAAAGAAAGAACAGAGAGAAAGAAAGAGAGGAAAGAGAGAACAGACAGAGAGAAAGAACAGAGACAGAAAGAAAGAAAGAAAGAGAACAGAGCGAAAGAACAGAGAGAGAGAAAAAAAAGATTAGAGAGAAAGAACAGAGAGAGAAAGAAACAGAGAAAGAAAAATTCTATTAAGATACTATAGCATCCCAGCTCCCATTGTAGTGCCTACCTGAGCCTCCTGGTGCAGGACATATCATGATCCGCTCACATGGCCGACATCCCCGATTCCAGGGCGATCTCGCTGTCCGCTGTCAGAGGAGGACACGGTGATGGATCTGAAGCATTCCCTGAAGTGCCTCCATGGTTCTGTCACAATCTCCTACTGAAATGACCTAATTTCTGGTCAGCTTCCAGCACGTCACTTCCGGTAGAACGTTACGTGCAAGTTTTAATTTGCTCCTTGGGGCTCCGCTGTGTACTCCTGTGTCCCACGGGGAAAGTATGCTCCCGGCTGGGGCAGTCTCTCTCTCAAAATCGGGACTGTCTCGCTGGATCCGGGACAGTTGGGACTCGGGAGGTATAAATGCTCCCCACCATACACCTCGTACACACACGGCTCCGCTCCGTACACCTTGTACACACGCAGCTTCACTCCGTACACCCCCGGCTCTGCTCCGCTCCATAAACACATGGCTCAGCTCCGTACACACAGGGCTCCGTTCCGTACATCTCGTACATACACGGCTCTGCTCCATACACCTTGTACACCCGCAGCTTCACTCCGTACACCCCCGGCTCTGCTCCGCTCCATAAACACACGGCTCAGCTCCGTACACCTCGTACACACACGGCTCTTCTCCGTACATCTCGTACACACACGGCTCTGCTCCATACACCTCGTACACACACACGGCTTCGCTCCGTACACCTCGTACACACGGCTCTGCTCCGTACACCTCGTACACACACGGCTCTGCTCCGTACACCTCGTATACACACGGCTCTGCTCCGTACACCTCGTACACACACGGCTCTGCTCCGTACAACTTGTAAACCCCTCCTGACCCCACCCAAGAACACACGGGTCTGCTACATCCACCTTGTTAAACCCCTCCCTGACCCCACACAATTACACACACGGCTCTGCTACATCCACCTTGTAAAACCCCTCTCTGACCCCACACAAGTACACACACGGCTCTGCTACATCCACCTTGTAAACCCCTCCTGACCCCACACAAGTACACACACGGCTCTGCTACATCCACCTTGTAAACCCCTCCTGACCCCACACAAGTACACACACGGCTCTGCTACATCCACCTTGTAAACACCTCCTGACCCCACACAAGTACACACACGGCTCTGTTACATCCACCTTGTAAACCCCTCCTGACCCCACACAAGTACACACACGGCTCTGCTGCATCCACCTTGTAAACACCTCCTGACCCCACACAAGTACACACACGGCTCTGCTACATCCACCTTGTAAACCCCTCCTGACCCCACACAAGTACACACACGGCTCTGCTACATCCTCCTTGTTAAACCCCTCCCTGACCCCACACAATTACACACACGGCTCTGCTACATACACCTTGTTAAACCCCTCCCTGACCCCACACAAAGTACACACATGGCTCTGCTACATCCACCTTGTAAACCCCTCCTGACCCCACACAAGTACACACACGGCTCTGCTACATCCACCTTGTAAACCCCTCCTGACCCCACACAAGAACACACACGGCACTGCTACATCCATCTTGTAAACCCCTCCCTGACCCCACACAAGTACACACACGGCTCTGCTACATCCACCTTGTAAACCCCTCCCTGACCCCACACAAGTACACACACGGCTCTGCTACATCCACCTTGTAAACCCCTCCTGACCCCACACAAGTACACACACGGCTCTGCTACATCCACCTTGTAAACCCCTCCTGACCCCACACAAGTACACACACGGCTCTGCTACATCCACCTTGTTAAACCCCTCCCTGACCCCACTGTCCCACAAATAAACATTACCTCATCCATCCAGACCAGCACCATAATGAAAAGCGACCAGCACAGCAGAGTCCTGCAGCCGCCCTGATCATGTGACCCCTGACTCCTCCCCTCCTGTGACCTCATCACAAGTCCTGTGCCGGCACCGCACACAAGATTACAGCCGAAGGAAGCAATGATCATTGCTGGCTGTAAGGGGCTGCGTCACTGCGTGGGTCCCTCGCGGAGGGCGCAGGATGGGGTCAGTACCTGGGGGGTGTGGCGGCAGCCGGCGGGTATCCCAGACAGCGTGAGTGGGCCCTCCCATCTCGCCAGGGCCCCGGCACTTGCCCGGGTGCTGACGCCGGCCCTGCCCTGGCCTGGGTATGAGCGACCAGTGAGTGACAGTGACATTCGGGGGCGGGGCCCACCGAGGGATCCAACGGTACCTCGGTGGGCCAGTCCGAGCCTGCCCACACAAGACTTGGGGGCACAACATCAACGATAGTGAGCCGGGACTAGATAGAAGGAGTCCCCGAAGTAGGCTACAGCTGTCTGCCATACAAGTAGAGTTCATAAGAACATCTGACAGGAGGAACTCCAGTGTAACTCAGTACTGTGAGTACTTCACTCAAAGGCGCTAAGAGGGAGACGTTCAGAAAAGGCACATATGTTGGCGGAGTGTTGGAAAGGAGTACTTCTTCCTGCCTGGAAGTTGGCTGAGCTCCTGACCCGGAGGACACGGCACGGATGCGGGCACCTGTACCAAAACAGACTGTGAGTAAAGCTTTGGAACTACATGCCCTGGTGTCCTCCACTTATTCCGGTGCCAACCCGTCCATCACTGCTACATCCCTTGCGCCCGACACTACACCATCTAAGTGTCACTTCACCTACTCTGCCCTGGGGCTACAGCCCTGCCTGTGGAGGGCTATAACATCATTGCTGCACCACACCATCTGTCCCAGAGGATCTGTCTGCAGCGTTGGCTTACATCTTCATTGCCGAACACCACAGGTGGCGTCACGAATCACTTATAAACTTTCACCACCATAAGCACACTGAAAAAACCCCTTTTGTAATGGAGCCCCAGGGCCATGGACCGGGTCACTGCTGCCGTGACAACCCCCCGTTGAGAAGATCAACCGGCCCGGTACCGAGTACCCCACGGCCCTGGTGAGTGAGGGCGCCCCACAATCATAGTCTCGTATTCGATGGCATGCTCAGTCAGGGGTGTGTACACTTCATGAGGCAATTCTGGCAGTTCGGGGAGGTTGTCAGGCAGGTGAGGCAGTATGTCGATCCAGACAGGTAAAGTATCGAAGGCAGTGAGCGGCATCAGACTTGTTGTCTGTTTACATCAACCTACAGATACAAGGGATAACACAGCAGCCAGCATTTATCCCAAGAATGAATACCATCAGTATGGCTGCCCCAACCTGCGCTAGCATTCTCTGCCACCCACTCATCCACCCAAAGTATTGGTCCCAAGGATCAGTAACTCCCGAGTTTTGTTTCAATTTCTCAGATAACACAGTGAGTTTTTGTATTGCCACTGTGACTTTACCATTTGGACCAGTGTTGTCTGGAATGAAGGTGCAACATGTGTCTTTGATCATCTTACAAACACCTCCTTTCTCGGCTAAAATCATGTCTTAAGCCATCCTATTCTGGAATGCCATGATGGAAGTGGGGCCTAACTGGTCTGCGAGACCCTTCAAAGTGTCTCAGGTGTAGTTAACAAATCTCTGCTGATTATAGTAGATGTAATTTATCCAATCCACATTTTTGTTTACAGTTAGGCTAAGTTCACACGTACCGGAACTCTCGCGGAAATTACCGCGAGAATTCCGGAATTCCATTCCGCGGGAAAATCGCATTTTAAATTCCCGCGATTTTCCCGCGGAAAAACTAGCATTTTGCAAGCGTATTTAGCTTGCAAAATGCTAGCGTTTTCCAAGCGATCTGTAGCATCGCTTGGAGAACTGATTGACAGGTTGGTCACACTCGTCAAACATAGTGTTTGACGAGTGTGACCAACTTTTTACTACTGAGGCCGCCTATGCAGCATCAGTAGTAAAAGATAAAATGTAAAAAAAAATAAAAAATGGTGTTATTCTTACCTTCCGACGTCCCGCGCAGCCGTTCCCAGTAATCCTTTGTGAAAATGCCCGCGATGACGTCCGTTCTCGCGGGATCGCGATGTCTCGCGGTCATTCGCGATGACGTCGCCCGAATGACCGCGAGACTTCACGATCCCGCGAGAACGGACGCCATCGCGGGCATTTTCGCAAAGGATTACTGGGAACGAGAGCGTGGAGAGAGGCGGGAAAACTGCGCAGGACGCCGGAAGGTAAGAATAAGGCTGCGTTCACACGTGGCGTTTTTTTGCGTTTCCGTGGCTGTTTTAACCGCGCGATTTTGCCGCGAAAACGTGAAAAATAAGCATCCCATGCATTCCTATGGGATTCCGTAATGCTGTGCTAATGCTGCGGTTTTTACCGCGGCGGAATCGCTTTGCGGTAAAAACCGCAGCATGCTCATTAATTTGCGGAATCGCGGCGATCCCGCACCCATAGGAATGCATTGTTCCGCTTACTTCCCGCATGTGGCTGTGCACACCATGCGGAAAGTAAGCAGAACAATGGCGGATGGTACCCACGGTCCGGAGGAGAGGAGACTGTCCTCCGGGCTGTGGGTACAATATCCCTGTAAAAAATAGAATTTAAAAATAAAAAATATTGTTAGGCTGAGTGCACACGTACCGGAACTCTCGCGGAAATTACCGCGAGAATTCCGGAATTCCAGTCCGCGGGAAAACCGCATTTTAAATTCCGCGATTTTCCCGCGGAAAAACTAGCATTTTGCAAGCGTATTTAGCTTGCAAAATGCTAGCGTTCTCCAAGTGATCTGTAGCATCGCTGGGAGAACTGATTGACAGATTGGTCACACTCGTCAAACATAGTGTTTGACAAGTGTGACCAACTTTTTACTACGGAGGCTGCCTATGCAGCATCAATAGTAAAAGATAGAATGTAAAAAAAAATAAAAAATGACTAGACTAGACTAGACCCAAACAGAATCTAAAATGGTGACAGCTTTTCTGGGCCTCTGGGAGTGTGTCACACTAAAAAGTGCAATTGGGAGTGTCTCATGCCATGGTTTGGTTGTCTCTTGGGCAACTTTCAACATCCTGTTCTTAAGTGTCCCATTCAGTCTTCCTACCTTTCCGCTGCTCTGGGGGTGGTAGGGAGTCTGTAGGCCTAAGTCTGACCCTACTGCTGACCAGATCTCTTGTGTCAGGTTTACTGTGAATGCAGGTCCCTGATCACTCTCTATCACTTCTGGCACCCTGTATCTGCACACTATTTCTGAGAGCAGCTTCTTGGCAGTAGTCTTCGTCGACTGGTTCCTCACTGGGAAAGCTTTGGGCAATCCTGAGAAGACATCCACGACCACTAGGGCATATTCAAATCCTCCTCTTGGCGGCATCTGGATATGGTCGATCTGGATCCTCTGGAAGGGGTATAGTGGCCTGGCCAGATGATGTGGGGGAACCTTCTCCATTCGTCCAGGTTTGCATTTGCCACAGGTCAAACAGTTGCTGGTAAATTGGCTGTTAGGGTGGAAATCCCTGGAGCGAACCAATAAGCACCGATCAGATCATTCATCTGTGTGTTCGATCTGTGTGTGGGCCCATGTGCCCACTGAACCACCATTGGGTACATGCTTTGAGGTAGACAGGGCTTGCAGTCCATTGCGTATACCCTTCCTTCTTCGTGTGTTGCCCCCTTCCGCATCAAGCTTTTTTTCTCTTCCTTCGGGTCCTGGTCTTTCAGCTTCTTGAACAGATCCCAGGACGTCATCTTGTCAGGTTTCTTGTCTTCAGGTTTCTTGTCTTCAGTCGTCACGTAGTAGCTGTCCGACTCTACGACCTCTCCCACTTCTCCATATTGTCTTCCTCTGGCTGCTTCTTTGGCTGCCATGTCTGCCATGTTGTTACCTCGTGTCTCTACTGTGTTCAGTTTTCCGTGTGCCTTGATTTTTAACACTGCCACCACTTTCGGAAGTTGGAGTGCATCCAGCAGGTCCCTGATGGCTCCATGATGCTTCACGGTTCTCCCGCTTGCTGTGATGAAGTCCCTTGCAGCCCAGATGGGTTCAAAGTCGTGTGCTATGCCATGTGAGTACCTGGAATCGGTATAGATGTTTGCAGTTTTGTCCTTCGCAATGTGGCAGGCCTTTGTCAGCACTATCAGCTCCGCTTCTAGGGCTGACAAGCTAGGCGACAAACTTCTGGACCATAGGATTTCTTGGTTGCTGGTCACTGCGCATCCCGTGTGGAATTTTCCTTCATCATCTGCAAATCTGGAGCCATCTACGTAGAGAATCAACTCTGGGTTGGTAAGTGGCTCATCCACCACATTGGGTAGTCCTGCTGTTTCCTGTTGCATGATGCTGAAACAATCATGGTCGTCAGTGCGGAGCAAATCCAGATATTTGTGAAAGGTATCCTGCAGATTTTGTTCTGAAGAGTCCATATCCATATCCCCCCTTGGGAGTGGGAGTAGAGTGGCCGGATTGAGGACGGTGCATCTGGAGATGGTGACAATGTGAGGCAAAAGCAGAGAGCACTGGAGGTGTAGATGTCTGGCAGTGGAGAGATGTTTCGGCTGGTTTGATTGAGAATTGCTGAGATGTCGTGAGGAGCCAGGATCTCCAGTGGGTGTCCAAGGATGATGTCAGCAGTCTTGTCCAGGAGGATGTGGGCTGCAAAAACTGCCCTCATGCAGGAGTGGGCCCCCCTTGCAACTGGATCCAGGCAGGCTGAAAGTAGCCTAGAGGCCTTGGTTTTCCTCTGTGGATCTGTCTCAGGACGCCAGTGGCATGACCTTCTTTTTCCATTAGGTAAAGACGGAATGGCTTCCTGAATGAGATGAAGGCTACGTCCGATAGGCGGAACGGGGTTGCACTGATGCACTCTTACAGAAGCTGCATTAAGACTGAAGCATCAGGGATCTAAGTTCTGCAATACGAAACTAGACCAAGGAAGGCCTGCAGCATCTTTGGAGTTGTTGGGGGAGCCATCTGCTCTACAGTGGTCTTCCGGTCATCTGACAGGTGTTTTGTTTAGTGAGCAATACAGTGTCCCAGGAACGTAACTCGCTTCTGACACCACTGGACTTTGTTCTTCTAGACCTTGCATTGCTGCTCCGCCAGGTAGAGTACGAGAGACAAGGAGTGGGCTGCGCAGCTATCGACGTCAGTTGCACACAGGAGCAAGTCGTCCACAAATAAACAAGGGAAACAGAGCACAAACAGATGTGACAATATAAAAAATACCAGGGACTCGCCCTACAGGCAAAAAAGAAGAAGTGTAAAAAGGCTTTCCAGCTCTGGGTCTACATGGAAAGCGAACGGTACATCACAGATTGACACACATGTAGACGTCCCGGAGAAATCGAAGCCCTCTTTATTATTTTGTGACAGTAATACAGGATGCTCTGGTAACAGACAACTTCCAATCACACCAAGCGCTTTGGCGTCGGGACGTATCACCCTCCATCTTGGGAGATGGACCCTGTGATATCCCACTAGGTTATCACCATCCCCGTTTGCACGGGAACCGTGATAACCTCTCCAGTGATCAGCCTGTGATATTTTCCCAAGCTGACACCAACCGTGTATGCACGGGAACCGTGACAGCTAGTGTTGAGCGATACTTTCCGATATTGAGAAATATCGGATCAGATTGGACCGATACCCAAAAAGTATCGGGTATCGCCGATTCCGATACCGGAAACCCCATTCAAGTCAATAGGACAGAAATATTGGAATTAAAAAAAACCCTTTCTTTACTTGCACATCCAGTTCGGGAGGGGGGAAGAGTGTGGGCGGTGCGTGGGCGGACACTATGCGTGTCTGTGTGTGCGGGCAGGGTCTGTACGGGCCTCTCGGGGGTCTGTGCGGGCCTGCCGGGGGTCTGTGCTTGTGCAGGCATCGTCCGATGGGACTACAAGTCCCATCGGGCTATGCCTGCTACAATGACAGTGATTGACACATTAGCTAATGATCGGACAGTAGTAGTCCCATCATCCGGCTAATGTGTTGAATGTAAAAAAAACAAAAACAAAAAAAAAACATACATACTACATACATACATACTACATACATACATACTACATACATACTACATTCATACTACATACAACATACATACTACATTCATACAACATACATACTACATTCATACATACTACATACATACACCATACATACTACATACATACTTCATATATACTACATTCATACAACATACATACATCCTACATTCATACATCATACATACTACATACTACATACTACATACATACTACATATATACTACTTTCATACAACATACATACTACATACATACTACATTCATACAACATACATACTACATACATACTTCATATATACTACATTCATACAACATACACACTACATATATACTGCATTCATACAACATACATACATACTACATTCATACAACATACATACATACTACATACTACATACATACTACATTCATATAACATACATACATACTACATACTTCATATATACAATTCAATTCAATGAAGCTTTATTGGCAGGACTAAATACACATTAGTTTTGCCAAAGCAAGTGTACAAAAGAGAATAGGGATAGGAACTGTAGGAATGTTGGGTAGGGGCTGTAGGAAAGGTGGATGGGGGCAGATCCAGGATGGGGCTATAGAAGTCCATGGCATAGGGAAGGTGAATGGGGGGCATGGGGCAGATCCAGGGTGGGGCCATAGAAGTCCATGGCATATCATAGTTCTCTTTCTCGCAGTCTATGACATTCGCTCACATATTTTGCTGCTATCTCCACTGCTCTCTCTTCTTCCCCCAGCAGGATATATGTTTTCTCTTCCTCCTTCATGGTGATGAAATCTGGGAAGAGATATGAGAGAGTCTCCTGAAGTGAGTGTCCCTCACAGCTGAGTATTTGGAGCAGTGTAGCAGGAAGTGGGTCTCATCCTCCAGGGCCTCCAGGTCACAGTGTTGGCACAGTCTTTCCTCCCTGGGCTTGTAGCTCTGCCTGTGTCGGCCGGATTCGATGGCCAAACTGTGGGCACCGAGTCTATACCGACTCAGGATCTTGCGGTCTCTGGGGTCCGGGAGTTTCTCCAGATATGGGGCCAGTCTGTAGTCTCTCTGTAGACTCCGGTACATGGTCAGTTTCTGTGAGCTGATAATGTCGTTCTACCAGTCACTTACGTACCTCTCATGGCCTTCGTCTACCATCTTCCTGATTCCGGCTTTTGTCAGGTTGTTGTGATTGGTGTTCTGGTCAGGTTGGGTTTGGGTGAGCTGTTCCGAGGATCCTGGTTTTTCTGTTTCACCTACATGTATCAGGGCTTTATGCTCCTATGTAGGTGTGCCCGTAATGACAGTGCCCTCTTTAGAACCGTTAGGTGTAGAGGGAATCTGCCCAGCTCGGCCCGGCAAGCACTGTTGGAGGTACTCCGATGGACTTGAGAAGGTGCTTGCAGAATTCCAGGTGGAATATTTCTGTTGGGCTGGAATCCCACCTTGACCAGTTTGAGTAGGTGTGAGGACCCCAGACTTCGCTGGGATTGGGGCGATGATAGAGTCGAAGATTTTTAACCAGACCCTCACTGGTGGCTTCAGAAGGTAGAGTTTCCTTCGGATGGCATAGAAGGTTTTGCATGCTTTGTCTTTCAGGGTCTCTATGGCTTGTTTGAAGCTCCCTGACCGGTGAATCTCTAGGCCCAGGTAGGTATATTTGTCCGTTCCTGTAAGGGTGCAGTTGTTGAGGACAAATGAATGGTGCTGGTCTGATTTTCTCTCTCTCTTCTGGAACACCATGATGTTCGTTTTCTTTAGGTTGACTGGTAGTGCCCAGGTGGAGCTGAATTTCTCTAAGATTTTCAGGTTTTCTTGGAGACCTTTCTCGGTTGATGACTGAAGCAGCAGGTCATCTGCATACAGCAGGAATTTCACCTGGGCGTCGTGGAGGGTGAGACCTCGTGCTGTGGAAGATTCCAGAGTGGTAGCCAGCTCGTTGATGTAAATGTTGAAGAGCATTGGGGTTAGGCTGCAGCCTTGTCTGACTCCCCGGCTCTGCTGGAAATAGGCCATTCTTCTGCCGATCACACTCACACTGCAGAGGTTCTCGGTGTAGGAGCTTTTGATAACATCGTAGGTCTTTCCTCCTATTCTGCTCTCCAGCAGTTTCAGGAATAAGCCTGGGTGCCACACCAAATCAAAGGCCTTTTTAAAGTCCACGAAACAGGCATATATCTTCCCGTTCTTTGTATTGTGGACATGTCTCTGAATGAGGCTGTGCAGGGTGTAGATGTGGTCAGTAGTGCGGTGGTTTGGCATGAACCCTGCTTGGCTCTTGCTGAGGACGTTGTGCTCGGTGAGGAAGCTGAGGATCCTTTTGTTCAGGATGCTGTTGAACATTCATACAACATACATACATACTAGTTACATACTTCATATATACTACATTCATACAACATACATACATAGTACAAACTACATACATACTACATACATCTTACATAAAACATGCTAAAGACATACAACATACATACTACATACATACTACATACAATACATTCATACAATACATACATATAGACATACAGTACATATAACAGAGTACATACTCACCATCACTTGTCACTTTGATCCCCGAAGCCAGTGTCATCTTTAAAAAATATTAAAATAACAAACAACCGATATACTCCCTGATCCGCAGAAATCCACGAGTGTCCCACGATGATCTCCCGTGGAGAACAGCAGCATCAGCTGATGCCACCGCTCTCTAGGGGTCCCAGGAATACAATGACGGAAGGTAGGTATCCTTCCGCACTGTATTCCTCCGCCACTATAAAAAAATTGTCCCTAGTCTCACTTTTGGCATTGCTGTGTGAGAAAGTTCCCACGCAGCTTTTGCCATAAAGTGAGACCAGTGAACTATAGTAACCTCTCAGTGATGCACTGCAGGAGATCGTCGTGGGACACTCGTGGATTTCTGCGGATCAGGGAGTATATTGCTTGTTTGTTTTTTTTTCTAATTTTTTCATAGATGACACTGGCTTCGGGGATCAAAGTGACAAGTGATGGTGAGTATGTACTCTATGTTATATGTACTGTATGTCTATATGTATGTATTGTATGAATGTATTGTATGTAGTATGTAAGTATGTATGTTGTATGAATGTAGTATGTATGCAGTATGTATGTATGTTTTATGAATGGAGTATATATGTAGTATGTATGTAGTATGTATGCATGTTGTATGAATGTAGTATATATGTAGTGTGATAAAACACTCCGGGATCGCCTTTGCTGGGGTCAAAGGTCACGTGCATTCAGCATGAAACTCAGGCGCAGAGCTGGGATTCGTGTATAACTGACCCTGGGTCAGGTTTATTAACGGTGAAAGCAATGCAAAAGGAAATAAAACATAAAACAAATCCTTGCCTGTCCGGCACTAACTAAACAATGGACAACCTAACTACCAACTGGCGGGCTTCTCCCGTCCAGCCAAACCACAGTTGCAGTGGGCACTGCTTCCACTCACGTGTGTCTCTCACACAGACAGGCTCTCTGTGTTCCCAGGCTGAGACACTCACACAACCACCTTGCATCCTTTTATATCCACCTCCCATTATTCATTAGCAAGCAGGTGCGATACTGACCAGACTAGGCCACATAGGAAAGGAATCTGGGCGAGATATACCTGCCCTCATCCACTATTCCCACATGATTCTCACATATCCCCCCCCTCTGCTCAGACCACTCTGGTCGAGCAATGACACCCGCCAAACAGTGAACTCGGGACAGGGCATCTGCATTCCCCATCTGTACCCCTGGGCGGTGCTCCACCGTAAAAGTGTAGGCCTGCAGGGCAAGGAACCACCGGGTCACCCGGCTATTCCGTTCCTTGTTCAAGTGCATCCACTTGAGAGGGGCATGGTCAGTGATCAGCCTGAACTTTCGGCCCACCAGGTAATATTTGAGGGCCTCTAGAGCCCACTTAATGGCGAGGCACTCTTTTTCTACGACTGCATACCTTTGCTCGTGTTTATTCAGCTTCCTGCTGAGATAGAGGACTGGGTGTTCCACTCCGTCCCTCACTTGTCAGAGTACGGCCCCGATACCGGTATCCGAGGCATCCGTTTGTACCACAAACTCGCTGCGGAAGTCCAGAGTCACCAGTACGGGCTGAGAGCAAAGTGCCCGTTTTAGGCTATGGAAGGCTTCTTCAGCCGCTAAACTCCATTTAATCATGACGGAGTCTTTCCCTTTTGTAAGATCCGTCAGGGGGGTAGCGATGGCTGCAAAATTGGGTATGAACCGGCGATAATAGCCGGCGATCCCCAGGAAGGCTTGCACCTGCTTCTTGTTGACAGGTTGTGGCCAGTCCTGAACCGCCTGAATCTTATCAACCTGGGGTTTAACAACACCCCTCCCAATTACATACCCCAAATACCGGGCTTCTTCTAGCCTGATGTGACATTTCCTGGGGTTCGCTGTTAGACCTGCCTCCCACAGGTCGTCAATCACAGCTTGTACTTTCTGGAGATGAGTCTCCCAGTCCAAGCTGTAAATGACAATGTCATCCAAATAGGCCGAAGCGTACCGCCTATGTGGCCTCAGGACTCGATCCATCAGTCTCTGGAAGGTCGCCGGTGCCCCGTGCAGTTCAAACGGCATATACACATACTGAAATAAACCTTCCGGCGTAGCAAATGCCGTCTTTTCTCTGGCAGCCTCAGCCAGAGGGATCTGCCAATACCCCTTGGTTAGATCTAGGGTCGTAATATACCGGGCTTTTCCTAACCGATCTATTAACTCGTCGACCCGGGGCATAGGATAGGCATCAAATTTTGAGACCGCATTCAGTTTCCTGAAGTCATTGCAGAACCGGATGGTGCCGTCCGGTTTAGGAATTAGCACAATCGGGCTGGACCACGCACTGTGCGATTCCTCAATGACTCCTAACTCTAACATTGCCTTCACTTCTTGGGAAACGGCTTCACGGCGCGCTTCCGGGATTCGGTAGGGCTTTACGTGAACTGTGACACCAGGTTCCGTTACGATGTCATGTTTCATTAGCATAGTCTGCCCGGGTTTTTCTGAGAAAAACTTTTGGTTGTGAAGTAGAAACTGCCTGACCTCAGTCTTTTGCCGCTCCGAGAGAGTCTCTGCAACCCGTACCTCCGGTACGGTATGCGAGCAGACGGAACGGGCCAGCTCCGCTGACAAGGCAGACCGATCTTTCCAGGGTTTTATCAGATTTACATGATAAATCTGTTCAGGTTTCCGTTTACCTGCCTGGTATACTTTGTAGTTTACTTCACCAACTCTTTCCTTGATCTCAAAGGGGCCCTGCCACTTTGCCAGGAACTTACTGTCCACCGTGGGGACCAGGATCAACACCCTATCTCCGGGTGCAAACGTACGGATCTTGGCGCCCCTATCAGATTCTTTTTTGGGCTCCTTGAGCCTGTATCATGTGTTCTTTGACGATAGGCATAACAGCCGCAATACGGTCCTGCATTTGTGTGACGTGATCTATCACTGTTTTAAACGGAGTGACCTGACCCTCCCAGGTTTCTTTTGCAACGTCTAACAGTCCGCGAGGACGACGGGCGTACAATAGCTCGAAAGGCGAGAATCCCGTGGAAGACTGGGGTACTTCCCTGATGGCAAAGAGCAAATACGGATGTAAATAGTCCCAGTTCTTCCCATCCTTGTCTATCACCTTTCTCAGCATCTGCTTCAGAGTTTTATTGAACCGTTCGACCAACCCGTCTGTTTGAGGGTGATACACGGATGTGCGTAACGGTTCGATTTGTAACAATCGGCAGAGCTCCTTCATTACCCTGGACATAAAGGGGGTCCCCTGGTCGGTGAGTATCTGTTTTGGTATACCGACCCGACTAAACACATGCACCAGTTCCTTGGCAATCGTCTTGGTGGCCGTGTTACGCAAAGGGATGGCCTCCGGGTAACGGGTGGCATAATCCAAGATGACCAGGATATGTTGGTGTCCACGTGCAGACCGTGGAAGGGGCCCAACTAAATCCATCCCAATCCTCTCAAACGGGACTTCAATAATAGGTAGGGGTACCAAAGGGCTACAGAACCGGGGCTTAGGTGCAGAGGCTTGGCAGTCAGGACAAGACTCGCAATATACACGAATATCGTGATGCATGCCTGGCCAAACAAAACAGAGTAATATCCTTTCGGTGGTTTTCTGGACTCCCAGGTGACCTCCCATCACATGTCCGTGGGCCAGGTCCAGCACCTGCCGCCGGTAGGGTTTTGGCACGACTAATAGTTGCACCGTATCTTCCCCCTTTTTCTCTATCTGATAGAGTAAATCATTCTCCAGAACCATGTAAGGATATGCCAGCCTAGAGCCAGGTTCTACGGGTACCCCATTTATCACTTTTACATTTGTCCTAGCCTGAGAAAGGGTAGGATCCTTTATTTGCTCGCTTTGGAAGTCATCTTTCTGAACTTCTAAATCCGGCAAACGGGGAGGTGGACGGCTGTCGGCCTCCTCCTCTTCCCCGGTCTCCTCATTATCACCCGCCATGACTGAAAACGGGAACTGCAGGTCATTTCCCGCAGACTGTTCCCCCGAGTCTTCCGGGGAGACCTCTTCCAGGGGTTCGGGACCCACACGCTCCCTGGGAGAAGAATCATGTACACTATTACCCGAGGGCGTCAACGGATTCTCCCACAATTGCCAGAAGTGGGGAAAATCCCGGCCCAGGATAACATCATGCAATAACGCCGGGACGAGTCCCACTTTATGTTGCCATACCCATAGGAAGTAGTAATGCATATGACCGTGGTGAGGTACGAACAGGTGTCTCCATGCACACACGTTACAGAAAATTTGTCTGATGGTCCAGTCGGGGCTGACACCAGACTGGCCTTCACCAGAGTCACCACACTTCCCGAGTCTAACAATGCCACCACATTTTTGCCATCAACAGTTAAAGTGTTTTTCCACATCCTTTTGACCGGCATTCACACTCACTACCCGTGCAACCATAGACATGCGGTTTTTAGAGTCTGTGACGTCGCACTGCATGGGTTCAGTAGTGACCGGACAGTTCGCAGCAATATGTCCCATCTCTTGGCAGCGGAAACACCTAACGGGCCCCTTGCTTAGATCATAGTTCGTTACTCTCGGCCTCGCAGTGCGGGCTGTCCCGTTTTCCTCCCCCACTGTCTTAGGGATTTTTCCATCTCCCCTATTCCCTGGAACAGTCTTACCGGTTCCACGTGGAGATGATGAAGAACGAGGTGGGGTAGCGTCGTCTCGGAGTCCTTCCGCCACGGAGTAACGTTCAACCAGATCCACCAGTTGATCTGCCGTCATAGGATTTCCATGGCTTACCCACTTCCTCAGGGCTGGCGGTAGAGCTCTCAGGTACTTGTCCAGGATGACTCTCTGGATTATCTCTGGCGCTGTCAACACCTCGGGTTGTATCCACCTCTTCGTCACGTGGATCACGTCGAACATCTGTGACCGCGGTGGTTTATCCGGCTGATAAGTCCATTGATGCACTCTCTGTGCACGGACAGCGGTCGTCACTCCCAGCCGGGCCAAGATCTCGGCTTTCAATTTGTCAAAGTCCTGCGCAGCTTCAGGTTCCAAGTCATAATACGCCTTTTGGGCCTCACCGGAAAGAAACGGGGCAATCATGCCGGCCCATCGTGCCTTCGGCCATTTTTCTCGCACCGCCGTCCGTTCAAACGTGGTCAGGTATGCCTCGACGTCATCTTCGGTCGTCAACTTCTGCCAGTACCGACTCACGTGAATCACTCTCGACTCTGCTTCCAGGTTAAGCTCAGGTAAGCTTGCCAAGCGCTGCGCCACCTGCTGGAGAAGCGAACGATCGGTAACTGTCATGTCCACCAACTCCTTCAGCTGGGCCATCATCACCCGATTAGCTTCTTGCTGGACGGCGGTGGACTGTACCAGCGCTTTCACCACGTCCTCCATGCTCATGCTTGCAACGTGATGCCCGCGTTCTCCACCACAATGTGATAAAACACTCCGGGATCGCCTTTGCTGGGGTCAAAGGTCATGTGCATTCAGCATGAAACTCAGGCGCAGAGCTGGGATTCATGTATAACTGACCCCGGGTCAGGTTTATTAACGGTGAAAGCAATGCAAAAGGAAATAAAACATAAAACAAATCCTTGCCTGTCCGGCACTAACTAAACAATGGAGAACCTAACTACCAACTGGCGGGCTTCTCCCGTCCAGCCAAACCACAGTTGCAGTGGGCACTGCTTCCACTCACGTGTGTCTCTCACACAGACAGGCTCTCTGTGTTCCCAGGCTGAGACACTCACACAACCACCTTGCATCCTTTTATATCCACCTCCCATTATTCATTAGCAAGCAGGTGCGATACTGACCAGACTAGGCCACATAGGAAAGGAATCTGGGCGAGATATACCTGCCCTCATCCACTATTCCCACATGATTCTCACATATCCCCCCCTCTGCTCAGACCACTCTGGTCTAGCAATGACACCCGCCAAACAGTGCACTCGGGACAGGGCATCTGCATTCCCCATCTGTACCCCTGGGCAGTGCTCCACCGTAAAAGTGTAGGCCTGCAGGGCAAGGAACCACCGGGTCACCCGGCTATTCCGTTCCTTGTTCAAGTGCATCCACTTGAGAGGGGCATGGTCAGTGATCAGCCTGAACTTTCGGCCCACCAGGTAATATTTGAGGGCCTCTAGAGCCCACTTAATGGCGAGGCACTCTTTTTCTACGACTGCATACCTTTGCTCGTGTTTATTCAGCTTCCTGCTGAGATAGAGGACTGGGTGTTCCACTCCGTCCCTCACTTGTGAGAGTACGGCCCCGATACCGGTATCCGAGGCATCCGTTTGTACCACAAACTCGCTGCGGAAGTCCGGAGTCACCAGTACGGGCTGAGAGCAAAGTGCCCGTTTTAGGCTATGGAAGGCTTCTTCAGCCGCTAAACTCCATTTAATCATGACGGAGTCTTTCCCTTTTGTAAGATCTGTCAGGGGGGTAGCGATGGCTGCAAAATTGGGTATGAACCGGCGATAATAGCCGGCGATCCCCAGGAAGGCTTGCACCTGCTTCTTGTTGACAGGTTGTGGCCAGTCCTGAACCGCCTGAATCTTATCAACCTGGGGTTTAATAACACCCCTCCCAATTACATACCCCAAATACCGGGCTTCTTCTAGCCCGATGTGACATTTCCTGGGGTTCGCGGTTAGACCTGCCTCCCACAGGTCGTCAATCACAGCTTGTACTTTCTGGAGAGGAGTCTCCCAGTCCAAGCTGTAAATGACAATGTCATCCAAATAGGCCGAAGCGTACCGCCTATGTGGCCTCAGGACTCGATCCATCAGTCTCTGGAAGGTCGGCGGTGCCCCGTGCAGTCCAAACGGCATATACACATACTGAAATAAACCTTCCGGCGTAGCAAATGCCGTCTTTTCTCTGGCAGCCTCAGCCAGAGGGATCTGCCAATACCCCTTGGTTAGATCTAGGGTCGTAATATACCGGGCTTTTCCTAACCGATCTATTAACTCGTCGACCCGGGGCATAGGATAGGCATCAAATTTTGAGACCGCATTCAGTTTCCTGAAGTCATTGCAGAACCGGATGGTGCCGTCCGGTTTAGGAATTAGCACAATCGGGCTGGACCACGCACTGTGCGATTCCTCCATGACTCCTAACTCTAACATTGCCTTCACTTCTCGGGAAACGGCTTCACGGCGCGCTGACGGGATTCGGTAGGGCTTTACGTGAACTGTGACACCAGGTTCCTTTACGATGTCATGTTTCATTAGCATAGTCTGCCCGGGTTTTTCTGAGAAAAACTTTTGGTTGTGAAGTAGAAACTGCCTGACCTCAGTCTTTTGCCGCTCCGAGAGAGTCTCTGCAACCCGTACCTCCGGTACGGTATGCGAGCAGACGGGACGGGCCAGCTCCGCTGACAAGGCAGACCGATCTTTCCAGGGTTTTATCAGATTTACATGATAAATCTGTTCAGGTTTCCATTTACCTGCCTGGTATGCTTTGTATACATGATTCTCACAGTAGTATGTATGTATGTTGTATGAATGTAGTATATATGTAGTATGTATGTTGTATGAATGTAGTATATATGTAGTATGTATGTTGTATGAATGTAGTATGTATGTATGTATGTATGTATGTATGTATGTATGTATGTACAGTGGCATTTAAAAGTTTGGGCACCCCTGGTCAAAATTACTGTTATTGTGACCAGTTAAGCAAGTTGAAGATGGAATGAACTCTAAAAGGGCTAAAGTTAAAGATGACACATTTTCACTGTGTTTTAGGCCAAAAAAATTATATATTGTCATTTTTTACATTTGAAAAATTACAATAAGGAAAATAGGCCTGTTGTGAGTTCATTTTCCCCTTCACCATTGAGGTCTGATGAACTCCCTCTTCTGGTGAAGGAAGGTAGTGAGGCTGATTACCAAGCACCTGTGCAGGATGATGATGACTGGGTGACTGGAATTGCTGACTGGATATAAGGCAGCCGACGCCCTTCTGCCTTGCTGGTGATCTCTCTGAGGGATTCTAGGAGACCAGTCTGATTCCTGCTCCTCAAAAGCTAAGTTTTCTGCTCTGCTTTTTGCATTTGTGTTTTGGTTTTGTTTTTCTGGATTTCTGCCATTCCCTGCTGGGGTGAGCTGAATTCCTTTTTGCTCTGTCTTCAGAAAATACCTGAGTACTGATATAGTCTTTTGAAGCCTAGCGTCTTCAGGGCTTTTTTCCCTATCAGTCTGTTGGCTCTTGTTTTTGAAAGGGTTTTGGCGGATTGCAGACAGCAGCTTTTCTATCCTTTCCTATTTAGTTAGCTTGGGCCCCATAATTTGCTCAGCCTATCTTTCTATCTGTGTGAGTGTTTTTTCATCTTGCTTCACCGTCATTATATGTTGGGGGCTGCCTATTGCTTTGGGGTCTGCTCTGGGGCAGTTTAGATTTCCCTTTCTGTCTTTAGGCTATTTAGTTCTCCGGCTGTGATCGAGGGGTCTAGGGCACCTTAGGAACCCCCCACGGCTACTGCTAGTTGTTGTTGATAGGTTCAGGGGTCTGCAATCCGATAGCTGCCAACTTCTCTGGTTTTCTGGACTTAGCTAGTATTTCTGTTTTTGCCTCCTACGGTGACTCATTCATAGCAAGGCCAATGCAAACGTTTGGGCACCCTGCATAGTTAGTACCTCGTAGTACTCCCTTTTAAAATATCACAGCTTGTAAACGCTTTTAGTAGCCAGCCAAGAGTCTTTCAATTCTTGTTTGATGGATTTTCATCCATTCTTCCTTGGAAAATTCTTCCATTTCTGTGAGATTCCTGGGTCGTCTTGCATGCACTGCTATTTTGAAGACTAGCCACAGATTTTCAATGATGATCGAATCGGGGGACAGTGAGGGCCATTGAAAAACCTCTAGCTATCGCCTTTTGAGGTCGTCTATTGTGGATTTTGATGTGTGTGATCATTATCCATTTGTAGAAGCCATCCTGTTTTCAAATTCAGCTTTTTTACACATGGTGTTATGTTTGCATCAAGAATTTGTTGAAATTTCATTGACTCCATTCTTCCCTCTACCTGTGAAATGTTCCCTGTGCCATTGTCTGCAACACAACTCCAAAGCATGATTGATCCATCCCCATGCTTAATGGTTGGAGAGATGTTCTTTTCCTGAAATTCTATGCAATTTTTTCTCTGCACATACCTTTGATCATTGCGACCAAAGAGTTTTATTTTAACTTCAACGATTCACAGGACTTGTTTCTAAAATGCATTGGGCTTGTTTAGATGTTCTTTTGCATACCTCTGATGCTAAATTTTATGGTGAGGGTGCAGGAGAGGTTTTCTTCTGGTGACTGTTCCATGAAGGCCATATTTGATAAGGTGTCTCTGAACAGTAGAACAATTACCACAACTCCAGAATCTGCTAAATCTTTCTGAAGGTCTTTTGCAGTCAAGTGGGGGTTCTGATATGCCTTTCTAGCAATCCTACAAGCAGCTCTCTCTGAAATTTTGCTTGGCCTTCCAGACCTTATCTTGACCTCCACTGTTCCTGTAAACTGCTATTTCTGAATTACATATTGAACTGAGGAAAGGACAACTTGAAAACGCTTTGCTATCTTCTTATAGCCTTCTCCTGCTTTGTGGGCCTCCACCATTTTCAGAGTGCAGCTGCTTAAAAGAACCCATGGTGGCAGTTTTTTCGCACAAGGTTAGAGGAGGCTATGTGTTTCTAAACCTGTGAAATCTGCATCAGCTGGCCTTTCCTAACATTGAGGGTGAACAAGCCATATCCCTTACAGGCTAATTAAGGTCTGAAACCTTGGTCAAAGTTATCTGAGCACACAAATCTCCAAAGGTGCCCAAACTTTAGCATCGGACCATTTTTCTTTTTGTAATTTTTAAAATGTGAAAAAATGATGTGTATTTCTTTTTAGCCTAAAATACAAAACAAATGTGTCATCTTTAACTTTAGGCCTTTTAGAGATCATTTTATCTTCAACTTGCTTAACTGTTCACAATAACAGTAATTTTGACCAGGGGTGCCTAAACTTTTGCATGTCACTGTATGTTGTATGAATGTAGTATGTATGTACAGTTGTGGCCAAAAGTATTGACACCCCTGCAATTCTGTCAGATAATACTCAGTTTCTTCCTGAAAATGATTGCAATCACAAATTCTTTGGTATTATCTTCATTTAATTTGTCTTAAATGAAAAAACACAAAAGAGAATGAAGCAGAAAGCAAAACATTGATCATTTCACACAAAACTCCAAAAATGGGCCAGACAAAAGTATTGGCACCCTCAGCCTAATACTTGGTTGCACAACCTTTAGCCAAAATAACTAACCATCAATGCGTTTCTTACAATGCTCTGCTGGAATTTTAGACCATTCTTTTTTGGCAAACTGCTCCAGGTCCCTGATATTTGAAGGGTGCCTTCTCCAAACTGCCATTTTTAGATCTATCCACAGGTGTTTTATGGTATTCAGGTCTGGACTCATTGCTGGCCACCTTAGAAGTCTCCAGTGCTTTCTCTCAAACCATTTTCTAGGGCTTTTTGAAGTGTGTTTTGGGTCATTGTCCTGCTGGAAGACCCATGACCTCTGAGGGAGACCCAGCTTTCTCACACTGGGCCCTACATTATGCTGCAAAATTTGTTGGTAGTCTTCAGACTTCATAATGCCATGCACATGGTCAAGCAGTCCAGTGCCAGAGGCAGCAAAGCAACCCCAAAACATCAGGGAACCTCCGTCATGTTTGACTGTAGGGACCGTGTTTTTTTCTTTGAATGCCTCTTTTTTTCTCCTGTAAACTCTATGTTGATGCCTTTGCCAAAAAGCTCTACTTTTGTCTCATCTGACCAGAGAACATTCTTACAAAACGTTTTAGGCTTTTTCAGGTAAGTTTTGGCAAACTCCAGCCTGGCATTTTTATGTCTCGGGGTAAGAAGTGGGGTCTTCCTGGGTCTCCTACCATACAGTCCCTTTTCATTCAGACGTCGACGGATAGTACCGGTTGACAGTGTTGTACCCTCGGACTGCAGGGCAGCTTGAACTTGTTTGGATGTTAGTCGAGATTCTTTATCCAACATCCGCACAATCTTGCGTTGAAATCTCTTGTCAATTTTTCTTTTCTGTCCACATCTAGGGAGGTTAGCCACAGTGCCATGGGCTTTAAACTTCTTGATGACACTGTGCACGGTAGACACAGGAATATTCAGGTCTTTGGAGATGGACTTGTAGCCTTGAGATTGCTCATGCTTCCTCACAATTTGGTTTCTCAAGTCCTCAGACAGTTCTTTGGTTAACTTTCTTTTCTCCATGCTCAATGTGGTACACACAAGGACACAGGACAGAGGTTGAGTCAACTTTAATCCATGTCAACTGGCTGCAAGTGTGATTTAGTTATGACCAAGACCTTTTAGGTGCCACAGGTAAGTTACAGGTGCTGTTAATTAGAAAAATCGTGATGCTTCTCTAATTTGTGTAACAGTGCCAATACTTTTGTCCACCCTCTTTTTTATGTTTGGTGTGGAATTATATCCAATTTGGCTTTAGGACAATTCTTTTTGTGTTTTTTCATTTAAGACATATTAAATGAAGATAATAATAACAAAGAATTTGTGTTTGCAATCAATTTCAGGAAGAAACTGAGTATTATCTGACAGAATTGCAGGGGTGTCAATACTTTTGGCCACAACTGTATGTATGTTGTATGAATGTAGTATGTATGTATGTATGTATGTATGTATGTAGTATACATGTAGTATGTATGTACGTTGTATGTTGTATGAATGTAGTATATATGTAGTATGTATATATGTTGTATGAATGTAGTATGTATGTATGTATGTATGTTGTATGAATGATGTATATATGTAGTATGTATGTAGTATGTATGGTTTTTTTTTGTTTTTTTTTTACATTCAACACATTAGCCAGATGATGGGACTACTACTGTCCCATCATTAAAAACATATGTGACATGCACAAGTGTGAACAAGGCGTCAGACAATGCTCACACCACCCAATGGCTGAAGCACAACAAGAGAACACAAAATGACAAATTTGCAAAAATACTCTGCAGTAAAAAACATGACAGTAATCAGCAAGTGCTGTATAGCAAATACAGGGTATTTAGTCGATACATTTTTTGCAAAAAATGTATACCAAGCCGCTTCACCATGTCACGGTAACCCTTCACGAAGCAGTCCCTATCTAATGTATTTAAAACCTGAACATGTGAACAGTGTCTAAATGAACAGGATACAGACAGGCGCCTCCTAGTAAATGGGCTTGTGGTGTAAGACAGCTCATTTATGTGCATGTCACACAGGAGAGGGGTGGGGTCTCCCAAACCATGCTGAGCAAGGAAAAAAACATGTAGTATGTATGTATGTATGAATGTAGTATGTATGTATGTTGTATGAATGTAGTATGTATGTATGTATGTATGCATGCATGTTGTATATATGTAGTATGTATGTTTTTTTACATTCAACACATTAGCCGGATGATGGGACTACTACTGTCCCATCATTGGCTAATGTGTCAATCACTGTCATTGTAGCAGGCATAGCCCGATGGGACTTGTAGTCCCATCGGACGATGCCTGCACACACACACAACCCCCGGCAGGCCCGCACAGACCCCACATCATGATGACATCATTTCAGCAGCCAATCACAGCCACAACACTGGCTCATTGCATTATGGGAACTTCCGATTCCGGTATCTGATATTGTAAAAATATCGGTACTCGGTATCGGAATTCCGATACAGCGAATATCGGCCAATACCCGATATTTGCAGTATCGGAATGCTCAACACTAGTGACAGCTTATCCAGAGATTCACCTGTGATATCTCTCCAAGTTAACACCATCAGCGCCTGGGCCTCGCCTGTCCCAGTTATGCACAGAAACTGTGATAACAGGAAGTTGAATCTCTCTGGATAAGTTATCGGTTTCCCCACAACCACAAACAAAAATCAGTCACAGTTTTCACCAGCTCTCTCCCGGATCTACACACACACACAGGACACCCAGCAGGCACCTTGGCTTATATCCCAGGGTTTGGATAAGGGCGTGGACTTTTTACACTACCTGGGAATGCGGTGGTGACCACACCTGACCGGCAAGAGGCACATACCCAGACTGGACACAGGGGACATTCAGGTAAGATGACAAAATTTTCTAACCTTACTTATGGAGCTGTAGTCTCCGTCCTGTGGGCCAGGGCTGTGGCCGACACCCCCGTCTCTCCGGTCAGCAGGGTCCCCATGCGTTTCGTCCACTGCCCCGCGAGCAGGCGCCAGATGTTATGGAAATTTGGTTAGGATAAATCTATCCCTGTGTGTGCTTCGGCCTGTCCTAATTAGACAGAGTGTTTTTGAGCACTCAAGAAAGAATGAGACTGTACACACACGTGACAGAAAACATTCCATCAATTCTCTGATGCATATAGAAAGGGGTGGTACTGGTTAGTTAATTAACATAAGGTTGAACTTCTATCTTATTGGCTGGTTTGAGTATATGAACGTATATGGAAGTTTCTAACAAAAAGGGTGATTTAGCAATACATGATTTACTGTAGCCATTTTCCTGCCATTCAGCAAAAATCGAGACATCAACTGGTACATCTGGTGCTACTTCCTCTTTTCCCATTTCTAAAAAAATATCACAAGGCAGTCTGGTTCTTGCTGGCTGGCTCATGAGGTCAGTAGGTCATTCTCAGCAATTGATTATAAAGTTCATGTTAGCTGTGATTATATTTGAGTATATATCAGTATAGCAATATGCATGCTAGTGAGATCTACATGAAATACATATATATTTCCATCACACATGTCCATATAAAACACGTACATGTTACACCGATATCAGTGCCACTAGTGTTTTCAATCAGTGTGCCGTCCATGTGCCATTCGTGTTTTTCCAGTATGGATAATAGAAATGAAATTATAAAGCTTCTCATATACTTTCCATGTTAAACATGGACAACACACGGACAGCACATGTACGGCTCATGGACAGCACACGGACGGCACATGGACGGCACACGGATGGCATATTTACACGGACTCAGACTTGTATTGGCCCTTGTCATCTGTGCTGCTGGGAAAACACGGACATGAGTGCAGCACCGTAGGTCAAATAGGGGACAGGTGCCATCTGTGAAAAACATGATAGGTCGTGTGAAGGGGGCTGTACAGTCACATACTAGAAAACATTAGCAGAATTGCCGTCTTTTTCTACATCCTACCTCACAAGCAGCAGAATAAAAAGCGATTAAAAAAAAGTCCTACATGTCCCCCAAACTACTCTGCTAAATCCACTCTGTCCCCGTGGCCGATGGTTCGGGGTCCCTGATGGTTATTATTCACTTTGAAGCTATAATATAAAGTGAAGCCACAAGACCCCTGCAGCCCAGTGCTAATACTGACGGAGACCCCCAGAGCCACAAGACCACTGCAGCCCAGTGCTAAGACTGGCAGAGACCCCAGGAGCCACAAGACCCCTGCAGCCCAGTGCTGAGACTGGTGGACACCCCCCTGGAGCATCCACCATTGGCTCAGTAGTTAGCACTGCAGCCTTGCAGCGCTGGGGTCCTGGGTTCAAATCCCACCAAGAACAACATCTGCAGGGAGTTTGTATGTTCTCCCCGTGTTTGCGTCGGTTTCCTCTGGGTACTCCGGTTTCCTCATACATTCCAAAGATAGGGAATTTAGATATTAGGAAAAACTTTTTGACAGTTAGAGTGATCAATGAGTGGAACAGACTGCCACGAGAGGTGGTGAGTTCTCCTTCAATAGAAGTCTTCAAACAGAGGCTGGACAGACATCTGTCTGGGATGATTTAGCGAATCCTGCTTTGAGCAGGGGGTTGGACCAGATGGCCCAGGAGGTCTCTTCCAACTCTACGATTCTTTGATTCTATGATTGTGAGTACCATTGGGGGACAGTGCCATCAATGTCTGTAAAGCGCTGTGAAATTAATAGTGCTATATAAATGAGTAAAACTAAATAAATAAATAAACTGCGGGGATTCTGGCCTTTCACAAAATGTCAGCAGAGTCCCCCCGCAGCAACGAACACCCGCAGCAGCGTGCCGCACATCCGAACACCCCTTCATCTCAGCCTGTGGCCTGCAGCAACACTCCACTCTTGCCTCCTCCAGCAGTGACCCCGGGACCCTGCTTCACCACAGCCGCCACCTCCCGGTAAGCAATAAAAAGCATTTTATTAAAAAAAAAGTTTTTTCCCTATTTTTCTCATCAAATGTTGGGGTGCGTCTTATAATCCGGAGTGTTTTGTAGTCCGCAAAATACAGTAAACTACAGATTCCTATTATGGCGACACTACTATTACAGAACTATATATGCAGCAAATATACACAGATATACAATATACATGTACACACATTATATATACTTTATAAATAAATATAGAAACATACACTATATACTGTATATACAGTATTCAAACATATACAGTGTGTACAAGCACATATATAAAGTATATACAGTATACAGAAGCATACAGTGTGTGAAGGACATATATAAAGTATATACACACAGAAACATTCAGTTTATATACAGTATATACAGTATGCTCACATACATATACAGTTTATATATATATTTACACAATATACTGCACACATGCAGTATACAAATATAATATACATACACATACTATATATTGTATGCACATGTGTGTATATATAATATATATATCTGTATATACACACACTCACATGCACCACAGATATACACTATCATACTATATGCTATATATATATATATGCACACACATACTATATACACATATACAGACACACACACTGTATACTGCACATTTACACACACAGATACACATATACATGTATACTTTCCAGGCTCTGTGGCTTCACTTGTACAGATCCATTCCCTGGAAGGACAGTGCTTTATGAGCAGCCTTGAGGACTCAGGAGGAGATGACACAGACACACAGGGCTGCAGGCATCTTCCTGGCCCGGCTCTGATCTCTGCTGTGCTGTAATCAGCCCCTCCACCTCACTTTCAACTTCTAACCTGACTGGAGGGAGAAAGAGAGAGGCGGGCTGGAGGGGGGTTTGGGAGAGACCCCCAAGGACTACAGAGGATACACAGCATTATTCACTGCTGTACACCCTTTGTACACTTCATAAAGGGGCTGCAGACGCAGGGGGCCCCCTTTTTGGGTGGGGCCCTAGGCATCTGCCTGGTCTGTCTGCCCCAAACCTGTATGGTATAAATGACCTGGCAATATGATTCTCTTCATCAATATGATTACAGCAATACCAAACATGCCCAGTTTATTTATTGTTTTAGTGGTGAAAATAAATCAGAAGTTTGAAAGAAAAAATGGTTGGGGCTGTGTCACCATTTTTTGAAACCCATAACGCTTTAATTTTTCTCTCAATGGAGCTGTTTGATATTTTTTTTGTGGGGTGAGACGTTTTTTATTGTTACCCTTTTGGGATAGATATGACATTTTGACCACTTGTTATAGCATTTGTTGTGGTATTGTTGCCACCAAAAAAATTTAATTTTGGCGTTCTTGAATTGTTTTTTTTTTACTTAACAGTGCTTACCAATTGGGTTAATTTTTTTTTTTAATATTTTGATAGATCTGACTTTTCTGAATGCAGCGAATCCACATGTGTATTTTTTTTTAATCTTTTTTTAATGGGGGTAAAAGAGGGGTTATTCGAACTTATGTTTTTTTCATATCTTTGTATTAAACTTTTTTTACTTTTCACTACACTTGTTAATTCCCCTTATGGGACTTCTGTATGCGATTGTCAGATCCCTCGTACTATATACAGCAATACGACAGTATTGCAGCACTTAGTAAAAAAGCCTATAGTAAAAAGCATTGTCTCCTTTGAAGCCAAGCCACAGGCTGGGTTTCAAGGAAGCTCCGTAATGACAAGCACGGAGGTGTTCAATAGACTAATGGCTGTCATAACCCATAGGTGACCCACAGTCACACCCTTAGGTGCATAGAATGATGTGCCCCCCTGCCAGTGCGTTGTTATTGCCGTGTCAGATTTTGACAGTGGCATTTAACATGTTAACAATCTTGGATGGGTTGCTGTTAGAGGCATGTCCTGTCGAGTACGGAGCAAACTCACTATGTGAGCCCGCTCCAGATACCTGCTTCCGACTTGCGCCATGCATTTACAGCGGATGTAGTAAAGGGGATAAAATAAACTATTCTTGTGTTATTACGCCTACATGTCTTGATTGGATGATAATATACTAATGCAAATTGGATAATGCCAAATGCAAACAGATTCCCAGTATGGTGAGGTCTATATATTATTTATAGTCAAAATTAAAGGATTATTCCCATCTTCTTAGATGTGTAAAATTGGAAAATGCCTGCAAAGACAAGTCATTTTTTGCAATTTACTTGCTATCAAAATTCCAAGCTATTTATTTTTTATTCTTTACTGTTCATTGCCTAGTCCACCAATGTGGTCTTGAAACAGTGCTGAATTTGAGCAATGCTTACAAGCTCTTTCTTGTACATACAGCTTGTACATGCTGTATTAAAGTTTCCTGGGATCTCCAGAGCACACTGTTAGCTCCTAATCCCTATCAGATTTTTTGCTACTGCGCTCCTCCAATGCTGCAGAGTCAAGGCTGTCTTATATAACAGCATTAGGGGTGCACAGTTTGGGCTACCAATGCTGCTGGCCGTACCCAGTGTCGGACTGGGATGCCATGGGCCTGCCAGTAACCAACTCCAGGGCCGGTTTTAGGCAAAGTGGGGCACTAGGCAAAGTTTAAAATGGGGCCCCAAATGCTAACATATTGCACATCACACAGAAGCATTTCAGTTGTATTTACATGCGCTGAGTTTAGGACGCTAAATGAGTGTGATCAACAATATTGAAATCGTTCAACGCTTGTTTCCTGGCGTCTTTCCACCGTCTGAAAAAGAATGATGAGGAGTGGACAGAACGATCACTAATAGATAAATCTGTCCCCATACCATATCCAGTTATCAGCATCATATCAACAGTTTACATCGGAGATGTGCTGCTGAGAACAATGATTTTTGTTCCGGCATAAACAATGCAATCACTCGATGAATATGCAGCATTTTGCTTGTTTAGTATAATACACCCAAGTCCTCCATATATTATAATGTGCACCACAGTCCTTCATATTGTAAAATGCACACCCCATAGTCTTCCATATAATATAATATGCCCCATAGTCCTCCATATAGTATAATACACTCCTCAGTCCTCTGTATAGTATGATACACTTCCCATAGTCCTCCATATAGTATCATACACTCCTCATAGTCCTCAATATATTAGAATACACTGCTCAGTCCTCCACATAGTATAATACACTCCTCATAGTGCTACATATAGTATAATGAACCGCTATAGTCATCCATGTAGTACAATTTACTTCCCATAGTATAATGGACCCCATAGTTCTTCATATAATATAATGTATTCCCCATAGTCCTCGATACAGTATAATGCAGCCCACATATAGTATAATGCAGCAACCCCACAGAGTATAATATAACCCCCCAATATAATGCAGCCACCTCAGAGCATGATGCAATCACCCCTCATAGAATATAATAAATATAATACAGCCCCGCATAGAATATAATGTAGCCCCGAATAGAGTACAGCCCACCTCCCCATAGAATATAATGTAGTCCCCCATAGAATATAATGCAGCTCCCATAGAATATAATGTACCCTGATAGTATATAAAACAGTCTCCCCCATAGAATATAATTTACCCCCAATAGTATATAACACAGCCCACATAGTATATAACACAGCCCACATAGTATATAACACAGCTCGCATAGTATATAACACAGCTTGCATAGTACATAGAACAGCCCTCATAGTATGTAACACAGTCCACATAGTATATAGCACAGCCCTCATAGTATATAGCACAGCCCACATAATATATAGCACAGCCCGCATAGTATATAGCACAGCCCGCATAGTATATAGCACAGCCCGCATCTATAATAATAAATGCCCTAAGCAGCTTCCGGTTGTAACAACTTCCGTCCAGTTGTAACCGGTGACGTCACCGCACACCTCTTTCCATGTTAACCCTCAACACACTACTCCTCCTCAACACACACACTCCTCTCACCTTTCACCATCTCCAGTCATGTCCACTCACTCTTTGACTCCACATACGACCCTTTCTCTCACTCCATCTCTCATACTCACGCCGTCATCGCCGCTGATCCACGATCCCCGACATCTTCTTCCGCCGGCGCCATCCTGGATCCAGACGTCCTCCACGCCGGCGACATGTTCTTGCGGCGACGCCATTTTGGATCGGCGAAATCCCGCGATACTCAAGATGGCGTCGCCGCAAGAACATGTTGCCATTTTGGATCCCGACGGCATCCACGCCGGCGACATGTTCTTCCGGCGATGCCATCTTGAGTATCGCGGGATTTCACGATACTCAAGATGGCGTCACCGCGAGAACATGTCGCCGGAGTGGACAACGTCTGGATCCAGGATGGCGCCGGTGGAAGAAGATGTCGGGGATTGTAGAGCAGCGGCGATGACGGCGTGAGTATGAGACACGGAGTGAGAGAAGGGGGTCGTATGTGGAGTGAAAGAGTGAGTGGAGATGGTGAAAGGTGAGAGGAGTGTGTGTGTTGAGGGTTAGCATGGCAAGAGGTGTGATGCTATCGCATCCTCCCGATGCGATAGCATCGGGCCATAATCTAGTAGTATATAACACAGCCCGCATAGTATATAGCACAGCCGCATAGTATATAGCACAGCCACATAGTATATATAGCACAGCCACATAGTATATAGCACAGCCCTCATAGTATATAGCACAGCCCTCATAGTATATAGCACAGCCCTCATAGTACATAGCACAACCCGCATAGTATATAGCACAACCCGCATAGTATATAGCACAGCCCACATCCCCCCGAGAATGGCCCCACAGTCAAGTTATCACTGTTATAGTAAAAGAAAATAACTCAGTCCTCACCTCTCCTCTGCCCGCGCTGCTCCCGACTCCGGTCTCAGCGGCTGCACTGCCTGGCACACAGTTAGTGCACAATGATGTCATCGCGCACCCGCAGTGTCACAGGCAGAGCAGGGAATAAGGGAATGATGGGAGAGGGAGCATCATCTGATGCTCTCTCCTCCATCATTGCTTTGAACTGTACCGGCAGACGCTCTTATAGTTCAATGCGGCGGCAGCAGGGCGAGTCGGCGCTGGCGGCAGGCGGTCCCCCCTGCCTCACGGTCCCCATAGCGGCTGCATGATGTGCCGAAAGCTGTGGGCCCCTGAGGGAGCAGAAGCCCTAGGCAGCTGCATGGTCTGCCTGCCCCTAACGCCAGGGCCCCTCTTTTTTGCTACATGCAAACGTGACATTATTCTCAATCACATTTCTATAACACTGAACTAGGAAGATTATTAAATGAATATGATGCTACCTTTGTACATAGTGACTCAAGTATATTGTGCCAAGTACTGCTGATATAAGAGGGTGGTGGCCCACCCTTGCACAAGGGCTCACCAGAGGATTCTCCTTATTCTCCTGTGGGCCAGTGCAAATTTGCCAAGGAGCGCACCCCCCAGGCAATCAGGATTTCTGGAGGCTATGGAGTGGTGCGCTACTGCAGGATAGGAATAAGGGGACAGACAGACAGCTGTATTTCTCGTAGTGAGGATCGCATCACAATCCTCTGACTAGCTGTCAGCTCTCCTGATCTGAGCGTAACAGTTGCATTGAAATATATCACGCTGTCACGCTCAGGTCAGTAGAGGTGTCGGGTCAGTCCGTGCAAAGCTTTGTGATCACCACATGAGTTATACTGTTGTCTGTCTTCTCTCCTGACCTGAGCTTGATCGCTGCATTGAAATAGATTGCGCTATCATGCTAAGGTCAGGAGAGGTGTCGGGCCAGTCCGTGCAGTGAGATGCAATTATCGCACAAGTTATATGGCTGGCTGCGTTCTAACCCTTTAAGTCTAGTTACTGTTGACTTTGCTTCTAGAGTATGGTAAAAGTGTTCTGCGAAGCAATAAGTCACATTCTAATATCTAAAAGTTTGATGGACACGTATTAGTTTTATAGATGCCTGGAATGTATAATTTCTTCTGTAGTGAATTGATGGATGCAATATTAGGCAGCTTTACAGTTGTTCTCAAAAGTTTACATACCTCGGCAGAATTTTTGCTTTCTTGGACTTTTTTCAGAGAATATGAATGATAACACCGAAACCTTTTCTCCACTCATGGTTAGTGGTTGGCTGAAGCCATTTATTGTCAAAATACTGTGTTTTCTTGTTTTAAATCAATAATGGCAACTCAAAACATCCACGTGACCCTGAACAAAAGTTTATATACCTTGATGATTTAGGACTGATAACATGCACAGAAGTTGACATAAATGGGTTTGAATGGCTACTAAACGCTATTTGCTTGCAATCAGTGTGTGTGCATAAAATTGAGTGAGTATCTGGGATCAAGACAGACTCTTGCATCTTTCATCCAGCCACTGATGTTTCTGGATTGTGAGTCATGGGAAAAGCAAAATAATTGTCAACGGATCTATGGGAAAAGGTAGTAGAACTGTATAAAACAGCAGTGTTCAAACTGTAATTGACAAATGGAAAATCAGGGGCTCTGTAAAAACAAAACCACGGTCAGGTAGACCAGCAAAAACTTTGTCCACAACTGCCAGAAAAATTGTTTGGGATGCAAAGGAAAACCCACAAATACCATAATCTGAAATACTGGACTTTCTGAAAACTAGCAGTGTGGCTGTTTCAAGATGCACGGTAAGGAGGCACATGACGAATAATGGGCTGCATGGTAGAGTTGCCAGAAGAAATCCATTACTGTGCAAATGCCACAAAGTATCTTGCCTACAATATGCAAAACAGCACAGAGACAAGCCTCAAAACTTCTGGAACAAGGTAATTTGGAGTGATGAGACCAAAATTGAATTTTTTGGCCACAACCATAAACGTTACATTTTGAGAGAAGTCAACAAGGCAGATGAAGAGAACACCATTCCCACTGTAAAGCACGGAGTTGGATCGCTGATGTTTTGGGGATGTGTGAGCTACAAAGGCACAGGAAACTTGGTGAAAGTTGAAGGAAAGATGAATACAGCACAATATCAGCAAATACTGGAGGCAAATTTGCAATCATTAGCCCGGAAGCTGCGCATGGGACGTACTTGTATGTTCCAACATGACAACGACCCAAAACACAAGGCCAAGTCAACCTGCCAAACAAACAAACAAAGTGAAGGTTCTGGACTGTCCATCTCAGTCTCCTGACCTCAATATCATTGAGCCACTCTGGGGAGATCTCAAGCACGCAGTTCATGCTAGACAGCCAGGAAATTACAGCAACTGGAGGCTTTGTGCCAAGAAGAGTGGGCAGCTTTACCATCTGAGAAAATAAAGAACCTCATCCACAACTACCACAAAAGATTTCAAGCTGTCATTGATGTTAGAGGAGGCAATACATGGTATTAAGAAATGGGGTATGTAAACTTTTGATCAGGGTCATTTGGATGTTTTGGGTTGTCATTATAATTTTAAAAAGAGAAAACACAGTAGTTTGACAATAAATGGCTTCACCCAACCACAAACCATGAGTGGAGAGAAAGTTTTGGTGTTATCATTCATATTTTCTGAAAAAAGGCCAAGAAAACAAAAATTCTTCTGGGGTATGTAAACTTTTGAGCACCACTGTATATGCTTAAGGCTAGATGAAAGGTAATGTTATGGCTACAGGATATGAACACATTTTAGATAACTGTATGCTTTCAACTTAGTTGATTAGTTTGGTGTAGACACATTTCTATATCATTATCACTATTTCACAAAGCACAGTCCGTAAATAAGTTTTGTGTGTGAACTAGAGTGGCCTGCACACGACCTCTAGTTCCTGCACAATATGATGTAAAGCTGAAACCTTCCAAATATTACTGGGGTGAATAAGAACACTGATTCACTTTTGGATAAATGGGCAAGACCACAGAAGCATTCCAAAAGTTTGTGGAAATCCTGAACAATTAAGATTGTTTTAGGCACAAATTAGACTCAACTATATTTTCCCATGGAACAGAATACAAAACAAAATTATATAGATGTCCACATATATCATCTAAATTCCACGCTCACAGACAATGATTTCTGGAACTGTATCTGAGCCTATGCAGTGATTTGCTTGGCTGAATATTGTTTGCTTTTAACACGGTGACGCCTGACGGTCCGTAGATGATGATCATCCATTATTGGCCACCTATTGTGTCTTGTGCAGATGGATTTATGTGGAATCTCTTATTTTTTTGATGGTATTAGGTACTGTGGATGGTTGGATATTCAAAGTCTTTGCAATTTTACATCAATGAACATTTTTCTGAAACTGTTCCACAGTTTTCAAATGCAGTTGTTCATAGATTGAAGAATTTCCTCTGACCAAGATTGCTTCTGAGGCACTTTTTGAAACATGACTTTCCAGCATTTATCATTAGTATTACTTAGTTCTCCAGCATTTTATTTAACCGTTCCAACTTTTTTGAGATGTGCTACTACGATTAATTTCTAAATTACTTAATTATTTTTAAATGGATAAAAGGTCTAACTTTCAACTTCTCATATGTAATATTCTATGTACGCTTGAGAATAAAATATGGCTATAAGAGATATTTACAATCATTACATTCTTATTTTCTTCACATTTTACACAGCATCCCAATCTTATTGCAATTGAAGTTGCACACTTGGCCAAATAGTGCATATACTTCATATAAAAGTGAAGAACAGGACAAATTATTATAAAGAAACTATTTAGCACTAGTATTTGTATTCAATATATCAGTTGAGTTACTAAATGTATAAATGCATCAAATACATGAAAATTCAGAATGCCGCATGAATCAGTCACTGTCTATTCAGGCATACTGCTTTGAACAGGAAATGATTAAATGGAGTTACACATCCACAGAAGGTTACTCAGCAGTTAGAGCCATATCAGTTGGTCCACCATCAGGAGTCACCATCTGTAAGTTTCTCTGCTGGCAGCAGTTTAATTTGGATTTTTTTTATAGGTGTGCTAGAGATATATTTATATCTGTTATTCTTTTATTGCATTTATTTTATTTTACCAGCTTCATCCTTGAATTACCAGTCTTATAGGACCTATTCTTTCTCCCATAAAAAATAAATACAAATACAAAGGCCAGACCGAGATAAAAAAGCAGCCCTGCCATACAAACCCAACCAGCCCTTATACTCTAACACTAATCAGCCCCGATTAGTGAATTTTTGTTATACTTTGTCGTCCCCTCACCACTCTCTTAAAGGAGTTATTTGAAGAGCCACATGTGAATGGTACCACAGTGCGTATGATTGACCACAGCTCCATTTACATGGTACTCTTCAAACCTAATTTTCCCCAGGATCATGGGGGTCCCAGCGGTCTGAGCCATAACAATGTACTGCCATATCCAGATGATAGAGGAGAACTTCCGAATTTGGGACGACCTAGATCTCCATACAGTATTATGGGCATCACAGTCCTCCATACAGTATTATGGGCACTACATAGTCCTCCATACAATATTATGTGTAGCACATAATCCTCCATATAGTATTATGAGCACCACATAATCCTCTTTACAGTATTATGGGCACCATATAGTCCTCCATACAGTATAATGGGCATCACACAGTCCTCTATACAATATTATCTGCAACATATAGTGCTCCATACAGTACTATGGGCAATACATAATGCTGCATGCAGCATAATGGCTCCATATATTGCTCCATACAGTATAATGGGCCCCACATATTTCTCCATACAGTAAAATGAACCCACATAATGCTCCTTACAGTATTATTGGCCCCATATATTACTCCATACAGTATAATGGTCCCCATATATTACTCCATACAGTACAATGGGCCCCAAATATGTGGCCCCAAATATTACTTTATACAGTATAATGGGCCCTATATAATACTTCTCCCTGTTCCCCGCTGCTCTGGTCTCCTCAGTGCATTGTGATCCTCTGCACTGCTCGGCACAGAGGATGCGCTGTAGTGAGATCATTGCTCCCTCTGCGCTAAGACGTCACAGAGCTCAGATGCAGAGGGGGAATGATGGGAGAGGGAGCGTCATCAGATGGCCCCCTCACTCATCATTGTTTTCAACTGTGTCGGCACTGGCATCGGGGCCCCATTACTTACGAGCCCCATAGCATGCCATGTCCCCAATGGCTTGTGGACCCCGGCACTTGTCCGCTTGCGCCGGGTGGTGATGTCGGCCTTGATATATGTGTCCTAACTAAGCATCACCAAATATTTACCAGTTGGTGAAATGCTTTTAGGATACACACCCTTAAATCAAAGGGATTTATAAAAAGAAAATAATCAGCCCACCGAAAAGAAAAGTGGAGGACTCTTTATTAGCCCATGTGATAACATTTCAATTCCATAGCAGAGAAATGATCTTTTATGGATCCGAAACATTGTCACATGAGCTAAGAGTCCGCACTTTCCACAATTAATTGGAGTGCTTATTATATTCATATATACACACACACACACTTAGACCAGATACTTATATTTACACCATGTATATGTAAGGGGGTTACAAGGGCTGATGCGCGCCCCTATCCCTTTAATTACATCCTGTTTAAATGAGATCTATTATTACTGTATGCATATCATCATCTAGTACTGTGTATGTTATATTATATGTGACAAGTGTATATATGAATAGTATTCTAGCTGCTGCACAATGTATATTGTTTTACTATAGGGAAAGTGCATTGCTTAGCTCAGCCACTAGATGGGGGCACAGAGATCATTGGACTTTACATAGTATAGTAGGAAATCAGCATAGGAGTTCCACATAGCAAACAGTTAATGTGGGAGGGGTCTGCTGTGTGGTAAACCAGAAACATTTCCTGAATCTAGTGAGAAGGGCCAGGGGTGCCCAGATAGTCCAGAGGGGGTTAATGCCCTGGACAACACAGCAACCCCGTAATGTTCAAGAGAAGAGCCCAGCCATCCAGGGCCAGTGGGGCAGAAGTACAGCCTAGCAGCAGTGGATTCAGCAGTGAAGGAACAAAGGCTAAAGGAAGGCCAGGACAGTACAGGGACGCAGGTGGCTCCATAATGTGGCAACTTATCGCATGGGCTGTTGCCCTCAGATCTGGGGCGAAACAGCTGAGGGAACCCCCAGATGCAGTGAGTTTGGATCGGGAGGACGCTGCATCACCACATTACAGTACAGAAGAGTAGGTCGCTCACCATGTGGCAGCTGACTTTGGAGGCTGATACTCTTATGTCTGGGGTGAAACAGACTAGGGAGTGTCTAACTGTAGCAGAGCTGAACAGGGAGGACAATGAGGGACTGGACGATATGGTCTGACCTGGGTATGTGCTGTATGACAAGGAAAGGAGTACAGGGAAAGTGGAAGAAATGGGCAGTGTGGAACCTGCTGTAAATGTTGTGATGAAAACCGATGTGCTGCGTAATGAAACCGGTAAAGTTGTTCATTTGAAAGTTGAAATGGACTGTGTCTATGTTTATGTGGAACCATCTATAGGGAGCCTTCAACAACGCAGAAAGTACCCTGATGGTGCAGAAAGTAAAGCCACAGGTATGCAAAGTAATGGACACTATTTTCATGTCACGGGAGGCCAGGGCACAAATACACCGATGTCCTCGGCCATGACTATGGCCCTTGCCCTCCCTTATATATACAGGACCGGAGTAGTATACACAATGTACACAGCTCCACACTATATACTGTGGTAAGGAATATAGAGTGGAGCGGTGTATATACTATAGAGCTGTGGCAGTATATACTGTATAGTGTGGATTTCATATATATATACTATACACACAGCACCCTACTATATGAACAGCTCTACACTATATATACAACTCTACATTATAATTAAGACAGTATTATACTAAATTATGATGCACACATCACATTGAAGTCACACAAATATCACATAGGAGACACCACAACTGCTAAATATATATCACATTGAGACTACTGAATATCTATAATATAACGGGCTAAGCATCACTCTGTCTGAAGCCTTTATAGACTGTGCAAGTGCGACGCGCCTGCGCAGTCTGGCTCCAGACAGAATGAGGCAGTCAGGGGTGAGGAGTGTGTATGGCGTCGGAGATGGCGGTACGCATACACACTTTATACCGCTATGTCCGGCACCATACTTACCTTGCCACGGCGCTTCTCTTCGGCCGGAGACCGGGGCAGGAGAGCGACCGGAATTGCGCATGTGCATAGCGCAATCCGCCGCAATTTTACTGGAGACACATTTGCAGTATGTCTTCAGAAATATGGCGTCGGACAGCGCTATGGGCATGCGCGTACTCCAGCGCCAGACTCCTCCCCCGGCCTCCAGCAGAAGGTGACAGCGCTGGAACACAGGGAAGAAAGGTGAGTATAAATGTTTTTTTTGTATGTGTGTAGTTTAATAGGGGTGAGGGGGACCATACATATCAGGATAAGGGGGAGAGGGGACCCCCACATACCACGAAAGGAGGGTGAGGGGACCCCCACATACCACGAAAGGAGGGTGAGGGGACCCCCACATACCACGAAAGGAGGGTGAGGGGACCCCCACATACCACGAAAGGAGGGTGAGGGGACCCCCACATACCACGAAAGGAGGGTGAGGGGACCCCCACATACCACGAAAGGAGGGTGAGGGGACCCCCACATACCACGAAAGGAGGGTGAGGGGACCCCCACATACCACGAAAGGAGGGTGAGGGGACCCCCACATACCACGAAAGGAGGGTGAGGGGACCCCCACATACCACGAAAGGAGGGTGAGGGGACCCCCACATACCACGAAAGGAGGGTGAGGGGACCCCCACATACCACGAAAGGAGGGTGAGGGGACCCCCACATACCACGAAAGGAGGGTGAGGGGACCCCCACATACCACGAAAGGAGGGTGAGGGGACCGCGCATACCACGAAAGGAGGGTGAGGGGACCGCGCATACCACGAAAGGAGGGTGAGGGGACCGCGCATACCACGAAAGGAGGGTGAGGGGACCGCGCATACCACGAAAGGAGGGTGAGGGGACCGCGCATACCACGAAAGGAGGGTGAGGGGACCGCGCATACCACGAAAGGAGGGTGAGGGGACCGCGCATACCACGAAAGGAGGGTGAGGGGACCGCGCATACCACGAAAGGAGGGTGAGGGGACCGCACATACCACGAAAGGAGGGTGAGGGGACCGCACATACCACGAAAGGAGGGTGAGGGGACCACACATACCACGAAAGGAGGGTGAGGGGACCACACATACCACGAAAGGAGGGTGAGGGGACCACACATACCACGAAAGGAGGGTGAGGGGACCACACATACCACGAAAGGAGGGTGAGGGGACCACACATACCACGAAAGGAGGGTGAGGGGACCACACATACCACGAAAGGAGGGTGAGGGGACCACACATACCACGAAAGGAGGGTGAGGGGACCACACATACCACGAAAGGAGGGTGAGGGGACCACACATACCACGAAAGGAGGGTGAGGGGACCACACATACCACGAAAGGAGGGTGAGGGGACCACACATACCACGAAAGGAGGGTGAGGGGACCACACATACCACGAAAGGGGGTGAGGGGACCACGCATACCACAAAAGGGGGGTGAGAGGACCACGCATACCAGGATAGGGGGGGTGAGGGGACCACGCATACCAGGATAGGGGGGTGAGGGGACCACGCATACCAGGATAGGGGGGTGAGGGGACCACGCATACCAGGATAGGGGGGTGAGAGGACCACGCATACCAGGATAGGGGGGGTGAGAGGACCACGCATACCAGGATAGGGGGGGTGAGAGGACCACGCATACCAGGATAGGGGGGTGAGAGGACCACGCATACCAGGATAGGGGGGGTGAGGACCATGCATACCAGGATAGGGGGGTGAAGGGACCATGCATACCAGGATAGGGGGGTGAAGGGACCATGCATACCAGGATAGGGGGGTGAGGGGACCATGCATACCAGGATTGGGGGGTAAGAGGAGCATCCATACCAGGATTGGGGGGTGAGGGGGGCCATGCATACCAGGATAGGGGGGTGAGGGGACCATGCATACCAGGATGAGGAATAGGGTGCCATGCTTACCAGGATTGGGGGATGGGGTGAGGGTACCATGCATACCAGGATAGGAGGGGGGGCCGCACATACCAGGATGTGAGACCATATACCAATAAAAATGCTTGCCACCCGGGCGTAGAATGGGTTCATAGCTAGTACATTATATAGGTGATACTGCAACTGCTGTGCATAGTCACAGTATCATTTATATAATGTATATACAGCAGTATCATCTATATAATGTATACACAGCAGTAAAAGTATCACCTATATAGTCCTCCAAACAATATTATGGGCATCACATAGTCCTCCATACAGTATTATGAGCACCATATAGTCCTCTATACAGTATTATGGGCACCATATAGTCTTCTATACAGTATTATGGGCACCACAGCTGTTATGACCTATCATTTACAGGCAAATGTGCCCAAAGAGTACAACAAGGTATCAAAATAATGAAAAAAATCATATAAAAAAAAAAGTCATACAAATGTCAAAGCTCAGCCCTACTAACATGTAATGTGACCTAAGTTCACTATATATTTATAAAGCAGGTGCTTATACAATTATGTCCCTGGGAAAAATAGAGTATAGCCACTAATATAAAGTGCAGCAGTGCATCAGTAAATGCTATTCCCCACAAAGCCTGAAATAAAGCCACATTTATATACCAAGTAAGTGCTCATAATGATATAACAGTGTTGACTCTAAGTGGATTTGAAACCTATAAAAGAGAAAATGAAAAAACCCTGCTGTAATTACACATGGACCGGGTCCCAACCACTGGACACCAGTTTTGTATGCTTTTTGGCCATGTGAACATGCATTTATATGCTGCATGTGTACCAACTCAAACCAAGCTCAATTTTTATTTTTGTGTTTTTTCTTTGTATTTTTGCATTCTGTGCAACCTGGGGTGTGTCCTCCCTCTCCTGAGCTGGAAATTGTATTTAGAAGCTTCCCGTGGTTGGGACCCGGTCTGTCTGCCTTTATTCACACAGACGTCAACTTTGACACATGACAATGTTTTAAATATTAGACAGTGTAGGACCGCCCCGACCACAGAGTCACCTTGTCGATGGTGGGACGGCTTTTATGCTATGTTTGATCAAATACAGTATTACTAAGAACTCTGTATGATTTAAATGCACTTTTGCTTTTTACTTATTTAATTACAGCGGGGTTTTTTTCATTTTCTCTTTTGTACGTTTTGTATGCTTTTTGGCCATGTGAACATGCATTTATATGCTGCATGTGTACCAACTCAAACTAAGCTCAATTTTTGTGTTTTTTTCTAAGTGGATTTGGCAGTAAAGTGCAACAGTGCATCAATGATACTTAAGTAAAGCCAGTTCCCACAGAGTCTCCACTAGGGCAATAATCACGCATATTAAGTAAGCAACCAAAAGTTCAAAATGACAATGCAGAAGTTCTAAAGGACATATGACCTGAAATAGGTAGTGCAGATCCCCGATGACATCACGGACATGCACAGTGAATTGCAGAGGACGTCAAGGATCTGACGTGTATTTGAAACATGGAAATATGAGTGCGTTTAAAAATTGGTTTTAAAGGGATGTAACACCTGAGAATATTTGACTAATTATGTAATATTTCATCAATGTTCACCATATGTAATGTATATCTATGCATGAATAATATTTTAGGATTAATTTTTCAAATATGCACTTAGAACTTTATTTACAATAGAGATGTCATCTTGTGCAATGTTTAATATTTAGAATTAATTGTTTCACTAATGAAAGACATGTGTATACCCTATGTAAACTAGCACTATCATTACATACACTGCCTGATAAAGGATCTTTGATCTGAAATGTCGCCACATCACTGGGCAATAAAGTCCATTTTTTAAAAATTTTTTGTGCTGTTTCTCCTTTTTTAGCTTACCGTAATATATATATATATATATATATATATATTGTAACGATTGTACTCACTCAGCTGCGTAGGAAGAAACAGGAGGCACACTCTCTTCCATGTCCATGTGGGTTTATTTGCTTCATAAACGATCAACTCCGCAACAGAAAGGTAAACAGTCTTTACATCAGGCAAAGTACTGTTAGGAACGGTAGAACGCACTAAATAAAAATAAATAATAAAGTACGTTCGCCGCTCGGGGTCCACCATGCAGTAAGTGTTACACCGCTGCTAGGTAATGACAGAGGAGCAATATGGTGGTATGATGCGCACGGGTTCAACTTCACCCAGATTGCGCAGAGCGGGCTCTGTTCACACACAGAGGTGCCGATATGGCGGTATAATGCACACAGGTTCAACTTCACCTGGAGTGCGCAGAGAGGGCTCTGTTCACACACAGAGGTGCCGCAACAAAAACATACAAAATGCTGAACCTGTTAGTGACACAGGCCTCAGGTAAATGCACACACGGTATCTGGTCACAGGAGCAGGACCTAAGACAGAGGAGCTGCGTCCCTCTAGACCTACCGTGTGTGCGGCATCGCTTCTGCGAGCGCCAAGAAGGGCTGCAACTGCAGCATGGCGTAGGACACTGCCGTTCGACGACAAAGCCAGAAAGCAAGCGCAATGTCGGACGCTAGTGTAGCGGTGCGGTGTGCACAGTGGCATAAGGCTTGCCACTGACTGGCGCTGACTGCTAAACTAATTTCCTTTCCACATGCGTAATATCATAGGGAAGGGGTTTTATAATGAGTCAGTCACCAGAAACATACATCCGTCACCATTCACACATAGCAAGTATAGTCTATACTAGCACATGGCAGAACGGCCATGCGCGCTTTTTATAGCAGCCGGGACCTTCCAGAAGCTTCCAGATCTTCGAGATGGACCAATGAGATCTGGAGCAGGACCTGAGCACATGACACCCGATCTCCAATGGGAAACCGTCTCATGAGCATGCTCAGTAGGAGGACAGAGGGACTTAGCCCCTGGAGAGATTTGCTGCAAGGCAATCTCCTCTGCGGTAGATAAAGAGCAAGAGACCGCAGAATGTAAGGGTCTGGATTCCTGCAGAGCAGATGCAGGAATCTGACTCCTAACAAGTACAGCATCAATGTCCATAGCAGAGCTCTATCTGGAGCCACAGACACAGGGTGGCTTATCTCTCTCTGCACACAGACCACTCTGCAGTGTCCACCCTGGACACTTGGAAGTCTGTCTACTCTGGCAGACTCTCTGGCAGACTACCAAACACTCACTGCCATGTGTTACACACCTGATTACATAGCTTGTAACCACACCCACAGATAAGGTATGGATCACATGGGCTGGTCACATGGTCATGACCTCACTGCAGGTCCTGAAACTCACAACCACACACACAGGGAAAAAGGGGTACAGTTAGCACCTTCACCCAGAAGTGAGGTAATTTGGGTATCTAGACCCTCCCATCTCTCATAGCTACCCACAACCCAGACCTAGGTGCACTGAACAACATATTAGTGCTCATCTGCACTAAAGACAAAATACTCTGGGTTGCATCACAGGGAGCATCCATCCCTGTGACATATACCTCCCATTAACCACACGACCACCAGTCACACCACATATTTCCCCCCTCTGTTCAAACCTGTGGGGTTGAACACTTGTCCTACCCCGAGGGCCTCGAGACAGGGCACCCATATCACCTTGCCCTACCCGCCGAGAGGGCCTTCTCAATTGATTTCGAGCGTCAGCTTCTGAGACATAGTCCGTCACTGTCACCACATCTCTGTCTGTGAACAATGTGCTATCAGACTTTGTCGCCTCATGTTTCAGTGTCAGAAATCTACTAGGCCTTCCCCACCCCCATCGGTCAGTATGTAGGCATAATTTCCTTTCACCCATACATCCTGTCTGATCTGACTCTTTGTTATTTTGTCTGCTACAGGGTCTCCCGCTTAGGTCACTCAGCTCTGAGCTAACCGAGTCATCACTGCTTCTACCTCTTCCATCAGGCCACCTTCTCTTAACTCTTTGCTGGCCATTTCTCCCATGGTCTTTATTGCCTGGAGAGCAGTCCTTCCCTCTGTCCCTATGTCCTCTATTAGATCCAGCTTGAGGACTTCCAGTCCTAAGCGAACCTCTTCGCCTCTCTATACTGCATGTTGAAGGTGGCGGCTATCTTCCCATTTCCTGCAGCTCTCTGTTGATTTGTTACCTCTCAAGTCTTAGCTGCTCTACTTCCTTCAGGTACGAAACGCGATACTCCAGGAGCATCTGGATATTCCCAAGGCTCTCCATGGATCCGACAACGAGGAATGGAACCATCCCATCTTCACCCATGTCCTGGGCTTCATCATGAGCCGGAATCCTCACTCTCATCACACCGGACCTATTCACCATCTCCTGCATCACTGTCTCAAGTCTTCCGATGACCCTCCTCACCAGATCTCTGGGCACTTGAATGATGTCTTCTGCAATGCCCCGCTTACTTTGAACTTTCCTCGCACGCTCTAGACGTCGAGCGGCTTCCTTATTCCTCAACAGGATCTTCTGATTTGTGCACAGGCATTGTAGATGCATATCCCTCAGGACAGCCACCCGCTTCACTGTGACTTCCCAAGTTGACAGTATGACCAACTGTTTCATCTCTGGTGTCCAGTTCATACGACATACTTCTGTTGCCTTTCTAAAGGCCTCATGCACATCCTTACTGGCACATGCTTCTCACGTCTTCGGGTACCTCTATTATACACTTGAAACCCAAAGTCTCACCTTTTTGAACATACTGTTGGACCTCCTTGCCCTGAGTGTCAGCGCAGTTTTCCAAGACATAGACGTCCCTTGTAAGGCCATCTGCGTGGCACGTCCCCTGCTACATTTCTTCCTTCGTGGATGCCCATTCTTTGGTCAGCCTCTCCAGCTCACTCTCCTTCATTGTGATTAGATCGGGAGAGCGCAACAGTTCGATTTCCCGGTCATCTGTGGATTTCTGGAGCTGGGCATTCTTTATTTTAAGCTCTTGGAGAACTTTATCTCGCTCCTTTGCCAAGCAGCGACACTCATCCTCTCTCCGGAGAAGCTCCTGCTGATGCTTCTCTTGAGCCTCTCTGAGCACCTCTATATCTTTCACTATGACCTTGTTCATAGTTTGACATGCTGACAGGTGACCTCTGACCTCAGAGACTTCCTCTCCAGCTCATCCACTCTGTGCTCAGCTGCTTGTCTTAGGACCCTTTCGCGTTCAACATGCTCTTTTACAGTCTGTTTAAACAGCTCTATCTCATGGTCCTGCTCTCTTTTGGCCAGCACGTGTTCCACCTTCAGTTCTTTAATCAGATTTTCAGAAGGGCTCTCTTGCTTACCCATACTCTGCCTCTTCAGAGCTCCACCTGTTCCTGCATCCGCCTCTATGGTCTCTGCGGGTCTTCTATAGGTCTGTTTTAATTCCAGCCCATCACCAACTCCCTCTGTGCTGGGGTTTGTCAGAGATAAAGTGACCTCCTTACTACACACTCTTTCTCTTGCGTTCGAGTCACAGTCTGAATTGGAGTCACCCCCACTCTCCCTGGAACATCAAGTCTCCACTCAAACAGGTGTCGGACCCATTTCCTGTAGGTACCCCGTTTCCCACGGTCACACATATGGTCACCCCAGCTAAGTCCCCGAGTTGGTCCGACCCACACTTTCTCCCAGTCACCCGGAACTCTGGACTATTGATCTTAGGTGGTGCTACCTCCTCCTTTGAGCCACTCCATACTTCATCAACTTCCCATGCATCTTCAAACAACACAAAGTCCCAGTCCCTCTCAAAGGAGTACAATAAGTTCGGTGTTATACCGTCATCTTGGCACTCAACACTTTTGGTCATATCCATGACCACTCTGTCCAGAGTGTAGTTTACAGTGACCCCATGGATGCAACAAATCTTGACCTATTTCTTGGTCAGACAGAAAATGAGAGAAGTTCCCATCAGAGTCACTTGACATCCAGAGACTCACGGTACACACCTGCGGCCTGTCATTGTACAGAAAGTCTATGCCGCACTCAGAATAAGTCAGACCCAAACACCGCTGTTCCCCATACATGTCCACTGAGGTAACTGGTGCTGCCCCTTTTGAAAGCTCTGCCCTTTTTTGGGCCACTATCCCCTTTTGGGACTCCGCCTCCCCCTGAGACTCCACCCCTTTTTGGACCACCACCCCTGTTTGAGTCTCTTTTTTTAGGTGCACGCCGTGGATTCCCCATGTCCCTCTACAGGCACCTCACCGCCTGGGCACAGCAGTCTACCTGCCCCAACAATTCCTTAATGCGAGGCTCCTGCGGTTGCTACTGTAGCTCCTGCTGCAGCAGAACCTCTTGATTCAACTGCAACTGCAGGTCCCGCTGCCGCAAGTCCCTGCACGGCTACGCACCACAGACTTTGTGGACCTGCCGATCCACGGAAAGTTTCGTAACCCCACCGAGTTACAGCCAGATGCTTGTCACCTTCGTGGCCCCACCGAGCCACAGCAAACACCCCCAGCTTTCTGAAAAAAAACAAAACACAATCTCTCACTGACCTCGGTCAGCACAACATGGACTCCTGTCTGTTACACATTCTCATCTATATAATTACCACAGTCTCTCACTGACCCCAGTCAGCACAACATGGACTCCTGTCCATTACCTGTTGGTATCGGCCACACAGGTTCCCGGATACTTCTTATCCTCAGAGGCACCCTATAGCCACTTCTCACTAGCATGAACACAGTCTTTCACTGACCCCGGTCAGCATACCACAGACTCCTGTCTGTTGACTTTCTGAAAAGATTACCCTCAGGCAACGCTGCTGGCAGAGGTACTGGCCCTTTCCACCAACAAGGATTACAGGGGAGGGACATGCACACCTGGTACAACTCAGGGGAGTGGGGGAGTCCACCAACTGGGCTATTTTCATGAAACCGTCACATCAGCAAGGGCTATCTGTGGGTGTAAACATGACGATGAGAGAGAAGCAAGATGGTGAAGGAGTACTTAAGTGACCAAACCAGCATCCTTTCTGATTCTTCAGTGACCTTTAACTATTGGTTGTCCAAGCTGCACGCTTGGTCCGACCTCTCCTTGTGTGCCTTGGAGATGCTGCTGTAGGTAGGTGTGCCGACTGGGGGGTGGTCCTCTTTCTGCCGTGAACAGACTGAGACAGAGACTGATGTGCGTCCAACAGGTCCTCTTTATTGGCCGTCCCTTTGACCACCGCAGCACCCCACAGCAGCTGCACGACAAACTCCGCACACAGGCCCGGGTACCTTTTACTTGCCTCCTTTTCCTGTTTGATGTCCTTCGCGGCTCTTTCACTGTGGCTGCCCTAGGCCTACCACCACAGCACTTCACCCGTCTGAGTCCGTCCGTTTGTGGTACCCCAGGCTGTCTCTGTTCTGCGGCTCCTCCTGTCAGGGCCACCCCCCTGACTGTCTTCTTCTTCAGTCCCTGCTGGAGCTTGTTCTCTGTCCTTCTCCTCCTTCCGTCTCTCCTTCCTCTAAGCTCCTCTCCCTGGACTGACTCTTCTGGAACTCCCTGCAACTATTTATTCCCCTCCCCAGGAATTCCCCCTCTAGCGCTCCTATAACCCCACCCCCCATGACTGTGCCGTTTCATAGCCTTAAGCTGCTGTTAAGCCCTGTCCTCACTGATCCCTGCTCCCATCTTGTGGCCAAACTGCAGTACTACACCTTCTTCTGTTTCTGCTGTCCTTGGTCTCCCCCTAGTGGCAAAACCCAGTACTTCACCATCCTTCTCCTCTGTCTAGCTGTCCCCCACCTTCATATACAGCAGTCCATGTCCAGCACATTGTACATTCACCCTCCTGCTGCACACAGGACCATAGGTCAGTACACTTCCCCTACACTGTCATGCCCTGCCGTAAGTGTGTTCTCCTAGCGGGTTTTTAGTTTGGCCGGTGCAATCATAACGGATAGGCGCACACGCCTGTCAATCGAAAGTGCAGAAAGGCTGACTCTTCTAAAATTGAACAAGTGCTAGATTTCCTCTGACTTTGTAAACCCTACGGATGACAGCAACCCAACGTAAATGCAACCCAAATGTTGTTTTTTGGAAGTTGTCTTAATGTCCATCTCTTACCATATAAACCCATTTTATTCTGGAAATCACGTCCTGCTCCTCCTGCTTCTGCAACAAGTTCTTAGTGGTCATATATGTATACCCCATGTGGAAAATGTTTCTAAATTTTTGGAAACCAATGTACATTGTGCAATGAAGAAACCTGTACTCCCTATCTCTAGCTATTCTAATAACTGGAAAATGTATTATGAGGTCCCCATCAAGGTCTCTTTCAGCATGTATGACACAGACCCTTAGGAAATTTTTGGAAACCTTTGTACATTGTGCAATGTTGAAACTTGTACTCCCTATCTCTAGCTATTCTAATAACTGCAAAATTTATTGTGAGGTCCCCATCATGGTCTCTTTCAGCATGTATGATACAGACCCCTTGGGTAATTTTTGGAAAACTTTGTGCATTGTGCAATGGTGAAACTTTTACTCCCTATCTCTAACTATTATAATAACTGCAAAATGTATTGTGAGGTCCCCATCACGTTCTCTCAATCTGTATATATGCTATTATTATAATTTTTTATTGTTTTGCCTTACTCACGGTCTCTTTAAGTTTGTATCTGGGAGCCTGATGTTGATTTTTTGGTCTGCACTTGGACACTGTGGAACATCAATGCATTATTAATATGCTCCACACACTTCTTCAGTTTTAAGCCTTACACAGAATTATAATATGAGCAATGAAACATGCTCTCTAGATATTCTGCTAGTTCAAAAATCTTAACCACACATCCCTTTATAAAGGGAAATTTGGCATAATACCTCTGTTAGCATATGCCATATATTGCTCACATATGCAGCACCCCATTAGGTGGAGTGAAACCACTGGCCCTTCCCCTGTGTTGCATCCTTCACAATCTGCTGTCCAGGAAGGAGGCGTTAATGCCTCTTGCCCGCAACCTGCAGTTGCACAGACACAACAGTCAGCAACCACGTCAAGTTCATTGGACTTCAAAATGGCCGCCATGGTCACTCACTACTAGTGTTGAGCATTCCGATACCGCAAGTATCGGGTATCGGCCGATACTTGCTGTATCGGAATTCCGATACCGACTTCCGATATTTTTTCAATATCGGAATTCGGCATCGGAATCGGAAGTTCAGTTGATTGACGGCCTGACGTCATCATGATGCGCGGTGTGTGCGCATCATGATGCGCCATCATTTCGGGCCTTCCGGGGGTCTCTGCCGGCCTGCCGGGGGGCTGTGCCGGCCTGCCGGGGGGCTGTGTGGACTGCCCGGGGTCTCTGCCGGCCTGCCGGGGGGCTGTGCCGGCCTGCCGGTGGTCTGTGCACCCTGTGGGGGTCTGTACCGGCCTGCCGGGGGGCTGTGCCGGCCTGCCGGTGGTCTGTGCACCCTGTGGGGGTCTGTACCGGCCTGCCGGGGGGCTGTGCCGGCCTGCCGGTGGTCTGTGCACCCTGTGGGGGTCTGTACCGGCCTGCCGGGGGGCTGTGCCGGCCTGCCGGGGGGCTGTGCTGATGTCCGGGGGTCTGTGCAAGCATCGTCCGATGGGACTACAAGTCCCATCGGGCGATGCCTGCTACCATGACAGTGATTGACACATTAGCCAATGATGGGACAGTAGTAGTCCCATCATCCGGCTAATGTGTTAAATGTTAAAAAAAAAAAAAAATACTACATACATACTACATGCATGCTACATACATACTACATGCTACATACATACTACATATATACTACATACATACTACATACATGCTACATACATACTACATGCATGCTACATACATACTACATGCTACATACATACTACATGCATGCTACATACATACTACATATATACTACATACATACTACATACATGCTACATACATACTGCATGCTACATACATACTACATACTACATACATACTACATGCATGCTACATACATACTACATATATACTACATGCATGCTACATACATACTACATGCTACATACATACTACATATATACTACATACATACTACATACATGCTACATACATACTGCATGCTACATACATACTACATACATACTACATACATACTACATGCATGCTACATACATACTACATGCATGCTACATACATACTACATGCATGCTACATGCATGCTACATACATACTACATGCTACATACATACCACATACATACTACATACATACATACATACCACATACATACTACATGCATGCTACATACATACTACATGCTACATACATACCACATACATACTACATACATACTACATACTACATATATACTACATGCATGCTACATACATACTACATGCTACATACATACCACATACATACTACATACATACTACATGCTACATACATACTACATATATACTACATGCATGCTACATACATACTACATGCTACATACATACCACATACATACTACATACATGCTACATATATACTACATGCATGCTACATACATACTACATATATACTACATGCATGCTACATACATACTACATACATACTACATGCTACATACATACCACATATATACTACATACATACAATACATTCATACAATACATACATAGACATACAGTACATATAACATAGAGTAACATACTTACCAATACTTGTCACATTGTTCCCCGAAGCCATTGTCTTTCCGGAATAAATATTAACATAACAAACCACAAAAATACTCACCCACGATCCGAAGCAGTCCACGAGTGTGTCCCACGACGATCTTGGGTAGAGAACGGCAGCATCAGATGATGCTGCCGTTCTCTACGGGCTGCAGGAATCCAATGACGGAAGGTAGGTATCCTTCCGCACTGTATTCCTCCGCCACTTAAAAAAAAAAAGTCCCTAGTCTCACTTTATGCCATTGCTGCGTGGGAATTTCCCACACAGCAATGGCATAAAGTGAGACTAGGGACTTTTTTTTTTTTTATGATGCCTGCACAGACCCCCGGAGCCTGCACAGCCCCCCGGCAGGCCGGCACAGCCCCCCGGCAGGCCGGCACAGCCCCCCGGAGCCTGCACAGCCCCCCGGCAGGCCGGCACAGCCCCCCGGCAGGCCGGCACAGCCCCCCGGAGCCTGCACAGACCACCGGCAGGCCGGCACAGACCACCGGAGCCTGCACAGACCCCCTGGCAGGCCGGCACAGCCCCCCGAAAGGCCCGTACAGACCCCAGAGAGGCTGTACAAGGGCAGGAAAGGGTTTTTCTTATTCCGATACCGGAAGTCCCATAGACTTGAATGGGACTTCCGGTATCGGAATCGGCGATACCGATACTTTTTTTAAAGATCGGCCGATACCATCCGATACGATACTTTGAAGTATCGGACGGTATCGCTCAACTCTACTCACTACCCAACTTGAAAAGTTTCCCCCTCCCATATACTAATGTGCCACAAACAGGAAATTGATATCACCAACCATTCCCATTTTATTTAGGTGTATCCATATAAATGGCCCACCCTGTACATAGGAATGGTTGAACATGAAAAAATGGACTGTTTTAAAATGGCTGGCAATTACCACAATTCCATTTTAAATCTTTGGGTGAGCTGAAATCTACCACTGGGAAAAAGAACCCTGCAGATATTCAAGAGCTTAAACAAATTGCAAAGGAAGAGTGGGAGAAAATACCAGCTGAAAAGTGCAAGAAGCTTATTGATGGCTGCAAGAAATGTTTGGAGGCTGTCATCAATGCCAAAAGGTGTGCAACCAAATGTAAATTAGGGGTGCCTTTATTGCTGCACATGTTGTTTTTTCTGTTTCTTCTTTGAAATTGCCACATGTAACTTGAAAAACAATGTTTTATTGTTGTATTATTTTGAACTAGTAATTAAAAAATCCTGAGGATATATAGTTTTGGTACATTTCCATTTATTTCTGAAAATATTGTACAGTCTATGAAACAAATGAAGGGGTGCCAATAATGGTGAGCAGGACTGTATGTATGCATCACTATTTTGCCTAACAAATGTAACATAATCTCTAAGTCTCCAGTTCAACAAAACCTTACAAGAGTTAACCAGTTAAAGAAGCACTAACATAATTTTTTTTATCGTTTTAATATATTGCACTTATCATATTACATAGTACTAGCTGAAGAGCCTGGCGCTGCCCGGGCATAGTAACTAACTGTGGTTAGTTATAACAAATTATAATTATCCTCCATCCCATAGTCCCGTGCCCATATACCTATCATACATATCCACGATCCCATAGGCCCGTGCCCATATACCTGTAACAACCCTGCTGGCATCACTGCATGGCCTCCCATCCCCCGCACACCAACTTACTTTCTGCTTCAAGCCATGCTGTGAATTCTGTCTGTTGCCAGCTCTGTGCCTCTGCTCTCCATGTTTCCAGACTGTGTGTATAGGGGGGCGGCGCCTGAACTCTCTGGTTCTTATGCAGTCAGGGTGCACCTGTGTAATATGTCCCTTACCAATCACCTAGAGCCCTTGACTATTTAGTTTCGCCACTCCCACTGAAACATTGCCTGTGCAATGTCTAAACTCAGTTAGCTCCTTGCTGCTGAGTTAGCCAGGCCCTGTCCTATGTCTTGCCTTCTCTGAAGGCTCTTATTGCATATTCCTGTGTCTTGGTACCTTGCCTAGTACTTCTCTGTCCGCCTGCCAGGAGGCAGAATATCCTGGTCCTTGTGTCTTTGTCCCTGTGTCTCTGTCTGAACTCAGTCTTACCTCTGTCTGTCAGTCTCCTTGTTTGTGGTTCCTTCTCTGCCGTGTCTTTCCTTGTGTCCTCCCTGTCTGTGCATCTGCACCCTCGCAGCTTTGTCTGTACATCTGCACCCTCGCAGCTTTATCTGTGCATCTGCACCCTCGCAGCTTTATCTGTGCATCTGCACCCTCGCAGCTTTATCTGTGCATCTGCACCCTCGCAGCTTTATCTGTGCATCTGCACCCTCGCAGCTTTATCTGTGCATCTGCACCCTCGCAGCTTTATCTCTGCATCTGCACCCTCGCAGCTTTATCTGTGCATCTGCACCCTCGCAGCTCTGCCCGCTCGGCTCCCTTGGAGCCCAGCCTACTCCGCACTCCTGCGGCTCTGCCTACTCCGCACTCCTGCGGCTCTGCCTACTCCGCACTCCTGCGGCTCTGCCTACCTGCACCTCCTGTGTGAACAGGTCCAAACCTGTTCTTTCATATACCACTCCCGCTTGTCCAGTGTCTCCAAGCCGTGCCCGCTTGCCCAGTGTCTCCAAGCCGTGCCCGCTTGCCCAGTGTCTCCAAGCCGTGCCCGCTTGCCCAGTGTCTCCAAGCCGTGCCTCCAAGCCGTGCCTGCCTGCCAGTGTACCAAGCCGTGCCTGCTTGCCCAGTGTCTCAGCCTGCCTGTTAGCCACACCTGTCCAGGTGACTTGTCCCCGAGTGGGATCAGCAGCCACAGCCAGACACCACCCTGGAGTGGCACCCGACAGCTACCTGCCGCACAAGCCTGACCTCACCATCAGAGGCTCCAGTGAAGACCGAGGTAGCTGTCATAGTCACGCCCCTTCCAGGGTAGTCTGGTTTGTGGCACAGTGGGGCCACAACCCCCACCGGCTCGCGCCATTCAGCCAAGGCGCGAGCGTGACAATACCCATCATACATATCCTCCATCCCATAGTCGAGTGCCCATATACCCATCACACATCCTCCATCCCATAGTCCCATGCCCATATACCCATCATACATATTCTCCATCCCATAGTCCCATGCCCATATACCCATCATACATATTCGCCATCCCATAGTCGAGTGCCCATATACCCATCACACGTCCTTCATCTCATAGTCCAATGCCCATATACCCATCATACATATCCTCCATCCCATAGTCCCGTACCCATATACCCATCATACATATCCACCATCCCATAGGCCCGTGCCCATATACCCATCATACATATCCTCCATCCCATAGTCGAGTGCCCATATACCCATCACACATCCTCCATCCCTTAGTCCCGTGCCCATATACCCATCATACATATCATCCATCCCATAGTCCCATGCCCATATACCCACCATACATATTCGCCATCCCATAGTCGAGTGCCCATATACCCATCACACATCCTTCATCTCATAGTCCCGTGCCCATATACCCATCATACATATCCTCCATCCCATAGTCCCGTGCCCATATACCCATCATGCATATCTGCCATCTCATAGTCCCGTGCCCATATACCCATCATACATATCTTCCATCCCATAGTCCCATGCCCATATACCCATCATACATATCCGCTATCTCATAGTCCTGTGCTCATTTTGCCTAAATTAATTATTTTTCTCTGTTCTATGTAGAAACAAAGTCTCTTTTCCCTGCTGAAATCATTCTCCTCTTCAACTCCCGAACCAACTTCTTCTCCTCGTCCCCCCTGACAGGGACTTTTGCAGGGACTTTTTGAGTCATGCAGGGAAAATTGACCTCCTGTTTCCACATAGAGCTTTGAAGAATTCAGTTTGCCTGTTTTTAATCATGTGATGTCATAGACCTAATGGAAAAAATGAATTAGCTGGGTAGAAAGACAAAATGAGCAATTGTAAGTGCACAGTGCTGTATAGTATGATGACTGCAATATAATAAAATAACAAAAACTTTGATGGGATGATTGTTTCTTTAAAATGAAGAAATAGGAGAGAAAATGTAAAAGAAGCACAGGCTATCAGTGCTTAGGCATTGGTATGTTTTGTGGGCTGGAACTCCTACCAGAGGCGTATCCGGGGGGGGCAGCCGGGGCAGTTGCCCCGGGCGCAGCCAGCAGGGGGGCGCAGTCGGGCCGCCTAATGCAGCAGTCCGCAGTTTTTCTCCCGGCGACTGCGTTCTGTCGCCCCCCGGCCTGAGAGTCGGCTGTTCTCTGTGACGGCTGTCAAGCTGACAGCCGGTGCAGAGAAGGAGGCTGCGCCGGCTCCCAGGCAGCAATTGTACTTGGCGTCTATACAGACGCCAGTATGACTGAAGCTCTGACCACCGGGTCAGAGCGACGTCAGCAGCGTGATCATGTCATGTGATCACGCTGCTGATGTCACTCCCCGGCGCCCAGAGCAAATGCTGGTGGTAAGTGTGCTCCACTGTGGAGCTGAAGATCCACCAAAGATGGGAGATGGGGTTTAATGTGGGGATGGGTGGTAATGAGAGAGAGAGGGAGGGGGGGTTAATGAGTGGAGATGGGGGTTAATGTGTGGGGGGTTAATGTGGGGATGGATGTTAATGAGTGGGGGGGTTAATGTGTGGGGGTTAATGAGTGGAGATGGGGGTTAATGTGGGGATGGGGGTTAATGAGTGGGGGGGTTAATGTGTGGGGGGTTAATGAGTGGAGATGGGGGTTAATGAGTGGGGGGTTAATGTGTGGGGATGAGGGATAATGAGTGGGGGGGTTAATGAGTGGAGATGGGGGTTAATGTGTAGGAGGGTTAATGTATGGGGGGTTAATGAGTGGAGGTGGGGGTTAATATGTGGGGGGTTAATGAGTGGAGATGGGGGTTAATGTGTGGGGATGAGGGTTAATGAGTGGGGGGGTTAATGAGTGGAGATGGGGGTTAATGTGTAGGAGGGTTAATGTATGGGGGGTTAATGAGTGGAGATGGGGGTTAATGAGTGGGGATGGGGGTTTATGTGTGGGGGTTAATGAGTGGGAATGGGGGTTAATGTGTGGGGAGTTAATGAGTGGAGCTGGGGGTTAATGAGTGTGGATGAGGTTAATGAGTTGGGATGGGGTTAATGAGTGGGGATGGAGGTTAATGAGTGGGGGGATTTGGAGTGGGGATGGTATTTAATGTGTGTGGGGAGATTTGAGGACACAAAATGAAGAGTATATACAGTCATATGTAAAAGTTTGGGCACCCCTATTAATGTTAACCTTTTTTCTTTATAACAATTTTGGTTTTTGCAACAGCTATTTCAGTTTCATATATCTAATAACTGATGGACTCAGTTATATTTCTGGATTCAAATGAGGTTTATTGTACTAACAGAAAATGTGCAATCTGCATTTTAACAAAATTTGACGAGTGCAAAAGTCGCGTTTCAAAAGTTTGTTTTGCGCTCTTTTTCAGCCAATCAGGATCCACGGACACTGTGGGCAACGTGATGACATAGGCACGGGTCACCACCATCTTTCAGAAGGGCATGCAAGTGATTGGCTTGCTTTGGTGGGCGTCACAAGGGGTATAAAAGGGCGTGCACGCCGACCGCCATCTTACTTCTGCCGATCTTAGTATAGGGAGACGTTGCTGCTGATTCTGTAGGGAGAGCGTTAGGCAGGGAAGAAGACAAAAAAACTGCTTCTGCTGCTAGCGATTTGGCCTGCACAACACACAAGTCACTGTGTGTGCAGTGCAAGGGGAGGCTATATTGTGGTGTATCAGTGGTGTTGGTTGTTGGGCTGCCTTTTAAGGCTTCCTGACACGCTGGCATTGCTGTTTACCCACTGCTCCGCAAACTGCTTTTTTAAAAGCAATCCAATCTACCTTATCCTCTAGTCACTTTGGTCACAGCTGTGCCATCGAGCGTGTCACATAGCGCTCAGATATCAGTGGGCCGCACACAATCCACAAGTGTCCAGTGTCCAAAAGTGTACGCAGAGATTCAAAATCTCCATTATCCTCTCGTCACTTTGGTCACAGGCAGCTGTGCCATCGAGCGTGTCACATAGCGCTCAGATATCAGTGGGCCGCACACAATCCACAAGTGTCCAGTGTCCAAAAGTGTACGCAGAGATTCAAAATCTCCATTATCCTCTCGTCACTTTGGTCACAGGCAGCTGTGCCATCGAGCGTGTCACATAGCGCTCAGATATCAGTGGGCCGCACACAATCCACAAGTGTCCAGTGTCCAAAAGTGTACGCAGAGATTCAAAATCTCCATTATCCTCTCGTCACTTTGGTCACAGGCAGCTGTGCCATCGAGCGTGTCACATAGCGCTCAGATATCAGTGGGCCGCACACAATCCACAAGTGTCCACTGTCCAAAAGTGTACGCAGAGATTCAAAATCTCCATTATCCTCTCGTCACTTTCGTCACAGGCAGTTGTGCCATCGAGCGTGTCACATAGCGCTCAGATATCAGTGGGCCGCACACAATCCACAAGTGTCCAGTGTCCAAAAGTGTACGCAGAGATTCAAAATCTCCATTATCCTCTCGTCACTTTGGTCACAGGCAGCTGTGCCATCGAGCGTGTCACATAGCGCTCAGATATCAGTGGGCCGCACACAATCCACAAGTGTCCAGTGTCCAAAAGTGTACGCAGAGATTCAAAATCTCCATTATCCTCTCGTCACTTTGGTCACAGGCAGCTGTGCCATCGAGCGTGTCACATAGCACTCAGATATCAGTGGGCCGCACACAATCCACAAGTGTCCAGTGTCCAAAAGTGTACGCAGAGATTCAAAATCTCCATTATCCTCTCGTCACTTTGGTCACAGGCAGCTGTGCCATCGAGCGTGTCACATAGCGCTCAGATATCAGTGGGCCGCACACAATGCACAAGTGTCCAGTGTCCAAAAGTGTACGCAGAGATTCAAAATCTCCATTATCCTCTCGTCACTTTGGTCACAGGCAGCTGTGCCATCGAGCGTGTCACATAGCGCTCAGATATCAGTGGGCCGCACACAATCCACAAGTGTCCAGTGTCCAAAAGTGTACGCAGAGATTCAAAATCTCCATTATCCTCTCGTCACTTTGGTCACAGGCAGCTGTGCCATCGAGCGTGTCACATAGCGCTCAGATATCAGTGGGCCGCACACAATCCACAAGTGTCCAGTGTCCAAAAGTGTACGCAGAGATTCAAAATCTCCATTATCCTCTCGTCACTTTGGTCACAGGCAGCTGTGCCATCGAGCGTGTCACATAGCGCTCAGATATCAGTGGGCCGCACACAATCCACAAGTGTCCACTGTCCACAAGTGTACGCAGAGATTCAAAATCTCCATTATCCTCTCGTCACTTTGGTCACAGGCAGCTGTGCCATCGAGCGTGTCACATAGCGCTCAGATATCAGTGGGCCGCACACAATCCACAAGTGTCCAGTGTCCACAAGTGTACGCAGAGATTCAAAATCTCCATTATCCTCTCGTCACTTTGGTCACAGGCAGCTGTGCCATCGAGCGTGTCACATAGCGCTCAGATATCAGTGGGCCGCACACAATCCACAAGTGTCCACTGTCCACAAGTGTACGCAGAGATTCAAAATCTCCATTATCCTCTCGTCACTTTGGTCACAGGCAGCTGTGCCATCGAGCGTGTCACATAGCGCTCAGATATCAGTGGGCCGCACACAATCCACAAGTGTCCACTGTCCACAAGTGTACGCAGAGATTCAAAATCTCCATTATCCTCTCGTCACTTTGGTCACAGGCAGCTGTGCCATCGAGCGTGTCACATAGCGCTCAGATATCAGTGGGCCGCACACAATCCACAAGTGTCCAGTGTCCAAAAGTGTACGCAGAGATTCAAAATCTCCATTATCCTCTCGTCACTTTGGTCACAGGCAGCTGTGCCATCGAGCGTGTCACATAGCGCTCAGATATCAGTGGGCCGCACACAATCCACAAGTGTCCACTGTCCACAAGTGTGTGCAGAAATTCTAAAACTCCCCTGTCCTATAGACACCTTGTACCTTGTTTTACATTACTATATAGTTTGTTGGATTTTGTCTACATTTCTACCAAAAATGAGGAAGGCTGGTGGAAGAGGCCGTGGAATTGGGCGGGGGTTGGCAGCTGGTAATGATGGTGTTGGTGGTGGATCTGATGGTAGTGGCAAGAGCAAAATAGGACCGAATGCAGGAGGTGCTGACCCTGCGTCATCGTCTGGCTACATAAGGACTCGAACGCTTAGTTTTCTAGGAGTTGGCAAACCGCTTTTAAAGGCAGAGCATCAGGAAAAAGTTTTGTCTTACATTGCTGACTCAGCCTCCAGCTCTATCGCCTCCTCTTCTTCAGTTGTAAAAAGTAAAAGCACTGAGTCGTCATTGGAGGCTCATGTTCATGAACCACACCTTTCCTTGTGTCCTTCACCCCAACCAAGATTGAAGGATGACGCAGGCCATACTACTGATTACTCCATGGAGCTGTTTTCACATACCATGCCTGGATTATCAAGTCAAATGGTGAATTACCCAGGCCAAGATGAATCTGACATGGAGTGCACTGATGCACAGCCGCTGATGGATGATTCTGCTGGTACATTCACTCAGAGCACTACATTGTCCTCGCAGTGTACAGAGCCAGATTTTGACCCTGATGAGACTCAGGTGCCCCTTCCCGCACACTATACCACCATACACGGTGACACAGAGAAAGGTGTACATGACATAGAAGAGGAGGTGATGGATGACCCAGTTGTTGACCCAGATTGGCATCCATTGGGGGAAGAGGGTGCTGCTTCCAATAGCTCAGATGAGGAGCATCCACAGCAGACATCGACATCGCAACAGCTGTTATCTGGCAGGCCCGGAGCACTCCAAAGACAGGTTCCAAACATCAAAAGAGTTGCTGGACAGCTTGTCCAGAGGGTCAAAAGATCACAGCGTGCTAGGCCGCAAAATGTCTGCCAAAGTAGGAAGAGTGCAGTGTGGCACTTTTTTGAACAAAATCCTCATGATCAGGCCAAGGTTATCTGTAAGAAGTGCGCAAAGACCTTTAGCCGAGGGAAAAATCTGAAAAATTTGAATACCAGTTGCATGCTTAGACATTTAACCAGCATGCACTTGCAAGCGTGGACACAACACCAAACCTCAAGTGCCACATGTGCAACTGATCACAACGAAGGTAGTCAGCAACGCTACATTGTTTCCCCCACTGTAAGCCCACCGGTTAGCACAGCAGCAAATGTTGAGGTGTCGTTGCAAGGCCACAGCAGTCAGGGAATCCCACTGTTATATCAACGAAAGACTGATTCTAGGCCATCAGAAAGAACACCAACTCCATCACCATCATCAACCCTCTCTCAGTCCGCCCTGTCCAACGCTACTTCCACCATATGCAGCTCTCAAGTCCAGCTCACCCTCCCAGACACTATAAGTAGGTCAAGAAAGTACTCAGTCTCTCATCCGCGTACACTGGGTTTGAACGCCCACATTGCCAAACTAATCTCGTTTGAGATGATGCCCTTTCGGTTGGTGGAAAGCACAGCTTTCTGCGAACTCATAGCCTATGCAGTACCACGCTATGACCTACCCAGTCGCCACTTCTTCTCTCGCAAAGCCATCCCAGCCCTCCACCATCATGTGAAAGACCGCATTGTCCATGCACTCAAGCAGTCAGTGAGCGGAAAGGTGCACCTCACAACTGATGCATGGTCCAGTCGGCATGGCCAGGGCCGTTACGTGTCCATCACTGCGCACTGGGTTAATGTGGTGGATGCAGGGTCCACAGGGGACAGCGGTGGTGGGACAGTGCTGCCTAGCCCACGGTATAGGAAACAGTTGGCTGTAGGCGTTCGAACCTCCTCCTCCTCCTCCAGAAGCGACAGCTCGTCCACAGAGCGCAGTCGTACGAGCACTCCATCTGCAGCTGCCACTGTTGCACACGATGTGTCCCCCTATCGAGCAGCTAGTGGAAAGCGTCAGCAGGCTGTGTTGCAGATGATGTGTTTGGGCGACAGACACACCGCCGAGGTGCTGGCCGAGTACTTGAAGCGACAAACTGAGTCATGGCTGGGCAGTGTACATCTTGAGGCAGGCAAGGTAGTTAGTGATAACGGCCGTAATTTTGTGGCAGCCATAGCCCTTTCAAAACTCAGCCACATACCTTGCTTGGCTCACACCTTGAACCTGGTGGTGCAGTGCTTCCTCAAAAATTATCCGGAGTTAACAGCCCTGCTCCAGAAGGTGCGAAGACTGTGCGCGCACATCCGCCGGTCGCCTGTACACTCCGTTCGTATGCAGAAGCTGCAGCGATTGCTCCACCTTCCCAACCACCGCCTCATTATCGACATTGCAACAAGGTGGAACTCCACCCTGCACATGGTGGAGAGGCTGTGCGAGCAGAGGCAGGCCATAATGCATTTGTGGGAGGATACACGGCCAGGCACTTTGAGAGCAGACATGGAGTTGACAGGCGTGCAGTGGTCGAAGCTGAAAGACCTTTGTAAAGTCCTTCAGTGTTTTGAGGAATGCACACGGCTGGTAAGCGCAGATGACGCCATCCTAAGCATGAGCATCCCACTTATGCGTCTGCTCATGCAAACTTTGACGCACCTTAAGGAGCAGGCGTCTGCAGCCAATGTTGATGAGGAGGAAGAGGAGGAGGGAATCCTTGATGACATTCAGCCATTGTCTGCTCAGGGACCTCTCCTGGACGAGGTGGAGGAAGAAGAGGAGGAGGAGGAGGAGGATGATGGGGATGATTACTTAGGGGAGGAGGATGCATCTCGTGGGGCAAGTGAAAATGTTGGCGTGGCAAGGTCTGGTACAGGGTTTGTGCGTGACTGGAGGGATGTGGATTTGCCAGAAAGTGCTCCTCCACCCAGCACTCGCAGTGCATCATTGACACCGGGAACATTGGCCCACATGTCAGATTATGCCTTGCGGATCCTAAAAATGGACCCCCGCATTGCCGAAATGATGAACGATGACGACTACTGGTTGGCCAGCATCCTGGATCCACGCTATAAAGGCAAATTACAAAACATCATGCCACAGGAGAACCTTGACCTAATATTGGCTAATAAACAAGCAACTCTGGTAAATCGGTTGCTTGAGGCATTCCCAGCACACAGCAGCGGTGATGGTTCTCACACGAGCCGTACGGGCCAGGGGCAGCTTGGCAGAGGTGTTCGTGGTGCACACAGCAGAAGTGGCGTTGGAGACAGGGGTTTCATGACAATGTTGTGGACTGATTTTTCAAATACCGCTCACACAACTGGTAATACTGCATCGATGGAAAGTGACAGGAGACAGCAGTTGTCAACTATGGTTACAAACTACTTTTCCTCCCATATCGATGTTCTCCCACACAGGTCATTCCCCTTTGACTATTGGGCCGCTAAACTGGACACCTGGCCTGAATTGGCCCAATATGCCTTACAGGAGCTCGCTTGCCCAGCTGCAAGTGTGCTATCGGAAAGAGTCTTCAGTGCAGCTGGATCAATCCTGACAGAAAAAAGGACCCGTCTGTCAACCCAAAATGTGGATGATCTAACCTTCATTAAAATGAACCACGCATGGGTTTCCAAGGATTTTGTCCCACCTTCCCCTGATGACACATAGGGTGACAGAAAAATGGCTTGCTTTGGTCCACCTCTTCCTGGTACTTCACCTATTTCGCCTTTTGCATCAGTTGAATGTCCAACATCAACATATGCCACTTTCTAAAACTCCCTAACTGTGCTGCCTCCCCCCCCATGGCCGGGGTCACCACCTAGTGCACGACACCGTGCGAGTGCCGTTGCCCTGGACAGGTGGGTAGGCCGACTCTTGGGCGCGGGCACTGGCACAGGGTCCCTCATAGTGCAATCAAGTGTCTCTGACGGTGGTGGTGCACACCCGCCGTCAGACACACCGCTGTACTATGAGGGGCCCAGTGCCAGTACCGACGCCCACGAGTGGGCCCCCCTTGCTTGGCCAGGGCCCCAGCATTTGCAATCTTTACCTCTCCCTGCTCCTCCGCTGTGTAATCTGGGCCGTCAAATCCATACTGTGCCTGACACCGTCTGAGCCTGCCTCCTGAGACATATATTTTGAATGTGTACGCTATCCATACATGTTATCCGTGGATACGGTACCCTTTCTAACCTTTGTGCAATGACGTGCAATCCATACTGGGCCTAACACCGTCTGAGCCTGCCTCATGCTGTATAGACATATATTTTGAATGTGTACGCTCTCCATACATGTTATCTGGGGATACGGTACCCTTTCTAACCTTTGTGCAATGACGTGCAATCCATACTGGGCCTAACACCGTCTGAGCCTGCCTCATTCTGTATAGACATATATTTTGAATGTGTACGCTATCCATACATGTTATCCGGGGATACGGTACCCCTTCTAACCTTTGTGCAATGACGTGCAATCCATCCTGGGCCTAACACCGTCTGAGCCTGCCTCATGCTGTATAGACATATATTTTTAATGTGTACGCTATCCATACATGTTATCCGGGGATACGGTACCCCTTCTAACCTTTGTGCAATGACGTGCAATCCATACTGGGCCTAACACCGTCTGAGCCTGCCTCATGCTGTATAGACATATATTTTGAATGTGTACGCTCTCCATACATGTTATCTGGGGATACGGTACCCTTTCTAACCTTTGTGCAATGACGTGCAATCCATCCTGGGCCTAACACCGTCTGAGCCTGCCTCATGCTGTATAGACATATATTTTGAATGTGTACGCTATCCATACATGTTATCCGGGGATACGGTACCCCTTCTAACCTTTGTGCAATGACGTGCAATCCATACTGGGCCTAACACCATCTGAGCCTGCCTCATGCTGTATAGACATATATTTTGAATGTGTACGCTATCCATACATGTTATCTGGGGATACGGTACCCTTTCTAACCTTTGTGCAATGACGTGCAATCCATACTGGGCCTAACACCGTCTGAGCCTGCCTCATGCTGTATAGACATATATTTTGAATGTGTACGCTATCCATACATGTTATCCGGGGATACGGTACCCCTTCTAACCTTTGTGCAATGACGTGCAATCCATCCTGGGCCTAACACCGTCTGAGCCTGCCTCATGCTGTATAGACATATATTTTGAATGTGTACGCTATCCATACATGTTATCCGGGGATACGGTACCCCTTCTAACCTTTGTGCAATGACGTGCAATCCATACTGGGCCTAACACCGTCTGAGCCTGCCTCATGCTGTATAGACATATATTTTGAATGTGTACGCTCTCCATACATGTTATCTGGGGATACGGTACCCTTTCTAACCTTTGTGCAATGACGTGCAATCCATCCTGGGCCTAACACCGTCTGAGCCTGCCTCATGCTGTATAGACATATATTTTGAATGTGTACGCTATCCATACATGTTATCCGGGGATACGGTACCCCTTCTAACCTTTTTGCAATGACGTGCAATCCATACTGGGCCTAACACCGTCTGAGCCTGCCTCATGTTGTATAGACATATATTTTGAATGTGTACGCTATCCATACATGTTATCCGGGGATACGGTACCCCTTCTAACCTTTGTGCAATGACGTGCAATCCATACTGGCCCTAACACCGTCTGAGCCTGCCTCATGCTGTATAGACATATATTTTGAATGTGTACGCTATCCATACATGTTATCCGGGGATACGGTACCCTTCTAACCTTTGTGCAATGACGTGCAATCCATACTGGGCCTAACACCGTCTGAGCCTACCTCATGCTGTATAGACATATATTTTGAATGTGTACGCTATCCATACATGTTATCCGGGGATACGGTACCCCTTCTAACCTTTGTGCAATGACGTGCAATCCATACTGGGCCTAACACCGTCTGAGCCTGCCTCATGCTGTATAGACATATATTTTGAATGTGTACGCTATCCATACATGTTATCCAGGGATACGGTACCCTTTCTAACCTTTGTGCAATCACGTGCAATCCATACTGGGCGTGAGAACGGCTGGCGAGCTGTTAAGCAAGCTACAGCACCTGTCCAGACAAGTACAGGGATTCCCTAGTGAGGAGACTTATTTGATTGTTTTCTATGTTGGGACAGCAATTTTTGGGGAGCACTATACTCTGGAGAATGATAGATGGGGCCCACCATACACTGGAACATTCCAAAGGTGGACATCAGACACTGGAGCAGCATTTACAGGGCCCATTATACACTAGAGCAGTAGAAATGGGGCCCATTATGTTTGGAGCATTATTTGGGCCCATAAGACAGTGGAGCTTCATCCATGGGGACCAACATATACTGTAGCATTATGTGGAGCTCATCATATACTGTTTCAAACATTATATGGGCCCAATGATTTTGTATGGAGAAATAGATGGGCCTCGTCATGAGATGTAAAAAGTGAGGTATTTTTCATTGTACTATACCGCTATTTCTCTGCCGTATCGGAGCATGATGAGTTGTGGTATGTGTTAAAGGGGCGCTCTTTCGCCCAGGGCACATGAAAACCTGCAGCCAGCCCTCCCCCCCACAACTTTAGCCAAATAACCCCCATTTTTCAGTGCGTAACTTGTATTATGAAGTTAATTAAGGTTGACAAGCTTAAGTAAGAAGAATTGATGCTTTTGGCATTCAAATGGGCACTGTAGGTGTGTTTCCTGTCCTCCTCTCACTGCCGACTTTTATTCCCCATTGACTTACATTGGGTTTCGTGTTTCGGGACGACCCCGACTTTTCCCTATAATCGGACGATCTTGCTCGACCCGACTTTTGGAAAAGTCGGGTTTCACGAAACGAAACGCGACCCTAAAAAAGCAAAAGTCGCTCAACTCTACTCCTAACTACTTTTTACTGACTTCCTGAAGCAATAAATTGGTTTTGTAACCTCATTGAGCTTTGAACTTCATAGCCAGGTGTATCAAATCATGGGAAAAGGTATTTAAGGTGGCCACTTGCAAGTAGTTCTCCTATTTGATTCTCCTATGAAGAGTGACATCATGGGCTCCTCAAAACAACTCTCAAATGATCTGAAAACAAAGATTATTCAACATAGCTTTTCAGGGGAAGGATACAAAAAGTTGTCTCAGAGATTTAACCTGTCAGTTTCCACTGTGAGGAACATAGTAAGGAAATGGAAGAACACAGGTACAGTTCTTGTTAAGCCCAGAAGTGGCAGGCCAAGAAAAATATCCGAAAGGCAGAGAAGAAGAATGGTGAGAACAGTCAAGGACAATCCACAGACCACCTCCAAAGACCTGCAGCATCATCTTGCTGCAGATGGTGTCACTGTGCATCGGTCAACAATACAGCGCACTTTGCACAAGGAGAAGCTGTATGGGAGAGTGATGTGAAAGAAGCCGTTTCTGCAAGCACGCCACAAACAGAGTCGCCTGAGGTATGCAAAAGCACATTTGGACAAGCCAGTTACATTTTGGAAGAAGGTCCTGTGGACTGATGAAACAAAGATTGAGTTGTTTGGTCATACAAAAAGGCGTTATGCATGGAGGCTAAAAAACACAGCATTCCAAGAAAAACACTTGCAACCCACAGTAAAATTTGGTGGAGGTTCCATCATTATGCTTTGGGGCTGTGTGGCCAATGCCAGCACCGGGAATCTTGTTAAAGTTGAGGGTCGTATGGATTCAACTCAGTATCAGCAGATTCTTGACAATAATGTGCAAGAATCAGTGACGAAGTTGAAGTTACGCAGGGGATGGATATTTCAGCAAGACAATGATCCAAAACACCGCTCCAAATCTACTCAGGCATTCATGCAGAGGAACAATTACAATGTTCTGGAATGGCCATCCCAGTCCCCAGACCTGAATATCATTGAACATCTGTGGGATGATTTGAAGCGGGCTTTCCATGCTCGGCGACCATCAAACTTAACTGAACGGGAATTGTTTTGTAAACAGGAGTGGTCACAAATACCTTCATCCAGGATCCAGGAACTCATTAATAGCTACAGGAAGCGACTAGAGGCTGTTATTTTTGCAAAAGGAGGATCTACAAAATATTAATCTCACTTTTATGTTGAGGTGCCCATACTTTTGCACCGGTCAAATTTTGTTAAAATGCAGATTGCACATTTTCTGTTAGCACAATAAACTTCATTTGAATCCAGAAATATAACTGAGTCCATCAGTTATTAGATACATGAAACTGAAATAGCTGTTGCAAAAACCAAAATTGTAATAAAGAAAAAAGGTTAACATTAATAGGGGTGCCAAACTTTAACATATGACTGTATGAGGAAACAGTATGGGGGATGGGTGCAGACAGTAAGGGGTGCGAACGGGTGAATGTGTGCAGACACAGTATGGGGAGTCAGGGGTATGTGTGAACAGACAGTATAGAGAGTGAGGGGGTAAATATATGAGGAGACAGTCTGGTGAACAGAGGGATGTTGGAGGAGACAGTATGAGGAGGGAGGGGAATAGTGTGAGGTGACAGTATATTGCATATATTTTTTATTTAGGAGCATTACAATGACACTTCTGTCTTTAAGGGCATCGGATGGAGAGTTGGTGCAGAAGACCGGAGAAGAGGGAAGTCTGCAGAGACGGCTGTGGATGAGAAAACTCATCATGGGGTCTGGACAAGAAGAAGAAAAGGAGAACGAATCCAGAGACGACGGCATCTATAAGGTACCTGGATGTAAATATTATTTGTGATACTGACTAATTCTCATGTTTTTATTTGTTAGGAATATTAAAGGGGTTGTCCAGGTTTGTGCTGAGTCTGCAGTCATTCCTTGTGACTGCAGACTTCTGAATTCTCACAGTGCGCACTGAATGCTGTTAGGATTCTCTCGTGTCGGTAATTTACATACATGCGGTCACATGCTGACTAGACGTGTGTGGCCTCACTCAATGAAAATGAACTGAGCGAGGCCGGGCACGTCTAGTCGGAATGTGGCCAGAAGTATATAAATCACATACTTGTGCTGACATGACTGTACATTGGCAAGGGAGAATCCTAAAAGTGTGCAGTGCATTAGTTGTGAGAATTCAGAAGCTGCAATGTCAGGATTCAGCTCTGCAGGTTCCAGGAGTCATCACATGGACACTTCACTCATATGCGATTTTCAAACTTATGGTCCTGTGACAACGAGCTTCTCTTCCTGCTTTCAGTTTTTTACTGAACATTGAAAGCATTAGGGAGAGCGGCTCGTGGGTACATGGCTAAGTATGCAAGTCGCATATGTACTTGGGGGGGGCCGAACCAAATTCTTGCCCCGGGTGCCAGAAAGCCTAGATACGCCTCTGACTCCTACAACAGCTAGAATGAAAATGCCCTTGGTGTCGATTTAGCAGGCCTTCAGTCTTCCACTATGGAATCTGTGTGCTGTGTTGAAGGGTCTTCCATTGAAATCAATAGGAATGCAATGAGCATAAATGTAGCATAAGTTACACATGAATAAAATAAAATTAAGTGGCTAAGCAAGTTAGCACATCACGCAGTGTAACTTCATCACAGAGCTATAAGGCTACTTTCACACTAGCGTTTTTTGCGCTGCGTGCGCAGTCCAAACGCATACAAAAAACGCATCAAGCGTTTTGCATGCGTTTGATTATTTTATGCGCATGCATTTTAACCAGTTTTTAGCCATATTGACTCTTAAAACGCATGCGATTTTAAACGCTGACGTGCGCATGTCTATGCGCACGTCTGCGTTCCCATAGACTGTAATGTGATTTTTTTGTCGCATTCCATGCGATATCTTGAGACAGGTCGGACGGACCAAAAATGCAGCAGGTTGCGTCCGGCGCGCCTGGGCACACACCACAAAAAAATGCATGCGCACGAAAACGCATACGAACGCGTGCAAACGCTAGACCATGCGCCCCCATGTTAAAGATAGGGGATCAGGATGCATGCGCATGAACGCACACGATGCGCTGCGCTAAAAAACGCTAGTGTGAAACCAGCCTAAAACACCTAGTTGAATTGTTTGAGAAGCACACAATGCTACATCTAATCTCACTCCCTTCTTCTTGCTATCCTGTATAATTATCGCTTGTGTGAAGTGTGACTTGTATTTTTAGCCTGTTTATGCTGCATTTTTATAAACTGCAATGACTTCTGCATGAGATTTACTTTCATATGTGAGCTCTTGATGTTTGCTCGAAAGCATCAGAAAATACTTTTAATACCAACATTTTATGCTAGAAATCTTCTACAGATGAATATGGAATCCAATGTACATACAGTCATGGCCAAAAGTGTTGGCATCCTTGAATTTTTTTCTCCAGAAAATGAAGTATTTCTCCCAAAAAATTATTGCAATAACATGTGTTTTGTTATGCACTGGTTTATTTCCTGTTTGTATTGGAACAACACAAAAAACAGAGATAAAAAGGGAAATTGGACATAATGTCACACAAAGCTCCCAAAATGGGCCTCACAAAATTGTTGGCCTTTGCAAGATTTTGTATCCTAGGTCATTTGTCTTCCAGCAGGACAATGACCTCAAACATACTTCATAAAGCACCCAGAAATAGATGGAAGCAAAGCACTGGAGAGTTCTGAAGTGGCCAGCAATGATTTCTGATCTAATTCCCATTTAACACCCATGGAGAGATCTTAAAATTGCTGTTGGGAGAAGGCACCCCTCAAATATGAGAGACCTGGAGATGTTCGCAGAAGAAGAGTGGTCAAAAATTCCAGTTGAGAGGTGTAAGAAGCTTGTTGATGGTTATAGGGAGTGATTGATTGCATTTATACATTCCAAATCTTAAAATGAGGGTGCCAACAATTTTTCCTGGCACATTTTGGGATTTTGTGTGAAATTTTGTCCAATTTGCCTTTTTTCTTAGTTTTTTTTTGTGTTGTTCCAATACACACAAAGGAAATAAATGTGTATAACAAAACGTGTAATTGTAATAATATTCTGGGAGAAATACATCATTTTCAGGAACAATTTCAAGGGTGCCAACATTTTTGACCATGACTGTACATTATTGTAATGTTTATCTGCCATTTTCTTTAGGATTACATTCCAAATATCCAAAAATATTAATATTGAAGGCAAGACCAGACTGGCTATCTGGTAATTCTGACTAATGTCAGATGGATCGATGCCAGATGTCTGTCTATCCTTTACTCCCATTTGTTCTATTTGGATTCCTGTATTTCACAGGGATTAACTCCAGTGGTGACTTGACCTTCATTTCTTCTTCTTGACACCGATGCATCCAGTCAGCTTAATCATGCTTAGTGACTCAGCCAGCCCAGCAACAGCAGCCGAGCACAGACAGAAGAGCAGATGGTGACAGTCATGCCCAGGTGAGGCCTGCAGACTACATGCCCTCCCACATTCAAGCTGTGATTAGAGCTTCTCTGAGTATGAAACAGTTGTCCTCTGGCAACTCTTCCTTTGCTAGGTGAAGAGAATGGGCCATCAGACTGCGCTGCTCGCCTATCAGGATAATGTACCAAAGAAGTCCAAAAAGATGTAATGGAGAATAGACTTTATTTCTACATGTTTCGTGACGATCACACCACTTTCTCAGGACAGTCTATACCAGTCTGATGCCCCATTCTCTTCACCTAGCAAAGGATCATCACATCGGGGCTTGCAGTAGCCGCCAATGTTAAGTGCAGTGGTTGTGTCTCACCTTTATCTCGGATAAGATGCTATGTGTGCTCTATATTACTTCTAGCTACCTCTGGCAACTCTTGTCTCTTTGATCTGCAGTTCTACTCTCACTTCTCTAATGACTGTCCTGAGTTATAGGATCTGTCTGCACAAGACAGTGGATTTAACTCTTTTGTTGCCTCTCTGCATTTGACTTAGAAAACTGTTTTTATCTGAATAGTGTGGTGTAGTGACCACTCTGTCTGCTAGCGGGCGCTGTGTGGGTGTCCCAGGAGAGAGGATGAGTGGCAGGATGCTGAATGAACGTTATATATCCCAAGGTAGGTGGCCTTGAGATGGAAGCTTGAATATGTGTGTTGATCAGCAGAGGTACTGCTGAGCTTGTGCTACACTGTGTCAGGGAGAGCTTTCCAGGTAGCTGGTGAGACAGGCAGGACCAGCTACCTACAAATCCACCCAGGGGTGTGTGTTTAAAAACGCCTATAGTAAAGACTATGCGAGTGTGCTTGTAGGACCTGTGATGAGGTCATAGCCATGTGATCCGGTGGGCGTGGCTGCAGACCATATAAGGTGGCCAGGGTAGGTCACATGAATGCTTGGACCCGGTTGGTCCATTTGGAAGGTCTGCTGGAAGATGTGTCTGCCTTCCTGAAGTGCCTGTGTGTAATGGCTGCACATGTCTGAGAGTTTCCAGAGGAGGGAATGGACGTCTGCAGTGTGGTGAAGCAACCATGAGGTAACCTGGCCACGGGATGAGATAATGGTGAGTGTTATGAATGAGTCACCGAGGAGGAAAAACAAAAACAAGCTAAGCCCCAGAAAACCAGAGAGGTTGGTAACTAAGCGGATTGCAGACCCCTGATCCTATCCACACAACTAGCAGTAGCCATGGAGCGTACCTACGATGATCCTAGACGCCTCGTCACAGCCAGAGAACTAAATAAGCCTAAAGCAAGAAAAGGGGAAATCTAAACTGCCCCAGAGCAGACCCCAAAGCAATGGACAGCCCCCAAACATGTATTGTCGGTGAGACAAGATGAAAACACAAACACAGATAGAAAAATAGGCTGAGCAATCGATGGGGCCCACACTAACTAGAAAGGACAGGAAAGGAAAGATGCTGTCTGCAATCACGCACAAAACCCTGCCAAAAAATATCCAACACTTTCTGATAACAAAAACCCTGAAGTCGCTAAACTTCAATTCCCTATATCAGCACTCTGGTATATTCTGAAGACAGAGCAAAAAGAGACCAATCTGATCAGGGACAAAAAGCAAACTCGCATAAACAGAGACATAAGAATGGAAATTCAGCACAGCCCCAGCAGGGGCTGGCTGACCACAAAAACTGAGTAAACCAGACCAAATCTCATGTGAAAAAATAGCAGAGCACACTTAGCTTGAGAAGGCAGGAACAGAACTGGAAACCAGAACCTCAGGGCAGGAAAAAATCACCAGCACAAAATTAGGGAGTTGGCTGTCTTAAATCCAGTCATAGACTCCTGATGTCCAATCACAGTCCTCCTCCTCAGGTGGCAGGTCTCTGCCATTTAGATCAGCTTCATTACCTGCTGTCACCACCAGAGGGAGCCCGGATGGAGAACTCACGACTCCTCTGTCAACACAGCCAGCTCCACCACCCTCACCAGAAGCCAGAGGTAAACCAGAAAATGAGTTCACAACAGGTGAAGCTAGAGAGCCTGCATATTGGACATTGCATAAACCTGTGTGACTACAGGGTTAATAGAGTGGAGCTCTGTCATGGACGCTATGCTGTTCGATATGAACTTTCTATTGCTTTGGGTTTATGATGCCTGAATAAACCGCATGGACTGTTATTGTTTTATGGAAAACCCGTGCCGGATCTGGTTATTTGGCTGCAAAGCGAGTATCCCCAACCTTAATAACAAGCGCTAACTTACAATAGTGAAAGTGTTAAATCTTGTGCATTGTGTAAATGGCTTTTAGAACCTGAAGGTTTCTAAGATGTTAAGAGATCAGTGAAGTTCCTTCTGACAGTCTGTGCTCACAAAATCCCCCAATACTCACTAAAGGGAACCTGACTACTACTACTCTAGCCCCCTATACCCACCTCCATGGCAAGGGGGCAGTTCCAGCGGTGTCAGCACTGGCTGAGATTGCGTAACATTATGTCATGAGATCCATGTGGAAAAATCAGCACTGGCTTCACTCTCCTCGCCTTTGAACAAATCCAGACATCCAGAGGAAGTGAGATCTGCGGCTGCTCTCTCGCCTCCTTCGGATTTCAGTTACGTCCAAAAGAGGGGAAGTGAATGGGCTGCTGAATTGCCACAGAGATCACCTGGAATGGCGCTGGCACCAGGCCCGGATTTAGGGGGGCCCAAAGGGCCCGGGCCCTGGGCCACCCACCAAGCGGGAGCCTCCCACCAATATAGGGATAAATATCTCAAAACATGTAAAATACATGTCTCTTTGCTGTGAACCGTTTCTAATGATAAGCATCATTTAACAAAAGAGAAACTATTGAAAGTGGCCCTACATCTCAGTGGCTGGCGCAGAGCAGCAGAGTCATGGCACCTGACCTGTGTCAGCATCCACTGACCTGGCTACCCAGACTTCCTTAGTACCCTGTAAGTAATGCTTAACTTATGGCATGCGGCAGCCTTCCCCGATCCCAGCAGAAGCTTCTAGGCGCTACCTATTCAGCTATATGATTGCTCCCTCGGATTAGATCAGATAAGAGTTTGTTCAGCTACCTTCGAAGAAGGAGGCGGAGCCATGATGTTGGCGCGAGAAGAGGATTCTCCACTATGGAGCATGGCAGGACTTCACTCTGGAATGGATCTTCAGTCACTGAAGATCCAGAGGTGAAGTGGTTCAGTCTTCACAGTGTCGCAGTGAGTGAGTATGATCTCTGTCTGTCTGTGTGTGTCTGTCTGTGTATCTTTCTTGCAGCTCCTGTCCTACACAGTACCATACTGTATATACAGGTCCACACTATATCCAGCATTGCAGTGTGTCTGTGTATACTGCATGTATATAGTGTGGACCTATTTACAGTATAGTGGTGTGTACACACTTTATACAGCTCCTCAGCCCCTCAGCAGCAGCCCCTCATATACTGTATATACAGCCCAGCAGAAGCCTCTCATACATATACAGCCCAGCAGCAGCCTCTGACATATAGAGCCCAGCAGCAGTGTTTGATAAAGACAGCCCAAATTTCTACAATATATATACATATGTATGTATTTTAATCTTTAATTCCCTTTCAGGACTTCAAGGGATGACAAGGTCAATTTGTTACTTTTAGATTACTATCATGGACAATCATGAAGGAGATAGGCACAGACATCGCACAAGAATTTGGGAGTCTGGGGCTTCTAAAAGACGCAAGGCAAAAGAAGCAACAATGACATCAACAGAAGAGATAGCAAAGACAAGAAGATTGGACGAGTTCTTCACTGTTCATTCAAGGCAAGTGTCGGAAAGGAGTAATGACCTTGTAGAATCTGATCAACCTGACAATGCTTCAGTGGAAATGGTTGTTGATCCTGGCAGCAAACAAAAAGGCTGAAGTAGTAACGTGTACAACTGAAGAACACAAAGAAAAGGAGACTGATAGTGGCACATCTTATGAAGGAGGTGAAGTTGAGGGCCCACCAGGGGGCGATGACATTGGATTTTGGACATCCATTATTTCGAAACAGATGCGAGATTACTGGCTGAAAAGGGGTGTATCAACAATCCAGCACTGTGATGAAAGTTTGCTCATTGCACACTCGGTTCAGCAACCTAGAAAGGACCTCAATATTCCAAGAATGTGCACACTTGGGCTTTTCCATCGTCAAAATCATAATGGAGAAGTCATAATGAGGAATTGGTTATGCTTCTCTTCCTCTAAAGGATGCATTTACTGCTTCACGTGCAGATTCATGATGTGCTTTATTACAGCATCTGAGTCTTCTCAGCTTTCGTCTAATGGATTCTGTGATTGGAAACATTCACAAGAACGTATAAAAAGTCATGAGCAGAACATCTATACTCTACAATTGCTTTCAATATGAGGTTAAAAGCGATTGGGTGAATTGATACGGAGCTAACACAACAGGTCGAAGCTCAGGAGCATCATTGGAGGTCAGTGTTGAAATGAGTAGTAAATGTTATTCAGTTTATTGCCGAGCGTGGCTTAGCATTTAGAAGAGATAACAAATTGGTTGGATCACCTAGAAATGGAAACTTTCTGGGCATTCTTGAACTCATCACCCAGTACGACGACTTCCTTGCACAGCATGTCAAAACTCAAGCCAATTGCGGCAAGGGTCATACAAACTGCCTGTCACCTACAATTATGGAAGAAACTATCAATGTAATGTGTGAACAAGTCCACAGAGACATTATTTCTTGAGTTAACAAATAAAAATACTACTCCATCTCTTTGGACTCCACACCCGATGCAGCTCATGTTGACCAACTAACCCTTGTATTGAGATATATGGAGAAAGATGGCAATGTGGAACACTTTGTAACATTCATGGCAAACAAAGGTCATGGCGCTCAAGACATGTTCAATGCCTTGTTGGAATTTTTTAAGAGACATGACCTAGACCTGGGAAATTGCCATGGTCAAAGTTATGACAATGCATCTGCAATGAGTGGCAAATACAAAGGCCTGCAAGCCAAAGTGAGAGAGAAGAACAATCTTGCATCCTGGATTCCTTGTATGGTACACTCTTTAAATCTGGTTGCTAATAATGCTGTAGAAAGCTGCTCAAGTGCTGTACATTTTTTTGACTTCCTTGAAAAGCTGTTCCTCTTCTTCACAGTTTCAACGCATCGGCATCAGCTCCTGACAAAGGCTTTGAAATTTATTGACTCAGCAACAGCATTGACTCTCAATCGTGTCACAACGCGTTGGTCCTGCAGAGCTGATGCTACTAAGGCCCTTAAGCATGACTATCAGCAGATTAAAGATGTACTTAAACAGATTGCTAATGACTTTGAAGAAAAAAGCTGTGTACGGTGTGAAGCAGAAGGACTGTTAAGACAAATGAATCAGCTTGAAATTGGTATTAACACCACCTTCTGGAATGATATCCTGCAAAGAACAGATGCTTCTAGTAAAAATCTGCAACACGCAAAACTCGCTCTAAACACTGCTGTGGCGTCACTGACCAGCCTAAAAAACGATGTCACATCAAAACTCCTTCAAAATTTATGAGAAGCAAGGGGTAGAGCTGTCTGGTTCATCTGAGCATGTTCGGACAATAACTCAACACAGGCGCTGAAACGTGTGTCTCAATCCATTGGATTATGGCCATATGGAAGAAGTACAACTCAGCCCTTCTGAAAAATACAGAACAGAAGCTTTCTTGCCTATCATTGATCAGTTTATCTCTTCTCTTGACCAATGTCTTCAAGCATATAAAGATATATCAAGCAAATTTAGCTTTTTTAGCCATCTGAAAGAATTGTCTTCAGACGAGCTTAAGGCCACAGCGGAGCAACTCACCAGGTCTTATTCAGATGACTTGGACATTACATTTATCGATGAACTGTGTCAGTTTATAACATTTGCCAATTTATTCACAGATGAGGAGCCACTTACGGTGGCGACATGAGTCGGGTCCTAGCTCTGCCTGGCTTTACTCCACATGGGTACCCTTTGCAGATATTGCTAATTTATGTTTGTCCTCATGGGTGGCTATCCTAGCCCATTTTTCTTACTCTTATGTGCTCTGTGTTTACCCAACCATATTGTTTATTCATAGTGCCTAGTGCTTGTCATTTAGGACTCTGCTTATTATATTTTGCAGGTTGGCTATTAAGCCTGTGATCTCTAAACTCTTTTCACTATATATGCATGGGGAAGCCATTCTTGGTAACACGTTTACATTACTTTACGTGTGCCTTGCTGTGCAGTGATTTACATTACTATGTGCATTATCATATAGGGCTCTTAGTTAACATTTAATGTGCTTATATCTACATAGAAATCAAATTGCTTTATTTTTCGTATGGGCACTGGATTTACCTCATACACTCGTTATATCATGGTATGCTGTTTATATGATCTTAGGGTTTCTATTTAAGTTACTATATTGTGGAGCAATTGCTGTAGGTGGTTGGCTTTATTATAAGCCTAGTATTGTCTGCATGCAGGGGCGTATCTAGGGGGGGGCAGCCGGGGCAGTTGCCCCGGGTGTAGCCGGCAGGGGGCGCAGTCCGGGCCGCCTAATACAGCGGTACGCAGTGTCCTCCCTGGCGGCTGCGTTTTGCCGCCCCCCCGGCCTGGGAGTTGGCGGTTCTCTGTGTCAGCTGTCAAGCTGACAGCTGGCGCAGAGAAGGTGCGCGTGCCGGCTCCCAGGGAACAATTTTACTGACGTCTGTATAGACGCCAGTACAATTGCAGCTCTGACCGCCGGGCCAGAGCGACGTCAGCAGCGTGACATGTCATGTGATCACGCTGCTGACGTCACTCCCCGGCACCCAGAGTGAACGCTCAGCGCTGGTGGTAAGTGTGCTCCAATGTGGAGCTGAAGAAACCACCGAAGATGGGGGGTGTTAATGTGTGGCGATGGGGTTAATGCGTGGGGGGGTTAATGAGTGGGGATGGGGGTTAATGTGTGGGGATGGGGGTTAATGAGTGGGGATGGGGATTAATGTGTGGGGATGGGGGTTAATGAGTGGGGGGTTAATAAGTGGGGATCGGGGTTACTGTGGGGGGTTAAAGAGTGGGGGGTTAAAGAGTGGGGATGGGGGTTACTGTGTGGGGGTTAATGAGTGGGGATGGGGGTTACTGTGTGGGGGTAAAGAGTGGGGATGGGGTTAATGTGTGGGGGTTAATGAGTGGGGATGGGGTTAATGAGTGGGGATGGGGGTTACTGTGTGGGGGGTAAAGAGTGGGGATGGGGTTAATGTGTGGGGGGTTAATGAGTGGGGATGGGGGTTAATGAGTGGGGATGGGGGTTATTGAGTGGGGATGGAATTAATTTATGGAGGGTTAATGAGTGGGGATGGGGGTTAATGTGTGGGGGGTTAATGAGTGGGGATGGGGGTTACTGTGTGGGGGTAAAGAGTGGGGATGGGGTTAATGTGTGGGGGGTTAATGAGTGGGGATGGGGGTTACTGTGTGGGGGGTAAAGAGTGGGGATGGGGTTAATGTGTGGGGGGTTAATGAGTGGGGATGGGGGTTAATGAGTGGGGATGGGGGTTAATGAGTGGGGATGGGGGTTATTGAGTGGGGGGTAAAGAGTGGGGATGGGGTTAATGTGTGGGGGTTAATGAGTGGGGATGGGGGTTAATGAGTGGGGATGGGGGTTAATGAGTGGGGATGGGGGTTATTGAGTGGGGATGGAATTAATTTGTGGAGGGTTAATGAGTGGGGATGGGGGTTAATGTGGGGGGGTACATAATGTGTTGGGGGATTTGGGAGTATGGACGGGGGTTAATGAGTGGGGATGGAATTAATGAGTGGGGATGGGGTTTATTGTTTGGGGGGTTAATGAATAGGGATGGGGTTAATATGTGGGGGGTACATAATGTGTGGGGGGATTTGGGAGTGGGGATAGGGGTTATTTAATGTGTGGGGGATTTGGATGGGGGTTAATGAGTGGGGATGGGGTTAATGTGTGGGGGATTTGGAGTGGGGGGTACATAATGTGTGGGGGGAATTTGGGAGTGGGGATGGGGGGGATTTAATGTGTGTGGGGAGATTTGAGGACACAGAGTATGTATGAGGAAACCGTATGGGGGTTTGGTGCAGACAGTATGGGGAGCAAATGGGTTATGTATGTAGACACAGTATGGGGAGTGAGGGTGATGGGGTGTGTGCAGACACAGTATGGGGAGTCAGGGGTATGTATGAGCAGACAGTATAGAGAGTGAGGGGGTAAATATATGAGTAGACAGTATGGTGAACAGAGGGGATGTTAGAGGAGACAGTATGAGGAGGGAGGGGAATAGTGTGAGGCGACAGTATATTGCAGATATTTGTATTTAGGAGCATTATAATGACACTTCTATCTTTAATTGCATTGTGTGAAGATTTGCTGCAGAAGACCGGAGAAGATGGAAGTCTGCAGAGACGGCTGTGGATGAGAAAACTCATCATGGGGTTTGGACAAGAAGAAGAAAAGGAGAACGACTGCAGAGACGACGTCATCTATAAGGTACCTGGATGTAAATGTTATTTGTGATACTGACTAATTCTCATGTTTTTATTTGTTAGGAACATTATAGGGGTTGTCCAGGTTTGTGCTGAGTCTGCTGTCATTCTATGTGACTGCAGACGTCTGAATTCTCACAGTGCTCACAGAACGCTGTCAGGATTCTCTCATGCCGGTAATTTACATACATGTGATCACATGCTGACTAGACATGTGTGGCCTCACTCAGTGAAAATGAACAGAGCGAGGCCGGGCACGTCTAGTCGGAATGTGACCAGAAGTATATAAATCACATGCTTGTGCTGACATGACTGTATATCGGCAAGGGAGAATCCTAAAAGTGTGCAGTGCATTCGTTGTGAGAATTCAGAAGCTGCAATGTCAGGATTCAGCTCTGCAGGTTCCAGTAGTCATCACACGGACACTTCACTCATATGCGATTTTCATACTTGACAACGAGCTTCTCTTCCTGCTTTCAGTTTTTTACTGAACATTGAGAGCATTAGGGAGAGCAGCTCGTGGGTACATGGCTAAGTGTGCAAGTCGCATATGTACTTGGTGTGGAGGGGGGCGCCGAACCAAATTCTTGCCCCGGGTGCCAGGAAGCCTAGATACGCCTCTGTCTGCATGTATGTCACATGTGTGGCTATTTTTAATGTGTTTTTATATGTTTTGTGCTTGTCTATCTGTGTTCATTAAAAGTGTATTGATTTTATGCTATTCCTTGCCTTAGTGTGATCCCTTTTGTGGCCTATTCCTTTTTTCTTTTCTATACTACTACGTTGTTTGTATAGGCCGTGAATGAATCCCTTTAGATAAATCTGTGGTGCCCCCTCTATTGATTTTGTCTGAACACCTACTGTTATGGCATGGACACTAAACATGGACTTCACCAGGAAGTCCGTGTTACTGTTCGGGTTCGGCTGCCTAAACACCGGGTGTTTGCCACACTGTCATGTGCATGACAGCGTGGCAAACACTGCTTCTGATTGGCGGTAAAAACATCCCCACTGGTCAGACAGCCGTGGTTCCCATGTGAGCACTCAGCTGTGATCAGAGGTATAAAGTTTTCCTCAGGTCACTGGTGTTAGCTGATGGGACTTCTGCTCCAATCCGCCGACACCTGCTGCCACAAACAACAGCGATAACAGGAGCAGCTGATGGGAATGTTAATCAGCCACTCCAGCGCTGTAAATAAATAATAAAAAAAAAAAAACGGCCTGGGTTCCCCAGTATTTTTGATAACCAACCAGGCAAAACTCACAGCTTCAACAAGGCTGGCTATCAAGAATAGTGGGGTCCCCACGCTGTTTCTTTAATTATTTAAATAAATAATTTTAAAAAACAGCTTGGGGTCACCCCACTTTCGACAACCAGCCTTGTTAAAGCAGACAGCCGGGGGCTGGTAGTCTCATGCTGGTAAGGGGCCATGGATATTGCCTCCTCCCAGCCTAAAAATAGCAGCCCGCAGCCGCCCAGAAAAGGCGCATTTATTAGATAAAAATAAATATATAAAAAATAAAAGATGCTGACTGCAAAAATGACAGACAAAATGGAAGCTTCAGGAAAAACAGCGCCAGCATTTTCCTTTAACCCCTTTACCACCTGAGACGTATCTATACGTCCCTGTGACTTGGTACTTTTTGACCTGGGACATATGGATGCATACCGGTGATTTTGCAAGCACAGATGCTTTGCGCATGTGTTCGTCACCAGGTGTCAGATGTTTCTGACTGCTCACACTCAGCGCCAGGATCAGTCAAGCACAGCTCCCGGCACTTTAACCCCCTAAATGCTGAGATTGAACTCGATGACAGCATTTCGGGAGCAGACAGTGGGAAGAAAGCCCCTCTGCCCTTGGATCGGAGACACCATAATGACATTGTTATCGTTGCCATGGTGACCCAATGACATCATGACAACATCTGGGTGTTAGGAGTCTGATTTCTTCCTTCCCTATGATGAAATCTAGACCCTTACATGCTGCAGTCTCCTGCGTTTCATCTGCGGTAGAGGAGATTGCAGAGGAGAGTGCCTTGCGGCAACTCTCTCCAGAGGCTAAGTCCTCTGTTCCCTCCACTGAGCATGCTCATGGGACGAGCTCCCATTGGAGTTTGGGAGTCACATGCTCAGGTCCTGTGTCTAATCCTATTGGCTCCTCCTGGAGCCTTGGAGAAGGTCCCGTTTGGTATAAAAAGCGCGCATGGCTGTTCCGCCATGCGCTAGTATTTCATACTTGCTGCTGTATGTATGGTGATGGATGCTTGGACTGGTGACTGACTTATTAAGAAACCCTTTCCCTCTGATTATACGATTGTGTGAGTATTGTTCAGCAGCTTAGCGTCTGCATTGCGCCAGCGTTATTGCAGCGCCTTGCCAGCGGCTCAGTTTTTGCCGCGCTGCAGTTGCAGCTTTCTCTGCGTCCGCGACGCTTCGCACCTTATTTGACGGTAGGTCTAGACGGAGTAGTCCTGCTGTTTAAGGATACTCCTGTGACCGCGAATACTGCAACTGTATCGCTGTGTGTCTGTGACTCTGAACAGACTCAGTGTTTAATTTGAGCTTATTTGCCTGCAGCTCTGTGAGTATAACAGAGCTTGCTTTTGTGCACTGGTTGCCGTCTAACCCTTGTGCACATTACCGCCTTGTGCTCTGCCTCTCTAGCAGCGCTTTTTCCATCCACCGCACGGTGGACCCCGGGTGGCGAAGGCACTTTATTTATTTTTTATTTAGTGTCTTCCGCCACTCCTAACACTGGGTTACCAGAGCTAGCAAAGTTGCTAGATCATGCTCAGAGCATGATGAAGCAACTTTGTCTGTCATTGCAGCGCTGATAGGTTGCATAGCATAGGGATGCTCCTGCATCCCCATGCTGTACAAGCAATCAGCCTGCTAAAAATGAAAGTCCTATAGTGGGACAAATTAAAAGAGTTTACAAAATTAAAAAATACTGCATATATAAAAAAATAAAAAAAATAAAAAAATCAAAATATATTGCACCCATGAATAAATATTTTTATGAAAAAAAAATATAAGCAATAAAAGTGCATATATTTGGAATTGCCGCATCCAGAATGACACGATCTAAAAAACTGTCCCACTAATTAACCCCTTTAGTGAACACCAAAAAAAAGGCAAAAAACAATGCTTTATCATCATATTGCCGAACAAAAAAGGGAATAAAACACGATCAAAAAGATGAATATAAATAAATATTGTACCGCAGAAAACATCTTGTCCCACAAAAAGCATGCCATGATACAGCTTCATCAGTGGAAAAGTAAAAAAAAAAGTTATAGCTCTCCGATTAAAGCAGTGGAAAAATAATTATTTTTTCTTTAAAATAGTTTTTATTGTGTAAAAGCGCCAAAACATAAAATAAATATAAATGGAGTATCACTGTAATGTTTCTGATCTGAAGAATATAATTGCTTTATCATTTTTACCACACGCGGAGCAACAACATTAAAAAAAATCCTCAATTGGTGTTTTTTGTTCATTGTGCCTACCAAAAACTGAAATAGGAAGCGATAAAAAAGGCATGTGTCTGAAAATGGTACCAATAAAAACGTCAACTTGTCCTGCAAAATACAAGCCCTCACATGACTCTGTGGGCATAAATCTGGAAAAATTATAGCTCTCAAAATATTGTGATGCAAAAACTAGTTTTTGCAATAAAGAGCTGTTTAGTGTACAACAGTAGCCAAACATAAAAAAACTGATATAAATCTGGTATTGCACCAACATCACATGAAGAACAGCGTAAAAAAAATAAAACCAACAATTCACCTGCTGTTGATTTGTTCATTTTGCCTCCCAAAGGTCGCAGTAAGACTCGGTGCAAATTTATCCTGCGCTCTGCGCTGAACGCTTGCATCGGGGTTTCCAAGTAAATCTCTGAAATATGTAATTCAGACAAAAACTCAGTTGGGAGATTCCCTATAATGAGGCAGATAGAGAAACTGTAGATGCCATAGGACCTGTGATCCGGAGGTGTCCATCTTTTTATTAGGAGTGCATAAAAGTGCAGTCGGCCATAGTTTTGTGCACTTCTGAAAAGAAGAACACCACTGAACAGAGGGCAGACGGAGTCCCGAGTAACTTTGCTGCGATCCTTTGAGGGTTTCATCTGAATCACGTCACTTGGAAATTTAAGTGTAAACCCCGATGTAAGTGCTCAGTGTAGAGCACGGAATAAATGTGATCCCAAATGTTATGTAATATGCTCCCAATAAAAGAATCGACAAAAAAAAGTCCTCACTCAGGTCCATCATATGTTAATGGAAATATAGGGGTTTCCATGTTACTGGTAGTACAAAGGCTCTGGAAAAGCAAAATGGCTACTTACCCTCCAAAAGAAATTCAGCAGATTCTACGCTATCAAATTAAAATGACCCTCTTCCTTCTGAGCCCCTCAGTGTGCCTAAACCATATGTAGCATCCGGATGTTTGGCATTTCTGAAGCGGTTTGCAATTTTCACTCGGCAACATTTATTGCTGCTTGTTTCTGGAAAACACCCATGGAGTCAAAATCGTCACTACACTTGTAGATAAAGTCCCAAAGGGGTATAATTTCCAAAATGGGGTTACTTGAGGGTGGATTCTGCTCTTCTAGTACTTAGGCACTCTGTATATGGAGTCCGCAAACTATTCTAGGAAAATCTGAGTTCCAGGAGGCAAATAGCGCTCCTTCCCTCCCAAGTCTTGCCATGTGGCTAAAAGCAGTACTGTACAGCCAACTATGGGGTAATGACACGTTCAGTAGAAATTGTGGGACAAATTATGGTGCCATTTTTACCCACTTCTTGTGTGAAGATGTAAAATCTGGGGAACATTTGCAAAAAAAGACCATGACATATAATCAGTGCACACTTGAATATCCATAAACGTATAATTTTATTAACATCACAAAACACTCAAGGGTTAAAAACAATTAAAATCAACAATCCGTGCCCATGTCCACTAGGGGACAGCTGTGAACTATACTCTATGTGCAAACTATACATGTACACACATACACAATCTGATGAACACATCTCAATTGAAGAATACCGTAAACTTGACTTCTATGTGCAAACTATACATGTGTACACATACATAATCTAATGAACACCTCTCCATTGCAAAAATACCTTATTGCTATACATGAATACAGACAGATGACTGTCGAGGGCGTCCCCAGAGACAGCAACACATCAATTAATGAGGGAGTAATGTCTATAAGAGCACTAAATGGTCCCCTACACTAATTCTCACTAGCAGAGAGAAAACGGCTAAAATAGCTGGAAAATATGTAGGAAGTATAGAATGTAGCTGTATGCAGGAGAATCCCCCCAAAAAATGTCCCAAGGGGGACAAGAAGATAGCAGCACAAGGATATGATTAACCCCGCACAGTCCAGGCCAAAAATAATGGAGGAAAAACTCCCATATGAGTAAAGAGTTCTGAATGGGATTACCAAAGTGAAGTTATCGCTTGGAAGTACTGCCTGGTGGGGGGACGGGAGGTGGAGGAACAGGGCACAGGCGAGCCCCACGCGTATCGCTGCCGCACTGCAGCTTCGTCAGGGGAAGTAAGGATGCGTGCATATTGTGATCTATAAATAGTAGTTCAGTCTGACCAGAGATGACTCACCAGCATGTGGATCCTGCTATGGGAGGCGGCCTCTCCCGATAGCATTTTGCTGCTAGGGCATGCTGACTGGTTCAATCAGTGCAGCACCTGCCCAGTATCAGAATGCAGAGTTTGTTCCCCTAATATCACCTCTGTTAAGGATGGTCAAAACACAGAGGGCAGAATCAGCCATCTATGCAGAATTTTGCAGCATACTTAATTTTGCATTTGCTGTTTTTTATATTATTATTAACGTGCTGACAAAACAGGTTGTGTCCAGATGGACACACGAGTAAAGGCGCATGCGCGATGTGCAGCCGCACAGGGAAGGGAAAAAGATAGCTCATTTATAAGAGTAGCAGTAGATTTAAAGAACACAAGGATGCTGGTGTATTCAGGGGAAGGGGGTAAAACCAGCTGATGTGACCCAGGACAAATTATAATAAGGGGTACAAATCTGTAAAGATGAAAATATAAGGAAAAGGGGGAGAGCATGGAAAACACTGGCCTCCAAACATATATGATAAGACCGGTCTGACCAATCAAACTAGTTCACACAAAGCAGGTTATATGCACGTGTGACCTATGCATAATTAAGACAAGATGGGGAAATATATGTACAGATATAAGTAAAGAAGCTAATAAACCACAGAAGAGGGGGAAATATTTTAGGAATTGATCATTTAGAAAATGATAAACAAATAAAGAAAAAAATGAAAAAAACTATATCAGAAAAAGAAGAAAATAAAAAAATATATTAAAAATGAATAAATTGAAGAAAAAAAGTTATATACATACATATATACTCATACATACGTATATACATACAAGAAAAATATCATAGAAAAATAAAAAAAATGAGTAAAGAAAGCAAATCCATAAGGAAAAACATACAAAAAAAATCAAAAAGGAGAAGAATGAAAACATTATAATAGAAAAAATAAAATACAAATAATAATAATAATAATAATAAAAAAGTGTGCAATCAAATGATAAAGGGAATGGAAAAAAAAATTAAAAATAAATAAATATAAAGATAAAAAAGAAAATCAATAATGGTGAATGGTAATTATCAAAAACCAAATAAATAATAGAGGTAATGAAGAAAAGAAAAAATATTAAATGAGAAAATCCCAATATCCTGCTGCTTCAAGGAGTTTGTTTCATAACCTAGAATAATTGTGCAAAGTCTTATCAAGGAATGTCTCCAAGTACAAAAGCTTAAATGGAATATGTTGGACAACCCTCCATAACACCGATCCCAACCAAATCGCTAGTTGGACCCCTTTAACACATATAAACAGTATCCATGTCCACTCTGAAGACCCGAGGGCCCCAATTAAGTGATGCCAGCCTAATTTCCGCTGCACCAAGGTCCCATGGTGACTACGGGTCCATCCATCAGATAGTTGCAGCTTGATAAGTTTTAATATTAGCCAAGGAAGCCAGTGAACAGGAGCTCTTCATTAAGACCGGATGGTTTGACTGAATTTAGTTGAAAGATCCATCTTGATTCTTTCTGTAGCAGAATCTTGTGGCGATCACCACCCCTTTCATTACCCGTTATTTTCTGTAAACCAAAAAATCTCAGCTTATCTGGTCTTCCTCTGTGTACGTCAAGGAAATGGGATGCGATAGATGTTAAGGCCTTACCCTTCTGAAAGTCAGAACGTGCCAGATTAATAGTTGAGATGTGCTTCTGTGCCCGTTTCCTTAGCTCTTGCGACATCTGTCTGACATACATCTTGGGACAGGGACAAACAAGGGCATAAATGACATGCGTGGTTTTACAATTGACGTAATGGTTAAGCCGATAACTGCGTCCATCAAGTGGATTATTAAAAAGTTTCCTGGTCGGGTACATGAGTGGACAGATATTGCAGTTACCGCATGGGAAGGAGCCCCTGAGGTGAATGCCCAGCTGAAGTCTAACCACCGGGCGGGAAAAATGACTTGTGGTGAGACTATCCCGTAAATTAGGTGCCCTTCTTGCTATCATGAGAGGCCTGGGACTAACACAGGCTCAGGTCTGCGTTTCTGATGTGAAGATATCCCAGTGGTTCTCAAGAATTCTCCTCACCTGACTTCAGCCCGTGTTATACTCCGTAATGAATCTGAGGGTACAGTCCTGCTGACGCAGTCTTGTCAGGAGGAGAGCATCCTGGTTCACGGCCCTTGCACGTTGGTATGCTCTTGAGATCGTCTTCCTAGGATAACCTCTCTGGCGGAATCGAGAGGTCAGCAATCTGGCTTGCTTCCTGAAATCTGAATCAGAGGTACAATTACGACGAACACGCAGGAACTGTCCTACTGGTATACCCGTACGTGTGTGTAACGGGTGGAAGCTCTGGTATTGAAGCAGGGAATTGGTGGCAGTAGGCTTATGATGGAGATCAGTCGTGAGACAATCACCCTCAATAGTGACTTTCAAATCCAGAAAAGTCACAAACTCTGATGATATATAATGGGTCAGAAATATATTGAGGGAATTGTTGTTCAGTTCGCTTAGGAATTGTGTGCATCCATCTACAGTACCTGTCCAGATAAAGAAGATATCATCTAGAAATCGGTGCCAATTCCTGACATGTTCAATGTATCCACTGGAACGGTAAACCACGGTCTCCTCCCACCAACCGAGGAAGATGTTGGCGTACGCCGGTGCGCAGCGCGCACCCATTGCCACGCCCGATACCTGTTTGTAGTACATCATGTCAAAAATAAAGTAGTTGTGATGCAAGATGAAACTGAGGTCAAGGATAAGAGAGTCATGTAAGCGGTTTGAGCTATCCTGCTTGTCTAAGAAAAATGCCAATGCATGTATACCTTGAGAGTGATTTATGTTAGAGTATAATGACTCAACATCGCATATTACCAATAATGCCTGGTGTGGTATACAGATGTTACGGCATGCCCTGATGAAATCACCTGTATCCTTAATAAAGGAAAGTAATGCTGATGCAAAAGGCTGCAGGAAAAAAATCAACATAACTGCCTACCCGTTCACACATGCTCCCAATGCTTGAGACGATAGGACGTCCAGGTGGCTTTGAGGCATCTTTGTGAACCTTCGGTAAAAGATAGAAGGTCAACATCACTGGGCTATCAATCCACATGTACTTTTCATTGGTCGTGATAATGCCCAATGATGCTGCTTGGTTAATCAGTCTGTGTAGCCTGTCCAAAAAGACCGATGTCGGGTCTAAAGGTAATTTGACATAAAACCTCGTGTTCCCCAATTGCCTATTCACTTCCTCCACATACATACAGGTAGGCCATAACACCACGTTCCCTCTGTTGTCAGCCTCCCTGATAAAGGAGTCATTGTTCTTCAGCTCCTTGACAGCCCTCCCTTCCTCTATAGTGAGATTGGTGCTTCTCATTAAAGGAGGCAATCGCATGATATCATGTTTGGCCGCCTCAAAGAACAACCTGACTGCGGGGACCAGGGAGAATGAGGGAGAAGTGGTGGACTTTATTTTGTGTGGAAATATCCTCCTACCTGATGGAGTGGCATTTTCTTCCAGCAGTTCCAGAAGATCCTGGAATACTTGTTGTTCTTGTGTTGTGCTGTCATGAATAATATCCGGTTGTCTATGGATAACCTGTAAAACCAGCTTCCTGCAAAACAGATACAGGAGAAAATGTCAAACCTTTTTCAAGGACACGAGTCTCAGCTGCTGAAAGGACGTGGTCTGATAAATTAATGACCTGCAAATCAGGGGACTGTACCTGGAGGGAGGTGTCAATGGAGGGAACACGAAGTGAAGGTCCTATCGACGCTTGGCTCTGTAATGGCGACAGAATGGAGATGGAGGGCCCCTCGGGGCGTTCTAACGTTTTCTGAGATTTCTTGTGCTTTCGGCCCCGCCTGGTCCGGTATCTAAATCGCTGCCTCCTGATGACAAAAAATCACTAAAGCTAGTAGCTCTGGCCTGGCGAGCATTACCCGAGTGCCTCCACCTGAAGGCTCTCAGATTGTCAAAATCCAACCGATCTCTCTGGAACTTCTTTTGTTTCCTACTAATGACCTCCTTCTCAATAGCGGTCTAGTGTTTCCTTGAGTGTGGTTTTGAACGTATCAACAAGCTGGGTATCCTCATAGTCCGCCATCTTGTCTCCAATTCTCTGATATTATTCTTGGTGGAGGCCATTAGCGAATCAACAAGCTGGGTATCCTCATAGTCCGCCATCTTGTCTCCAATTCTCTGATATTATTCTTGGTGGAGGCCATTAGTTTTTTATTGTGCTCTAATAACATGGTAATAATAATTGCAGAGCATTGCATTAGACCCTTTTCCCATGTCTGTTGGAACGGGGCTGAGGGCTCCCAGGCTGGAAATATTTGTACCCGTAACCCCCGAGGGACAATCCCTGCTCTGAGGTACTCCTCTAGTGTTCTAATGTTCGTCCATAACTGTACGGCTAGTTTATTGGCCGAGGTTAACTCAAGGGAAAGCCTCGAGAAGTCTGAGCCATTGCTTTCTGTCTGTACCCCTGAAAAGATACTGGAGGATTGTGTACGCCAATTGGCTTCTCGTGCTTCCCAATCCATAATTCAAAAACCACAGCCAGCTAATCAGTTGGTCAGACAGCCAATTATTCTAGGACAAGGAGTATGGAACCAGGAAAGGGGGGAATCAATAGTCACTGCCTTTTCCTACAATAAATAAGTCATAATAAACTGTATGCTATCAAGCAAAGAAGAAACACCCCATGAAGAAAAAGGAGTGGGTGTGCAACATGAAATGGGAACTAACAAGGATGCTGGATGCACTACAATATGATTACTAAAATTTACAAGGTGCCACCAAATACATGGAAACAAACCTGGGGAACATATGCAAAAAAAGACCATGACACATAATCAGTGCACACTTGAATATCCATAAACGTATAATTTTATTAACATCACAAAAAACACTCAAGGGTTAAAAACAATTAAAATCAACAATCCGTGCCCATGGGTTGTAAAATCTGGGGCTAAAACAAAATTGGATAGTGGATGTAGGAGAACCTCAACAGATGACTGCACTGTTACTGAAAAAAATCTCCATACAAAGACAAACATCAATATTATCGCCATATGGTGACAGTGGTAAATACCAGCCTTGCAGAACATATAAGACTACAGCACAGTTATAGATGGTGACTTACAACTGATGATCTTTCTGGTGGAGTCGTTCACTTTTCCCATCTTTTCCATCTAGCCCAAACCAACATGACGACTTCTCCGGCAATGACTCATCTGCAGAGATTACAACAAGGAAATATTCGACTTCTCACATTTCCTGCACCATCTCCAATTATCCACAACCTCCTCATCATGCTATTACCCCAATAATGAGCAGCTGCTGTGGTATGTGTCCCTATTACTGCACCTGCTGAGTGGTACTGTGTGCCCTTTAATTTTACTAGATTTCCCTTTCATTGCATTTGTAAAGTATGATGTCAATAAAAGTGCCCGACAAATACTAAGATACCTCCACAGTGAATTCCTCCACAGTACCCTCCACACACACAGTATGATGAGCCTACTGTACCCTACCCCACAACTGGCCCGGAAAAGTATGGTGACTCCAGCACAGTATGATCCCCCAACTGTGACCTCCACACAGCACTCCATGAGTATAATGGCCCCACACCTCTCCACACTGAATAGTGCCCCCACACAGTGTGATGGACCCTGCAAAAACTTTCACACTGTATAATAGTTTGCAGTTTAAAGACTCCCACATAAGCCTTCAAATATTTTAATAGCCACACATAGTCCTCCATATTGCATAATGCAGCCCATGTCCCATATAGTATAATGCAGCCCATGTCCCATACAGTATAATGCATCCCCCCATGTTCCATACAGTATAAAGCATCCCCCCATGGTCCATACAGTATAATGAGTCCCCCCTGGTCCTCACAGCATAATGCATCCCCCACATGGTCCGTACAGTATAATGCATCCCCCTTGGTCTTCATAGCATAATGCATCCACACATGGTCCATAAAGCATAATGCACTCCCCTGGTCCTCACAGCATAATGCATCCCCCCATGGTCCATACAGTATATCCCCACATGGTCCATACTGTATAAAATATTCCCCCATGGTCCATACTGTATAATACATCCCACCCATGATCAATACAGTATAAAGCATCCCCCATGGCCTATACAGTATAATACATCCCCATGGTCCATACAGTATAAAGCACCCCCCACCATGGTCCCTGCAGTATAAAACATCCCCCTCATGTATATAGCACCCCTCCATTGTCTATACAGTATAAAACATCCCCTCAATGGTCCATACAATATAATACATCCCCTCGTGGTCCATACAGTATAAATCATCCCCCCATAGTCCATACAATATAAAGCATCCCCCCTCATGTATAAAGCAACCTCCCATTGTCTATACAGTATAATACATCCCTTCAATGGTCCATACAATATAATGCATACCCCCATGGTCCATACAGTATAAAGCATCCCCCTCAATGGGCCATACAGTATAAACCATCCCCCCTCATGTATATAGCCCCCCATTGTCTATACAGTATAATACATCCCCCCCATGGTCAATACATTATAAAGCATCCCCCCTCCATGGTCCATACAGAATAAAGCATCCCCCTCATGTATAAAGCAACTCCCCATTGTCTATACAGTATAATACATCCCCCCATGGTCCATACAGTATAATACATCCCCCTCCATGGTCCATACTGTAAAAGACATCCCCCATGGTCCATACAGTATAACACATCCCCCCTCATGTATAAAGCACCCCCCATGGTCTATACTGTATAATACATCCCCCACGGTCCTCAATACAGTTTTATCTGCACAGTGATCTGAAAAACACAACACAACAAGACACAATACTCACCTCTCCTCCCAAATCCTCCACTGCTCTGGTGTCTGCAGCCCCAGCTTGTCTTCTGAAGCATCGCACATCTCAGTGTACAGGACGCCATTAAGTGACATCATCACGCTGAGACGTCAGACGCTGAGGAAGATTGATGGGAGAGGAAGCATCAGATGACGCTCCCTCCTCCAACTTGCTTTCATCTGTATCGGCTTTCAGCAGATGCTGATACAGATGAACTTGCTGGAGGGGCCCAGGATTCACACTTATCTAAGCATGCTCTCACACAATCTACCAAAACTCTGATGAGACGATGTAAAAATTAGACTAATAATTCCCTATTCCCCATCAAATACAGAATAGGAAAAGTAATACAAAACATATTATATCCTCTAGTACTTTCTCAGCCGTGATATTATTCAATTGTGCTGATATTGAGGTTATTTTTATCTGCAGTATATATCAGACTGGGTTACCATCATTCAGGTGCAATTTAATGTGGGTTTCTATTACATTCAGAGTGAGTTGCCTGTAGTGTTGTCACAGATTATTGCCACACAGTATTTTTTTAATCTTAATATTGAACCTTTGAGGCTTTATGCAGCAATCCTCTAGCACTTTTTCAGCTGTGATACTATTCAATCTTGCTGATATTGAGGCTTTTTATTTTAACCTGCAGCATATATCAGATCGGGCCACGACCATTCAGGTGCAATTTAATGTGGATTTCTAGTACTACATTGTATTGTTGTATTTTTTTCAGCCCCGATATATTTAGCTATTTTGACAGAGGTTATTTAATTAAGTTACATATATTGGGCCTGATTTATATTCAATATATTTTTTTAATACTGTGGTGTGAATTTTCCCTACATTTATAGAGATTATACTCTTGTTGGAAATTATTTATAATTACTTATGTGCAAGGATTCACATTTGTCTGTGTGACTATAATAACCAATGGCATGAATGTTTTGAATGCCTCCTGCTGGACATTTTTGTAATTTTATAGTATTTTTAATGTTTTTTTTCAATAAAATCTGATATTTTATTCTCATACTGGATCTCTTCATGATTTTTTGTGCCGTCATGGTATATTGGCCCAAAAATGTTCGATTCTGATATTTTGAAGTGCCAGAATATATGTGGTCTTTGGACTAATTTCAAGTAACTTTCTCTGCTAGTGCGAGCAGCCCTGGATAATCCATGCTGGCAGGATGATATCAAACTGAGAAGATGTAAAACTAATATGCGTAATGGGACTCCATATTAGAGGATACTACTGTCATGTCACTGTCACCGGACAGTAGATGAATCGTCTCTAAACAGAGATTCATTATCATCATACATGTAATAATCCCTCCACCTCCTTTGTATGTGGTAATTCCTGAAGAAGGGGTCACTGGAACCTTAAAACGTGTTTAATAAACCACTGTATAATTTTACTTTCATCTGTAACCTTATTGTCGCGGCAGTGTGGATTTAATCCACACTTCCTACCAAGTATTCTGTTTCATATGGTCGGTGACCGGCCTGTGGACCCGCAGCAGCCGAACTCTTTGCAAGCTTGCATTCAGTATCACCAAGTGAGCAATTTTCTTGGCGATTCCTCTTTCTGATCTTGAGATAAGACCCTTTCTTCTTTTTAAATAACAATCCCTCCATTGACAGATATCATCTGCTCCACATGAATCTTTCTCTTTGAAATCATACAACATGAAGCGTATTGTCACTTACCTTGCCCACTTTGCCCCTCTTATACTTTCTCAGTTTTTGTTTTCTCAGTTTTCTTCAGATTTCCTTCTCTTCTGAACTGCAGATTCTTATTAAAAAATCTAGAAAAGATGAAAATATGTTCATTATAAATTCCTAAAAGATTAGCTTTAGATCTTTGCAGAGTTATGCAAACTGATTAATATTCACCCATACCTTTTCTGTGTGGTGTCTCTCAAAGGAGCTATGTCCACTTATTAAAATGACATTACTTACAGCAAGTCAAATTGTTATTATATAATCAGTTACATAAAATTTCAGTGTAAAATTTAGCACCTTCACGATCGTGGACATATAGATTCTTCTAAGTTTGTGTCCCTTCATTTGATGCGGGACCAGGCCCCGAGCCTTCATCTTTTGCTTTACATGACAGCTCATCTGATGAGCTGTCATGGGCATCTAGAAGCCACTGGTGGATTTGTGATCCTCCTACATCTGTTAACAATTAAATGCCGCTGTCAATCTCTAACAGCAGCATTTAACTCGTGTGAGCCGGAAGTGCGTCATAAGAAGCCCATTGACGTCCCTGTCATGTGATTGCGGGGCATCGATGGGTTGTCATGACAGCTGGCGATCTGCAAGACCCCAATGCCAGTCATTATGAATTTCCTTTGAATGTCACACAGTTTAACGTGATCTGAGGTACATTTCTGTGATATCTAACACTTCAAAAAAGTGTTTTAAAAAATTAGTTGAATTACACTTCTCACTCATACACTATTCCGTCATCTGGGGTACATTTCTGTGATATTATCTATCACTCAAAAAAAAGTGTTAAAAAAATTGGCTGGATTACAGTTCTCATTGATGCACTATTCCATTGTCTGGGGTACATTTCTGTGTTCTATAAAACTGAAAAAAGTGTTAAAAAATTTTAGCAGGCTCAAATATCTCAGCCATAGACTATTTCGTTGTCTGGGGTACATTTCTGTGATATATAACACTACAAGAAAGCGTTTAAAATTTTTTTCTGGGTTAAATTTCTCAACCATGCAGTATAACATGCTCTATGGTACATTTCTGAGGTGTAGAACTCTACAAAAAAGCGTTTTTTCTGGATTGAATTTGATTGTCAGCCATACACTTTTGCATTCTTTCTGTTACATTATGGTGGTATTAAACTTACAAAAAAATGCTTTGACTGCTGCAGGTGACCAATTTTTTTTTTTTAGACAAATTAACTTGGTATCAAAAGACCTAGGAATTACAAAATGTGTAAGGAGTGCGGTAAGGGATGTGGAAGTGCTGATAATGGTGCACGCAGATGGCGAGGACATGGGGCAGGTGCGACTACGCCTGTTGCTGGAGCACAAGAAATACCCCCATCCACGACACATAAGTTCCTGTCCCACTTTGCAGGGAGGCACGGTACACCACTTCTGAAACTAGACCAGTGCGAATAGTTGGTTGGATAGCAAATACTGCTTCCAGCAGTAACCAACCCCACCTGGCAAGCTGGCATGCAAAGCGAGGCCAGCAGCATTGACGGTTGTGGGGAAGGGTTCAGCAGCACCAAAATAGAAAGGGAGAGGCAGTGGGGTTACCAGAGTGAGAAGGTGGGAAACTGTTCCGCAGAGCACCGACAGTCCAGGATTTCTCTGTCAAAGAGTTAGGCGTTCCCTAGTCTGGGACTTTTGTAAAGAGTTCTGAGACAAACAGAATGGTCTTTTGCAACCTGTGCCATGCCAAGATCAGTAGGGGCCTGATGACTAAGAATCTAACCAGTATGATCTGGCACATGTCATCTAAGAACCTGACTCCGTGGGCCGAACGTTTGGGTCCACAATTGGTGCCATTGGGTGGCACCACTTCCTCTTCCCCTAAGCTAGGTGCTTCCCAATCCTGTGTCCAAAACACTGGCACAGATTCCTCCTGCCCTGCAACTATCCTTGCACAGTCCTACCATCATCAGGCAAGTGCAAATCCTTGTCCCAACACAGAATTCAGCTGTCCCTACCCTAGGCCTTGGAACAACATATTTCCAGGCTGCTTGCCGTGGAAATGTTGCCATTTTGGCATGTTATGCCTGCACACAACCTGCTTAGGTGCGCATCTTCCTGTTACTTTCCTTTGTAGTTAAAAGGGTATCACCTGATGTGATGGTCTTGTGCACTTTTTGTTCCCCCACAACTTTTATACAACTTGGTAGTTATGCGGTTTCTCAAAACATATCCAGATTTGCCAGAGGTTCCGGTCATGGTAGGCTGCATCAGTGCCTATTTCCGCAAGTCGGCTACAACTGCTGCTGCTCTGACAGTGCTGCAGCAGCGCATGCAAGTGCCAGGTTGCTTACCGACTGTTGTGTGATGTCACAACGTGCTGGAACTCAACACCGCTCATGCTGGCAAGGTTTTGTGAGCAGATGCCAATGGTGGAGTACAAGCTCAAATACGCCTGTCGGTATTCTGGTCAGCCTATGCATATAACAACTGAAGAGTTGGCATGAAAGTCTGACATTTGTGCGATTCTCCAAGACTTTGAAAACTCCACAAAAATGGTGAGCAGCAATAATACCATAGTCACCACAATGATCCTGCTTCTGTGTCTACTTAAACAATTGCTGCTCACAATTAAACATGAAGCTTTGCAAGCGGACCAGGTGGATATGGAGAAAGACATAACACAGAGAGGTTCTAGCCAGCCTGGCCTCATCTTATCTGCCAAGCTCAGATTGTGTAACAATGAGGAGGTGGATGCTGAGGAGGAGGAACAGAAGCTGATGGCAAGGGCAACAGAGGCTAGTAGCCACACAACCTTTGTTCTGTCTCTCCTACATGGATGGACGGAGGATGGGATTGAGGAAAAAGGGAGGAGTAGGAGATGGAAAGTCGCCATCATGGTGGAGACAGGGAAGTGTTGGCTGTATGGAGTTTGACACAGATGGCTGACTTTATGCCCCGCTGCCTTTCTTGTGATCCTCATGTTACATTCGTCTTGGACAATAGAGTACTGATTGTTCACCCTGCTAGACCCACGTTTCAAGGAGAAATTTGCATCTCTTCTTCCTGCATCTCTTCTACCACCTGGCAGCCCCTCCTACACTTAACCCTTTGTAACCATCCTATCAACTATACCTAACAGTGCACACTAGTATGCCCCCATCTAGTGGCCCATAAAGGAACTACATCTACCCTTATCAATAGGAACTATATACTAAAGTGTTGGTATCAAACAAATATTCTAAGGAAATGCAAATTTATAAAGTGAGCATATATATTCCCTTTAAAGACAGACTATAATATTTTGAGAATTAAAAAACACTTAACCAGTGAAAAAATTGGTAATGTACCAAATGATGCAGCAACAAATTCAATAGACCAACAGCTTGCTTGCCAAGACTCTACAATAGGCCTATTCTCATCCCATCCTAACTGTGGAGGTTGGCACCCTAAGAAATGATTATTTGGTGCCCCCACTCAACGTAGACTGTCCCTTACTCCCCTATGATGACCCTATCAAATATAGGTGGAGGGTAGAGATGAAAAAGGTAGGTTCTTATAACATTCTATACAACTCTAAAAAGGTTCCCTTTAGGAATCCTGCAGTGCAAGGAAAAACAAAATCTTAGTTACTCACTGGTTAACGGTATTTTTCGGAGTCCATGACAGCACCACCTGAGAGGGGATCTGCCCTTCAGGAACAGGAAACCTACAGATGCAAAAGGGCGGCACCTCTCCCATGCATCAGTTGGATTACAGAGCATAAGAGGACCTCCAAGGTTAATGGCATGATTTATGTACAATCTTATCAATACCTAATTATTTATCACCAGTGGACATATACAAGAGGAAGATGTGCACACCCGATTTAACGAAGGGAATATACAGGTGCTGTCATGGACTCCGAAAAATACCGTTAACCGGTGAGTAACTCAGACTTTATTCGGTCGTCCAAGACAGCACTACCTGAGAGAATTACAGAGAGTAATAACTACTTTAGGGAGGGACTACAGCCTGCAGGACCCTTACACCAAAGGAGAGGTCTGCGGAAGCACCCAGGTCTAGCCTATAATGACTATAAAAGGTGCTCAGAGAGGAGCAAGTAGCCGCCTTACATATCTGGTCAATGGAGACTTCCGATCTTTCGGCCCACGAGGTCGCCATGGCCCTGGTGGAATGCACCCTCAGCTTCCCAGGTGCCAACCTGCTTTTTGAGGTGTATGCTAATGAAATCGCCTCTCTAATCCACCTGGCTAGTGTATTTTTTGACGCTCTAAAACCTTTTCTAGGGCCTTGATGGGAGACAAACAGGGCATTATCTTTCTTCCAGGGATCGGTAACTGCCAGATATTCTATGAGGCATCTCCTAACATCCAGGGTGTGTAGTTTACTTTTCCTTCTCATTAACTGGATTAGGGAGGAAGGATGGAAGGACTATTTCCTGTGTCCAAGAAAGTACCTTAGGTAAGTACGCTGGATCAGGCCTAAGTATTACCCTATCGTCTTTAAACTGTAAATAAGGAGGACGCCTAGATAATGCCTGGATGTCGCTTACTCTGCGAGCTGACGTCAAAGCTACCAGGAAGGCTACTTTGAGGGGCAGGTTTTTTATGGAAGCTGTTGAGATAGGTTCGAATGGAGCTTCCGTCATAGCCATGAGCACTAGATTCAGGTCCCATGGCATGAACCTATCCTTCACTACTGGTCTGGATCTACCTGCGGCCTTAATAAATCTACTGACTCAGTAATTACCCGCGATGTTGCAGATAAAGAGGGCCCCCAAGGCTGATACTTGTGCTTTAAGGGTACTGGTGGAAAGCCCCATGTCCAGACCTTTCTGTAGAGAGTCTAAGATTTGAATTATGGGTGCTGAATCTCCAGCGACTACTCCTGAGTTCTGAAGGAATTTCTTCCAAATTCTGACATAAATTTTGGTAGTAATGATTTTTCTACTTTTAAGTAGGGTGTTAATCTGGCCTGGGGAGAACCCTTTAACTTTTAGCAGTGACTGTTCAAACTCCACGCCGTCACATGTAGGCCAGCCACCTGAGGATGGAAAACTGGGCCCTGGGATAGGAAATCCGGGATGTCCGGAAGAATCCAAGGATCGGACACTGACATGGTCCTGAGGCATGAGAACCATGCCCTCCTGGGCCAAAATGGAGCGATAACTATAACCCTTGCTCCGTCTTTTCTAATTTTCCTCATCACCAGGGGTAGTAGAGATAGGGGAGGGAATGCATAGGCTAGCCTGAAGTCCCACTTTATCAGAAAGGCATCTACCGCCAGAGGATTCTCTTTGGGATTTAGGGAGCAGAATTGTCTTAATTTCCTGTTTTCCTTGGTGGCGAAGAGATCTACCTCTGGTTGTCCACACTTTTGAACAATCAGGTTGAAGATGGAGGTTTTTAGGGACCATTCTCCTTGCTTTAGCAGATTGCGGCTTAAGAAATCTGCCGTGATGTTTTCTTTCCCTTTTATATGAAGAGCTGTTAAAGATAGAAAATGCTGCTCTGCTAGATGGAACAACCGCTCTGCTACATTCATCAGGGGTTTGGAACGAGTCCCGCCACGGTGACCTGATTGTCGGAGAACACTCGTGCGTGATGGCCCTGTAGATACACAAGGAGCTTTTTAACTGCCTGCTCCACTGCTGTCAATTCTTTCAGGTTAGACGACATTTCTATCTGATAATGCTACCATAGGCCCTGGACCAGAATCTCACCCATATGAGCCCCCCAACCAGAAGGGCTAGCATCTGTGGTGACTATGCGGGTTATGTTATACTCCCAGGCTACCCCTCTGGATAAATTATCATTCTCTAGCCACCACTCTAGGGACTCCCTTGTGTTTCGGGACAAGGTTAGCTGGCCCTCCAAGTAACCCCCAAGGACTCTTTGATGTAATAAAACCTCACCCTGTAGTTTCCTTCTATGAAACTGTGCCCACTGGACAGCCGGGATACAGGATGGGAGGGAACCCAGAAGGGACATGGCTTTCCTGAGGGACATGGTGGGGTTATTGGAAGCGTTCAGGACCGGATAGTGTAGGCAAACAAGCTTCTCCAGAGGCAGACGGCATTCCTGTTTAACAGAATCTAGGATTAGGCCTAAGAATTGCTGGACTCTCATCGGCTGTAACCGAGATTTTTTTGATGTTAAGCAACCATCCTAACCGCTCTAGGGCAGACATCGCCCTTTGAAGCTGTTCCAAACAATGTTCCACCGTTTTGTCTACAATAAGGAAGTCATCCAGGTAGGGGACTACTAGAATGTCTGATTCACGTAGATGGGCCATAACTTCCGCTATAACTTTAGTAAACACCTGGGGAGTGACTGCCACCCTAAAGGGGGGCCACATATTGGAAATGTTGAACTGACCCATCTAACTGAACCGCCACTCTGGGAAGCGCTGATGAGCAGCATGAATGGGTATATGGTAGTAGGCATCTTTTAAATCTAACACCACCATAAAGCAATTTTGAAACCGCAATTTTATTGTGGAATTGATTGTTTCCAATTTGGGACGTATGACCAGAAACTCGTTGAGTGCCTTAAGATTTATTATAGTCCTGAAGGAGCTGTCTGGCTTACGGACCAGGAACAGAGGGGAGTAGAAACCTTTCCCCCTTTCTCCCTCTGGAACTTCTGTTAGGACCTTCTTGCGGCATAGATCATGAACCTCGGCCTCCAGGGCAGCTTGTTCTGATGTGGAAGACCTGAGTGGGGTGACCTTAAATCGATCCTGGGGGAACCCAGGAGAACTCTAGTCGTAGTCCCGCAGCTATCACCCCGAGTATCCAGTTGCTACTAGGGATCAGCGGCCAGGCTGGGTAGAAGGCAGCTAGTCTCCCTCCTAACGGAGCAACTAGTCATTGGGGCGGCTTTTTAGTGTCATGTGCTGGACCCTCCTGGCACCCCCCCTCCAAACATAAATCCTGTACCTTTCCTTCTTTTCTCATACCATCTGCCTTGATCTCTGGACGGCCGCCTACGGAAATATCCCTTCCTGGTAAAGGGACGTCTATAAGAAGGGTTCGGCAGACAGGGGAGTTTCTTTTTATCATTCCCGGCTTTTTCTAATAGTTCGTCCAGGACGGGGCCAAAAAGATATTCCCCCTCACACGGAATGGAACAGTCGGGACCTGGCCTGGATATCTCCCTGCCAGCATTTTACCCAGAGCGCCCTTCGTGCTGCATTAGACAAACCCGCGATTCTAGCCGCCATCCTTGCAGAGTCCGCCGAAGCATCAGCTAAAAAAGCAGCGGCATTTTGGATGATCGGCAGAGTTTTACGAATGGATGCTCTCGAGGCTCCGTCTTTCAGCTGAGAATCCAGTTGATCTAGCCAGACCATCATGGATCTGGCTGTACATGTGGCAGCTATCGCTGGTCTTGGGGCGCCCGCTGACATCTCCCATGTTCCCTTTAGAAAAGAATACGCTTTTTTATCTAGCGGATCTTTTAAGGAGGGCATGTCATCAAAAGGTACGGAGGATTTTTTTTGGAGGCTTTGGCTACTGCCGCGTCCATCTTAGGGGTCTTATCCCATCTGCTTACCACTGGATCATCAAAAGGGTACCTCCGCTTGAAGACTGGTGGCAAGGTGCCCCTTTTTTCAGGCCTCTTCCATTCTCTATCTATCAGACTCTGGACTTTATCATTTAATGGAAAGGCCCTGCGCTTCCTGGGATCTAGACCCCCGAACATCATGTCCTGTGCTGAGAGTTCTGGCTTTGTGTCTGCTACCCCCATGGTGGACCTTATTGCTTTGACTAGCTATCCATTTGGTCTAAGGGGAAGCAGAGCCGGCTAGAGTCTTCATCCGAGGAAGACGAAGAGGAGGCCGGGGAATCTGAGGAGTCATCTTTTCTAGGGGCGACCGAGGACTCTGAGCCTGGAAAAAATAGCCTCTCTTCTCCTAGAAGATTCCCCTTGGGATAGGGCTTTCATCTCTGTCCTGATTATCTCCCTCAGGCTTGTAGTGAAGTCAGGCATCTCTTCCTCTACCTGTATAAACGGAGGAGAGTGTAAGGGCCTGTCAATCCACCCCCGGACTATTGTTCCCTTTCAACCCCTACCATCTGTCGCACGCATGGCTGACATAACTTTTTAGGGTGGCCATCTGGCAAGGGGCAACTATAGAGGGCACATTCCCTGTGCTTGTTTTCCCGTAGCTTTCCTCCCCTGCGAAAAAAAACATAAGGGAACACTGCATCAGGGAACATTCACGGAGATCTCTTACCCATGCAGTTGAAGCAGGTACCGGATCACGGAGGGAGTCAGGGGGATCCTTTAGTCTGGAGGAACTTCTGCAGCTCTATCTGCTCGTTCGTCCCTACATCTTTTGCTGGCCACTCGTATGAGGCTTCACTGTGGCCTGTTTCTGCGGGCGCTCCTGCACCTCATCCAGCTGGTCTATGGGGGCTTCCGATGTATCCATTGCTGGGCCTTCAGAAGCACCCCAGCAGCATCCCCGCCTGCCCTATAAAGCCTCCTGATGTCCGGGTCAGCAGGGTTCTGGCCGAGGCACCTCCCACCCAGGACCCCCCCCCCCGGCCGCCGCACGCAACCCAGGACAGCCAAGCTTCCACGGCACACACCGGAAAGCTGGCCAGCACCCGACTTCCGGATTTGGCGTTCCCGGCCCCGCCCCTTCCGCCGCATCACTTCTGCTGCTCACCTGAGACCGCGGGAGCGTGCGGAAAGGAGCCGTCACGGCGCCCCCAGCTCAGAAATGCCTCCAGCCCCCACGTGAGTTGCTCTGTGGGCGCCAACGTCAGCCCAGACGGGGAGAAGACTGGACCCCGGGGGGAACGCACCAGGAGGGGCCAAGGGCATACATACCTCCTGGTGCTGGCACTATGGAGATGGCTCTCCACCGGACCCTTTACACCACCTGCTCCGTCCACTGCCGTGGAGACCTACCCGGCCCCACCGTGGTGGCGCTTCCAGGGACCCAGCGCTGACCGAGGTAGGAGACAACCCCCTAACCCCCCCCTAATCCTGGGTCGTCAGCCGGCCTGGGAATCCTCGCTGATCCATGACGGACGATCTGTAGGGAGTCCTGTCCTCTAGGAACAGGAAACCAACTGATGCGTGGGAGAGGTGCAGCCCTTTTGTAGCTGTAGGTTTCCTGTTCCTGAAGGATGGATCCCCTCTCTCAGGTGGTGCTGTCATGGACGACCGAAAAAAAACTTCCTCAACATGCATGCATATAGTTTTCAAAAAATGGCATACTCCGCCTGCCCAATAGCCACCTGGCAGAGTAGTATTAAAACACCATAATGTGCAACAAATGGTGACTTAGCATGAGTTGGAGACAACCCGACGCGTTTCCCCACTGTCACGGTTCATCAGGAGGTAAAAAGGATAATAAAAATGCCATTATGATATCTGACATAGCCTGGCGTTCACAATGAATGGACTTAAATAACCCCCATTGAATCATAGCACCATTATAGGTCCTTCTCACCCAATGGTCAGCGGAAATACTCCCGGGTTTTATGATAGACCATGCTCCCCACTCCTAACCTGCCGTTTACTGCCAGTGTGCGGTCCACACACACATCCTGTGCATTCCAGGCCGCATCTGCACAGTGAAGCGTGCCCCCGATCACATTGTACACATTACTTCCGGTTCCGGGGATACAAAATACAACTACTACGTTCCATATGCATTCCAAGTCGCTACTTCGCAGTATGTTATGCCCTCCGTCACATGGGACGCATAGCTTCCAGTTCAGGACATACACTGTCTAGTGCGTTCCACCTAATCGAACGCACTGACTAGTTTGCAATATCCCCACATATTAATAACCATGTACTGTTAACCTTATTATTAATGCGGCTAAACATTATACATTTCTTAAAATATTCTTTATGGGAAGTGGAGCACGGAATAGCAATATACACATAAATAGATATAATTTAGACCAAAGAACAATACAGATATCAACCTACAATGTGGATCATGTTTCAAACATGTATGGATATAAGCTTAAATGGCAAAATCCCAAATAAGCGGTCCTAGCCAAAAAGTGCCCTCCTTTAATGTCCCCAAGAGGATGCACTTTACTTGCCCTAAACTATACACGAACATCAGTCACATTATATTATACTAAAGGAGCACAAAGCAATATAATACAGTTCTCTACAGAATGGTAACACATATATAAATGTGGCGGTACCATAAAATATGAGCGATAATACATATTTCTAAACCAGTGTATTACCTACTTCCTCTGAAGTATTGGGTCCTTGCATGAACTGCCTTGGAGGTGTTGTGCTGCCCTGCCAATAGTGTCTTATCTGAGCAGATTTTTATTGTCACAGCTGGGTCATAACAGACAGACGCTTTTGCCACCAGATGATAGCAGCACATAAAGTGTTTTTAATGTTCTATATTTAAATGAGGCCTGCCAGTTGCTGCCTTCTAGGGTCTGTGGATGACAATACTAATAACTTTCTCCTGGCCCTGCACTTTGTGCAAAACCATTAGTAGTGTAGAAGTACCACAACTATACTGTACTTTGCTCACAATATTTGAATAAGGCAATACAGTTTGTTTCTTCAAAGGTGTATGGATAACCATGCATGTAATTTTTGGCAGGATTTGCACTTTGTGCATAGCGTTTATGAGTCTAGAAGTACCAATACATGACAATTTGAACAGAATGTGTATGAGGTCCTACTTTATGTTTAAGGGCTCATACCCATTTGCGAGAAAAGGTCCGATTTCCAGACCGAAAAAACGGACAAAAACTTTGCGATTGTCATACAAGTGTTATGAGAGTTAACTGATTTTTAATCGCAACATCTGTATGACATCCATATTACATCTGTATGCATTGCGTTTTTTTTATGGAGATAGAACGCCCAATCAATCAGAATTCATTTGTGCTAGTCCTATATAAAGGCATTTAGCTACATATGTGATTGATTGCGGTGATTTTTTTTTTTTTTTTTTTTTTTGGGTGTCTTTTTGGATTACCACCAGGCACGCATGGCAGCTACTAATCTCAGTCTTGATCCCACTGAGGAGCTCCTCTTCAACTGGGTGTTATCCCAGGAGTATGGTGTGGGATATTCCCCTGTTGCTCCGAGGAGGCGACGTCGGTTTTGGGTGCATCCGCTCCTCACCCAGCGCCCTAATAAAGGGCATTTTGTGCAGCTGTAAGGAGATCTACGGATGCATCGCAACAAGTTTTTTGCCTACGCAAGGATGTCACTTGAGGCATTTGACATTCTCCTGGCAGAACTTCGTCCAGCCATCACTTTCCTAACGACCCATTTGCGCAGGTGCATTTCAGCAGAAGAATGGCTTCTGTTAACCTTGAGGTATTTATTTTTCCCAAATCACATATTTCAAACTTGTGTTGTAACTGTTTTCGTTCTAACCCAAAGTCAGGCATGCCAGATCAGCAGTGAGGCCAAATTAGGAGTTTTCACCCTTAATTTACAAGCGTGCTTGGAGACAAAGGAGACTGCACACAGGTCATGGGCAAATCACTTTATCTGACATAATGAAACACAAGGCAATATTTTATACCATTTAAAACAAATGCAACTCTATGTAGCTCATGTAGCCCCCCACCGTTACCCAGGGTCATACTTTATTTACCATGTACCCAGAACATGTTGTAGCTGACCATTGAGAACATATATGATAAGAAGTATAGTCTCCTTGAAGAGGAGACTGACAGACTGCTGCGTCATGAGAATAAAGTCTAGCAATGAGAGGCAAAAGACAAAGGCAAACCATTAACCCTTCTATATCAATTTCCCCCTTTTGTAAATGGTATATGGTTCGTCCATCCACCCTCAGTGTGGACACTCACTTTCCCCGTCAGCAATGGCTATCTGGGGTCTATGATACACTACGGAAGGATCAGCCTTAGATTCTTTTTCAATACATACATTATTCAATAGCTTAGGTAATACATATATTAGCGCTTGTACGACTACATAAAACAATAGGCAAACAACAAAATTTGCATACAAGTCTGTACAATGCCAAAAATCCATCCTGCTAGGCCATTAACCCAATTTGCTGGATTTAATAAAAGAGAATGTGTTGCCCCATCAGGAGGCTCTGTTTGCACTGTGTTTTAACCATTGGTCTCTAGAGGGCCTGTCACACTAAGCGATATCGCTATAACGTAACCAGTTTTGTGACGCAGCAGCGATATTGCTAGCGATATCGCTATGTCTGATACTTACCTCCGACCGCTCCCCCACTGGTTATCGCTGATCGCGCGAGGACGTCCTGGACCGTTTCTCGTCATCAGCTTCCTGCTGGGGCTTACTGCTGTGACGACGAGCGACGCCTGGACGCGGGCGGGAGGACATCAGGATCGCCTCGTCTGACAAGTAAGTAGCGACCCCCGACCCCTGCAATGTCGCTGGTGAGATCTGCCTGTTTGGCAGCTCACTAGCGACCACTTAGCGATGTACCAGCGATCCTGACCGCGTCATATCGCTGGTCGGGATCGCTGGTACATCGCTAAGTGTGACAGTACCTTAAGTTCATCTATTTTGTCTATATTGGCCCTGATCTGAAGATTCCCTGCAGGGTCAATATAGTTGCAATAGGTGGGACCAATTATTTGACACATTCCTCCTTCTTCTGCTGTCAGGTAATCTTGAACTATAGTATGTTGGTTAGTAACTATGATTAATTGTCTCTGTATTGTATTAGTTTCATTAAGAACTTCAAGAATCTGGAAAATCTGATTATCCAGGTAGTTGGTAGCTTCCACTAACTAATCTCACATTTGTGTTATGAATGGGTATATTAGCATACTAGTGAATATTTTGTTTGCTATCCCCATTTCTACTAGATGCGGCCTACCATTTGGACTGGGTTTATTGTCTGCAGCCCTTCTATACAAGGTGTGAATTGGGACTGCTGCTGTGTCTATTTTACTATGAGGAACTATGAAAGTGGCTGGTGTTAGTTTGGCAAGAGTGCAAACCCTTTTTATGTCTGGGCTAGCCCACCTGTAGGCACGATGTCCGCAAACCATGAATACTCCTTCTGGGAGAACACAAACGTGACCGGGGGTCTGTATACATTGGTATAAACTCAAAAAGTCCTAACATAGGTTTTTGGGCACACCAAGTATTCATTTGTTTTCCGTTTATACCAATTGTACATTTACCCCTTTCTTTCCTTATTATTTTACCCATAGATGCTTTCCAGCCTTCAACACCATCTTGGTACGCCGTCTCATTAACCTGTGTTTGATCATGAGTGTATATACGGAAGCAATTATTGTCCTCACCACAGGTATTTGCTCCTGTGTGTTGAAGACTGAACCATAGTCCATCATTGGGAATGGGGTCTGAGTTAGGGATTTCAGTCCTCCTCCTGGCGACCATATTTCTGACGTCTGAAACATTTTCCCTCCACCACATTTATACCTAAGGCCGCGTTATATTAAACTGAAACCAGGGATTAGCGGCCCATCCGACTGTAGCCAATGGGGCAGATATATCATGGGGCACATCTTTTCCCGAAAACCTAGACTGAGTCCAAGTCTCATTGTGTATGCAGTGTGGGGTTAATACCTTCCATGGCTCCAGAGGTAAGGCTAAGTATTGCATAGTCCTCACAGATACTGGGCTGTGTGTACAGATCCAACAGTCTTTCGGTTTCTGTCCTTCCATATCCTTTATAAGCAGAGCATGTTGTCGAATAAGTTTGTTATCCCAGTCAACATTTAAGAGTTTATCCTGTGTCTCTGTAGAGTGCAGTAATCCTGTCACTGCCAGCAAGGTGATTAGGAGCACAGACATTCTGCTGGTGACATTGTAATGTATAATAATTAGATCTGTCTCTTTAAGCAAGCCAGACTTATGGGACTTGGGGGGTGGAGACAAGAGGGATGAGAAGGGAAGTTTCAGTTTCACTTCTGGTAGCATGGGAATGCAACTGTTATGTTTTATTCTTCGTCCTCCAGCACACAGCATATCTAAAGTTTAATACCTTGAATTCTTCATAACGTGTGGATATTACAACTGGCGACGAGGATGGGATATAATCACCTACTGCTGTGAGTACAGACTATATTTTACGGCTTCACACGCCAGCACCACTGAGAGACTCTATCATGGCTGACTACTTGCACACATTCCCACAATTTGATATGACTGATGTCATTAATCTCTCCCATAACTGGAGAAAATGGCTAAACAGATTTGAGAATTTCCTAGAAGCCATGGACATAAAGGAGGAGAAAAAGAGAGCTTTGCTCCTGCATTGTGCAAGCACAGGAGTCTATGACATATACAGTACGTTACCTGCAGCAGAAACAGACATATACAGCAACTGCACTAAAGCTCTCACTGGCTACTTCAACCCCAAACAGAACATCAGATATGAAAGATATAAATTCAGGATTGCCAAGCAGCTTCCAGAAGAGTCCATAGACACTTATGTCACACGTCTGAAAGAGTTAGCACATGGATGTGCCTTTACAGATGTAGATGATGAAATCCTAACTCAAATAATTGTCACCTGCTCGTCTAATAACCTAAGGCGTAAGGCTCTGCAGCAGGATATCTCTCTACATGATTTGCTCAAAATGGCCCGTGCTATAGAAATAGCAGATCATCAGGCTACCATAATGGAGAATGGGGATAAATTACATGTGCATAATCTCAAACAGAAAAATTTACCAGACAAACAAGCCCAGAAACAGAAGAAATGTTATAGATGTGGACAGGATTTCCCTCACCACCAGAACAAATGTCCAGCTATGGGACAAACCTGCAGTAAATGTGGAAAAGGGAATCATTTTGCAGCTGTTTGCAAATCAGCGCACTACAAGCCTCCGCTGCCTATGACAAAATCTGCAGATGTAAAAGTGATAAATCAGGACACAGAAGAAATGTCTGCGACTGAGAACTATGTGTTCACTACCTCTGTCACTGGTTCAGTACAGTCTCCCTGTGTTACACTCTCAATCTGCAACACTGACATTACCTTTACAATAGATACAGGAGCTTCAGTGGATATCATAGATGGCACTACATATGAACAATTGAAAACAAGGCCAGTCATACAACCAGTGCAGACTAAAATCTTTCCTTATGGATCTAAAACACCTCTAGCTATAATGGGACAATTTGATGCTGAAATTAGATATAAAGAAAACAGACAGAAAACCACTTTCCACACATTACAAGGATCGGGAGGCTGTCTTCTCAGCTATCACACTGCCTTGGAGCTAGGGCTCATCCAGATTATTCATACCATAACTGACCCTGCGGATATGGATGTACAAACTATGGTGAACAGCTTTCCCTCCCTATTTAGTGGTTTGGGAAAACTAAAGGACTCTCAAGTACACCTTCATGTGGATGACAATGTTCGTCCAGTAGCCCAGCCTCACAGGCGTATTTCATTTCACCTGAGACAGAAGGTAGAAAAGGAACTCCAATTGCTCATGGATGAGGACGTTATTGAAACTGTTACTGGTCCCACTCCGTGGGTCTCTCCACTTGTGGTAGTTCCAAAACCAAAGACTCCTGATCAAGTGAGACTGTGTGTTGACATGCGCCTGCCCAACACCGCTATCCAGAGGGAAAGACATATCTCACCTACGATTGATGACATTATTCATTTATTAAATGGAGCTACCATCTTCTCAAAGCTCGACCTCAATAAGGGATATCATCAATTAGAACTGAGTCCAGAGTCCCGATACTTGACCACATTTTCCACCCATGTGGGCCTCAGAAGATACTAAAGATTGACTTTTGGAGTCTGCTCAGCAGCAGAAATTTTTCAGGATGCAATAAGGAGTGTCATTCAACACATCCCAAATGCCTTTAATTACAGCGATGACATATTGTTTTTTGGTAAAACTCAAGCTGAGCATAATCGTGCTCTATATGCTATCTTCGAATGTCTGCTTTCTGCTGGACTCACTTTAAACAAAAGTGCGAGTTTGACAAGGGTTCATTAGAATTCTATGGTCACATCTTCTCGGCAAAAGGAGTACAACCAGACCCCAAGAAAGTGGAAGCTATCAGAACAGCCTCAATTTCACAGGATGCCAGTGAAGTGCGTTCTTTCCTTGGAATGGCAAGTTACTGTGCTAGATACATTCCGAATTTTTCAACAATCAGCAATCCACTACGGGAACTTACAAAACAAAGTTGTATTTTTCAATGGTCTCAAGACTGTCAGGCCTCTTTTGAAACAATTAAACATGAACTCTGCTCGACAACCACTATGGCTTATTTTGATCCAGTTCTTCGAACTGAACTGATTGTGGATGCCAGTCCCGTGGGACTGGGTGCTATTCTAGCGCAGTACAAGGATAACAATCAAAATCCTCACATCATTTCTTATGCAAGTAAGAGCTTAACAAACACTGAAAGAAAATATTCTCAACCTGAAAAAGAAAGCTTGGCAGTTGTCTGGGGATGTGAACACTTTCACTTATTTCTCTATGGAGCTCCCTTCACCATTGTCACAGATCATCAAGCACTTCTTACAATTTTTGGAAATCCCAGAGCTAAAATGCCTGCACGAATTGAACGATGGGGCCTACGTCTACAGGACTACAACTATAAAATTGTTCACAAACCTGGAAAATACAGCAATCCGGCTGATTATCTTTCAAGACATCCTACTAATGATATACCTGTGCATTCCTCCATTGAAGAATACCTACGTTTTGTTACAGATCATGCCGTGCCAAAAGCACTTTCTCTTGATCAATTTATAAATGCAACAACAGACAAGACACTCTGTGCCCTAATACAAGTCATCCAAAATCGAAGGTGGCATGAAAGTCAAAAGGAAAAATTTCCTGATTCTGAGATTGATCTGAAAGAGTTAAAACTATTCTCAAACGTACTTGAGGAATTATCAGTCACTGAAGAACACCTCATTCTTCGAGGTACCAAACTAGTTGTACCTAAGACTTTGCGTAACTTAGTCATACAGATAGCACATGAAGGTCATTTAGGAATTGTTGGCACAAAGAAGTTACTCAGAGAAAAAGTGTGGTTCCCAAATATGGATCACTTGGTGGAAGAAAAGATTAGACGCTGTTCTACTTGTCAATTAATCACTCCATCATCAACCTTAGAGCCATTACAAATGTCTCCGTTACCCACTGCTGTCTGGGAGGAAGTGGCAGTCGATATATATGGACCATTGCCAAATGGCCAATACATTCTCGTAACAATTGATGAATATTCTCGATACCCTGTCATTTCATTTATCTCTTCAACATCTGCTAATAATGTTATACCAGAGCTGGACGACATTTTCTCGGCATATGGTATTCCAAGAGTGGTCAAAACAGACAATGGACCTCCATTCAATGGACATGTGTTTACACAATTTTCTGAATACTTGGGATTCAATCACAGGAAAATCACACCTTGCTGGCCGCAAGCCAATGGAATTGTGGAACGTTTTATGCGCACTCTGGGGAAACGTATCAAGGCAGCGAGTCTGGAGCACATCCCACTGAAACAGTCACTATACAAATTCATGCGTAATTACCGCAATACGCCACACTCCACTACTAATGCTGCTCCAGCTCATTTAATGTTCAGCAGAACCCTGCGTATACGTCTCCCTGATGTGACCAGCCATCCCCGACCGAGTGACTCCTCAGTGAGATCCACAGATTTCTCCAACAAACAAGCCATGAAACGTTATGCAGACAGAAGGCGAAGGACACAGTCAAGTGCCATCGAAAGAGGGGATGTCGTGGTGGTACGTCAAAGACCAACCAACAAGACCTCACCTGTATATGGTCCTGCAAAATATTATGTTACTAAAAGGAAAGGCGGCATGATCACAGCTGAACGAGATGGACACTCCATAACGCGAAATTCTTCATATTTTAAAGTCATACCGCAGAATGATGACAATGAACTCTCTTTGGTGGAAGATTTGGTATCCGATGGTGGAGAGGACCAACAAGAGGTAGCTGGTCCATCAATAATGAACCCTCTCAATGAGCCCAGACGTTATCCTACACGAGAGAGAAGAGCTCCATCGAGGCTTATTGAAGAAGTGTAATTACAGTTTTGTTTTGTTTTTTTTGTTTGTTTCTCTGGTTTTGAAATTGAACAAATAAGACAAAACGGACATATGATTTCTTTGGACGTTTTCATGTTGTTGCATTTATCAGTAATATGGGTTATTTATAGAAAAAAAAAAAGGGGATGATGTAATGTATAATAATTAGATCTGTCTCTTTAAGCAAGCCAGACTTATGGGACTTGGGGGGTGGAGACAAGAGGGATGAGAAGGGAAGTTTCAGTTTCACTTCTGGTAGCATGGGAATGCAACTGTTATGCTGTCTGCTGGAGGACGAAGAATAAAACATATCTAAAGTTTAATACCTTTAATTCTTCATAACGTGTGGATATTACAGACATGACCTTTTTGCAGTGACTGGCATGGATCCAGGTGGGCTTTCCCTCAAGTTTTACTGAGGTGGATGTGGTTAGCTGCACTTGGAAGGGGCCGTCAAATCGTGGGTCCAGGCTCCTTCTCACGTGTCTGCGTATAACCACTCAATCACCTGGATTCAGCCGATGCACATCTGCACTTTCATTAGGATCTGGAATGGATGAGAACACATGTTTATGTACCACTTTAAGTCTTTTCTGCAAGGCCTGGACATAGGCTGTCATAGCACTGTGTTGCATTTGTAGCAACTGTGGGAAGTACAGACCAGTCTTTGGTGCAGTACCAAACAGGACTTCAAAGGGAGACAAGCCTGTCTTTCTATTTGGAGTGTGTCTGACTGAAAAGAGTGCAAGAAGCAAGCACTCTACCCAGCTCTTTCCTGTGTCTGCCATGGCCTTCTGAATTTTCAGTTTAAGTGTCCTGTTTAGTCTTTCCACTTTCCCACTACTTTGTGGTCTATGTGGTGTATGAAATGTTTGCTGTACACCCAGGGCCTGCATGACTTACCTCATTATTTCTCCCGTGAAGTGTGTACCCCTATCACTATCTACGGTTTCTGGTGTGAGTGGGGCCATGTGTTGCTTGCGCCATGATTGGGAACAGGGATTTTGGTAAACACAATTTATCCTTATTCTCCCATACTCCATTTGAGCTCAGCTCCCATTCTCCCCCAGTGTTCCTTCTCTGTTTGGGCAGCCTGTTGCTGAAGGGATTTCCGGACATCTTGGCTCAGTGTGGCTGGAATATGCTTACTTCCCGTCACCATCCACTGCTCCCTACACCGCCTTGCTGCTATTTTAGCAGCCTCGTCCGCCCTTCTGTTGGCCTCTACCTCCACGGAGTCACCGTTTGCGTGTGCTTTTACCTTGATGATGCCAACCTGGACTGGTAACATCAATGCCTCCATTAATTGTTTCACCAGTTCTGTATTTTCAATGGGCTTACCGGCTGATGTATGAAACGCTCTGCTTCTCCAGATAGGGCCATAATCATGGGCTATTCCACATGCATAATTCGAATCTGTGTAAATATTAGCGACTTTACCTGCAGCTGCTCTACACGCCTCAGTGAGTGCCTTCAACTCTGCCTCCTGTGCCAACATGTGAGGAGGGAGTGGTTGAGCTCGAATTACCTCATGTGAGGATACTACTGCATATCCAGTGTAGAATTGTCCATCCTGGTGGTATCTGAAGCCATCTACAAAAGAAAACTCAAAATCTGCATTAGGAACAGGGCTTTTTATGAACGTGTGCAAAACCCACTGTCTCCTGACTCATCAGTTCTATGCAGTCATGTTCATGTGTCATGTCAAAGTATTCTTTCTCATTTGCTAATACGGTCACCAATTCCCCCTTTTCTGAATCCACAGGCAGGAGGGTGGCAGGATTCAGAGCATTAAATATTTTGAGGGTGACATACTCAGGAATTTGTAGAGCACATTCAAGACGGAGCTGCCTGGCCATAGACAGATGTTTTGGTTGAACTTGTATGAGTATGGAATGGGTGTCATGTGGGGAATAAATTGTCAAAGGAAAAGTCAGCATGATCTCTCCATGCCTTTCCTAGTAGTGCAGCTGCTCCTACCACACAGACACACGTAGGTGACCCTCTGGTCACTGGGTCTAAATGTGCTGAGTAATAAGCAATTGATCTCTGTTTCGCTCCATGTTGTTGTGTCAGTACTGCGGTAGCATGTCCTTCCTGTTCTGTGCAAAACAACATGGCTGGTCATAGTTTGGAATGCCTAAGGCCGGGGCTTACACAATGAACAGTTTGAGAGAATGGAAGAAATGAATTGCTGCTTGAGTGAGATCTTAGGGGTCTGATGACAAGCAGTCATAGAGTGGTTGCATCATTTGTCATGCAGATCTTATCCAAGGCCTACAGTAGGTCACCAAGCCTAGGAAAGTGTGTAGATGCTGGTGTGACCTGTGTAAAGGGAGATTTTGAATTGCCTGTTTTCTGTCTTCAGTCAGGTTGTCAGGGTCCTGACAGCGCCGGCGTACAGCCTCCGCTAAGCAGGGACTCACCCGCACCGTAGGGACCCCTGGGGACAAGAACAGCCGGACAATAAAGATACACGGGACCTGAATGTAGAAGATTAGAAAGCCGGCACAGGACCTACGGTCATGTGACTGCAAGGGGGCGGGGCTTAGCTTCCTGCTTTCAGAGGAGGAAGAAAACTCAGTCGGGCAAAGCAGAGGTCAGGCACAATACAGGCAAGCGAGGTACAGGAGGGATAAACAGACGGGAGGTCAGACAAAGCCAAAGGTCAGACAAAGCCAAAGGTCATACACAAGATATCAATACAGTACCAGGGATGAGACAGAACGGACAGTCAGGGCCAAGCAGAGATCAAAAACTAAACAGACATAGAAGATACCAAGCAGAATCCAAAGCGATATCCAGAGAACAGACCAAGTCATACACAGGGAATCAAGCAACCAGAACACAGCACTAGCACACTCAGGGGTCACCACACAATGCCAAGGGCGAAAGTATAACTGACGGGGGATGGGAGCTTCCTGAGGCTATAAGAAGCCTCCCCAGAACCAATGAGAGGCCACCCTAATAGGTCCCAGGTGTGCAGGTGAGAGTCTGCACTGCGATCAGAACATTAACCCCAGAAGTGCCGGTCACCCAGCACTGGTATCATGACACAGGTGTCTTGTACTTTTGGCAATACAAAATTCAATGTCCCAATAATGTTACCTTTTGTTTGCAATACTGTAATTTGTCACGTGAGACCTTGCAACCCTTTCCTGTTAAAAAGAATAGCAAGAAACCTGTAGCTTGTCTGCAGAAATTGAGGTCACGCTCTCTGTAGCATCATCAATAGCCCTTAAGTCATGAACTATTTTGTAAGTGTCAGGGGAACCCTTGGGTCGTTTTTTTTTCTTAATGGGATACAAAGGGGTGTTGCAGGGGGAAGATCTTTGCACCAGAACCCCTGCCTTAACATACTCTTTAATATACCTGCTCAGGGCCATTGATTTGGCTAGGCTCAAGGGGTATTGCTTTAAACAAGGAGGAGTGGTTCCTTTTTTCAATTTAATCATGACAGTAAATTCATATGGGTATTGTCACTAACAATAAGCTTTGTAAGCACCTCTTGGCTATCTCGTAATTTTAGTCTTATTTGTTTAGTCAGTGGGGCTTTTGTCACTTGTCCCTCTACCCCCCCACACATTCCACAATCTCATTAGTAATCATGCCTGGGCATTATCAAGTCTTTGTGTACCACAGTGTCAATCAAGCATTCTGCCTTCTTCCCCCCGCCGGCATTGTTATGGTGGTCATCAAGGCAGTACCAGGTTCGGAGAGGACAAGAAAAGGGTACACATTTGTGACTGGGTTGTCAGTTTCCTAGTCTGAAGGTGAAGGAGGTGAAAGATTTGCCTTCTTAGTCTCCTTAATAGGCGTAATGTCCATTTCTTCCACAATTCCAGCACCTCACTGTTTCTAGGTCTTTAGGTCCCCTACTACGTCTCCACTTTTTTCCTTGTGCTCCAGCATACATGACAGGTTGTCTTATCGTCCTTGTTTGTTCAACTCCTTTAGCTACCTTATGGAGGTTTTTCGGATCTACATGTCTCCATTCAGGTCTGGCTGTCTGTACTGTGTCTCCTAAGTCTCTGTTCATACCATCAATGAATGCATTCACCAGTATTTTAACATCAAGAGGGTTTATGCAAATGTACCCCATGTCTGCCCATTTCAGCTGTAACCGTCCAAAGTACATCTCTACACTCTCACCTTTTTGCTGTGTCACGTTAGTCAGGAGTATAGACTGCTCTGTGTTTCACTGTAGCCCATTGTCTTAGTGACGCACAGTACGTCTCCCCAGACCATGCAGATTTATCATCCATGCCCCAAGCTTGATCTTTTGCCACATCTGTATGTGTCTTAATTATGTGTCCTAGTACGTCACCTGCCTTTAAACTCACCAACTTCTCTAGGTCTGCCCAGGTACACTTATATGTCCGCTGTATTTCCTTTATTTGTCTGTAAATTGGGAAAGGTTGGTTTTCAGGGTCAGGCTGCAGCTTCAGCATTGCTAGCTAGTCAGAGGGGCTCCAGGGACAACACTCCTGCATCTTTCTTACTCTAGTCGCACTTCTAGGTCCTGATGTGGTTGGTCGTCTGGTGTCTACTGTCAGCTTACTCCCCAAAGGTCAATGTCCCTACTAACCACACTATTATGTCAACTTCTTATGTCACTACATATGATCTTGTCCGGACAGGATTTAGCGCATTTTGCTTAGGTAGGTCACACAGGTCACACAAGTAGCTATTCAGTCTGGGTTTGTCTGAGTCTGACCACAGTGTTTACAAGTCCATCTGTTTTGTCTGGGTCTCTGGTTAAACTTTGTCAATCAAAACATTCATAATACACCTTAATTCCGTACGGTTGCACATTCTCAAACATCATTTATTCACTTGCTATTTTCTTCCCTTGTCTGTGCCTTTTTTGTACATCCAAACATACACACTCTAGGTTTAAGGTGAGATTACGCACCCTAGTCACCACAAAAGACAGCGGTGCTGCCACTAAAAAATTGCTCTGAGGTTTAAGGTGAGATTACGCACCCTAGTCACCACACAAGACAGCGGTGCTGGCTGCGTGTCAGTTGTGCAGTACCGTGCATGCGTCCTATTCGCTGTGAACACAGCACTGCAGCAGCACAAAAAAAACTGTCCTGCAGGGGTAAATGAGGCCCCAAAAATAGCTGGGAAAACTGTCACTACTCAGTTCCTGACCTTATACTTTCAGCTCTGAAAAGAGCTTTTGGGTTTTACAGAGGATTTCTGGATGATTTGCAGAAACAAACACAACTCTCCCTAGCAGCTGCTCACACTTTCCCTACACTAGCTGTGTTCTGCATGCAATGTGCAGAAAATGGCAGCGGCAGGGCTTAGATAGAGCAAGGCTATGACCCATAGCTTGTGAGTCTATGATGCTGGGTGGCCAGCCAATAATAATGCTGCCCACAACCAAGAAGGCTGCAGCATTACTGTGATTGGTAAATGCTGGGAGGGAGATCCGAGTAGTGCGAGGCGAGTAGTGAAATACTCGCTATGTTCCGAGTACCGCGAGTACTTTACTACTCGCTGAGTACCGAATACCCACAAATATACTCGCTAATCCCTAGTGATAGGCCTCTAACCTACTAGATCAGCCGTGCAGATGGCTACCTCCTCCTGCTGATCCTCAATTTGCTATATATCAATCACACAACTGGAAGCAGGTACAAACACATTAATGACCAAACAATCACTTACAAAATTTCTTTCTACTTCAATTAAGTAATGTTGCTTTAAAATGCACAAATCTCCTAGCGAGCATTACACCAAGGACAAAAATATAGAGAATCCGCGCAGCATCATCATTCACCCCTCCCATCAGGCACTTAGTGAAGATAAGAACAGAGAGGAGAAACTCACAAGCAATTGCACAGCGGTTTCATTCACCCCTCCCATCAGAATTTTAGAAATACAGTGTCCTTCACACAAACAAAATGCAGCAGCTCTTAAGGGGGTTTTACACATAGCGATATCGCTAAAGCGTCAACGATTTTGTGACACAGCAGCGATATTGCTAGCGATATCGCTATGTGTGATACTTACCTCTGACCGGCTCCCCCACTGTCTGTCGCTGATCGCACGAGATCGTGCAGCTCCATTTCTTGTCGGGCGCTTCCTGCTGGCGCCGACGAGCGACGCGAGGACGTCAGGATCGTCGTATCTGAAAGGTAAGTAACAACCGCTGCATCGCTGTGAGATCTGCCTGTGTGGTAGCTCACTAGCGACCATTTAGCGATGCACCAGCGATTCTGACCGGGTCGTATCGTTGTCAGGATCGCTGGTGCATCGCTAAATGTAAAGGGGCCTTTAGACCTAACCAAAATCAATATCTACAAAACCCTCAAATCACGGGATTTCACCGTAAGAGCAGATAACTGTGTAATATGAGTTACTAAGCCTTGCCCTTTTCTGGCCAAATGCATCAAGGAAACTTTCCAATGTCATGCCACATATAACATGAGCTATATCATTACTCAATTCATTCAGTCTCAGATGTAGATTGAAATATCTATTACGCATCTGTCCAGGATCTCCCACAAGAACTGGAAAGGTAACAATCCTTTGACACAAAATGAGGTGTGATGATTCATTCATACGTGCTTATTCAGGGATTCATTCATACATGCTTATTCAGGGATTTTTTTTCCTTTCACTTTTCAGTGGTCAGTTGATTTTACAAAAAGAAGAGAACAAAATCCCTTATCTCAATCACTCCGCCTGATTCAGCTCAAAGTGAGTTGATAATGTCCTCTGTCACATACAGAGGACCACACCTAATGGAACCCCTCATCAATCAGGGACTTATTTATATCCCTTATTCTCAATTACTCATCTCTCATCTCATTCAGAGGTTCTCATAGACATACATACAGGGATTCACACAGCCTGCCTATTTTGCACTTTGGAATTAACACAACGGCCTCACGTTGGGTGCCAAAACTGTTGTAGCTGTTTTCGTTCTGACCCAAAGTCAGGCATGCCAGATCACCAGTGAGGCCAAATTAGGAATTTTTGGCCCTTAATTTACAAGCGCACTTGGAGACAAAGGAGACTGCACACAAGTCGTGGGCAAATCACTTTATCTGACATAATGAAACACAAGGCAATATTTTATACCAACTACAACAAATGTAACTCTATGTAGCTTTTGTAGCCCCCACCGTTACCCAGAGTCATGCTTTATTTACCATGTACCCAGAACATGTTGTGGCTGACTATTGAGAACATACAGTATATGATAAGAAGTATAGTCTCCTGGAAGAAGAGACTAACAGACTGCTGCGTAATGAGAATAAAGTCTAGCAATGAGAGGCAAAAGGTAATTAAAGGCAAACCATTAACTCTTCTATATCACTTATATGAATGTAGATATTGAACAGAGCCAAATAACATATTTATTTATTTCCTACTTTAAAAATGTATGTGATAATTGTGCTCCCAAATTAAATTATAATGTTTGCCATTCCTTTACATCAGATGTGGGCAATTTAATTTACCAAGGGGCCACATGAGACCCCATGACTGTTGTTGATGGAAAAAACAATATGCTGAAATTAATTTAACTCTATATTAAGATCAATATTTTTTTTAGTTAGATTGTGAGCCCCAATCGGGAACAGTGATGATAATGTGTGCAAACTGTAAAGCGCTGCGGAATATGTTAGCGCTATATAAAAATAAATATTATTTTAAGCATATTATTTTTCACAATTAAATTTGTGCATAATTAAGTATGCTGACATCCCGCTAGATCGTTTTAAACAGTGTCCAGCCCCTCACTATATATACTGCATGAGGTCCACAGTATACACATGTGCTGCATGTCACCCCCATATCCTACACATGCCCACCCTTATATCCCATACATATCTGTAAAAATAACAGCACAGAGTAGCCTCGGTCACGTTCCTCATAGTTCTACTTCTGTCTTTTTGTCTCTGGTGTGCTGACGCTCCGCAGTACACTGCTGATGCTATGAAAAAACGTAATTGTGGCAGCTGTTTCACATGCTGATTCTTGCAGGCAGTGGACAGAGGCCCCTCCTCAACCAACTGTCACGTCCGCCATGTCTGTTTTGCCTCATGAACCCCTGGAGCGGTGTGCACGCGCACCTTGTGTCTGCTATCCTGCTTGTTCCCTAGAGCAGTGTGCACACTCACCTCATGTCTGCTGAGCTGCAAGATGCCTGCGTTTCTGCTTTGCCTTCTGTGATCTTCTCGTCATGTCTAGAATCCCTGATCATGTGACGTTTCCTAGGATCCTGCACTGTCTGGTTCTGCAATCATCTCGTCATGTCTGAAACCTTGATCATGTGTCCTTCTTAGGATCCTGCACTGTCTGGTTCGGTGATCATCTCGTCATGTCTGAAACCCTGATCATGTGACTGTGCTCTGTGATCCTGGAGCATCTGAACTAGGAAGTTCTCCCCTGGTCCTGACCCGGAAGAGGAGGTGCTGTGCCCTATATCAGACCGCCCCTTCCTTTGCTCAGGGCCTGATTATTGTGTTGCTTCCCTGCACGGCTCTTGGTCTGTGGGGTTGCTCCCTCTATTCTGTGCCCTTGCACTTTGCTCTGTAGTGCGTCTCTGCACACGCTCCATGCTCGTATTCCGTCTCTTGTCTTGTGTTGTCTCTCGTGCCATGTTTGTCTTTGCCTTGCTTTGCCTTGTAGTCCTTCTGCTGTTCTCTGTCTTAGTCTGTTTTGCTATGTCTCGCCTTAGCTATTCTTTGACTTGTAGTCCTTCCTCTGTTCTCTGCCTTGCCTGTTTCGCCATGTCTGGTCCTTGCTATTCTGAGCCTTGTAGTACTTCTCATGTTTCTTGTCTCAGCCTGGTTTTCCACACTCTGTCCTCTGGTGCTCTCTTGCACATTTCCAAGTCTAGTCCCAAGCTTCTCCCTTGGCCCGGCTCTGGGTTTCGGCCTACGCTCCGCTGCTAGACGCTGTCCTCGCTCTGACCTGGCTCTGCTTCTGCCTATGTTCTGCTCTGTGTTCCGTACCTTGTTTCTTGCCTAGTCTTGCCTTGTTCCTTGCCTTGTCCTTGCCTTGAACCCCGGCGTGGGTTCCCCTTGGCCGTCTCCTGTGCCGTGGTAAGTGCCTCGTGTTTGTGTACAGCCATGTGCACAAGCCAGTTAGGTGTGCCTCCTGCGTGGCTCCTAGCACGCAGCCCTGCCTTGAACCCTGGCGTGGCTCCTAGCACACACCCTGCCTTGAACCCTGGCGTGGCTCCCAGCACGCACCCTGCCTTGAACCCTGGCGTGGCTCCCAGCACGCACCCTGCCTTGAACCCTGGCGTGGCTCCTTGCACGCACCCTGCCCTGAACCTGGCGTGGCTCCTAGCACGAAGGTTCCTTTGCCCCTCCTGTGCCAAGGTCGTGCCTCGTGCTGGCGTTACAGCCGTGTGCACTGGCCAGTGAGGTGTGCGTCCCGCGTGGCTCCTAGCACGCGTCCTGCTCTGAACCCTGGCGTGGTTCCTAGCATGCACCCTGCCTTGAACCCTGGCGTGGCTCCTAGCACGCACCCTGCCTTGAACCCTGACCTTGGCGTGTCTCTACACACGCACTCTGTCTCGTACCTTGTGCTTTGGCGTGTCTCTACACACGCACCTAGCCTTGAACCCTGGAATATCCCCTACACACGCACCTAGCCTTGGACCTTGGCGTGTTCCCTAACACGCACTATGCCTGGATATCTGTCGTGCCTCCTTGCCTGAACCCTGGTTTGCCTGCCGGATGCCCGGAACCTGCCGATCGCTGCCAGAGATCGCAAGCTGGATGACTGCGGCCTGATGTCCCCAGCCTGATGCCTTGATCATGTCGATCGTCGCCAGCTGTCCGGAGTCTGATGCCATTGTGCCTTTACCTGTACCTAGGCGTGCCACCTGGCTCCTACTATGCTATGGACCTTGGCGTGCCCACGCGCGCACCTTGCACGTTTTGCTTGTTTTCACGTTTGCACTGAATGTAATCCTGAAGATCTTAATGAAGATACCTTGCACTTACGTTTTGTCTTGTCTTGCTTCCTGCTTGTCTCTGGTTGTCAGACACTCCCATAGTGTCCCCCAGAGCTGGCCGTCTGGTCCCAGCAGTCGTGGTGGCTCACCCCCTTGGTCTTGCCCCTGACACTCCCTGTATAGGGGGTGGATTCTCACAATATCAGCTCGCCCTCGGTGGGTGGGTGCCACGCCCCAGAGGGTCCACTCAAAAAATGGGCTCAGCAGGAGCTGAGTCCGTCACACCAACACAGTCAGTGCAGATGGAGACAGCGAGCGGGTGGGCTTGTTGCTGGCCTCAGACCTCTAGTTTCCCCATGTTCTGATATAGATCCGTGTAAACCTTACCTTAATTTTTATGTGTCTTTCCATTTGTAGGTTTTTGGCAATGGGAAAAATCATATGCTTCCCTCCATTTAGAGTTTCTTCTTGGCATAACTGCCATCTCCAATATAGTGAAGCACACATGTTCCCAAATATGGATTTGCCTCAAGGACAAAGTGATGTCGGAGCCCACACCCGAACATTGGGAATGCATCGCAAATGGGATCTATGAGACTTACCAGTTTCCCAATTGTCTGGGTGCTCTAAATGGGAAGCACATCCAGGTCAAGAAGCCGACGAACTCAGGATCCTTATACTACAATTATAAAGGATATTTTTCCGTTGTCTTGTTGGCCTTAGTAGACAGCAAGTACAATTGTAGATATAGGGGCCTATAGAAGAACTGGAGATTCTAGAATCTTTCAGAAACAGTCAAAGACAATATTTTTAGGAATCACCCATTTTTTAAAGTGAACATATAATCCCTTAAAAGTACTAGTTTATTCAATAATTTTAAAACCAACACCTTCCCAGTGAAAAAATGGCAGATCCATTTTTTTCACTGGGAAGGTGTTTGTTTTAAAATTATTGAATAAACTAGTACTTTTAAGGGATTACATGTTCACTTTAGATTCTAGAATCTTCAATTCTTCCATTATGGGTCGGCGGCTGAAGACCAATGAATTGGGCTGCCACCCCCAAGGAGTCTTCCTTCTTCTCGTGGTCAACCAATGCTTTATGTAGTAGTTGGTGATGAGGCATTTCAACTGATGCATTATGTATGAGGCTTTATCCTCGCCGGGGTCTTGACAGACGTGGACGCGTATTTAATTACCGACTAACTCGTGCACGGCGTCTTGTTGAATGTGTCTTTGGGATTTTGACCGCTAAACGGAAGGTATTGCTCAGTGCCCTCCAGTTAAGTGAACAAAATGTTAACATAGTAATCAAGGCCTGTGTAATCTTGCATAATTTTACACGTCAACATGATTTCTCTGTCTGAGGATGGCGTTGTAGGATTAACAATCATGGACACATTGCACAGGCTTTGCCCAGAGACAGCTTTCAGGCCTCAGAGTACGAAATACTTTTGCTAATTATTTCACCTGAGGGAGCAATAGAAAATGTTGTCACATGGTTTTTTCATTTTCTTATGTATTGATTATGTGTATCAAAATAATCATACCATTTTGCTTCTAGTTTTTGCCCTACAATGTTTGTTTTATGGTTTATATTACACACATATTTTGATGAACAAACAACCTTTAATTTTAATTATATGAACATACAAACAAAAATCAGCCTTCATTTTGGCCTAAATAAGAACTTGCCAAAGTTGGTAATGGTTTTGTTATTTAAACAATATTAAACATTACAAGTCCAAAAACAGATGGGATGTGGAGGGTGAGGTTGGTGTTTGTGATGTTTGGCTTTCAGAGGGTTGTTGTGTGGTTTTAGGCAAAGGTACATTGTGTGCCTGGGTGGGGATATGATGTGGTTGATGGGTTCCTGACTGTGGCTATACGCCTCAGGTGGTCCATGTGCCCAACCAGGAGCATTTCCCAAATGCCAAGATACTCTTGGTCTGCGGTGGCCAAAAGGCCCTTGCTGTTGTGGTACTTACTGCAAAAATTCACCATGGCCATAAACATCATAAAAGCTTGTTTGTGGCCCATGGTGGTACCACTCACTAAAAAAATGTGATGGAGCATTTGTGGGTAGCTATGTGTAGGCCTCGATGTGTGTTGTCCATGGAGCTGATGATCATGGTAATGTGTTGGCTCTGTTTGTGGTATGACCTCTGTCAATATGTTGATCAATGTTTGTGTGTAGTGTCTGAGTCTGTTGATCAGTGGATGTTTGAGAATGTCCTGAGGCTGGTGATAATGGTAGTGAGGTTGAAACAGTGCTGTGTGAGATTTGCGAGAGAATTTGTGTTTGATACCTTCTTTGAATACATTCAAAGATGGCTTGTGGGTTATTTGGTGGTATGGCAGAAGTTAGAAGCTGTAATATGGCAGTTTTAGTGGGAAGGCGGAATTGGGTTGGAATCTGGCGTAGATGCTGTGCCAAACTTCGGCCAATTGCTTCCTCAACATCATCAGAGATTGTGCGCTGGATGTAGTCAAGCACGCGACTGTCAACCTGTGGTTGCATAGCTTGACTTTGGTGCTCTCTCCTTCTTCGTGGGGGGAGTTATCAAGGGCCAGAGTTGGACTGCTGCTTCTTGCCTGCTCCTCTTGGTCAGTGGGATGTTGAGCTTGTGAAGCAGGAATCAGATCTTCCTCCGCAGATGGTCCAGGAGCATCCTCCTTTGCTGTTCCTGGTCTTTCATTTTGGGACTGTGCATGCTCCGCGTCAGACGCTGGCTGGGGTTACGCTAAGTTCGAACTGGTTCTAGAAAGCAGACACATGTTTAAAAATATTTAGTATGGTCCAAAGGATTTTTTAATTATACATTTTTTAAACACAAATTTACGGTCTTAAATCCATGACTGGAGCCAAAAAATTTAGCTGACTTTATGTGTATATGTAGTCTTTTTTGGAAGCTCCAGACCCACTTTCCTGGCGATTCTGCCGCTCCCACGTGTATTGACCCCGACAGCTTCGCCATCTGCGTTGAACATCACTCACTTTAATATTAAAAAAAAACACATATTAAAATCTAAAAATGCATAAAACAAAAAAATTCATGCGAAAACTAGGCCATACAAGAAAATACAAAACAACACATTTTGTGTTTGTTTTTTTTTTATAAAAAAAAAAAAAATTGTCCTGGCAGCAAGATAAAAAAGATTAAATGGCAAAATGTGACATATAATAAAAGGTGCTTGTTAAACAATGGGAAAAATAGCTTGCATTGAACTGCAATGTTTTCAACCAACAATCAAAAAAATTATGCTGGTAAGCAAACAGTATGGTAACAAGTAGAGTGCATAAAATAATATATACATGAATACGACCAAACACATGATACAAGGGTGTATTGTTAAAAATTAGTGTGTGTTTGTAATGAAAAAAAAGGACAATTTAAAAAAAAAACAAAAAAACACTTTAAACATTGCAAAGGGGACTTCTTTTCTGTTACATATGATTGGACACTAAACCAAGTGCCTTTAAATGCAAAATTTAACATTTAGTCATAAAATATAAAAAACTTACTCATTCCAAGCAGCACATCCTGGGCACTTTCAACATAATTAGGAAACAATTGGCGACATATATATGTCCACGATGAGTCCCTTAAAGTTTGGTCTCTGGGATCCCACAGTTCAGGCCTCTCTTGGACTCCCTGACGAAGCAAGAGCGAAACGTGCGTTGGAGTGTGGTGTGTGCAGGGGGCAGGAGTAGACTCTGGTCAGTAACCACATGAAGTGATAATATTCCATTCACTTAATTATACCGCAACATTTGTGTTGGTAGTCAGCAGTGATCCAGCAGTGTTAAGTCATTCTTTTTTGCACATAAATATTTTATTTTATTGTTCATTTCTTATTTATATGCAATGAAGGCTATATAGCCCTTTATATACAGTATTTACATATACATATATATTACAGTATATACAGCACTGAGCACATTTTTTTTTTTATTTTTTTTTTTTTTAAGGTGGTTGCATATTGAAATAAACATTTTCATACCGCTTTATGGGATATAATTAATAAATTGTTTATTTATTTGTGCACAGGACACTTTATATTATATTTTCTGCATATTTGGGTGAATATATGTACTATATTTTTATGATATATATTGATTTGGATCATATCACTGACTTTCTAACATTTACTGAATGCTGTGTGTTTTGTTGTTGGCCATATTGTGTCTCTTCATGCCCCCTGCACACCATTTGTGCATCGGTTTTTAATTATATTTTTATATAAAAAATTGTGAGATACAAATAAAATTCTTGTGACAATGTATTGTCTTTAGTATCTTTTATTTGGATGTGTACTATAATAAAAATAGTCAGCACTCTGAATATTTTTGGTTTTATATCTTTTTGATATTTTGAGTTTTTTGATTATATATTTTTCTATTGTTGGTATCTTTTTCCATATAGGTATTTATCTCTCTTGGACTAGCACCAACAGCATCTGGACATTTATTGTTCGGGACATGGTGAAATTAGCCGATAAATGAAAACCGTGGAGGTGGGTCTCATGCAAGGCTTTCTCTGACTGGTTTTTCAACCATTCCTCTCAACACTTTCCTGTGTGTCACTTCCTGTCATGGGATCATTTTTTTTTCTTACAACTTTAGTTATTGTGTTCCGTAAAAAACGGACGGCAAATGGATTGTCTGTATTTCGTCCGTGTTTTTCTCGCACCCATTGACTTGCATTGGTGAGTCTCATCCGAAAATCGCAGCATGCTGCAATTTTTTTTTTTCTCAGTCCAATTTCGGCTGAGAAAAAACTTGCAAATATGAAATGTCATCTACTGAATAATATTGGTCCAAGTGCAATCCGATTTTTTTTTTTATCGGATTGCATTCGTCCGTATCTCTCGCCAGTGAGTATGAGCCCTAATACAGGGTGTAGTCCCCTTGAGTCAATAATTTTTGTCAGCTCTTGCTTCCTTCATAAATTAAACTGAAATGTCATATTTTTTAATAAAAACATTCAATTTTGGTTTGCTTAAATTATATATTTTTTAAGTCCTTTTCAAACTATGCCTTAAATACAAACCATTTTACAGGAAAAAATGTTTCTTAACACTTTTTTCCTGTAAAATGCAAATTCTCGTCAGTTTGGAATAATTTATTGTCACTTCTAAAAGTGGAGTAAAAGTGTGACACCATTGTTCTCAGCTGCAATTTAGGTGTCAGAGATGCTTCCAGGGGTTATCCCCATGCTGTTCTCCTTCCATTCAGCACTTTTCCCATCTTTTCAACATTTTCACTGCCCACCACCTAGATCTCTTTGTAGGATCTGCTGGGAAAAAAGCCTTGATTTCCCATTGACTCACATTATGCTCCTTACTCAAAACGAGTATTCAAGTATTAGGAATTGCTCTGTTTGAGCAAGGAGCATTCAAACATTTTAGTGCTCACTCATCTCCAGTAAGAATGTTCTAAAAAATGTAAGTCGTAATAGCTCTTTTTATCAATTAGCAAAATACAAAGTAAATGAACAATAGATAAATCTAAATCAAATCAATATTTGGTGTGACCGCCCTTTTGCCATCAAAGCATCAATTCTTCAGTTTTTGTGTGAATTTCTGCAGGGAGGTTGTTCCAAATATCTTGGCAAACTAATCACAGATGTTCCATTGTTGTGAAGTTGTGAAAATTCTTCTGACTCTTCATGTAATCCCAGGCATAAACAATTATATTAAAGGCTTTGTGGGAGTCATATAATCTCTTCCAGGGCTCCTTGTTCATCTTTACACTGAAGATAATTCTTAGTCACATTGGCTGTATGTTTGGGATTATTGTCCTACTTCAGGATAAATTTGAAGCCAATCAAATATCTCTCTGATGGTATTGCACAATGGATAAGTATCTGCCTTTATTTCTCAGCATTGAGGACACTATTGATCCTGGCTAAATTCCCAACAGCTCCAAATTTACAGCTCCACCATGCTTAACTTTTGCCTGCAGTCTGTCATGGTTCCACCCCTCAGGGTGTCTGGGATGTAGTTACTGACAGCTTGGCCATCGAATCTGGTACAGGGGCGTGCTGAAGTTGTCAGTACTTTGACAGCATGACCATCCAATCTGGTCAGAGGTGTGCTGAGCTGTCAGCGTGTTTATTGACAGCTCGACTAGCCAATCTGTGACTGGGATATGTCGGCTGTCTCAGGTGTTCACTATCCTGGGTAATTGCCATGCCTACTTAATTGAGCAGCTTCTCCCAGACCACTGCCAGGTGTATATTCATCTTGTGAAGTTGGTGCTTTCCTGTGCATTGAGTTCTATTTGCTTGATATGATTGATCTGTTGCCTGACCTTGGACTTCGTTCTGATCATCTGCCTGTTTAACCCATTCAGCTCCGATCCGTTATCCTACTCTGACCTCGGAATGTTACCTGACTAAGCTTTTGTCTCTTCCTTCTGTTTATGACATACCCTCCTGGCTTCTGACCTTGGACTCTTTGACCACTCTGACTCACGGTTTGGCAAGACATTGACACTCATTGTACTGCTCTCCAGCCCATTGGGGAACAAACTGCCTTCTGTTACAGTCAAATATTTAAGGTTCATCAATCCAAAGCACCTGCTGCCATTTTTCTGCGCCCTAGTTCCTATGTTTCTTATGTGCATTGTTGACTCACTTGGCTTTGTTTCCGTGTCGAAGATATGGCATTTTGCATGCAGTATTTACATGAAGACCAATTCTGGCATGAGTTCAGTCAGTAGGTGGATGTAGCTGGGTCCCACTTGTTGCGTCTTGTTGCTGTGTTCAGTCATGCCATGGTGTATGACCTGTGATGTGAATCAGTCTTCCATAACCTTACCTTTCTATCAGAGTTTGGCTTTTGCTTACCAAATTTAAAGCCTCATACACAGCTGACTCTGTTTCAACCTACATATTAAAATCATCATTACAATAACCTGTTTTGTGTAATTGCTTATTCATACACCTTACTGTAATCCTACAAAATCCTTGACTTTGTGCAAGTGTACCTAGAAAAATATATGCTATTTTAAAGGCAAAGAGTGGCCACACCACATATTGGTCTGCTTTAAAATTTCTAATTTGTTTATTGATTTTGCTAAATGAGAAAAATAATTAACACTTCTGTTTTTGAAAGTATTCTGACTGCTGCATTTTTTCCACACCTGCCTATAATTTTCACACAGGACATTAATAGATATATATATATATATATATATCTTAATCATTGAATTAAAGGGAACCTGTCACCAGGAATAAGGCTATTAACCTGCAGATATGCGGTTAATCTGCAGGTTAACATCGTTCTTATAGTGTCTGGTGGCTGCACGCAGCCGAATGCAGTGAGGAGAAAATGATCTTTATTCTCCTCAGCAGCATTCGGTATTCAGTCATAGGGGTAGGACACCACTGGTTCAGTCACCCCTCTGAGTATACAAAGTGGCCACTGTTACTGCGCCTCCGGCCCTGACTGGCACTTGCCCTACACTGAGGCTGGCTGTCAGGGCTGGAGGCGTGGTTACAGCAGCCGCTCTGTATACTCTGAGCGGTGAATGAACCAGCGCCGCACCATCAGGACTGAAACAGAATGCTGCCGGGGAGAATAAAGATCATTTTCTCCCTGCTGCATTCGGCTATATGCCAGCCTTGCACTTCCTACATTACCTTTAGATGAGAATGCTGTGGATTAAATGTTTAGCTCATTAAGGTGTTTCTTTGGCAGAAGTAAATTTAGCTCTCTTGCACTGCACCTGGATCGAGCAATCTGGCTACACATGAATCCGGGAACTCGTAAATGGGATAAGGCCTTTTTCCCATGATAAAAAAGAAGGATATATCTGTTCTTATAGTTCAAGAATTTTGTGAAGTAGATGTGAGGTGGTGCTCCCGGGGGCAAGAGCTGGGTAGGGATACGATGAGTTAATGTGAATAGAGCCGAGAAACTATCTTGACCATATATGGAGAATAGATTATCAGGGGTTTTTCTACTGAAAAAATGCATATGTTTCTCTCTATGAATAACTAAGATATTTTCTTACTTCCATAAATGATCTGGGGCCAGATGGCAGGAATTGGCTCAGAACTTTTCAAACTGTATGACAGCCATATGTGTGATGGCTTTCTTGCTGTGTTTGGAATAGTGATGATGATCAATGGTTTTAAATCCCCTTCATAAAGATTAAAGTTCGGTAGTTTCACAAACCTACACATTTCTTCAAATATTTTCCATTGTATTACTATGTTGTTGTTATTTATTATTATAGCGCCATTTATTCCATGGTGCTTTTACATGTGAGGAGGGGTATACATAATAAAAAAACAAGTACAGTAATCTTAACAATAGAAATTACGACTGGTACAGGAGGAGAGGACCTTGCCCGCGCGGGCTCACAATCTACATGGGATGGGTGAGGATTCAGTAGGTGAGGTTAAAGCTGGTCGTGCAGCGGCATGCTGGATCGGTGGGTACTGTAGGCTTGTTGGAAGAGTTGAGTCTTCAGGTTCCTTTTGAAGGTTCCATGGTTGGCGAGAGCCTGATATGTTGTGGCAGAAAGTTCCAGAGTAGGGGGATGTGCAGGAGAAATCTTGTATGCGATTGTGGGAAGAGGAGATAAGAGGGGAGTAGAGAAGGAGATCTTGTGAGGATCAGCAAAATCATATCAAATGATTTCCATTTTTTTAGCTACCATAATGGAAATATTTTTTACATTTTGTAATAAGTTTCAAATGTCAAGTGCTCAAGCAGAATACAGTCCTATCAATCAAATCATGGTATCTTTCCTTGCTGCTAGCATAGCTTTCAAATGTACTAATATACACTAAAAGAAATCAGCTCATACGCAAAAAAAACATAAAGCATGATTTTGCAGGTATATTGCTATTAAAACCAAATTTTAAGCTTTATTTCTTCATATATCATGCTTCTTTTTGTGCTTACACAAGTTAGAATCTATTACACTCACAAGGTCAAATATGAAGACGAATTTGAAGTACCAAACTGTTCTTATTGGCATATCCTTGAAATGACAGCCGAGGTCTCAATGTGAAAGCCCCACTTAAGGAAAATTCACTAGGGTGACTTGGATGCATTAAACACAATTGATCTCCATCTGTTGTTTGGCAGGAACAAGAAGTACTAGGTATGCTGAAATGGAAATACAATTCATTCTTCATTTGAATCCACTATCATATGTAAATGGCAATGTGAAGTCTCAACATTTCATTTTTAACAAATATTGTGGGATATCTAATCTTAATGTATCGAAAAAGTAGAATTCTTCTGGGTTCTTTCTCCAAAAAATGTTTTTAAATTCAAGATGTTGCAATTTTAATTTGAGTGATGGTCATTACTGACATAACCAAATATTGCTTACTCTTGGCAGAACCATTGAGTTGTATGTGGCTAATTTTAGTCAATATGTCATATACACTGCAAGTAATTAGTCAAATGGACTAATATTATAGTATACTGTAGTGCAGTGTATGACAATTAAAATGCCAGAGTGTAGAACATAAAATGCCTTGCTTTCAATATAAAAAGGTCAACTTGTGGTCCACATTGGGTCAAAATAATTTAGCCTATGACAACAAATATAGAGATAAACCATGTTCCTCATGTCCAAGGAAACTTGAGTATGTGACCTTAGGCTAAAAGATATGAACCCTTTAAAGACCCTACAAAAGAACTTCAGTAAGGTTTTGGCCAAGATCACTTTCCAACTGTCTTTAATTTTAGATTAACATGAGTGATGTTTTCAGTCTATGGTTAGATACCTTGACTCCACTCCCAGTTTTTCATCAAGTTTACAAGTAATCCGAATTCTATACCAAACAATATAGGTAAGATAAAGGCCCAGGAGGACCCATAGAGTCTTATGACGTGCATGAAATTATATCAAATTTTGGCTACCTTAGTAGTTTTTCTCACTCATTTATTAGAGTTTGTTATGACAAAATAAAATGCAACATTCTGAAAGGCTGAAAAAAACAGAGAATGTGTCCACCAGTAATTTAGTTTCCACGAGTCCTTCGGAATAGCCTTGAGTAGAAGGTAGTCCCTTGACTTCTGTAGGGACGAGTACCCACAGACAAAACTGTTTTACATGCTTTCCATCACATTTACTTTGACTTTGGTGGCAGCTAGGACAGGCAAGCACTGCAAAGTAGAACGATCTGTGATCATGCGACCTGAGTATAGAGGCCAAAGTCGCTGTGTAACTCTAAAATTAATTTGCCATGTACTTTAGCAGTCCAAAACGAAAAGTGAGTCTGTGAGTGAAGAAATGCTGTTTATGTTTTGTCACAGCTTGAACAGACTTTTCTAGGGTTAGAAGAAGAGCTGGAAAAAAGAAGCTGCCTCTTCCAGCTTTAACTTGACTCTAAAAAGTCTCAGAAAAAATTCTCTAAAAAACATAAATAAATAAATTACACATTATATGCATATTACATAAACATTGATATGGACTTGCCTATCTCAGCAAGGAACTTGCCTGGAATTATAAAGGACCCTTGTGTTCTTATTTACCCTTAACTGCATTAGGAGACGGCGCAAAGTGGTTACGGCCAGATATCATTTCCTAATTTAGAATGCCACTTTCTAAAGTGAATATAGTTATAAGATTTGAGGTTCATATTTCTTGAATTCTGCTCTGTGTTTGCTTTGTTTAAACACCATGGTAAAAGTTTAGAAAGAAATGACCGCAACGAGGAATTTTAACTGCTACCATGGAAAAAAAAATCATGTTTTCAAAGTAACAACAGAAATGGGATTTGCCTCACTGGATATAAGTAAACTACACAAATCAAACCATTTTCAGAAGGCACAATGTACCGTAAATGTGGTTTTGGACTCTGGCTGTGCCTGGAAGAACTAACATACTCTGTAGTGATTATGACACATTGGTTTAGGAGTCACTAAGTCTGCAAATCACATATCAGCATGATGAAAGTGGTGTGCCTCACACAGACTAGGAGTGTGACCTTTTGTCACATAGCTGAGGATAGAGTAGTTGATTCATTCTGACAGGAATGACTTGAGCTTATCAAATTTGTAAGTGATTAGACCATGTAACAATGTGATAAGACAAGTTTTATATTTCCAGTGGAGCATTTGAAAGCTAAAATTGTCACATGTCCTTGGGGTTCCCATCTTCATACCTTGTAAAGGGACTACATAGAGGCTGCATTTGGATAAGTATCCAAATCATTTCTTGCCTTGTGATCCTCAAGTAAAGACTACTTTAAGGCCACATATTCCAAAAATCTGTTTTCATTAATTTTTTTTATTTGGAGGACTAGGTTGAATATATTTGCTCTTTGTGTAGAGATTCAATCTTCCTTTCAAACAAAAAAGATTCACAGGATAGAAGATCTCCCAATTTCCCAAACAAGATGTTAAAAGGGCCTTACAGTAAAGGGGGTTTTTCACATAGCGGTATCGCTAGCGATATCGCTATGTGTGATACTTACCTCCGACCGGCTCCCCCGCTGGTTATCGCTGATCGCGCGAGAATGTCCGGCTCCATTTCTCGTCGTCAGCTTCCTGCTGGGGCTTCCTGCTGTGACGACGAGCGACGCGTGGAGGCGAGCGGGAGGACGTCTTCATCGCTGTGTGTGAAAGGTGAGTATCGTCCGCTGTATCGCTGCTGCATCGCTGTGAGATCTTTCTGTGTGAAAGCTCACTAGCGATCATTTAGCGATGCACCAGCGATCCTGACCGGGTCGGATCGCTGGTGCATCGCTAAATGTAAAAGGGCATTAACACTGATACATTAAGAATTACTGCTATTGTCTGACATTTTTAGCTTCAGTGTAGCAATAGTCCCTGGTATACACAGAAAAGAAATGTCAAATTCAAGTTAAAATAAATGTTTAGGCAGTTTCAATTTCATTTTGGGGGTGACAGACTCCATATAATGCATTATTGGACAAAAAATGTCCATGGATAATAGTAAAAGCTCATTAATTCATGAATAAGGGAACTAATACAGAGATTAGCCATAACATTTAGATCAATCACAGGTGATAGCCATTATCACAAAATAATCAATGTTAAGGGTGGGATAAGTGTTAGGTTCACATGGTGAGGTAGATTCACAAAGCTGTAGGTCAGGGTGGACAAACTGTCCCATTGCGTTGGCATAACAGGATGGAAGGCATGTGAAACAGTAGGACCTGTCCAAATGGTTATGCTGGGTGGCAGAAAAACAGGCAAAGCAGGACATGTTGGAAGCCACAGAACCAGAAGGGCAAATGATGGATATAATGGAAGGTCTGAAGCAGCACCCAGATGTAGATTGCAGAATAGAGATCATTATATTGTTGAAATGTCCACCTTCATTTCATCTTCATCAACCTTGTAGATGGCATTTGATTTTTATCAAGAATATCCCGGTATATTTGTCCATTCATCCTTCCTTCAATTATATGAAGTTTGTCAGTGCCGTATGCTGAAGAACAGCCACACACCATGATGTTCCCACCTCCAAATTTCAGTGTTGGTATGGTGTTTTGGGGGTGATACGCAGTGCCTTTTGACCTCCAAACAGTGTGTTTTTTGGCATCCAAAGAGTTCAATTTTGTTGTCATCTGATCAGGCTATACTCTGAGAGTATTTCACAGGTTTGTCTAAATGTTGCTAAGCAAACTTTAAATGCACTTGAACATGCTGAAAGAAAAGCAATAGAATCTTGCGTGGTGAGCGTGCATACAGCCTACGTAGGCTGAGTGTATTACTTAAGGTTTTCTTTGAAACAATTGAAACTGCTGATTCCAGGTCTTTTTGTAGCTTTCCACAGGTGGTCCTTGACTCTTGGACAACTCTTCTGATAATTATTTTAGCTCCCCTGTCTGAAATCTTGTGGGGAGCACCTGGTCGTAACTGGCTTATGGTGACATGATAATCTTATCTCTTATTCTTCTGTAACCAATGCCATCGGTATGTTTGCAAACACTAAGGTTACGAAGGTCTTGAGACAGCTCACTGGTTTTACCCGTCATGAGTAGTGTTGAGCATTCCGATACCGCAAGTATTGGGTATCGGCCGATATTAGCTGTATCGGCATTCCGATACTTAGTTCCGATACTTTTTTCATATCGAATACCGGAATCGGAAGTTCCCATAATGCTAGGAGCCCGCTCGATTTGATTCAGCCAATGGGGATCCTCAGAAGTGTGGGCATATCCTGTTAGGCATGTAGGCATGTTAACTACTGGCATGGCTGTGATTGGCTGCTGAAATGATGTCATGATGCACTATAAAAAGCGTTGCAGCCGCCATTTCTGGTCACTCTGCTGTGAATTCAGTTAGGGACAGGCTGCTGTTGAAGACTGTGAGGGACAGTTAGAAATAGCGATTCCACAAAACATATAGTGCTTAACCCAGGCTACATAAACCACCACTGTAGCTTGCTTTTCCCTAGCAGCGCTGTTTTCACAGCTGTCTGCAAGGGCTGTGTGAGTGCAGACCCACGCTGTGTAGTGTGTCCTGCAGGCACGTCTGCTTGTAGGCCGGCCAGCGTGTGTCTCTGCCTCATACACATTTTTTTTTTATTGCTGCTTTTTTTTCTCCTGTATAGTGTGCTTCCATACGTATCCATATACGTTGGTTGCAAACACTAAAGGAGTGGACAGCGGAGCCTTTCAGCAGCCTTTCAGTGCTATAGCCCATTTCTCTGCACTGTTTTTGGCTGTCTGATGGGTCTCTCTGTGTGTGAGTGCAGCTCACGTTGCAGTGTGTTCTACAGCCACCGCTAGCTGTAGTCCGCTCAGCGTGCGTCACTGCCTCATACATAGTCCTTTTTTTGCAGCTAATTTAGCCAGATTTTTGCTCCTATATTAGTGTGCTTCCAACCGCATCCATTGTCATTGGTTGGTTGCAAACACTATATAGGATTAGATAGAGGAGCCTTTTTTGCTGGCTTGTGCCCTTCAGGGCCAGCCAGGCTAGTATCACCCTATTTTTTGGAGCCTCATCAATTGCATTGTAGGTTAGCTTCCTGCATTGTAATCGCTCCAAAAAGTTTGTGATACTATAGCTTTCAAACTTTGGTCACATCCTTTCCTTTCCCCCCACCCAAAAAAAGGAAATAAAGTTCACCAAACACTCCACTTTACAGTTGTCTAGGCCACATTAGATCATATTAAAGTGTAGTACACACACTCTTAGCCAAATTAGTGTTTCTTATACTGGTTAGCAGGTGTTCAGGAATAAGAACACTAAGCCACCCCTTTTTTACTTTTCTGCCTATCTTTATCAGTCTACCAAGATGAAGAAGGCAGGGAGTAAGGCACGTGGTCGTGGCCGTGGAGTTTCAGCAGGGAGAGGACGGGGGGATTCAGCAGGGAGAGGACGTGGGGATTCGGTATCTGCTGCGGCCACCAGTGACCCGGCATCCCACACTTTTACCAGGCAACAGTCCTTCATGCGCAGTTTTGTAGGACCTCGCCATACCCCACTGCTGCGTGACGAACAAATTGAAGCCGTTGTCGGATGGATGGCAGCTAACGCATCCACTTCAATGACTTCCGCATCCTCCCAAGGCCAGAGCACTGAAGAGCAACCATCTGTCTCTTCACCACCTGCCAAATTGCCCAGGCAGTCTGAGAGCCCTGGACAGGAGCCATCTCAATCTTTACTTCTGTTCTCAGAATCTGTTGGCTTGGAAAGAGGTGGCCAGCCAAGCAGCATTCTAGAGCGTGAAGAAGAGGGAGTATGCAGTGATGTGCAACTGCTTTGTCCCTCTGAATCTGAAGAGGCGGGTGGGCCAGTGCCTATGGTCAGCACACCTCAGTATGCATCAGATGATGATGAGACTCAGTTGCCAATTTCTGGTGCGTACGGTGCTGGCGAGACAACCCAGGACCAGCCGGTGCTTGAAGAGGGGAGTGGAGATGATGAGGTCCTTGACCCATCATGGCGTCAGCCACAGGAAGGTGGTGGGAGCAGCTCTGAGGAAGAGATTCCCCGAACGGCCAAAAGAGGAGGGAGAGGGCGGGGGCAGACTTGGTTGCCTGTAGCCTCCACTTTGGCACCCATGAGGAGCAATCCTCTTCCAAAACACAAAACGGGCGCTCCCAGGACTTGCAGTGCGTGGTCTTTTTTGACACAGTTGCAGATGACATTTGCTTTGTCAAATGCAAGCTGTGTCATCAGAAAGTGAAACGAGGGAAAAATGTGACCAACCTCAATACCACAAATATGTGGAAACATGTGCGTACCAAGCACGAGGTGGAGTTACACAGACACACTGAAGATGTAGGCCAACCTTCAGCAGCACCTACCACCTCTTCAGCTCGTGTTGGGGCCTCTTCCTCCAGCTCACACACAGCTGGTTCGGCTTCCTCACTGGAACGCCATGGAAGAACCACTGCCACTGTTGTCCAGAGACCCAGTGAAATTCCACCCACTGAACCACGCAGTCATCAGCACACTCCCAGGCCACTCACCAGCAATTGGTAGCACAGGCATGGGAGAAAAAGCGGCCATACTCGGCAAACCATCCCCAAGCACTGGCTCTGAATACCGGCATTGCCAAACTACTGGCCCTTGAGATGCTGTCATTCAGGCTGGTGGAGACTGACACCTTCCGGAAATGTCATTGGCAGTTCCACAATACAATGTGCCCAGCCGCTTTTATTTCAGCAGGCAAGCTGTCCCTGCCCTGCAAAAGCATGTGGAGGGAAAAATTAAAAATGCGCTACTAAATGCCGTCAGTAGCAAGGTCCACCTGACCACCGATGCGTGGACCAGTAGCCATGGACAGGGACGATACCTTTCCCTCACTGCCCATTGGGTCAATGTTGTGGAGCCGGGTACAGATCTGGAGAGTGGCTCTGTACGTATTCTGCCAACTCCAAGGATTGCAGGAATGCAGTCTGTACATATTGAGTCCTCCTCCTACTCTAGTTCCTCGGAATCAGCACTGCGTGAGCCTGTTAGGCCAGATATGAGCACAGGTGTGGCCAAACGTCAACAGGCCGTCCTAAAATTAATTTCTTTGGGGAATCGGAGCCACACAGCACAGGAGCTCTGGAATGCCATCAAGCAGGAGGGCGATGTGTGGTTTGTGCCAGCGAATCTCCAGCCAGGTTTGGTAGTGAGTGACAATGGCCGAAATCTAGTGGCAGCTCTGGGCCTAGGCAACCTCACTCACATACCATGTCTGGCACACGTGCTCAATTTGGTCGTGCAGAGCTTTCTGAGGGACTATCCGGATCTTGATGCACTGCTGCACAAGGTTCGCCTAGAGTGTGCTCACTTGCGGCGTTCCAGCATGGCAAAATCGCGCATTGCATCTCTGCAACGCCGATTCCGCCTGCCAGAACATCGCATCATATGTGACCTCCCCACCAGGTGGAATTCAACGTTGCATATGTTGGAGCGGTTGTGTGAGCAGCAGGCAGCAGTAATGGAGTACCAGCTGCATCAGGCGCAAACAAGTCGCACTGTGCGCCGGACACACTTCACCACCACTGAGTGGGCCACTATGAGGGACATCTGCCAAGTTTTGGGTGCCTTCGATGACTCCACGCGGATGGCCAGTGCAGATGATGCACTAATCAGCATGACTGTCCCCCTCATCTGTCTGCTTCAAAAAACCTTACAAGCACTAAGTGAGGAGGTTTTTGAAGAGGTCGAGGATGAGCAGTCAGAAATGCCATCTGCTTCTGGCAAGTCTGCGCAACGTGCTTCCACACAAAGGCCCAGGCAGGGGACACTTAGTGAGGAGGATGACGAGGAGTCAATGGAGGAGGAGGAACACATCTCTCCAGAGGAGGGAGGTACACAAGGCTCTAGTAGTCAGTGTGTACAGCGAGGGTGGGGTGATGCTGAGCAGGCAGAGATGCTGCCTCAAGCTGGGGACAGCGTTTCCGGTCCAGTTGGCAGTCTGCAGCACATGGTTGATTCCATGCTGCAGTGCTTGTTAAATGACCGCCGCATCGCCAACATTCTCCACACGGCTGATTATTGGGTGTACACCCTCCTAGATCCTCGCTACCGGGACAACTTACAAAGCCTCATACCACAGTTGAACCGGGAGCGAAAAATGCGGGAGTACCAAGAAACACTTGTGCAGGCCATCATGTTCTCCATTCCCCCCACAAGTGTTGCTGGTAGTGCTTTTCAAACCAGCCATGTGGGTAGAGGCAGTGGAGGAAGCTCTGCACAAAGAGGTAGCAGAGGCAGTGCCGCAGGATAAGGCAAGGCCAGTATGGCCCAAATGTGGAAACGTTTTGTGGGACCGCCACAAACGGCTACACCATCACAGACGGCTCCAGTCAGCAGGAGGCAACGTTTCTGTCAGATGGTGACAGACTACTTGTCATGCCCTGTTAGTGTTCTCCCAGACGGCTCTTCCCCGTTCAAGTATTGGGTCTCTAAGCTGGATACATGGCCAGAGCTTAGCCAGTATGCATTGGAGGTGCTGGCTTGCCCTGCTGCCAGTGTATTATCGGAACGTGTCTTTAGTGCTGCAGGTGGTGTGGTAACAGACCGTCGCACGCGACTATCCGCCGATAATGTTGACCGGCTTACTTTTGTGAAAATGAACAAGGCCTGGATCTCACCTGAATTTGCCAGTCCTCTTCCAGAATAAATAATTGGCTGGCAACAGGATCCAGGTCTCCTGTTGTGGTCATGTTTCTATGACCTGAACTTTATTTCCTGGGCTACAGCAACGCCCGTTGTTGCTCAGAAGTGCTGTCCGCACAGACAAAACACTCGCTCATGTGTAAGTGGGGTTCGGTAACGTCAGCTGATCCCCTGCTGTGTGTATGGCAAACTCTCCTGCTGCCTACAACTTCTGACTACCTCTGATTTAATATGTTCTCTGATTTGCCCTCTGTCTCTACTCTGTTTTGAGTATTTCCTCCGGCCTACAACACCACCTGTTTCTGCTCTCAAGTGCCATCTGCACAATCCACACTTGTTCCTGTGGTACCTGGGTCCTGTACCATCTGCTCATCTCCAGAGTTGAGCATGGCAATGTCTCCTGCTTTGTCTACATTCCCACTACTTGTAGTGGAAATGTGGACAGAGCAGGAGACATTGCCTGACTCACCTCTAGGGAGAAGCTGCTGTTACAGAACCCCAGTAACACAGGAACAAGTGTGGGTTGTGCAGACGGCATCTCAGAGCAGCAGCTGGCGTGGTTGGAAGCCAGAGGAAATACTCGAAACAGAGTGAAGACAGAGGCCTAATTGGAGTACGTTGACAGTTAGTAGTAGTCTAGAAACAATCGCAAACTGCCACCAAGTAGGCCTCGGCCTACTACCTGATTTTCCCTGGGCTCCGACACTGCCAGTTGGTGCTCAGAAGTGCTGTCCACACAGAAAAACACACTCGTTCATGTGAAAGTGGGGTTCGGTAACGTCAGCTGATCCCCTGCTGTGTGTATGGCAAAGTGTCCTGCTCCCTCCACAGTCAAACAACCTCAGATTTACACCTGGCTCCAAGTAGGCCTCGGCCTACTACCTCATTTTCCCTGGGCTCCGACAACGCCAGTTGGTGCTCGGAAGTGCTGTCCACACAGAAAAACACACTCGTTCATGTGAAAGTGGGGTTCGGTAACGTCAGCTGATCCCCTGCTGTGTGGCGGGCAAACTGCTGCTGCCTCCAAATTTTAGCTACTTCAGATTTAAACATTCTCTCATTTGGCCTCTGTCTCCACTCTGTCTCTAGTATTTCCCCTGACCTCCAACACCGCCAGTTCCTGCTCACAGTTGCCGTCCACGCATTCCACACGTGTTCCTGTGTTACTGGGGTTCTGTTACGTCAGCAGATCCCCCAATGTGTGTCCGCCACTGTCTCCTGCGCTGTCCACCTTCCCACTGCAAGCGGTGGGAATGTGGACAGAGCAGGAGACAGTGGCAGACACACATCAGGGGATCTGCTGACATTACAGAATCCCAGTAACACAGGAACACGTGTGGATTGGGCAGACGGCTACTGTACGCATAAACTGGTGGTGTTGGTGGTCACGTTAAATCCTGGAAACAGAGTGGAGACAGATGCCTAATTGGAGCACGTTGACAGTCTGTTGTAGCCTACAAACAATCTAAAACTCCCACCAAGTAGGCCTCGGCCTGCACCCTGGTTCTCCCTGGGCTCCAACAACGCTAGTTGGTGCTCGGAAGTGCTGTCCACACAGAAAAAGACACTTGTTCATGTGAAAGTGGAGGTCAGTAATGTCAGCTGATCCCCTGCTGTGTGGAGGGCAAACTGCTGCTGCCTCCAAATTCAAACAATGTCTTATCTTAAACTGCCTCCAAGTAGGCCTCAGCCTACAAAATGACTATCCCTGGGCTCCAACATCGTCAGTTGTTGCTCGGAAGTGCTGTCCACACAGAAAAACACACTCGTTCATGTGAAAGTGGGGTTCGGTAACGTCAGCTGATCCCCTGCTGTGTGGAGGGCAAAGTGTCCTGCTCCCTCCAAAGTCAAAATACCTCAGCTTTACACCTGGCTCCTAGTAGGCCTCGGCCTGCACCATGATTGTCCCTGGGTTCCAACAATGCTAGTTGATGCTCGGAAGTGCTGTCCACACAGAAAAACACACTCATTCATGTGAAAGTGGGGTTCGCTAACGTCAGCTGATCCCCTGCTGTGTGGAGGGCAAACTGTTGCTGCCTCCAAATTGTAGCTACTTCAGATTTAAACATTCTCTGATTAGGCCTCTGTCTCCACTCTGTCTCTAGTATTTCCCCTGACCTCCAACACCGCCAGTTCCTGCTCACAGTTGCCGTCCACGCATTCCACACTTGTTCCTGTGTTCCTGGTGTTCTGTAACGTGAGCTGATCCCCCAATGTGTGTCCGGCACTGTCTCCTGCGCTGTCCACCTTCCCACTGCAAGTGGTGGGAATGTGGACAGAGCAGGAGACATTGGCAGACAAACATCAGGGGATCTGCTGACATTACAGAACACCAGTAACACAGGAACACGTGTGGATTGGGCAGATGGCTACTGTACGCATAAACTGGCGGTGTTGGTAGTCACGTGAAATCCTGGAAACAGAGTGGAGACAGATGCCTAATTGGAGCACGTTGACAGTCTGTTGTAGCCTACAAACAATCTAAAACTACCACCAAGTAGGCCTCGGCCTACACCATGATTGTCCCTGGGCTCCAACAATGCCAGTTGGTGCTCGGCAGTGTCTTTGGCACGGGGACTCCCTGTTGCCCAGCCTGGTTCCAGCACGCCTGCTGTTTCCGGGTAGTGTCAAGGTCATTATGCCACCAATCCGTTGTCCTGTCGTCTTGCGGCCGGGTTAGCCGACTCTACGGTGCCTGCAGTTTAGGTGACTCCTATGTGGGCTGCGGGAACTGGCACTGAAGGCTGGATCCGTAGTGCCAATGGGACATGGACCCCCTGTAGGACTGTGGGTTTCGGTAACTGCGGCCGGCTTGCGGCCTGGCTACTTTGTTTTCAATGGGTACCTTCTGCTACCCACCCGGGTTCCAGCACTGTCTGCTGGTTCTCGCCAGAGCCTTTGGCCTAGGTGCCTCCATCTCGGTATCCGAGGTCCAGCACCGTCAGCTGGTCCTTGGTAGTGCTTTCTAGCACAGGTACCTCCTGCTTAGTAACTGTGGTCCAGCACCGTCAGCTGTTCCTCGGTAGTGCCATTGGCTCTTGTTCCTTCTGCTACCCATCCGGGTGCCAGCACTGTCTGCTGGTTCTCGCCACAGCCTTTGGCCTAGGTGCCTCCATCTCGGTATCCGAGGTCCAGCACCGTCAGCTGGTCCTTGGTAGTGCTTTTTAGCACAGGTACCTTCTGCTTAGTAACCGTGGTCCAGCACCGTCAGTTGGTCCTCGGTAGTGCCATTGGCTCTTGTTTCTTCTGCTACCCATCCGGGTGCCAGCACTGTCTGCTGGTTCTTGCCAGTTTCTCAGCCTTCTTGTACCTTCTGCTACATTTCCAAGATCAAGCTTTTTGAAATTGTCTTTGGTAATCCTTATTGATCTCCATGACGATGACCCTGATGACGACCCTGAAGACCACACCAAAGAAGACCAGAAATATGACCCTAAATAATAAGACCAAGAAGACAAAGAACATGAAGACAACCACCAAGATACAGAACAAAAGACAGAAGAACAAGAAGCAAAAGCAGAAGAACATTAAGCATAAGACAAAAAATCAGCATAGAAGAAATCAAAATTATAAGCAGAAGAAGACTAAGCAGTAAATGGGGGTGAGTCTGTTCCTCCTCGTGGTGCCCCTGGAAAATGCCTGCTGCTGCAGGCCAAACTGAATGCGGGAAGAAGAAGAAGAAGAAGAAGAAGAAGAAGAAGAAGAAGAAGAAGAAGAAGAAGTCCCTGCATCAGCGCGCTGGTAACTAATGAACACAGCGAAACCGCACGCTCGGCGTCGCTGTGCTGATCGCTGGTGAAACTGTCTAACAGCTCACCAGCGATCCTGACACGTTGATATCGTTGTCGGGATTGCTGGTAAGTCGCTATGTCTGACTCCAGGCTAGTTTCACACTTGCTTTTTTTTGCAGCGCGTTTTTCCCGCGAAAAAACGCATACAAAAGCATACAACTGCTGCGTTTTTTTCAAGCATTTTTATGAGCATGCATGAAAAAAACGCAGCGTTTGTATGCGTTTTTAGTGCGTTTTTACCGCGTTTGCGTTTTTTTCCAACATTTTTAGGTGGCCCCTCACACTACCCAAACCATGACTTTACTAACCCTAACCCTGACCCTAACCCTAACCCTTAACAAAACCATACTTAACCCTAACCCTGACCCTAACCCTAACCCTAACCCTAACCCTGACCCTAACCCTTAACCAAACCATACTTAACCCTAATCCTGACCCTAACCCTGACCCTAATCCTTAACAAAACCATACATAACCCTAACCCTAACCCTGACCCTAACCCTAACCCTAACCCTGACCCTAACCCTTAACAAAACCATACTTAACCCTAATCCTGACCCTAACCCTGACCCTAACCCTTAACCAAACCATACTTAACCCTAACCCTGACCCAAACCCCAACCCTAACCCTGACCCTGACCCTAACCCTAACCCTAAACCCCCTTAACTAACCCTAACTCTAACCCAAACCCCTAAATTCCATGGTTAAAAAAAAAAACGCATATGCAAAAAAACGCATACATGAGCATGCCAGTGCGCACATATGCGCATCCATAGGCTATAATGGCCATTTTTAGCGCAAAACGTGCGCATATGTGCGCATGCGCTTTTTTGCAGGGCCAAAAAATGCAACATGCTGCGTCTGGAAAATACAAACGCACACCCCAAAAAAACGCAGCGCATGAAAATCGCATACATGCGCTTGATTTCTTTGCCTGTGTGGATTGGATGAGTACTGGTGGGATGTGCAGAAAGAGCCATTAAGGCTCATGACTTAGGAAAGTCTGACTGACGGCTTCACTGTAATGACCCCTCCCAAAACCCACACTTACCCCTTCTTAACTTTAAGACACGACTGCGTGACATTGGATGTAAAAGGCCACAGCAGCCCCGTTTATTAACACCAAACAAGCAATAACATTTTATCCATAAACGTAGAAATATTCCATAAACATAACCACCAGCAAAAGGAGGGGGGTAAATGAAGAGTCCATTGTACATGATTGCAACACCAGCTCCACCACGTGCCCTCAGCCGCACCACACCGGCTCGAGGACACCCAGCCAAGTGTTGCCCAACCAATGTCCTGCTGGGACCCAGCCCAGCAGGGACCCACGTTAACATGCCCCGCTGTGACTGAGCACAGCAGGGTCCCACGTTAACATGTCCTGCTGTGACCCAGCACAGCTGGGACCCATCTTAACCAAGTATACCATTGCACCACCAGGGGTAACCCGCTCCTGCACTGGGTTCACCCCCCCGCTCTTTGTGCAATCCACCGACTTCAAATACCCCCCTCCTTTCCGCCACCGCGAGCACGTATGACACCTTGTACGTGCGAGTACCACCACCAAAAACCCAACCCGAGCCGACTCTGCGGCTCGAGTAACCAATGTTTCTGTACCAAGACCAATCAATCGAAACTGATCCCCATTAGACCTCACAATGCCAACCTACACCAAAATACCAGTACAACAAGGTCAGCCACACCCAAGACCTGCAACTAGCCAACCGCATCGTCCAATCCTATGCACCGCCTGCGCGACCAGTCCCCAACCTGAGCCGCCGCCTCTGCCTCGTTGAGACCGCAACATTGCAGGCGCCTCAGAAAATTATACTTCACCTAATAATTAATCAAAGCCAACCATTATTGCCGTGAACAAAAGAACCTACATTGGTTCCCCAAACCTCCGATAGATTCTTGAAAATGTGCCCAGTAAAACCCACTATGTAGTCATTCCAAACAGGAGCCCCTATGGACACCAACATGAGCACGGCTCCCAGGCAGAAAATTGCACTCCACCTGATAATAATCAAAGCCAACCATTATAGACGTAACAACAGAACCTACACTGGTTCCCCAACCTCCGACAGATTCTTGAAAAACGTGCCCCACTATATAGTCATGAACAACAACACGAGCATGGCTCCCAGGCAGGAGCATTCAGGCCCAATGTCTCAGATCAAACTCCTTGACGCCCCAGCGACCAAGTCTCCACCACACACGTGCAGTACCAAAACGCTGTTGGTCCCGTCAACCCTGCGTGATAGCATCTATCTTAAAATATCCACCCAACTAGAAAACATAAACCAATCCACCCCGTAATCACCACGACCCGGAACGAATTAATTGTGTGCATCACCCGTGCACTTCGAACCCAGAATCACAACACTATTGTTGCCACCCTCTTACCAAAAGTAAGATGTACTCCGCACCCATTCCCCGCTGAACTGCGGATTCGACACTACTCACAAAAGAAAGAAAAGCGACTCCACACCACCTGAAGTCCAGGAAAACTCAGACACACATCACGTCTCCCGAAAACCCCAGACACCATAAACCCGGGCCATCCGTCAAAACATTGCACTCACCGGTGCCCGATGCTTGTCCACCACTCAGCCTTAAAGCACCGCAAAAAGCACCCCCAAACGGAGCACAGCCCCAGATGATTACCAGGTCCTTAGAATCATTAAAAATCAATGCACATCGCACTAGCTTCCCCTGCCACAGCATACCACCAGCCCGACATTAATGAAAGTAATGTTATAGCTGCAACCTGCTCACCCACTACCTAAAGTACACCTCCCCCGCAGCAGCGCTGCACCACAACCGTGTCCCCATAATACCAGCCGGTCCTGACAAGTGCGCATAACGGAATAAATGACATAGCCATGTATTGCCGGACGGGCTACACCCACACGGGAGACCATTCACACGGCCATCGAAACAACATGTCCTGCCTCATGCTCTATACAGAATTCCTGACAAATGGAACAACACCCGCTGGATAAACAAACCGTTCACCAACCAGGACCCCCGAGACCTGTAAAGCACACGCTGGGTTACCCAACTCAAATGTTGCATCATCCTTGTGCAACACTTCACCCTGGCCCCCCCCGTCCGGGGGCACCCAAAAAGAAAAGACTCTAAGGAGAGCTGTATACCCAGAAGGCAAAGCAGGACCAGCTGCACCCACAATAAACCTCCTAGCCCATTGTAACGAAAAACTATCCACTCTGTATAATAAACTCCTACGTAGCTACAATCAACGGCTGTAACAAATACCACCCGATACAGTCTGCCAAAAGCTCAATCGGCAACCCTAAAGAACCGCAGTGAGAACCCACCAGTCCTTACGTACAAAAGTTGTTAAAACTGCCCCAGGGCAGCCACGACCAGCAAATTACCGTAAGAACGCCATATGACTGCAGATCATGCAAAAATCCCCAGTGGATCGTAGCCCCACGTATTCAATAACCAAAATCAACCCCCCAAAACAGCAGCGCGATATACACGGGAACCTAATAATGACCCCCGACCTGACACGATGTACTCGTTAACCTAACCTGACTTAGACATAGGGCCCCAGGTGAATCAAACACTTTGACTTATCCAAACACATGATAACCGCAACAACGCCCTGAGCATGAAGAATCCCAAAGTAGTCAAGGGTTGGACCATGAACAGAAATAAGCACACCACCTTCCCTAATACCAGATAGTAGTCCCAGGTTGGACCATGAACAGAAAATAAGCACTGCACCATCCCTAATACCAGATAATCTCCGACTACAACACAGAAACCAAACCACGGACCTCAACAACCGGACATTGACCAACCATAACCCCAGCTCCACGCCATATCTACGTACCCCCAGAAATTAACCAGGAAAACAAATCCGGTAAAAGGTCAACTCCAAGCCCCCCGGGGGAAATGTCATCCATTGCTGCCAGAAAGGCAGGTTCCCGAAAGATCTGCCGTCCCAAGCATCTCGACCTCACCAGAACGTCTACCGCAACAAACCAAAATGCCCCTAGTGAACATGAAAACCCTTAGTACACTCAAAGCCCCTATTGGAGAACCGAACCCGGCATATAAATAAAACACACCCTAATGAAAACTCGACCACCTACCCCCTCACCTCTGACCAGCAATAGAACACACCCCACTGTAACGTGAAAGATTAAGCCGCCCGATGCACTACCCAAACAGATCACCACGTCAGTGAACTGCCATCCAAACCTTATCAAATACTAGGCGCGGCGATAAAACTGCTCACCACATCAGTGAACTACCATCAAGCCCTTATCAAATACTAGGCGCGGCGATAAAACTGCTCACCACATCGGTGAACTACCATCAAACCCTTATCAAATACTAGGCGCGGCAATAAAACTGCTCACCACATCAATGAACTAACATCAACCCTTATCAAATACTAGGCGCGGCGATAAAACAGCTCACCACATCAGTGAACTACCATCAAACCCTTATCAAATACTTGGCACGGCGATAATCCTCCAGCCCAAAGACCCCATGCCTATAACACTAAACCATAAAACTGGCATGGATATGGCTATCCACCACCGCTCTGCCAATATCCGTATCACCACCTGAATTACTCACAAACCGCCATGGAATCACCACCAGTCATACACAAACACCCAGAGAATGCAAGCACAATTATACTAACCAAAATAAAATGATGTTGTCACCTATAGATATACCCACTATCATAAAAGCAAACTAGCATGAAATTAAAAAATACCTCCCAACACTCATGAAGTGCACAAAACAGCCTCCTGGACCACAAAGCAACCATTCCCTCACAGATTCGAACGCTGTCCACATGGACCAGCCGCGCATCTTTCCGAACCCCCAGACAAACACCTGAAACCATACGTAGCAACACCCTTCCCAACCAATATAATCTAGACATTAATAAAGGTTTAAGTGAGCCTTACTTACTAGGCTGACTCCGCGGAACCCCACGGAACAGCCGTCACGTGTCCTCCGCATCGAGCACCGCAACTGCGATCTTCTCCATGGATCTACGCCAACTGCAGCCCTCCTGGGCCGCAGCGCCAGCACCCAGACCGACTGTCCATCCGGGAACGCATGGCAAAAAGTCACTGGCTCGGAGCCTCAAACAGGGGGGGGGGAGGTTGGCGCTCCAGGCGCAGGCAACACCTCCTGAATCTGGCACCCAACGCCGGGGGAACGCGATGCCGGACCACATGACCTGTGGCCCCTGGCAGCTGAAGGGTGGCCACATGACCGAGCCACCGCCCGCTTCCCCCCAGCGCTGCGAGAAAGGAAATGAGGCCAGTGAAGTCACACACCACCTCGCCACCGGGCTCCTTGCCGCGTCACGTCACCGCCGTCCACCGATGCCGATGACCGCGCCGGGTCAGGTGACCACGCCGGGTAACGTGGCCGCGACGTGCGCGTCACCACTGTGTGACGCGATCCGAAATGGAGGGGAGGCCGGCCACGTCACTCACCGCCCCGTTACCTTGCTGCCTGCTTCTCGACTTCTGGCTCCGGCCCCGCGATGTCTTCTGCAACAGGTCTGCTAATGGGGCTCATCCTCCGCTGCAAACTTAACTCTGGGCTGAGGTGCTCAGGAGGCCGTGATCGTCGCTGCCGCTTCGGAGGCAGAGGGGTCCCATCTTCTCCGCCGTCGCCATCACCAGACCATCGCTGCAGCTGTTCCTTCATCCACTGCTGGCCACGCTGCTCCATCATCCTCTTCATCTGTGCCACGAGGTATTCCATCTTCTGGATCCAAAGATTCAAGCTGAAGTCCCAGTTGTGAGGAGCTGACGATTCCGGACGTCTGCAAGGTAAGGAATGACCATCCCCCCACAGTTCTGCCCTATATATCCATCCCACTACTGACCACTCCCTGCCAACTCACATTGCACAATAAGCCCCATAGCTCCAACCCACACCTTCCCCCACAAGCACAAACCACTACTGACCACTCCCTGCCAACTCACATTGCACCATAAGCCCCATAGCTCCAACCCACACCTTCCCCACAAACACAAAAGCACTACACCTTACCCTTCACTAACCCTCAGGCCTAGCATCCCTCCTTAGTCATGTGCGCCCTCCCTGTAGCCCCTTTGGGGCAGGCGTCCGGGCTTGCCTACATCACAACTCTTACAAGATCTGCTGCTAATGTTTTGGTATTAGGTAGCACAGGACACCTTCAGAGGTCTTGTGGTGTCCACGTTATGATAGGTCAGTGGCAGGTGGTTTTAATGTTATGGTTACTGTGTTGCGTTTACCACTTCATTGAAAAAGAGTGACCTTGGAAATGCAATATCTGGGAAAGAACAATTTTATAGTTGTTTTTATTGGAAAGTCAAATATATTTAAAAAACAGACCTGTCTGGTGAACTGACACATCACCCATAAATAAAATGCCTGTTTCAATCACTACCAAAGGTTATCCAACAAACTCATTTCCTTTATCGCTTGTTCAGACAAGCGTATTATGTGTACATGGACCACACATGGAGAATACATGACTCCATTACACATGCACATGGGCAATTTTCCACACTGACCAATAGTTTGCATGGAAAAAATTGCAGCATGCTCTATTCTGGTCCAAACTGCAGTTGAGATTAGTGCATGTAAATAATATACAGCACCTCCACTCGTCCGCTATGTGAATGAGCAAATGGAGCTACAGATGGAACTAGACAGAGTTTGACAATGGCCTTAGTTCTCGACCAGTGATTAGCGAGTATACTCGTTGCTCGTGTTTTCCCGAGCATGCTCGTGTGTCCTCCGAGTATTTTGGTGTGCTCGGAGATTTAGCTTGTGTCGACATAGCTGCATGATTTGCGACTGCTGGGCAGGCTGAATACATGTGAGGATTGCCTGTTTGTTAGGGAATCCCCACATGTATTCAGGCTGTCTATTAGCTGTATATCATGCAGCTACTTCGAAAAAAAAAAAATCTCCGAGCACGCCAAAATACTCATCCGAGCGTGCTTTGGAAAACCCGAGCAACGAGTATACTCACTCATCACTATTCCCGACGTTTGTCACATTATTATTGGGAGAGATTCGACTTATTAATGACCTAGAATCCAAATATTATACGCATAACCAATTCCTGAACCTCTCTTTATTATGACACAGGGTAGTGAATAAATTGAAAATCAAGTGAAAATTCCCATATAGACTATATAGCGCACAATTTATTTCACACATCTAATGATTACAGTATGTAGGACATTGATCGGCATATACAGAATACTTCAGTTTCCTCAAAAGCTAATCATTTACAGTAGAAAAGGCATAGTACCTGATGGTAACAAATGTCGGTGCCACACAAATCACAAGGATCTAGTAGCAGAAAGTATTTGGACCTTAAAAATAAACTATAGTTATCATAATGTCTGTTCTCTTAGAACATGAGGCTGCAAAATTCCAGATGTCCCAATATCTTCATAAATCCATGTTAGCAAGAAAACCATATCTGAGTATGGTATAATGAAAAAGCAAATGTGTCCTCAATCGATGTTTCAATTCTTAGTTGCAGAATGTCAGGTCCGTCACCTTATATCATGGCACAGATCTCCTCTGCACTATGATGATGGCAGAGGCCTTACTGTGCTATACGGTGGATAAAATGACTTCTATCTTTGTCTGGATGAGGAGACATTTTCACTGCTGCAGAGTTGGAATCATTCGGCCTTGATCCTTTTGTCGGCAGCTTCCATTGCTAGAGAAGAAAAAAGAAATAATAACTTTGTGTTGCTGGCTATGGCATGGCAACATCACAATAAGGCAAACATATTTAACAGACACTTGAACAATAAATAACAGTTTAAGTAAAACCATCATCTTACTCCACATACATGAACATACACATTAACAAGGATCATCTCTACATTCTTGCAGTCAAAACAGGCAGCTTATCACCAAATGAATGAGTAAAAAGCTCATTTAGGTGGAATGATCTTTTGTGTTGCACAAAAGATCATTGTTCTTGGCAGCATATTGTTCTCAGCAGCACATCATTGTTCTTGGCAGCACATCATCCTGTGTAAACAATGGCAATTTATGAATTTATGTGCACTGAACAATCTATCACAGAACATTCAGTGCATATTGTCAAGTGTGGGTTGCCTGTGTAAACAGGCTTCTAAATGACTGCCAATCAGAGGTTGTTTAATGCTAGAGTTGGGCATTGTCATCTCAACTGTGCTAGTACAATTCAGCAGATCAGATGCTAGCAAGCACTGCATTCAACACCATATCGTTTTTTGGCATATATAGGGGTACAGCCATCTCATTATAGATTCCTGTTGAACCTCTAATAGACCAGCTCACTGCATACATATTTATACAGGAAGGCCCAAAGGGTACGGGTTTCTGGGAGGTGTAGACGGGAGGAGGAAGCGAACCATAGAATTTTATTAAAGGGTTACTGTGTGGTCCGTCTCTTTTTTTTTTTTTGTGTATTAGGGTTAGCTTCAAGGTGAGAGTTATTAGGGTGGTGGACATGGAATCCAAAAGATCATTATGGGATACTACTAAATTTCTCTAGGGGCCCATATATTCTGGCCATGACTGTATTTACACAAATTCTGTATATCAAACTAATGAAAAAAAATGGTCAAATACTTTTTAGTATATGGTAAAAGTATTATTCTGTGTGATTTACATTTTAGCACCTTATCTAGGATTTGGATTAATTGCCCTTTGTTTATTGTCCTAATTTAATCCAATAAATCCCTGCTCCTCTATCATTCGGTTGTATTACGCATACTTAGCAGGTTCCATTGCATTCATTATATTTTAATATTTTAGCACTGTGTGTACATTAGTTTTCTATTGTATTTAAAAATGTTTGTGAGCCTTCTCTTTCATTGCCACCCCATACCAACTTGCGTTATTAATAAAGCTTTTTACTTTTACATTATACTTCTCAGTATTTGACAATTATTGGGATTTTTGTGGATTGGTTTGCTTAATTTCTGATTGGTCTAATTCCTATATCGAGCAAGTATATGTGCATATGTGCAAGCACTAGTTACAACCCACATTACTTTATTTTGGCACTCAGTCACACGTATTTACATATTCTATCTGCATGTTCCTTACCTCATTTGTATAAATGTCACACTTGGACATAGGTAGATCCAGCGGATGACACAGCATATAAGAACGATGGGATGGAAAAGGCAGAAGATGGCCCTAATGGTAAGGAGCGATAGATGGGACACCTCCTGACACCAACCATCCCTCGCCACTGTCACATGCCTAGTCTCAAATTGTCACCTCAATATACCCTGGCTAGTGCACTGGCCAGCAATGACATTGCCCTCACCACTGCAGATGGTAACATGCAGGGCAAAAGACAAACACAGGATAGACAAAAAAGGAAATATATTCATCTTCAGGCTCTGCTGCTAAGCTCCACAGGGGCAGAGCGAATGACACCAGGAATAAGAACTGAAACCAGAGCAATACCACCGTCACCGGAGAGCTCCAAACACTTAGCTGGTCTGCATAGAAGAATGCTATAACCGACGATCAGCTGATGGGTCAAGTAACTATTTAAAGGGTGGAGGGAGTGGTTACCAACCAACATCAGCTGACTAACAACAACCTATAGCAAGAGACTGACATTAACTCTTGCTGGACCAAAAGAAAAAAAACAACATTTAAATTACAGCAGAGCCAGAGCTGCCATGAATCCCATAATGATTTGTGACAACAATTGCACAAATATATGTAACTAGCTGAAGAGCCCGGCACTGCCTGGGCATAGTAACTAATTATGGTTAGTTATAACAAATTATAATGATTATATCTATATATAAAAAGCTGAGTGTAGAGCCCTGCCTACCCCGCATAGCCACATTCACTATAAAATCCCACATCATCCCGTCAGCCAGAGCTACCAGACTACTACCCCTAATATCCCACATCGTCCAGTCAGCCAGAGCCACCGGATTACTACCCCTAACATCCAACATCGTCCCATCAGAGCCACCGGACTACTATCCCTAATATCCCACATCATCCCACCAGACTACTACCACTAATGTCCCACATCATCCCGTTATAGCCGCTGGACTACTACCCCTAATATCCCACATCAATCCGTCAGCCAGAGCCACCGGACTACTACCCCTAATATCCTACATTATCCCGTCAGCCAGAGACACTGGACTACTACCCCTAATATCCCCCATCATCCGGTCAGCCTGGGGTCAGAACCAGAGCGCTGAGTGGAACGATCCTAACTTCCGTACTGGGGATCCCTTTAAGAGAGGTCTGGGGTCAAAACCAAACTGCTGGATGGATTTGCCGTGACTTCCATACCAATGATCCCTTTAATAGAAGCCTCGGGTCAGAATCAGAGCGCTGAGGAATTTGCCCTAACTTCCATACCGGAGATCCCTTTAAGAGGGAAGATGTGCCTATGGGATCGAGGATGTGTGATGGGTATATGGGCATGGGAGGGGGGATTCATTTCTGTCATGTGCTCTCTGCTCCTTTCTGGGGGGCAGAAAATGACTGGGAGCTTATGTTCCTAGGGATGCTAGATTTCCCCCACCAAGTCAGTGTCTGCTGAGGTGTTGTCGTGGAGTGAGAAAACTGTTGCTCATAGCAACCAATCACAGCTCAGCTTCTTTTAAACAGCTCTGGTGACATGAAAGATGCTTTGTGATTGTTGGTGATACACACACACACACACACACACATACATTCAATTTTTTATATATATAGATAATTAGTGGTGCGAGCTCTAACATGCTCGGGTGCTCGTTGCTTTTAATGAGCTTTCCGTAATGCTCGAGTGCTCATTTCGAAGAAGAAAATGGGAAACTCAAGCATTTTTCCGAAGGACGTTCCCAGGATTTCTGGGGAGCATTAAAACTGTTGATAGTGATGCAGCATCAAACTATCTACCTCCTGATGATCCTGTTAGAATGAACCTCAATGCGTTTCTCCTATCCTGCATCAAAAAAACTTGAGTACCCCTTTTCCAGGACGTCCTATCCTGACAGCACCATGGAGGTTGTCCTTTCATCAGGACAGGAAGTGCACAAGAGGTTAAAGGTCCCCTCCCACACCCACACTCCAGTGTTTTTCCTGTCCCTGTAAGGACAGGCATGAGAGCGCCGCAGCTGCTTCATCCAGCAAGCTTACCGGGGCCAGGAGGTTCGGGGTCCTATCTTCAACTCCTCCAGTCGGACGGTGCAGGGTGGCACCCCCTTATGGGGGGTTCTCCGCCGGCGGTCTCGTGAAGCGTCGCTCCGGGACTCGATACCGCTTCCCCCTCAGCGCGGCTCCCGCGAGAGGATGCCTGGTCGGCGGCCACGTCACTTCCGGGCGCCCGGGGATGACGACTTCCGGTGGCATGATGGATGGCACGTCAGAATGGTGCGGGCGGCACAGAAGGGAAGATGTTCCAGCGCAAGACAAGGTAGGATAAAAATGGGAGCAAGCGGGGGACCAGCGGCATATCGACAGGTGACGAGACAGGCCTCTTATTCCCATCAGCGCCACCAACATGGAGACCAGGACCGGTGACCAGCCAGAGCCAGAGTCTGTGAGTAAGGGGCACGGCGGGCTTCTATACCAAAGACAGGAGCTTTAATAAAAAAAGACCCCTGTTCTTTATATTAGGATAAGACGACACCGACCCCGACAGCAGCAACGTCTAGGACATCAGGCAAACCCAAATGCCCCATCTGCGCCAGCAAACTACCGGGCGCATGGAAAAAAACCCTATGTGAGGACTTCACTCTGAAGATTGTCAGAGGTGAGCAGGCTGCTTTCCTGACGGAGATGCGCACAATGGTCAGAGACGAGGTCCAGGCCACCGTCTCTGGGCTGCTACCCACTCAGTCTTCCGGCCGGTCCCATGCCAAGAGACCAAGATGGGAGTCCGACCAGTCATCGGAGGAGGAAATATGGGGTACGGAGGAAGAGGGCGAGATCACCTCTGAACTCCCGGAGACAGGGGAAAGATACCTCTTCACGATGCAAATTGAGGAGACCCCGAAAGCACAATCCATCCAGGACACGATGTTTGGGGGATTAAGAGCCAGAATTCGTCAGGTCTTCCCAGTTAATGACCATATCCGGGCAATGATCCTGGAAGAATGGGAAGATGCAGAGAAAAGACTGATTGTGCCTCGAGACTTTAAGCTGCGACTTCCATTTAACCAGGAGGACATCAACACTTGGGACGAAGTTCCTAAGATAGATCCCCGGTGGCCAAGGTGTCAAAAAAGACTTCAATTCCCTTCGAAGAGTCTTCCAGTCTCAAAGAACCCATGGACAAAAAGGCCAACGTGCTCTTAAAAAGAGCTTGCGAAGCCTCAGCGGCAGTGATGAAAGCAAACATAGCCGCCACATCAGTCGCCAGATCCATGCATCTATGGATCGACCATTTAGAGCAGCAGTTAAAAGAGAAAACCCCTAGGAGTGATATCCTAGAGAGCATTTCCCTGTTAAAGATCGCGACTGGGTTTCTGGCGGATGCTTCTGCCGAATCCGTACGGTTTGCGGCCAGGAATAACTCCTTATCCAATGCGGCTCGCCGAGCCATAAGGATGAAAACCTGGTCGGGGGACTACCAGTCAAAAAATAAATTATGTTCCATACCCTTCTCAGGCGGGAAGGTATTTGAGCCGGCCTTAGATAAGATTCTAGAGTGCCTCGGACGACAAAAGAGGGTTTCCGGAGGAAAAACCAAAAAGGCAGTTTCCCTTTCAAAGATCCCGTCCTTACTAGAGGCAGGAATATAGAGGGAAAGGGAAATCATCTCGCTGGGCGTACACGAAGGGGGGTCTCGCTCCGGACAAAGTTCCAGAAGCAGGAGGCAATGACGCCATACCTGTAGGGGGGCGGCTCATACACTTTGCGGAGGCATGGCAACTCATCTCCCAAAACCCATGGGTCCTCAATACGATCTCACAGGGCTATACCCTCGAGTTTACAAAACCCCCCAGCACGATTCGTGGTTACAAAACCTCGTTCCAGAGCCCTAATAGATCCTATATGGGCAGACATAAGAGACCTGTTAAGAACAGAAGTAGTGGTTCCGGTTCCAGAAGTAGAGAAAGGTCAGGGCCACTATTCAACTCTCTTCACAATAAAAAAAACCGTCGGAGGAAAGCCGAACCATTATAAATTTAAAACCATTAAATCAATGGGTTCTGTACAAGAGATTCCGAATGGAGTCCCTGAAAACCACCATCCCGCTAATAGACCAGAACGCTGCGATGTGCACTATAGATCTAAAGAGCGCGTATTATCACATTCCCATCCATCCTCAGTCTCAGAGGTTCCTACGCTTCACACTAAAAAAAGTAAGCAGGTACTACCACTTTCAGTTTCAGGCTCTTCCGTTCGGCTTGGCATCAGCACCTCGAATTTTTACGAACCTGGTCGCCGAAGTCGTAGCACATTTAAGACAGGAGGGCATAATCATTGTGCCATACTTAGACGACTTCTTGGTAATATCCCGTTCAGCGTTGGAGTTAAAAGAACAACTCCTCAGTAATTTTCATGCTCGAGAGCCTAGGTTGGATCCTGAACAAAGAAAAATTTGCCCTGCAGCCCAGTACCCAGAAGAAATTCCTGGGAGTCATGTTGGACTCCAAAAGAAGAGTCTCATTCTTGCCGGAAGGGAAGAAGAAACCCATCATGGACAAAGTTCGTCAGCTCGGTCGAGACCAGATTTCATTAAGAACCGCGATGAAGATCCTGGGCACCCTAACAGCATGCATACCCTGCGTTATGTGGAGCCAGGCTTACACAAGAATCCTGCAAAGGGAGATCCTGACAAGATGGGACAGACAGCAGTCCTCGCTGGACAAGAAGATTCGACCATCTCCAGCTTTGAGATCATCTCTGAAATGGTGGATCAACCACAGAAATATCAGCCAAGGGGTTCCTTGGATCCTGCCTCCATGTGTGATCATCACCACGGATGCCAGCAGAGAAGGATGGGGAGCCCACCTAGAGGGAAGATACCTACAAGGAACATGGCCCAAAAACATCAGCTTACAGTCCTCAAACTACTGAGAACTGCGAGCAGTTTGGGAAACGCTGAAGAGAAGAAATTCGAGCCTACAGAACCAACATATAAAGATCATGTCAGACAACGTGACCACAGTAGCCTTCCTACGCCTCCAGGGGGGCCCAAGGCACGGGAAGCTTCAGGATCTAGCAGCTTGCATCCTCACCTGGGCGGAAAACAACTTTCGTTCCCTGTCAGCAGTACACCTAGAAGGCTCCCAAAACAGTATAGCCGACTATCTGAGCAGACAGGAAGTCCGAGCCACATAGTGGGAACTAAAAGAAGAGATCTTCTTGGATTTGTGCCATCGCTGGGGGACACCCCAACTGGACCTCTTCGTGACAAGAAAAAACACCAAGCTAAACAGATTCTACTCCTTCAATCCAGCGGACCATCCAGAAGAAGTCGATGCCCTGAACCAGAGTTGGAGAGGGGGACTGCTATACGGGTTTCCCCCTATCGCCATAATACCAAGGGTTCTCAGAAAGATCCAGGAGGAGGGAGCTCGGGTGATGCTAATCGTACCCTTTTAGCCCAGGCGGAGTTGGTTTCCCCTCCTCAAGAAGATGGCTCAGAAGGGGCCACTCCATCTACCAACGACGTCAGACCTACTTTCCCAGGGCCCAGTTCTACACCCAAACCCAGGAAACCTACAACTAGCAGCATGGATCCTGAGAGGGACATCCTAAAGTCCAGAGGCCTCTCTGACCAAGTGATCTCCACATTGCAGGCCAGCCATAAGCCTGTTACAAGGGCGATATATTGTAAGATCTGAAAGAGGTTCTGCTCAGAAAGTGGTAGTACCCCCTTAGACCTGTCTCGGCCAAATATCCCTCAGATCCTGGACTTCCTACAGGCAGGATTTGATAAGGGCCTGACCCCGAGCACACTGAAAGTCCAGATAGCGGCTTTAAGTACTTTCTTCAAATTCTCCCTATCCTCTCATCCATGGATAGCACGATTTTAAAAAGCTACCCAGAGATTAAGGCCCACATTAAGGAAAACTGTCCCCCCGTGGGACCTAAATCTGGTACTCAACACTCTGTGTAGGCCCCCTTATGAGCCAATATCCGAGATAGACATTTCAAAGCTCACACAAAAAAACATATTTTTGGTAGCTATCACCTCAGCCAAATGATTAGGCGAGATCCAGGCCCTCTCAGTCCAGAACCCCTACATTCAGATCTTCGAGGACCGCATAATACTCAAACTAGACCCAGGGTTCCTTCCTAAGGTAGTGTCTCCTCAGAATCTAAATCAGGAGATAATCCTACTCTCATTCTGTCCAGCTCCAAAGAATGATAGAAAAAAGCTGTTTCACTCACTGGATGTTAGACGTGCGGTCACCCGCTACTTAGAAGTCACCCGAGATTGGCAACAGGACACAAAACTATTTATCCAGTATGGCGGTAAAAATAAGGGTAGAAGCGCGGCCACACATACCCTGGCAAGGTGGATAACATCAATTATCACCTCAGCGTACGAGGCCGAGGGGTTACCTATACCTGAAGGGCTTAGAGCCCATTCCACCAGGGCGATTGCGACATCATGGGCAGAAAGGGCGGGAGCCTCAGTGGAGCAAATATGCAGGGCTGCAACCTGGTCTACACCAAACACTTTCTGTAGACACTATAAGTTGGACACTCTAACAGCTAGCCAGTCGACCTTCGGTCGTAGAGTGCTACAAGCAGTAGTCCTACCCTAAGCGAATTCCTACTTTGGTATTCCCCATGGTGCTGTCAGGATAGGACGTCCTGGAAAACGGAGATTAGACCTACCGGTAATGTTATTTCCAGGAGTCCATCCTGACAGCACTGGTAGTTTCCTCCCTATGATTTGTATTGGTGTCATTATGCTTGTACTAAATCTCAATAAATTTTAATTGCATCCATACTGGTGTGGTACTTGGAAAAATCACTGGAGTGTGGGAGGGGACCTTTAACCTCTCGTGCATTTCCTGTCCCTGTAAGGATGAAATGACAACCCCCATGGTGCTGTCAGGATGGACTCCTAGAAATAACATTACCGGTAGGTCTAATCTCCGTTTTCTGTTATCAGTATATTTGATTTGAAAATTCATTAAGTCATATCATTATGTCATAATGCCTTCCATTTTTTCTTCACCCTAATGTGGAGTTATCAAGCAATATAAGGGCTGATTTAGGGTGAGCCATCGTGGAGCGGGGGCGCCATTCTGCTGACCAGTAGGGTGCCAACCTCCGCTGTTAGGAAGGTTTACAGATTCAGGGAACAGTTAGTCAGGTACTCTATTGTTTGCACATGTTACTTTATTGTCTTGTCAATTGCACTCTTTTTTGCACTTTTTTCTATTGTTGTCTACCTAGCAATCATCATTGTGGCAACCCCTATATTTTCCTTTCCTGATTGAGTGAATAATTGTCTGCTGCACTCATACAGGGCTATCTAGGAGCTATAGGGTACAGCCGTCGTGGAGCGGGGGCGCCAATCTCGTATATGTTTAGGGTGCCAACCTCCGCTGCTAGGCAGCTTTGATATCAGGATCCCTCAGTGTAGGGTAAAGTAGGTGACACGGTTAATTGTTTTTGTGTGTGGTAGTGTCGTCTTATATCTAGACTTTAATAAAGGTTGGTTTTATATCATATATTCTAAGTTATGTAAGGCACCTTGATAATACTGTTTTTTTTTTACCTTACTGGTTTCAATTTTCTTAAAATATGAATGCATCACCTGATTTTTATCTTTAAGTTCCCTTGCATAGTATAGGGGTGAGTTTTTAATGGTGAAGTTCAGTTTGCTTCTCAGACGTTGCTTACAGTCTTTTCTGGTTCTTTTTCCTTAGCTTTTGTTTTTGGGTTTCCTTTTACTCTTCTTTTTGGTTTAAATCTGCTGGTTTAGAACATACTCTGGTATTCTGACTCTAACATCGTTCATGCCACCAGACGTCGGCAACCCTACGATAGCCATTTGGGAAGGGCTCTGTAAAGTCCCCCTTGCTTATCGGGAGTTGGAGAAGAATATCCCATATACAGTATATATTGGACTTGACTACCAGTGGTGGTTTGCGCTATGTGCATCTGTGGCTTTCCATTTGCTGGTCCGGTGCAAGTCGCTGACTCGCTATCATGTAGATTAACTCATGCGTATAACATCATCTTTAATAAAGCATAGACACACATACATTAATTATTCTTTATCTAATAGGATGACAACAGCTGTCCAGACCTGCATCCCATCACAAGAACCACTCCACAGAAATCCCTGGAAAACAAATCATCCTCAGTGACAAAGTGAGGGGCTTTGTGCCCCCTGTGGTATCAGAGTTTTGACTCTAAGAATGCTGTTCAAACTGTTGGGGTGCAGCTCTGGGACTATTTTCAGAGATGATGTCCTCCACTAAACTCTCAAAAAGCTGAAATGGTCGCCTCTGTAGCTGAGGTGTCATCCTTTCTATAGTTAATAATTTTTATAGGGCCATCATTTGCGTCAATTTCCCTTGTCAAGGTTTAAGTTTTCCTTTCTTTGCTGGTGTATTCCTATTTCCATGCACCCTGTCCCACCTAAAAAATGGTTTACGGTTCATGTTTCTTTTGCCTCCTCCACCATAGCCACATAATCATCAGGCAGCCCTCACTCAATTTTTAGGTGGTCATCAGAGGCAGTGGGGTGTCCAGAGGGAGAAGACTGATAACTGCTCCTCAGAGCACCCAAATGCTGCCGGATCCCACAATGAGGGTTAAGTGTCCCTCTCCCCTTCCAAAATCAAAAAGGGAATACAAGTGAGTTTTTTTTTTTTTTTGGGCCTCCTCCACCATATCCACAGAGTCATCATGGGGTCCTCACTCAATGTTTAGAGAGCCACCAGAGGCCATCTGTTGCGCCCATGTCTGCAAGTCAGCTACAGCTGCCGCTTTTCTAGCAGTGCTGCAGCAGCGCTTAGAAGTGCCAGCTCACCAAATGGTTTGTGATCTGCCCACTTGTTTGAACGCAAACGCTCCCTGCTCACAATTAAAGAGGAAGGTTTGCATGTGGACAAGGTGCAGATGGAGGAAGAAAGTACATAGGTTGCGACGTGCTTGCCAATCCCCTGTCCAGGTCACAGGCGTGGATGTGTCCAGCAGTCACAAGCACCATCAGAAGCCATGTCCACTTCCTTGTCCCAGCACAGCGTTCAGACTCCCAGGCCTTGAAACTCAAAGAAAATGCCCAGTCACAGACCCAAACATTAAACATTTACATTTCCAGACTGCTTGCACTGGAAATCTTGCCGTTTAGGCATGTGGACACTTTTGGTTCCCGCAACCTCATGGTGACATACGCGTCCCTTGGTACTCGGTCCCCATCCACCACTAATTTTTGCGGTGATTCATCCCTGCCTTACACTAGCATATGTCTCATAACAACACCTGTGCCATGACAAATGCAGATACTGTGAATGTCCACCTAATGATTAACATGTAGGCAAGTGCTTGCAGATGTATTCTTATACACACATGGATGGACAAAGTAAGGGAGATATAAGCAAAGAACCTTAAACAGGCTAAGACTTGCCTAAACCTGACCCTGATTTGATAATGCCTGACCACAGAGGTTGGAACCCTAAAATTATGCAATGGCACCCTCACTGAATGTCGGCTGGTCCATAAATTTGGGAGGGTCAACAGGCGGACCTCAAAAGTAAGTTTTGGAGGGCCATCAGGCGGCTCTCACTTATACATTTGGGAGGTCAATCAGGCGGCCCTCTACCATACATTTTGGAGTGACTTTTTCTTTTGTTACAAAAGCTTTAAATCCAGCAGGAATCATTTTCTGGAAGATTAGTGGTTCACAGTGTTGCCATTACTATAAATAATCTTCCTCACAGGATTTTTGCTAAACATTTAAAACACTTTTGGCCAACAACAATACTGAAATGTCAGAAGGAGGAGGAGGAGAAGGAGAGTAGTTCTCCTCATGGGGACAGGGAAGTCTTAACTGTTGGGGCTCTGGCAGACATGCCTAACTTTATGTACAGCTGCGTTTCCTATGACCAACGTCTTATGTGCAGTTTGGACAACACTCATTACTGGTTGTTCACCCTTCTCGACCCATGCTTCGAGGAGAACTCATAAACTCCTAAATTTTAGATGGCCATCAGCTGGTCCTCACTCATACATTTTGGAGGGCGCTCAAACATCCCTCTACCATTAATTTGGGAGGGCCCTCATGCGGCTCTCTACCATTACATTGTGAGGGCCGTCTACCATTAATTTGGGAGGGCCCTCAGGCGACCTTCTACCATATGTTTCTGGAACATTCTAGAAAATCCCTCTGTCATGTAGCTGCAACCCCCCCTCTTCCCCCACAACACACACACCAGCGTCTTCCTGCGTGCAGCTCTGTGAAACCTGAAGCCTCAGCATAGAATTCTTCTCTTTCCCCCTCCCTGCACAGCTAAATGAAGTCCTTTGTCCTCTGGGACATGTGTCTGAAATAAAACTGTGAGAGATATTAAAATAGGCTAGCATGGGCTCCGATCGCGACAGAAAAACGAAACAAACATTTCTGTGATCTGCGCAGACCCGGCTTCCCTACGGTGGATCTTGCAAAATCCTAATCTCTCCAGAAACTGAGATATGGATTTCTCCCAAATGGAGGGTCTTAATTATGGCATGCTTGGTGTTTTCGGATTCTATTCGGTAAATCACAAACAATGATGCCCTATGTGTGTTGGTACGGGCTTTTCTCATTTAGATATAGTTATTCTAAGTTTTGTAGCCAAATCATAGCTTGAAGAGAGGGAGGTTGGACCTCTCCAGCCGGCCCCTTTTGCTGAGGTCACACAGCACAGACCATAGGGCAGGGTTTCCCAACTCCAGTCCTCAAGGCACACCAACAGATCATGTTTTCAGGATTTCCTTTGTATTGCACAGGTGAAGCAATTATCACCTGAGCAATACTAAGGAAATCCTGAAAACATGATCTGTTGGTGTGCCTTGAGGACTGGAGTTGGGAAACCCTGCCATAGGGGATGCGAGGGGACAATGAGCCAGTTAAGCTGGAGTTCTGATGCTGAACAGACCTACCCCATGTCTTGGGATGTTTGGCTGCTGCCCATCCCCTGAGCTGCATGGTCTGCCAGATACCACCTAGGCACATGTAAGTGTTACTTTCTGCTATTTAATCCATGTTGTTTTCATATTTGCAATTGTACATATTTAATGTCTCAATTTATTACAACTTTTGTATTTGTAATCACTGCCCGACTTTGGAGAATAAATCGTAAAATATCAGATTGACTCCATCTTCTAAGAAACGAACTATGCGCCTTTTTTAGATAATTGCTACTAATTTGGGGTTTGTCACGGACCCTCTTAATTAACTCTGTGACTAAGTAAAGCGTGGCTGGTGGCAATGTGGTGTGCACGGCTGGCTAGGCTAGCTAGCAGTACAGACGGGTCTTACATGCTGAATGAGGGGCTGCGGCCACAGCATTGATAATTCCCTTACTGCAGTAGTCTAGTTGCCCGTGCACAACAAGCAGCCCGTCCAGTGACTAATTATCCTAGGTACAGTTCCCTGACTGACCTGAGCGTAAGGGGGGCGCCAGAGAGCTGCGAGTTCCAAAGTGGAACTGAGAAAGTGGGATATACATAAATGCCTGCAGTTCTTGGAAGGTTGTTAGCAGTGGTGGGGCAACCAAAATACCCCTTGCAATAAATTGTTAGAGCAAGATTAGCTTGCTGTATATTTTTGTCACATGGTGCCAGTGGCGGGATAACTAAGATAAGCCCCCACTGTGCCTGTGATAGCCGTGTGCCCGCTGTCCGTCGCAATTTGGCTACAGCGGTCTGCCGTTCTTCACATATTGGTGGCAGAGCGGTGGGATAATCCTAGAGCATTAGTGATTTGGTTTGAGCAATCATTCCCCTCACTAAAAAGCTGCACGGTTCCTGCGGGAATCCTGCATCATAGGTTTTGGAGAACAGACTCAGTGGTTACTAGTCCTGAGACATTTTTATATACTTGCAAGTATTCCCTCCCTTTCTCTTCGTTTTTCTTTTCTATCTTTTATTTGGCAACCATGGCGGCAAAAGGAGAACACTGGTACAGACAGCAGAAAAAGGAAAACCTTGCTGCAGTATGCACGTACCGAGGCATTGACACCACAAGTAAAACCAGAGATCAATTGATCGCGGCTCTGGTGCAGCTGGACAACACCCAGAGTCAGCGGGCGCAGAAGTTGGCCCAAGTGACAATGGGGCTGCAGCAGAGGCTCCACTCCGGAGCGCTGGCCCAACATTCAAACAGGACAGGCTGGACCCCTACCTGCAAGCGGCCTTGGATGAACTCCCCGCCGAAGACAGTGAGGGACGGGTGAGGCTGATCCAGCAATATCGGCAGGAGGCCCGAGCCAAAAGGCTGAGCGAGAGGCTGAGAGAGCCAAACGTGAGCGACAAGCAGAAGCTCAGAGGGCCCATGAACTGGAGATGCTCCAGCGGGGGTGGAATGCCCCCACAGCCCGAAGCAGTGAGCCCAGCAGCGTCCAGACTCCTAAACCCCAGCCAGAGCATTTTCCCATGATGGAAAAGGACGCACGCCTTTCACATTTTAAATTATTTATGCAGCTAAGAGCAGTATTATTACAGAATAGAGTCTATTTGAATTGACCCTGAAAGGATTTTTTCTGATGTAAGGGGGTGAAGAGGAAGAGGAAGAAGAGCTCAAAAGGGGTTACCTCTCCTGCTCTGTGTCCAGAGCCACCTAGCCAGACAGCAGGGTTGCCGGGGGGAAGACTTTCTGACCTGGGCCGACTGGACCATGTGACTGTGGGGGGCGGTGACTGGATAGAGGGGTCTGTGGAGAGGAAACGGCGTGACTTCAGGGCGGGAAAGCAGAGCACGCAGGACACAGAGCAGGCTGCTACACTGCGCTCCTGGGAAGAGTTCTCCATCTGAGGACTGAGACTGAAGGACAAAGCGTTGTAAGCACCGTATGTGAGTACGTGGACCCAGCAGCCTCCGTGACCAGAGGAGACTTCCCCCCTGACAGTACAGATACACTCGCACAAGCGCGCAGTCCCGGGGACCACACTGACGAGCCGGAGCCCCTGAGTGTGGTAAAGAGACTTAACAGTGTGCGCAGCATCGCTCCTGCGGTGAGACAGGCGGGGTATTATACAGAGACTCAGAACAGGGAGACCCAGGTTCCGCTTCAGCTCCCAGCTCCCTGCTTTAACCCCTGGAGGTCCCAACTTCATCTTGAGCATAGACTTTAGAGACTGCACGCGCCGCTGTTGCCGGTGCTAATGTGGGAGAAGTAGACTCTTCAATCAAGCTTTCCCCCCCGGACTGATAAGTTATAATTATCTGAGTTTAACCATTTAAATGCTGTATTACCATTTTATTACTTCTTTCACCTCCATTGTTCTGCTTACTATTTTACTCTGTCTCATTTAACCCCCTACTGCTCCTCCCTGCGTGGAATGAAAATTCCCTGTAAATAAACCTTTAACTCTTGGTCTGTCTCAGATCCGTGGCGACATCCTCCGTACCTGCAGGTTATTACACTTATATGTAGCAACAACAAAGATTTGTAACGCAATCAAGCATGAAAAAATGTCTGTAATACAATAATCCCAACTCCGCCACCGAACACAAAATTATTTTCAGATATGAGGGGTATAAGGAGAAAATATAATCTATTTGAATTGTCAGTGAAAGGATTGTCTTACATGTGACAGCGACAAACTCAAATATAATCAAACCTGCTGTAATGTCTGTAATATGATAATCTCTACTACGCCACCGAACCTTCAGTTTTTTTTCAGATATCAGCGGTAGTATTAGAGAATAGAATCTATTTGAATTAGCCCTGAAAAGAGCTATTACTTTAACATAGCAACACCAATGACTGTTATGCAATCAAGCCTGCTCTAAGTTCACCTAATGCACTCTTCCTACTACAGCAGCTAAACATTCCTAAAATGCAGGTAACTGCAGTATTATAGAATAGAATCTATTTGCATTAGCCTCACTTCTCCTGCTGCTCTCCCTAAGCTATTTCCACATATAATGTGAGGAAAAAGGTGGAAATTCGTCTTATATAGAACTGATAACGCTATGTGGTTGGCCAGTCACAGTAATGCAAGTAGTCAACATGGCTACAACATTACTGTCATTGACATGCAATTGCCCATGTTTAATGGCTCAGGTTCCAAACATGTGGAGCGGGAAATCGAGCAGGGTATAATGTACTGTAAGCTGGTGCACCACCTAAGGCAGTGCATATCTTGGCGCTGGGAGCTTTCCAGCTTGGTGCTGCACAACCATCAGTACAGAACGGCCGCACAGTTCCAGGGCTCCCTCTACTTCTTCTGTGATGCAGTAGTGATGGCGTGTACGCGATGACGTCATCGCATGCAGCCGGTATGTATGAGCGCCACTTTCCAAGAAGACAGCAGGAGTTGAGCTGTGCCTGCAGGGGATCGTCTGAGAGGTATGAAAAACTTTGAACATTTTAAAAATGTATATGACATATTTCCCTTAAAGAAAAATAAATAAAAATATACCTAAAAAGACTATTGGATATTTAATGAAAATTTTAATAGGTTAGAGTAGGGACCAGCCAAAAGAGTGTAGCTTGTCATGGTGGCAGGCTGTAAAAATCTTTTTACCAAACAAAAGCTGATGGGCTGCACGGTGGCTCAGTAGATAGCACCGCAGCCTTGCAGCTCTGGGGTCCTGTGTTCAAACCCCACCAAGGACAACATCTAATGCTCATATGATGTGCTATTTTAAGCAATATGTCTGCAGCATCTACATACTAATGATATATTTATTGGACGCTGCGAACCGGGGGTATTTATAGATGGTGACACTAACTGTGATAGCGTGCCCCTTGAAAAAGGAGTCTGAGTGGCCTTTCCCTGTGTCCCGGCATCTACCAGGTAAATTGACCACCTTATAATTGTTATGGGTGGATTGCACAGTGTGGGATATTAGGATAGGCATACCTACCAGCAGTGTTCACCTTGTATTTATTTGGGGATGATAGCCACTGTGTGGAATGCTATAGTGAAATAATTGTTCCCCCTTGTCCCATATGGTGTAAGCAGGCTGTGTAGGAGGTATTGTCCAGTAAGGCTAGCCATATACTGAATTGATAGGATATATAGGTGGTTATTATTATGATACATTTTACTTTCTAATAACCTGGGCCACAGTAGACTAGCAGTGGCAGCCTTTAAGCTACATACCATCCTGTTAATTGATTACTACAAGGGTGACAACCACTTCCGGATTCAGAGCGTCGTATGAGAGTTCATGAGTGACGGGTATCTGTATTTTCCTATCTGCTCAATGTCTGGCAATATGATTTTAATATGGTAGTTCTAATAATAAAAATTGTACCTTTTTGATATAAACTCATTGCCTTTTGATCATCATTTTTCTATTGTGACCAAGTACAACATCTGCAAGGAGTTTATATGTTCTCCCCGTATTTGCATGGGTTTCCTCGGGGTACTCCGGTTTCTTCCCACATTTCAAAGACATACTGATAGGAATTCAGATTGTGAGCCCCATCAGGGACAGTGTTAATGTCTGTAAGGCGCTGTGGAATTATTGGCGCTATATAAATGAGTAAAATAAATAAAATGGCCATGTATGTGATATGGTGTTCGATGGTAACTTTTAATGTGTGATTGGTGAGGATGTAGTGAAAAAGTGGAGCTTTCCAAGAGTGGGCTATAGGACTATGGGAGGTTCGAGAGGTGGAGGCGATGCCAGGGAGGAGGTATGACATCACTGTCATACGCCGGAACGACGCTGCACGCCTCAGATGCATAGACCAGAGGATACAGCTGGAGCTCAGCCAGGTGAGGAGAAATTGTTTTTTATAAAGCTGTGGTATGGGGTGCATTATACTGGCATGGGGGTGCGTTATACTGGCATGGGGATGCATTATATTATGGGGCTGCATTATATTATGGTGTGCATTATACTGCTATGGGCTGCATTATACTATGGGGCTGCATTATAATATTATAAGGCTGCATTATACTATGGGGGTGCATTATATTATGGGGTGCATTATGTAATTAGGTGCATTATACTGCTATGGGATGCATTATAATTCTATGGGGCTGCATTATACTGCTATGGGGGTGCATTATATTATGTGGGTGCATTATACTACAGTATGTGGGTGCATTATACTATGTGGGTGCACTATACTATAGGGTGTATTATACTACTATGGGGTGCATTATATTGATATGGGGGTGCATTATATTATGGGGTGCATTATAATACTATGGGGGTGCACTATACTATGGGGCTGCATTATACTATAGGGGTGCATTATAATACTAAAAGGCTGCATTATACTATGGGGTGCATTATACTACTATCGGGTGCATTATATTATGAGGTGCATTATACTTCTATAGGGCTGCATTATACTGCTATGGGGGTACATTATACTATGTGGGTGCACTATACTATTGGCTGCATTATACTTCTATGGGGCTGCATTATACTGCGGGGGTGCATTATATTATTGGGTGCATTATACTGCTATGGGGGTGCATTATACTGCTATGGGGTGCATTATATTATGGGATGCATTATAATCCTATAGGGCTGCATTATACTATGGGGGTGCACTATATTTTGGAAGATACTGTTTTCAGTGTGGGGAGGAGAGGTCCTGCTGCTGTGCAGTGTTACACAGTCGCTTTTTTCTTCATCTGGCGTAGTATAGTGGTTGGGGAAAAATTGGGAAATGTGCCCTAGATAACTGTGTTCTTTTCTGCAGTCCTGGCTGGAAGAAGTGATGGCAGTCTGAATTAGATGAAGAAGAAAAGCGAAGATGAAGGACTTCAACTAGAGACGTCACCGGTGAGTCAGTGTGTTACCTTTACACTTACACTATATACTGTATACAGAGTTCCTGTGTATGTCACTGGTGATCACTGTATTACCTATACACTATATACAGTGTTCGTGTGTATCATGTCACTGGTGATCTCTGTATTACCTGTACAGTGACACTATATACAGAGCTCCTGTGTATAATGTCACCGGTGATCACTGTATTACCTGCACATGGACACTGTATACTAAGTACAGCTCTCCTGTGTAATATGGCATTAGTATTGTGTTTTTTATTAATGATCAGTATCGTAGTATTCAGTCACTATGTTGTGGTAATATGTGATCTGGTCATGGCGTGACGGTATTTGTTCCTTGTACTGTATGTGGTATTATTGTTCACCATGTGGTGGTAATATGCGGTCTGGTCATGTTGTGGTGGGTTTTGCTACTTGTATGTGGTATTATATGATCACTATATACACTCACTGGCCACTTTATTAGGTACACCATGCTAGTAAGGGGTTGGACCCCTTTTGCCTTCAGAACTGCCTCAATTCTTCGTGGCAGAGATTCAACAAGGTGCTGGAAGCATTCCTCAGAGATTTTGGACCATATTGACATGATGGCATCACACAGTTGGCGCAGATTTGTCGGCTGCACATCCCTGATGCGAATCTCCCGTTCCACCACATCCCAAAGATGCTCTATTGGATTGAGATCTGGTGACTGAGGAGGCCATTTGAGTACAGTGAACTCATTGTCATGTTCAAGAAACCAATCTGAGATGATTCGAGCTTTATGACATGGCGCATTATCCTGCTGAAAGTAGCCATCAGATGTTGGGTACATTGTGGTCATAAAGGGATGGACATGGTCAGCAACAATACTCAGGTAGGCTGTGGCGTTGCAACGATGCTCAATTGGTACCAAGGGGCCCAAAGAGTGCCCAGAAAAAATTCCCCACACCATGACACCACCACCACCAGCCTGAACCGTTGATACAAGGCAGGATGGATCCATGCTTTCATGTTGTTTACGCCAAATTCTGACCCTACCATCCGAATGTCGCAGCAGAAATCGAGACTCATCAGACCAGGCAACGTTTTTCCAATCTTCTACTGTCCAATTTCGATGAGCTTGTGCAAATTGTAGCCTCAGTTTCCTGTTCTTAGCTAAGAGGAGTGGTACCCAGTGTGGTCTTCTGCTGCTGTAGCCCATCTGCCTCAAAGTTCGACGCACTGTGCGTTCAGAGATGCTCTTCTGCCTACCTTGGTTGTAACGGGTGGCAATTTGAGTCACTGTTGCCTTTCTATCAGCTCGAACCAGTCTGCCCATTCTCCTCTGACCTCTGGCATCAACATGGCATTTCCGGCCACAGAACTGCCGCTCACTGGATTTTTTTTCTTTTTCGGACCATTCTCTGTAAACCCTAGAGATGGTTGTGCGTGAAAATCCCAGTAGATCAGCAGTTTCTGAAATACTCAGACCAGCCCTTCTGGCACCAACAATCATGCCACGTTCAAAGGCACTCAAATCACCTTTCTTCCCCATACTGATGCTCGGTTTGAACTGCAGGAGATTGTCTTGACCATGTCTACATGCCTAAATGCACTGAGTTGCCGCCATGTGATTGGCTGATTAGAAATTAAGTCTTAACACACAGTTGGACAGGTGTACCTAATAAAGTGGCCAGTGAGTGTATATATGGTGGTAATATGTAGTCTTGTCATGGTGCACAACCCTTGTGATATTATTGGTCCTTTTGAAAATTGAAAAATAAATAACAATATACCAAAATTGTATTGGCTATTTTAACAAATCTTTAGTAAGTTACAATAGAGTAGGGCCCAGCCAAAAGAGTCTACCTTGTTGTAGTGGCAGATTAAAAAATCTTTTGGCAAAAACAAAAAGCTGCTGGCTATGCATGTGGTGATGGGAACTGTAATTGTGTGATTGATGAGGATGTGGTGCAGAAGTGTAGTTTTTCCAAGAGAGGGTGGTGGGCTGTGGAAGGTTCGAGGGGTGGAAGTGGGGCTAGGGTGGCGTTTCAAGGAGGCACCGAAAATGTTGCCAGTATGTGGCCCCAAAATTCCTAGTGGCAGCCCTGGTGATAGGTCTCTACCTACAAATACATGCAGGGAGAGACCTGTCACTCTAGGGCAGTGGGCTAGAAGTCGCCATGGACCCACCTGTACGACTAGTTACCCATGCAGCTCAGTCCCCAGTAGTTATTAAACTATGCTTTTCTCTGAAACACCACAACATTTCAACATTAAATATATATGGTTGAAATAATACAGCCAGTGCCTGATAAATGCTGACTGTAGATCGGGAAGCATGTAACAGCTGTCAGGTTCCTGTTAACCCCTTCCCGACATGTGCTGTATATATACTGCACTGCGGGAGCTGCGTTCCCGCAAACAGCAGTACATGTACTGTGCCACGATCGCGCGACCTCACGCTGAGCGCTGTGACGATCGGGTGTGGGTGTCAGCTCTATGTGAGAGCTGACACCCCGCAGCAGTGCCCATGATCAGTGTTAGCACAGATTGCGGGCATTTAACAGCTCTGATGCCACTGACAGTAGTGACAGGGACATCGAGGAGCATCATGCAGGGAATGGGTTCCCTGCACGCTTCCATCAGGACAATGCGATGCAATCAGGTTGTCTTGATGGTCTCCATGGAGACCCAAGACTCAAGATGGCTGCGGGGTCCTTCAGGGAAGGTGGCGTGTCTTCCTTGCCTGTCAGATGCTCCTCTGATGCTCTGCAGTGATCAGTGATCAGTGATCTGATCCTGTACAGTAATGTCCCATCCTGGGGAAATGTAAAAAGTAAAAATAAAATGATTTAAAACTGTAAAAATATGTTTAAAAAATCCCCAAATAAAGAACAAAAAAGAAACAAAATTTTTTCCAATAAATACATTTATTTATAAATAAAAAAATGAACAATAAAAGTACAGATATTTGGTAATGCTGCATGCGTAACGACCTGCTCTATAAAACTGTCCCACTAGTTAACCCCTTCAGTGAACACTGCAAAAAAAGTAAATAAAAAGCAAGGCAAAAAACAATGCTTTATCATCATACCACCGAACAAAAAGTGCAGTTAAATGCAATCAAAAAGACGAATATAAATAAAAATGGTACCGCAAAAAACATCATCTTGTCCGGCAAAAATTAAGCCACCATATAGCTCCATCAGCAGAAAATAAAAAAAGTTATAGCTTTCAGAATTAAGCGATGTAAAAATAATTATTTTTTCTATAAAATAATTTTTATTGTGTAAAAGTGCCCAAACATAAAAAAATGTAAAATGGGTATCACTGTAATCGCGCTGAACCAAAGAATAAAGCTGCCTTACCAATTTTACCATACGCAGAACGGTACAAAAAAACAAAACAAAAAGCAATTCCTGAATTACTGGTTTTTGTTCATTCTGTCTCCCAAAAATCGGAATAGAAAGCGATCAAAAAAAGTCATGTTTCGAAAATGGTACTAATAAAAACGTGAACTCGTCCTGCAAAAAACAAGCCATCACATGACTCTGTCAGCCGAAATATGGAAAAATTATAGCTGTTTAAATATTGTGATGCGAAAACTAGTTTTCGCAATAAAAAGCATCTTTTAGTGCTTGACAGCAGCCTAACATAAAAACCCGATATAAATGTCGTATAGCTGTAATCGCACGGAACCGAAAAATAAAGTTGCCTAATCACTTATACCACATTAGGAATGGAGTAAAAAATAAATAAAACCAATTCTTCACATGCTGTTGATTTTTTAATTCTGCCTCTCAAAGATCACAGTAAGACTCAGCGCACATATATCCTGTGCTCTGCGCTGAGCGCTTACATCGGGCTTTCTCTGTAAATATCTGAAATGCGTGATTCAGACAGAACCCCCGGCAGAAGATTCGATATAATGAGGCAGAAGGAGGCACTGTGGTTGCCATAGGACCTGCAATCCGGCAGTGTCTGTCTTTTTTGGATTTCACAATTTAGTGCATTTCTGAAAAGGGGACCGTTGAACAGATTTCAGACGGACTCCAGAGTAACTTTGCTGCCTCATTGTAGTGAATGGATATCTCAAGAGTTTCATCTGTTACGCTACTCAGAGATTTAGATGGAAACCACAAAGTGTTAAGCATACAGCGCCGGATAAATGTGATCCCAAATGTTATGTAAAAAGTTCCCAATAAAAGCTTCAACTCAATCCACAAAAAGAAGCCCATTCAGGTCTGCCAACTGATAATGGAAATATAATGGGCTTCCACGTTACTGTTAGCACAAAGGCTCAGGAAAAGCGATATGGCTTCTCGCGCCCCAAAAGAAATTCACAAATTCTCCGCTCCCAAAAACAAATGCACCCTTCCTTCTGTGCCCCAGTGTGCCTAAACCACATTTAGCGCCCACATGTTTGGCATTTCTATAGTGATGAGAGCACGCCTAATTTATAGGTGCATGTCTCCAGAAGCATGAGCTGGGCATAATGTACTGGTGACTACAACGTACTGGTCACTATTACGTACTGGTCACTACAACAGAAGTTTGCAATTTTCACTGAGCAACATCCACTACTGCTTGTTTCGGGAAAACAACCATGGAGTCAAAATCGTCACTACATCTGTAGATAAATTCCCAAAGGGTTATAATTTCCAGAATGGGTCGCTTCAGGGGGGATTCTGCTTTTCTAGCACTCTATATGGAATCTGCAAACTATTCTAGGGAAATTTGCGTTCCAGGAGGCAAATAGCGCCCTGTCCCTCCCGAGTCTCTCTGTATGGCTAAGCCGTACTGTACAGCCACATATGGGGTATTTCTACATTCATCAGAAATTGTTGGACAAATTTTGGTGCCATTTTTACCCATTTCCAGTATGAAAACATACAACTTTGGGGTAAAATCTTGGTTTGTAAAAATATAAATTATTTTTTCTTCACTGCCCAATGTTAAAAAAGTCTGTGACACACATGTGGTGTCAATATAATCACTGCACCCCTAGATGAATTCATTAAGAGGTTTAGTATGTAAAATGGGATAACGTATGGGGAGTACTGCTGTTTTGGCAACTCAGGGGCTTTGCCAATGTAACATGGTACCCTCATATAAGTGCAGCAAAATCTGCACTCTAATATGGCGCTACTTCCCTTCTGAGAATTGCACTGTGCCTCAAAAGTATTTTTCGACCACATATGGGGTATCGGTGAACTCAGGAGAAATTGTACAACATATTTTGGAGTCTATTTGCACCCTTGTGAAGATACAAAATTTGTAGCTAAAAAAGATTTTTGTGAGAAAAATATGATTTTTTTTCATTTTCACGGTTTAATATCATAAACGTCTGAAGCACCTGGGGGTTCAAGTTGCTCAATACATATCTAGTTAAGTTCCAAAAGGGGTCTGGTTTCCAAAATCGTGTCACTTGTGGGGAGTTTCCACTGTTTATTAACATCAGTTACTCTCCAAATGCGAAATGGCATCCGCTAATTATTCCAGCAAATTTTACATTCAAAAAGTCCTTCCCTGCTGTGCATCCAAACAGTAGTATTCCCCCACATATGGGGTATCGGCATACTCAGGAGAAATTGTACAACAATTTGTATGGAGCAATTTATTGTGGTACCCTTATGAAAAGGCAAAATTTGGAGCAAAAAAAGATTTATTTGGGAAAAATGTGATTTTTCTTATTTCCACAGCTCTACGTTATAAACTTCTGTGAAGCACCTGTGGGTTCAAGGTGCTCAAAACACATCTAGATAAGTTCCCTAAGGGGTCTTTGTTATGATTGGGTCACCGAGGAGGAGCGAAAGCCCAAGCTAAGCCACAGAAAACCGGAGAGGTTGGTAACTAAGCGGATTGCAGACCCCTGATCCTATCCACACAACTAGCAGTAGCTGTGGAGCGTGCTTACGATGATCGTAGACTCCTCGGCACAGCCGGAATCTAACAAACAAAATTTACAAAACCATTTTTTTTTTAAGGACCACCTCACATGAAGAAAAAGCTCCAAATATACATTTCAAACACATGGGGTTTAATCCCAAAGTTATGCCTCATACAATAACAAAAGCAGCGACTCTAATAGAGTATATAAAACTGGAGGAAAAGAGTCAAGCAAATATATAATATTACATATGATTTTATTAATCCATAAAAAAGACACACATGTGAGATACAGGACATGTAATATAAAGTGAAATAGTCAAAGGGTAAATTGACCTGGAACAAAAATAAAGTCCCACGACAGGTACAATGTGAATGGCCTACCATAACAATGACATTGGGGTACGTAAATATGTCATGTGTATAGCAGCTAAATAATTATTTGTACTAAGATGTATAATAGTGACACAAACAGCAGTACACCGCAGAACTAAAATAACCAAATAGTCTCATATAGATGCTGGCATGTTTGACATGCATACAGTCACTGCAGGGGTGCTTATCCCCAAGAGGGAGGTACTATCTTGTTGCAATCCAAATAAGAATTGCCCAAAGTAAGAGCAGAGGGCTGTAAAGATCACTGCCACCTGCAAAGAAAAGCTGCGGTGTGCTGCAGACCTGACATATCAAAGTAACACTAGTATAACATGGGTGATATATTGCACTATGCCCACACACGACTGAAAAATCGGCACATACCCATCATGTCCAAAGCCTGACGCAGGTCAGGAGCCCCTACGCGCGTTTCGCGGTATAATCTCGCTTCCTCGGGGGCGTGGCTAAAACATTAGTTCCAACCCCTATATATCCGGTAGTATCAAGTCACGTGGCCATGGTGGGCCAATAGTGGAAGACAAACTGGCACATGCGCACCGCGGTTGGATGACACCACATCCCGTCAGCGATCACCAAGTGCGCCGACGTCACCCGGGGGCGGCCGGTGCCTGGCCGTCACCCCGGCTACGCCAGAGACACAAGGAAGACATCCAAGCGCGCTGACGTCACATGTGGGAGGTCGGCGCCTGACCGTCACCAGAGCAACGCAGCAGACACTCGGAGACCGCCGCAGGACATGGAGCACCCAAGCGCAGTATGTGGACAATGTCGCCTATATAGGTAGCACAAAATAGGATCATTGTTACAATTGATGTAAATACATAAATAAATAACCTCAAATAAAGGCCAAATAATTACAGAAATATAGGCATCAATTCAAAGATGAACAACAATAACATTAATCAACATGAGGGCAGTGTATCTAATGAATTCCAAGTATTTTCTTTCTTCTCATTGATTTCTCTGAGTTTTCTTCAAGGGCATGATATATAGCTCAGTTTGCCGACACTCGCATAGATATGGATCTGCATGTTGATAACGATGAAAAACATATGTACCTGGATATATAAAACAGAACATGTCAAGATGGAAAAGTGAAAATTAAAATATAAAAACAAATGCGTCACCTTGTGCGTGCCCAAAAAAAGTGCACGCACGTGTGTGCACACTGTATATGAATCCTAAATAAAAAATGGGAAAAGAAGGAGAGAAACTAAAGGGAAACAGACTAGAGAGATCCATGACAAGGATAGGGCAGACAAAGACGCAAATCCTAATGATTCGTTCAAACCATGCGGGGTCATGGTTCCCAGAATCATGATCCACCTGTATTCCTTCTGAGCAAGAAGGCGTTTGATGTCACCTCCCCTAATACCATTCCTGATGTGTTGGATACCCCTAACAAGGAAAGTCTTTGGATCGCAATTGTGTGCTATTTTATAGTGCCGAGGAATGGTTTTAAGTTGTGTCAAATCAGTGACTGTCTTGGCTGCCAAAATATCACGGACATGTTCTCTAGTCCGTGTTTTAAGCTGACGGCTAGTTAGCCCAACATAAATTTTTGGGCATCCACATGTTGCGTAACATATCACCTGTGAGGTATTACACATTATGTGTTGACGTATCGAAAAGGTTTTTAAACCGTCAGCAGATTGAAAAGTTGAAGTACGCAGTATATTTTGGCACGCCACACAGTCACCACAAGGGTAACATCCCAATGGGGGGCCACGAGAATTGAAGGGATTTTTGATGGGAGGGGCATAATGGGAATGCACTAACATGTCGCCCAAATTTGGACTTCTACGATAGGTCATGAGGGGACGTTCAGATAAAATGTTAGCTAAAGAGGGTTCTGTTTTCAAGATGTTCCAATGTTTGCTGAGTATACTCCTCATACCATCCCATTTGCCATTAAATGTAGAGATGTATCTAACACCTCCTCGCTGTTGTTTTTTATTATTACCAACAGTAGGATGTAATAGAGATAACCTGTTGGCCCTTTTTGCCCTATCAAAGCCCCTTTTAACACATCGTCTGCTGTAGCCTCTAGCTAAAAAACGATCCCTAAGATCCTCCGCCTGATCGTAAAATATTGTCTTGGATGAGCAAATTCGCCTGATGCGTAAAAATTGGCCAACCGGGATGGCACGTATGGTTGTTTGAGAGTGGCAGGATCTAGCATGGAGAAGAGAGTTAACGGAGGTGGGCTTTCTGTACATATCTGTTTGTAAACTTAGGTGCTGGTCCACCTGTATTTTAATGTCCAGAAAGTCCACCTCCATTGCACTAGATTGATAAGTCAGTTTAATATTATATTTATTACAATTCAGATTCTCCATGAACTCCTGTAGTTGTAATTGTGACCCTTGCCATACCATGAATACGTCATCAATATAACGCAGCCAGCACTGCACACGGTCCGCGGCAGGCCCGCGAAGGAGGGCGCACAGGCCGCGCCCATGGCAGTTCCGCAAAGCTGCAAATAAAATTTATCCCTAAACACAAAAAAATTGTGTGTTAGAATGTATTCCAATAATTCCAATATCATTTGAAGTGAGTTTGGGGGGTCCATATAACAGAAAATACCCAAATTGATACCATTCAAAAAACTGCACCCCTCAAGATGTTCAAAACCACATTCAAGAAGTTTATTAACCCTTCAAGTGCTTCACAGGAATTGAAGGAATGTGGAAGGAAAATATGAACATTTAACTTTTTTTCCCCAAAATTTTTCTTCGGACACAATTTTTTTTATTTTGTCAATGGTATCAGGAGAAAATGAACCACAATATTTGTTGTGCAATTTCTCCTGAGTACACAGATACCTCATGTGCTCAGAAGGGAAGGAGCATCATTTGAGACTTTGAATGTCAAATTGGCTGGAATCGAGAGCGGACGCCATGTCGCGTTTGGAGAGCCCCTGCTGTACTTAAACAGTGGAAACCCCCCATAAGTGACCCCATTTTGGAAACTAGACCCCCCAAGGAGCTTATCTAGATGTGTGGTGAGCACTTTTAACCCCCAAGTGCTTCACAGAAGTTTATAACGTAGAGTCGTGAAAATAAAAAAATCATATTTTTTTCCACAAAAATGATCTTTTTGCCCCCAAATTTTTATTTTCTCAAGGGTAACAGGAGAAACTAGACCCCCAAAGTTGTTTTGCAATTTGTCCTAAGTATGCTGATACCCCATATGTGGGGGTAAACCACTGTGATCGCCTTACTGCGATCTTTGAGAGGCAGAATGAACAAATCCACAAAAGGTGAAGAATTGGTTTTATTTTTTATGCCGTTCCTCATGCGGTATTATTGATTAGGTGACTTTATTCTTCGGGTTGGTGTGATTACAGCGATACCAGATTTATATCCTTTTTTCATGTTTAGCTTTTGTCACACACTAAAAGACGCTTTTTTTATAATAATTTTATGTAAGAAAGTTTTGCATCGCTGAATTAAGAGAGCTATAATTTTTTCATTTTTCGGCCAACAGTCATGTGTGGGCTTGTTTTTTGCGTGATGAGCTGACGTTTTTATTGGTACCATTTTCGGGCACATAAAGTTTTATGATCGCTTTCTATTCCAATATTTGTGGAGGGATAATGAACAAAAACAAGCAATTCAGGAATTTCTTTTTTTTTTTCTCCATTCCGTGTGTGGTAAAATTGATAAGGCAGCTTTATTCTTCGTGCCATTACGATTACAGTGATACCTCATTTATATTTTTTTTATGTTTTGGCGTTTTTTACACAATAATAACTTTTATAAAAAAAAATTATTTTTGCATCACTTTATTCTGAGAGCTATAACTTTTTTATTTTTTCACTGATGGAGCTGTATCATGGCTTATTTTTTGCGGGATAAGATGACGTTTTCAGCGGTACCATGCTTATTTATATGTGTCTTTTTGATCACGTGTTATTGCACTTTTTCCAAGTGGTATGATGATACCACTTGGAAAAAGTATAATTTGACACTTTTATAGATGGGATTTTTAGGGACGCGGCGATACCAAACGTGCATTTTGTTTGTTTTATTTTTTTACATAAAAATGTGTATTTTTTTAGGGGAATTTTTTAAAATTATTTTTTAATTTTATTTTTACATTTTAAAAAAATGTTTTTTTTAACCTAGTCCATTTATGGGATTTTCACTTTCACTTTTGTTGCAGGTATAATACATTGCAATGCTCCAGCATTGCAATTTATTATACCTATGGAGAAAGCTGCTGAGACCATGCCGTGAGCATGGTCTCAGCGGCTTTCCGTAGCTGGATGACTCGGAGGTTGTCATGACAGAGATCGGGCCCCACGATTACATTGTGGGGACACCGATCTGAGGTTGAGGGAGCCTCCAACCCTCTGCCTCTCCCCCTGAATGCTGCAATTGCACTCGATTGCAGCAGTCAGGGGGTTAACAGCCAGGGGCGGCACGGATGCCGCTTCTGGCTGTCAGTGCAGGATGTTCAGCCACTGCAGTGCTGAGCTCCTGCACTGAGCAGGCAGGAGATGCTGAAATTTCATCATTTCCTGCCCGATCGCGCTGTGTTTGGTCAGTCAGACTGACCGACCAATCACAGCACTCTGGGTGCGAGGACCGACTGCAAGGGTCCCCGCACCTCATCCCGTGCCTGTCAGCTGTCATAGACAGCTGTCGGCACTGAACTGTCACCGCGTGTTTACAAATGAATGATGTGCACAATCTGTCATGGTGCGGTAAATTACATCCGGCCATGATGGACTGTGCACGTCAATAGACGTTAAGGGCATAAAAAATAAAAGTTTGAAAATTGAAAAATTTTCCAAATTTTCTTCAAATTTTCATTTTTTTCACAAATAAATGCAAGCCATATCAAAGAAATTTCACCACCATCAAGAAGTAGAATATGTCATGAGAAAACAGTCTAAATATCAGTGGGCAATTGAAGCATTCCAGAGTTATTACCTCATAAAGTTACAGTGGTCAGAATTGTTAGGCTATGTGCACACGCGCAGATTTTTTGCGGTATTTTCCGCAGGAATTCCGCAACTCCCTGCCGCAGGAAATACGCTAGAATTCCGCATTTGTAATTCCAGCGTATTTCCCGCATTTTAACTAGCGTTTTGCAAGTGTAATTAGCTTGCAGAATGCTAGGTTTTCCAAGCAATCTGTAGCGTCACTTGGAAAACTGATTGACAGGTTGGTCACACTTGTCAAACATAGTGTGACCAACTTTTTACTATGGGGCTGCCTATGCAGCATCAATAGTAAAGAGATATAAATTTAAAAATAAAAAACAGTGTTTTTCTCACCTTCCGGCCTCCCACGCAGCGTCCCCAGGCCTCAGCGATGCTCCCAGCAAGTCCCGTACCCAGCGATGCCTTGCGACAATGACCTTTGATGTAGCGGTCTCGTGAGACCACTACGGTCTTGCGAGACCCTCGACTTCATCAAAGGTCATTGTCGCAAGGCATCACTGGGAACGGGAGTTGGTGGGAGCATCGCTGAGGCCTGGGGACGCTGCGAGGGACGCCGGAAGGTGAGAGTAACATGTTTTTTATTTTAATTCTTTTTTTTACAGGGATATGATACCCAGAGCCTGGAGGAGAATCTCCTCTCCTCCAGACCCTGGGTACCATACGCACATTTTCCGCTTACTTTGTGCATGGTGGGCACAGCCACATGCGGAAAGTAAGCGGAACAATGCTTTCCTATGTGTGCGTAATTCCCGCGATTCCAAACAAAGAATGAGCATGCTGCGTATTTTTCCACAATGCGATTCCGCCGCGGAAAATTATGCAGCATTAGCACAGCATGTGCAGAATGCTGTAGGATTGCATGGGATGCTTTTTTTTTTTGCGTTTTCGCCGCAAAATCAAGCGTTAAAAAATGCTGCAAAAACGCAAAAAAACCCCGCTACGTGTGCACACAGTCCAAGAATCGGCACGGTCAGGAAGGTTTGAACAGGCTTTGGGGTGAAAGGGTTAACATTAAGAACTGCAATTTTAGTTACACAAATTTAATACATTATTGCAGCAACAAACCAAAAACAATGGATTGCAATACACATCATAACCACAAGATGGCAATATATGGACACACGTAACATAATCCTCTCCCAGCAAAGTATCAAACATCATGTTGTTTTTCTTTGCTTTTCAAACCTGGTAAATTGGCTACTCATAATCTCAAGCCACGATAAAAAGGTATCGAATGACGCATTTGTATATACTACACTTTCTATGTTTGCATTTTATAGGTTTTGCAAAGGACAACAGCCGAGGAGGGGTGGGGGGACACAAATCCCATCACTCCCAGATGACACTGGAGAGATCACACAGGTCCCACCACTGCTACCAGTTTGTCAGGAGAATGCTACTCCGCTGCCTCCAAGACAATTATACGCAATTCAGTGACGAGTGACGGACGAAGTCGTGACTGCTCCCAATTCTAGGTCGGTTATTGGGGAACACAAAATAAGCATACGGTATATAGACCTTAAGGATGATACATCTCCTTTTATTAGTGGCCATACCGAGGAAAGCACCTCAGTATGGCCACTACCAACAATAACAAAAAAGGAGCAACTGTTAGCTGCCACCAGCAATCATATATACAGGCTGATAGGACACCCGTTACAGGTAGCGTATGGCTTCAGAGGTGCTGTTTACAGAGCAAGAGGAGCTGAGCTAATATATTTTATTATTTATCCCAGAAAGGTAGGCAGTGTTTATAAAAATATACAAACATCATTCAAAATGGGAACAAAACAATATGACGCTGAAAATCTATATCCCATAAATATCTGATCGATGCAAACCCCAATATTCATGGCACCAGAAACAAAGTCTAAGTAGCTTCTTTGAAGAGAGGAAGGTTAGGCCTCTGTATAAATAAATCCCCACTTTGGTATCTGGTTACCAGAGAAGATCTTCCTGTTTTAATTACCTGGTCTCTGCAGGGGAAATAGAGAGAGAGAGAGATGATACTTCAACTTCCATTGTAGCATCATCTCTCTATTTCCCCTGTTTTAATTAGTTTCTCTCTATCTAGCTATAATTATCTACACATGTTCAATGTGTAGTCCTACTTCAAAGTAGGTTGGAGTGTCCGCTTTTCTGGATTCTGGAGATGTTGTCATGATCTCAGTGCAGGTTTGACTCGCACACGTGGGGTTAATGTTTGGAACCAGTGCTGATGACTGGCATTTCTGGGGTTAAAGGTTGTGATCCCGATGCAGGCTTACCTGCACACCTGGGGCTATGATTGTGGCCTCTCCCTGGTTCTGGGGGAGGCTTCTTATAGCCTCAGGATGCTCCCATCCCTGTCAGTTATACTTTCGCCCTTGGCATTGTGTGGTGACCCCTGAGTGTGTCTGTGCTGTGTTCTGGTTACTTGATTCTCTGTGTATGACTCGGTCTGTTCTCTGGATATCGCTTTGGATTCTGCCTGGTACCTCCTATATCTGTTTGGTTTTGATCTCTGCTTGGCCCTGATTATCCGCTCTGTCTCATCCCTGGTACTGTACTGTGATCCTGTGTATGACCTTTGGCTTTGTCTGACCTCCCATCTGTTTATTCCTCCTGTACCTCGCTGGTCTGTACTGTGCATAACCTCTGCTTTGCTTGGACTCTGAGTTCTCTTCCTTCTCTGTGTGCAGGACGCTAAGCCCTGCCCCCTTGCAGTCACATGACCATTCACATGACCATAGGTCCTATGCTGGCTTCCTAAACTTCAGCATCCACAGGTCCTGTGCATCGGTACTTTCTGGCTGTACCTGACCCCAGTACCCCTACATTGCGGGTGAGTCACTGCTCAGCGGAGGCTGCACGCCGGCGCTGACACTCAGGACATGCGCACTGGCTCAGTGAGCAAGTACAGTGCGGTGTTCCTGACATTATAACTGACCATTTCAGTTTTTTTTTTTCTTCAGAAAAAAAAAAAAAAAAAAAGTGTGTGTTATCCTCATGGATCCCATACAAGCCTTGTCTGATCAGGTCAAGCACCTGACCCAAATGTTCCATAAGCTCAATGTGGAACAACGCATGATGGCCCAGACCCAGCAACAGTTGGTGGTTACTGTGCAGGAGGCTGTCGATGCAGGGGCTTCTAGTTCTGGGGGTAGGGATGTGTCATTAGCGTCCCCCGAATCTCCGGTCAAATTGCCAGACTTTTTCTCAGGGGACAAAAAGGAGTTCAGGTCTTTCAGAGAAGGATGCAAGCTTTTTTTTCTCTGAGGCCCCGCTCCTCCGGGGATGAGTTCCAGAGGGTGGGGGTCATTATTTCCCTACTTCGGGGGGCTCCACAAACATGGGCTTTCTCTCTGTCTTCCTCTGCTCCTGAACGTATGTCAGTGAACGCATTCTTTGAGGCCCTCGGGGACATTTATGATGAACCTGACCGAGTGCGATTGGCAGAGGATATGTTGATGAGTGTCTGTCAGGGGAAACATTCAGCTGAGTGGTTTTGTTCTGAGTTCCGCCGCTGGGCGGCAGAGGTCTCTTGGAGCGACGCCGCACTCTGAGGACTCTTTCGCAGAGGCTTGTCCGAGCGGCTGCAGGATGCCTTGGCGTTACATCCCCCACCTAACTCTCTCGAGGACGCCATGACCCAGGCCGTCCGGATGGACCGCAGGCTGCGGGCCAGAGGGGTGATGCAGGTGGATACTTCATTATTCCCCAGTGGAAAAGAGACTGCCCCTGAGCCCATGGATGTAGGCGCCCTCTCCCTGAAGGATACGGAGAGGAAACGCCGGAAGGACAAGCAGTTATGCTTTTACTGCGGTAAAACGGGACATTGGAAAAGGGAGTGCCCGAATTGCCCGTCTTCAAACCCGGTCGGCGGGAAACGACTAGGTCTGGGTAGTCAACGGGGAGGCTGCTCAGACCCTCAGGTACCATTTTCCTCGTTTTCTAAAGTATTACTGCCTGTGGAACTATTTGTGGATGGTAGTTCTTTTTCCTCTACAGCCTTCGTCGACTGCGGATCATCTATTAACCTCATTGACTCCCAATTGGTCACACACTGCAAGATAGGGACAGTTAGGCTCAAGGTTCCGATCAAGGTGATGGCCATTGACTCATCTCCCCTCACTAAGGAGGGAATTCGCTTTATGTCTGATGTGTTTTCGCTCAGAGTGGGCGCTATTCATGTCGAAAACATAAGTTGTTTTGTGCTGGACAATCTACCTGTAGGGTTGGTGTTGGGCATGCCCTGGTTACAACGCCATAACCCAGTTATTAACTGGAAAACAGGGGAGATTGTTCAATGGGGGTTTAATGATTTTGAGTTATGTGATAAATCCGCACTGCTGGTTGAACCAGTTAAATCTGTGTCTGTATCATCTGTCGAGCTGGAAGGTATTCCGGAATGCCTGAAGGACTTCGAAGATGTATTCTCCGAAAGCGAGGCCGAGACGTTACCGCCACATAGACCCTTTGACTGCGCTTTTGAGCTGGTCCCGGGGGCTAAATTACCCAAAGCCCGTCTGTTTAATTTGTCTGGTCCTGAGCGCTTGGCTATGAAGGAGTACATTACTGAAAGTCTGCGCAAAGGACACATACGTCCTTCAGTCTCACCTGTAGCGGCAGGTTTCTTTTTTGTAAAGAAAAAAGATGGCGGGTTACGTCCCTGTCTCGACTTACGGGAGCTTAATCGAATTACTGTACGGAATACGTACCCCCTTCCGTTGATTCCCGATTTATGTAACCAGCTATCAGGGGCAAAGTGGTTTTCTAAACTTGACCTTCGGGGGGCATATAATTTGATAAGGGTCCGGGAGGGGGATGAATGGAAAACCGCGTTCCTCACGACCGAGGGACTATTTGAAAATTTAGTCATGCCGTTTGGTCTTACCAACGCCCCTGCCATATTTCAGAATTTCATCAACGTGGTATTCTCAGATCTCATTGGTCGTTTTGTCATTATCTACTTAGATGATATTTTGATATATTCCCCCGATAAGTATTCTCATTTGGAACATGTACGAACTGTGCTCCAAAGGCTTAGAGAAAATCATTTGTATGCCAAATTGGAGAAATGTGTATTCTGTGTACAAGAGTTGTCCTTTTTGGGGTTAATTGTATCCGGTGAGGGTTTTCGCATGGACCCCAAGAAGGTGCAGGCCATTGCGGATTGGGTGCAACCCCGAGATCTTAAGGGTCTTCAGCGCTTCTTGGGGTTCGCCAATTATTACCGCAAATTTATCCGGGGGTTTTCGCAAGTGGTCAAACCTCTCACGGATCTAACATGCAAAGGTGCGGATGTGAGAAATTGGTCCTCACTCGCAAAAGAGGCCTTTGCAACGCTGAAAAAATGTTTTATGTCTGCTCCTGTGTTAGTGCAGCCAGATCCGTCCAAACCATTCGTCGTGGAAGTGGACGCCTCTGAGGTGGGGGTGGGGGCGGTGTTGTCCCAAGGGCCTGCCACTCTAACCAACCTCAAGCCATGTGCTTTCTTTTCCAAGAAGTTCTCTGCTGCGGAAATTACGACGTAGGCAATAGAGAGCTTCTTGCGGTCAAATTGGCGTTTGAAGAATGGAGGCACTTTTTGGAGGGGGCCAGTCACCCGGTTACGGTGATCACGGATCACAAAAATCTGTCGTACATTGAGTCTGCTAAAAGACTAACGCCCAGACAGGCCCGTTGGTCACTTTTTTTTTCCCGTTTTCAGTTTACGATTACATTTCGTCCAGGGTCTAAGAATGTCAAGGCTGACGCCTTATCACACAGTTTTCAGCCGTTGTCGCCCCCTGAGCCACCGTCCTCCATTCTTCACCCTGGGGTTGTGATAGCAGAGGTCTCATCTGAATTGGAACGGGAGATTCTGGGGGCCCAGTCGCAGGCCTCGGCGGCCAAGCCGGAGGGGAAGTTGTTTGTCCCAGAGCAACTTCGCCTGAAACTCTTGCAGGAGTTCCATGAATCCAAGCTGAGTGCTCACCCTGGTATTTCAGCCACACGTCTGGCGGTGGCTAGGATCTTTTGGTGGCCTACCCTTGGTTCGGACATAAAAAAATTCATTGCTGGTTGTGGGGTCTGCGCTCGTTCTAAAAGCTCTCATAGCCGGCCGGCAGGGGAGCTGATACCCTTGGCAGTGCCCGAAAGGCCATGGACTCATTTATCCATGGATTTTGTTACCAATCTCCCTCCATCTAAGGGTAATACAGTGGTATGGGTAGTGGACAGGTTTTCTAAGCAGGCTCATTTCGTACCCCTGTCCGCACTACCGTCAGCTGAGATGTTGTCCAGGTTGTTTGTGCAGCATGTGATCCGGTTGCATGGGGTACCCCTGAATGTGGTGTCTGATCGTGGTGTGCAGTTTGTGGCTAAGTCTTGGCGTGCTTTCTGCAAAAAATTAGGTATGTCTCTGTCCTTTTCGTCTGCATACCATCCTGAGAGCAATGGGCAGACGGAGCGCACTAACCAGTCCCTGGAACAGATCCTCAGGTGTCTAACCTCTGCTAGACAGAATGACTGGTGCGATGCACTGCCGTTGGCTGAATTTGCCTTCAATAGTCGGGTGAGTCAATCCACTGGTAGGTCCCCTTTCTTGATTAACTATGGGTTCAGTCCTCATTTTGGTGAGTTTTCTCGTCTGGATTCGGGGTGTCCCGGGGCTGAGGGTTCTGTTCAGTGGTTAAAAGATACATGGGCAGAAGTCCAGCGGCGTATATCTAGGTCTCAAGGCAGGTATAAGTTTTTCGCGGACAGGAAACGAACACCTGGTCCCATGTTTCGGGTGGGAGAGAAAGTTTGGCTCTCCACGCGAAACATTAAGTTAAAGATTCCGTCAGCCAAGTTGGGACCCAAATTCATTGGCCCGTACAAGATTGTGGAAAAAATCAATCCAGTGGCGTATAGGCTGTGCCTTCCACCCTCTTTCAAGATCCCTAACGTCTTCCACAAATCTCTACTGAAACCTTTTGAAGCAGTACGGGGAGACTCCGAGTCTGCTGCTCCTCCGGTTTTGGTCAAGGGGCAGGTGGAGTTCGAGGTTGGTCATATCGTAGATTCCAGGTTGGTACGGCGGTCGGTACAGTACCTGGTTCATTGGAAGGGGTATGGACCGGAGGACAGGTCCTGGGTACCAGCCCGGTTGATGCATGCTGATCGCCTGGTGCGGGCTTTCCATGCTAAGTACCCGGGCAAGCCTGGGGGTCCAGAGGCCCCCCGTTGAGAGGGGGGTACTGTCATGATCTCAGTGCGGGTTTGACTCGCACACGTGGGGTTAATGTTTGGAACCAGTGCTGATGACTGGCATTTCTGGGGTTAAAGGTTGTGATCCCGGTGCAGGCTTACCTGCACACCTGGGGCTATGATTGTGGCCTCTCCCTGGTTCTGGGGGAGGCTTCTTATAGCCTCAGGACGCTCCCATCCCTGTCAGTTATACTCTTGCCCTTGGCATTGTGTGGTGACCCCTGAGTGTGTTTGTGCTGTGTTCTGGTTACTTGATTCTCTGTGTATGACTCGGTCTGTTCCCTGGATATCGCTTTGGATTCTGCCTGGTACCTTATATGTCTGTTTGGTTTTGATCTCTGCTTGGCCCTGATTATCCGCTCTGTCTCCTCCCTGGTACTGTACTGTGATCCTGTGTATGACCTTTGGCTTTGTCTGACCTCCCATCTGTTTATCTCTCCTGTACCTCGCTGGTCTGTACTGTGCATAACCTCTGCTTTGCTTGGACTCTGAGTTCTCTTCCTTCTCTGTGTGCAGGACGCTAAGCCCTGCCCCCTTGCAGTCACATGACCATTCACATGACCATAGGTCCTATGCTGGCTTCCTAAACTTCAGCATCCACAGGTCCTGTACATCGGTACTTTCTGGCTGTACCTGACCCCGGTACCCCTACATTGCGGGTGAGTCACTGCTCAGTGGAGGCTGCACGCCGGCGCTGACACTCAGGACACGCGCACTGGCTCAGTGAGCAAGTACAGTGCGGTGTTCCTGACAATGTATTATGGATTTTAATTTTTCTCTATGACAGGTTTGTTTATACACTGCTCAAAACCTATAAGGAATATCAAAAACTAAAAGGAACAACATAAACTACACAATGTAATTCCAAGTCAATCAAACTTCTGTGAAATCAACTTGTCCAGTTATGAAGCAACACTGATTGTGAATGAATTTCTCCTGCTGTTGGGCAAATGGAACAGACATCAAGTAGAAATGATAGCCAATTTGAAAGACAATCCCTAAAAAAAGGAGTGGTTCTGCAGGCAGTGACCAGAGACCATTTCTCTGTTGTCATCCATTTTGGCTGTTGTTTTGGTCACTTTTGCATTTTGTCATTGCGCTCACCCCTAGAGGGTGGTGTCTACAACCCTCAGAAGTTGCTCAGGTAGTGTAGCTCATCCAGTTTGGCACATCAATGCGAGCAGTGGCAAGAAGGGTAGCTATGTCTGTCAACTCAGTGTCCAGAGCATGGAGCAGATACCTGGAGAAAAGCCAGTACACCAGTAGATGTGGAGGTGGCCACAGGAGGGCAACAACCAAGCAGCAGGACCGCTACTTCCTCCATTGTGCAAGAGGGCACAGGAGAAGCAGTGCCAGAGCCCTGCAAGATGACCTGTAGCAGGCCACTAACGTCCATGTGTCTGCTCAAACTATCAGAAACAGACTCCATGAGGGTGGTATGAGGAGCCGACAACCACAAGTATATGTTGTGCTTACAGCCCAACATCATGCAGGGCGATTGGCAGTTGACAGAGAACACCAAGATTGGCACCCTGTGCGCTTCACGGATGAGAGCCGGTCTATACTGAGCACATATGACAGACGTGACAGAGTCTTGAGAGGTTGTGGAGAACGTTCTGCTGCCTGCAACATCCTCCAGCATGATTGGTTTGACAGTGGGTCAGTAATGATGTGGGGAGGCATTTCTTTGGAGAGCTGCATAATGAAGGCATTGATGCTATGGATTGACCTGCCCATTCCCCAGACCTAAATCCAATCGAGCACATCTGGGACATCAAGTCTCGTTCCATCCACTAATACCACTATGCATCACAGACTGTCCAGGAGTTGACTGATGCTTTAATCCAGGTCTGGGAGGAGATCCCTCTGGAAAACATCTGCCACCTCATCAGGACCATGCCCATGCGCTGTAGGGAAGTCATACAGGCATGTTGAGGCCACACACTACTGAATATCATTTCTTTGTCTTGAGGCATGTCCACTGAAGTTGGGTCAGCCTGCAATTTGATTTTCCACTTTGATTTTGAGTATCATTCCAAATCCAAACCTTCATGGGATAGTAATTTTGATTTACATTGATCATTTTTATGTTTTATTCCACTATATAATGAATATAGATTTGCAACTAGAATATTTAATTGAGTGATAACTAGAATGTGGTATTTTAGTGTTCCCTTTATTTTTTTGAGCAGTGTATTTTATCGGATGGAAGATAAATCTAATTTCTGCAAAAGGAGATAATATAGTGAAGATGGCTATTTCAATACTTATAAACTTAAAAAGTACAGTATGCAAATTACTTTACCCTCCATACTGCTAAGAGACCCAGCCTGAAACTTTTAAAACTGTTCTTGTAAATTCTCTGTTAAACACTATACAGGTAATTATTTACCTTGGCATTTATGAGTGAATGCAACAAGATTATTTTGGATTATCCATTTCATGCTTTTTTTAATTGATTGTAGAATACTGCAATTTCATTTTAACATTACACTGTATTTTGCATGGGTATAATTGTCATTTATATAGTATGACTAGCTGAAGAGCCCAGCGGGCATAGTAACTAACTGCTGTCCCCCTCTCTCCCTCCACAGCCCCGCTATCCACTCGCCATCCCGCTCTCTCCCTCCAAAAGCCCAGCTCTCCACCCGCCGTTCCGCATTCTCCCTCAGCATCCCCGTTTTCCATCCACCGCTCTCTCCCTCCGCAGCCTGTCTCCACTGGCCATCCCGCTCTCTCCCTCAGCAGCCCCACTTTTGCTCTGCAGCCCCACTTTCGCTCTGCAGCACCTTTGTCTCCCTCTGCAGTCTAGCTCTCCATCTACCGTCACGCTCTCTCTTTCCGCAGCCCCATTCTCCATTTGCTGTTGTGTATTCTCCCTCCACAGCCCTGCTCTCTCCCTCAGTAGCCCCTGTCTCCACTGGCTGTCCCACTCTCTCCCTCCGCAGCCCCGCTCTCCACTGACCATCCTGCTCTCTCCCTCCACAGCCCCACTCTCCACTCGCCGTTCCACTCTCCACACGCTGTCCCGCTCTCTTCCTCAGCAGCCTGTCTCCACTTGCCGTCCCGCACTCTCCCTCCACAGCCCCACTCTCCACTGGCCATCCTGCTCTCTCCCTCTGCAGCCCCGATCTCCACCCACCATCCCGCTCTCCATTCGCCATCCCGCTCACTCCCTCCGCAGCCCCTGTCTCCACTGGCCTTCCCGCTCTCTCCCTCAGCAGCCAGTTCTTCACCCGCATCTCGCTCTCTCCCTTAACAGCCCCACTTCCCACCCTCCATCACGCTCTCTCCCTCTGCAGCCCTGCTCGCCATGCCATTCTATCCCTCCGCAGCCCCGCTCTCCATCCGTGTCACACTATGCCTCCACAGACCCACTCTCTCCCACCACAGCCCTGCTCTCTCCCTCCACAACTCTGCTCTCCATGCACCCTCCCATTCTATCCCTCCACAACTCTGCTCTCCATGCACCCTCCCATTCTATCCCTCCGCAGCCTGCTCTCCATCCGTGTCCCGCTCTCCCTCCACAGCCCCACTCTCTCCCACCACAGCCCCGCTCTTTCTTTCCTCAGTCCCGCTCTCCACACACCGTCCTGCTCTATCCCTTCACAGCCCCGCTCTCTCTCTCCACAGACCGGCTCTCTCCTTCCACTGCCCCGCTCTCCATGCACCGTCCCGCTCTATCCCTCCGCAGCCCCGATCTCCATCCATGTCCCACTCTTTCCCTCTCAGCTCCGTTCTCCACACGCATCTCGCACTTTCCTTCTGCAACCCCTCTATACATCTGACAGTGGGCGTGGCTATGTGGAGTGGGTGTGTCTTGATACATACACACATACATACTCTCAGCTATATATATATATATATATATATATATATATATAGATAAATCAAATATATTGATTAGTTTTTCAAACATAATTAATTGTTCACTTGCTTTTATATTCCTAATTCTAAAAATACTAAAAAAGACAAAAAATTAGATTAGAATATGTATAATAAATGCAAATGAAATAAAAAATGCCAAAATTTATATTGAAGTAAGTGGAGAGCCTTGTGCTTAGCTATAGATATGGCTCCTCTTTTCATAAGGGCACTGGGAGAAGGTCACTGGTAAAATACTGGAGGGGAGATATGTGTCACTCAGGATGTTAGCCTCAGTGATATGAGCCTGGAAAAATGCTCCAGCATACTAAGAGCTGAGAGGGGTTAATCAGCCATATTAAGGGCTAGGATTTTGTGAACAGCTGAAGAGTGGGTGGGAGGCTGTTCACCATATCTCGACCCCAGGGTTTGGTCCAGAGGCTAAATGTGGACCATTTGGATTCATTCAGTCTGTCTGGAGACAAGATCTCCACAGCTGTGCTCATGTTGAAGAGAACTGAACTGTGTTTTTTTTTTTCCCTGAGTGGGTGGATCTCTGAAGCCATATAGACTGTACGCTATTTTGTTTTTCCCTTTATTCCAGAAGGGCCGTGTTTATTTACCTAATGTTACACTGGTTTTTGCAGTATGTTTTAACAAACCAGTTGAAAACTTAAATGGAAAATGTTCCTTTGAGCAGCTGAGTGAGCTGATCTACCACAGTCCCTACAAGGACCTGTGCTTGCGTTAATACAAATTTCAAAGCTGAGAAACACCATTTAATAAAGCAGTCTATTACACAAGGCCTAGCATTAAGCTAAGGACACTCTTGGTGAAGTCAAGGTGCAAGTCCTTGCGCATACTACAAACCCTTGACATTGTCATTTACTCCAATTTATTAGTTTCTAAGCTTCATGCCACCGTCATGAATGAGCTAAGGTGAAAAAATTACCTACAAGATTACAAATACAGGAAAATCTTCCTACTGTTCAGTTGGAAGTAAGAGGCCACTTAGATTTCTAAACACATTAAAAAGTGGATTATGATTTTGGTTCTAGGTATTGAAACAAAACCAAGATGTCACAGAACATGTTGACATGTTGGGACTGAGCAACTACAATTGCAGCTTATGCTATGCAGAAGTTTCTTGTATGGTATATTTACTTCTATGATGCCCACCTTGTTGGCTGTAAATCTGCTTGAAGGCTGCTTTACATTTTTTTTAAGTCTGCTTAATCTGGCCTTCTTGTATGTCTGGCAGAGGCAACAATTCTCAAATAAAGAAAACACTTGATGACTGTACTTTCTGGTAAAATCATTTAGTTATTTCTTCTGGGAATGGCTACATTCTTTAAACAGGTTTTCCGCAAAGGCCTAATACCCCATGTCTGCAAATTTAATTCAGCATACGAGGCTAATAACTACAAAAAAAGATCCTGCTCATCACCCTATTATATGTTAATCTGTTGTGAAATCTTTATTTCAGGTCAACACAGGTCTATTTAATAGTGTCTGGAAGTAACAATTGTGGCCCAGGAATTTAGCGCAGTGTAACCTCATATAGTTTATGATAGAGTGCTCTACTGTACAGTTTGAGATAAGAAAAGGCCTTCCACTATAAACACTGATATTGATACAGTATATTAAACAAGATATACCATTTACATTGGACGTGGTATATCTTGATTTTTCCAAAGCGTTTGATACCGTGCCACACAAGAGGTTGGTACACAAAATGAGAAAGCTGGGTCTGGGGGAAAATGTGTGTAAATGGGTAAGTAACTGGCTTATTGATAGAAAGCAGAGGGTGGTTATAAATGGTATATTCTCTAACTGGGTCTCTGTGACCAGTGGGGTACCGCAGGGGTCGGTGTTGGAACCTATTCTCTTCAACATATTTATTAACAATCTGGTAGAAGGTTTACCCTGTAAAATATCATTATTTGCATATGATGCAAAACTATATAATGCAGTCAATATAATAGAAGATAGTATTCTGCTACAGATGGAACTGGATCAGTTGGAAACTTGGGCCAAAAGGTGGCAGATGTGATTTAGCAATGATAAATGTAAGGTTATACACATGGGAAGAAGGAATCAATATCACCATTACACACTGAACGGGAAACCACTGAGTAAATCTGATATGGAGAAGGACTTGGGGATCCTAGTTAAGGATAAACTTACCTGGAGCAGCCAGTGCCAGGCAGCGGCTGCCAAGGCAAATAGGATCATGGGATGCATTAAAAGAGGTCTGGATACACATGATGAGAGCATTATACTGCCTCTATAGAAATCCCTGTTTAGACCGCACATGGAGTACTGTGTACAGTTTTGGGCACCGGAAGGATAAAATGGAACTAGAGCGAGTACAAAGAAGGGCAACAAAATTAATAAAGGGGAAGGGGGAACTACAATACCCAGAGAGATTAGAAAATTAGGATTACTGTGCCTTGCGAAAGTATTCGGCTCCCTGGAACTTTTCAACCTTTTCCCACATATCATGCTTCCAACATAAAGATACCAAATGTAAATTTTTGGTGAAGAATCAACAAGTGGGACACAATTGTGAAGTTGAATGAAATTTATTGGTTATTTTAAATTTTTGTGGATAGTCAAAAACTGAAAAGGGGGGCGTGCAATATTATTCGGCCCCTTTAACTTAATACTTTGTTGCGCCACCTTTGGTTGCGATTACAGCTGCAAGTTGCTTGGGGTATGTCTCTCTGTTTTGTACATTGAGATACTGAAATTCTTACCCATTCTTCCTGGGCAAAAAGCTCAAGCTCAGTGAGGTTTGATGGAGATCGTTTGTGAACAGTAGTTTTCAGCTCTTTCCACAGATTCTCGATTGGATTCAGGTCTGGACTTTGACTTGGCCATTCTAACACCTGGATACATTTGTGAACCATTCCATTGTAGATTTTGCTTTATGTTTGGGTTCATTGTCTTGTTGGAAGACAAATCTCTGTCCCAGTCTCAGGTCTTTTGCAGACTCCAACAGGTTTTCTTCAAGAATGGTCCTGTATTTCGCTCCATCCATCTTCCGATCAATTTTAACTATCTTCCCTGTCCCTGCTTTAGAAAAGCAGGCCCATAACCATGATGCTGCCACCACCATGTTTGACAGTGGGGATGGTGTTTTCAGGGTGATGAGCTGTGTTGCTTTTACGCCAAAGATATCGTTTGGCATTGTTGCCAAAAAGTTTTGGTTTCATCTGACCAGAGCACCTTCTTCCACATGTTTGGTGTGTCACCTAGGTGGCTTGTTGCAAACTTTAAATGACACCTTTTATAGATATCTTGGAGAAATGGCTTTCTTCTTGCCACTCTTCCATAAAGGCCAGATTTGTGCAGTGTACGACTGATTGTTGTCCTATGGACAGGCTGTCCCACCTCAGCTCTAGCTCTCTGCAGTTCATCCAGAGTGATCATGGGCCTCTTGTCTGCATCTCTGATCAGTCTTCTCCTTGTTTGAGATGAAAGTTTAGAGGGACGGCCGGGTCTTGGTAGATTTGCAGTGGTATGATACTCCTTCCATTTCAATATGATCGCTTGCACAGTGCTCCTTGGGATGTTTAAAGTTTTGGAAATCATTTTGTATCCAAATCTGGCTTTAAACTTCTCCACAACAGTATCACAGACCTGCCTGTTGTGTTCCTTGGTCTTCATGATGCTCTCTGTGCTTCAAACAGAACCCTAAGACTATCACAGAGCAGGTGCATTTATACAGAGACTTGATTACACACAGGTGGATTATATTTATCATCATTAGTCATTTAGGACAACATTGGATCATTGAGAGATCCACAATAAAATTCTGGAGTGAGTTTGCTGCACTGAAAGTAAAGGGGCCGAATAATATTGCACGCCCCACTTTTCAGTTTTTCAATTTCCACAATTTCCAAAATTTTAAATAACCAAGAAATTTCGTTCAACTTCACAATTGTGTCCCACTTGTTGTTGATTCTTCACCAAAAATTTACATTTGGTATCTTTATGCTTGAATCATATGTGAGAAAAGATTGAAAAGTTCCAGGGAGCCGAATACTTTCGCAATGCAATGTATTTAGTCTAGAAAAAAAGATGACTGAGGCGCGATCTAATAACCATGTATAAGTATATAAGGGGACAATACAAATATCTCTCCAAGGATCTGTTTATACCCTGGAATGTGATGGTCACAAGGGGGCATTCTCTGCGTCTGGAGGACAGAAGGTTTTTCCACCAATATAGAAGAGGATTCTTTACAGTTAGGGCAATGATAATCTGGAATTCCTTGCCTGAGGAGGTGGTGAAGGCGAACTCAGTCGAGGGGTTCAAGAGGGGCCTGGATGTCTTCCTGGACCGTAACAATATTGTATCTTACAGTGATTAGGTTCTTTAGAAGGACGTAGATCTGGGGATTTATTCTGACAGAATATAGGCTGAACTGGATGGACAAATGTCTTTTTTCGGCCTTGCTAACTATGTTGGTATATATACCAACAATAGTGCCTGCTTTTAACTCCTTAGTGAAAGGACCAATTTTATACTTAATGACCAAGCCAATTTTTACAATTCGACCACTGTCACTTTATGAGGTTATAGCTCTGGAACACTTCAACAGATCCCACAGATTCTGAGAATGTTTTTTCGTGACATATTGTACTTCATGTTAGTGGTAAAACTTCTTTGATATTTATGATTTATTTTGATTATTTATGAAAAAAATGGAAAATTGGCAAAAATTTTGAAAATTTTGCAATTTTCAAACTTTTAATTTTTGTGCCCCTAAATCAGAGAGTTATATTGCACAAAATAGTTAAGGAATGATTTTCCACATGTCTACTTCGCATCAGCACAATTTTGGAAACAATTTTTTTTGTTAGGACATCATAAGGGTTAAAAGTTGACCAGTGATTTCTCATTTTTCCAATAAAATTTACAAAACCATTTTTTTAGGGACCACTTCACATTTGAATTGAGTTTGGGGGGTCAATATGACAGAAAATACCCAAAATTGACATCATTCTAAAAACTACACCCCTCAAGGTGCGCAAAACCACATTCAAGAAGTTAACCCTTCAGGTCATTCATGAGAACTAAAGCAATGTGGAAGAAAAAATGAACATTTTACTTTTTCACAAAAAGATTACATTGGAACCAAACTTTTTTGATTTCCACAGGAGTATCAGGAGAAAATGGACACAAAATTTGTTGTGCAATTTCTCCTGAGTACGCCAATACCCCGTATGTGGTGGAAAGCTTCTGTTTGGGTACATGACAGGGCTCGGAAAGGAGGAACACCGTTTGACTTTTTGAACCCAAAATTAGCTAGACTCAATGGTGGGTGCCGTGTCGCGTTTGGAGACCCACTGATGAATCTAAACAGTGGAAACCCCCAATTCTAACTTCAACTCTAACCCCAACACACCCCTAACCCTAATCCCAACCCTAATCATAATCCTAACCACATCCCTAACCCAAACACACCCCTAATCTCAACCCCAACCATAACCCTAACCACAACCCTAACCCTTACACACCCCTAACCCTAATCCCAACCATAACCACAACCCTAACCCTAGCCCACTCCTAACTTTAGCCCAACCCTAACTTTAGCCCAACCCTAACCCCAATCCTAACCCTAGCCCCAATCCTAACCCTAGCCCAACCCTAACTCTAGCCCAACCCTAACCTTAGCCCTAACTCTAGCCCCAACGCTTACCCTAACCCTAATGGAAAAATGGAAATAAATACATTTTTTCATTTTATCAGTTTTACCTAACTAAGAGGGTGATATAGGGAGGGTTTGATTTACTATTTTTTATTTTGATCACTATGATAGACCCTATCACATTGATCAAAATGAACCAATAGAAAAAATTTCCTATTGTTGCCCGATGCTGGATGGCAGATCTCGGTGGGCGCACTGCACATGTACCTGCCATTATCTTCCCTTAAGAAGATGCTGCCAGCAGGGGGACATCACGGGGAGAAGCTGGAGGGTCCACGGACACCGGAGGTGCCAGGAAGGGGGATCGGGGGACCCCATTTCTCTCTCCTCTAATCTGCGATCACATCAAAGGAAAGAGAAACTAAATGGGAAATCTGACTTTTTTAGAATTCGCCGTTATTCTGTGAATAACGATGATCGCAACACTGTGGTCAGTAAACCGACCCAAATCATGTTCTTTGGGGTCTCGGTTACTGCCAGTAGCCGAGACCCCAGAGAATTTCCGACACTGGGGGGATACTACACACTTATGTCTCAGTGCCATTAAAAAGCGACGCGGTGGAATAAGTACCCTTAACTGCCACTGTTAAAATGCATATCAGCTGTCATTAGGGGGTTAAACGAGCATCACATACTAGAAACAAAGTTGCTTTCTCACAATTTTGGAAATATGCCAACAATTTTTTCTGGCCCATTTTGGAGGTTGTGTGTGAAACTATGTCCAATTTGTCTTTCTTTGTTTTTCTGTGTTCCAAACACACAAATGAATAAACATGTGAGTAACAAAACATGTGTAATTGCAATAATTTTCTTTGAGAAACAGTTGATTTTCTGGAACAATTTCAAGGGTGCCAACACTTTCGGCCATGACTGTATACGGTGTGCATTGTGAGTGTATTAATATACTCTCCTACCTACCTTCTCTGGGATCTAGCGCTATTCTGCTCTGCTTCTCAGTGACATCAACACTCTGCAGACTCTCTGAGTCACACTGTGTTCTGTGCTTCTCACAAGTCTCTTTTACATTGTAAGTATATGGAGCATTACAACGAGGCTCTAAAGACTTACACTGTAAAAGAGACTCACGTATAGAGCATAGTTAGCCAGCTAATCTGAAATGAAGTGACATCAATGAAAAGGGGAGCGGAATGGTGCTTAATTCCGAAGAAGATAGTGATAGGTGAGTATATTAATACATTCACACTGCACTACATACACATATACACACATTTAATGAAAAAAGTGCTTCTTTAAGTAATCCAATAAAAAGAACCAGCCAAATAGTATAAAGAACGTGATAAACTAAATTAACTGAAAGGGCCATCCTCAGACAGGGGCTTACCTTCCATTTGGCAGCCAGTATTGTTTTGGTCACGGATAGCTGTTTGCTATTCTTACGTGGCACCCTTCTGCTCCTACAAATGCTCATTTATTAATTGTTTCCAATGCTCTATAATAATAAAGACCTAGCTTAAATTAATGCAACCTCTCTATTTGCTTCATAGTGTTTCCTCATTTAATGCTGCCATGATTCATTAGAGGCAAGACAGTCTAAAATTAAACAGTATTCAGATCTCTAAATGTCCTAGAATGTTCAGCCTTACTTTTTTAACATCTCTAGATTCTACGTGTACCTCAGGGGGTACGATGGCATATCTCGGGGTCGTTAAACTATGTGCATACACTGTCGTGTACAGTGTATGCACGGAGCTTGCCGAGTATTTCCGGGGTTGCTCGGCAGGAGCTCAGGTCCCTGCCCTGCATGTTTGGCTGTTTAATGATCCCCTTCCATCATGCTCTATGGTTTGTTTTGCCTAATCAGCTAAATGTACTAGAAACTGAAAACTATATGATGAATGCGTCACATCAGGTCAGTATTGACAAAAACAGAAAATCCAACTGATTCTACTTGTTTTTACTTTACATTTTTTTTAACAATGTTTTCATTGCACAGAATTATAGATTAGACTTGCTACAAAACTTACATTTATCCAAGTCCCAAATGTAACTGTTTAGCTTTTCACCCAGAACATAGTAGATGTTAATGATAGCAGTAACTAGAAAGAAGAAGACTATTTTGGCTAGAGGACTGATGTATTCCAGAAGAGGGTACACCCATACTCCTGTCACATGATGAACCCAACACACCCTGAAAGAAAGCAGAAGGAAACAAAGGAGTTACTTGTTGAATTTCCAGCGTATCTTAATTCCAGAAAATACTTCCACGGCACTTCCTAGATTTAAAGTACAGTGAAAGCGACTAATAAAACTAACCAATGTTGGGAATCTGAAGAATGTTAATGTGTTAAGCCGGTACTGGGTAAAAAATTGAGGGACACATTAAACACACCATTCTATGCAGTAGCTAGGTAGGAAAAGTAATATTTATTTCATAGAGAAGGCATTTCAGACCAGATGTGACACATGCACAAGGCCAGCTCAGGCAGATGGATCAAACAATCCTCTCTGGGCATTTATACAAGCATGCCATGTCTACTTAGACTGTACTGTATGCTGAGTAAAACAACAGACTTCTCATATAGTGGGGAAAATAAGTATTTGTTACACTGCCGATTTTACAAGTTTTCCCACCTACAAAGCATGGAGAGGTCTGTAACTTTTATTGCAGGTACATTTCAACTGTGAGAGACAGAATCTGAAAATAAAAAAAACTGAAAATCACTTAGTGTGATTTTTACATAATTAAATTGCATTTTATTGCATGCAATAAGTATTTGATCACCTACCAACCAGCAAGAATTCTGGCTCTCACAGACCTGTTAGTTTTTCTTTAAGAAGCCCTCCTACTATGCTCTCATTACCTGTATTAATTACTCCTGTTTGAATTGTAACCTGTATAAAAGACACCTGTCCACACACTCAAACCTCTCCATCATGGCCCAGACCAAAGAGCTGTCTAAGGACAACAGGGAAAAAATTGTAGACCTGCACAAGGATGGGATGGGCTACAGGACAATAGACAAGCAACTTGGTGACAAGGCAACAAGTGATGGCACAATTATAAGAAAATGGAAGAAACACAAAATGACTGTCAATCGTCTTCGGTCTGAGGCTCCATGCGAGATCTCACCTCGTGGGGTTAAGGATGATTCTGAGACATGTATTTTTTTTAATGACACCATTTAATTTACCATATGATGTACAGAACAAGGAAAAAAACTTTGGTGTATAATAATAAAAATGAACTGCCTTTGCTTTTTGGGATAATTGTTTATAGTACTCATCTTGAGGAAAAAAATTACACTTTATTCAGTGGTTAAGCACAATTTTGTTAATATCAAATATTTATAGCGTCACTATTTTTGAAAAATTGAAATTCGATTTGTGTCACCATATTCTGAAAGCCAGAATTTTTTTTAGTCCTCTTTTGATGACGCTGCATGAGCACTTATTTCTTCAAGGTGAGCTGTAATTTTTACTGATACACATAACTTTTTGGTTGCATTTTATTATTCATTTTTTTCTGGGTGACTAAAATAAACTATTCTGTTCTTTATTTTTCATTTTACAGCAATTACTGTAATGTTATAATAAAATTATATTTTAAGGAGTTTAAAGAATTTTCACAAATGCTGTGACACAAACTGTGCATATTTTTATTTGTGTTATCTATCATACAGAAAAAAGTAGAGAGACTGCAAATTGTGGAGGAGACGGACTCCGTGTCACAGATCGGTGCAAGAGTCACCTGCTATTACATGCACTATTCTGGTCAGTATAAGCGACCAGAATAGTACATGCGGTGATATTCTCTACATAGACAATCCGGCTGTGTAGAAAACTACTGTACTTATGTACACAAAAGCTAATGCTGGTCAGTGTGTTTTCCATGTAATGTCAATTGGGCACATGAACAGCTCACTGCCCGGATATACAACAATCTAAGACCTACCTATGGTGGGGATTATTGGAGTATTAGAATTTATTAGGCCCTTAGCTGCTAGGATAACTCATCAGCATCCTGCTAGTGTAATACAGGGGTGTGGGGTGAGGTGGTCTGAATATAAGGATTGCCCACTTTCCCATTGGCATTTTCCTTGTAGTGAGCCAGATAGGGTCTAGAGAAAGGACTTAAGGTCCAATGTGGGCATAGCCGCATTCAACGGTGTCCTTAGAGAAAAGACCGAAAGAAAGAGATAGCATTATCCAGAGAAATAAAAAGGAAAAGTGACTGGGAGTCGGAGTGATTCTCTGGAGAAGGGTCCTGGAAGAGGTCCAGGCGGTACAGCCCAGAGTTTATGACTTTAGAAGGTATCGGGCCTAGACGGGACGGAGTACTTAAGACGAAGAAGGTGTCCCAAGCGGGAGTTCCAGTCCATCATAGACAGAAGATAAGTACTGGCCAAGTATCTCCCATAAGTGGAAAAGGATGCAGAACCGCGGGTTGAGCATAGGACTCCTGCAAACTGGAGTGTACTACTGATCTGTGCTGTGGTGATGTAAAGAGGAAAGGTGAAGGTAGAGGACAAGTGAGTAAAAAGGAGGGAATCTGTGTGTGAAAAATGCAATAAACGTTCATTAAGATATGTGCCCGCTATCTATTGTATATAATCAATTCCCAGGTATCATTGAGTAAAAAGTTTATTTTTGACTGCTGGTCTCTTTCTTTGAACTGTCCAACACCTGGTCTTGGCAATCCATTGTCACGGGTTATATGCGGCCTGCAATGGCATAGCGCAACCATAGCACACGTCCCCACACCAAGCCAGGTGTGACACGACCCTACAAAAGGTCGGTCAATGGACAGCACAACACACAACGGAACACCAGGGAAACTTTAACAACGGTGGGCCCAGTCGATAGGGAACGGGAGAAATGGACACCTCCTGAGGAAGTGCCCTCATCTTACTAGCATCCCTATACGGGTTCTTTCACCCCGTTGCCAAGCAGGATACCTAATCCATCACTTGCCCTGATCCTATCCCTAAGTAGGGAACTGGCAGATGAGAGCACTGGTCCCACTGCTGCACTAATACAAAAAAAGGTAAGGACAGAGAAGCACCAAACGGGATAGAGTAAACAAAAAATGCAACACTTAGCTCCCTCTGCTGCAAAGCACCGCACAGCAGAGTAAATCACCTGACAAGTGAACTCAGCAAAGCACCACTGCACCCAGAGAGCTCCTTTCTGCAGCTTGGTCACTGTAGAATGAACTAACACAGATAGTCAGCTGATGCATCAGGTGACCTTTTAAAGGATGGGGGAGTGGTCACCACCCACATCAGCTGACTCAGCAGCAATGCAATTACACCAGCAAGCCAGTGGGGGGAAAAACTGACATTTACCCCCGATGGCCTGAAGAGAAAAAAGTTTTAAGTTAAAGAAACCAGATCTGCCACAAATCCAAAAATGGATTGTGACACCAGGACCCCCACCTTCATGTAACATGCTGGGACTTAAGAGCTGAGTGCATCATCCATGGATAGCGCCCTGCGGCACGTTACAAGACAAAGAAGTCCACGTTTCTTGCTGCAGTTGTAGGTGGTTGTAAAATGCACAACACAGAGAGCGGAACCCACATATATTTTATTTATTTTTTTCCCATATATCAAATGCCCAAAAAATATGAAAAACACAGATTTGCTGTTTTTGTTTGTCCAGTCTAACAAAAATGAATACAAAATCATATGTATCCCAACATGGCACCAGTCAAAACTAGAGCTTGTTCTATCAGAAAATCAAACCCCTGCATAGCTCTGTAAACCAAGAAGAATGAAAACACTAGAGGGTGCCTCTGAAAAAAATTGTGACCAAAAATATATATATTTTTAAAATGATTTCTTACTGCAACAGAACTAAAAAAAATATAAAATAAATTGAAGAATAAAACTCACTGCATGGTGAACGTCATAAAAAACTAAGCTCTCATATAGCCAAGTCGAAAGAACAGTAGAGAAGTTATAGCTTTGTCTTAAAGCACAAAATAGCCCCTTCTGAATCGGTCAATATATTAAAGTAACATGTCTGAAAATGCACAAAAATCCCCCAAATAATCTGACAAGAATGATTAATGTAGCTTATTCCATAAATCTATCCATGTAAGCGTTAGTACTTGCATTACATAATGTGCCTGTCAGCCAGAAATTGGGCATTTCACTCAGCACATCAAAATCTCGGCAACAGATATTGTGGCTTGGTTTTAAGAATTATATATAGCCTGTGTTATTCTTACGTTTTCATGTATGCTCCTTAGTGCTGTGGGATTACACTTTGTGGCTTTTGTACATAATAGTCACGTTGTAAACCTTGGAAGATTTTTTTTATATTAGTGGTAGCAGATGGAATATTCGCTTAATAAAGACACATGGTTGTGGATTTTAATGGTATTGAATGTTTCCAGTCCTGAGAAGTATGTGTTTTTTAATACATTGGCAGACCATTTATAAGGAGTTCAAATTATGTTACTTATCATATGTTATATTTTTTCCATACCCCAATGGTGAATGATTATTATGTTCTCTGCGTTTCCACACATTTACAATACTGTATATGTGCAGTTGATGCAAGACTTATATGTGTTCCGGTGTGTAAACCTGCTGTTTTAGCATTGATCTGGCTCTATTGTCTAGTAATCTCCATTCAGCATTTGTCAAAGTCACATAAATGCTTCTGCTCGCTAAGTTTTCCTGCTTCCAACACATAAACTTGCAGAATGGTTTACTTGCTGCCTCCTATATCCCACCACCTGACAGGTGCCATTGTAACAGAGCTCGGCTTCCAAGTGACTCATAGAATGTCATCTAGTGTTCGTCATTCTGACATATCGTGGGGGCCTCACATGCAGATCTTGTAGCTTGGAAGAGCACTTTGCGCACAGCAATCATGTCGCTGCACTGTATCTACTTTCCCCTGGGGGCTCCACATTGGCAACATAAAGGCTACACATTCACAGGCAATTTTTTCATTGACTATTTTCTTCCGAAATACAAAGCTAAGCAACTTTTTAAATAGTCTTCATTAAACATTTTCTACTATGTTGCTGCTTTAACGTGCACCTAACAGCTGTTTTGGCTGCTATAAGATGCAGCGTCGGACTGGAGCACCCTGGGCCCTCCAGAGAAAATCATTCTTGGGGCCCACGATGTAGCTACATAGAAATAAATACAAGACCTCCAATTGTGTGGTAAAACGCGCTACTATCAGGGTATAATATAAGGTAGTACAAATCTTAATTACATAGCAGGAGTTGGTGTGGCCCCCTCATAGAATATAAAGCAGCCCCTCATATAGTATACTGCAACCCCCTCATAGAATATAATGTAGACCCCTCATAGAATATAATGTAGTCCCCCTCATAGAATATAACGCTGCCACCCTCACAGGGTAAAACGCTGCCCCCCTCATAGGGTATAAAGCTGCCCCCCTCATAGGGTATAAAGCTGCCCCCCTCATAGGGTATAACGCTGCCCCCCTCATAGGGTATAACGCTGCCCCCCTCATAGGGTATAACGCTGCCCCCCTCATAGGGTATAACGCTGCCCAAATCATAGGGTATAATGCTGCCCCCCTCATAGGGTATAATGCACCCCCTCATAGGGTATAATGCTGCCCCCTCATGGGGTACAATGCTGCCCCATCATAGGGTATAATGCTGCCCCCCCTCATAGGGTATAATGTTATATATATATATATATATATATATATATATATATATATACTGTATATAGATATACTGTAGATATATATTATAGATAGATATAGAGATAGATATGGGATAAATAGATAGATCTATAGATAGATAGATAGCATATCCATGAAGAAAAAGATGATTAAAAGGCTCTTATACTAATATGAAACAGACTTTATTTATAGAACCATATATAAAATATTACACATCACCAATTAGAGGAGTAAGGGGAAATAGACATACACATATGTATATTGTGATTACACACATAAAAAAGACGCACACATCCAGCACATAGAGAATACAGGCTGCTATATGTCTCCAATTATATGACTATCCAAATATGGCAATTTATTCAATATAGTAGGTCAACCTCAAAGAGAACAATAACATTACAATTACCATATACCAAAATTAATATATCTCAGATTTCACTACTGAGGTTGTATACCATATATTACATAATACTACATAATATAAAGAGACCACATTATAGATGTCTATTATATTAAATTAAGCATCCACCACTAAAAAGTGGCTACTATAATTAGCATACATTGCCACTACATGACAGTAAATATTTGTGGGATGATGCATAAATGCAGCCACACATCCTGACTGATCACCAATTACACTACCTATATTACTGCCAAAAAATGGCCGCTATATACCCAGGGAACAAAGCCCATTATATAATAATTACCGGCAGTGGTGGTCAGGAGGTACTCCAATGTCTGGATAGCGCGTCCGCCCTGACGCGCGTTTCGGACTGAGGATCAGTAAAGTATCCACTTTTTCACATTTAATTTGGAATGCTGCCTATTTTTTATTTTAGGTAAAGACATAGATAGATAGGTAGATATAGAGATAGTTAGATATATAGAGATAGATATATAGATGATGGATATAGAGATAGATATAGATAGTCTATCTATCTCTATATCTATCTATCTATCTCTAAGATAGAGATAGATAGCTAGAGATAAGGCCCCATCACACTAAGCGTTCTCGGTAGCGAGATCACTGATTTTGTGACACATCAGCGATCTCGCCAGCGAGATCGCTGTGTGTGACGGGGATCAGCGACTGGCCCCCCTGCCGGTTATCGCTGATCGTGCTCGAGCGGCCTGGGCCGTTTTTCGATCGCTGGTCTCCCGCTGCCCAGAGCGCATCGCTGCGTGTGGCAGCGAGAGACCAGCGATCAGCGACGCTGGACGCTGGTTGCTAATGTAAACGTCGGGTATCCAGGAGTTGCGCGGCTCCTAGATACCCGATGTTTACCTTGGAAACCAGTGTGTATGCTGGTTTCCAAGGTAAACAGCGGGTATCCAGGAGTCGCGCGGCTCCTGGATACCCGACGTTTACATTAGAAACCAGCGTCCAGCGTCGCTGGTCCTGATCGCTGGGGCTGTCTAACGATGTCCCAGCGATCCCATCATGTCGGATCGTTGGTGGGATCGCTGGGACATCGTTTAGTGTGAAGGGGCCTATAGATATAGAGATGGATAGGCATACAGATAGATAGATATAGATAGATAGAGATATAGAGATAGATACAGATCGATAGACAGATAGATACAGATATAGATATATAGATACATAGATAGATATAGAGATAGATAGATAGATATAGACAGATAGTCTATCTCTAAGATAGAGATAGATAGATAGATATAGAGATAGATAGATATATACACTGTGTGTAGAATTATTAGGCAAATGAGTATTATGATCACATCATCCTTTTTATACATGTTGTCCTACTCCAAGCTGTATAAGCTTGAAAGCCAACAACCAATTATGTAAATCAGGTGATTTGCATCTCTGTAATGAGGAGGGGTGTGGTATAATGACATCAAAACCCTATATAAGGTGTGCTTAATTATTAGGCAACTTCCTTTCCTTTGGCAAAATGGGTCAGAAGAGAGATTTGACGGACTCTGAAAAGTCAAAAATTGTGAGATGTCTTGCAGAGGGATGCAGCAGTCTTGAAATTGCCAAACTTTTGAAGTGTGATCACCGAACAATCAAGCGTTTCATGGCAAATATCCAACAGGGCCGCAAGAAGCGTATTGATAAAAAAACGCACAAAATAACTGCCCATGAATAGAGGAAAATCAAGCGTCAAGCTACCAAGATGCCATTTGCCACCAGTTTTGCCATATTTCAGAGCTGCAACGTTACTGGAGTATCAAAAAGCACAAGGTGGGCCATACTCAGGGACATGGCCAAGGTAAGGAAGGCTGAAAAAAGACCACCTTTCAACAAGAAACATAAGATAAAACATCAAGACTGGGCCAAGAAATATCTTAAGACTGATTTTTCTAAGGTTTTATGGACTGATGAAATGAGAGCAACTCTTGATTGGCCAGATGGATGGGCCCAAGGCTGGATCAGTAAAGGCCAGAGAGCTCCACTCTGACTCAGACACCAGCAAGGTGGAGGTGGGGTACTGGTTTGGGCTGGTGTAATGTACTGTAAGATATGTATGTTAAGTAATATTTGATCTTGCTGGAACCTTCCAGAATCCTCCATTCTATGAGAAATCTCCCATTTCACTCTACTGAGGACATTGTAGACTGTCAGCTCCTGCAATTCCCCCTTCCCCCCTCCTTAACAGCTCTGTGCCTGCATTTGGTAACAGGACACCATGCATTTCCTGTTACAAGCATTTGGCCCCTCTCCACAGAAAGGAATGTTGATTAGTTAAGGGAAAGCATTTCTTTGTTGAGACATGCGGCTGAAATAAAACAATGAGAGATATTAAAAGAAGCTCTAGCGTGCACCTCCCTCGCGGCAGATAAATAATAATCACATCTCTGCGTAGGCAACGAAACCATCTTTCTAACCCCTAGTTTTCACGGTTCTAAACCCTTCAGAAACTGAGATATGGATTGCTCCCAAATGGAGTGTCTTATTTATGGCATGGTTGATGTTGTTTTATTGGATTCGATAAACTACAACCAATGAGACCATTGGCATGTCTATACGAGCTTCCCTAGTTAAGATATGGTTATTATAACTTTTTTTAGTTAAATGGCAACTTGGAGAAAGGGGGAATTGCTGTAGCTGACAGTCTACAATGTCCTCAGTAGAGTGAAATGGTAGATTTCTCATAGAATGGAGGAGTCTGGAAGGTTCCAGCAAGATCAAATGTTACTTAACCCCTTAACGACCGCCGATACGCCTTTTAACGGCGGTAATTAAGGGTACTAAAACCACAGCGCCGTTAATTCACGGCGCTGTGATTTAAGTGAATAGCGCCCCCCAGTGTCGGATTTTCTCCGGGATCTCGGCTGCCAGGGGTAGCAGAGACCCCAGAGAACATGAATCGGTCAGTTTTTACCGACCCCCGCTTTTGCGATCGCCGTTATTAACCCTATAACAGCAACCGCAAAAAAAAAAAAGCCGCGATTTTACATTTAATTTCTCTCTCCTCTGATGTGATCGCACATCAGAGGAGAGAGAAATAGGGTCCCCGATCCCCCCCGGTACCTCTCCGTGGCCCTCCGTCCCCTCCCGTTGGTCCCACGTCCCGCCGGCATCCTCCGATGGGCACCGCCATCTTGAAAATGGCGGGCGCATGCGCAGTGCGCCCGCCGGGAATCTGCCGGCTCCGGCTGGCAGATTCCATTCATTATTTTGATCACTATGATAAACGATCATAGTGATCAAAATAAAAAAAATAGTACATAACCCCCCCGTTTATCACTCCCTTATATAGGCCAATATAATGAAATAAAGAAAATATTTTTTTTTTCAGTTTTCCATTAGGGTTAGGGCTAGGGTTAGGGTAGGGTTAGGGCTAGGGTTAGGGTTAGGGTTGGGCTAGGGTTAGGGTTGGGCTAGGGTTAGGGTTGGGGTAGGGTTAGGGCTAGGGTTAGGGTTGGGCTAGGGTTAGGGTTGGGCTAGGGTTAGGGCTAGGGTTAGGCTAGGGTTAGGGTTAGGGTTGTGCTAGGGCTAGGGTTAGGGCTCGGGTCACGACTAGGGTTAGAATTAGGGTTAGAGCGAACTAGAATTAGGGTTAGAATTAGGATTAGGGTTGGGATTAGGGTTAGGGTTGGGATTAGGGGTGTGTTCGGGTTAGGGTTGGAGTAAGAATTGAGGGGTTTCCACTATTTGCCAACTTTGGGGGTCTAAAAATTGGGGTCTAAAAAATCACTTTTGTGGAAATAAAAAAAAGACTTTTTATTTTCACGGCTCTGCGTTTATAAACTTTTGTGAAGCGCTTGGGGGTTCAAAGTGCTCACCACACATCTAGATAAGTTCATTAGGGGGTCTAATTTCCAAAATGGGGTCACTTGTGGGGGGTTTCCACTGTTTAGGCCCATCAGGGGCTCTGCAAGCGCAACATGATGCCCGCAGACCATTCCATCAAAGTCTGCATTCCAAAATGGCACTCCTTCCCTTCCGAGCTCTCCCATGCGCCCAAACAGTGGTTCCCCCCCACATATGTGGTATCGGCGTACTCAGGACAAATCGCATAACAACTGTGCGGGTATGATTTCTCCTGTTACCCTTGTAAAAATAAAAATTTGGGGGTGAAAAGATCATTTTTGTGGAAAAAAAATGGATTTTTTATTTTCACGGCTCTACGTTATAAACTTCTGTGAAGCACTTGAAGGTTCAAAGTGCTCACCACACATCTAGATAAGTTCCTTAATGGGTCTAGTTTCCAAAATGGGGTCACTTGTGGGGGGTTTCCACTGTTTAGGCCCATCAGGGGCTCTGCAAGCGCAACATGATGCCCGCAGACCATTCCATCAAAGTCTGCATTCCAAAATGGCACTCCTTCCCTTCCGAGCTCTCCCATGCGCCCAAACAGTGGTTCCCCCCCACATATGGGGTATCGGCGTACTCAGGACAAATCGCATAACAACTGTGCGGGTATGATTTCTCCTGTTACCCTTGTAAAAAATAAAAATTTGGGGGCGAAAAGATCATCTTTGTGGAAAAAAAATAGATTTCTTATTTTCACGGCTCTACGTTATAAACTTCTGTGAAGCCCTTGGGGGTTCAAAGTGCTCACCACACATCTAGATAAGTTCCTTAATGGGTCTAGTTTCCAAAATGGGGTCACTTGTTGGAGGTTTCCACTGTTTAAGCACATTAAGGGCTCTCCGAACGCAACATGGCATCAGATCTCAATTCCAGCCAATTCTGGGTTGAAAAAGTCAAACGGCGCTCCATCCCTTGCGAGCTCTGCCGTGTGCTGAAATAGTGGTTTACCCCCACATATAGGGTATCGGCGTATTCAGGAGAAATTGTACAACAAATTTTGTGGTTGATTTTCTCTTTTAACACTTGTGAAAATAAAAAAAATTGGTTCTGAAGTAAATTTTTTGCAAAAAAAAGTTAAATATTAATTTTTTCCTTCCACATTGCTTTAGTTCCTGTGAAGCACTTAAAGGGTTAATAAACTTCTTGAATGTGGTTTTGAGCACCTTGTGGGGTCTAGTGTTTAGAATGGTGCCACTTTTGGGTATTTTCTGTCATGTACACCCCTCAAAATGACTTTAAATATGATGTGGTCCCTAAAAAAAATGGTTTTGTAAATTTTGCTGTAAAAATGAGAAATCGCTGGTCAACTTTTAACCCTTATAACTTCCTAACAAAAAAAAATTTTGCTTCCAAAATTGTGCTGATGTAAAGTAGACATGTGGGAAATGTTATTTATTAAGAAATTTGTGTGACACATCTCTCTGATTTGAGGGCATAAAAATGTAAAGTTTTAAAATTGCAAAATTTTCAAAATTTTCGCCATATTTCCATTTTTTTCATAAATAAACACAAGACTTATCGAAGAAATTTTACCACTAATATGAAGTACAATATGTCACGAAAAAACAGTCTTAGAATCAGCGGGATCCATTAAAGCGTTCCAAAGTTATAACCTCATAAAGGGACAGTGGTCAGAATTGTAAAAATTGGCCTGGTCATTAAGCTGCAAACTGGCTCTGTCTCTAAGGGGTTAACCTACATATCTTACAGTACATTACTGCTGGTATCATCAAAGATGAACTTGTGGGACCTTTTCGGGTTGAGGATGGAGTGAAGCTCAACTCCCTGAGCTACTGCCAGTTTCTGGAAGACACCTTCTTCAAGCAGTGGTACAGGAAGAAGTCGATATCGTTCAAGAAAAACATGATTTTCATGCAGGACAATGCTCCATCACATGCATCCAAACACTCTACAGCATGGCTGCCCAGTAAAGGTCTAAAAGAAGAAAAAATGATGGTATGGCCCCCTTGTTCATCTGATCTGAACCCCATAGAGAACCTGTGGTCCCGAATAAAATGTGAGATCTATAGGGAGGGAAAGCAGTACACCTCTCCGAACAGTGTCTAGGAGGCCGTGGTGGCTGTGGCATGCAATGTTGATCGTAAACAGATCAAGCAACTGACAGAATCTATGGATGGAAGGCTTTTGAGTGTCATCATAAAGAAAGGTGGCTATATTGGTCACTGATTTTTTTTGTTTTGTTTTTGAATGTCAGAAATGTTTATTTCTACATTTTGTGTTGTTATATTGGTTTACCTGGTGAAAATAAACAAGTGAGATGGGTATATATTTGGTTTTTATTAAGTTGCCTAATAATTATGCACAGTAATAGTTACCTGCACAAACAGATATCCTCCTAAGATAGCCAAATCTTAAAAAAAACCCCACTCCAACTTCCAAAAATATTAAGCTTTGATATCTATGAGTCTTTTGGGTTGATTGAGAACATAGTTGTTATTCAATAATAAAAAGAATCCTCTCAAATACAACTTGCCTAATAATTCTGCACATGGTGTAGAGATAGATTGCACCACTTGGTGCTGGATTAAAGTCCACAATGTTTCCTTGAACTGCAGTGCTGCCTGATTTTTTTCCATTTAAACTTTGCGTTGGACAACCGCATTACTCAGGAAGTATTGCACCCAAAATCTGCTCAAGTTTGTGCTGCTATCTGTCTTTTCTATTTTGATATAGAGATAGATAGATATAGATACTCAGTTAGGTCCATACATATTTGGACAGGGACAACATTTTTCTAATTTTGGTTCTAGACATTACCACAATGAATTTTAAACAAAACAATTCAGATGCAGTTGAAGTTCAGACTTTCAGCTTTCATTTGACGGTATCCTCATTAAAATTGGATGAAGGGTTTAGGAGTTTCAGCTCCTTAACATGTGCCACCCTGTTTTTAAAGGGACCAAAAGTAATTGGACAATTGACTCCAAGGCTATTTCATGGGCCGGTGTGGGCAATCCCTTTGTTATGTCATTCTCAATTAAGCAGATAAAAGATCTGGAGTTGATTTGAGGTGTGGTGCTTGCATTTGGAAGGTTTTGATGAAAAGGAAACATGCGGTCAAAGGAGCTCTCCATGCAGGTGAAACAAGCCATCCTTAAGCTGCAAAAACAGAAAAAAACCATCCGAGAAATTGCTACAACATTAGGAGTGGCAAAATCTGCAGTTTGGTACATCCTGAGAAAGAAAGAAAGCACTGGTGAACTCATCAATGCAAAAAGACCTGGGCGCCCACGGAAGACAACAGTGGTGGATGATCGCAGAATAATCTCCATGGTGAAGAGAAACCCCTTCACAACAGCCAACCAAGTGAACAACACTCTCCAGGAGGTAGTCGTATCAATATCCAAATCGATCATAAAGAAAAGACTGCATGAAAGTAAATACAGAGGGTTCACTGCACGGTGCAAGCCACTCATAAGCATCAAGAATAAAAAGGCTAAACTGGACTTTGCTAAAAAACATCTAAAAAAGCCAGCACAGTTCTGGAAGAACATTCTTTGGACAGATGAAACCAAGATCAACCTCTACCAGAAAGATGGAAAGAGAAAAGTATGGCGAAGGCGTGGTACAGCTCATGATCCAAAGCATACCACATCATCTGTAAAACACGGCGGAGGCAGTGTGATGGCTTGGGCATGCATGGCTGCCAGTGGTACTGGGTCACTAGTGTTTATTGATGATGTGACACAGTACAGAAGCAGCCGAATGAATTTTGAGGTATTCAGAGCCATACTGTGTGCTCAGATCCAGCCAAATGCAGCCAAACTGATTGGTCATCGTTTCATACTACAGATGGACAATGACCCAGAACATAAAGCCAAAGCAACCCAGGGGTTTATTAAAGCAAGGAAGTGGAATATTCTTGAATGGCCAAGTCAGTCACCTGATCTCAACCCAATTGAGCATGCATTTCACTTGTTAAAGACTAAACTTCAGACAGAAAGGCCCACAAACAAACAGCAACTGAAAACCACCGCATTGAAGGCCTGGCAGAGCATCAAATAGGAGGAAACACAGCATCTGGTGATGTCCATGAGTTCAATACTTCAGGCAGTCATTGCCAACAAAGGGTTTTCAACCAAGTACTAGAAATGAACATTTTATTTACAATTATTTAATCTGTCCAATTACTTTCGGTCTCTTTAAAAACAGGGTGGCACATGTTAAGGAGCTGAAACTCCTAAACCCTTCATCCAATTTAATGTGGATACCCTCAAATGAAAGCTGAAAGTCTGAACTTCAACTGCATCTGAATTGTTTTGTTTAAAATTCATTGTGGTAATGTCTAGAACCAATATTAGAAAAATGTTGTCTCTGTCCAAATATATATGGACCTAACTGTAGATAGATATAGAGATAGATAGATGTAGATAGATATAGGGATAGACAGATAGATATAGCTAGAGGAGATAGAGATAGATAGATATAGAGATATAAAAAAAACAAACCACAATATTCACCTCTCTTCCTCGCTCCCACGCTGATTTCGGCAGCGGCTCTGCTTCAGTGTCAGCAGCTGCGCTGCCGTCTGCCAGACACACAGCGGGTGCGCGATGAAGTGACATCATCAGGCACCGGCTGTGTGTCAGAAGCAGAGGAGACTGATGGGAGAGAGAGTGTCATCTGACGCTCTCTCTTCCATTACAATTGAGGGTGGCACTGGACCTGACTTACTGCCACATAGCGGCTGCCTGAGCTGGAGGCCCCTGGTGAAGCCGGAGACTGCTAAAGTGAAATGATATTCACTTCTGCCTCCTGTCACCCGCTGCTGCTCCCTCGCACAGGCCCCCATAGCAGCTGCATGGTGTGCCGCTTTTAGGGACACGCCACTGGCTGGGGCCCCTGGAGCAGTGGGGCCCTAGGCAACTGATGGCCCTGTATACCAGCAGGTGCCAGGGCTCACCAGATGCCAAGACCCACCGGCATCCTCCGGTTCTCCAGTGAGCCAATCCGACTCTGATAAGATGCGGCCACTGCCTTTCAGGGCTTATCTCAGCATTCTATAATACTGTAGATAAGCCCCTGTTCCGACCTGCAAGATAAGAAAAATAAATTTTATTATACTCACCCCGTGGGGCAATCCGGTGCAGTCCGGTCCGATGGGTGTTGCAGGTCTGGGTCCAGCTTCTCACTTCTTCTTGTGACGCCGCCCTCCTGCTTGATTCATTGCTCCCAGCATCGCACTTCTGCACAGGCGTACTTCTCTGCCCTGTTGAGAGCAGAGTAAAGTACTGCAGTGCGCAGGCGCTGGGCCTCTCTGACCTTTCCCAGCGCTTTAGGGGGCTTGAAACTGAGAATGTCTGAACGCTTGTGATATATACTGTAGCAGAGCATTAGCTCTGCTATGTGTAGAGAAAATCACAATCTCCTATGGACGTCGGCATGGGCCGACGTCCACTGGAGGATCATAATGACAGGCACAGGAGTCATCAGCAGACCCACGGCTGTCATGGCAACCCATCGGTGCCCCGCATTCACATCACGAGCGCCCCATGGAATGATGCACCCCTGCCTGCCCATGTTAGATGCCGCTGTCAGAGATTGACAGAGGGATTTAACAGGTTAATATCTGGGGCGGAGCTCCGATCCACCCTTGGCTATTAGAGGCACTTGATGGCTGATTAAATCAGCCATCATGTGAGGGAAAAGATGTGGGCTCGGAGTGCAAGACCTCATCAAAGTCAGAGACATGACATATTATTTAGTGGTACGTCATATGTCGGTAAGGGGATAATATATTTATGATACATTTCATTTAATTTTCTTTCCTTTATCTATTATATCTTTATTTACTTAGGTGAGAAAATAAGAACATGCGTAAAATATGAAAGTTTATTTCCACCACATGGCTCAGACTTTTGATATTTTATATTACTGTGGGTTTTGAATGTTCAGTGTCTGAGTCTTATGTAACAAGATATATGAAGATTCTAAAACTGAATTGTCAAATTTATGAGAGAACACTGGAGTTCTACTTAAAGAGTAATTCCACTCTTAAAGCTTGGACGCTTATTGTGTTTCAATCTGGATATCCATGTGTTACCATTTGCAAATTAACGGCGTTGGGAAAAATATGCAAAAATCCAGACTTAGCTTTCACATTTCATGTCTACCTCCTTATCCCATGACATCATTCAGTCTGGTCCTAGAGGCTTTCAAGCTTTCAATACACAACTGGCTCTTATGTCTGTAGTTCAACTTTACACCACAGTATTCTGTGAATCACCAGCTTGTCCTTCCACCACCTCGTTGTCTTATTCTTCTACATCCCACTCCATACCACAACCTCAGACCATACTGCCAAAAGTACAACAGCCCTATACAGCTCAGCTGTACCCCTAAGATGTCTGCAGACTGTCTATTTGGATTACTATTGCAATGTGACTATTGGAACACTGCTATATTAAAAAATTAAAAGTTAGCCTCATCAACATTTTTCACGTAACTGGCATCATCAGGTGTGTCACTGCAAGTAGTGTTACAAGTGATGAAGCATTTAAGTCCTTGGTTCTAATGTATTCCTTTAGCTCTGAAAATCATTCTCCAAACCTACATTGCTGTCAGTCAGGCTGCCAATGTCCATTGCATCCATTAGCATGACTATCATCTATCAACTTGTAAGGTCTATATCCTTGGCCGATATATAAGGGATAAGAAGATCCTTACAGCATATCAGTAGAATTACTGTGTTGATTCAGTACATGTCTATGCTTCATCTCTTTCTTGCATATTTGGTACAAAGCAGTTGTTCCTAGACTAATATTTTGCCTATTAAAAGGACATCTATTGTCATTGTTACACAGACTTGAATGACTGAGCATTCCATTTTTTTAATTGTCTAAATACATCTACCATTTATTGGTTTTGTTTAAAATTCTCTTTCACCAGTCAAACAAACCTCGTAAAATCAATCTAAACTGCTTTCCCTAAATGTCAGTATTAGGACTCAACAACAGCTGTTAGGTAATGCCATGAACACCCCCCAATAGTTGCACAAGTGACTTGAATGACAATGTAAAGGTGGACTTTGCTTCTCACACTCACTCATCCTGTTAACTATTGCAATAGGCTAACACTGAGCTAAGTGCAGCCCACAGCTAGTTAACACATCCACAACAAACGTTTCGCTGCCACCACTTGCCATTGTGGTAGGCCATTGAGATGCCTACACTGAATAATACACCAGCACATGCTCCACCCTGCTTTCCCAAGCACCTGGTAGATAGTGTGCTTGCACTTTGGCATGCACAAAGTAATGCAACCAGGCTATACGTTCCCTCTTCGAGGTTTGGGTACTATTAGAGCAGCAAGGAATAAAATCAATACATTTAGATTTAATATATGAAAAATAAGGTACAAAAAGAGGAAATTAAAAATATGGACAGATTTGCAATTCATGTTGCTTCTATTTGGGTATTTGGGTCTGACAATGAGATGCTCTAGATGAGATGCTATAAATTTCTCATCCCCACCCATCTTTCTAGACAGGTGAGAGGAAGTTGCCTAAATGTATGCACGGAATGATGATTCTAATATATGTAATTTTCCCTAGGAACCTCTTAGTGGAATAAAGTGACCGCCATATTTCAGAGCATACTCTCACTCGCCCAACACGACTATGATACATCTATGATTCGGGATGATATCACATCTCTGTAGTTCCCTAAGGTCGAAAATTCTGCAAATTTAAGCCACAAAAGCGAATCTGTTGATATCAGATTATTATCAATATGGCATTTAAAATATTGCATTTCCATTGTCAAGAGATGTACCTGGTGTGGAGACATCCAGACTGCTAAGGGGCAATTGTCTTCACCTTTCATTAATTAAGCACCTCTTTAATAACGAGGATGTATACAAAGTCTGCCCTTCCAGAAACAGCCAGTCAATTCCTAATTAAATTTATCTACACACACAAGATGCTGATAAGTGTCCAGTGATATTGGATTTATTTATTTATTTAATCCATAACAGGCATGTCTCATCCATCCATATTGACTTGGATTTTTCTATTTTTTATATATTATTTAATTGTTACTTCTATATAACTATAAGAAATGTTATTGAATTCATAATAATATTTCAGGCTTAGGCAGGCATGTTTTTGCATGGAGTTGGCAGGTTCTTACCTGCTTGCTTTGCCACATGGCATTTTCATAGCATTGCTAAATTATGTTTGAAATAGAGGACTTATCTTATAAGTTTTTATAGTTAGCCCTGTAAAAACAATGTATAATCATTCAACCATCAAAACAGTAAAATAAAAGCTGCAATGTGAAAAAAATAGTTCTTCTTTTAGACAGTTTAGATGAAGGTGATAATACCAGGAAAAGAAACCCTTAGAAAAATCCCTGATTACAGAAATAGACTAGTAGTAATATAGGAATGGTCAAAATTGTGTGACATTTAGCTTCACTTATACAACTATATACAGTAGTTATAAAGTTATAGTATAAAGTTATAAATAAAGTCAATAAATGAGACAGAAAATATTAGAAACAAGTATGCTTACCACAAAATATAACACAAGGAGAAACCACAAACTGTTGCAATGCCACTATTTCTGCTAGGATACTGATGATGTGTGGTCCTCATTTCAATTAATATGAAAGGCAGAACAGTGGTATGCTATAAAGAAAGAAAAAGAATGTTACAAAATGATCAAACATGAGTAGGATGTTTGGATTACTGAAATATGAAGGATAATGGTTCATTAAAGAGAATTTGACCTGATCACATCCAGAGGCAGCATGAATCAGACACTGGCTACATTATCTCAGCCATGTAAGTCTGACTAGAATGCTGCAAGGTTTAAATGGAACCTGTCAGCAGCACAGTAACCTACAGACAGTGTAAGGTTGGCGCCGTTATACTGATTAAAATGATACCTGGGGTGATGAAATCCATCTTGTGGTTGTTTTTAATCTTTATTTTCAGTTTTGAGTTACTGATATGCTCGTGCAATGAGGGGGCTGTGGAGGGTGTGGGGTCTTCATGTGGTGTTCTGCTGAGGTATTCATAATGCAGACTGCTGATCCATCAGTGACCTGCCCCCTAGTTTGCATACTCATATGCGAGAAAATCGGACGAGTCTCGCAAGTCAATACCCAGCACTCGTGCCAGCACTCAGATCAGAGCGTTCAGTTGCATATATTTCTATGCAGCTGGATGCTCCGTTCCGAGTGTCGGTGGCAGTGCCAGGTGTTGACGTGCGAGACTCGTCCGAGTTTCTCACATGTGAGTATGAGCCCTAATGAATATATGTATATATGTACATACGTAAAAAAAAAACCTTCAGGTGCCAGCCATGGCATAATCGAATGTTTAATAAGCAGTTAATAAATGTGCTTTATGTTTTCTTGAGAGTATAAAAAAATCCATTTTAAAATGGCACCTGTTGGGCCTGCGCAGTAGCAGCTATCGGTATATATAGGCGATCTGATAGCTGCTCTTGCGCATGCGGCGCCATCTTGCTAGAGAAGAAAAAAAAGTCCTCCTCCAAGATGGCTTATAAAGCCTGCCTCTTCACTTCCATTTTTGCAAACCTTAATTAATGGAATATGTTAATTGCCATTTTACTGTGTCTCAGCAAGGGAAATAACATCACAGCATTTGGGAACAAAGACTTTATGGTGCATCTGGCCTGCAAGCTTGATTGCTTGTCTTTGCACCTTGACTCCTCCTCTCTTAAGACAGTTGATTAAAGGGGTGTTCTGAAACGAATATGTGTTTTCATATAAATGTTTCTCGATTTATTTTAATAATATAATAATGTGACAGCACAGCATTTTATCTTAATTTTCCAGACATCTATTATCAGCAAGCAAAAAGAAAAAGACTATTATCTATATGTTGACCTTTGACTTTATGGGTTTCTTTGTTGTTGGTCAAGAAAACAGACTTTTGTTCTTATAAGCCTGTAATATTTACTTTTAAGTTGACGTTTGTTGTAACATATTGTGTTGCTATCCTGGATGACTGAAACGGAGGGCAATTGAACAATGATGTTTGCTAGTATGTTGATTACACATTGTCCAGGCCAGTTAGCTTGCTGACTTCCAAAACAGACGAGTAAAAACTATGCATTAAACTTTGATTAAAAAGTAAAACAAGGTGAATCAATCTCATCACATCTTCCTCTTGACCTCTAGATGCTGACTTAAAGGACAGATGTTAAATATAAAGAGGATATATGCCTCCGTAACATCAGACAGATATACAATACATCTTGACAGCCAAGCGATCCAGAGATCCAAAGAACCAGAGACTCTGTACAAGACAGCAGCCAAGACATCATGGCTCTATCACAAGGTACACAGATTTGACATTTTACAGGATGTCAACCTCGGGGACCTCGGCCCTGACTGAAAGAATATAGATCTGCTCCATGGAACATTGCTGAACCATGTGTAGGAGGAGGGGCCTCCGCCGAGTACCCGTGCTGGAACAGAGGGGACCGTCTTCTAGGTTCCTGGGGGATCTGTTGCCGGGGAGCAGAGTTAGGGGATGGACTGCTGAGACTGACAGGGCAGTAGGGGGAGGAGTCCAGATAAAAGGGGCGGAGAGGGCCAGTCTGAGCGAGTCAGCAGAACCTGGAGAGAAGGAGGAGGAGACCTTGTGAGGGCCAGGGAGCCAGAGCCACGAGAAGCAATCAGAGAGGAGTACAGCGACAGGAGGGAGACTGCGCCGAGCCTACCGACAGAAGAACACTGCTGCCTCACTCCAGCTCGTGGCTGCGGCCTACTCGCAGCCATCTGCGGCCGTCGCCGCCTCACTCCAGTTCGCGGCTGCGGCCTCCTCGCTGCTGCCCGCAGCCGCTGCCGCTTCACCCCCAACCGCGGCGGTGACTTATCCTTTGCCGGCCACAGCTGCCACTGCCCCACTCCAGTCCGTGGTGGGTGTTGGGCCGGCGCCCTCAGCAGATCCTCCAGTGCAGCCACAGGCTGCGCCTGTGGCCTATCAACTGCCACTTAGCACCGCCGCTGCCAGCCCCTTTCAGGGGGCTGCAACCTCCACTCTCCCACTCCGAGGCGGTAACCCGCTGCCTCCGCTGGGGGACATTCCGCCAAAGAACTCTCCGTGGGCCTGTTGTGCCCCTGCTTCGTCTGGGCGTCAGAATGCCCGAAGACTACGCCAGATCCTCAGCGGCTGGGCCCAGTGGCTGTGACGCTGACACACTGTCGAACAGGATGCCAAGGGACGTCAGGACGGATAAGTGACACATAGTAACTAAGGACCCATAGTCGGCCATTCTGTGGCCCTATAGTGACCAGCCTTTGCTGGAGTAGTCGTGTTCTCCCAATCTTTGTTTATGTGTATTTGCGCCATGCGAGGACAACTCCTGTTATTTTGTTTGGTTACTTAGAATAGCCCTAACAGCATTTATCTATAAAAGTTACTATCTAAAGTTTAATCTGTCTCGCGTCTCGTCACTGCATCCTGCATATCTGCTATTACCACATTTGGCGTAGTCGGCAGGATGCAGTCTCCGAGCGCGGACAGCGGCACCCAAGGCCAGAGCAGGGCCATAGACACAGCAAACAACCAGGGCCCCCGGTCCAGCATTTCTCTGGGGGCTATGCTAAACAACCTGCCTACGTTCTCCGGCTCCAACACCATGCTGTGGAGCTGGGCAGAGCGAAAGCGAGGCCTCTTCCGAATGCATCCGATGACCCCTGACCTGGAAGCCGAGGTAGCTCTCATGGCATTAGAAGGGGAGGCCCGGGATTCAGTAATGTTGAGGCCTCCGGGACACCAGAACACTTTTGCTAGGGTCTTGCAGATTCTGGAAGAGACCCATGGGGATCCGACAGATGTGGGAGAGCTGAGGACTCGGTTGTCGAATGCAGGAAGAGGGGGAGACTATCACCCAGTATATGAATGTCCTCCAAGAGTTATATATGGCCATTGAGCAGAAGGACGGCATAGGGGTAGGATCCATCGACATTACCCTACGCGATCTGTTAGTGACTGGACTCCGAGACCCTGTGATAAAGCAGGCATTACGGGAGCAGGTCTGAGTGAACCCACATTTAGCTTTCTCTGAGTTGGGGAGTCAGGCGCGTGCACGAGAGCAGGAGCAGGGAATGACGGTCCCCATGGGGAAGGTCCGGAGTGTGGAGGCCGCTGTGACTGCTGTCGGGGAGCCCCAATGGATAGAAGAGATGAAACAAGAGCTGAAGACCATTAGGGGCGAGTTGGCTGAAGTGAAGAAAAGGAGCTAGGTCATGACTGGGCAGCCTAGTTTCAATCCCAGGCCCTGGGGGCCTCGCAATGCCCGGAGTGGCCGGCCCTCACAGCCCCAGTTTTATGAGTACGGGGAGCTAGGCCACTTCGCACAAGAGTGTCTGTAACATGAGAGACGCCCACCCCGGCCGCCATTAAACTAGAGGGCTTCGGGCTGGGGGGACACCGCTCGGAGCCAGAAGCCATGACATGGGGTGGTGGAAGTCCTGTAGATCTGGTCGCAAAGTGTCCAGTGGTATGGGCAGAATTCGAGGGCCATGCCGTACGGTGCCTAGTGGACACAGGGTCGCAAGTGATGACCATGCCTGCAACTTAATTTTGGCAGCATTTCTCTGAGGCAGTGAGACCCCAGTGGGGATCCATGATAAGACTGGTAGCCGCCAATCAATTACCGGTCCCTGTCGCCGGGGTGGTTTGGGTACAGATGACGCTGTGTGGCAAATCCCTCGGCCGCCGGTGAGTGGTCCTGACCCATGGGGAAACCAACAACAAACATCCAGTTATTCTGGGCACGAACATCCTGCGGGAGTTCAGCCATTTACTCCTCAATGACCCCACGCATGAGACTCTGAACCAGTGGGGTTCCCGCACGCCCCAAAGGGCAGGACTTCCAGCAGTTGGTGCGGGAGGCGCAAAGTTCTCCAGGACTGCCAGGAGGGCGAGGCACTGGGCAAAGTCATTGCGCCAGTGGCTCCCCCGCTCATACTGCCCCCCGTGAAGACCGTGGTGGCCCTGCCCATCCGGGCCCCGGTGCCTTTGGAGGGCGTGGAGATGTAGGTGGAGCTGTGCTGCTCGGAATGCCTGCCTCCTGGCATACTGGTGGCCTGTTCCCTGGCCACTGTGCGGAGAGGGACCGTCCTGGTGCACTGCGTCAACCTAGAAGACCAAGACATCGTCTTAATGCCCTGGGTCGAGATGGCCAAGCTGGTGAGGCCGTTGGAAGAGGTGCTGCCAGCCCCTACGGTCCAACTGAAGGTGCAACCCAAGGACCCTTGGGCAGTGACTATTTGAACTCTGCAGACTGCTGAGTCCTCAACTCAGGAAAAGGGCCGAAACATCCTGGAAAGAATGCGGGCCGAACTCTCCGGCCTGGCTTCCGCCCAACTTCTCCAGGTAGAAACACTATTAGGACAGCATCACAGGGTATTCACTGGCCACAAGGATGATTTTGGATGCACCATCATGCACAGAATTCCCACGGCAGGAACGGCCCCCATACGGGAACAATACAGACAAATCCCTCCACAGCTATACCAGGAGGTAAAAACTTTACTGGCCCAAATGCTGCGGAAGGGGGGTCATACGAGAGAGCCAGAGCCCCTGGGCAGCTCCCATCGTGTTGGTTTGCAAAAAGGATGGCACCCTGCGGTTCTGTGTGGACTATCGAAAGTTGAATGCCTGTACTATCAAAGACTCGTACCCGTTGCCCCGCATAGAAGAATCCCTGTCCGCTTTGGGGAAGGCGAAGTACTTCTCAACTTTAGATCTGGCCAGTGGGTATTGGCAGGTGCCAATGTCGGAAGAAGACAGGGCTAAGACGGCGTTCATCCTTCCCATGGGGCTGTTCGAGTTCAATTGAATGCCGCTGGGGCTGGCCAATGCCCCGGGGACCTATCAGCGGCTGATAGAGCGGTGTCTGGGGGATCTCAACTTCGAGGCCACGCTGATATATCTGGACGACATCATCATCTATGTCGCCACATTTGAGGACCACCTGCGGCAGTTGGGGCAGGTGCTCGGCTGGCTGCAGAAGTACAGGTTGAAGGTGAAACCCCAGAAATGCCACCTGTTTCGCACCCAGAAAGAATATCTGGGGCATATTGTCTCTGCCGAGGGTGTTAGACCGTCCCTGGAAAAGGTTGCTGCCATCCAGGGATGGCCTACCCCCGAAACAGTGAAAGACATGCGGACCTTCCTGGGGTTGGCTGGATACTACCGTCGTTTCGTAAAGAATTTTGCACGCTGGGCCCTGCAGGACCTGCTAAAGACGGCTCCTGCCAGGGCGAATGGACAGAAAATCCAGTGGCAACAACAGCAAGAGGAAGCCTTCCAAGACCTTAAAGCTGCACTCTCGGGTGCCCCGGTGTTAGTTTATGCGGATTTCTCACAACTGTTCATACTACACACCGACGGAAGCCTCCACGGGCTAGGGGCTGTATTGTCACAAGTGCAGGATGGCCGTGAAAGAGTGATCGCTTATGGTAGCCGATCACTTCATGACTATGAGCGTAACCCTGACAATTACAGCTCCTTTAAGCGCGAGCTCCTCGCGGTAGTGTTGGCCATGATGGAGCAGTTCGCAGAGGACCTGGCGGGCTCCGAAGTGGTGGTGCGGACCGACAACAACCCACTGACCCACTTGGAAAATGCCAAATTGGGGGCTCTGGAGCAGCGATGGGTGGCCTGGATTGCTAAGTTCAACTACAAGATCATCTACAAAAGAGGAGCAGAAAATGTGCACGTGGATGCCCTCTCCAGGATCCGGCACACAACGAGACGACGAATTGGAAGGAGAAGAGATGCCGTATGCCCTCACCTCCACTGTGTTCACGGCTGCCATGCAAGAGAGACCCCCAACGGTTATGCTAGAGCAATCACGTGACAGATGGATCCAACAGCAGCAAGAAGATGAAGAAATTGGGCTCCTACGCCGATGGGTGACCACCGGCAGACTACCCCCCGACGCCCAGAGACAGATTTCGTCTCAGGATATGTTGCTGATGCTACGCCAATGGGAGAAACTAGTCATCAAGAAAGGACTATTGTATCGTAAGGCGGTATCACGGGCGACGTCTGCAACAACTTGGCAGGTACTCGTGCCCAGAGCCCAACTCAGTGAACTGGCTCGAGAAGCCCACGAAAAGGGGGCTCACTTCGGAGTTCAAAAGACCTTGCAAAGGTTGCAGCAGATATTTTACCATCCGCGCTTGCACGCTGCTGTGGAAAAAACTTGCCGGGCCTGCCGCCTATGCAAGCTAGCTAAACCACCCGCACAACGGACCCCGGTGCAAACGATAGTGACATCAGCACCCCTCAAGCTCTTGACGGTGGACTATTTGACCATTGGCCCCGCATACCTGGGGTATGAACATTGTCTCGTCATGGTGGATGACTTCACCAAATTTGCCGTGGTAACCCCCAACTGAGGTCAAACTGCGGAGTCAGCCGCCTATGCAATCTGCAAGAACTTTATCCAAGTGTACGGCTGCCTTCAATGGATACATTCAGATCAGGGAGCATGCTTCCTGGGGAAAGTCATGGAGGAGCTACATCGTCTCTATGGTATCAATAAATCTCGGACCACACCATACCACCCACAAGGAAATGGGGCCTGCGAAAGATTTAATCGGACACTAATTCAAATGTTATGTATCGTGGAGACTGACCGAAAGGCCCGCTGGCCTGAGTATGTTCCTGAACTAGTGTAGGTCTATAAAAACCGAGTGCACCGGGTTACCGGCTATACCCCCTACTCACTGCTATTCGGGCGAGAAGGCAAAGGGATCACGGAGGTAGAACTAAACCTGGAGGAACCCCAACCCTGGTCCGGGGTGTCATCATGGGTCCGAAACCACCGACACCGGCTTCAGACCCTTCACCGCATCGTCCAGACAAAACTCCAGGACCTAGAGCACCCAGGGGGGACTCTGCCTCCACCCACCGACTTCCAGACTGGGGATTGAGTACTCGTACTAGACCAGCGCTCCCAGAACAAGCTAGAACCACAGTGGGAAGAGAGTCCTTACCGAGTATTGCGCCGAATAAGCCCTGATGGGCCTGTTTATGAGATACGACCTGAAAAAGACGGGGCACTTCCCACTCATATTGTGCACCGTAATATGTTGTGGCCTTGTACATCCACCGATCCCGTGCGACCCGAGCCCACTCCTCAGGTCCCTGAACCACTGCCCACGGTCTGGGACCTAGATGATGAAGATAGCCCAGCGGTACAAGCGGGCCATCCAGGAAACAATATCTCAACAAGTCACGCCAGCCCACCAAAATCAGCCAGCCCACCACTGGCCACCACCCCAGAAAGCTCCACCACAGTCGAACCAAGGCGCTCCGGGCGGTCAACAGCTGGCAAACCCCCGAACGCTATGAACAGGATCAGTTTGTATGGCAACAAGAACTTTTGTCTCAAAAGGCCAACCCGAGACCCTCGCCAGATGACTGGCGAGCATACAGGATGGGGGAGTGTAGGAGGAGGAGCCTCCGCCGAGTACCCGGGCCGGAACCGAGGGGACTGTCTTCTAGGTTCCTGGGGGATCTGTTGACGGGGAGCAAAGTTAGGGGATGGACCGCTGAGACTGACAGGGCAGTAGGGGGAGGAGTCCAGATAAAAGGGGTGGAGAGGGCCGGTCTGAGCGAGTCAGCAGAACCTGGAGAGAAGGAGGAGGAGACCTTGTGAGGGCCAAGGAGCCAGAGCCAAGAGCAGCAATCAGAGAGGAGTACAGCGACAGGAGGGAGACTCTCGGTGGACCGCAGGTAGCCGAGCCTACCGACAGAAGAAGACTGCTGCCTCACTCCAACTCGCGGCTGCGGCGGTCGCCGCCTCACTCCAGCTCACGGCTGCGGCCTCCTCGTTGCTGCCCGAAGCCGCTGCCGCTTCATCCCCGACCATTCAGGTAAGGTGGAGACTCCTGACCACACTCCAACACCTGCATCCCATACAACTTAGTAGTGTAGCAAAGCACCCTTTGGTAGCTCCCTGCTTGGAACACGAAGCGTGCTGGGAAGCGGGTGGAGTTAGTTGGCACCAAAAGAGCGGGAAGAGTTTAGGATTTAGTCAGTCTGACAGAGTCAGTGGAAGAGTGAAGATCCCCTGAGTGGGATGGATGAAGGAAGTGCTGCAGCCAACCTCAGTGACCTGGGTCCGCTGGCACAGGAAAGAGACATTGATGGAAAGCCTGACTCTCTCCATAAGAAAGAAGGATTAGTACGGAACGTAAGGAGAGGAGGACTAAGGATTAGGGTTAGAGCAGAACCCTTCCCAAGTTCACAGCGCACGGCCGAGGTCCGGTCCCCGAGGTTGTATGGATACTAATGGTCCTGCAGCAGACACCGGAGGAATAGAAGTTGTCACCACTTTATTCCCACACAAGACTTGGGGGCACAACAGCAACGAGAGTGAGCCGATACTTAGGAACAAGGAGTCCCCGAAGCAGGCTACAGCTGTCTGCCGTACAAGTAGAGTTCTTAGGAACATCTGACAGGAGGATCTCCAGTGTAACTCAGTACTGAGAGTACTTCACTATAGGCGCAAAAGGGAGACGTTCAGAAAAGGCACTTATGTTGGTGGAGTGTTGAATGGAGTACTTCATCTTGCCTGGATGTTGGCTGAGCCCCTGACCTGGAGGACACGGCACCGAGGCGGGCACCTGTATGCACAACAGACTGTGAGTAAAGCTTTGGAACTACATCCCCTGGTGTGCTCCGCTTATTCCTGTGTCAACCCACTCAGCACTGCTACATCTCTGTGCTTAACACCACACCGCTCTCCTGACTATCTCTCCATCTACACTGCCCTGGAACTACAGCCCTGCCTGTGGAGGCCTACACCATCATTGCTGCACCACACCATCTGTCACAGAGGATCTGTCTGCAGCGTCGGCTTAACATCTTCATTGCCGAACACCACAGGTGGCGTCACAAATTATTCACTAGTAAACTTTAATCATCATCCGCACACTCAACATGTTTTCCTTTTACAATGGACGCCCAGGGCCACGGCCCGGGTCACAGCTACCGTGACTACTCCCATTGAAATCCACAGGCCCGGTATCGAGTACCCCGCCTACCTGGCGACCCTGGGGGCGCTCCAAGGACAACTACTGTTATTTTGTATGGTTGCTTAGAATAGCCCTAATGGCATTTATCTATAAAAGTTACTGTCTAAAGTTTAATCTGTCTCGCGTCTCGTCACTGCATCCTGCGTACTTTCTATTACTACACATGGATACGTATGGGGTAGTCAGGATTTGGACCCACCAGTCACCTGAGCCCTATGGATACGTTTGGGAAAGTCATGAACGGGATCGACTGGTCATCTGGCTCCATGAAGATGTTCAGAGAATCCAGGTGACCCTCCAGTCAACTGGCCTTGCACTTAAATGAACTGTCAGCTTCCTAAGCTTGTCACTAACTTCTCTCTGTGCCTACCACAAATGGGGTAGTCGGCCAAGAAGATCTGAATTCACAGCTGCTTGTATCCCGGCAAGCCAGCAGAAGAGTGAGATTCTGTAATTTTGCAGAGTTTTACCCTCACCCAATATTGTCTGAGTAGTATTATGCCCATGGTAAATGGAGAGCGGGCATTTGGTTGGATGTGCCCTGGTCCATGCGGTTTCGGCTAGTGGACTAGGGCACTCACTGACCCAGGGCCGGCGTTAGGGGCAAGCAGACCAGGCAGCTGCCTAGGGCCCCCGCTCCTCCAGGGGCCCCCAGCCAGCGACACATCACACAGCCGCTATGGGGCCCCTGTAAGGCAGGGGAGCCCGCCTGCCCCCAGCGCCGACTCCCGCCGCCGCCGCATTGAAGGAGGCAGTGATGGAGGAGACAGCGTTAGCTGACGCTCCCTCTCCCATCATTCCCCGCTCTGCCTCTGACACAGCGGGGCATGATGACGTCATCATGCTCTCAATGTGTGCCAGACAGAGCAGGAGAATTCAGATAGCTTGGAGACGGTTAAGAAATAGGAGCGCTAGCCGTGCGTTATTTAAAATTGCAGCTCCAGCCAGGTACCTCATGAGAGGAAGCGGTAACAGTTCTGGGTTGTATCCTGGTCACAAACGGAGCACAAGAAAGGGAGAGGGTGAATTAAAATCTTCTTTTTATTAGTGCATGATCCACAACGCGTTTCAACAGAATCATCTGTTTTCCTCAGGCGTCAGCTGACGCTCCCTCTCCCATCATTCCTCGCTCTGCCTCTGTGCCAGACAAAGCAGGAGGAGACGGGAGCAGCCAGCAGTGCAGGCACGAGGAGAAGGTGAGGAATGTTTTTTTTTTTTTTTAAATCAGTGTGAGTACTGGACTGTGGGGCCACTCTGGGGGGACTATATACCATGCTCTGCTGTATTATACCATGCTGGGGGGCTATATACCATGCTGGGGGGCTATATACCATGCTGGGCTGTATTACACCATTCTCGGGGTGGCTATATACCATGCTAGGCTGTATTATACCATGCTCGGCTGTATCATACCATGCTGGGGGGCTATATACCATGCTGGGCCGTATTATACCGTGCTGGGCTGTATTATACCATTCTGGGGGGGCTATATACCATGTTGGGCTGTATTATTCAATTCTGGGGGGCTATATACCATGCTGGTGCTGTATTATACCAAGCTGGGCTGTATTATACCATGCGGGGGGGCTATATACCATGCTGGGCTGTATTATACCATGCTGGGCTGTATTATACCATGCTGGGGGGCTATATACCATGCTGGGCTGTATTATACCATACTGAGCTGTATTATTCCATTCTAGGGGGATATATACCATGCTGGGCTGTATTATACCATTCTGGGGGGGGCTATATACCATGCTGGGTTGTATTATACCATTCTGGGGGGGCTATATACCATGCTGGACTGTATTATACCATGTTGGGCTGTATTATACCATGCTGGGCTGTATTATACAGCCCAGCATGGTATACAGCACAGCATGGTAAACAGTCTGTATACAATGGTGGGCTGTATTATACCATGGTGGGCTATATACCATGCTGTGCTGTATACCATGGTGGGCTGGGCTGTATACCATGGTGAGCTGGGCTGTATACCATGTGCTGCTGGGGTATATACCATGTGGTGCTGGGCTAGATACCATGTGATGCTGGGCTATAAACTATGCGGCTGTGTTATATACCATGGGGGGTACATTTTACATCATATTCTACAGGGGGAGGCTGTGTTATATAATATGGGGGGCTACATTATATTCTATGGGGAGGTGGGCTGTATTATATTCTATTTGGGGCTACATTATATTCTATGGGGGGGCTGTATTATATTTATTATATTCGATGGGGGCTGCTGTTGTGAATTCATTTTCTGGTCTGCCTCTGGTTTCTGGTGAGGAAACTAGTTGTGCTGACAGAGGAGTGGTGAATTCTTTCCGGGCTCCCTCTGGTGGTGGCAGGAGGTAGTGAAGCTGATCTAATTAACAGATACCTGCCACCTGATAATGAGGAAGAGGAGTGGACATCTGGAGTCTCAGACTGGATTTGAAACAGCCAACTCCCTATTCCCATGCTGGTGATTTTTTCCTGCCTCCTGAGGTCTTAGTTTCCAGCTCAGTTCCTGCCATCTCAAGCTAAGTAGTCTTTGCAAATGTTCTCATTTGATTTGGTTTAGTCTATTCAGTTTTTTGTGTGGTCAGCCAGCCCCGGCTGGGGCTGTGCTGAATTTCCACTCGTATGTCACTGTACGTGCCAGTTTGCTTTTTGTCCCTTATTAGATTGGCCTCTTTTTGCTCTGTTCTCAGAATATGCCAGAGTGCTGATATAGTGGGAGAAGTCTAGTGACTTCAGGGTATTTTTGCTATCAGAAGTGTTGGACATTTTTGCAGGGTTTTTTGGCATGATTGCAGACAGTATCTTTCCTTTTCTGTCCTTTCTAGCTAGTGTGGGCCCTATCATTTGCTCAGCCTATTTTCCTACCTGTGTTAGTGTTTTCATCTTGTCTCACCGTCAATACATATGTGGGGGCTGTCTATTCCTTTGGGGTCTGCTCTGGGGCAGTTTTAGATTTCCCCTTTTCTTGCTTTAGGCTTATTTAGTCCTCCGGCTGTGACGAGGCGTCTAGAATCATCGTAGGTCCGCTCCACGGCTGCTGCTAGTTGTGTGGCTAGGATCAGGGGTCTGCAATCCATGTAGTTACCAACCTCTCTGGTTTTCTGTAGACTTGGCTTGGTCTTGTTTTCCTCCTTGTTGACCATTCATAACAGAATCACCAGCCATACCGCAGATTCTAGGGTACTCAAAAGCAGGAAAAAAATTGTTAAAAAAAGAAAGAAAAATAAGTCACAATTTTTTTTTTATATGTATTTTTTCCTCTTTTTTCTCTGGGGCCGTAGGAGGATTTTTTCTCTAATGGAGATTAAGCAATTGTCTAATCATGTGGAGCAGCTCGCTGCTGAAGTGCGGGGAATTTCCGCCTATCTCGCTCAGTCACATGCTGTTGAACCAAAGATCCTTACTCCTGATGTGTTTTCTGGGGATCAGTCTAAATTTTTGAATTTTAAGAATAATTGTAGTTTATTTCTTGCCTTGAAGCCTAACTCATCGGGGAGCTCTGTGCAGCAGGTTAAAATTGTCATCTCCTTGCTGTGCGACGATCCTCAGGATTGGGCTTTTTCTCTGACACCTGAAAATCCTATTCTGACTAATGTGGATGCATTTTTTCAAGCCTTGGGGTTGTTGTATGATGGACCTAATGCAATTGATCAAGCTGAGAAAACTCTATTGGCATTGAACAAGGGTCAGGATTCTGCAGAGTTATACTGTCAAAAATTCCGAAAGTGGGCGGCCCTTACTACATGGAATGATGGTGCATTGGCAGCTCTCTTTCGGAAGGGTTTATCAGAGACAGTAAAAGATATGATGGTGGGATTTCCTGTTCCCTCTGGTCTTGATGATTCTATGTCATTACCCATTCAAGTTGATTGGCGCTTACGTAAACGTAAATCTACACAAGAGGTGATGCCATCTTTTGAACAAACGTCTGAACCTATGCAATGTGATATGGTTTTGTCTAGGGCGCAACGTCAGGAGTTTAGAAGGCGTAATAAGTTGTGTTTTTTCTGTGGAGACGCCTCTCATACTATTTCTGTCTGCCCTAAACGAGAGAAACGATTTTCACACACATTTGCTGTGGGCAGTGTACAACCTAAGTTTCTTTTGGCAATTACTCTGATCTGCTCCTTATTCACATTTCCTGCTAAGGCTTATGTAGATTCAGGAGCAGCTTTGAATCTGATGGATTTGGACTTTGCTAAACGTTGTGGTTTTCCTATGATACCTCTGTGGATGCCTATTCCTTTGACGGGTATTGATGCTACTCCTTTGGCGGAGAATAAACTTCAGTTTTGGACCTAGGTGATAATGCGAGTTGCCCCAGACCACCAAGAAAATTGTAAATTTTGGTGCTGCACAATTTGCATGATACTATTGTTCTGGGTTTTCCCTGGTTGCAAACTCCTAATCCAGTTTTGGATTGGAAATCTGGGTCTGTGGTGAGTTGGGGTTGTCAGTGTGTTCTTAGGGACACTCCTGTTTTCTCCACCTCTCCTCAGTCTCATGATATTCCTGATTATTTGGCTGATTTTTCTGATGTATTTAGTGAGAGTAAGTCTGCGTCTTTGCCTCCTCATAGGAGTTATGACTGTGCAATTGAGTTTGTGCCTGGGTGTAAATTTCCCAAGGGTCGGCTTTTCAACTTATCGGTACCCGAACATGATACTATGTAATCCTATATTAAGGAGTCATTGGAGAAGGGTCATATTAGACCATCCTCTTCATCCTTAGGTGCTGGGGTTTTTTTTGTGGCCAAGAAAGATGGTACATTAAGACCTTGTATTGACTATCATTCCCTTAACAAGATGACAGTTAAATATCAGTACCCGTTACCCCTGATGTCTGATTTATTCTCCAGAGTTAAAAGTGCCTGCTGGTTTGCTAAGCTTGACCTCAGGGGGCGTATAATCTTATTCGCATCAAGCATGGAGATGAATGTAAGACGGCGTTTAATACTCCGGAGGGACATTTTGAGTACCTGGTGATGCCTTTTGGGCTCACTAATGCCCCTTATGTCTTCCAATCCTTTATGAATGATATTTTCTGGGACTTTGTGGATAAGTTTTTGATCATCTATCTGGATGATATTTTGATCTTTTCCAGTGATTGGGATTCTCACGTGGAACATGTCCGGACTGTGTTCCGGATTTTGAGGGAGAATTCCCTGTTTGTTAAGGGATCGAAATGCCTCTTTGGTGTACAGAGGATTTCATTTTTGGGATTTATTTTATCTCCGTCGACTATTGAAATGGACCCAGCCAAGGTACAGGCCATTTATGATTGGGTTCAGCCCACTTCTTTGAAGGCTCTCCAGAAGTTTTTGGGTTTTGCTAATTTCTATCGTAAATTTATAGGTAATTTTTCTGGTATTGTCAAACCACTGACTGATCTGACCAAGAAGGGTGCTGATGTGATGAATTGGTCTCCAGAGGCTGTCTCAGTATTTCAGGAGCTTAAGCGGAGATTCACTTCTGCTTCAGTTTTAAGGCAACCTGATGTCTCACTTCCATTTCAGGTGGAGTTAGATGCTTCTGAGATTGGTGCAGAAGCTGTTTTGTCCCAAAAAGATCCTGTGACTTATAAAATGAATCCCTGTGTCTTCTTTTCTCGAAAGTTCTCCCCATCTGAATGTAACTATGACATGGGGAATCGGGAATAGTTGGCCATGAAATGGGCATTTGAAGAGTGGAGACATTGGTTGGAGGGAGCTAGAAATCAAGTTGTGGTCCTCACCGACCACAAGAATTTGATTTATCTTGAATCAGCCAAACGCTTGAATCCTAGACAGGCTAGGTGGGCCTTGTTTTTCATGCGTTTTAATTTTGTGGTCTCTTTTCTTCCTGGCACTAAGAATGTTGAGGCAGACGCCCTTTCTAGGAGTTTCTTTGCTTATTCTCTTATTGTGACCGAGCCTACTACAATCCTAGGTGAGGGGGTAGTTCTTTCTGCCATATCGCCCGATTTGAGACGTGCCCTGGAGGAATTTCAGGAGGATAAACCTGAGCGTTGTCCTTTGGGAAAATTGTATGTTCCTGACCAGTGAAGGAAAAGAGTGATGTCTGAAGTTCATTGCTCCGCATTGGCTGGTCATCCAGTTACTTTTGGTACCAGAGATTTGGTGAGTCGGTCTTTTTGGTGGCCTGCCTTATCTCGTGATGTCAGGAATTTTGTGCAGTCCTGTGGGACTTGTTCTCGGTCTGAACCCTGTTCTCGTTCTAGTGGGTTGTTGATACCCCTGCCAGTGCCCAAGATGCCATGGACCCATATCTCAATGGATTTTATTTCTGATCTTCCTGTCTCTCAGAGAATGACTGTTGTCTGGGTGATTTGTGATAGATTTTCTAAGATGGTCCATCTTGTACCACTCCCAAAGTTGCCATCTTCCTCAGAGTTGGTGCCCTTGTTTTTACAACAGGTGGTTCGGTTGCGTGGGATTCCTGAGAACATTGTGTCGGACAGAGGAGTCCAGTTTGTTTCCAGATTCTGGAAAGCCTTTTGTTCCAATCTGGGAATTCAGTTATCTTTCTCCTCTGTATTTCATCCTCAGACCAATGGGCAGACTGAGAGAACAAACCAGACTTTGGAGTCCTATTTAAGATGTTTTATATCTGCTGATCAGGATGACTGGGTCTCATTTTTGCTCTTGGCCGAATTCGCGCTAAACAATAGAGCTAGTTCTGCCACTTTGATGCTGCCCTTTTTCTGTAACTTTGGGTTTCATCCTCGATTTTCTTCAGGGCAAGTGGAGTCTTCGGCCTGCCCAGGTGTGGACACTGTGGTAGAGAGAATGCAGCAGATTTGGGACCAAGTGGTGGATAAGTTGTCACTCTCTCAGGAAAAGGCCCAGCGGTTTTCCAACCGGCATAGGACCATTGGTCCTCGGTTTAAAGTGGGTGATATGGTTTGGTTGTCATCAAAGAATATCTCTATGAAGGTTGCGTCTCCAAAGTTCAAGCCAAGATTTATTGGACCTTATAAGATCTTGGAGATTCTTAATCCTGTTTCTTTTCGATTGGCTCTTCCAGTTACGTTTAAGATCCATAACATATTTCACAAATCTCTGTTGAAGAGGTTTGTTGAGCCAGTAGTTCCTGTGGCGGCGCCTCCTGACCCTGTTTTGGTTGAAGGCAATGTGGAATATGAGGTAGAGAAAATATTGGATTCTCGTTTGGTTAGACGGAGACTCCAGTATTTGGTCAAATGGAAGGGTTATGGCCAGGAGGATAATTCTTGGGTCTCTGCCTCTGACATTCATGCCAATAGATTGGTTCGTGCTTTTCACCGGGCCCATCCTGATCGGCCTGGTGGCGTGGATGAGGGTTCGGTAACCCCTCCTCAAGGGGGGTACTGTTGTGAACTCATTTTCTGGTCTGCCTCTGGTTTCTGGTGAGGGAGCTGGTTGTGCTGACAGAGGAGTGGTGAGTTCTCTTTCCGGGCTCCCTCTGGTGGTGGCAGGAGGTAGTGAAGCTGATTTAATTAACAGAGACCTGCCACCTAATAATGAGGAAGAGGAGTGGACATCTGGAGTCTCAGACTGGATTTAAGACAGCCAACTCCCTATTCCCATGCTGGTGATTTTTTCCTGCCTCCTGAGGTCTTAGTTTCCAGCTCAGTTCCTGCCATCTCAAGCTAAGTAGTCTTTGCTAATGTTCTCATTTGATTTGGTTTGGTCTATTCAGTTTTTTGTGTGGTCAGCCAGCCCCGGCTGGGGCTGTGCTGAATTTCCAAGCTTATGTCACTGTATGTGCCAGTTTGCTTTTTGTCCCTTATTAGATTGGCCTCTTTTTGCTCTGTTCTCAGAATATGCCAGAGTGCTGATATAGTGGGAGAAGTCTAGTGACTTCAGGGTATTTTTGCTATCAGAAGTGTTGGACATTTTTGCTGGGTTTTTTGGCGTGATTGCAGACAGTATCTTTCCTTTTCTGTCCTTTCTATCTAGTGTGGGCCCCATCGTTTGCTCAGCCTATTTTCCTACCTGTGTTCGTGTTTTCATCTTGTCTCACCGTCAATACATGTGTGGGGGCTGTCTATTCCTTTAGGGTCTGCTCTGGGGCAGTTTTAGATTTCCCCTTTTCATGCTTTAGGCTTATTTAGTCCTCCGGCTGTGACGAGGCGTCTAGAATCATCGTAGGTCCGCTCCACGGCTGCTGTTAGTTGTGTGGTTAGGATCAGGGGTCTGCAATCCACGTAGTTACCAACCTCTCTGGTTTTCTGTGACTTGGCTTGGTCTTATTTTCCTCCTCAGTGACCCATTCATAACCGGCTGCATTATACTATATGAGGAGGGCTACATTGTATTCTATGGAGGGGCTACATTATACTAAATAAGGGGCTGCATTATATCCTATGAGGGGGTTGCAATATATTCTATGGAGGGGCTGCATTATACTATGAGGGGTGGGGCTGCATTATATTCTATGGGGGTTACATTATATTGTATGGAGGGGATGCATTATACTCTGTGGGGTGGCTGCATTATGCTCTATGGGGTGGCTGCATAATACTATATGTTGGCTGCATTATACTGTATCGAGGACTATGGGGAATACATTATATGAAGAACTATGGGGTGCATTATTCTATGGGAAGTGAATTGTACTACATGGGTGACTATGGCGGTGCATTATACTATATGGAGAACTATGAGGAGTGTATTATACTATATGGAGGACTGAGCAGTGTATTTTAATATATGGAGGGCTATGAGGAGTGTATTATACTATATGGAGGACTATGGGGCAGATTATATTATATGGAGGGCTATGGGGTGTAAACTTTAGATGTGCTGCTGATAACATGATACTGTATGGTGATCCGTTAGGGTGTGTGCATATGTTGCAGATTAGTCTGCGGCTTTTTCTGCAGAGAATCCATATCTCTTGGTAGAAACCGCAGGATAAAACACATGCATTTTTCCTGCGGATTCCTAGCATGTGTACAGCGGATTTGATGCAGGTTCTAGTGCGGTTTGGCTGCGCGGATGAGAGAGAGATTGATTGATTTGTATGTCCCGGAATGTACACTGCAGCTGCGGTTACACAAAAAAGAAGTAACATGCTGCGGAAAATAAACCGCAACAAATCTGCACTGAATTTTCATGACGGATTTGGTTTTCCATAGGTTTACATGGTACTGTAAACAGCATGGAAACTGCTGCGGATCCGCAGGACCAAATCCGCTGCGGATCCGCAGCAAAAACAGCAACGTGTACACACACCCTTAGTGATCCATTAGTGATCGTTCTGTCTCCATCATTCTTTCTCAGACGGTGGAAAGAGGCCGGGAAACAAGTGTTGAACGACTTCTTCAATTTTGTCGATCACACTCATTTAGCGGCCTGAACTCAGCGCATGTAAATACAATCGAAATGTGATGTGCAATATGTTAGCATTTGGGGCCCCATTTTAAACTTTGCCTATGGTCCCACTTTTCCTAAAACTGGCCCTGCACTGACCCACGTGTCTCCACAAATAGTTCCAATTAATTTAATAAAATCTGATGTTACTCACCTTCCTTGGTTCCAGCACTGCCTCAACTTTGCTGCTATGCTCTTTTTTTATTGACTACAGAAGGTGACATCACGACGACAGCTAACATCATTGCTGCTGCTGCCAATCAATAAGCAAAGCAGCTTTGCTTATGTAGACAGCATGAGATGCTGAGCTTACTGATTGGCTGCAGGCGTGATGTATGCTGTAGTCATGATGTGAATATTGCAGCCTGTAAACAAAGACTAGTGGAAAGCTCAGCTCTGGGACGAAAATTAGCATCTGATTTTATTGTTTTAACCAAGCGCAGACCAATAGAAGTCAGAAATCTATAGTCAAAAACACCTATGCAGCAGTCTGATGGTATTGAAAAGGGGTTGTCCATTAGTGGATCACCCATTTAAAAGGGTTTCTACAAATATTTTTTTTCTGTTCAATGGATTCCGCTGAATGAAAATAACAGGCAAAAACGTCTCCATCATGCAATACCATTGGAGAGGCAACTGTTGGCTCCACATTTATTCTGGAACAGAACAATGACCCCAAACGTACAGCCAATGTCATTAAACCCTATCTGCAGTGTTAAGAACAAGGAGTCAGCATAATCAATTGTGTGTGTTATTATATAAAGAGCCAGAAGAATTTTTGCAAACCTACATCCACAGAAGATTTATGGTTCATTCTTCAGGCTGTTTGGAACAACCTCAGTGTTGAGTTCCTTCGAGAACACTGTTGAGACTAGGGTTCTGTGGGAGCATTTTATCACTTCTTTACACTGAAGATAGTTCTTAATAACATTAGCTGTATGTTTGGAGTTTTTGTTCTAGTACAGAATAGATTTGGTTCCAATCAGATGTTTCCCTGATAGTATTGCACAATGGATAAATTGCAATGCACATACATATAGTACATTTACATGCGTATGTTTAAATTTATGCATGTGTGCACTAAGAATGACATTTATTAAAAGGTTTTGTCCAAGAGTTAGAAAGAAGAAAATTTCTGACTAGTATAAAAATAAATACCAAGAAATTGGATTTACACTTCCTGATTATGGAAAAGAGCGCTCCTAGGAATGCTCATTTCCCAATAATCTGGCAGTGTGATCAGGCTGCCAATAAACCAAATAAACAAACAAGGAGGATTAAGAATAATTGTTCTTGACAGCACATGCACACAAGACATGTGCTGCCAAAAACACTTCGTGATGGTCCGCATATAAAAAAATTCCATTGACAGATTTCCTTTGAAAACACAAGATCTTGCACTAACACTAGAGGGAGCCATTTGAAGGCACTGAGATCCCACAACCCTGAAAGTTCTGACTTGAGTTTTGAGAGAACGGTGGGTCCTTTAGGCTGGCACAAGAGACATTTATAGACATTTTTTTTAAATCACTTGTTTTCTAAAATAAGCAGGAGCATCAGAATATGTCACCTGGATCCCTCAGAAACTTCTGCAGTGCTATTTTCCAAAGATCTGTAAGGGTACGTACACAGACTTTTTTAGGAGACTTTTCAAATAGGTCCGCCCCCAAAAAACTTGAAAAATCGCTGAAAAAAAGTTTGAAAGACTCCTGATGGAAACTGCTCCAAATCTGGAACTGTACAATAAAAAGGCACCTTAAAAAAACCCTTCCGAAACAAATGTTGTGAAATCCTTGAAAAAAAAAACTCTGCTGGTTATGTAAACTCTTCAGGAAAACTCCTCAAAGAAGGAACGCTTTCAGTATGTGCCGCCGATTTGGAACTGTCTATTGCGTCCAAAGCGCTGCATTCTATTGAACGCAGGTGAATCTACATGTGATCACTGAACCATGCGGATTCACTGCGTCCAATACATTGTATGGGTGAGATTTATCTTGTGGAGACTAATGTCTCTGTAAGGGGTACAGAGACTGGTTTATGCCCCAACCCCTTAAGCATGACATGGTTGCAGCTGGTAATATGTCTGATTGGCTATTATGTGTAATACAATGTACATATGCAGGGAAAGTGTAGTGATGAAGTTAGCCCACTAAATGGGGCCACATCAGCACACATAGAGTAGGTGAGGCCTCTTTCACATGTCCGTTTGTCTCCATCAGTCAAAATCCGCCGTTTTGCAAAAAAAAACGGATCCGCCATTTTTCTTGGCGGATCCGTTTTTCTTCCCATTGACTTGCATTATCGGCGGATCTTGACGGATGGTCATCCGTTGGATCCGATTTTTCACGGATCCGCCAAAATTTCTCAAAAGAAATTGACATGCTGCGGTCTGGAGAGACGTGCCACATGTTTGTCTCTGCGGGTGAACCGTGGGCCTCTCTGGATGCATAGTGGGCATGGGATTTCTTGAAATCCCATCCAACATGCTATAACAGCTGGATGCTGTGGGTTGGACGCTGCATAAGTACGCAGCGTCAAACCCACAGCAATTACTGATCATCTCACATACCCTTTGAATTAGAAAACTCTTAATTTTTGACAGTCTTAAAAAATAAAAACATCCTTTGAGTGCACATACCCTTTTAAGGAGCAGCCACTGCTGGTGGAGGAGGAGGAAGAAATTACCGTTTGACTCCAGCAGCCGAGCACAGGCTACAACAAACATCACTCGCCAGTGTCTGTCTTCCTGCTCTGGGTAAATGTATATAATCTTAAATATACAGAATGTCCATAATAACTGGAGTCTTTAAGGAACTAAACGACAACTCTTAAATATAAAGTATACAAAACAACAGCAATCTATGATGCCAAAAGGAAACAAGCACATACGTAGAATGTAAAATCGGATATGTGTGACATTCGTGTGTTCCAGCACTGTCTAATAAGCATGTTGGACTACACAGTCAGTAATCCAAAAATAATATATTTGAGCAAACCTTCTGCTCCCACTGGCTCTGGATCCTGTTATGTCTATAGGGAGTGGAGCTGTGCCTGAATATGGATAAGGGGAAGAGATTTGAAATGTTTCTTTCCTGCCAAAAGACTTTTGTCATGAGAAAAAGGGGATAAGTGCCAATATGCTCCTAACTGAGCAGACTAACTACACATTGACTTTTCACAGTTTAAAGCGAGTGCAGAGTACAGAAACATGTCAGTATAATTCATATTTTGCATCTAAAATATGTTCTATAACACGCTCAAGATCATACATTTTAAATATTGAGAGATGGATCTTACCAAAATAAAAAATTGCCGTAAATGTATGCACTTCGCTTGCTCTTTCTTTCAAATGCTTCTTCAATTTGCTTTATCCAAAGAGAAAAACAAAAAATGGCTTCTACTACAGCTTCCAGAAGGGACAGTTAAACGTATGGTGAAGTGTCCATCTCCATAAGTTACTGTACATGCACAATGCTGTTTTCTACTAATTGTAGTTATACAATAATAAAGAAATAATATGCATAGGATTTTCCTTTGTATGTTGTGTGCATTTAACAGAATTCTACACAGTGTTTTAGGTGTTAAGCATAGTCAACCAGCTTTTAATATTGGATTAACTCTTTAATGGTTGTTATCAATTCACTTGGTTTACCATTACACCATTTTTAACCATTGCTATGTATAATAATTGTTAAAAAGCAACTAACATAACCTACTAGCTGCTTTGACTCTAGCTGGTAATGTTTTTTTTTATAATGAGTGGCAATGAAGGTCAGCAATAGCTTTTCCTATATGTGTTCTATACAGGTGCGTCTCACAAAATTAGAATATCATAAAAAAGTTAATTTATTTCAGTTCTTCAACACAAAAAGTGAAACTCATATATTATATAGAGTCATTGGAAACAGAGTGATCTATTTCAAGTGTTTATTCCTGTTAATGTTGACGATTATGGCTTACAGCCAATAAAAACCCAAAAGTCATTATCACAGTAAATTAAAATACTTTATAATACCAGCTTGAAAAATGATTTTAAAATCCGAAATATTGGCCTACTGAAATGTATGTTCAGTAAATGCACTTAATACTTGGTCGGGCCTTCTTTTACATCAATTACTGCATCAATGCAGCATGACATGGAGGTGATCAGCCTGTGGCACTGCTGAGGTGTTATGGAAGCCCAGGTTTCTTTGATAGCAGCCTTCAGCTCGTCTGCATTGTTGGGTCTGGTGTATCTCATCTTCCTCTTGACAATACCCCATAGATTATCTATGGGGTTAAGGTCAGGTGAGTTTGCTGGCCAGTTAAGCTCAGTGATACTGTTGTTTTGTTGTTTTTAAACGAGGTATTGGTATTGGTTTATGATCTGCTGGTTTAGGTCCACTGTGTTTTATCAAGACTAAAGTCAGAATGGTCGTCTACCAGGAATTTTTAGAGCACTGCATGTTTCCCTCTGCCGACAAGCTTTTTGGAGATCGAAATTTCATTCTCCAGCAGGACTTGACCCCTGTCTACACTTTCAAAAGTATCAATACCTGGTTTATAAACAATGGTATCACTGTGTTTGATTGGCCAGCAAAGTCACCTGACCTGACCTTGTCAAGAGGAAGATGAGAAACACCAGACCCAACAATGCAGACGAGCTGAATGCTTCCATATCACCTCAGCAGTGCCACAGGCTGATCTCCTCCATGCCACACAGAATGGATGCAGTAATTGATGCCAAAGGAACCCCAACCAAGTATTGAGTGCATTTACTGAAAATACATTTCAGTAGGCCAACATTCTGGCTTTTAAAATTATTTTTTCAAGCTGGTGTTATAAAGTATTCTAATTTACTGAGATAATGACTTTTGGGTAGAGATGAGCGACTTTGCCATTTTTAGGGTCGAGTTGGGTTTCATGAAACCCGACTTTCTCAAAAGTCGAGTCGAACGAAATCGGCCGACTACCGTGAAAAGTCGAAGGTCCGACTGAAACACGAAACCCAATACAAGTCAATGGGGAAGCAAAGTTGGCAGGGAATGGAGGACAGTAAACACACCTACATGCCGGACCGCTTTTTCAAAGTGCGCAAAATCTCTCTTCTCTCTCTCTCTTGTCATCCCGTTACCCACAGTGTACATCCTTTCTCAGTGGTTGAAAAAAGTCACGTGCAAGCATTCTGGGAAATCCGACTTTGGCGCTCGTTTTGCCGACCACATGGCCGACATCACGCTGTGGTTGGGCTTCGGTCGGTGAAACCCGACTTTGCCATAAGTCGGCGACTTATGAATCTGGCCAACCTGTTTCACTCAACTCTACGTTTGGGTTTTCATTGGCTGTAAGCCATAATCATCAACATTACCAGAAATAAACACCTGAAATAGATCACTCTGTTTGTAATGACTCTATATAAAATATGAGTTTTACTTTTTGTATTGAAGAACTGAAATAAATTAACTTTTTGGTGAAATTCTAATTTTGTGAGATGCACCTGTAGGTGTAAAACACTGAAATGATTGGCCACTCCAAGGATGCATGGAGCAACTGTAATTGGTTTGAGTTGTCATTCTGTGCTGACAGACTCCCTTAAAAGTGAGCAATCAACCCCTGGGGAAGGCAGACGGCAAAACACGTGTCAGGGTGAATGCTTCCTCGCCCCAATCACTGACCCTTCTATACAGGTATAGTCTTAAGAGGTTAATGTTATTATTTTATTGGTATAGTCTCATGACAACTTTAAACAATACCGTTACTTCTCTTCCAACAGTGACCATGTACAGTATGTCCTGAACATTTATGTACATGCACTTTGTTAAACTATATGGGTTGCTCAATGACATATGTCTATAACTTTTCTGACACTACCCAGGTCTATTGATATATTTCAGTTGCAACATTCCGTCGGGATACTTAGGCACCTGCACATTAGGTCTATGTCTATGCACTTGTGCACTTTATGATAGCTCCTTAACAACAATTGCACTTATTTTTATTCATATATTATTTTTTTTATACTAGTATCTATAGAATTGTGCCAGACAGTTCTTAAATTGAGATATACTTACCTTGTGATTGTTACTTGGAATTGCATCCGCTGTTCTATTAGGTTATTTTTCACACCCCATTATATTGTTATCCATGATCAATGAAGTTATTTATATATTTTTTATTTCATATTCACCTTGGATTCTTACTGTCAGTTTTTTTTTACTTCCTTTTGTATTTCACGTTTACAACGATGAGTCTCTAATTGGTCCTTAATACACATGGCGGCGCTAGGGAACTTTCCCTCATATTAGCTATATTTTGTCTATATTTATACACTACTTGCCTGTGTATTTAAATTTTTGAGTTTTTTCAATAAGAACTTAAATTGTGAAAACAGATGTAAAAGAGACATGATGCATACAACAAACTAATCCACCAATGGAAACTGTACAGTAAACTACCGTATATCTACAGTATATAGACATAAAACTTTGAAATGGCATAATCAAATTAGAAAACCTTTTGCTTCAGTCCTGTAAAAGAAATCCCAGCATTGCCACTATCAATTATTTTTAATGATCTTGGATATATTAGCAAAATTAGGTGAGACGTAATACTATGTTTCACTGTTCCATTCTGTTCCCAACTTACAATGTTTCTACTGGCATCCATGTGCAAAAAAGCAACAATGATATTTGTTTCATTTGGTTACCATTTGACTTGGAAATAAAAATCTGTAAATCTGGAGGTTTACCAATATAATGTAATAAACAGATGTCAACGGATGGTAACTGGTTATTCTGTTTTCTATATATGGTCATACAATTCAGTTAAAATGTAACTCAGAGACAGCCCACACTTCTGAATCAGACTTCGAACAATACTGATGCCTGTGGTACTGCTAGTCCAATAAAGCCATGGAATATCTGAGGTGTTGCATCCAGAATATGGACTGCTGAAGAGAACACCAATATGCTGGCTTTTTTTTTTTTTTTTTTTTACTAATTAGGGATACAATGATACAGTGGGGAAAAAAGTATTTAGTCAGCTACCAATTGTGCAAGTTCTCCTACTTAAAAAGATGAGAGAGGCCTGTAATTGACATCATATGTAGACCACAACTATGAGAGTCAAAATAAGAAAACAAATCCAGAAAATCACCTTGTCTGATTTGGCAAGATTTATTTTGCAAATTATGGTGGAAAATAAGTATTTGTTCACCTAAAAACATGCAAGATTTCTGCCTCTCACATACCTGTAACTTCTTCTTTCAAAGGTTCCTCCACTCATTACCTGTAGTAATGGCACCTGTTTGAACTTGTTATCAGAATAAAAGACACCTGTCCACAACCTCAAACAGTCACACTCCAAACTTCACTATAGTGAAGACCAAAGAGCTGTCAAAGGACACCAGAAACAAAATTGTAGCCCTACACCAGGCTGGGAAGACTGAATCTGCAATAGACAAGCAGCTTGGTGTGATGAAATCAACTGTGGGAGCAATAATAAGAAAATGGAAGACATACAAGACCACTGATAATCTCCCTCGATCTGGGGCTCCATGCAAGATCTCACCCAGTGGGGACAAAATGATCACAAAAACGGTGAGCAAAAATCCCAGAACCACACGGGGGGGACCTAGTGAATGACCTGCATAGACTTGGGACAACCATAATAAAGGCTACTATCAGTAACACACTACGCCGCCAGGGACTCAGATCTTGCCAGATGTGTGCCCCTGTTTAAGCCAGTACATGACCGGGCCCGTCTGAAGTTTTCTAGAGAGCATTTGGATTATCCAGAAGAGTATTGGGAGAATGTCATATGATCTGGTGAAACCAAAGTAGAACTGTTTGGTAGAAACAAAACTCGTCGTGTTTGGAGTAGACAGAATGCTGAATTGCATCCAAAGAACACCATATCTACTGTGAAGCATGGGGGTGGCAACATCATGCTTTGGGGCTGTTTCTCTGCAAAGGGACCGGGACGACTGATCCGTGTACATGAAAGAATGAATGGGGCTATGTATCGTGATATTTTGAGTTCAAACCTCCTTTCATCAGCAATTGCATTGAAGATGAAATGTGGATGGGTCTTTCAGCATGATAATGATCCCAAGCACACTGCCAGGGCAATGAAGGAGTGGCTTCATAAGAAGCATATGGAGGTCCTGGAGTGGCCTAGCCAGTCTCCAGATCTCAACCCCATAGAAAATCTTTGAAGGGATTTGAAAGTCCTTGTTGCCCAGCGACAGACACAAAACATCACTGGTCTAGAGGAGATCTGAATGGAGGTATGGGCCAACATACCATCAACAGTGTGTGTCAACCTTGTGCAGACTTACAGAAAACGTTTGACATCTGTCATTGCCAACAAAGGATATATAACAAAATATTGAGATGACCTTTTATTTGTGACAAAATACTTATTTTCCACGAAAATTTGAAAAATAAATCTTGCCAAAATCAGACAAGGTGATTTTCTGGATTTGATTTCTCATTTTGACTCTCATAGTTGTGGTCTACCTATGATGTCAATTACAGGCCTCTCTCATCTTTTTAAGTGGGAGAACTTGCACAATTGGTGGCTGACTAAATATTTTTTGCCCCACTGTATGTGACTGAATAAAGTTTGGACACCCCCCTTCTACGTAAACCTGACTCCTGCGGTGTATGTTCTCACCGATTGAAACTGTTCTCTATTTACAAGAGCTGTAATACAAGGAAGGCTACTCAGACATTCAACTATGGCACCTACTGACACGAGTCCAGTACACTAAGACACTGCAGCGAAATTTATGATAGTACTTGGGCCCCCACTTTGTGCAGTGTATTGGACATCTATGTATGATCCCATTTCCATTAGGGGTCTTGATCTCTTAGAATACAAAATTTCCCTGCTGAATGGTCGATACTGTAACCTCACATACTGTGCTGAGCTAATTTGAATCTTTTTATTGCGAGTTTTCAAATATGAGGGTCATTATACTAGCAATAAACATTGGCTCTAAGTTTTGAAAGGTACTTTTATTTCTTGCGAATGAGCAAAATAATGAATAGTATTTTTGATTACCATATGTGTTAATATAAACTTGTGAAAATTACCCTCAGGATGAAATATGAAGAAACAATATTTTATTATAAAACAGCATATCCTACTGTTTGTCGGAGCCGCTTTCTTCATCACATCATAAAAATTGATGGATATCCCCAAGAGAACAGGTTTGCATACCAAGTCCTGTTGGTGAACACGAGCTGACATGTGAGTGTTGTTACAACATTGTAGGAGTGCTACTGCTTTGTAAGCACAGAAAAGGTCACCATGGCCTAGGTTACCCTTTATTTGTCATGCGCATGAAATTTTCAGTTACACTTAAAAGCCAAATTGCATAATGATATATATGCAAACCATTAGCAGTTTTTCCCTTGTGCTTCTCTCACAATGGGAATGGAAAATATCTTGTACTTTAAAAAGTCATGGAAAGTCCTAAAATCAGTGTTGCTGAACATTAAAGCCTATAAATGAAAATTTAGAAAACATAAGGGGAGTGATTCATCAAGATTGGCAAAGCACACTTTCACACTATGTCAATCTTCCTGCAGTTAGAGGCGCCAAATTCATTAAGAGGTGCACACTATGAAATGAATTCAGCACATCTTCTAATTGGCTTGTGCCTCCATGCGCCGTGCCAGAAATGCTATTCCGGTCACCATAGAAGGTGCCCACCTTGCTGAAGATTGTATTGGTACGTAATATAAGGTTTATATCTGACCTGAAGAAGGAGTTGATGATATCCTAAAACATATTGTTATTTGAGATACAATAAAGATTTTTACGTTCTATGATTTGGATGCTCCTGACCCTGGTGAGAGATAACAGGCGTCTTTTTTTTCTGGAGTGTAATGTCCATAAGATCTTTTTTTACGTTATATTATGTATCTATGGTTATACGATATACAGTAGAAAAACAATGAGCCCACGGGTAATTTTCACTTCTTAACAAAAGAACATTGCAGGGTTAAGGTGAAAAATTGATTTGTTTTGACCCTTTAAAAGCCCTATTTTGCTAGCCAGGAATAGAAAGCCACCAGTGACTCTTTCTTTCAACCATAATTCCTTTTTATTTTCCGTATATAGATTGGGCATTTGAAATAATGCCGGACTTGAAAAAAAGATTTACAGGAACAAGTTAGGTCACTAGTTTCTGGAAGACGTTATCATGGACACTCTTCCTCTTGTTGCTGCATTCAGTGTAGGTCTGTTTGCATTAGAAATACTCTATGTTCATCCCAAGTGGCGGCTGGACCAGGTGGCTTTAATTTGTTTTCTGTTTACTATGATGTCATTGCTATTTTGATTGATCCTTGAGTGTCCTGCAAACCTCAAAGTCAGTAAACTGTGACATTGTCAGAACTGCTACACGCTGATCTGCCTTCTGATTGGCTCTTTATAAATTTGAGCAAAATGCATTACAATAATGTTGAGTAAGCCAACTAGCAAAACATGTTTTGGAACATTGATGATGAGATATTTTAGGATAAATGATCTCAGTAAGAGGGTATGGACTAACTGATTGCATCCCACTTTGCCAGTATTCTGACATACAGTACTGGAAAGCAATACCTACATCTGCAATCACTCAGGTCTGACGATTCAGTGAATGGCTTCCATGGCTTCTCAGCTAATTACAACTCACAGGGGATGAAGTGAAATATCTAAACTGGAAGCAGATACTTTCAAAATGTATTGCGGAAAACTGCAAAAATAAACTGCAATATTCGCACCAGAAAAGAAGCATACTAATACAGTATTGGGTAAATCAATGGCATTACAAGCAGCAATTTAACCCCTTTATGTCATTTGACATACCTATACGTCTTGGTCGGGTAGGACTTCCCGACCTTTAGCGCTTATGCACGAAACAGAAGCTGTGAATGATGCAGCATGGTCTATCAGGCTTCTGTCAGTGCAGGACTAACAGGTATAATCCATTGCTATGCTGCTGCATTGCAATATATTGTAACCGTGATCAGAGTAATGAAAGTTAAAGTCCGATAGAGGAACTAGGTAAAAAAAGTAGAAAAAAAAGCTAAACACAAAAAAATCTCAAAAAATAATTTTTTTAAAAAATGGCAAACTAAATTAAAAAAATGAAAAAAATATTATGCTAATAAACAGGTATATTTATGCAAGAGCAAGAAAGGAAAATCACATGTTGTATCGCTGCATCTAAAACGAACTGACTTTTAAAACTTTCACATTAATTAACCCCTTCAGTGAACAGCTTAAAAAAAGAAATAAAAAATGTGGCGAAAAACTATGCTTTTTCATCACAGTGTCGAACAAAAGGTGAAATAGAACGCGATCAAAAAGTCAAAGGGAAATAAAAATGTTATCGCTGAAAACATCAGATTGTCCCTCAAAAAAATGTTGTATCGCTATAGTCATACTGACCAGAAAAATAAACCTGGCTCATCACTTTTACCATACGGTGTAGTGCAGCGGTATCCGCACTGAGCAGTGATGAGGAAGTGACCCAGCAAAGTTCAAAACAAAAGTTTCTTTAATGTTCAACTCACAGCAAAGCACAGCAGAGCCCTCACCAGCAGGTTGACCACCACCCTCTCTACCATCTGGACCGGGTTGAAAGTTTCAGTCTGGAGCCATTCCTCCACCAACTGCAATAAGTCATACGCCTGAGACCTGGTAGGACGAGACTCTGCAAAGGGCCACTGGTACACCTGCTGATCGCTCCTTACCTTAGGGCTCTCTTCTTGACATCGCTGCTCACCCCTCACCTTTGGGGTCTCCTCTTTACACTGCTGCTGTTCGCCCCTCACCTTAGGGGTCTCCTCTTTACACCGCTGATCGCCCCTCACATTATGGATCACGTCTCGTAGGGCCACAATCTGCTGCAAAATCAGCTCACTCATTTTCTGCTGCTGCCGCTGCAACTGCAGTGCCTCTTGTTGCTGCCACAGGAACTGCAGACTCTTTAATCTACAACCTACACCAAAACACAGCACACGATATCCACCAGATCGCAGCCGGGAACCATATCCTCCAGATTGCAGTCAATAAACACGCCAGTCCAACCCCGGATTGCACAGGACAGTCTACCTCTGGTTCACAGTTGGCAGAAGACAGTTCACCTCCGAGCCCTGTTGCCGTGGGCGACTGCACCGCCATGAGCGCTTACATTGGGGTTTCCGTGTAAATCTCTGAAGTATTCAATTCAGATGAAACCCCTGGCAGAAGATTCCCTATAATAAGGCAGATGGGAGACACTGTGGATGCCATCTCTCCCATGATCTGATGGTGTTTGTTTTTTAAGCGTGCATAAAACCACAGTCAGCCACAGTTTTGTCCAACTCTGAAAAGAAGGACACCGCTGAACAGAAACCAGAGTCCAGTGTCCACACCTGAGTCATTCCATTGATTTAAAACACCATACTCAAAGATTATCAAATAATTTGGAAGTGAAATTAAAGTTTCCCATACATTTGACACTCATAAATACAGTATGTGATGTTTGATCATTTTCTTCATGTAAAAATGACAGTGTAAAGTTTTTGACATTTGTTTTAATTGGCTCTTTTTATCTACTTTTAGATTTGTGTAAACATCTCATGTAGTTTTAGGTCACATTTGCAAAGAAACATGGGACATTCTGACAGGTTCACAATCTTTCAAAAACCAGTGTATGTCACTAATAGGACAACACTACAAAGGAGAAAAAAGCAAAACAAACGACTCTGCATGCATAGTCTATTACACTGACACACTCCGATTTAGTGTGTGCCAAATGGACACTGCTTACGCTTATGCTGAGTCAATGGAAATATATCTAGTGTATGCGCCAAGTGCTTATCTGAAGTAATAACAGCTTAATAGAGAAACATAATATTTAATCATGAGACAGCCCTTTCAATCAGGTTCAAACTAAATCTACAGAGTCCTCTGTATTCTTTTCAAAAGCAATAGATCTAGTTATTATTTATAGTATTACAAACATATAAAATATATTGCTATCGAACCTGGACAAACCATTTACCCATTCTTCTATATCATTAGTGTTGTCTTTACAGCAGCAATATACAATATGTTATGCCTTTGACGTGCAACAGCATAGAAGACTACATCCATCATAGTCACACATTGAAAATAAATTGGTTGTGTGTCATCTTATAGCTGTTTTTCTATTTTTATCATTTCCAAGTGATGGAAATAGAGCTTGTCTCCCATAATTGTTCCCATGAGATATTTCCGGTTTTATGTTATTGAATGTGTTGGTTTCCAAACATTCATTTCATAAGTTGAAATGACCATTTGAAAGCATTGGAGTGTTAATAGTTTATTTTTATCAAAAAGCAAAATGAAAAGTGAATGAATTAAATAGAGAACTCTAAATCAAATTAATGTTTAGTGTGACCAATCGTTGCCTTCGAAAAAACATCAAAGAATCATTTTGTCTAGGTACACTTGCACACAGTTTTTGAAGAATCTTGATAGGGAGGTTGTTCCAAACATTTTGGAGAACTAACCACGGATCTCTTGTGGATTTAGGCTTGTGTAAATCTTTCTGTCTCTTCATGTAATTCCACACAAAGTCACTGAAACTGAGCTCAAGGAACAGTGGTGGGTATATCAACATTTCCAGGACTTTTTGTTCTTTACAGTGAAAACGCAATAAAAGCTGAGGAGAAAAAATAGCGCAAGGATAGGATCTTATCTGGTTGATAAATATCAGAAATTGTATCGAAATATGCTGACCTGATCTAGGGTTGAAATGCTGCTGTGGATCCACAGGTGATTTCACCAGAAGAGCAAGAAAAACATGGAATGTTTGTGGTCCATATCCGCGCTGCCAGTTTGTGAAGAAACATCAGATGCCAGAAGTATTATAAAATAATGGTTCATTTTATTTTTCTAAGCATTTAAAAGTGCAACCGACTTCTTCAGGAAATAAAAAACATATCTATGGTTATTATACAACACTTCTGGTGTCCCATGTTTCTTCACAAGCTGGCAGCGGGGAAGTATCCATCTGTATTTCGCAGTATTGACGACAACAAGAAATGGGCAACGTTGAGGACCGTAAGAAAGACAAATCATGCTTCCTTTCTTCAGAATTAGAAGATGTGTAGCAGTGACATCAGCTCAGAACTTGTTTTTGAAAAATTCAGTGGAAAGTTTTTTTTGATCTATGCTTCCATCTGTGTAACTGTAAGAGGTGGCTAGGACGGTAGACGTAGCCGAGGATACCGGGGCTCTGGTGTCCTGGCCTCCTCCCACAGAAAAATCAGCTTCTAACGGCGTACCTGTTTGGGGTGCTGGTTCACGGACAGGGATTCCACTGCGGTGTGACCCAGCTCCTGCACACCTGGATCTAGTGTATAGGGTTGAAATAACAGACACAGTTACCGGTTCAGAAACCAACTCAACGATTTTACTTTTCTCTTCAACTGTCCTGGACACATCAGTTACGTTACAGTCCACACAGCATTCCTCCTGCACTTTCCCTTTCTTACTTTCTGTATCCTCACGCACATTACGGGGTAGTAGCACCCTTGGCGGTACCGCAGCATCACTCCTGTAAGACCTCAAGACATAGGGGATCCCGTTCATCCGTTTCGCCCCGGATTTGCAAGCTTCAGCCCTATTTAAGATCTGCCACATGGTGAATATTCTGCACCTTGCACGACTTTTGGACCAAGTATTCCTTTCCGTTCCTACTGGAAAGGAGTCTTCTGCTTACTGAGCAGACGCTCAATGGGATAGATGAGGGGGGATGCTAGGTTGGAGCTGCAGGACAATGAAGCAGCTAGCTGGGTGACAGAAGGTGGAGTAGAGGGAAGAGCACCAGGGAGGCTAGTCCTGATCTGGCACACCCCAATAAGTTTGCTAAGTTGGCAGATGAGTGGAGTGTTAGTGCAGGAGTAGCACTGCCAGTAAGGGGGGAAATAGGAGAGCAGGGCAGGCCAGACAGGTTCTGGTAGTGGGAGACTCAATTATTAGGGGAACAGATAGGGCAATCTGTCACAAAGACAGGGATCATCGAACGGTGTGCTGCCTACCTGGCGCTCGAGTCAGACACATCGCTGATCGGGTTTACAGATAACTGGGAGGGGCTGGTGAGGATTCAGTGGTCATGGTGCACATTGGCACAAATGACAAAGTTAGAGGTAGGTGGAAGGTCCTTAAAGATGATTTCAGGGAATTAGGCTGTAAGCTTAAAGCAAGTTCCTCCAAGGTGGTATTTTCAGAAATACTTCCTGCACCACGTGCCACGCCAGAGAGGCAACGGGAGATTAGGGAGGTTAATAAGTGGCTCAGGAATTGGTGTAGGAAGGAGGAGTTTGGGTTCCTGCAGAACTGGGCCGACTTCTCTGTTGGCTGCAGGTTCTATGCTAGGGACAGGCTGCACTTCAATGGGGAGGGTGCAGCTGTGCTGAGGGAGAAAATGGCTAGAAGGTTGGAGGAGTGTTTAAACTAGGGACGGGGAGGGGATGGTATTCCTTTTATAGGAGGGGAAGGCAGTGCAGATAGAGACCTGGGCACAAATAATGAAATTGGGGGTGGGGGAGGCATGGGGGGTGGGGTTAGAACAGTTAATAATTTAAGAAAGAATAGAGGTACAGAGAGATACATAAAGTGCATGTATACTAATGCCAGAAGCCTCGCCAACAAGATGGAGGAATTGGAGTTAATGTTGTTGGAACATAATTATGACAAGGTGGGGATATCTGAGACATGGCTGGATGAGAGCCATGACTGGGTGGTTAATTTACATGGCTATAGTTTGTTCAGAAATGAACAAACAAATAAGCGAGGGGGAGGCGTGTGTTTATATGTAAAATCATCCTTAAAACCCATCCTTCGTGATAATATACAGTGGGGCAAAAAAGTATTTAGTCAGTCAGCAATAGTGCAAGTTCCACCACTTAAAAAGATGAGAGGCGTCTGTAATTTACATCATAGGTAGACCTCAACTATGGGAGACAAACTGATAAAAAAAATCCAGAAAATCACATTGTCTGTTTTTTTTTCATTTTATTTGCATATTATGGTGGAAAATAAGTATTTGGTCAGAAACAAAATTTCATCTCAATACTTTGTGATATATCCTTTGTTGGCAATGACAGAGGTCAAACGTTTTCTGTAAGTCTTCACAAGGTTGCCACACACTGTTGTTGGTATGTTGGCCCATTCCTCCATGCAGATCTCCTCTAGAGCAGTGATGTTTTTGGCTTTTCGCTTGGCAACACGGATTTTCAACTCCCTCCAAAGGTTTTCTATAGGGTTGAGATCTGGAGACTGGCTAGGCCACTCCAGGACCTTGAAATGCTTCTTACGAAGCCACTCCTTCGTTGCCCTGGCGGTGTGCTTTGGATCATTGTCATGTTGAAAGACCCAGCCACGTTTCATCATCAATGCCCTTGCTGATGGAAGGAGGTTTGCACTCAAAATCTCACGATACATGGCCCCATTCATTCTTTCATGTACCCGGATCAGTCGTCCTGGCCCCTTTGCAGAGAAACAGCCCCAAAGCATGATGTTTCCACCACCATGCTTTACAGTAGGTATGGTGTTTGATGGATGCAACTCAGTATTCTTTTTCCTCCGAACACGACAAGTTGTGTTTCTACCAAACAGTTCCAGTTTGGTTTCATCAGACCACAGGACATTCTCCCAAAACTCCTCTGGATCATCCAAATGCTCTCTAGCAAACTTCAGATGGGCCCGGACATGTACAGGCTTAAGCAGTGGGACACGTCTGGCACTGCAGGATCTGAGTCCATGGTGGCGTAGTGTGTTACTTATGGTAGGCCTTGTTACATTGGTCCCAGCTCTCTGCAGTTCATTCACTAGGTCCCCCCGCGTGGTTCTGGGATTTTTGCTCACCGTTCTTGTGATCATTCTGACCCCACGGGGTGGGATTTTGCGTGGAGCACCAGATCGAGGGAGATTATCAGTGGTCTTGTATGTCTTCCATTTTCTAATTATTGCTCCCACAGTTGATTTCTTCACTCCAAGCTGGTTGGCTATTGCAGATTCAGTCTTCCCAGCCTGGTGCAGGGCTACAATTTTGTTTCTGGTGTCCTTTGACAGCTCTTTGGTCTTCACCATAGTGGAGTTTGGAGTCAGACTGTTTGAGGGTGTGCACAGGTGTCTTTTTATACTGATAACAAGTTTAAACAGGTGCCATTACTACAGGTAATGAGTGGAGGAAAGAGGAGACTCTTAAAGAAGAAGTTACAGGTCTGTGAGAGCCAGAAATCTTGATTGTTTGTTTCTGACCAAATACTTATTTTCCACCATAATATGCAAATAAAATGAAAAAAAAAACAGACAATGTGATTTTCTGGATTTTTTTTTATCAGTTTGTCTCCCATAGTTGAGGTCTACCTATGATGTAAATTACAGACGCCTCTCATCTTTTTAAGTGGTGGAACTTGCACTATTGCTGACTGACTAAATACTTTTTTGCCCCACTGTATATGAATCTAATGAAAACGTAGAGTCCCTGTGGGTAGAGATAAGGGGAGCAGGGAAAAATAATAAATTACTGATAGGGGTTTGTTATAAGTCTCCAAAAGTAATGGAAGCAACAGAGAATATCCTCATAAAGAAAATAGATGAAGCTGCGACTCAAGGAGAAGTCATTATTATGGGGGACTTCAACTACCTTGAAATTACATTGGGGAACTGAAACCTGCAGTTTCAGCAAAGGTAATAGGTTTTTGACAACTATGAGAGACAATTACCTTTCACAACTAGTTCAGGACCCAACAAGAGGGGGCATTGCTAGACCTAATATTAAACAACAGGCCAGACCGCATATCAAATGTAAGGGTTGAGGGTCACTTGGGTAATAGTGATCACAAATTAATAAGGTTTCATGTATCCTTTAATAAGATGTGTAGTAGAGGGGTTAAAAGGACACTAAACTTCAGGAAGGCAAATTTCCAATGGATGAGAGATGATCTTGGTGCAATTAACTGGGACGATATCCTGAGACATAAAAACACACAAAGAAAATGGGAGACGTTTATTAGCATCCTGAATTGGACCTGTGCACAATATATACTGTACCATATGGGAATAAACATTCTAGAAATAGGAGGAAACCACTATGGCTAAAGAGAGCTGTAAGGGGTGCAATAAGAGATAAAAATAAAGCATTTAGAGAATTAAAACAAGTAGGTAGTGATGAGGCATTAAATAAATACAGAAAATTAAATAAATTCTGTAAAAAGCAAATCAAGACAGCAAAGATTGAGACACAGAGACTCATTGCTAGAGAAAGTAAAAATAATCCCAAAATATTCTTTAACTACATAAATAGTAAGAAGCTAAAAAATGATAGTGTTGGCCCCCTTAAAAATAGTCTGGGTGAAATGTTGGATGAGGATGAGGAAAAAGCCAATATGCTAAATGACTTTTTTTCAACAGTATTTACACAAGAAAATCCCATGACGGATAACATGATCAGGGATAAAAATTCTCCATTAAATGTCACCTGCTTAACCCAGCAGGAAGTACGGTGGCGTCTAAAAGTCACTAAAATTGACAAATCCCCGGGCCCGGATGGGATACACCCCCGAGTACTGCAGGAATTAAGCACAGTCATAGATAGACCATTATTTTTAATCTTTAAAGATTCCATAATAACAGGGTCTGTACCACAGGACTGGCGTATAGCAAATGTGGTGCCAATATTCAAAAAGGGGACAAAAACTGAACTTGGAAATAATAGGCCAGTAAGTTTAAACTCAACTGTGGGTAAAATCCTGGAGGGTTTTCTAAGAGACACTATACTGGAGTATCTGGAGAAGAATAACCTCATGACCCAATATCAACATGGGTTTACAAGGGACCGTTCCTGTCAGACTAATCTGATAAGCTTTTATGAAGAGGTAAGTTCAGGAGTGGACCAAGGGAATGCAATGGATGTGGTGTACATGGACTTTTCAAAAGCTTTTGATACGGTGCCACACAAAAGGTTGATACATAAAATGAGAACAATGGGGATAGGGGAAAATATGTGTAGGTGGGTTAAGAGCTGGCTCAGGGATAGGAAACAAAGGGTTGTTATTAATGGAGCACACTTGGACTGGGTCACGGTTAGCAGTGGGGTACCACAGGGGTCAGTTTTGGGCCAGCTTCTTTTTAACATATTTATTAATGACCTTGTAAGGGGCATAGAGAGTAGAATTTCAATATTTGCAGATGACACTAAACTCTGCAGGGTAATCAATACAGAGGAGGACAATTTTATATTACAGGAGGATTTATGTAAACTAGAAGCTTGGGCTGATAAATGGCAAATGAGCTTTAATGGGGATATGTAAGGTCATGCACTTGGGTAGAACGAACAAGATGTATAATTATGTGCTTAATTGTAAAACACTGGGCAAAACTGTCACTGAAAAAGACCTGGGTGTATGGGTGGACGACAAACTCACATTTAGTGGCCAGTGTCAAGCAGCTGCTGCAAAGGCAAATAAAATAATGGGATGCATTAAAAGAGGCATAGATGCTCATGAGGAGAACATAATTTTACCTTTATATAAGTCACTAGTGTGACCACACTTAGAATACTGTGCACAGTTCTGGTCTCCGGTGTATAAGAAAGACATAGCTGAACTGGAGCGGGTGCAGAGAAGAGCGACCAAGGTTATTAGGGAACTAGGGGGTCTGCAATACCAAGACAGGTTATTACATTTGGGGTTATTTAGTTTGGAAAATCGAAGGCTTAGGGGTGATCTTATTACAATGTATAAATATATGCGGGGACAATACAAAGACCTTTCTAATGATCTTTTTACTCTTATACCTGTGATGGGGACAAGGGGGCATCCTCTACATCAGGAGGAAAGAAGGTTTAAGCATACTCACAGATGCAGATTCTTTACTGTAAGAGCAGTGAGACTATGGAACTCTCTGCCATATGATGTTGTAATGAGTGATTCCCTAATAAAATTTAAGAAGGGACTGGATGCCTTTCTTGAAAAGTATAATATTACAGGTTATATACACTAGTTTCCTTAATATTGCGTTGATCCAGGGAGCTAGTCTGATTGCCGTATGTGGAGTCGGGAAGGAATTTTTTTCCCCAATGTGAAACTGTTTGCCACATAGGTTTTTTTTGCCTTCCTCTGGATCAACATGTTAGGGCAAGTTAGGATAGGATATGGGTTGAACTAGATGGACTTAAAGTCTTCCTTCAACCTTAATAACTATGTTACTGCTGTCATAAACTGCAATCTCCCGGGTGCTCCGATCTAATCCAGCACCCGTCTGACTGTGCCTGTGCTTTTCTTCTTCCAACAACATTGCGCAGCTGCTATGGCATCCTGGGCTTAGAGCCCTTGTGGACTTGTCGGATGTGCTCACCCTTCTGACTTATTCCTATAGCCTACACTTACAGTTGTGGCCAAAAGTATTGACACCCCTGCAATTTTGTCAGATAATACTCAGTTTCTTCCTGAAAATTATTGCAAACACAAATTCTTTGTTATTATTATCTTCACTTAATTTGTCTTAAATGAAAAACCACAAAAAGAATTGTCCTAAAGCCAAATTGGATATAATTCCACACCAAACATAAAAAAGAGGGTGGACAAAAGTATTGGCACTGTTCGAAAAATCATGTGATGCTTCTCTAATTTGTGTAATTAACAGCAACTGTAACCTACCTGCGGCACCTAACAGGTGTTGGCAATAACTAAATCACACTTGCAGCCAGTTGACATGGATTAAAGTTGACTCAACCTCTGTCCTGTGTCCTTGTGTGTACCAAATTGAGCATGGAGAAAAGAAAGAAGACCAAAGTACTGTCTGAGGACTTGAGAAACCAAATTGTGAGGAAGCATGAGCAATCTCAAGGCCACAAGTCCATCTCCAAAGACCTGAATGTTCCTGAGTCTACCGTGCGCAGTGTCATCAAGAAGTTTAAAGCCCATGGCACTGTGGCTAACCTCCCTAGATGTGGACGGAAAAGAAAAATTGACAAGAGATTTCAATGCAAGATTGTGCAGATGTTGGATAAAGAACCTCGACTAACATCCAAACAAGTTCAAGCTGCCCTGCAGTCCGAGGGTACAACAGTGTCAACCCGTACTATCCGTCGGCGTCTGAATGAAAAGGGACTGTATGGTAGGAGACCCAGGAAGACCCCACTTCTTACCCCGAGACATAAAAAAGCCAGGCTGGAGTTTGCTAAACCTTACCTGAAAAAGCCTGAAACGCTTTGGAAGAATGTTCTCTGGTCAGATGAGACAAAAGTAGAGCTTTTGGGGCAAAGGCATCAACATAGAGTTTAGAGTAGAAAAAAGAGGCATTCAAAGAAAAAAAACACGGTCCCTACAGTCAAACATGGCGGAGGTTCCCTGATGTTTTAGGGTTGCTTTGCTGCCTCTGGCACTGGACTGCTTGACCGTGTGCATGGCATTATGAAGTCTGAAGACTACCAACAAATTTTGCAGCATAATGTAGGGTCCAGTGTGAGAAAGCTGGGTCTCCCTCAGAGGTCATGGGTCTTCCAGCAGGACAATGACCCAAAACACACTTCAAAAAGCACTAGAAAATGGTTTGAGAGAAAGCACTGGACACTTCTAAGGTGGCCAGCAATGAGTCCAGACCTGAATCCCATAGAACACCTGTGGAGAGATCTAAAAATGGCAGTTTGGAGAAGCCACCCTTCTAATATCAGGGACCTGGAGCAGTTTGCCAAAGAAGAATGGTCTAAAATTCCAGCAGAGCATTGTAAGAAACTCATTGATGGTTACCGGAAGTGGTTGGTCGCAGTTATTTTGGCTAAAGGTTGTGCAACCAAGTATTAGGCTGAGGGTGCCAATACTTTTGTCTGGCCCATTTTTGGAGTTTTGTGTGAAATGATCAATGTTTTGCTTTTTGCTTCATTCTCTTTTGTGTTTTTTCATTTAAGACAAATTAAATGAAAATAATACCAAAGAATTTGTAATTGCAATCATTTTCAGGAAGAAACTGACAAAATTGCAGGGGTGTCAATACTTTTGGCCACAACAGTACTTAACCCATAGCAGCTCCTCTTACAATGAACCCTTATGTGAACTACCTATCAACTATACCTAACAAGGCCCACTAGTATACTCCCATGTAGTGGCCCACAACAGATCTACGCTTAACCAGTCTATGGAACGATATACTAAGGCTGGTTTCACATTTGCGTTAAAACAACGCTGCGCCCTGCGTCGTTAAGCCCCGCCCCGAGCTGGCTCCCTGCCCGCCCCATCCGGGATCACCGCCTACTTTCGCATTTGCACGCATGCGATCGGCGCACCCTATCTTTAGCATAGGGTGCGCAGATCATGCGCTGCCAGTGTGAAAGTAGCGTGCTGCGCACTTTTGACGGTGTGCCGTGCGCGTCGAAATGCAGCATGTTGCATTTCGGCGCGCACGACGCACCGTCAAAAGTGCGCAGCACGCTACTTTCACACTGGCAGCGCATGATCTGCGCACCCTATGCTAAAGATAGGGTGCGCCAATCGCATGCATGCAAATGCGAAAGTAGGCGGTGATCCCGGATGGGGCGGGCAGGGAGCCGGCTCGGGGCGGGGCTTAACGACGCAGGGCGCAGCGTTGTTTTAACGCAAATGTGAAACCAGCCTTACAGTGCCCTCCATTATTGAACCCGAAGGATGCACTGGCTTACCCTAATCTATACAATATGTGGCATACAATACAATATAATACAATATACTACAACATGGTAACACATAATGTGGCAGTACCAATGCGACAAGTTGTAATACACAATAGTGTAGCAGTACCGTAGCATAATCATATCTGTACAACATTTACAATATGTTTATATTAGAACTCTTTAATGGGAGGTGGCATTAAAGGGATATTCTTCTTCAATCCCCTTCACAACCACGTGACGTCACTCAACGCTGAACCCAAAACCTGAGTTTGCAACATAAGAACAGTTTGCTGAGTCAGCATCACCAGCTGAGGCACTCTTAGTAACTTAATAAGGCTATGTTATTTTCTCTGTTTTCCATTTTACTTACATGTGCAGTAGTTAAAAGATATGCATAGTGGCTCAGTGGTTAGCACTGGTGCTATAGAAATAATATAGCTATTTAAAGAGGAAGTGATGTTTAGCGGTCATGTACATCATGGCAAAAGAGTAAAGATGGGAGAACCCGAACACTAAAGTTCGGAGTCCTTACCGAACACCTACTGTCAGGCATGGACACCAAACAAGGACTTCACCAAGAGGTCCGTGTTACTGTTTGGGTTCGCCCCCCCCCCCCGAACACCGGGTGTTTGTCGCACTGTCATGTGATTTTTTTTTCTACTCAAGATTGTTTCTTTAAAATTACAATCAAATAAAAAATTAAGTTAATGAGGTCATCCCTTTTGTAGAGATGGGCGGAACCGTGGATGTTTGGGTCCAGCGGATTTGGCCAAACAGTTAAACAAAAGTTTGGGTTCGGCTACCAGAACAGTACCTCACCCCATTCACTTGAAAGTGAGTCCCCGAACATCCAGTGTTTGCCACACTGTCATGTGCATAACAGCACGGCAAACACTGCTTCTGATCGGCAGTAAAATCATTACTGCCGGTCAGACAGCCGCGGTTCCCATGCTGTCAAATGACAGTGTGAGCCTGCAGCTGTGATCGGAGGCAAAACATTTACCTCTGGTCACTGGTGTCGGCTGATGGACTACTGCACTGATCAGCCTATGCCGGCTGCCACTAATATCAGCGAGAGCAGGCTGCTGCCGATGGGAGCATTCATCAGTCAGCACCTGCGCTGCAGATGAATAATTAAATAACAAAAAAACGACATGGGTTCCCCAGTATTTTTGATAATCAGCCAGATAAAACTGACAGCTGGGAGCTGCAACCCTCAGCTGTCAGCGTTAGCAAGGCTAGTTATCAAGATTACAGCGGTCCTTACACTATTTTTTATGCTATTTTTTAAATTATTTAAATAAATAATTAAAAAAATGGCATGGGGTCCCCCTATTTTTGACAACCAGCCAAGCTAAAGCATACAGCTGGGAGCTGGTATTCTCAGGCTCTTAAGGGGGCATGGATATTGGCTATGATTAGTAGTAGATAGGTGTCTTATAGACGCCTCTCTATTACTAACCCGTGGGCTTGATGTCACGGGTAATACAAAGGCGACATCAACCCCACAAATATGAACCCCACTTACCACTGCTACAGGGCAAGTGGGAAGAGCCGGGCAAAGCTCCAGAATTGGCGCATCTAATAGTTGCACCTTTTCTGAGAGGCTGCAGCTGTGGGTGATTCAAACATATTATACTTGGATAACACCCGAGCATGCTCGGATAACATGATATCCGAGCATGCTCGCTCATTACTAATATTGAAGCTTCATATATAATTACTATCTTGTTTTTTTCTGTAAAAAAGCACCAGTTACAGGTATACAATTTAATAGATTTGTTGCAGAAATTTCCATGACTGATATCAAGTTTTATACATGTAAATGGATTTTCAACAATATGTACAAGCACTTGTGAAAAAACGAAAAAAAAAAAAAGAAATAACAAGAAACCATTATGCATGTAGCAAAAATATATCTGGGTATGCTTAAAAAAGAGAAGAGACAAGGTCTTAATGGGTTAAGCCGTCAAGGTAGCAAAGACATTACAAAAGTGAAAAGACAAGCTTCCCTCTTGCTTTGAAGTCAGCACATCTAGAGAGAGGCACTGGGGTATTCTAGATAAAAGCTTTGATCAATACCAGTACACATGTACAGCTGACTGGAGACAGAAGTAGGGGCTACAATCGTTCAGGATATCACCGTGATACAAAGAGGCACATGAGGATGAAATGTCTGTAATTGTAATTACCTTCCGTTTTCTAATGTAATCTTTCGTTGTTAGAAGGAAGGAGCAAATGGCCCGCAAGAAAATGTTTTAAAAGAAATCACACTGGAGCCTCAATAGTTAACATGATACAATTCCCGATGTTATAGAAGCTAAACAAGTACCAACACCAATTCTTGAAAAAGAGAAAAAAGCATACTTGTTCTATCACAATGAAGACAAATGTCTCACAATGCATCCTGGACTGCCAATAATGGGAATACCCAGAGAGGAGATGCTTAGCGAACCAGCAAAGCTTTCATAGTATCCCCGAAGGAAGGTAAATGAAAGGCCTCAGGAGGGCAGGAGGACATTCCAATAAAATATTTGATGTTCTAACAAGAAAAATATGCTTTAAGTTCATGATTCAAACAAAACAAATGTCTGGCCAACTCATGACTGCTATTGCCATCCATTCCTGATGTTAGATTTCACATCTTTAAAATAGAAAACTAAAGAAACGTAAATGACATGGTAAGGACTGCTAAGACGTTTTTCCAAGTGAAACCAAATGATTTGTATATCTCTTCTCATTCCAGTAGATGGAGCCAGAGAGTTCTCCTTACATGATCTAGGGAAGAAATCCTATATTTAGGCTGTTATTATTCTCTTATGTGTGGTTAGTAAGACTAGTTTATTTCCTTTCTCACGAGAATAAATTCTGTGAAACTAGATTTCGTTAGCAATGGTTTTCTAGTACATGTATATAATTTACAAAGGACTGTTCCGGACAGAATCCTAACAGTATATCACCACCGAAGAACACCAGAGTATATTTGCAAAATTGATTTTATTGAACAAAATTTTAAAAATCCAAAAAAATACTGAATAAAGATGCAGAGTACACTTGCACAACAGGTGGAACACACTGATTGAGCAATATATCAAATGACTATTAGGTATAATCACTGCATATTTAAGACATAGTTATAAATAATATAGAAAATTTCATATAATTCCTGGTCAAACAGAACAAACTCTGTACTATAAATAATGTAGCAGATGGCTTAAAGCCATTCTTAAACTCCCCACCAAAATAATTAAATGCAAAATCACAATACTTACAACTGCAATCAGAGTGTTCCACCTCGCCCCAACGCACGTTTCGTCGTCTACTTCATCAGGAAGTCAACTAATACCCCATGTCTTTTTATCTTTTTGCACTTTTTATTATTTTTGTAGGATGCGGCTAGGGCTCTTTATGTTGGCTTGGTTTTTTCTGTGTGATGCATGTATATAGTGCAGAACAGCCCGCCTGCTAATACTATGGGCGTGATCAATAGGCTGTTCAGACACTTTGCACCGCACTGTGTGACTGATGTCCTATGAAAGCCTTATCTGTGTGTATTTTTCCCACTAGTCAGCCAGCTCCTCTTTTTTTTCTTTTTCTTTTGGATACTGGCTGTCTTCATCAGTGGGTTGCACCTGTGCTGCCCTAAGCCCTTATCAATGGAGGTCTGCTGCATCCTGCTAGTGCATCAGTCAGGGTTTGGTGAGTTTACCTTTCATATGTAATTTTTTTTAAATTTTTTCTTATATTAATGTGGCGCCCTGCATCTTTACCGCCACAAAAGGGTTAAATATGTACTGTTTTGCATGTGTTTTGTGAGCAATGGGAGTTATGCTTTCTCTGCTAGAGACCACAACATACACACACAATTCGCCTCACTCCCTTACTTGTCTGAAGCTTAGAGCTTTGCAGACATGCCCTAACTGGGAGGGGGAGGGGCCGAGTTGTTGTTTCCGTGAACAAGGAGGAAGAAGCTCTTGGAAACCATGTTAAGACATGTGCTCGATCCAGGAGTGCAGCTAAAGAAGCATCAGGGAACCTGCCCCTAGACCATCCATGCTTTCAGAGCAGGGTGGTAAGCTGAGAGACTGCGAGGGATTATACAACTAGCAGTAAAGTGTGTAAAGTGTTTTCCCTCTGAAATACTGCAACAACCTAGAATCAGTGAAGGATAGTGAAAGTGGGAACTTGAGCTGCTTCACAAAGGAATCAAGCTGCAAGTTGCTGAAGGAGAAATACACAGTGAGTAGAGGCAATATTGGAAGTTCTAAACAGAGGGAAGCCTTGGTCCCAGAAGGGATTAGGATAGCAGGAAGTTACACTGAGTCACAGCAGAGAGGATAACTCCCATTCTCCAGAGCAGACTGTTACCTGGTGAGAGTTGTAATATCTCCCCTGAACTGCACCTGAACTACAGTAAATGATAAAGTGACTTTCCTTGTCTCCTGCCCTATTACTCCGTGCCTTCTACTTCCATCACAATCTTTAGGGGTTGACCCTTGTTGGAGAGGGTTAAACATCTGCACTTCCATCTGTTAGGTACAGCGGAATGCACTAAATAATTAATAATAGAAAGTGCGTTTGCCACCCGGGGTCCACCGTGCAGAAGGTGTTACTTTGCTGCCAGGTAATGGCGGACACTCAATATGGCAGTATATCGCACGTGGGTTGAACGTCACCTGTTGTGCACTGGGTGTACTCTGTTGATTCACAGAGGCGCCAAAGCAATAAACATAAATACCGAGCCTGTTGGACTCACAGGTCTCGGCGGAATGCACGCACGGTATATGGTCACAGGACTAGGGCCCAAGACACAGGGTCAGTGTCCGTCTAGACCTACCATGCGTGTGGCATCGCTACCGCGGACGCTGATAAGTGCTGCTGACTGCAGCGCAGCGACTGACACAGCCGCTATACAACAATGCCCAGGAGGGGGCGCACTGTCGGATGCTAGTTCTGTGGAGATGTGCACTGTGGCCTGTAGCGTGCCACTGAATGGCGCTGACTCTATGACTAAGTCCCTATCCTCACATGTAATATCAGAGGGAGGGGAATCTTAATGAGTCATTCGCAGGTTCATGCATCTGTCATCATTCACACAGGTAGAACCTAGAGTCTATAATAGCGCATGACTGAGCGGCCATGCGAACCTTTTATAGCCGGGACCTTCCGGAAGCTTCCAGATCCTGAGATGGACCAAACAGATCTGGAGAAGGACCTGGGCATGTGACTCCCGATCTCCAATGGGAGTTCGTCTCATGAGCATGCTCAGTGGAGCGACGGAAGGACTTAGCCTCTGGAGTGACTTGCTGCTGAACAGCCTGCATTGCTATTGCTGGCCCAAAGGTGGCAGCAACAGCCAGACCCACAGAGCAGGTCTGGGCACAGCGTCAGGAACGACAGGGCTGCTGAGCAAGCTCCTCTGCGGTCGATGGGGAATGGGAGACCGCTGAATGTGAGGCTCTGGATTCCTGCTGTGCCACTGCAGGAACCTGATGCCTAACACCATCACCATCTACTCCCCCAGGGATCATCTGCAGTGCCGGCTATACTACAGTCCAACACTCCAACTGGCATCACGAATTACTACATAAACTTTATCCCCATTCAATTCTACCCCGTTTACATGACTGCCTTAGGCCACGGACCGGGTCACTGTGACATTTCCCATTGAAGTTAATGGGCCCGGTGTCGAGTATCCCATGGCCTCTGGGGCGCGTCATTTTCTGTTCAGATTTACTGTTAAGGACTCGCAAAATCTGGGGATCCTTGACGATTGGATTGCAAGCTTATATGTCTTGGCCAAAATAGTAACTAATACCTCATGTCTTTTTATCTTTTTGCACTTTTTATCATTTTTGCAGGATGCAGCTAGGCCTCTTTATGTTGGCTTGGTTTTTTCTGTGTGATGCATGTATATAGTGCAGAACAGCCCGCCTGCTAATATTATGGGTGTGATCAATTGGCTGTTCAGACACTTTGCACCGCACTGTGTGACTGATTTCCTATGCACGCCTTACCTGTGTGCATTTTCCCCACTAGGTAGCCAGCCCCTCCTATGCTGGGTTACTGGTTGTCTACATCAGTATTTTGCACCTGTGCTGCCCTAAGCCTTTATCAATGGAGGTCTGCTGCATCCTGCTAGTGCATCAGTCAGGGTTTGGTGAGTTTACCTTTCATATGTAAGTTTTTTTTAATTTTTTCTTATGTTAGCTCCTCACCAAGCCCTAGATCACGAAAAATCGAAACACTGCAGGAAAATGGCGCCATTTATTTTAATTTTAACAAATTTTTGCATTTTTTTTCACCACTTAAGTAAAAAAGAACCTACACATGTTTGGTGTCTATGAACTCGTAATAACCTAAAGAATCATAATGGCAGGTAAGCTTTTACATTTATTGAACATAGTGAGAAAAAAAACAACTGTCGAATTGCACTTTTATGCAATTTCACCACACTTGGATTTTTTTTTCCTGCTTTCCAGTACACACAATGTGTTACAACTAGAGTTGAGCGATACCGTCCGATACTTCAAAGTATCGGATCGGAATGGATCGGCCGATATTAAAAAAAAAGTATCGGTATCGCCGATTCGATACCGGAAGTCCCATTCAAGTCTATGGGACTTCCGGTATCGGAATAAGAAAAATCCTGTTTTTCCCTTGTACAGCCTCTCTGGGGTCTGTACGGGCCTTTCGGGGGGCTGTGCCGGCCTGCCAGGGGGTCTGTGCAGGCTCCGGTGGTCTGTGCCGGCCTGCCGGGGGGCTGTGCCGGCCTGCCAGGGGGGCTGTGCAGGCTCCGGTGGGCTGTGCCGGCCTGCCGGGGGGCTGTGCCGGCCTGCCAGGGGGGCTGTGCAGGCTCCAGTGGGCTGTGCAGGCTTCGGGGGTCTGTGCAGGCATCGTCCGATGGGACTACAAGTCCCATCGGGCGATGCCTGCTACCATGACAGTGATTGACACATTAGCCAATGATGGGACAGTAGTAGTCCCATCATCCGGCTAATGTGTTGAATGTACAAAAAAAAAAAAAAATTACATGCTACATACATACAACATGCATACTACATACATGCTACATTCATACTACATACTACATACATGCTACATTCATACTACATATATACTACATGCAACATACATACTACATATATACTACATGCAACATACATACTACATATATACTACATGCATGCAACATGCATACTACATATATACTACATGCATGCAACATGCATACTACATATATACTACATGCTACATACATACTACATATATGCTACATACATACTACATATATACTACATGCATGCTACATACATACTACATACATACTACATATATGCTACATACATACTACATATATACTACATGCATGCTACATACATACTGCATGCTACATACATACTACATATATACTACATGCATGCTACATACATACTGCATGCTACATACATACTACATGCATACTACATGCTACATACATACTACATACATACTACATACATACTACATGCTACATACATACTACATATATGCTACATACATACTACATATATACTACATGCATGCTACATACATACTACATGCTACATACATACCACATATATACTACATACATACTACATGCATGCTACATACATACCACATACATACTACATGCTACATACATACTACATATATACTACATGCATGCTACATACATACTGCATGCTACATACATACTACATATATACTACATGCATGCTACATACATACTACATGCTACATACATACTACATACATACTACATACATACTACATACATACTACATGCTACATACATACTACATATATGCTATATACATACTACATATATACTACATGCATGCTACATACATACTACATGCTACATACATACCACATATATACTACATACATACTACATGCATGCTACATGCTACATACATACATACTACATACATACTACATGCTACATACATACTACATATATACTACATGCATGCTACATACATACTGCATGCTACATGCATGCTACATACATACTACATACATACTACATGCTACATACATACCACATATATACTACATACATACTACATACAATACATTCATACAATACATACATAGACATACAGTACATATAACATAGAGTAACATACTTACCAATACTTGTCACATTGTTCCCCGAAGCCATTGTCTTTTACGGAATAAATATTAACATAACAAACCACAAAAATACTCACCCACGATCCGAAGCAGTCCACGAGTGTGTCCCACGACGATCTTGGGTAGAGAACTGCAGCATCAGCTGTTGCTGCCGTTCTCTACGGGCTGCAGGAATCCAATGACGGAAGGTAGGTATCCTTCCGCACGGTATTCCTCCGCCACTTAAAAAAAAAAAAAAGTCCCTAGTCTCATTTTATGCCATTGCTGCGTGGGAATTTCCCACACAGCAATGGCATAAAGTGAGACTAGGGACTTTTTTTTTTTAAGTGGCGGAGGAATACAGTGCGGAAGGATACCTACCCTCCGTCATTGGATTCCTGCAGCCCGTAGAGAATGGCAGCAACAGCTGATGCTGCAGTTCTCTACCCAAGATCGTCGTGGGACACACTCGTGGACTGCTTCGGATCGTGGGTGAGTATTTTTGTGGTTTGTTATGTTAATATTTATTCCGTAAAAGACAATGGCTTCGGGGAACAATGTGACAAGTATTGGTAAGTATGTTACTCTATGTTATATGTACTGTATGTCTATGTATGTATTGTATGAATGTATTGTATGTAGTATGTATGTAGTATATATGTGTTATGTATGTAGTATGTATGTAGTATGTATGTGGTATATATGTGGTATGTATGTAGTATGTATGTAGTATGTATGTAGCATGTAGTATGTATGTAGCATGCATGTAGTGTTTTTTTTTTTTTTTGTTTTTTTTTTAACATTTAACATATTAGCCGGATGATGGGACTACTACTGTCCCATCATTGGCTAATGTGTCAATCACTGTCATGGTAGCAGGCATCGCCAGATGGGACTTGTAGTCCCATCGGACGATGCTTGCACAGACCCCCGGACATCAGCACAGCCCCCCGGCAGGCCGGCACAGACCCCCACAGGGTGCACAGACCACCGGCAGGCCGGCACAGCCCCCCGGCAGGCCGGTACAGACCCCCACAGGGTGCACAGACCACCGGCAGGCCGGTACAGACCCCCACAGGGTGCACAGACCACCGGCAGGCTGGCACAGCCCCCCGGCAGGCCGGTACAGACCCCGGGCAGTCCACACAGCCCCCCGGCAGGCCGGCACAGCCCCCCGGCAGAGACCCCCGGAAGGCCCGAAATGACGGCGCATCATGATGCGCACACACCGCGCATCATGATGACGTCAGGCTGTCAATCAACTTTGAACTTCCGATTCCGATGCCGACTTCCGATATTGAAAAAATATCGGAAGTCGGTATCGGAATTCCGATACAGCAAGTATCGGCCGATACCCGATACTTGCGGTATCGGAATGCTCAACACTAGTTACAACCAATTGTGCAGTTCAGAAGTGCAACTTGTCCCACAAAAAACAAGCCCTAACGTGACCATATTGACAGAAAAATAAAAAAGCTATGGCTGGGAAGAAGGGGAGCAAAAAACAGAAATTCAAAACCCAAAATACCCCTGGTTGCTAAGGGGCTAAAAGAGCCCATGGCTGATGTTTTTTGTCACATGATTAGAGGAAGCTGGGTTTTATTAAAGCTGGGAAATTTGCATCACTGGGCCTTTCCTATGATAGTGAACAAGCCATAACCTTAACAGTCAATTAAGGTCTAAAACGTTACAATATATATATTTTTGCCTAAAATACAAAGGAAATGTGTCATCTTTAACTTTAGGCCTTTTAGAGATCATTTCATTTTCAACTTGCGTAACTAGAGTTGAGCGACTTTTGGTTTTTTAGGGTCGCATTTCGTTTCGTGAAACCTGACTTTTCCAAAAGTCGGGTCGAGCAAGATCGTCCGATTATAGGGAAAAGTCGGGGTCGTCCCGAAACACGAAACCCAATGTAAGTCAATGGGGAATAAAAGTCGGCAGTGAGAGGAGGACAGGAAACACCTACAGTGCCCATTTGAATGCCAAAAGCATCAATTCTTCTTACTTAAGCTTGTCAACCTTAATTAACTTCATAATACAAGTTACGCACTGAAAAATGGGGGTTATTTGGCTAAAGTTGTGGGGGGGGAGGGCTGGCTGCAGGTTTTCATGTGCCCTGGGCGAAAGAGCGCCCCTTTAACACATACCACAACTCATCATGCTCCGATACGGCAGAGAAATAGCGGTATAGTACAATGAAAAATACCTCACTTTTTACATCTCATGACGAGGCCCATCTATTTCTCCATACAGAATCATTGGTCCCATATAATGTTTGAAACAGTATATGATGAGCTCCACATAATGCTACAGTATATGTTGGTCCCCATGGATGAAGCTCCACTGTCTTATGGGCCCAAATAATGCTCCAAACATAATGGGCCCCATTTCTAATGCTCTAGTGTATAATGGGCCCTGTAAATGCTGCTCCAGTGTCTGATGTCCACCTTTGGAATGTTCCAGTGTATGGTGGGCCCCATCTATCATTCTCCAGAGTATAGTGCTCCCCAAAAATTGCTGTCCCAACATTGAAAACAATCAAATAAGTCTCCTCGCTAGGGAATCCCTGTAATAGTCTAGACTCCTCGTCGTCCCCATCTTCCATCTCACTGCACAGTATTTCAACTTTGCAAGTGCTGTGATCCTGGGCAAGCAGGGGGGGCCCACTCGTTGGCGACGGCACTGGCACAGGGCCCCTGATAGTACGGTGGTGTGTCTGATGGCGGGTGGGCCGAACCTGCACTTTCATCTGCAGCTTCCTCTTTGTCACCGTGTAAGATGGAACTGTATATGGGAAGGGTAACCTGAGTTTCATCAGGGTCAGATTCAGGCCGGGTAGCGTGCGAGGGGAATGTAGTGGTCTGGGTCAATGTACCAGCAGATTCATCGAGCAGTGGCTGGGCATCAGTGCACTTGTGTCGCCCCCCAGGAGTACGGTCGCCACAGTGGCATTACCTTCTTCCTAGGGAGTGTTATGTCATGCTTGGGAGCAACGAAGGATCTCTCTAGCAGGTTAACTGATTGGGCGGCGTTATTCCCACGAGTCATGACCCTCCAAACAGCGTTCATGAAGGCAAAGTGTTTGTTTTACGTGGGCAGTATGGTTGCAAAGCTGAACCTTAAAGGAATGTCCAGAAGGGCACCACCAGGAGTGGAGCCTACGGTTAAATTCGACTCCACCTGGGAAACCTCAACCATGCCAGCTACAGAACAGATGCACACATTGCAAGCTTAATTCCGTTAACGAACGAGACTCCGTCATGCCCCGCGGTCCGAGTCCGGCTTACTAGAGGGACACGTGAGGCTCTGGCACATGAGATTGGCCAATAACTGGTGTGTCATGCCCTTACATGTCCGTGGCTGCATGTGCGCTACACTGAAAAGGCCAGCGTTTGTCGCTTACAGGTGCAGATAACCCGCTGAACAACGTTAGTGATGGGGATCACTGATTACAATTATTACCCGCGAACAATGATTTCCCAGTAAGTGCAGGTCAACCGCAGTTCCGGAATTAGGCCTAACCGTCATTCCTGAAAAAATGAAAAACTTACGTGTGCAAACCACAGGTGCTGTAGCTTGCTTAACAGCTCGCTAACCGTTCTCACGCCCAGTATGGATTACACGTGATTGCACAAAGGTGAGAAAGGGTACCGTATCCCCGGATAACATGTATGGATAGCGTACACATTCAAAATATATGTCTCAGGAGGCAGGCTCAGACGGTGTTAGGCCCAGTATGGATTGCACGTGATTGCACCAAGGTTAGAAAGGGTACCGTATCCCCGGATAACATGTATGGATAGCGTACACATTCAAAATATATGTCTATACATCAGGAGGCAGGCTCAGACGGTGTTAGGCCCAGTATGGATTGCACGTGATTGCACAAAGGTTAGAAAGGGTACCGTATCCCCGGATAACATGTATGGATAGCGTACACATTCAAAATATATGTCTCAGGAGGCAGGCTCAGACGGTGTTAGGCCCAGTATGGATTGCACGTGATTGCACAAAGGTTAGAAAGGGTACCGTATCCCCAGATAACATGTATGGATAGCGTACACATTCAAAATATGTCTCAGGAGGCAGGCTCAGACGGTGTTAGGCCCAGTATGGATTGCACGTGATTGCACAAAGGTTAGAAAGGGTACCGTTTCCCCGGATAACATGTATGGATAGCGTACACATTCAAAATATATGTCTCAGGAGGCAGGCTCAGACGGTGTTAGGCCCAGTATGGATTGCACGTGATTGCACAAAGGTTAGAAAGGGTACCGTATCCCCAGATAACATGTATGGATAGCGTACACATTCAAAATATATGTCTCAGGAGGCAGGCTCAGACGGTGTTAGGCCCAGTATGGATTGCACGTGATTGCACAAAGGTTAGAAAGGGTACCGTTTCCCCGGATAACATGTATGGATAGCGTACACATTCAAAATATATGTCTCAGGAGGCAGGCTCAGACGGTGTTAGGCCCAGTATGGATTGCACGTGATTGCACAAAGGTTAGAAAGGGTACCGTATCCCCAGATAACATGTATGGATAGCGTACACATTCAAAATATATGTCTCAGGAGGCAGGCTCAGACGGTGTTAGGCCCAGTATGGATTGCACGTGATTGCACAAAGGTTAGAAAGGGTACCGTTTCCCCGGATAACATGTATGGATAGCGTACACATTCAAAATATATGTCTCAGGAGGCAGGCTCAGACGGTGTTAGGCCCAGTATGGATTGCCCGTGATTGCACAAAGATTAGAAAGGGTACCGTATCCCCAGATAACATGTATGGATAGCGTACACATTCAAAATATATGTCTATACATCAGGAGGCAGGCTCAGACGGTGTCAGGCACAGTATGGATTTGACGGCCCAGATTACACAGCGGAGGAGCAGGGAGAGGTAAAGATTGCAAATGCTGGGGCCCTGCCCAAGCAAGGGGGGCCCACTCGTGGGCGTCGGTACTGGCACTGGGCCCCTCATAGTACAGCGGTGTGTCTGACGTCGGGTGTGCACCACCACCGTCAGAGACACTTGATTGCACTATGAGGGACCCTGTGCCAGTGCCCGCGCCCAAGAGTCGGCCTACCCACCTCTCCAGGGCAACGGCACTCGCACGGTGTTGTGCGCTAGGTGGTGACCCCGGCCATGGGGGGGGAGGCAGCACAGTTAGGGAGTTTTAGAAAGTGGCATATGTTGATGTTGGACATTCAGCTGATGCAAAAGGCGAAATAGGTGAAGTCCCAGGAAGAGGTGGACCAAAGCAAGCCATTTTTCTGTCACCCTATGTGTCATCAGGGGAAGGTGGGACAAAATCCTTGGAAACCTATGCATGGTTCATTTTAATGTAGGTTAGATCATCCACATTTTGGGTTGACAGACGGGTCCTTTTTTCTGTCAGGATTGATCCAGCTGCACTGAAGACTCTTTCCGATAGCACACTTGCAGCTGGGCAAGCGAGCTCCTGTAAGGCATATTGGGCCAATTCAGGCCAGGTGTCCAGTTTAGCGGCCCAATAGTCAAAGGGGAATGACCTGTGTGGGAGAACATCGATATGGGAGGAAAAGTAGTTTGTAACCATAGTTGACAACTGCTGTCTCCTGTCACTTTCCATCGATGCAGTATTACCAGTTGTGTGAGCGGTATTTGAAAAATCAGTCCACAACATTGTCATGAAACCCCTGTCTCCAACGCCACTTCTGCTGTGTGCACCACGAACACCTCTGCCAAGCTGCCCCCGGCCCGTACGGCTCGTGTGAGAACCATCACCGCTGCTGTGTGCTGGGAATGCCTCAAGCAACCGATTTACCAGAGTTGCTTGTTTATTAGCCAATATTAGGTCAAGGTTCTCCTGTGGCATGATGTTTTGTAATTTGCCTTTATAGCGTGGATCCAGGATGCTGGCCAACCAGTAGTCGTCAACGTTCATCATTTTGGCAATGCGGGGTTCCCTTTTTAGTATCTGCAAGGCATAATCTGACATGTGGGCCAATGTTCCCGGTGTCAATGATGCACTGCGAGTGCTGGGTGGAGGAGCACTTTCTGGCAAATCCACATCCCTCCAGTCACGCACAAACCCTGTACCAGACCTTGCCACGCCAACATTTTCACTTGCCCCACGAGATGCATCCTCCTCCCCTAAGTAATCATCCCCATCATCATCCTCCTCCTCCTCTTCTTCCTCCACCTCGTCCAGGAGAGGTCCCTGAGCAGACAATGGCTGAATGTCATCAAGGATTCCCTCCTCCTCTTCCTCATCATCAACATTGGCTGCAGACGCCTGCTCCTTAAGGTGCGTCAAAGTTTGCATGAGCAGACGCATAAGTGGGATGCTCATGCTTAGGATGGCGTCGTCTGCGCTTACCAGCCGTGTGCATTCCTCAAAACACTGAAGGACTTTACAGAGGTCTTTCAGCTTCGACCACTGCACACCTGTCAACTCCATGTCTGCTCTCAAAGTGCCTGGCCGTGTATCCTCCCACAAATGCATTATGGCCTGCCTCTACTTGCACAGCCGCTCCACCATGTGCAGGGTGGAGTTCCACCTTGTTGCAATGTCGATAATGAGGCGGTGGTTGGGAAGGTGGAGCAATCGCTGCAGCTTCTGCATACGAACGGAGTGTACAGGCGACCAGCGGATGTGCGCGCACAGTCTTCGCACCTTCTGGAGCAGGGCTGTTAACTCTGGATAATTTTTGAAGAAGCACTGCACCACCAGGTTCAAGGTGTGAGCCAAGCAAGGTATGTGGCTAAGTTTTGAAAGGGCTATGGCTGCCACAAAATTACGGCCGTTATCACTAACTACCTTGCCTGCCTCAAGATGTACACTGCCCAGCCATGACTCAGTTTTTCGCTTCAAGTACTCGGCCAGCACCTCGGCGGTGTGTCTGTTGCCCAAACACATCATCTGCAACACAGCCTGCTGACGCTTTCCACTAGCTGCTCGATAGGGGGACACATCGTGTGCAACAGTGGCAGCTGCAGATGGAGTGCTCGTACGACTGCGCTCTGTGGACGAGCTTTCGCTTCTGGAGGAGGAGGAGGAGGAGGGTCGAACGCCTACAGTCAACTGTTTCCTATACCGTGGGCTAGGCAGCACTGTCCCACCACCGCTGTCCCCTGTGGACCCTGCATCCACCACATTAACCCAGTGCGCAGTGATGGACACGTAACGGCACTGGCCATGCCGACTGGACCATGCATCAGTTGTGAGGTGCACCTTTCCGCTCACTGACTGCTTGAATGCATGGACAATGCGGTCTTTCACATGATGGTGGAGGGCTGGGATGGCTTTGCGAGAGAAGAATTGGCGACTGGGTAGGTCATAGCGTGGTACTGCATAGGCCATGAGTTCGCGGAAAGCTGTGCTTTCCACCAACCGAAAGGGCATTATCTCAAACGAGATTAGTTTGGCAATGTGGGCGTTCAAACCCAGTGTACGCGGATGAGAGACTGAGTACTTTCTTGACCTACTCATAGTGTCTGGGAGGGTGAGCTGGACTTGAGAGCTGCATATGGTGGAAGTAGCGGTGGACAGGTGCGGACTGAGAGAGGGTTGATGATGGTGATGGAGTTGGTGTTCTTTCTGATGGCCTAGAATCAGTCTTTCGTTGATATAACAGTGGGATTCCCTGACTGCTGTGGCCTTGCAACGACACCTCAACATTTGCTGCTGTGCTAACGGTGGGCTTACAGTGGGGGAAACAATGTAGCATTGCTGACTACCTTCGTTGTGATCAGTTGCACATGTGGCACTTGAGGTTTGGTGTTGTGTCCACGCTTGCAAGTGCATGCTGGTTAAATGTCTAAGCATGCAACTGGTATTCAAATTTTTCAGATTTTTCCCTCGGCTAAAGGTCTTTGCGCACTTCTTACAGATAACCTTGGCCTGATCATGAGGATTTTGTTCAAAAAAGTGCCACACTGCACTCTTCCTACTTTGGCAGACATTTTGCGGCCTAGCACGCTGTGATCTTTTGACCCTCTGGACAAGCTGTCCAGCAACTCTTTTGATGTTTGGAAACTGTCTTTGGAGTGCTACGGGCCTGCCAGATAACAGCTGTTGCGATGTCGATGTCTGCTGTGGATGCTCCTCATCTGAGCTATTGGAAGCAGCACCCTCTTCCCACAATGGATGCCAATCTGGGTCAACAACTGGGTCATCCATCACCTCCTCTTCTATGTCATGTGCACCTTCCTCTGTGTCACCGTGTATGGTGGTATAGTGTGCGGGAAGGGGCACCTGAGTCTCATCAGGGTCAGAATCTGGCTCTGTACACTGCGAGGACAATGTAGTGCTCTGAGTGAATGTACCAGCAGAATCATCCATCAGCGGCTGTGCATCAGTGCACTCCATGTCAGATTCATCTTGGCCTGGGTAATTCACCATTTGACTTGATAATCCAGGCATGGTATGTGAAAACAGCTCCATGGAGTAATCAGTAGTATGGCCTGCATCATCCTTCAATCTTGGTTGGGGTGAAGGACACAAGGAAAGGTGTGGTTCATGAACATGAGCCTCCAATGACGACTCAGTGCTTTTACTTTTTACAACTGAAGAAGAGGAGGCGATAGAGCTGGAGGCTGAGTCAGCAATGTAAGACAAAACTTTTTCCTGATGCTCTGGCTTTAAAAGCGGTTTGCCAACTCCTAGAAAACTAAGCGTTCGAGGCCTTATGTAGCCAGACGATGACGCAGGCTCAACACCTCCTGCATTCGGTCCTATTTTGCTCTTGCCACTACCATCAGATCCACCACCAACACCATCATTACCAGCTGCCAACCCCCGCCCAATTCCACGGCCTCTTCCACCAGCCTTCCTCATTTTTGGTAGAAATGTAGACAAAATCCAACAAACTATATAGTAATGTAAAACAAGGTACAAGGTGTCTATAGGACAGGGGAGATTTTGAATTTCTGCAGACACTTTTGGACACTGGATACTTTTGGATTGTGTGAGGCCCAATGAATATCTGAGCGCTATGTGACAGGCTCGATGGCACAGCTGTGACCAAAGTGACTAGAGGATAAGGGAGATTTTGAATCTCTGCACACACTTTTGGACACTGGACACTTTTGGATTGTGTGAGGCCCAATGAATATCTGAGAGCTATGTGACAGGCTCGATGGCACAGCTGTGACCAAAGTGACTAGAGGATAAGGGAGATTTTGAATCTCTGCACACACTTTTGGACACTGGACACTTTTCGATTGTGTGAGGCCCAATGAATATCTGAGCGCTATGTGACAGGCTCGATGGCACAGCTGTGACCAAAGTGACTAGAGGATAAGGGAGATTTTGAATCTGCACACACTTTTGGACACTGGACACTTTGGGATTGTGTGAGGCCCACTGATATCTGAGCGCTATGTGACAGGCTCGATGGCACAGCTGTGACCAAAGTGACTAGAGGATAAGGGAGATTTTGAATCTCTGCACACACTTTTGGACACTGGACACTTTTGGATTGTGTGAGGCCCAATGAATATCTGAGCGCTATGTGACAGGCTCGATGGCACAGCTGTGACCAAAGTGACTAGAGGATAAGGGAGATTTTGAATCTCTGCACACACTTTTGGACACTGGACACTTTTGGATTGTGTGAGGCCCAATGAATATCTGAGAGCTATGTGACAGGCTCGATGGCACAGCTGTGACCAAAGTGACTAGAGGATAAGGGAGATTTTGAATCTCTGCACACACTTTTGGACACTGGACACTTTTGGATTGTGTGAGGCCCAATGAATATCTGAGCGCTATGTGACAGGCTCGATGGCACAGCTGTGACCAAAGTGACTAGAGGATAAGGGAGATTTTGAATCTCTGCACACACTTTTGGACACTGGACACTTTGGGATTGTGTGAGGCCCACTGATATCTGAGTGCTATGTGACAGGCTCGATGGCACAGCTGTGACCAAAGTGACTAGAGGATAAGGGAGATTTTGAATCTCTGCACACACTTTTGGACACTGGACACTTTTGGATTGTGTGAGGCCCAATGAATATCTGAGCGCTATGTGACAGGCTCGATGGCACAGCTGTGACCAAAGTGACTAGAGGATAAGGGAGATTTTGAATCTCTGCACACACTTTTGGACACTGGACACTTTTGGATTGTGTGAGGCCCAATTAATATCTGAGCGCTATGTGACAGGCTCGATGGCACAGCTGTGACCAAAGTGACTAGAGGATAAGGGAGATTTTGAATCTCTGCACACACTTTTGGACACTGGACACTTTTGGATTGTGTGAGGCCCACTGATATCTGAGCGCTATGTCACAGGCTCGATGGCACAGCTGTGACAAAAGTGACTAGAGGATAAGGGAGATTGGATTGCTTTTAAAAAAGCAGTTTGCGGAGCAGTGGGTAAACAGCAATGCCAGCCTGTCAGGAAGCCTTAAAAGGCAGCCCAACAACCTACACCACTGATACACCACAATATAGCCTCCCCTTGCACTGCACACACAGTGACTGGTGTGTTGTGCAGGCCAAATTGCTAGCAGCAGAAGCAGTTTTTTTTTCTTCTCAGCAGGACAAAAAAAAAAAATTGGGATTGCTTTTAAAAAAGCAGTTTGCGGAGCAGTGGGTAAACAGCAATGCAGGAATGTCAGGAAGCCTTAGAAGGCAGCCCAACAACCAACACCACTGATACACCACTATATAGCCTCCCCTTGCACTGCACACACAGTGACTGGTGTGTTGTGCAGGCCAAATCGCTAGCAGCAGAAGCAGTTTTTTTGTCTTCTTCCCTGCCTAACGCTCTCCCTACAGAATCAGCAGCAACCTCTCCCTATACTGAGATCGGCAGAAGTAAGATGGCGGTCGGCGTGCACGCCCTTTTATACCCCCTGTGACGCCCACCAAAGCAAGCCAATCACTTGCATGCCCTTCTGAAAGATGGTGGTGACCCCTGCCTATGTCATCACGTTGCCCACAGTGTCCGTGGATCCTGATTGGCTGAAAAAGAGCGCAAAACAAACTTTTGAAACGCGACTTTGGCGCGTAAGTCGCCGACCTCGTGGCCGACCTCATCATAGGGTCGGGTTTCGTTTCATGAAACCCGACTTTGCCAAAAGTCGGCGACTTTTGAAATTTTTCGACCCGTTTCGCTCAACTCTATGCGTAACTGTTCACAACAACAGCAATTTTGACCAGAGATGTCCAAACTTTTACATGCCACTGTATATAAACATTCGTTTTGCAGAATGTGGACCTAGTCAGGTCTGCAATTTCTGGAAACGACTATATGTTTTTGTTTTATATAGCTGGGTAACACAATAGGTAGCATTTTAACAATTTTGACATCATGAGTGCCTGTTCTTACTATATGTACACTTTTACCCATGATATCATGAGTCTGGTAATTCAAAATTTAAAATACATTACATTTGGGTTATTAGTATTGCATTATAAAAAAAAAACCTTCTAACACAACAAAAAAGTTAAGTTTTCAAATTATGACAGGGATAATACAAGGAGTAAAAAAAATCCTATACATGTGTTTTAAAGTGTCTGATCAAAAGAGATGATCAAATCTTTTGAGATTCGAATTTGCTATTTTTGGCCATGGATTCAAAGCTAATAAATTTGCTGCAAATTGAGGGTTCCTGTCACAACTCCCGGGTATTATTGCTGTGGGGAGAGCTGCACACAGCAGCAAGGGAGCTGAGCAAAGCGCCGGGTAACAAACAGGACCTGAACCATGTGACAGAGTAGGAGGTGATTGGAGCGGAGCCAGATGCCGGGGTGCAGAGGAGACGATAAACACAGGAGAGTAGTCAAACAAGCTAAGATCAGAACCAAGAGATCACGAGGTATCAAATGGGTGAGACAGGATTGTCAGAAGGGAAGCCAGAGGCCAGAAATCCAAAAGAACAAACAAGCAAAGCACCGCACGGAGAGCAAACAAAGCAATTGCAAACACTCCACACTCCAGGGGTCAGGCACACAGACTAGATGAAAGTATAGCTGACAAGGAATCCTAGTCTGGAGTGAGTATAAATATCCCTCCCAGGCCAGCAAACTTAACCCTGAGAAAACAGGACATTAGCCATGTCCAAATCATGACAGTTCCAAATACACTAAAAAGACGTGTCTAACAATCTCTTTAATGCAAATACAGCCTTATAGTAATGTCAAAGTGCCCTCACCACAGAAATGGTTCATAGCCTTGTAGTAACCAACAGTCCATTTAATAACACAAAGCCCTTACAGACTTTTCATGTTTTTTTTTATTAAAATGGTCAAAAAATTATCCTCTTAGCCATTTGTCATCAGGTCAATCATTCTGTGCAGAACACGAACTCAAACTGACAGTGACGTTGTTAGATGTAACATCATCCTGCTGTGACAAGTGATATGCCTTATATTCAAAAATGCTCTCATCTTCCTCTCCACTAATAGGTTTGCCAAAGGCTAATGAGCCCAATTGTGACCTGTGTTTAATGGTCACATACATACAGTTGGTGCCAATGGTGCTTCTGCTAATGGCTTGTTTGGAAGGGTTGACAGAAGAAAGCCTTTTCTTTGTATAAAGAACAAAGAGCTCCATACACCTCGTACACACGGCTCCGCTCCGTACACTTCATACACACACAGCTCTGCTACATCCACCCTATAAACCCCTCCTGACCCCACACACAAACTTCCCCTCATCCAGCACCATGACAACCAGCACAGCAGAGTCCTGCAGACACGGAGACCCCTGATCATGTGACCCCTGACTCCTCCCCTCCTGTAACCTCATCACAGGTCCTGTGTGCACAGAGCAGTCCAGCGACGTTATTGCTGGGATTTATTAGCAGTGAGGGGCTGCGGTGGGTCTCTGGGAGAGCAAGGATTGGATGGGGTTGGTGCATGGGGGGGGCGTGGCGGCTCAGTGCAGTGCGAGAAGAGTAAACTCCCAGTCGAGACAGTGGGGCAGGCTGTGAAAATCGGGACTGTCCCGCTGGATTGGGAGGCTTGGCTAAAGGATCTGGACACTCTGAAGTGCTTAAGTTGACTATGAACTTTTCTTTACACCAAAGTATTCTAGAATCAAATGTGCGGCTATCAAAAAATAAAGGTTGAATTAAAGTTAATAATAAAACAAGAAAACAATCATAGGAAATCTACATGAGAATGACTGAAAAAAAATCAATGTGTTGCAATAGCCCAGTTAAAGTCAAGACCTCAAAAAGAAAAAAATCTGCTGACTTTAAAGTAAAACTGGCCTGGCAATATGATTCTCTAGGTCAGAAAGATTATGCAGATACCAAACGTATATAGCTTTTTTTATTTACAGTCATATGTTAAAGTTTGGGCACCCCTATTAATGTTAACCTTTTTTCTTTATAACAATTTTGGTTTTTGCAACAGCTATTTCAGTTTCATATATCTAATAACTGATGGACTCAGTTATATTTCTGGATTCAAATGAGGTTTACTGTACCAACAGAAAATGTGCAATCTGCATTTTAACCAAATTTGACCGGTGCAAAAGTATGGGCACCTGAACATAAAAGTGACATTAATATTTCGTAGATCCTCCTTTTTCAAAAATAACAGCCTCTAGTCGCTTCCTGTAGCTATTAATGAGTTCCTGGATCCTGGATGAAGGTATTTGTGACCATTCCGGTTTACAAAACAATTCCAGTTCAGTTAAGTTTGATGGTCGCCGAGCATGGACAGCCCGCTTCAAATCATCCCACAGATGTTCAATGATATTCAGGTCTGGGGACTGGGATGGCCATTCCAGAACATTGTAATTGTTCCTCTGCATGAATGCCTGAGTAGATTTGGAGCGGTGTTTTGGATCATTGTCTTGCTGAAATATCCATCCCCTGCGTAACTTCAACTTCGTCACTGATTCTTGCACATTATTGTCAAGAATCTGCTGATACTGAGTTGAATCCATGTGACCCTCAACTTTAACAAGATTCCCGGTGCCGGCATTGGCCACACAGCCCCAAAGCATGATGGAACCTCCACCAAATTTTACTGTGGGTAGCAAGTGTTTTTCTTGGAATGCTGTGTTTTTTAGCCTCCATGCATAACGCCTTTTTGTATGACCAAACAACTCAATCTTTGTTTCATCAGTCCACAGGACCTTCTTCCAAAATGTAACTGGCTTGTTCAAATGTGCTTTTGCATAGCATAGGCGACTCTGTTTGTGGCGTGCTTGCAGAAACGGCTTCTTTCGCATCACTCTCCCATACAGCTTCTCCTTGTGCAAAGTGCGCTGTATTGTTGACCGATGCACAGTGACACCATCTGCAGCAAGATGAGGCTGCCGGTCTTTGGAGGTGGTCTGTGGATTGTCCTTGACTGTTCTCACCATTCTTCTTCTCTGCCTTTCTGATAGTTTTCTTGGCCTGCCACTTCTGGGCTTAACAAGAACTGTACCTGTGTTCTTCCATTTCCTTACTATGTTCCTCACAGTGGAAACTGACAGGTTAAATCTCTGAGACAACTTTTTGTATCCTTTCCCTAAAAAGCTATGTTGAATAATCTTTGTTTTCAGATCATTTGAGAGTTGTTTTGAGGAGCCCATGATGCCACTCTTCATAGGAGAATCAAATAGGAGAACTACTTGCAAGTGGCCACCTTAAATACCTTTCCTCATGATTTGATACACCTGGCTATGAAGTTCAAAGCTCAATGAGGTTACAAAACCAATTTAGTGCTTCAGGAAGTCAGAAAAAAGTAGTTAGGAGTGTTCAAATCAAGAAAATGATAAGGGTGCCCATACTTTTGCACCAGTCAAATTTTGTTTAAATGCAGATTGCACATTTTCTGTTAGTACAATAAACCTCATTTGAATCCAGAAATATAACTGAGTCCATCAGTTATTAGATATATGAAACTGAAATAGCTGTTGCAAAAACCAAAATTGTTATAAAGAAAAAAGGTTAACATTAATAGGGGTGCCCAAACTTTAACATATGACTGTAAGTGGTGAAAAATCATAAATTTGTGGGAAAATTTTTTTTTCTTGTGTCGCCATTTTCCTAGAGCGGCAACTCTCTCAATTTTCAACCTGAAGTAGCATTTTTATTGATATAATTTTTAGGGTAGATAGGATGTTTTGATTGCCTGCTATTGCAATGTTGCAGCAGCAACGCTCTTTACCGGATTAATTTATTTTATATTTTGATAGATTATTTTTAAAGGGGCAAAAGGGGGTGGTTTGAACTTTTGTGTTTTTTTTTTCCTATTTTTAATAACCATTTTTTTAATTTTTACTGTAATTAATAGTCCCTTCAGGGGGACTGCAATCGTCTGATCGCTCATGATATACACAGCAGGGCCTCAGCACTGTTATGTATAGTGAAAATCACAGTCTCCTCTGACCACTAGCTGCAGGCTGGCTTTCACAGAAGAATCATCATTACAAACACGGAGGTCTTCAGCAGACTTCAGGCTTTCATGGCAACTCATCACTGCCCTTGCGATCATGCCATCATCAATTACATCAGCAATCATATGTCGAGAAAGATATGGGCTTGACGTGCGAGCCTGCATCAAAGTCAAGAACACGAGATATGACATACCAGTACGTCATATGTCGGTAAGAGGTTATGAGAGCTGTGCGTAAATGAATGCCCATAAACCTTAAAGAACTTAAGCAATGTTGTAAAGAAGAGTGGTGAAAAAGTCCTCCAGGACAATGTGAGAGACTAATATAATCGTACAAGAAATTAGGCATTGCTGCTATCGGTGATTCTATGAACTTCTTGATTCATGGGGTGTACTTAATTATTCATACTGTTTCTCCATTTTGGTCTAGCTTTTGTTAAATAAATAACACCATTGTGTAATTTCTCATGAGTTTTTGCTCCTCTGAGGCTGTATTTACAAAATTTTAAGACCTTGGGAGGACAAGAGAATTTTTTATTATGTCCTGATTAGAGATGAGCGACTTTGCCTTTTTTCGGGTCGAGTCGGGTTTCATGAAACCCGACTTTCGCAAAAGTCGGTTCGAACGAAATCGGCCGACTATAGGGAAAAGTCGGAGGCCGACTGAAACACGAAACCCAATGCAAGTCAATGGAGAAGCAAAGGCGGCAGGGAGTGGAAGACAGTAAACACACCTACAGTGCCCATTTCAATGCCAAAAACATCAATTACTGAAGCTTGTCAACCTTAATTTACTTCCTAATAATAGTTAAGCATTGAAAACTGGGGGTTATTTGGCTAAAGTTGTGGGGGGGTTGGGCTGGCTCCAGGTTTTCGTGTGCCCTGGGCCAACGAGTGTCAGTGCGCCCCTTTAACAGATACCACAACTCATGATGCTCTGATACGCCACAGAAATATAGATATAGTACAATGACACATACTTCACTGCTTATATGACATGACTGATCTATTTTAAATTGTACAATAGCTCAAAAACAGGACAGTATATTACTCCATACAGTGTTATGGCCACCACATTGTGCACCATACAGAATAATGAGCCCCATATATTTCTCCATACCAAATAATTAGTCACATATAATGGTCCATACACTATTTGATGAGCTCCACATAATGCTCCATAAATAATGGGCCCCATTTGTAATGCTCCAGTGTATAATGTGCCCCTTAGATGCTGCTCCAGTGTCTGACCTGCCCCATTTACAATGCTCCTGTACATGATGGGCCTCATGGATGATGCTCCAGTGTATCATGGGCCCTAATAATGCTCCATATATAATGTGCCCCATTTGTAATGCTCCAGTGTATAATGGGCCCCTTAGATGCTGCTCCAGTGTCTGATCTGCCCCATTTACATTGCTCCAGTACATGATGGGCCTCATGGATGATGCTCCAGTGTATGATGGGCTCCAATAATGCTCCATATATAATGGGCCCCATTTGTAATGCTCCAGTGTATAATGTGCCCCTTAGATGCTGCTCTAGTGACTGATCTGCCCCATTTACAATGCTCCTGTACTTGATGGGCCTCATGGATGATGCTCCAGTGTATCATGGGCCCTAATAATGCTCCATATATAATGTGCTCCAGTATATAATGGGCCCCTTAGATGCTGCCCCAGTGTCTGATCTGCCCCATTTACATTGCTCCAGTACATGAAGGGCCCTATTTTTAATTAACCCAGGCATGGTATGTGAAAAGAGCTCCATGGAGTAATCTGAGGTGTGTGCTTCCACATCCTTCACTTTTGGTGTGGGTGAAGGACACAAGGAAAGGGGTTTCTCCTGACCAGATGCCTGCAGTTACGACTCAGTGCTTGCATTTTTTACAACTTCAGAAGAGGAAGCGATAGAGCTGGAGGCTGTTTCAGCAATGTAAGCCACAAACAGTTCCTGATACTCTGGCTTTAAAAGCAGTCTACCTACTCCCAGAAATGGGAGCCTTACAGGCCTTCCAGAGCTACACCATGACGCTAGCTCAACACCTCCTGCCTTAGCTGCTATTGGGTTTTTGGCACTACCAGCAGAAGCACCACCACCACCATCAGTACCAGGTGGCCCTCCATGCCCACGCCCGCGTCCTCTTCCACCATATTTCCTCATGTTTTTGAAACTGGACCCAAAATACCAGCAGATATATGGTACTGTATGAGAAGCGTACAGCTCTATACAGTCTATGGATAACAGTAAATCTCCATATATATTTCATGAGGCATACACAGATGCTCACAGGCTCAGTATGGATTACTCAATAAAATAATAAGTTGAAAAAGGGTACAGTATCACCAGAAACAAGGTATATATAGTATAGTGTAAACATTCTGATTCTCCGTATACATTTCAGGAGGCAGACACAAACGCTCTCAGGCTCAGTATGGATTACACAAGAATATGAAAAGCTGTAAATGTTTTATGTAACACAAGCGTACAGCTGTATACAGTGTAGGGGTAATCTTAAAGTTCCAAATATATTGCCGGATTAACATACAGACGTTTACAGGCTCATTATGGATTACACCAGAATCTAAATAGCTAAAAAGGTTACTGTATCAGAAGCGTTCTGCTGTATACAGTGTTGGCCAAATTGAAAATATCGGTATATATTTCCGTAGTCAACCTCAGATGCTCTCTCAGTTTGGTTTTGACCATAATAAAAAATGTTGTAAAAAAGGTCATGGATAACAGGATAGCAAGTATATATTTTTTAGGGTACAATTGAAATCTCTGTATAAATAGTCCCGTAGTCACTCTCAGACGCTTACACAGTATGAATTTGACCGTAATGCTAAATGTCGAACTAAGGTACTGTATAACAAGATACAAGCTGTATCGAGTATAGTGTAAAAATTTGTTTCTCCTATTCACCGTATATATAGAAGGCATAACCCCCACACGCTCACTCACTATGGATGATGTAGGGAAGGTGGACTGACAGACAAAACAGCCTGTAGTGAGAAGCAGAGGTGTAGCGCAGTGTAGGTGTGAAACTGCTAAGATAAAGAGAAAGGGTGCAGTGTTTTAGCTTGCCCATTGGGGGGCAGTGGAGAGTTTAGGAGTGGGACTGAATAACTGCCATTGGTCAGAGAAACTGTTAGGTTATTAGGCGTCAGATTCCTGGGACTGCACAACAGGAATCCAGAGCCGTACATCCAGGGGTCTCCCATTTCCCGCCGACCGGTCAGGGACCTGCTCAGCAATCCCGGCGATCCAGGCGTCCTGCTCAGACTCGCTCTATGAGCCTGGATGTTGCTGCCACCTCTGGTGCAGCAATGGTAGCGCAACCTGCTCTGCAGGGAACCGCTCCAGAGGCTAAGTCCTCTCGCCGTGCTGCTGGGCATGCCCGCAAGATGACCTCTCAGTGGAGAGCAGGGGTCACATGCTCAGGTCCTGTGTCAGATCTGATTGGCCCTTCCCAGAGTATTGGAAGGTCCCGGAAGCGCATGGCTATAAAAAGCCCACATGGTGGCTCGGCCAAGCGCTAGTGTAGACTTATTATGCTATGCGTGAATGGTGATGGATGCATGTGTCTGGTGACTGACTTATTTGAAACCCCTACCCTCGGATATTGCGAATGGTGACAGAGTGTTGGTTTAGTCAGCGCCAGGTAGTGGCTAGCTATGCGCCACAGAGCTACTATACCATACACTAGCGTCCGTCAGTGTCCGCTTCCCCAGCACTGACATTAAGCGGCCTCAGTTTACGCCGCGCTGCAGTCAGCAGCATCTCTTGGCGGCTGCGGCGCCACACGCCGGCAGCCTGTGAGGTTAACAGGTCCGGCGCTTACGCCTTATTTCCTCTAGGGCATCTCTGTGCCTGTAACAGAGCCGCGCCTAGCACCTCGGGTGTCGCTAACCCGAGTGTAGTGTTCCGCCTCCTAGCTAGTCTGCCATTGTCCAGCAGCGGTCTTGTCACCTACCGCACGGTGGACCCCGCACCTCCTATTATTTATATTTGGTCCATTCCGCCATCCCTAACATAGGTGATGGTGGGTGGAGTTACCAGAACTGGAAGTATAAAAGGCTGAGGGAAAGTTCTGGAAGAGTCAGTCAGCGAAGGGAGCACAGTAAAGAGGAAGTTCTGCTGAGGAAATAGAGACAGTGGAAAGGCTCCAGAGAGGACTGACAGTTGAGGCGGTCACAGGGGGTGGCCCAGAGGACGGTAGCCACAGACAAAGACGGCCTGGGGCTATCATACGGACGGTGTGCTTAGACTGGTGCAGCGCTGTGGTGGTTGGGCCTAGGCCAGCCACAGTGGAAGAGCCACAGAGGGTGCCACGATTATAGTTACAAAAGAAGTGAAGGTACTGGGGCCTGTGTACAGGGAAATGTGAAACGGCTGTGGTGAATTGCTGTTGTCGACAGAAGGATGGGCACTAAAAACGGACCTATTCAATACAAACTCTGTCTCAGTCTTGTGTTTGTCTGTGCAAAAGAAGAGGGTCCCCCCCACAGTTGGTTATCTTACAGATGATACCTTAATACAAATTTTTGAAACAAGGTACTGTATCAGCACATACCAGGTGTGTCCAGTCTAGGGTTAAATTTCCATCTATTCTTCCAGAGTCAGACACAGACACTCACAGGCTCACTATGTATTGCACCAGAATTAAAAAAGTAGAAAAAGGGAAAGGTATTCATAGCATACACCAGTATACAGTGTTGTGGTACAGTACTTTTAAATCTTCATATATATTTCAATCTCAGTAAGCCAGTCAAGAATCTCTGCTACTGGAAACTACATGGATTCAAGTATAGACACAAAGTCGAGTGTTAGCAGAAATTTTGGAATTACTCATCGTGGGAAAACCTCCCAGTAGATGTTGCAGAGGCGATGCAGACCCTCAATTACTGTGTCTGTGGAGAAAGCAAAAAGGTTCTTTGTGAAGAAAGGATTGCTTTATCGCAGTAGCGTGGATCACATCACCGTTACTCGTCTCCATCAAATTGTGATCACAGGGAGAGATGTAGACATGGTCCTCACTGCCTATCATGATCTGTCTGGTCATTTTGGAGTGCAAAAGACAGAAGCCACAGGCCGTAGGCCATTCTATTGGATTGGCATGAGAGAAGACATTGAAAAATGGTGGCAGGAATGTCACACGTCTGTGACTATCACAACTGTGAAAGGTGATCATAAGCCACCACTGCATCCGCTTGTAAGTTAACGTCCATTTCAAATGGTAGCCATCTGAAGGTAGAGGCCAGCAGGACAGGCCATAGCTACATCTTAACCATCATTGATCAATACACCAAATTTCTAGTGGCCGTCCCTGTGAAGGATTTAACTGCCCAGACTACACAGCGGTGGAGCAGGGAGAGGTAAGTATTGCAACTTGCAAGTGCTGTGGCCATGACCAAGCAGGGGGGGCACAATCATGGTCGACGGTACTGGCACAGGGCCCCTCATAGTACGCTGGTGTGTCTGACGGCGAGTGAGCCCTCCCACCGTCTGAGACACTGTATTGTACTATGAGGGGCCCTGTGCCATTGCCGTCGGCCATCAGTGGGCCCATCCACCTGTTCAGAGCAACGGCACTTGCCCGGGTGTGCCAGGTCTTGACCCCAGCCGTTGGGGGAGGGGTGGGCAGCCCAGTTAGGGAGGTTTAAAAATTGGCATATGTTGATGTGTTGGCTGGACATTCAGCTGCTGCAAAGGGCGTAATTGGGCAAGTCCGAGGAAGAGGAGTAAAAAACCGAGGCACTTTTCTGGTAACCTATGTGTCATCAGGGGAAGGTGGGACAAAATCCTTTGAAACCCATGCATGGTTCATTTTAATGAAGGTTAGATCATCAACATTTTAGTTCGACAGATGGATCCTTTTTTCTGTCAGGATTGATCCAGCAGTACTGATGACTCTTTCAGATAACACACTAGCAGCAGGGCAAGCAAGTCCTGTAAGGCATATTGTGCCAATTCAGGCCAGGTGTCCAGTTTAGAGGCTCAATAGTCAAAGGGGAATGACCTGTGAGGGAGAACATCGATATGGGAGGAAAAGTAGTTTGTAACCATAGTTGACAACTGCTGCCTCCTGTCACTTTTAATCGATACAGTATTAGCAGTCGTGTGAGCGGTACTTGAGAGATCATTCCACAACATGGTCATTAAACCCCTGTCTCCAACACCACTTCTGCTGTGTGCACCACGAACACCTCTTCCATTGTGCCCACTACGGCTCGTGGGAGAACCAGCACCGCTGCTGTGTGCTGGGAAAGCCTCAAACAAACGGTTTACCAGAGTTGCTTGCTTGTTTGCCAATATTATCTCTACGTTCTCCTGTTGCATGATGTTGTGTAATTTGCCTTTGTAGCATGGATCGAGGATGCTGGCCAGCCAGTAGTCGTCATCCTTCATCATGTTGGCAATGCGGGGGTCCCTTTTTAGGATCCGCAAGGCATAATCGCACATGTGGGCCAATGTTCCAGGTGTCAATGATGCACTGCCCATGGTGGGTGGAGGAGCAGTTTCTGGCAAATCCACATCCCTACAGTCACGCACAAACACTGTCCCTGACCTTATAATGCCAACATTTTCTCTTGCCCCCTGAGAAACATCCTCCTGCCCAAAATAATCATCCCCCTCATCTTCATCCTCCTCCTCTTCCTCTTCTTCCTCCACCTCATCCAGGACAGTTCCCTGACCAGACAATGGCTGACTGTCATCAAGGCTTCCCTCTTCCTCCTCCTCCGCTGCAGACGCCTGATCCTTAATGTGCGTCAAACTTTGCATGAGCAGACGCATAAGTGGGATGCTCATGCTTATGATGGCGTCATCTGCGCTTACCAGCCGTGTGCATTCCTCAAAACACTGAAGGACTTTACAGAGGTCTTTCAGCTTTGAACACTGCACACCCGACAATTCCTTGTCTTCTCTCAAACTGCCTGCTCTTGTATCCTCCCACAAATGCATTACAGCCTGCCTCTGTTCGCACAGCCTCTCAACCATGTGCAGGGTGGAGTTCCACCTTGTTGCAACATCTATGATTAGGCGGTGCTTGCTGAGGTGGAGCAATCGCTGCAGCTTCTGCATACGACTGGAGTGTACGGCCGAGCGACGGATGTGCGAGCACAGTCTTCGCACCTTATGGAGCAGGGATCTTAACTCCGGATAATTATTAAGGAAGCACTACACCACCAGGTTCAAAGTGTGAGCCAGGCAAGGTATGTGTGTGAGTTTTGCACGGGCTATGGCTGCCACAAAATTACGGCCATTATCACTGACTACCTTGCCTGCCTCAAGATGTACACTGCCCAGCCATGACTCTGTTGTCGCCCAAAGACATCATCTTTAACACAGCCTGCTGACGCTTACCACTAGCTGTTCGATAGTGGGACACCTCGTGTGCAACACTGCCAGCTGCGGATGTAGTGCTCGTGCGACTGCACTCTGTGGACAAGCTTTCGCTGATAGACGAGGAGGAGGAGCGAAAGCCTACAGCCAACTGTTTCGTATACCGTGGGCTAGGCAGCACTGTTCCACCGCCGCTGTCCCCAGTGGAGCCTGCATCCACCACATTAACCCAGTGCGCAGTGATGGACACGTAACGGCCCTGGCCATGCCTACTGGTCCATGCATCTGTTGTGAGGTGCACCTTTCCACTGACTGACTGTTTTAGTGCATGGACAATGCGGTCTTTCACATGCCGGTGGAGGGCAGGGATGGCTTTTCGAGAAAAGAAGTGCCGACTGGGTAGGTCATAGCGTGGAACAGCGTAGGCCATGAGGTCGCGGAAAGCTTCGCTTTCAACCAAACGGTAGGGCATCATCTCTAATGAGATTAGTTTGGCAATGTAGGCGTTCAAACACAGTGTACGCGGATGAGAGGATGAGTACTTTCTTGTCCTACTCAGAGTGTCTGGTAGGGTGAGCTGGACTGGAGAGCTGCATATGGGGGAAGTAGCGGTGAACCGGATGGGTGAGAGGGGGTTGGGGATGGTATTGGTGGTGATGGCCTAGATTCAGTGTTGTGTTGCAAAACCATTGTGATTTCCTGAGTGCTTTGGCCTTGTGACGACACTTCCACATTTAGTGCTGGTGGTGTGCTTAATGGTGGCGGTGGTCTTACAGTGGGGGTAGCGATGGAGCGTTGTTGGCTACCTTCAGTCGGAGCAGGTGCACATGTGCTACCTGAGGTTTTGTAGTCCGTCCACGCTTGCAAGTGCATGTTGATTAAATGTCTAAGCATGCAACTGGTATTCAAATTTCTGAGTTGTTTACCTCGGCTAAAGGTCCTTCCGCACTTCTTACAGGTAACCTTTGCCTCATCAGTAGGATTTTGGACAAAGAAGTGCCACATTGCACTCTTCCTACTATGGTAAACTGTGCTAAGTTGACCGTCTGGTCAAGCTGTCCTGCAACTCTTTTAGTTTTTGCTCCATGTTTTAGGACAGCTACGGGCCTGCTAGATAACCGCTGCTGCGATGTCAATGCCTGCTGCGGATCCTTCTCCTTATCTGAACTAGTGCCAGCGCCACCCTCCTCCCCCAATGGATGCCAATCCGGGTCCAGAACTGGGTCATCCATCACCTCCTCTTCAAAGTCATCTGCACATTCCTCTTTACCTTCCTCTGTGTCACCGTGTAAGGTGGTATAGTATGCGGGAAGGGGCACCTGGGTTTCATCAGGGTCAGATTCTGGCTCAATAGACTGCGAGGGCTATGTAGTGCTGTGGGTCAATGTACCAGCAGAATCATCTAGCAGTGGCTGTGCATCAGTGCACTCCATGTAAGATTCATCTTAGACTGGGGAATTCAGGATTTGACTGGATTACCCAGGCATGGTATGTAAAAAGAGCTCCATAGAGTAATCTGAAGTGTGGGCTGCCGCATCCTTAACTTTTGGTGGGGGTGAAGGACACAAGGAAAGGGTTTTTTATGACCAGAACCCTGCACTGACGACTCCGTGCTTGCAGGTTTCGACTGTTCAGAAGAGGAGGCAATAGAGCTGGTGGCTGTTTTGGCAATGTGCGCCAAAACCTGTTCCTGATGCTCCGGCTTTAAAAGCGGTTTTCCTACTCCAAGAAAAGGCAACCTTACAGGCCTTCTTGGGCCAGAGGATGATGCAGGCTCAACACCTCATGCCTTAGCTGCTATTGTGCTTTTGCCAGAACCAGCCGATGCACCACCACCATCAGCACCAGCTGCGCCACTGTGATGCCCCACAAAGCCAGCCAATCACTTCAATGCCGTTCTCTAAGATGGTGCTGGCCGCTGCGCATGTCATCGCGTTGCCCACAGTGTGCGTCCTCCATCACTGGGTGAGAAAATGCGCTGAGGGCATCATTTGAAACGCGACTTTGGCACGCTGATCGGCGACCTCATGGCCAACCTCACGCTAGGGTCGGGTTTCGATCGGCCAAACCCGACTTTGGCGAAAGCCGGCGATTTTTGAATCAGACCGACCTGTTTCACTCAACTCTAGTCCTGATACATAGAACTCAAATAGGGTGCACTTAGTTCCTTTCATCACCCTGTAGGGACAACAATAAAAGAACCCTACTTTAGTGTGAACCTACAATCAAACTTCCTATTGTTCCCTAATTCTTGCGAAGGCTTTGTTCACATCAAATTAGTTTCCCAACATTTCACAGATGGAAGATTTCCCATGTAGTATCCTTTTTTTTTTTTTCAATAGTTGCCTTCCTCTGTATTGAATCATGTAGTCTTCAGCGCTCTCATATACTAACAAATACATATGCCAAACGTACTAGTAAAGCGCAACATGAGCAGAGCTTAGACATATGCTATCAAGGGGACTGATAGAAGGGATTCTCATTGCAAAGTTGTATCCTTTTAATTTTAGAAGAATTGGATCAAGACGTTTTTTCACCTGTGATAAGCAAGTATTCAGAAGTAAAGTCTGCCCACAAACCATTTTAATAAGTAACATGTAAAGTGCTGTGGAATATTTTGCCACTATATAAATACAATTGTTATTGTTATTATTATTATGTGATTTTATGATGCCTGGCAGCACCTTTGGGAGTGGAAAAGATCATCTACAGGGGGTAGAAAGTGGCCTGAAGTATCAGATAACAACTGCAAACATGGTAATTTGCCATTTAACCTACTCCATTAATGGGCTGTTGCAGTGCAATCATCCAATCAAATTCCAAGTGGAATTTTTATACGCCATGGCATTGGCTTTAGCCATCAGTATTTTAATTCAAGTGTCTACTTATGAAATACTCTTTTCCCTAATTTTCCGTGTATTCTATTATGAGGCATAATAACAGCAGAAGTTAATAAAGTTCCTTACATGGACTGAAAAAAAACCAAGGCTATTGTAGAACTTTATTGACCTTTTTATGCAGTCTTTATACTACATCTAGCAAGTTATAACATGTTTAATGGAGTGTATCACTATAAAACAAGGTCATATAAAACATACTTCCATGAAATATATCACAATTATTTATATGCACATGGAATCCACAACAGTCTTGGAGAGCAAGTGCAACTTTCTCATGACAATAAGTCCAGTTTTGTGAGGACAAGCTGTTTTTGGCCTGCAGTTCAACTGCAGCGGCTTTGAGAATTCACTTCTGTCCAACCCAACAGTGCACTGTTGCCATTGATCCGCTACCACTGTCAGGTATGCCAGCTCTCACACAGCTGCGGTACGCCGTCAGCCAAACCTAATATTTATAGAAAAACATTTGGAGCGTTATGGAGTAACTTCAGCAAAATGTCTTCATCTTATTAATGTAAAAACATGCTGTGAAAATAACCCGCTTATCAGATACATAAAGAAAATGTGCTTTCTTGCAATATAATGGTTACTTATTGTACATATTCATTTAAAAATCAAACAAAAAAGAGTTTAAAATAATAGAAGATAATGACTTAACTTTCTTGTGGCGTATCACATTTGTTACATGCATAATTAAATATATTATTTTTCTTATTACTCGAAAGAAGCTAAATAATGACATTTTACTAACTGGTAACTGTTTGGATGCCAACTACAATGTCCCTGCTATTCATGATGTCTATGGTTTGTCTATAATAACTATAATAATGCATTGTTTGCTGCACATGTCTGGTTATATGTTAATTCTAGTTAAGTTCTTTTACTGCAACGAGGAATACAAATCTGTTAACAATTATAAGTATATGTTAATGAACGTTGTGTATATGGTTTATTGGTTTACTGAGATTAAAGGCGATGTCCAGAAGTTGGAAAACAGTGGTTCTTCTATATTTCCCCACATCAGTGTAATTTTTATTTCTAGTACTGCAGGTCATTCCCATACAAGTAAACAGAGGCTGATATGCAATGCAAGGCACAGGCTTGTGAAGAAAACCAATGTTTCTTAGGAAATAAAGGAGACCCTTTAAAGGGAATCTGTCAACCCATTTTTGGCCTATAAGATGCAGCCACCGCCATCAGGGGCTTATCTACAGCATTCTGTAGATATATTATACTCACCCAGGGGCGGTCCCGGGTCCGTCCGGTCCGATGGGTGTCACGGTCCGGTCCAGCACCTCCCATCTTCTAGAAATGACGTGCTCTTCTTTGCTTCCCATCGCGGCTCTGGCGCAGGCGCACTGCTCTGCCCTGTTAAGGGCAGAGCAGAGTACTACAATGCGCAGGCGCCGGACGTCTCTGACCTCTCCTGGCACCTGCACACTGCAGTACTTTACTCTGCCCTCAACAGGAGCCGCGGCAGAAGTAAGAAGGAGGACGTCATCTCTAGAAGATAGGAGAGACCGGACCGCGACACCCACCGCATCCGCCCCCCGGTGAGTATAATCTAACTTGTTTTTCTGATCTTTCAAGTTACTTCGGAGGGCTTATCTACAGCATTACAGAATGCTGTAGATAAGCCCCTGATGGCTGTTGCCGCATCTTATAGGCCGAAAATGGGGTGACTGATTCCCTTTAACTGTTTAGAATGACAATACAGTATAACAAGCCTTAGTCACTGGAGACAAGCCATTGCCAGAGGTAAGCAGAGCATGCATGTATGGGGGAGTTGTGGACAGATAGCTGCTGAGAAAGCATTTGATGGTTTTTTTAAAACATTTCAAGGTACATACATTGTTTGCTTCAGCATCTCGACACTGCTCCGATACAGAAGTTTTGACTGCAGGGGTGACATCACATCAAAAGCGTACACCACTATCTCAAGCCCGTCACTGAACTCAGTGAGCTCAGTGGCACAAGCTGTCAACCTTAGAAAGGCACATTTTAGGTATTTTCAACAGTTTAGTGCCCACTTTCTTGAATGCTGACAATCTCTCTAAGTATAATTTGTGTTTGTTGCTCCCCATCTTCTTGATTAGAATATCTATTTATATAATTGCATTGTAATGTTTTCATTTCCTATTCTGTCCAGATGTCACCGTATCCCAGATTTCCAAGCGGAGGAAGTTCACCGACCGCCATATTGGGACACCCAATTGATGGGTGTCTCAATATGAAAACTGCTGCTGGTACCAACCTATTGCGCGGTACCACCTGTGGAACACCATCGCACCACACACACACAATCTCACACACTCAGTCACTCTCACACACTCAGTCACTCTCACACAGTCACACTCACACACTCAGTCACACTCACACTCAGTCACACTCAGCCTCACAATCACAGTCACACACACTCACGCAGCCTTTTACACGGTGCCACTAGCGGAACACCGTCGCACTGTGCCTGCATGAATTCCGCGCAGGTGCAGTGAATCATTCGGCTGATCCCGGTGGCAGATGCACGACGTGTCAGAGGAAGCCGGTCACATTAAAGGGGTTTTCCCACGAACGAAAGTTCATTTTAAAAATTGTCTGTGTCTGACCATGTACGGAGTATACCATATCTCCTGGGCAGGGGAGGAAGCAAAAGACAATACTGACATTACAGCAGGGGATCACAGAGGATTCATTTTGTGAGGTAAAATATTTCAATGACTGTTTTTAAACAATATTTTACCTCACAAAATGTATCCTCTGCGATCTCCTGCTGTAATGTCAGTATTGTCTTTTGCTTCCTCCCCTGCCCAGGAGCTGTGGTATGCTCTGTACACAGTCAGACACAGGGGTGAGAGAGAATGAGCTGTCTCCCCTCTGTGCTCTAACGGGACAGCACATGAGGGGAGAACACAGCACAGGAAGGAGAGAGACAGCAGACAAGGGGGATAGCACATGGGGTAGACAGGTCAAAGAAGAGAGCACAGATGGGAGAAGTTAGCACATGGGGAAAGAGTGGATAGGTGGCTGAGCACATGGGGGGGAGAGATTCTCAATGCTGCAAAGCCTGCCCCCGTCATGACATTACCACCTTCCCGATGCAATAGCATTGGGGCTCCATCTAGTTATTAATATTTGTATATATTACATATCTGTATGTATATAGCACAGGTACCAGTTCCACATGATAAATGTACCCATATATTGGCGACTGATAACAACATGAATTAAAAAAGGAGAAGCAGATCCAATTATGCCATTTAAAAATCAATCCAAAATGTTATTATCACAAGAATTACAGTAACGTGAAACACATGACAAAGAAGAGAATTTCTATTGGTAAATATATTTCTCTATGATCATGACCCAGGGTAAAAAAGAGGGGCCAATGACAAGGCAAGAGATGGATGGTTTGTGTCAAACTCTTATGTATCAGAAGGTATAAGTATTGGTGAGAGTATGTATATCATTAAATAGCCACCCAATTACCAACTAGCACTGTGTCTGAATGGGCAACATATCTTTCATGCTGGCAAGGTGGGGTGTAAATGAATGTAGATCACATTACTCAAAACCTATGTTTGGACACATTGCAACAATTGCAAGGAAGAGAAGTATTAATATTATTTGAAGTATTGCCTTGGAGTTAGTCCTGTTCCCCAATAAACATTTCGTGCAGCGTCGCTTTCTAAAAGTAAGGTATATAATAGTCCACAAGGTCAAAAATGAACCCATGTTAACTTCTATGCAACTAAAGGCCTCTCTCACATTAGTTAATACTACTGTTCATGAGTCCACCATAAGGAGGACACTGAACAACAATGGTGTGCATGCTAGGATTGCAAGGAGAAAGCCACTACTCTCCAAAATGAGCATTGATGTCTGTCTGCATTTTGGTAAAGATCACCTGAACAGAAGGCTATGGTAACAATGTTTTGTGCTCACATGATATCAATATAGAGCTTGAGAAGCTTATGTTTGGAGAAAGAGAAAAACTAAATTACAGGATAAAAATCTCATAAAATTTGCGAAACATGCTGATGGTATTATCATGGTTTGGGCCAGAACTTGCCATCATTCATGAAACATTGAATTCTGAATTATGCCAGTATTATTATTGGTATAATTATCAAGAAAAAATACATCTGTCCGTGAACTGAATCTCCAGACAATTTGTGCATTTGTCTTGGTTTGAAGTATGGCTCTGTCTGCTCACCCAGGAACACTTTGGGATCCATAGCCACATTGGGAATCCAGATGAGGTCTGACAAAGGACTCCTTTCAAATTGTATGGAATCCACTAGATGTCATCTGTATAAAAACATATTTTTTGGATTTTTTTTGACGGCTATACACTATTTATATTCCTGTTATAAGTCCTAATTGCTTGTTATTAATTTGATATACTGCTTGTTATGACTCCTGTGGTTAGATCTGTTAATACCATATGGTACTTTTTTGTATTATGGGGTATTTTATACTGCTTAAGTGTACGCACATGATTAATTGTCAGCAGTTCTTTGAAAAGGAGCCTGCAAGCACAAACTGATGTATTGTTCAAACATTTTTGTCTCCCCTACACAAACCACTTTATTGTATACCGTTTTACTGACACCATACCACAATAATATTGCTGGAGCTGTGTACATTCTTCCAGCACAGGCGCGGTTTCCATGAGGGAGATTTCTTCATGCATTGGGCTTCAGTAACATGGCGCCGCGCATGTGCACTGCGCCCGAGTTCCTCGCCTCTGGCTTAAGGCCTCTTTCAACAAAGGCAGGCGGATGTGACGTCATGGAGGATTTCCTCCCCGCACACCGGAGCTGAGTGCCAGACACCGTTGCACCTGGAAACCAGGGGCGGCGGTGCCATGCGTGACAAACTATTGGGCCATGAGTGAGTACCAGTGCCATATAAATCAGACCTCTTTAGAGACATGACATGCACACTACCCTTTGAAATAGCGAAACGCGTGTCGGGGCATTTGTGATATTGTGGACGGGCTGATAACTATGGGTATGTGCTGTTATTTACATCTCTGCTGACATACATTATTCTTTGCATGAGGCACTTTAATTTGATTACCATGGATCTGATCAATTTTATGTATATTGATATGTTGGTAATTATATAAGCAGCATATATTCCTAGAGCCTGTATCTATTTCCCATATCACCTTTTTGTGCACTTTACTCGGGTAAAACTCCTTTCCTCTTTACAAGTACCAGGTTGTCATTTATGACTGTGACTATTTTTTAACAAGGATTAATATTTTAATAAAATTTGTTATCTTTTCAACATTCTATTTGTGAGTGGTGTGTTTTGGATACTTTTGTATCCACATAGGAGCTAATTTGGGTCATGCAGTAAGACAGCAACCAAAAAGCACACAAGTTGTTCTATAATAGAATGGTTAAAGAAAAATAAGTTAAATGTTTAAAGTTATTAAATGGCCAAGTAAAAGTCCATACTCTTATCCTACAGAAATGCTGTGGAAGAATATGAAGCTATTTTGAAGGGAGAATTGTACTAAAATTCCCCCACGCCGATGTGCAGGACTAATCAACAATTATCAGAAGTGTTTGGATGCAGATATTGCTGTACAATAGGTTAACTACAGACACCAAGAGCAAAGGTTCACATACTTTTGCCACTCACAGACAAGTGATACTGGATTATTTTTCTCAATAACAAAAACAATTTAGAATATTATTGATTCATTAGTTTGATGGGTGCTTTATTTAATTTTAGGATTTGTGTGAAAATCTGAGAGATTTAGGTCAATTTAATGCAAAAATTTTGAAAATTCTGAAGGGTTCACAAACTTTCAAACACTAAATGTAAATTTATATATGTGCTAACTTTCTTATTTTATCACATCTTTGATTTCAGTATTAAACACAAGCTTACTACCACCAAAGACTTGAAAGAACATGATATCTATTAAAGTCAATAACTTATTTAAGAAGGTAGGAGTATCGTTGCCAAAGTATGCAATCAAAAACACCGCCAGAAATGTAAATCCAGAGGTTTTATCGCAAGATTTGAATTGTTGGTAACACTCAAGAACAGAAAGGCTGGGTTAGACTTTGCAAAAACACATTTTAGGAAGCATGCCAAGTTTTATAACAAGAGGCTACGTACAGATGAAACCAAGAATAACCTGTACCAGAAAGGATAGTAAGCACACCACGTCATCTGTCTAAACATGACAAAGGCAGCGTTATATATGTACTAGCTGAAGAGCCTGGCGCTGCCCGGGCATAGTAACTAACTACGGTTAGTTATAACAAATTATAATGATTTTATCTATATATAAAGCTGAGTGTAGAGCCCTGCCCACTCCGCATAGCCAAATTCACTGTAATGTCCCACATCATCCCGTCAGCAAAAGGTACTGGACTACTACCCCTAATATCCCACATCATCCCGTCAAAGCCAGTAAAAGTAGAATAGTGAAATTGCACAGAAACATGGTTCACTAAGATCCCAGGTTTTCTACTGATCAGGCTGATATTCTCACTTATCTGCCACCATAAATATCACAGTCATGCTTTTCACCAATGGACAGGCACAAACCTTATACATTAGTACAATAGAGAAACCATCACACACATTTTCATGCACCGTCAACTTGTAATTTGTCCGGCTGAGTTGCTCATGGATGTACAGCATCTGCATGCAGTATAGTATCATATTTAATGGGTTGTTATGGGAAAAGCATTATGTGTTATAAGGGCATATTCAGGTGAATTATGGGGAAAGTAGCACTTTAAAAAAACTCACAGCATCAGAGCACAGTAAGTAACACATCAATAATGCATAAAATTGTCTGTGAGAAAATATTAAATCCACATGACATTTAATATGTGCACTTTCCTACATTAATGTGTGTCACTTAATGATACCACACAGGAGGGGGGGTTCATTTCTGTCATGTGCTCTGTGCTCCTTTCTGGGGGAAAGACGATGGCTGGAGCATTATATTCCTGGGGATGCTAGATTTCTCCCACCATGTCAGTGTCTGCTGAGGTGTTGTCAAGTGGGAAAACTTGGTCATAGCAACAAATCACAGCTCAGCTACTTTTAACCAGCTCTGGTGAAATGAGAGATGCTTAGTGATTGGTTGCAAGGAAAACTGTTGGTCATAGCAACCAATCACAGCTTAGCTTCTTTTGAACAGCTCTGGTGAAATGAAAGATGCTTCGTGATTGGTTGGTTGGAGATACACACACACACATTGATTTTTATATATATGCTGTTAATGGCATGGGTTCTTTGGTGTTTACTGATCATATGCGTACAGATAGAAGGAGCAGGATGAATTATGAAGAGCATGACACTATGCATTCTACTCAGATTTAGTCAAACGTTACAAAACTGATAGATTTGTACTTCACAGTAGAGATGATTTATGACCATAACATAACACAAAAACAACTCATTAGCTTCTTAAAAAGTAACTGAACTTTCAAGTAACTTTTCAAAATAAGCACAGCACACAGCACTACACACTAAGATGTATTCCCACTCTTCACTCCTTAGTCGGCACACAAAAAGAAACAGCAGCACCATAGAAAAAATTATACATCAGTGCTGAGCTGTGTAGATCGGAATCCAGCTCTCAGGTGCGGGAAAAGACTTGTTGCATAGCTCATCATGATCTTTCTGTGTCTCTCTCCCCATTTTTTTTTCATTCTGCTGCTCACTCGCCCATCCTCTCCTTTGAGTATTATAAGTGGAGTAACCTGACACCTAGCAGTGCTGACAGTCTATCTTGGCTTGAGCAAGACAGAGTTGAGCAGTTATTTTTTAAGTGAATGACAAATATAGTGTTACATACGGTGGAACGCACTAAATAATAAATGATAGAAAGTGCGCTCGCCACCCGGGGTCCACCGTGCAGAGGTGTTACACTGCTGCTATGTAATGACAGACGCACAATATGGCGGTATTGCGCACGCGGGTTGAACGTCACCCGGTGTGCGGTGGGCGGACTCTGTTAATTCACAGAGACGCCAAGGCGTTTAAACACAAATGCTGAGCCTGTTGAACTTACAGGTCTCAGCGGAATGCACGCACGGTATATGGTCACAGGACTCGGGCCCAAGATACAGGGTCAGCGTCCTTCTTGACCTACCGTGCGTACGGTGTCGCAACCATGGATGCCAATGAGTACTGCTGACTGCAGCGCGGCAACAGACACTGCCGAAAGACGACAATGCACGGTAGCAGGCACACTGTCGGACGCTAGTACCGTGGATAATATTCACCGTGGCCTGTAGCTTGCCACTGACTGGCGCTGACTCTATCGCTAGTTCCCTATCCACACACGTAATATCAGAGAGAGGGGAATCTTAATGAGTCATTTGCAAGTCCATGCATCCGTCATCATTCACACAGGTAGCAACTAGAGTCTATACTAACGCATGGCCAAGCAGCCATGCAAAACTTTTATAGCCGGGACCTTCCGGAGGCTTTCAGATCCCTGAGATGGACCAATCAGATCTGGAGAAGGACTTGTGCATGTGACTCCCGATCTCCAATGGGAGATCGTCTCGTGAGCATGCTCAGTGGAGCGACGGAAGGACTTAGCCTCTGGAGTGGCTTGCTGCTGAGCAGCCTGCATTGCCATTGCTGGCCCAGTGGTGGCAGCAACAACCAGACCTACAGAGCTGGTCTAAGCAGAGCGTCGGGAATGACAGGACTGCTGAGCAGGCTCCTCTGCGGTCAATGGAGAATGGGAGACCGCTGAATGTGAGGCTCTGGATCCCTGCTGTGCAGTTGCAGGAACCCGACTCCTAACATTACCCCCCCAACTAGGGCCCCCTCCCCTCTGAGACTCACTACGCTCAAATGCCACAATAAGGAGCGGCGCTTGGATGTTCTCCACTGGTTCCCAGGTCCAGGCCTCAGGACCATGACCCTTCCAATTCACCAAATAAAACTTTTTGCCACACACCACCCTGCATCCCACAATGGTGTTGACCTCAAACTCGTCCGAAGACAAGTCCCCGCAGATGACTCGGAAAACCGGGACATGTGAACAGGTTTGAGGAGGGACACGTGGAAGACATCAGAGATGGCCAAGTGTGGTGGAAGAGCCAGACGGAAGACCACTGAGCTGATCCGCTCATGGATTTTGAAGGGACCAATGTATCGCGATGCGAACTTGATGGACTCGGCTCTCAGCCTGATATTTCAGGGAAGAAAGCCACACCAAGTTGCCAGGGGCAAAAGTTGGAGTGGGGCGTCGATGTGTGTCGGTGGACGCCCTCATTCTCTCCTTAGAGGCTCGAATGGCATCCTAGGTGCGATCCCAAATGTCGCGAGCCTCCACTGCCCAGTCTGCCACCCTGGATTCAGTGAAAGACACTGACATCGGGACAGGGACGTGCGGATGCTGACCGTAATTAAGGAACGGTGTCTGACCAGTGGAATCAGCCACTGCATTATTCAGGGCAAATTCGGCCCACGGTAGTAAGAATGCCCAGTCATCCTGCCTGGCCAAAACAAAACTTCGCAAGTACGTGACCAGAGTTTGGTTGGCTCTCTCAACCAACCCGTTCATCTCGGGATGATAGGCGGAGGACAAATTTAGCTCGATACTGAGTAGGCTGCAGAGCTCCCTCCAAAACCGAGATGCAAATTGAGGACCTCGGTCACTAACTATTTTGTCCCGCATGCCGTGCAAATGAAATACGTGCTTTATGAACAGTGCGGCGAGACCTCGAGCGGAAGGCAGCCGCGCGAGTGGCACCAGATGAACCATTTTAGAAAAATGATCGGTGACCACCCAGATGACCGTGCTGCCACCGGACTTGGGCAGGCCGATCACAAAATCCATGCCAACCATCTCCCAGGGTCTGTCTGCCACTGGCAGGGGATACAGTAACCCAGCCGGCCTCTGCCTCGAGGACCTGTTCGGAGCACAAGAGGCGCATGCCTGAATGTATTCTTTCGTGTCCCGAGCCATGTGCGGCCACCAATAAGACCTTGCCAGGAGTTCTGTGGTCTGCTTATTGCCAAAGTGACCACCCACCCTGGACGCGTGTGCCCATGCGAGGAGGGACAAAGGTATTGCCCGGTGGCACCGACTCGAGAACAACCGGGGCCACGGTCCTCAGACTCTCAGTGGGGATGATTAGCTGAGCCTCAGCCTCCTCCTCCTCCGCCGAGACCACCGAGCGAGAGAGAGCATCAGCACGGACGTTCTTCTCACTGGACAGATAGTGCAAGGTGAAGCGGAAGCGGGAGAAGAAGAGTTACCACCTAGCTTGATGAGAGTTTATGTGCTGGGTCGTTTGTAAATAGACCAGGTTTTTATGATCAGTGTACACCTGAAAGGGGAACAGGGCTTCTTCCAGGAGGTGTCTCCACTCGGAAAAGGCCAACTTCATTGCCAGCAACTCCCTGTCCCCGATGGAGTAGTTTTTCTCTGCCGGTGAGAAGGTCTTTGAGAAGAAGCAGGGATGCTTCCGACCTTGAGCATCCTTCTGGAAAAGGACTGCTCCTGCACCAACGGATGAGGCATCCACCTCTAGCATAAAAGGTTTATCCACGTCGGGACGGTGTAGGATAGGTGCGCCAGCAAAATGGGTTTTCAGAGACGAGAAGGCCATGGAGACCTGTTCTCACCAAACCTTGGGATTAGCTCCTTTTTTGGTGAGGGCGACCAAAGGAGCTACCAGTATGGAGAAGTGGGGAATTAACTGACGGTAGTAATTAACGAACCCCAAAAAGCGCTGCACCGCTTTAAGAGAATGGGACTCCTGCCAGTCCATTACCGCCTGCAGTTTGGCAGGATCCATAGCCAACCCCTGGGTCGAGATGGTATAGCCCAGGAACGGCAAGGACTCTTGCTCAAATTGGCACTTCTCCAACTTGGCAAAGAGAGAGTTCGCCCACAAATGGTCGAAGACCTTGCAGACATCTTTCCGGTGGGAGGCCAAATCTGGAGAAAAGATGAGGATGTCATCCAGATAAACCACCACTGAGGAGGAGAGCATGTCGTGAAAGACTTTGTTTACGAAGTCTTGGAAGACAGCAGGTGCATTATAGAGGCCGAAGGGCATTACCAGGTACTCATAGTGGCCATCCCTGGTATTAAAGGCTGTCTTCCACTCGTCTCCTTCGCGTATGCGGATCAGGTTGTAAGCCCCCCATTGATCCAACTTAGTGAAGATCCGGGCCCCTCGCAACCTGTCAAACAACTCAGAGATCAAGGGAAGAGGGTATTTGTTTTTTACAGTAATAGCATTGAGACCTCTGTAGTAAATGCAGGGACTCTTCAGCTGTACAAAGAAGAACCCTGCCCCAGCTGGCGACACCGACTTTCTGATAAATCCTCTCGCCAGGTTCTCCCGGATATATTGTGACATGGCCTCCATCTCCAGGAGAGATAGAGGATACATGCGGCCTCTAGGAGGTTCCGCACTTGGCAAAAGGTCTATCGGACAGTTGTAAGGGCGGAAGCGTCTCTGCTGGTAGTGTCTGTGAAGCGCGGAGAGATCCGTGGGCACCGCTGTGGAGGCTACTTGAACACTGCCCCATGCACCTTCCCTCACAATCCTTGCTCCAACCCAGTATACTCCCCGAGGACCACTCTATATGAGGGGAATGGCAACAGAGCCACGGAACACCGAGAAACACCTGGTTGATGCCCTCTGGCATAATGAGCAGGGACAACGTCTCGTGGTGAGATGGTGGGTTTGAGAGCCCAAGGGTTGCTGTCTGGTGGGTAATCTGGGATGGTAAGGCCGAACCGTTGACCACCCTCATGGTCACGGGGTGAGGCAGCAGCACCAGCGGGATTGCGTGCTTTTGGGCGAAGGGCGAGGACATAAAGTTTCCTTCTGCCCCAAAGTCTACCGTGACCTCTACCTCCCAGGTGGAGGCACCGTTATCTAACATCCCTCGGAACACCGGTTTGGGGGAGAAAGGTTTCATATCAGATAGAACCCCACCTATTACCACTGGATGTGATTGTTCTTTCAACCGCTGCGGACACCTGTTAGCCAGGTGACCAAATTGTCGACACCGGTAACAGCGTGCGGAGCTTCGCACCGGGCGCGGCCTGGAACCGGTGCGAGGCACCTCCATGGGTTCAAGATGTTCAGAGAAGGTGGGAGCCAACCTAGCCTTCTGTCTGTATTGAGCTCGCTCCAGCCTGCGCTCAGTAAAACGGAGATCAATGCGGGTGGAGATAGCAATCAGCTCCTCCAGACTTACAGGAACCTCCCTGGTAGCTAGAGCACCTTTGACATGCTCCGCCAAACCCCTCTAGAACACAGGGACGAGTGTCTTATCAGGCCACTCCAGCTCGGAAGCCAGTGTCTGGAAACGGACAGCATAATGGCTGACCGAGAGGGACCCCTGTGTTAAAGCTAATAGCTGGAGAGAGGTGTCGTGAGTGATCGGTGGTCCCAAAAAGACCTGCTTTAGGGACATTAGAAACTGAGCAGCACTCAGAACCATGGGGTCATCGTGCTCCCACAGTGGCGTGGCCCATTCTAATGCCCTGCCCGACAGGAGGGAGACAATAAACCCCACCTTAGCCCGCTCTGTAGGGAATCGGGCGGCCAGTAACTCAAGCTGGATAGAGCGAAAACTTGTCGGGCAACGGGAGACGGGATAATGTTGGCGCAGGCGTGGATGTGGGCATATGAGAGACAGCCTCTGCGACTGCCTGAACAGCGGCCGCAGTAGCATTCGCAGCTGAGGTGGGACTCTCGAGAGTCGCCAACCTGCCCTCCAGCTGCTGAATGTACTGCAGTAGTTGCGTCTTGTCCGCCATCACTAGCCAGAACCTGGCGCTAGTATAATGTTAGGGATGGCGGAACGCAGTAAATAATAAATAATAGAAAGTGTGTTCGCCACCCGGAGTCCACCGTGCAGAGGTGTTATACTGCTGCTATGTAATGGCAGACGCACAATATGGCAGTATTGTGCACTCGGGTTAAATGTCACCCTGTGTGCGCTGGGCGGACTCTGTTAGGCCTCTTTCACACATCAGGTTTTCGCCGTCAGGCGCGATCCGGCGCTTTTGACAAAAACCGGATCCGGCGAAATGCAATGCCGGATCCGGTTTCCCCCCCATTGACTTGCATTAGAGCCGGATCGAGCCGGATGGCCATGCGTTTCATCCGATTTTCGCCGGATCCGGCAATGTGACGCGATCCGGCGTCTGGAAAAAGCGGCTACTGTAACGTTTTTTGTCTCCGGCGAAAAAGCCGAACACGCCGGATCCGGCGTGTCCGGTTTTTTCATACAATGAAAGCCTATGAGCGCCGCAATGCGCCTGATCCGGCGAGGCCGGATCCGGTGGCCGGATCCGTTTTTTTTGGTCTGAGCATGCTCAGTAGCTCTGCCCACAAGACATATATAAAAGCAAGACAGTGGGACCCTCAGCCACACCCAACATGCCACCCAAGCCAAGAACCAGGAGCAGGAGAAGGCAGCAGACATCTGCAGCAGCACCATCAGCACCTCCCCAAATGGAGCAGCATGCTGAACAACGGGAGGGGAGTCCAGCAGCAGATGAGAGACAGTAATTATCAAATCCCCCATTCCTCCAAACTAGGGCTATGGAATATCAAGATATTCATTGGCCCTTTGTTTCTCTTTATTCAACAGCCACCCAATAGATGCAGCAACAGCAGCAATGGCAGCAGCAGGAACACCACCCACAGCCATGGAGTCTGGCCATCAGGAAGACAGCACATCTTCTTCTGGGAGCCCTCCCTCGCATCGTCAGCGTTTGACGGTAAGTTTTTATTTCCAAAATCCATCATCTCTGTAATATATGTCTATTCATTGCCTTTTATTTCAAAACAGGAATCACAAGATGAAGAGGAGCTCCCAGAAGAAGAAGGAAGGGGTGGACAGACACTTGGAGTGGGCTCACAATTGGTAAGTTTTTTGCATCAAACGCAGAAACACAACATCACACTACACACAACACATAGAAAACAATGTTCTGCAGACCACACACAGCAAACAAATGCCTACATCCAAAGACATAACATTTTTTGTTTTCTTCTCTAGTCTTCCCAATCTAGTGCTCGGCCAAGAGGTCCTCGCAGTGCCTCCCAGGGTCGTCGGTGACAGCAACGCGGCGGTCACCAGCGTGTAAGTATAAATATTTTTGCTTTGTTTTTTTGCACTTTTTATTTCATTTCTTTTGTGGAGGCTAATTATGTTATTTTTGTCTTTTTCTTTAACAGCCTTCACAGCGTGCTCCCGACTCTGACGGTGAGGATGGAGGAATCGATGTGGACCACTTCATCGATCTCGTCAGAGAAAGGGAGCCGCTCTGGAATATGGCTGACCGCCGCCACGCTGACCTTATCGTTACCCGACGACTCTGGGAGGAAATCTGTTCGCTCCTTGTGGACCGCTGGGAGGACCTCGAAGCTCGGGCCCAGATTAAAGAGCGTAAGTATATACAGTACCGGTTGCTTGATTTAAACCAGTGTTTCCCGAACTCCAGTCCTCGTGGTCCCCACGGATCATGTGTTCAGGATTTCTATTTACTTTGGAAATCCTGAAAACATGACCCCTGGGGACCATGAGGACTGGAGTTTGGGAAACACTGATGTTGTATACTAACCACTTTGTCCTTTCTCGTTTCAGGGGAGAGAATTGTGAAGCGGTGGCGGTCTGTGAGGGATCGTTTCAAGAAGGAGTTCAATAAAGAGATGCGGGCCCCGAGTGGATCTGGAGGACGCAGGAGCAAGTACAAGTACGCACGAGCCCTGTCGTTCCTCCGGGATACAATGCTCACCAGAAGGTAAATATTACACACCACATGTGACAAAAAAATGTTTAGATGTAACTTTTTTTTTTCAGCCAGGGCCATACCATGTCACTATTTTAATTGGTTTTTTTTCTCTTTATTCCACAGCACGGTGAGCAGCACTCGGGAGCCTGCACGATTGGACCCTTCTGAGGCGATCCCTGAGGAGACCGGCACCGAGGGACACTTCGACCGCCCCGGTACATCTGCACCTTCCCAGCCTTCCCACACATTCGACCCATCTGTCCCATCCACCAGCACAGGAGCATCGTGGCCGCCTACATTACATGAAGCTGCTGGTGAGGAGATCGCTTTCCCTTTACCCCACCCTTCTGCCCCTGCCACCTCTAGTACACCTGCGGGTACTGGGCGGCAGCGGCAGAGGGGTCAGGAAAAGAGTTATGCGCCAGAGTTCTTGCATCTGAATGCATCTTTCCAGAACTGTCTAAAAGTCTTGTCAGAGCAAATCTCCGCAGGCTTTCAGCAGATCAACTCCAGCATTCTGGAGGTGAAGACACTTCTGCAAACCATGCATTCAGAAGCAAGATCTTCGCCAAACCACACCTTTTTCAGGTCTGTTGTGGAGCGCATGGCAACACTATCTCCTACCCAGCAGATGCATGTAATGCATTCGTGCCACGGTGCTCTACAGCAGGTTACCTCCCAACCTCCACCTCCCACCACTGTAGTTCCTCCACCTGCACCCCCTCCAGCCACTTTCCATCCTCCCCCTCCTATTACATCTGCACCCCCTCCAGCCACTTTCCATCCTCCCCCTCCTATTACATACCAGCAACCTCCCCAGTACCAGCAACCTCCCCAGTACCAGCAACCTCCCCAGTACCAGACATCTCCCACTTCCAGCAACCTGCCCCTTACCAAACTCCTTCCCCGTACCAAACTCCTTCCCCGTACCAAACTCCTTCCCCATACAACTTTCCATCAACATCATCTGCTCCTACAGTCCCTGCCCAACCCTCCACTCCACCGCCCACCACCTCTTCTGCCTCCCACATGTCCACCCATTCTGTAGCTTTTTCCACACCATCGCCTCTAACTGTTCCTTCCCCACCACGATCCCAGTCCTCTCTCCACACTCCCATTGGCGAAGTGTCCCGCAGCCCCTCCAGCAGTATTTCCACCCCACACTACACAGATTTATGATGTGTTTTGTAATAAAAATGCCCAGTTGGTTTCAAACCTTTATTAAAAAAGTTTTTTTAACTTTAAAAACAGTTTACAAAAAAAAAATATTTTAAATAAAAGTTAAATTATTGTTTACACTGGTTGTCTGTCATTTCTTTCTGCGGCGAAATATGTTTAAAAAAAAGGTTAAATACAGGGTATTTAAAAGGTAAAAAGGTATTCAAAACCAGGTATATAACTGTGGGTAAATTTTAGCTTTTTGCCACAGTTGTGTTCCTGGTTGTGTTTGAAGCAAAGTATTTCACCTAAAAAGTTGTGTTTATTGTTGGTGATTTCCTAACAATGTACACAACTTTTGTTAAAAGGTGAAATACTTTGCATAAAACACAACCAGGTACACACCTGTGGCCTAAAGCTAAAAATAGAGACCATGACAAGATAGCCAACTTTGGTTGGCAAAGGTATATACTGTTGGTACAGAAGGTACACAAGTTTGGTTAGGGCACAAATCTTTCACACTCTGTCATCCTGCCAGTGTACTCTGCCTTGAGGTGACAAAGTATAGTGCAAAATTGTCCCTCATTACTGAAACCGTCACAGAACTTCTAGTGGTAATGTCATGGTAATCTTGCAAGGTGGTTTCTTCAGAGGTGTCCTCAATGGAAATGGGTTCCTTGCAGATAACAAAATTGTGGAGTACCACGCAAGCTTTGATCACCTCGTCAACAGTTTCTGTCTTGAGGTTGATCGCAGTCAATAGGACCCGCCATTTGGCTGTCAGAATACCAAAGGTACATTCAACCATTCTTCTTGCTCTTGTGAGGCGGTAATTAAAAGTGCATTTTGGTCTTGTCAATCCTCTGCTAGAGTACGGTTTCAAAAGGTGTTCTGACAGCTGGAAAGCTTCATCCCCTACACAGACAAATGGCATAGGTGGACCAGATGTTTGCGGCAGCGGTCTAGGTGGTGGGAACTGGAAGGTGTTTCCATACAGTTTACGCCCCATGGCAGACAGTTTGAAAACTTGAGTGTCATTGGAGCGGCCATAGGCCCCAATATCAACAGCAATAAATTTGTATTCCGCGTCAGCGATGGCCATGAGGACAATTGAAAAATATTTCTTGTAACTGAAATATTCCGATCCCGATCCGGCTGGCTTTACAATGCGGATATGTTTACCGTCCACAGCGCCCAAGCAGTTGGGAAACTGACATATCTGTTGAAACTTGTCAGCAATTTCAATCCACCTCTCTGTTGTGGGCTCTGGTAAAAACTCTTCAGCTAAGGAGTCCCACAGTGCACGGCATGTGTACTTCACTATTCCAGATATGGTGGAAATCCCGAGTCTGTACTGGAAATGCAGTGACGAAAGGGATTCTCCAGTTGCAAGAAATCTGTGGGGAATCAAAAAACAATAAATTAGTTTTAAATCACAGCATTACATACCAAAACTCAGCTATAACACTTGGAGATACAAACTACCACCAACAAGAATGCAGAGAAAGTGTGCTCTGATGCGATCACATCCAATAAATGTGGCTTACCTTAAAGTCACCATCAGACGCTCTGCGGGTGAAACAGAGAAGCGGCAATAGGTGTCCGCTTTTCTTATGAGGTGTGCAATGCGCTCCACCAAGTAATCAAAATTCTCCATTTTCATCCGAACATATCCAAAAAATTTATCCGGGTTTCGTCGAAGGTCCATGCAGAGTGTAGAATAGACCCCACGCGTCATTCTCTTGGCTGTGATGGGGTGGATCCACAAACGTCGTCTACGATGCCTGATGCACTGCTGTCTCGCTCTCTCCTTCTCCAGAACAATCACCCTCAAACGATTCGCCTCCGCTATAAAATCCGCCAAATTCTTCAAAATATTTCCAATGACAACATCCATCTTCGCCAGTAACTTGCTCTTCTCTCCAACCTGCACTTTCTCCTCTACAACCTGTCAAAGAAGGGCTGTAGGAACACGCTATATATAGTTTTCCAGTAGCCAATCCCGTTCGGAAGGCCACAAGGGTCAATTTTAAAAACCGGATCCGGCGTAATCCGTCGAAAAACGGATAGAAAAACGGATGAACCGGATGAGACGGATCCGGTTTTGTCTGTCAAGAACAAGACGGATCCGGCAGAAAACCGGATCCGGCACATCAGGTTTTACAAAACATTTGCCGGATCCGGCGTTCCGGCACGACGCCGGATCGCGCCTGACGCCGAAAACCTGATGTGTGAAAGTAGCCTAAATTCACAGAGACGCCAAGGCATTTAAACACAAATGCTGAGCCTGTTGAACTCACAGATCTCAGCGGAATGCACGCACGGTATATGGTCACAGGACTCGGGCCCAAGATACAGGGTCAGCGTCCTTCTTGACCTACCGTGCGTACGGCATTGCAACTGCGGACGCCAATGAATACTGCTGACTGCAGCGCGGCGACAGACACTGCCGCAAGACGACAATGCCCGGTAGCAGGCACACTGTCGGACGCTAGTACCGTGGATGATATGCACCGTGGCCTGTAGCTTGCCACTGACTGGCGCTGACTCTATCACTAGTTCCCTATCCACACACGTAATATCAGAGAGAGAGGAATCTTAATGAGCCATTTGCAAGTCCATGCATCCGTCATCATTCACACAGGTAGCAACTAGAGTCTATACTAGCGCATGGCCGAGCGGCCATGCGAACCTTTTATGGCTGGGACCTTCCGGAAGCTTCCAGATCCCTGAGATGGACCAATCAGATCTGGAGAAGGACCTGTGCATGTGACTCCCAATCTCCAATGGGAGATCGTCTCGTGAGCATGCTCAGTGGAGCGAAGGAAGGACTTAGCCTCTGGAGTGGCTTGCTGCAGTGCAGCCTGCATTGCGATTGCTGACCCAGAGGTGGCAGCAATAACCAGACCTACAGAGCTGGTCTGAGCAGAGTGTCGGGAACGACGGGACTGTTGAGCAGGCTCCTCTGCGGTCGATGGAGAATGGGAGACTGCTGAATGTGAGGCTCTGGATCTCTGCTGTGCAGTTGCAGGAACCCGACGCCTAACATATAGATGGCAGTGGGGACAGAAGGAAATGGCTAGTAAATAGAGAAAGAAGCAGAATTCTCTGATAAAATATATTTCAATTTCTTATGCTGTGGCATGTAAAAGTTTGGGCACCCCTGTTCAAAATTACTGTTATTGTGAATAGTCAAGCAAGTTGAAGATGAAATGATCTCTAAAAGGCGATGACACATTTCCTTTGTATTTTAGGAAAAAAAATATAAATATATAAATATATTTTCATCTTTTACATTTTAAAAATTACAAAAAGGGAAATGGAGTAATGCAAATGTTTGGGCACCCTGCATGAGTAGTACCTAGTGGATCCCCCTTATAAAAGTATCACAGCTCGTAAATTCTTTTTGTAGCCAGACAAGGTTCTTTCATTTCTTGTTTGAGGAGTTTTCATCCATTCTTGTTTGGAAAATTCTTGGGTCTTTTGCATGTACTGCTAGTTTGAGGTCTAGCCACAGATTTTCAATGATGTTCAGATCAATGGACAGTGAGGGCCATTGTAAAACCTTCAACTTGCACCTTTTGAGGTATTCAATTGTGGATTTTCATGTGGGTTTAGGATTATTATACATTTATAGAAGTCATGAAGACATCCCCTTTTCAACTTCAGCTTTTTTACAGATGGTGTTATGTTTGCATCAAGAATTTGTTGGAATTTCATTGAATCCATTCTTATTGCTACCCATGAAATGTTCCCTGTGCTATTGGCTGCAACACAACCTCAAGGCATGATTGATCCACCCCCATGCTCAATGGTTGGCGAGATGTTCCTCTCCTGAAGGCCATATTTGTGCAGGTGTTTCTGAACACAAGACCAATGCAGCACAAGCACAAGCAGATGGTGAACAAGCCATATACCAACAAAATTCTGAAAATTCTGCAAGAGTCCAAATAATTCTACACTTGAGTGTACATCAGGAGGGAATATCCCACCTGAGCTCTCATTGCAAGATGTATTTTCTTTTCAAGCCAAAGACTAAATAAGGCAATATATGCATATATAGCCTACTCACATAGCCTTGTGCTAACAAAATTACTTTTACTTTCTGGAACATTAAATGAACTTGTCCTGACATGAATCTAGAAATGGAGTATAAAATCACATCTCTCCCTTGTGCACACAGAAGCTTTACATGTTTCACATAGTTATAGTGTTGCAGAGAAATTTGGTTAAAATCTATTTTCTTGGAAACCCTTTCAAAAGTTTTAAAGTGCTGCAAGATCATCTCATATTTATGTGACTCTGACTTCAGCCCTGTAGAATATTTTGGAAAATGTTATCCATTTCTGCAGTGAGCCGAGTAAATATTTTGTCAGTTGTTAAGAAGGAGCTAGAAACCCAATGATGTATCCAACTTCGACAGCAATAGCTGGAACTGCTGGGGAACTTTTTTTCACATTATGTTTTGTAATGTGCTTCATAGCTCCATAGATTAGATGATCTCCGCAAAGCGTGCTAAAAACTAAGAGTAAAGAGGATTTTGTTTTATAAAGTTTTTTTCTGCAAAGAAGAAATTGCTTCCAGTGGGAAAAAAACAATTTACTACTTGGCAATCCTCCTTAATTATAGAGTGATGCGGCTAAGTCCCCATCTAACACTTTTAAATGAAATGAAGGAAAGCAGTAATATATTTTGCAGTTTTAAAGTGTGTTTTTATAGTACTGTCTTCCTGAAAAATTAGCTGGACTAAAAAGAATTATGTTCTAATTTTTAGATCACTTTATGTAAAACAAGAGCTTTAGAAGTGTGTAATTCTATGTCAATGTATATACAATCATGTAAGTAGCATTGGCTTTCCATTTAAATGCCTTTTAAATCCATGTTTGAAAAAGGTTTTGACTGAACTGTACAAACCAGAGTAAACCCAGAACAAAACCTTCAAATTACTATTGAATTGATCAAATGCAGTTATGCTATGTAATATTTGCATTGTGAAACGTTGGTCACCATCTTAAATTTCCTATACCTTGAATTAAAAAAAAAAGGTGCATAATGTTGATGCTGTGCTGTGCGGGATGCTTTGCTACCTGGAAAACTCGCTATTACTGAAGAATCCATGATTTCTTCAATGTTACCACAGTTTCATGAAGTATCTAAACCTTTTTTCTATTTTTATGCCTTGTTGCTGTTCTGCCTTCCTCCACGTATGGTGCTGTGTGGATTTCAGCACACAGCTAAACTTCATCCATTTCCCCAGTAAATAGACTGTATGGATGCTTAAGTGTTATGAATGGGTCACCGAGGAGGATGGCAGGAACAGGCTAAGTCACCAGAAGACCAGAGAGGTTGGTAAGTAAGCAGATTGCAGACCCCTGATCCTATCCACACAACTAGCAGTAGCCGTGGAGCGTTCCGACGATGCCCTAGATGCTTCATCACAGCCGGAAGACTAGCTAAGCCTAAAGACAGAAAGATGAAATCTAAACTGCCCCGGAGCAGATCCCCAAAGGAATAGACAGCCCCCAAACATATATTGTCGGTGAGACAAGATGAGACACAAACACAGGCAGAGAACAGACTGAGCAAACGGTGGGGCCCAACCTGTCTAGACAGGACAGGACAGAAAAGATACTGTCTGCAATCACGCACAAAACCCTGAAAAAGTCCAACACTTCTGATATACAAAAAACCTGAGGTCACACAACCTCACCCCCCGCTAGATCAGCACTATGGTATAAACTGGCAGCAAAGCAAAAAGATACTAACATAACAAGGGACTGAACAAGCTGCAACATATGAAGCAGGGCCCAGCGCTGCCCCCAGCAGGGAGCACGCTGAACCCTAGCAGCAAAACAGAAAGCAAAAAAAGACACAACCAGATTAGATGCAAAGGATTAGCAAAAGAATCACTTTGCTGAACCATGCAGATCAGGCAGGGGACAAAAGAACTCCAAATGTACACAGAGGAAATCACCAGCAACCTCCAAGAGCAGCCAGCTCAATTATATGCTCCCAGCCAGTAATCCCAGGTTCCCAATTATTGTTATCAGCTGGAGAACTTCCATCCACCTGGCCAGCTCCACTACTCTCAGTAACAATGATGGTGGACAATAGCAAACAATAATGGATGATGTGGACAATATAGTGGATGATATTGGAGTGGTAAAAACTACAAGAGAATAAACAGTGTATCAGTAATGGCAGATAACAAAGACAACAGCATGATACAGAGTGCAATTAACATCAGTAACTGGGGCTTTACAGAGATAGCACATAACACAACATAACACAGAGATACAGGTATCATGGCTATCTAAAGCGAATTCAGGCTGCTAGCATTGTACTACTTATACAGACATGCATTTATCTGCATACAGAGCAAACAACAATATGATACAGAGCACAACATGCCTAACTACACAGTATGCTACATGGTGGCTGAATAACTGTTCTAACACAAACATGTAAGTACATTTGACTCTCACCGGAATCTGCTTGTCAGGAGCAGCGATTTGTAACGAGAGAGTACCAGATCATGTGTGTAAGACTCAAAGGTCTAGGGGAAAATGTCTGCAAGCCTTCTTGCTCGGGAAGCTACGGGGGTGGTTCTAATCAGACCACACTGTTAAAGTGAAATGCTCACTTTATCCAGGAACAGGATAAATGGGCAGCAAATGACATTTAATGGTTATAGCTGGTACTTCACCATGAATTAACTTGCTGCACATAAATGGGCAGTACAGTTGCCCTTTTAATTGTAAGCATATCTATTCATCGTGCAAAAAACAATCAAAATGTGCAGAGCTCAGAATACAGGAACACACAGCTCAGAAGACAGGAGCACGCAGCTAAGACAGGAGCGCGGATTTGCTCTCTAAGTATGCACACAGAGCAGAGTACGAGTACTAGAAAATACTATGTTTACAATTAATTAATCAGCCATCATGTGCCAGGAAATATGCAGGCTTGGAGTGCGAGAATGCATCAAAGTCAGGAAGACAGCATTTGAAGTTACCAATACGTCAAATGTCGGTAAGGGGTTAACAATACTCTTCTTCACTGAGGTTGATTAGTAATCATGAAGGGCCCCAACAGTTGTGTCCCCAGCGATCAAACATTTAATCACGTATCATATGTATGGTTGATATAGTTTCTTTGTGGGAAAACCATTTTGCAGTGTATTTAATTACACTGTATTAGCTTTTTTTATCAAACGCTTCTTTAAAAGCCAAGAGCAGCAGTTTAGCTACATTTCACCTGAATATACAAATTAATCCATTACACCTCATTTGAAAACTTCACTACTGTCCATCCAGCAGAAATGCAGAGCAAAGTAGCTTTGTAGCCAAGTTTACATAATACTTTCCAAGAACTACCATGTGCTGTACACAAATAGCATAATAAATGACATGTCTTAATTCATGAATTACCAATAATAAATGTCATATGGGCTTATATTTGTTCATATAAACATATTATATTCCTGCTATATTCCTTATTCTTTAACCCCTTTCTGACATCAGACGTACTATCCCGTCCATGGGACCCGGGCCCCTATGCCCATGGACGGGATAGTAAGTCTAGCGCGATCAGTGGCCCCCACGTGGTGAGCACCGCTGATCGCGGCCGGGTGTCAGCTGATTATCACAACTGACACCCGGCACAATGTGTCAGGGGTGGTCATGGACCGCCCCCGACACGTTAACCCCTTGCACACCGCGATCAAACATGATCGCGGTGTACCGGGGGTTAAAGGGAAGCATCGGCAGGGAGGGGGCTCCCTCCGTGCTTCCCTGAGCCCCCCACAGCAGCGCAATGTGCAGCGCTGCTGCGGGGGGCTCTTTCCCTGCAGGCCCCCGAATCCAAGATGGCGACGGGGGCCTGAAGGGAGCTGACTTCCTCAGTGCCTGCAAAGCGCAGGATGTGACAGATCAGCGGTCTGTCACAGGACAGTGATGTCCCACCTGGGACTATGTAATAAAGTTTAAAAAAAAAAAAAAGTGTTAAAATAATTTTTAAAAAATCACCAAATAAATTAGAAAAAAAAAATATTCCCCCAATAAATCCATTTTTTTTAAATAAAAAAAAAACAATAAAAGATTTATTATCATACCGCCAAACAAAAAGTGCAATAACGCGCGATCAAAAAGATGCATATAAATATCCATGGTACCGCTGAATACATCATCTTGTCCCGCAAAAAACGAGCCGCCATACAGCATCATCAGCGAAAAAATAAAAAAAGTTATAGCTCGCAGAATAAAGCGATGCAAAAATAATTATTTTTTATATAAAATAGTTTTCATTGCATAAAACTGCCAAAACATAAAAAAAGACATTAATGAGGTATCACTGTAACCATACTGACCCGAAAAATAAAACCGCTTTATCAATTTTACCGCACGCGGAACGGTGTAAACGCACCCCCCGAAAATAAATTCACAAAACGCTGGTTTTTGTTCATTCTGTGTCCCAAAAATCGGAATAAAAAGAGATCAAAAAATGTCACGTGCCCGAAAATGGTACCAATAAAAAGTCAACTCATCCCGCAAAAAATAAGACCTCACATGACTCGGTGGGTCAAAATATGGAAAAATTATAGCTCTCAATATGTGGTGATGCAAAAACTATTTTTACAATAAAAGCGTCTTTTAGCGTGACAGCTGCCAAAAATAAAAACCGCCATAAATAGTTAATCAAACCCCCCGCTACCACCCCCTTAGTTAGGGAAAAATAATAAAATTAAAAGAAAATGTATTTATTTCCATTTTCCCATTAGGGTTAGTGTTAGGGCTAGAGTTAGGGCCAGGGCTAGGGTTAGGATTAGGGCTAGGGCTAGGGTTAGGGCTGAGATTAGGGTTAGGGGTGTGTTGGGGTTCGGGTTGGAGTTAGAATTGGGGGTTTCCACTGTGTGGGCACATCAGGTGCTCTCCAAATGCAACATGGCGTCTGATCTCAATTCCAGCCAATTCTGAGTTGAAAAAGTCAAATGGTGCTCCTTCCCTTCCAAGCGCTGCCATGCGCCCAAACAGTGTTTTACCCCCACATGTAGTGTATCAGCCTAGTCAGGACAAATTGCAAAACAACTTTTGGGGTCCAATTTCTCCTGTTACCCTTAGGAAAACAAAAAATTGTGGGCAAAAATATCATTTTTGTGGAAAAAAATGATTTTTTTATTTTCACACCCGAGCGTTATAAACTTCTGTGAAGCACTTGGGGGTTCAAAGTGCTCACCACACATCTAGATAAGTTCCATGGGGGGTCTAGTGTCCAAAATGGGGTCACTTGTTGGGAGTTTCAATAGTTTTGGTACATCAGGGGCTCTCCAAACGCACATGACACCCACAGACCATTCCATCAAAGTCTGCATTCCAAAACGTCACTACTTCCCTTCCGAGCCCCGACGTGTGTCCATACAGTAGTTTTCTCCCACATATGGGGTGTCAGCATACTCAGGACAAATTGGACAACAACTTTTGGGGTTCAATTTCTCCTGTTACCCTTGGGAAAATAAAAAAATTGGGGACTAATTGATCATGTTTGTGGAAAAAATAAGATTTTTTTTATTTTCATGCCCTGGCATTATAGACTTCTGTGAAGCCCTTGGGGGTTCAAAGTGCTCACCACACATCTAGATAAGTTCCTTAGGGGGTCTAGTTTCTAAAATGGGGTCATTTGTGGGGGGTTTCCACTGTTTAGGTACATCAGGGGCTCTCCAAATGCACATGACACCCGCAGACCATTCCATCAAAGTCTGCATTCCAAAACGTCACTACTTCCCTTCCGAGCCCCGACATGTGCCCATACAGTAGTTGTCTCCCACATATGGGGTATCAGCATACTCAGGACAAATTGGACAACAACTTTTGGGGTCCAATTTCTCCTGTTACCCTTGGAAAAATAAAAAAAATTGGTGACTAAAAGATCATGTTTGTGGAAAAAATAAGAATTTTTTATTTTCACGCCCGGGCGTTATAAACTTCTGTGAAGCACTGGGGGGTTCAAAGTGCACACCACAAACCTAGATAAGTTCCTTGGGGGGTCTAGTTTCCAAAATGGTGTCATTTGTGGGGAGTTTCCACTGTTTTGGTGCATCAGGGGTTTTCCAATCGCGACATGGTGTCCGATCTCAATTCCAGCCAAAAACGTCAAATGGTGCTGCTTCCCTTCCGAGCTCTGCCATGCGCCCAAATAGTGGTTTACCCCCACATGTGGGGTATCAGCGTACTCAGACAAATTGCACAATAACTTTTAGGGTCCTGTTACCCTTAGAAAAATAAGAATTGAGGGTGAAAAGATCATTTTTGTGGAAAAAATATGATTTTTTAATTGTACAGCTGTACGTTATAAACTTCTGTGAAGCCCTTGTGGGTTCAAAGTTCTCACCACATATCTAGATAAGTTCTTTGGGGGGTCTAGTTTCCAAAATGGGGTCACTTGTGGGGGGTTTCCACCAGGGCTGTGGAGTCGGTAAGCCAAACCTGCGACTCCGACTCCGACTCAATTTCCCTTACACCGACTCCGACTCCAACTCCGACTCCGACTCCACAACTCCGACTCCGACTCCCACACATATTGCTTATATTTAAGTGAAAAATTTATTGTAGTACAATGTGAACCTCAGACATTTAATCGTTTTTATGATCCAATAATCAAGATATTTAGATAGAACAGAATATATATTGGTGTACTACCCGGTTTTCATTCTTTTTGGTACAGATACGATATGGATAGACAGATATGGATAAATGGATAGATAGAGCAGATTTCTAATCTGCTTTTGCTATTGAAAACATTATGTATGAGCTCAAAAACCTTTCAGGTGATGGAGTTTTTTAAAAAGATGATCAGCTTTTGCAGCTAAAAAACGTATCCTCAAAAAACACAGGAAAAACGCTGTGTGTGAATGTAGCCTTAGATCAGGAATATAACAGCCATTTATAGGACATTTCATAACTTTCCCAAACTCCTATGAAAAAATATTCAGCACATCCTGCATTGAATTACTGTACCCAATTTATTATATATTTTAGGAGTCGGAGTCGGTCCATTTTATACCGACTCCAACTCCGACTCCGACTCCACCAAAATGAGCACCGACTCCGACTCCGACTCCACGACTCCGACTCCACAGCCCTGGTTTCCACTGTTTAGATACATCAGGGGCTCTCCAAACGTGACATGGTGCCCGATCTGAATTCCAGCCAATTTTGCATTGAAAAAGTCAAACAGCGCTCTTTCCCTTCTGAGCTCTGCCATGTGCCGAAACAGTGGTTCCCCCCACATATCTGGTATCAGCGTACTCAGGACAAATTGCACAATAACTTTTGCAGTCCAATTTCTCCTGTTACCCTTGGTAAAATAAAAAAAATTGAACCTGAAGTATTTTTTTTGTGAAAAAAAGTTAATGTTCATTTTTTTTAAATATTCAAAAAATTCCTGTGATGCACCTAAAGGGTTAATAAACTTCTTGAATATGGTTTTGAGTACCTTAAGGGGTGCAGTTTTTAGAATGGTGTCACTTTTGGGTATTTTCTGTCATATAGACCCCTCAAAGTGGCTTCAAATGTGATGTGGTCCGTAAAAATAAAATGGTGTTGCAAAAATGAGAAATCGTTGGTCAATTTTTAACCCTTATAACTACTGGAGGTAGTGGAGCTGTTCTGATTGACAGAGGCTTGCCACCTGATAATGAGGAAGACAGTTGGAGATCTGTGGTTTCTGATTGGGATTTAAGACAGCTGACTCCCTCTATCCCTGCTGGTGATTTTTTTCCTGTGCCTTCTAGGTCTGATGTCTCCTGCTCTTTCCCTGCATGGTTCAGCTAAGTGGTTCATTTGTTATTCTGTTTGCATTTGATCTGGTTTTGTTTATCTCTGCTTTGTGTGGGTCAGCCAGCTCGGCTGGGGCTGTGCTGAATCACCATGCATATGTTACTGCATGTGCCAGTTTGTTTTGTCCCGTTATATTGGTCCCTTTTTGCTTTGCTTTCAGAACATACCAGAGTGCTGATATAGTGGGGGTGAAGTCGTGCGACTTCAGTGTTTTTGTACATCAGACATGTTGGATGTTTTGCAGGGTTTTTTGCGTGATTGCAGACAGTGTCTTTCCTGTCCTGTCCTGTCTAGTCAGTTTGGGCCCCATCGTTTGCTCAGTCTATTTTTCTGCCTGCGTTTGTGTTTTCATCTTGTCTCACCAACAATATATGTTTGGGGGCTATCTATTCCTTTGGGGTCTGCTCCGGGGCAGTTTAGATTTCCCCTTTCTTGCTTTAGGCTTAGCTAGCTCTCCGGCTGTGCCGAGGCATCTAGTATCATCGTAGGCATGCTCCATGGCTACTGCTGGTTGTGTGGACAGGATCAGGGGTCTGCATCCGCTTAGTTACCACCCTCTCTGGTTTTCTGTGGCTTAGCTTGGGTCTGCTATCCTCCTCGGTGCCCATATCCATTTTAATATCATTTTTATTTTTATTCTTATTAATATCATATATTTCCATATAAAGATTTTCTTTATTCCTTTTTTTTCCTTTCTCTCTTTCTTTTTCTTTCGGCAATATATTCTCTGCTCATTTGGACTAGTGGATTATACAGCGGCTATCACTCCTTTTTGTTCCTTCTCTGCGGGTTCGTTTAGCGCTTTCTTCATTTCTTTTCCTTTTGTCTTCTTTCTTCTTTTCTCTCTCCTTTTCTTTTCAAATTATTTACCTGGAAATACACCAAATGTATTAATTTTGTCGGATGTACCAAGCTTTTAACATTTTTTGATACTGATGACCTCTGACCTTTATCTCCCTCCCAACATGTGACTCTTGGCGCCAATATTTGAATTGTGTATGTATAAAACCGGCAATGTCTTTACCTGCCTGTACATGTCATCCCCTGAGGAAGAGGTTTTTATGACCTCGAAACGCGTTGGGAAATAAATATATTAAACACACAACTTGTGAGGAATGATGGTCTGGCAGCGCACGTTTTATCCATAAAAATCCTACTAGTGAATCGGTGCCCATTCATAGCACTTTGACTGCCAAGAGCTCAGGCTCCAGGCGACGCACCTGATCCAGCGGCGCGGAGTTGGCAACTTCCATGCTCGACACCTTCAACCTCTATTAAGGCTCTGCCCGGTCACCCTTAGGTACCTCTCGACTCTCTTCAGTGTCTGACAGAGTTCTCACATCTTGAATAACAGCACAAGTCACTGCTTTTTCTTTTCTGGTATTCTCAAAGGGTGCAACTTGATCAGCCCCTTTGCTCCCTTTACGTCTCCGGCGACGGGAGGAAGACTTGCTATTTGTACTCGAGTCAGCCTTACTGAACTGTTTTCCGCTTGCGTCACCATCTGAATGGGAGTCACCACCGCCCAATTGGTCATCCTGGATCCAGCAGTCCCCACTTCTAACGGTCACACTTTCTGGTATGGCTGCCACCATCATGTCACTAAGTTGGGCCCGTCCACCATTATCCTTGGTCTTGCCTAACTTAGGACTGTCAACTCTAGGGGGCACATTCTTCATATTATTACCACCTATACACATTACCTCTACAGTTACTTTCCCCTTTATCCACCAGTCCCACAGGGCTTCCAAGTCCCGACCTATTACCAATTTATATAGCAAGTCTGGGACTACTGTCATTTCATGGTACGTGGAGCCCTCAGTCGTGTCAATGTAGGGGTATGCTGTCAAAGTTCCTTTATCATCCCCACCGGAGCCATTCACTCTCGGCCCCGTCCCAGGCGACACAAAACATTCATCAGGGGTCCTCAGAAAAGACACCCAACTCCCCGGGTCTATCAGTCCCATCACCCATTCTCCATCCAGTCAGAAGGAGCACTGTTATGTCAGTTCATTGACCGAGCTATCCACCATACAGCATGGACCTGCAAAGCTTGAACTAAGTTGTTCCCAGCTACAGTCCAATGGCGCATTCGTCGCCTCTTTTTCTTGCCAGCACCCCTATTTGGGTTACAGCCCCCTTTTGGGACTCTGCCCCCATTTGGGCAACTCCTCTATTTTGGGATACTGCCCTACTTTGGGACTCCACCCCCTTTTTGGCAACCATCCCTGTTTGGGTCACCACCCTCTTTAGGGATTCCACCCCCTTTGGGGCAACCATCCCTGTTTGGGTCACCACCCCCTCTCTGGGGTACACCCCGTGGACTCCCCCATGGCACTCTCAGGCCCTAGTTCGCACAGTACACCAATATGTCTCTAGGCTTGCACTGGCCCTTTAAGAGTTTGTACGACACCTCTGAAGCTCTGGTAACTTCCACTGCACCACCTCTTGCTGCTGCCACTGCTACTGCAGCTCCTGCAGAACCTCTTGTTGCAACTGTAGCTCCTCTCCGTAAGGCTCTGCACGGCTCCGCACCGCAGACTTCGTGGACCCGCAAATCCACAGCAAATCTTCGTAACCTCGCCGAGTTACCGTCAGAAACTTATAAGCTTCGTGGACCCGCCGAACCACAGCAAACTTTGTAACCCCGCCATGTTACGGCCAGACACTTGTAATCTTCATGGCCCCGCTGAGCCACAGCAAGCGGTCCTGAAAAAATTTTTATGCTTCCTGGACCGTTCCCGCAGTCTAGCACCATATGTAAGACACTGCTTACTGCATGTGTTTTTGGGGACAACCACTTGGCAGTGGGATTAAAGCACACATGCACGTTTTTCTCACAAAACAGTCTTATTTCGGCTTATTTGGACATCATAAACCGCAACGTAGGCCATGTTACACTTCACAGACCTAACCCATAGTCCATAGCACTTCACAGTTCATGGCTAGTGATGAGTGAGAATACTCGATACTCGGATTTTCCCGAGCATGCTCGGGTGTCCTCCGAGTATTTTGGCATATTCGGAGATTTAGTTTTCGTCGTCTCAGCTGCATGATTTGTGACTTGTAGTCAGGCTGAATACATGTGGGAATTCCCTAACAAACAGGCATTCCACACATGTATTCAAGCTGTCTAGCAGTCGCAAATCATGCAGCTGAGACGATGAAAATTAAATCTCCAAGCATGCCAAAATACTTGGAGGACACCCGAGCATGCTCGGGAAAACCCGAGCAATGAGCATACTCACTCATCACTATTCATGGCTTAACTCGCAGTCACTAAACACGCCGGACTTCTCACTTCGTCTCATTACCATGGGTGACCGCACGCCGAACAGTTCATTAACGTCCACGGAACACAACAAACACCAACAGTCTGTTCCAATGGCAGATACTTCTCTGCTGTTATTATAACCCCCTTTCTGGAGTTACCTTCCTGGAGCTCCTTCTCCACAAATTGACCTCCTGGCAGTCCTGGTTCCCAGGGAAGCTGCCAAACTGGGATCACCATCCCGGACAATACCTTGCTCACCAGGCCACCTGACAGTTCCAGACCCTCAGACGGACGGTAGCTTTCCCAATGCAGTGCCATCACAGACTCTGCCAGTCCATGGTCTCACCCTGTGCTCTTTAGGAAGCCTGTCCTCTCATGGGACCTTCCAACACAGATCTTCCAGGACCTTAGCAAAAACAACCCATTCAGGTCCATACACTGAACATGTGACCCAAACCCTGGTCACATAATGTAGCTTTAACCTCCCCTATAGGTGGGCGGTGTACATTATGTATGGTTAGTCAGTCCCGCCCAGCTCACCGGCCAATCCTGTAAGCCCCCCTTATAAGTAAATAAACACTTGTGGAACAAGTCCCAGAGCAACAATATTTTGGACTTACAGCGCAGAGGACCTCTTCTGCGACACATACCGGCCATTTACAATAACACTATTTCACCATCACCGTTACGCCTCCATGCATATCCTGAGGAGCACATACAGCTCCCCCTAGCTGTAACAGGGGTCCCTGCCTCACATTTTCTTATTTTTAACGCTATTAAAGCACGCCTTCCTTTTCAACTGAAAAGCTGTTTTAATATATACTAGCTTTCCCATATGTAAATTGGGTGTAACAATGCCCTGCTAATTGAGAATTTTCACACCCACTTGTCCAATAAGTGCTATTATTGTCAGATTGTGTAGGGAGCCAACCAAATGACAAGAACAACAACCAACATATCAAGAGAAAAGGCAGTTTCTATTCGATACAAATGTACCCAAAAAAAGTAAAAAATAAAAAAATACCTTTACAGAGCTGTCTATTTTTGTTGTAGAGAGGACATTTTGGGCATTGGGGGGTACTTTAATGGGTGCTGAGGTTACAGTTACACATTGGTCCTAAATAAAAGGATCCAAAATGACCCTCAGCCCAAAATGAGGAATCCAGTAGTATTAAAGAGTAAGACACATCATAACTGGGGAGCCCAATTAGTTATTAGTTTCATGTTATGCCACTGTAGGATTAATTTCTACTTTGCAGCCCCATATCTACAGCACTGTATCCACTAAGCTGGGCGTCAAGCTGCAAATCTCTCCAAAAAAAGAAAAGATAAAAAACAAGGTACAATACATACACACGATGCAAACTCAAAAGTGCCAGAATTTTGTTACACCCGGTCCCAGTTCTGGCCCTGCACCCTGTTCTGGTGCTGCACCCAGTTCTGGTCCCTCACCCACTACTGCTCCCGAGGCTGCCCCTGTACCTCTGCGAGGTCCCTTTCAGGATCCTTGCTCTGTCTGTCCCTCAGCATCCTGCTGCTGCTTCTCTCTCCCCACATCCTGGCACGCTGCCAGCAGGCCTCCAGTGAGAATGTTTAGGACACAAGCTCGCTACCCTCTGGTCTCTTAAAGTGACAGCGCGCATTTTTAGAAAATATCAATTAACCAATGGAAGCACACTGATTACTATTTCTGGCCACTCTGCCATAAGGGGAATGCCGGAGCAATGTATATTTACTCTTGCTAAATCCGGTTCTGTCCCTGCTCTGTCTGCGCTGTAATAGCATTCCGTTTGGCACTCTGCTTATACTGTTTGTTTCCGCAGAATATCAGTGACCTGTTGTTCGGCTATCCTAGACGACATCTGTACCTATACACTCAAGTGCCATCCCATTCCGCCACTCAACATCCGAACTCGTGGACAACGCTAAAGTTGCTGGAGCCATCTTCCTTCCGTCTAGACGAAACCTGACTATCCTCGCCAGAGCCACCTTCATCTCATATACCCGGTGTCCGCCAGTCAGCTCCACCATATCTGTAATATTTGTTTACCCGTTCGTCCCGCAGGGAGAGCTGCCACGTGTCCGGGGTCGAACTGGAGGTAGCACCTGAGTCCCCCAGGTATTCCACTCTGGTCTTGTTCGAGGGACCTTACTACGGATACCTGGGGCTCTCTAGTTACGCCTCCTTCGGGGCCCCTCAGACCGAAGTCTCGAGGTTCCACTCAAAAAATAAAAAATGAATGTGAACCTGTGCCTCCGCTTCCATTCGTTACAAATTTTCTATTCAACTGTGATGCATGTAAAATTTTTACACAGACAAAACATACTAACACTTAAAAATGCCTATAATGTGTGTACACAACCACGGGAACCACCCTAATAAGATGATTTCCCATTGCCTGTCCACAAAAAATAATATACAGTACCAGGTATAGTGTAGATCACAAAAGTGCCTATAAATAAAAACAAGAAAAAAAAGAGCAATGTTGAATGCAAAAAAAAACAACAACATGACAGTATTTGAAATAGATAATAAATCATATTCCTTAGTGCATTAAATGCATTGATCTTTTAAAAAACAAACAAACAATAAAAAAGGACGATAAGGCACTATGGAAACATCAACCATAAGTTGCAGTACAAAATATACAGTAGCAGCAAGGCAAAAGTCCCGTGCAAAGTCAACAATGCTAATAAAAACGGTTAATAGGATATTCCAATGATTGCAGTATGCTTTATTATAGTGGTTTGAAAAAACCACTATATTGTAATCCGAACGCTGCTAACTTATTCTTCTTCTTCTTATTATTATTAAGTTGATTTCCGCAATTAATACAGCCCGAACTGCTACACGCACAGACTCCGTTGAGGTGTCGTTTCGAAGCCAGCGCCCATGAGAGGTGTGCTAAGTATTTTTCGTGTCGATCAGATTTGTAGTTTTTGCGCAATTTGCGTTAGAAAATTTTTTTTCCCGTCATTGGAATGCATTGTCTCCAATGCATTTGAATGGGGAAATGGCAAAACATGCCCTGAGGCGATTGAAATGGCAGTTGAGCTCATTGATATGCACAGGCAGAACCAGTTACTATGCCAACGCCTACGAACGTCACATGACATCTCCAGAACAGAGCTTCTGCCACATAATATCAGCTCTTAAAGCGAAACCCACAGCACAAATGCAAATCTAGCTTCATCACATGACACATGCCCCTGAGAGAGAATGTGCGCCAAAGTGTATTTAGAAGCCCAGTGAGCCAAACTGGCTCTTAAAGGGCCGAAGTGCAAAAGTGACTGTTAAAGGGCCGGCGCACCGAAATGAGTCTTAAAGGGCCAACACGCCAAATCGAAAGCTGAGTGACTACAGGCTCCAAATGGGAGGCTGATCGACCCCCCCGGCCTCCAAATCGGAGGCTGAGCCACCCCGGCCTTCAAATCGGAGGCTGAGCGACCCCGGCCTCCAAATCGGAGGCTGAGCCACCCCGGCCTCCAAATCGGAGGCTGAGCCACCCCGGCCTCCAAATGGGAGGCTGATCGACCCCGGCCTCCAAATGGGAGGCTGATCGACCCCGGCCTCCAAATGGGAGGCTGAGCCACCCCGGCCTCCAAATGGGAGGCTGAGCCACCCCGGCCTCCAAATCGGAGGCTGATCGACCCCGGCCTCCAAATCGGAGGCTGATCGACCCCGGCCTCCAAATCGGAGGCTGATCTACCCCGGCCTCCAAATCGGAGGCTGAGCCACCCCGGCCTCCAAATGGGATCCGGCCACAAAATCAGACCCTGAGGGGCCCTGGCCACAAAATCGGACCCTGAGGGCCCCCACTCACAAAATCGGAACCTGAGGGGTCCCACCCAGAAAATCGGACCCTGAGGGGCCACACCCACAAAATCGGAGCCTGAGAGATCTCCGCCAACAATTCAAGCCCTGAGGAGCCCAGGCCAAGGAATCGGATCCTGAGGGGCCCCACCCACCAAATCAGACCCTGAGGCCAAAGTGGCCCCTGAGAGGCACTCACAGTTAAAATGGATCCTGAGTTGAAAGTCTTGCAGGGGCAGCAGGCAAGTCTCTCTTAAAGGGGTAGCCCGGGCCCCAACCACCAAATCAGACCCTGAGGGGCCCCGGCCACAAAATCGGACCCTGAGGGGCCCCGCCCACCAAATCGGACCCAGAGTGGTCCCGCCCACCAAATTGGACCCAGAGGGTCTCCGCCCACAAAATCAGACCCTAAGGGGCCCCACCCACAAAATCTGACCCTGAGGGGCCCCAACCACAAAATCGGACCCTGATTGGTCCAAACCACAAAATCGGACCCTGAGGGGCCCCAACCACAAAATCGGACCCTGAGGGGCCTCGGACACAAAATCGGACCCTGAGGGGCCCCGGCCACAAAATCGGACCCTGAGGGGCCCAACCCACATAATCGGACCCTGAGGGGCCACGGCCAGAAAATCGGACCCCGAGGGGCCCCGCCCACCAACTTGGACACTGAGGGGCCCCACCCACCAAATTGGACCCTGAGGGGCCCCGCCCACCAAATCGGACCCTGAGGGGACCCGCCCGCCAAATCTGACCCTAAGGGGCCCCGCCCACCAAATCGGACCCAGAGTGGCCCCGCCCACCAAATCGGACCCAGAGTGGCCCCACCCACCAAATCGGACCCAGAGTGGCCCCACCCACCAAATCGGACCCAGAGTGGCCCCACTTACAAAATCGGACCCTGAGGGGCCCCAACCACAAAATTGGACCCTGATGAGCCCCGGGTACAAAATCGGGCCCTGATGAGCCCCACCCACAAAATTGGACCATGAGGGGCCCCACCCACAAAATTGGACCCTGAGGGGATCCGGCCACAAAGTCAGACCCTGAGGGGCCCTGGCCACAAAATCGGACCCTGAGGGCCCCCACTCACAAAATCGGAACCTGAGGGGTCCCACCCAGAAAATCAGACCCTGAGGGGCCACACCCACAAAATCGGAGCCTGAGAGATCTCCGCCAACAATTCAAGCCCTGAGGAGCCCAGGCCAAGGAATCGGATCCTGAGGGGCCCCACCCACCAAATCAGACCCTGAGGCCAAAGTGGCCCATGAGAGGCACTCACAGTTAAAATGGATCCTGAGTTGAAAGTCTTGCAGGGGCAGCAGGCAAGTCTCTCTTAAAGGGGTAGCCCGGGCCCCAACCACCAAATCAGACCCTGAGGGGCCCCGGCCACAAAATCGGACCCTGAGGGGCCCCACCCACCAAATCAGCCCCTGAGGGGCCCCAGCCACCAAATCAGACCCTGAGGGGCCCCACCCACCAAATCGGACCCTGAGGTGCCCTGGCGACAAAATCGGACCCTGAGGGGCCCCACCCACAAAATCGGGCCCTGAGGGGCCCCACCCACAAAATCGGACCATGAGGCCAAAGTGGCCCCTGAGAGGCACCCACAGTTAAAACGGATCCTGAGTTGAAAGTCTTGCAGGGGCAGCAGGCAAGTCTCTCTTAAAGGGGTAGCCCGAGCACCATTTCAAACCACTATCTGTACTTCCTTCAGGAAATACACATCTAGTTCTTCTTCTTATTATTATTATTAAGTTGATTTCCGCAATTAATACAGCCCGAACCGCTACACGCACAGACTCCGTTGAGGTGTCGTTTCGAAGCCAGCGTCCATGTGAGGTGTGCTAAGTATTTTTCGTGTCGATCGGATTTGTAGTTTTTGCGCAATTTGCGTTTGAAAATTTTTTTTCCCGTCATTGGAATGCACTGTCTCCAATGCATTTGAATGGGAAGCTTAAAACGTGCCCTGAGGCGATTGAAATGGCAGTTGAGCTCATTGATATGCGCAGGCACACCCAGTTACTATGCCAACGCCTACGAACGTCACATGACAACCCCAGGAGAGAGCTTCTGCCACATAATATCAGCTCTTAAAGCAAAACCCACAGCACAAATGGAAATCTAGCTTCATCACATGACGCATGCCCCTGAGAGAGAATGTGTGCGCCAAAGTGGATTTAGAAGTAGAGTTGAGCGACTTTGGTCGGATCGGGTTTCGTGAAACCCGAATGAAACAAAATAAGTTTCAGATGAAACTCGTCCGACTAGAGCAAAACAAAGTCGGAGTTTCGTCCGAAACCCGACCCCAATGCAAGTCAATGGGAAATAAAAGTCAGACGAAACGCCGACTTTTTTTGCTCTAGTCGGACGAGTTTCATCTGAAACTTATTTTGTTTCATTCGGGTTTCACGAAACCCGATCCGACCAAAGTCGCTCAACTCTATTTAGAAGCCCAGTGAGCCACCCTGGCTCTTAAAGGGCCGACGCGCCAAAGTGATTCTTAAAGAGCCGGCGCACCAAAATGTGTCTTAAAGGGCCGGCGCGCCAAATCGAAAGCTGAGTGACCCAAGGCTCCAAATCGGAGGCTGATAGACTCTGGCCTACAAAAAGGAGGCTGAGCAACCCTGGCATCCAAATCGGACCCAGAGTGGCCCCGCCCACCAAATCGGACCCAGAGTAGCCTCGCCCACCAAATCAGACCCAGAGTGGCCTCGCCCACCAAACTGGACCCTGAGGAGCCCCACCCACAAAATCGGACCCTGAGGGGCCCCACCCACAAAATCGGACCCTGAGGGGCCCCACCCACAAAATCGGACCCTGAGGGGCCCCACCAACAAAATCGGACCCTGACTGGCCCTGGCCACAAAATCGGACCCTGACGGGCCCCGGCCACAAAATCGGACCCTGAGGGGCCCCGGCCACAAAATCGGACCCTGAGGGACCCCACCTACAAAATTGAACCCTGAGGAGCCCCGCCCACCAAATGGGACCCTGAGGGGCCCCGCTCACAAAATCAGACCCTGAGGGGCCCCGCCCTCAAAATCGGACCCTGAGAGGCCCCGCCCACCAAATCGGACCCTGAGGGGCCCCGCCAAACAAATCGGACTCTGAGGGCCCCCAATCACAAAATCGGACCCTGAGGGGCCCCAACCACAAAATCGGACCCTGAGGGGCCCCGGCCACAAAATCGGACCCTGAGAGATCCCGACCACAAAATCAAACCCAGAGGGGACCCACCCACAAAATTGGACCCTGGGGGCCCCGCCCACCAAATCGGACCCTGAGGGGCCCAGCCCACAAAATCGGACCCTGAGTAGACCCGGCCACAAAATCAGTCCCTGAGGGGCCCCAACCACAAAATCGGACCCTGAGGGGCCCCGGCCACAAAATCGGACCCTGAGGGGCCCCACCCTCAAAATCGGATCCTGAGGGGCCCAACCAACAAAATCGGACCCTGAGGGGCCCCAGCCACAAAATCAGACCCTGAGGGGCCCCGGCCACAAAATCAGACCCTGAGGGGCCCCGGCCACAAAATCGGACCCTGAGGGGCCCTGGCCACAAAATCGGACCCTGACGGGCCCTGGCCACAAAATCGGACCCTGAGGGACCCCGGCCACAAAATCGGACCCTGAGGGACCCCACCTGCAAAATTGAACCCTGAGGAGCCCCGCCCACCAAATGGGACCCTGAGGGGCCCCGCCCACAAAATCGGACCCTGAGGGGCCCCACCCTCAAAATCGGACCCTGAGAGGCCCCGCCCACCAAATCGGACCCTGAGGGGCCCCGCCAAACAAATCGGACTCTGAGGGACCCCACCCACAAAATCGGACCCTGAGGGCCCCCAATCACAAAATCGGACCCTGAGGGGCCCCAGCCACAAAATCGGACCCTGAGGGGCCCCACCCACAAAATCGGACCCTGAGAGACCCTGGCCACAAAATTGAACCCAGAGGGGCCCCACCCACAAAATTGGACCCTGGGGGCCCCGCCCACCAAATTGGACCCTGAGGGGCCCAGCCCACAAAATCAGACCCTGAGTAGACCCGGCCACAAAATCAGACCCTGAGGGACCCCAACCACAAAATCAGACCCTGAGGGGCCCCGGCCACAAAATCGGACCCTGAGGGGTCCCACCCTCAAAATCGGATCCTAAGGGGCCCAACCAACAAAATCGGACCCTGAGGGGCCCCAGCCACAAAATCGGACCCTGAGGGGCCCCAGCCACAAAATCGGACCCTGAGGGGCCCCGGCCACAAAATCGGACCCTGAGCGGCCCAACCACAAAATCGGACCCTGAGGGGCCCCGGCCACAAAATCGGACCCTGAGGGGCCCCGCCCACCAAATCGGACCCTGAGGGGCCCTGCCAAACAAATCGGACTCTGAGGGACCCCACCCACAAAATCGGACCCTGAGGGGCCCCGCCCTCAATATCGGACCCTGAGTAGACCTGGCCACAAAATCAGACCCTGAGGGGCCCCAACCACAAAATCGGACACTGAGGGGCACCGGCCACAAAATCGGACCCTGAGGGGCCCCGGCCACAAAATCGGACCCTGAGGGGCCCCGCCCACCAAATCGGGCCCTGCCAAACAAATCGGACTCTGAGGGACCCCACCCACAAAATCGGACCCTGAGGGGCCCCGCCCTCAATATCGGACCCTGAGTAGACCTGGCCACAAAATCAGACCCTGAGGGGCCCCACCCTCAAAATCGGATCCTGAGGGGCCCAAACAACAAAATCGGACCCTGAGGGGCCCCAGCCACAAAATCGGACCCTGAGGGGCCCCAGCCACAAAATCGGACCCTGAGGGGCCCCGGCCACAAAATCGGACCCTTAGCGGCCCAACCACAAAATCGGACCCTGATGGGCCCCGGCCACAAAATCGGACCCTGAGAGACCCCGGCCACAAAATCGAACCCAGAGGGGCCCCACCCACAAAATTGGACCCTGAGGGGCCCCGCCCACAAAATCGGACCCTGAGGGGCACCGCCCTCAAAATCGGACCCTGAGAGGCCCCGCCCACCAAATCGGACCCTGAGGGGCCCCGCCAACCAAATCGGACTCTGAGGGGCCCCACCCACAAAATCGGACCCTGAGAGACCCCGGCCACAAAATCGAACCCAGAGGGGCCCCACCCACAAAGTTGGACCCTGAGGGGCCCCGCCCACCAAATCGGACCCTGAGGGTCCCCGCCCACAAAATCGGACCCTGAGGGGCCCCGCCCTCAAAATCGGACCCTGAGGGGCCCCAGCCACAAAATCGGACCCTGAGGGGCCCCGCCCTCAAAATCGGACCCTGAGGTGCCCCGCCCACCAAATCGGACCCTGAGGGGCCCTGCCAACCAAATCGGACTCTGAGGGGCCCCACCCACAAAATCGGACCCTGAGAGACCCCGGCCACAAAATCAAACCCAGAGGGGCCCCACCCACAAAATTGGACCCTGAGGGGCCCCGCCCACCAAATCGAACCCTGAGGGGCCCCGCCCACAAAATCGGACCCTGAGGGGCCCCGCCAACCAAATCGGACCCTGAGGGGCCCAACCAACAAAATCGGACCCTGAGGGGCCCTGGCCACAAAATCGGGCCCTGAGGGGCCCTGGTCACAAAATTGGACCCTGAGGGGCCCCGGCCACAAAATTGGACCCTGAGGGGCCCCGGCCACAAAATTGGACCCTGAGGGGCCCCGGCCACAAAATCGGACCCTGAGGGGTCCTGGCCACAAAATCAGACCCTGAGGGGCCCCACCCACAAAATCAGACCCTGAGTGGCCCGGCCATAAAATCAGACCCTGAGGGGCCCCGGCCATAAAATCGGACCCTGAGTGGCCCCGGTCACAAAATCGTACCCTGAGGGGCCCCACCCACAAAATCAGACCATGAGGGGCCCCACCCACAAAATCGGACCCTGAGGGGCCCCACCCATAAAATCGGACCCTGAGGGGCCCCGGCCATAAAATCGGACCCTGAGGGGCCCCGGCCACAAAATTGTAACCTGAGGGGCCCCACCCACAAAATCAGACCATGAGGGGCCCCACCCACAAAATCGGACCATGAGGGGCCCCACCCACAAAATCGGACCCTGAGGGGCCCCACCCATAAAATCGGACCCTGAGGGCCCCCAACCACAAAATAGGACCCTAAGGGGCCCCGCCCTCAAAATCGGACCCTGAGGGGCCCCAACCACAAAATCGGACCCTGAGGGGCACCGGCAACAGAATCGGACCCTGAGGGGCCCCACCCTCAAAATCGGATCCTGAGGGGCCCAACCAACAAAATCGGACCCTGAGGGGCCCCAGCCACAAAATCGGACCCTGAGGGGCCCCACCCACAAAATCGGACCCTGAGGGGCCCCGGCCACAAAATCGGACGCTGAGGGGCCCCGGCCACAAAATCGGACCCTGAGCGGCCCAACCTCAAAATCGGACCCTGAGGGGCTCCGGCCACAAAATCGGACCCTGAGGGGCCCCAGCCACAAAATCGGACCCTGAGGGGCGCCGGCCACAAAATCGGACCCTGAGGGGCCCCAACCACAAAATCAGACCCTGAGGGGCCCCGGCCACAAAATCGGACCTTGAGGGGCCCCAACCACAAAATCGGACCCTGTGGGGCCCCGGCTACAAAATCCGACCCTGAGAGACTCCGGCCACAAAATCGAACCCAGAGGGGCCCCACCCACAAAATTGGACCCTGAGGGGCCCCGCCCTCAAAATCGGACCCTGAGGGGCCCCGCCAACCAAATCGGACTCTGAGGGGCCCCACCCACAAAATCGGACCCTGAGGGGCCCCACCCTCAAAATCGGACCCTGAGGGGCCCAACCAACGAAATCAGACCCTGAGGGGCCCCAGCCACAAAATCGAGTCCTGAGGGGCCCTGGCCACAAAATCGGACCCTGAGGGGCCCCGGCCACAAAATCGGACCCTGAGGGGTCCTGGCCACAAAATCAGACCCTGAGGGGCCCCACCCACAAAATCAGACCCTGAGGGGCCCTGGCCATAAAATCAGACCCTGAGGGGCCCCGGCCATAAAATCGGACCCTGAGGGGCCCCGGCCACAAAACGTACCCTGAGGGGCCCCACCCACACAATCAGACCATGAGGGGCCCCACCCACAAAATCGGACCCTGAGGGGCCCCACCCATAAAATTGGACCCTGAGGGGACCCACCCACAAAATCAGACCCTGAGGGACCATACCCACAAAATCGGACCCTGAGAGGCCACACCCACAAAATCAGACCCTGAGGGGCCCCACCCACAAAATTGGACCCTGAGGAATCCCGGCCACTAATTCAAATCCTGAGGAGCCCAGGCCACCGAATCGGATCCTGAGGGGCCCCACCCACCAAATCAGACCCTGTGGCCAAAGTGGCCCCTGAGAGGCACCCACATTTAAAACGGATCCTGAGTTGAAAGTCTTGCAGGGGCAGCAGCCAAGTCTCTCTTAAAGGGGCAGCCCAGGCACCATTTCAAACCACTATCTGTACTTCCTTCAGGAAATACACATCTAGTTAATAATGCACACATGTACTTAATAATTTATGTCAATATAACCTATTTTTAAATATGCCCCATTTTGCATATAAGGGGAAAATGACCCACCAGTTGCCATTGGAACTACCCTATTGTAGTTTCAGATTATGGACAAAAATGTGCAGTGCAGTTTCTCTCTCACTGCTGGCTTCCAGCATAGCTCTGCTTTGGGACATGTCTGGAATGGAGATTCTATTGTGAGGGGTGAGGGATGAGGTCATGGAAAGCGGCAGTTCCTCCAACACAGTAGAGAGCTCATACCAAGAAGTAGCGGTGCCTGGTGATAACTTAGAGGAGGGACATATTGCAGGATGGGCTGAATATAGGGGCTGAGAGGAGATACATACTGCAGGATGGGCTGTATATAGGGGTTGAGAGGAGATACATATGTGGCGCCCCTGAGGCTCGGTCGCCACAGAGGTACTGCACCTCCTCCTGAGGTGTGGTATCCCACCATCCAGGTAAGGTGGAGACTCCTGACCATGCTCCAACACCTGCACCCCACACCACAAAGTAGTGTAGCAAAGCACCCTCGGCGGCTCCCTGCTTGGAGTATAGCAAAGCACCCATTGGTGGCTCCCTGCTTGGAACACGAAACATGGTGGGAGGTGGGTGGAGTTAGATTACATTACAAGGAGCGGGAACAGTTTAGGACATCAGTCAGTCAGTTGGTTAGAGAGTTGGAGAGAAGAAGATCCCTGGAGAGAGGGATAGATGGATGGAAGTGCTGCAGCAGATCCCAGTGACCTGGATCTGCTGGCACGGGAAAGGAAGAGAGAGAGCAACATAGACTGAAAGCCCGATTCTCCATAGAAAGAAAGACAAGTACAGAACGTGAGGAGTAAAAGGGAACAGAGGATGTGGGTTAGAAGAGAGCCCTTCCTAGAAGTTCCAAGCGCAAGGCCGGGGCCCGGTCCCCGAGGTTGTATGGATACTAATGGTCCTGCAGCAGACACAGGAGGAATAGAAGTAGTGACCACTATATTCCCACACAAGACTTGGGGGCACAACAGCAACTGGATAGTGAGCCTTGCTTAGTAGCAAGAAGTCCCCGAAGCAGGCTACAGCTGTCTGCCGTACAAGTAGAGTTCCTAAGAACATCGGACAGGAGGAACTCCAGTGTAACTCAGTACTAGGAGTACTTCATTTAAAGGCGCTATAAGAGGAGGCGTTCAGAAAGGCACATGTAGGCGGAGTGTGGGAAAGGAGTATTCCATCTGGCCTCGAGGTTGACTGAGTCCCTGACCCGGAGGACACGGCACGGAGGCAGGCACCTGTCTGTACAACAGACTGTGAGTAAAGCTTTGGAACTACATGCCCTGGTGTCCTCCGCTCATTCCTGCGCCAACCTGCCCAGCACTGCTACATCCCTTGCGCCTGACACTACACCATCTACGTGTCACCTCACTTACTCTGCCCTGGGACTACAGCCCTGCCTGTGGAGGGCTATAACATCACTGCTGCCCCACACCATCTGTCCCACAGGATCTGTCTGCAGCGTCGGCTTACATCTTCATTGCCGAACACCACAGGTGGCGTCACGACTTACACATTGACACTGAACATTTACAATGGGCGCCCAGGGCCACGGGCCGGGTTCCAGCTGCCGTGACATCTCCCATTGAGGACCATCGGGCCCGGTACCGAGTACCCCACTGCCCTGGGTGTGAGGGTGTCCCACATACTGCAGGATGTGCTGTACATGTGGCGCCTCTGAGGGTTCAGTCGCCACAGAGGTACTGCACCTCCTCCTGAGGTGTGGTACCCCACCATCCAGGTAAGGTGGAGACACCTGACCACACTCCAACACCTGCATCCCACACAACGTAGTAGTGTAGCAAAGCACCCTTTGGTGGCTCCCTGCTTGGAACACGAAGCGTGCTGGGAGGCGGGTGGAGTTTAGTCTGCACCAAAAGAGTGGGAAGAGTTTAGGATTTAGTCAGTCTGACAGAGTCAGTGGAGGAGTGAAGATCCCCTGAGTGGGATGGATGAACGAAGTGCTGCAGCCGACTTCAGTGACCTGGGTCCGCTGGCATAGGAAAGAGACATTGATGGGAAGCCTGACTCTCTCCATAAGAAGGAAGGATTAGTACGGAACGTGAGGAGAGGAGGACTAAGGATCAGGGTTAGAGCAGAACCCTTCCCAAGTTCACAGCACAAGGCCAGGGTCCGGTCCCCGAGGTTGTACGGATACTAATGGTCCTGCAGCAGACACCGGAGGAATAGAAGTTGTCACCACTTTATTCCCACACAAGACTTGGGGGCACAACAGCAAGGATAGTGAGCCGGGACTTGGTAGCAAGGAGTCCCCGAAGCAGGCTCCAGCTGTCTGCCGTACAAGTAGAGATCATAGGAACATCTGACAGGAGGAACTCCAGTGTAACTCAGTACTGAGAGTACTTCACTATAGGCGCAAAAGGGAGACGTTCAGAAAAGGCACTTATGTTGGCGTAGTGTTGGAACGGAGTACTTCATCTTGCCTGGTGGTTGGCTGAGCCCCTGACCTGGAGAACACGGCACTGAGGCGGGCACCTGTATGCATCACAGACTGTGAGTAAAGCTTTGGAACTACATGCCCTGGTGTCCTCCACTTATTCCTGCGCCAACACACTCAGCACTGATACATCGCTGTGCCTGACACCGCACCATCTCCATCTCCTCCCTATCTCTTCACCTACACTGTCCTGGGACTACTGACCTACCTGTGGAGGGCCACAACACCATTGCTGCACCACACCATCTGTCCCAGAGGATCTGTCTGTAGCGTCGGCTTAACATCTTCATTGCCGAACATCACAGGTGGCATCACGAATCATTTACTAATAAACTTTAATCATCATCCACACACTCAACATTCCCCTTTTACAATGGACGCCCAGGGCCACGGACCGGGTCACAGCTACCGTGACAACTCCCATTGAAATCCACCGGGCCCGGCTCCGAGTACCCCGCTGACCTGGCGAGACCCTGGGGGCGCTCGATTTCTGGCGTCACGAACAGGATGACGAAGCCCGGTGCCACCAGGTTCTGTGTGCCTGAATGTTATTGGACTTAGACATTGCTGAAAATGTGCAGAATAACCAAATTGCTAGACTGTAAAATGGACTCTCAAAATGGCAGCCTGCACGGTGAAGAAGGGCGTGACAACATGGGTGGTCCTAAGAAAAGACCGCAAACTGTCCTGGGCCTCCCTTGCCTGAACTTCTATGCAACTGCAACATGGCCCACCCCCCGAGGGGTTCGTATACTGGCCTGGTATGGAGGAGTAGGAAGAAGACGCCGCCCCAGAAGGAGGAGCGAGAGCCGGTGGCGGGAAAAGAGCCCGGGAAGAAGGAGGAATAGAGCGAGAACGCCATGATGGAGGATGGACGGAGGCCAGGAGAACGCAAGGGAGAGAGGCCACTCGCTCCCAAGCCGCCCCGGCGGGGCATACGGCCGCTGCTATACCATCTACAGCGCCCACCTCTACATCCAACCCAATACTGCCACTGGATGCGGCCTGCCAGAAGGAGGTATATGAGAGTCCCGGAGCAAGTGGTAGAGCCAGGGCTGAGACCCTACTCTGATTTGGCGCAGCCACGCAGGTCCATCCCGGAGGCTGTGGCAGGCGCCGAGACGGTAACGGCTTTGGCTCAGTTGCCGGCCGCTCATCAGGCAGCCCCGGAGGTTGGGGCAGCCATCATCTGCCCACCTGTCCCCGCGCAGGAGCCCGAACCTCACCGGGAATCACCAGGTATAATCACTGCTCTTGCTATGATCCTGGTATTAGGGACTGCTCCCATGGACAGAATTGGGCCCGTGAATTCTTGGATATCAAGTGGCAGCACCCAATTTGCACCGTGCCAGCAGCAACCGGCAGCAACAGTGCTAACTGTGGTACCACCTGAAACTGGGGAACAACATGCACGGGTACCAGCTGCAACTCTTGCGGAATCAGTGGCAGCAGAGCTACCACCAGCAGCATTTGAAATGCTACCCTCACAGACAGCAGTAACTCCCGTCGCCATTCCATCTGCAGCGGCAGCCACCAACTTAACCCCTTGGGAGAAGGAATACCTACAATTTGTGGACAATCAACAAGAAAAGGAAGCCCTTCAGTTCTCCCCTGGAAGCAGCCAAAAAGACCAGCTTCCACTACCCCAGGAGGGGATCCCCAATAAAGAAACAATAACTGACTAATTGTTGCCCAGGAGGGTATTTGCACCGTTGTGCCTTCTTTTTGTTATCATGTTTTCTTTGGTTTTACCAGTTTTTGCCTAGTTGCGTTGGCAGCATATTTTTCATTGAACTGCAGAGATCATGGACAATGAATGATCCACAAACTGTGTTGTATATAGTTGCACCTCTTTAGGTGCCCTTTCTTAGTTTTACATAGATCTTTTATGAATAAGAAATATCTCATCATGGAGCATAGCTCCAATCCAAGGACACTGCAAGAAATCCCGGCTGGAAGCGGTGTCCAGCACGTGCAAGAATTATTGATGTCTTAATGTGAAGTATTGTGTGCTGTGTCTTATAAAAAGGTTGATAGATTTTATAGAGAGGTTACTGATAGTAGTATTTAGGTATTTGATTAGGAATGGATATTTTACAGAATTTGATAATGTTGAATAAAGATTTGAATGCAGGTGACGAACCAGGCATCAGCGGTTGTCACCCATGTCTAACAGAGACAGTGAAAGAAAATGTGAAAGATAAAGAGAAGGAAAATGTGTTGATGATAGTACTTGAACTGATATAAGTTTATTTTCATAGCACTTTAAAATTAGGTAATTATAGATAGTCTGTTAAATTGTTCTGCAACGTTCAAGAGTGAGTGCCTCCCACATTGGGAAGTTTAGATAAGAATTGTTTATCAGCATTCAAAATTTTTTGTATGTTCCTTTGTTTTGTCTAACTTTGTTTCACTTGCAGCCCGCGGACGTGCTGTGTTTAACGGGGGGTGTGGCGCCCCTGAGGGTTCAGTCGCCACAGAGGTACTGCACCTCCTCCTGAGGTGTGGTACCGCACCATCCAGGTAAGGTGGAGACACCTGACCACACTCCAACACCTGCATCCCACACAGCATAATAGTGTAGCAAAGCACCCTTTGGTGGCTCCCTGCTTGGAACACGAAGCTTGCTGGGAGGCGGGTGGAGTTTAGTCTGCACCAAAAGAGCGGGAAGAGTTTAGGATTTAGTCAGTCTGACAGAGTCAGTGGAGGAGTGAAGATCCCATGAGTGGGATGGATGAAGAAAGTGCTGCAGCCGACTTCCGTGACCTGGGTCCACTGGCACAGGAAAGAGACATTGATGGGAAGCCTGACTCTCTCCATAAGAAGGAAGGATTAGTACGGAACGTGAGGAGAGGAGGACTAAGGATCAGGGTTAGAGCAGAACCCTTCCCAAGTTCACAGCGCAAGGCCAGGGTCCGGTCCCCGAGGTTGTACGGATACTAATGGTCCTGCAGCAGACACCGGAGGAATAGAAGTTGTCACCACTTTATTCCCACACAAGACTTGGGGGCACAACAGCAACGATAGTGAGCCGGGACTTGGTAGCAAGGAGTCCCCGAAGCAGGCTCCAGCTGTCTGCCGTACAAGTAGAGATCATAGGAACATCTGACAGGAGGAACTCCAGTGTAACTCAGTACTGAGAGTACTTCACTATAGGCGCAAAAGGGAGACGTTCAGAAAAGGCACTTATGTTGGAGGAGTGTTGGAACGGAGTACTTCATCTTGCCTGGTGGTTGGCTGAGCCCCTGACCTGGAGAACACAGCACTGAGGCGGGCACCTGTATGCATCACAGACTGTGAGTAAAGCTTTGGAACTACATGCCCTGGTGTCCTCCACTTATTCCTGCGCCAACACACTCAGCACTGATACATCGCTGTGCCTGACACCACACCATCTACGTCTTCTCCCTATCTCTTCACCTACACTGCCCTGGGACTACTGCCCTACCTGTGGAGGGCCACAACACCATTGCTGCACCACACTATCTGTCCCAGAGGAACTGTCTGCAGCGTCAGCTTAACATCTTCATTGCCGAACATCACAGGTGGCGTCATGAATCATTCACTTATAAACTTTAATCATCATCCACACACTCAACATTCCCCTTTTACAATGGACGCCCAGGGCCATGAACCGGGTCACAGCTACCGTGACAACTCCCATTGAAATCCACCGGGCCAGGCTCCGAGTACCCCGCCGATCTGGCGAGACCCTGGGGGCGCTCCATACACAGGGGCTGAAAGGAGAGATAAATGACAGGGTAGGCCTTTAAACACAAGGGACAGTAGGGCTCTGCATAGAAGAGATTAGTTGAGCTTTGTATGCTGAGAGATCAATAATGTAAAACTACACATGTTGCTCTTTTGATGCCTATGACAGAAGAATATCTTCATCAATAGAGCAATGCATGCAGCTTCACAAAACTGATCTGCTGACAGCAGGGAACAAACACAGCTCTACCCTGCCATTGTAGAGGACTGCAGGAGAATTGAGAACCAGGTAATTATGTAAAATCACACAGTCAACTATACTGATTTGGATGGTAGAAGATAAAATCTAATAAAATACTGACTGGCACTAACAATGAGAAAACTGTTGTGTACAGGTGCGCTGACCCGTGGAAGCACTATTAGGCGTGAAATGGCCGTCGTCAGTGTGTGCTCACTCTCTCCCACAGCTTCCCGGCCATTAAGTTTTACTTCCAATAAAAGCAGACTTTCTATTTGGATCGGTGAGTGCAATGGTCATTTTTTCTTTTGATTGTGGACTTATACATATTGTTTTTTTCTGTACAAGCACCAGGATCTTGGTAATAGCCTGCAACACAGCACGAGTTTGACAGCAATACCTGGCAGGGATACCAGCGGTGCCGGCTGGTCTTTTTTCTCACCAAGTTTTTTGTAATGTTTCAGTGTAAACTTGCTAGTATCTGTGAAGAGACCTGAGCAGTGAGCACCAATGATGGATCTGACAAATCTTGTGTTCCATGCCAATCGAGCTGTATGGTACTGGGCTGTGAGAAATGGCCATACTGCAAGATGTTGGGCCCTCACATCACCCTCGCAGAGTCTTTTCTGATGGTTTGGTCAGAAATATGGGCTTCAGTAGTCAACTGGAAGTCATTTTGTAGGGCTCCTGCAGTGCTCCTCCTGTTACTCTTCACACAAAGGTGCAGATATTGGGCCTGCTGGTGGATTGATGCCTTTCTACAACCTTGTCCAGCTCTCCTTGTGTAAAAGCCCATGTCCTAGTACCTACACTATACTGTTTAAGCTGTGCTGGGAGACACAACAAACCTTTTTGCAATGGTAAGTATGGATGCCATCCTGGGAGCTGGACTACCTGTGCAACCTGCATGGGCTGCAGAGACCAGTATTGACAAGGACAGTATAAAAACCCAAAAAAGTAGGCTAAGAATAGAGCAATTGTCAGTGACCACCACCTGTAAAACCATTACATTTTTGAGAGTTGTCTTGCTGTTGTCACTTTCATTTACGCCAAAACATGTGAAATTGAACAGGAATCCGGCGGTCCCCGTAGAGAAGGCAAGAATGGTTTATTACCATCTGTGCCTTCTCTATTACTGTATACACAGCGCTAAATGACCACTGAGTAAGCAGTAATGGAAAGCATTGATGACGCTTTCTCCTCCATGCACAACAGTCATGTGATCGCTGTTTTGGGAGGGAGCAGGAGCTGCTGGGACTCATGTGAGCCAGACTGCACAGCTGTATAGCCAGGATGCTGCATTTCCCTTGGAACTGGGTCTAATGTATCAGACACACAAGGAAAATAAGATGAAAATAAAAATAGAAAATCTTTTATGACCTCATGTGATACACTGTGGAAAATAAATGAAAAATAAATGTATAAATAAATAGAAAAATAGCAGGTAAAAAAAATAAAAAAGCCACTATTAATAACATTTCTTGTACCATCCCAGTACAAAAACAAAACAAAACAAATGTGTCTGATGTATGAAAATAATTGTTACAGAATGGGGAACACATTTTTAAATGTATTTTAGTGGTAATTTATGGTCATAAAAAATGACCCACGAACACTGCACGATTGACGAAGATGATGAGATAAAACGTTAAAATACTCTTAATTTTACTGAACAGTGCATATATTGCCTTATCAGCATTCCCAATTATGCTTCCACTTAAAGGAGCAATTCTTTCAATTACTTTTCATCTACTTCTAGACTGCCCATCGACTATAAAGGTCAGGGCAGTCCACTGTTCTCCCTGCACTGACGTTTTAAAACAGTCTAAATCGTAAAGCTGTGGCAGAGGGAAGCTCACTGTCAGACACTGCCAGACATTAGGAAGTACTTACCCTGCTTTCGTCTCCAGACCTTTAGAATATATGGACACCAGGTGCAGGGAGGAAGCAGAACCTGTCCAGATGCTAGGAAATCAAGACAGTTTTTCTAAGCAGCCTGCAGGCTGTATGGCTCTTGTAGCTTAGGCTAATATATCAGCTTTATTTTGAAGGGAAAACAACAAAAAACAATGAATGCCGCTCCCCCACTGCACACTCACACAAACCACAGTCTTTTAAGACCTTATAGGGGAAACTGTATAAAATAAATGAAAAACATACATACAGTCATATGTAAAAGTTTGGGCACCCCTATTAATGTTAACCTTTTTTCTTTATAACAATTTTGGTTTTTGCAACAGCTATTTCAGTTTCATATATCTAATAACTGATGGACTCAGTTATATTTCTGGATTCAAATGAGGTTTATTGTACTAACAGAAAATGTGCAATCTGCATTTAAACAAAATTTGACCGGTGCAAAAGTATGGGCACCCTTATCATTTTCTTGATTTGAACACTCCTAACTACTTTTTACTGACTTCCTGAAGCACTAAATTGGGTTTGTATCCTCATTAAGCTTTGAACTTCATAGCCAGGTGTATCAAATCATGAGAAAAGGTATTTAAAGTGGCCACTTGCAAGTAGTTCTCCTATTAGATTCTCCTATGAAGAGTGGCATCATGGGCTCCTCAAAACAACTCTCAAATGATCTGAAAACAAAGATTATTCAACATAGCTTTTCAGGGGAAGGATACAAAAAGTTGTCTCAGAGATTTAACCTGTCAGTTTCCACTGTGAGGAACATAATAAGGAAATGGAAGAACACAGGTACAGTTCTTGTTAAGCCCAGAAGTGGCAGGCCAAGAAAAATATCAGAAAGGCAGAGAAGAAAAAATGCTGAGAACAGTCAAGGACAATCCACAGACCACCTCCAAAGACCTGCAGCATCATCTTGCTGCAGATGGTGTCACTGTGCATCGGTCAACAATACAGCGCACTTTGCACAAGGAGAAGCTGTATGGGAGAGTGATGCGAAAGAAGCCGTTTCTGCAAGCACGCCACAAACAGAGTCGCCTGAGGTATGCAAAAGCACATTTGGACAAGCCAGTTACATTTTGGAAGAAGGTCCTGTGGACTGATGAAACAAAGATTGAGTTGTTTGGTCATGCAAAAAGGCGTTATGCATGCGCTGTATTGTTGACCGATGCACAGTGACACCATCTGCAGCAAGATGATGCTGCAGGTCTTTGGAGGTGGTCTGTGGATTGTCCTTGACTGTTCTCACCATTCTTCTTCTCTGCCTTTCTGATATTTTTCTTGGCCTGCCACTTCTGGGCTTAACAAGAACTGTACCTGTGTTCTTCCATTTCCTTACTATGTTCCTCACAGTGGAAACTGACAGGTTAAATCTCTGAGACAACTTTTTGTATCCTTCCCCTGAAAAGCTATGTTGAATAATCTTTGTTTTCAGATCATTTGAGAGTTGATTTGAGGAGCCCATGATGCCACTCTTTATAGGAGAATCAAATAGGAGAACTACTTGCAAGTGGCCACTTTAAATACCTTTTCTCATGATTTGATATACCTGGCTATGAAGTTCAAAGCTCAATGAGGTTACAAAACCAATTTAGTGCTTCAGGAAGTCAGTAAAAAGTAGTTAGGAGTGTTCAAATCAAGAAAATGATAAGGGTGCCCATACTTTTGCACCGGTCAAATTTTGTTTAAATGCAGATTGCACATTTTCTGTTAGTACAATAAACCTCATTTGAATCCAGAAATATAACTGAGTCCATCAGTTATTAGATATATGAAACTGAAATAGCTGTTGCAAAAACCAAAATTGTTATAAAGAAAAAAGGTTAACATTAATAGGGGTGCCCAAACTTTTACATATGACTGTATATATATTGTGAGGTAGTGCTGTCATGTAAGTATGGGGTTCTCGCTTGCAGCGATAAAAAAACACATCCGGCACAGGATTTTCCAACAAATCATAGTCCATGATGTTTATTCATCCTTCATAAACCTCCAGCAGTAATATGCAACAGTCTTATAGCAGACAGCAGGGTATCTTCACACTGGAGCTCTGCTCCCCTATAGCCTTCCTAGTCATACAGGCTGTGCTTCATCTAGCCAGCAGGCTATGCAGTCTCTCACTAGCAGTCCCGTCTCCGGGTTACCTTGCATGCTGCTTTACACTGCAAACGTTCCTTCCCTCTCCCTGGGAATGATCAGGCACACATCGCCATTAGTCACAGCGTCCACACGTGCTGTTAGTGAGGAGATCCTTCTCCTCACGGGACCTTCCAAACTGGACCAATCAGGTCCCAGCATTCACCCCCATGTGACCAGACCTCAGGTACCTTATATAGTCCATAACCACACCCACAGGTGATCACATGACTATGACCTCACCCAAGGTCCTATTGCACACAGCACACACAGGCTTCCCTGACACATTGTAACGGAACGTACTACTCAGCAGTACCTCTGCTGATCATTATGATCTTTCAGTATCCTACACCTATCAGGGTAATGGAAATGCTTATACAGCTGTCCTGGGACACCCACACAGCACCCCATAGTGGACACAGCAGTCACTGCACCACATACCTCCCCTCTATGTTCAAACCTGTGGGGTTGAACACACAGCATAACCCCCGGCTCTCAAGACTGGGCACTCACTACACCTTGCCCACCAGGTCGAGAGAACCGTCTCCATTTGTCATACGGCCTCATCTCTACGTTAGGCCTCCCCCGCTCCCAGCGGTCATAATACCGGTCATTGTCTTTGACCCTCCAGTCACGGTTTGTCTGCGTCATCAGACACTCTCTAGTCTCCACCTGTCTGCAGTACTCTTCGTCACATGATCTTTCTCTCACTGACCGTCTCTCTCGGTTGGTGCGGTCATAAGTCTTAGTAGAGCCTGCTGTCTGGTCTGAGTCTGACTCAGTCAGCGTCTCACAGGAACTATGGTCTTTCAACGTCATCCTGCCAGTCGAACTACCCCTTGCTGACACTCTTCTGCCACCTGCCATGTCACTTCTTGGAGGAACCGTTCGGGTCCTTACATCTTGGGTTGGAGGCGGCCGCCACCTGGTATTCTGTATTTCTTTATTAATTCGCCGACGGTCCAGCCTCAACTGCTCAATTTCTTGCAGGTACTCCACTCGATACTCCACGAGCATCCGAAAGTCTCTCAGGCTTTCCACGGAGCCAACCACCATGATGGAAATCCTATCCACTTCCCTGGATACCTGGTCTTCATCATCAGGAGGGATCCTCACCCTCACCACACCGGATATATTCACAAGGTCTTGCATTACCTTCCCGGACCTTCCAATGATTCTCCCAATCAGAGCTTTGGGTACCGGAACCACATCTTTCCTCAAACCCAACCGATCCATAGCCTCTCTTGCTATCTCTAGGCGTCGAGCAGCCTTCATATTACTCTGCCTAACCAATTGTTTGACACGTAGACACTGCAAATGCATCTCTTTCAGGACAGCTACTCGGTTTGATGCATCTTCGCTGGCTGATACTATCACCAACTGCCGAGTCTCAGGTGCCCAGTGCACCTCACACGCTTTGACCGCCTCTTTGAAAGCCTCATGTACACCTTCCTCCGCACAGGCTTCTTGCATTTCTTCAGATACCTCAATCACAGATTTGAAGGTCGTGGTCTTGCTCTCTTCCTGGACAGAAGACTCTGGCTTTACCACGGACACTTCCCTCACTACAGTTGACCCAACCGGGTGACTGTCTTCTTTGGCTCTTTGCTCACCAACTTCAGGAGATTTTATCTCCTCGCGAGCCTTTGCCAAGATAGGTACCGGCAGTTTCGTCTTGTTATCACTCGGACCCAGCCGTTGCACATCTCCGTCCAAGCTCTTCTCCCGCAGAAGACCTTCTACTACTCCTCTGAGTTCCTCCATCTCTTCCTTAAGGCTCTTGTTCACACTTTGCCAGGTGGACAGGTGACCTCTGAGCTCCAAGACTTCTTTCTCGAGCCCCTCCACCTTGTGCTCGGCCAATTGTCTCAAGATTCTTTCTTGTTAGACATGTTCTTCCACTGTCTCTTTTATTAGTTGTATCTCGTGATCTTGTTCTCTTTGGGCCAGCACGTGTCGCACCGCTAGTTCTTTAATTATATCGTCAAAGGGTACCACTGAGTCAGTCCTATCAGTCAAGTGAACCCCCCGATTACCCTCTGACTGTGTTTCTATTCCCGTTATCTTCTCGATCAGGTTACCACCAGTCCTGTCACGAGTTTCAGTCAGCACAGCATTAGATTCTATCCTAGTGGTGGCTACTGGCAACAACACGTCACAGTCACACCACATCGTACGATGAACCCCCAAGACACTCTCTATCCGTGTGTCAGCTCCGCTCTTTTCGTTTACCACACCATTCTCATTCACACTGTGGTACCCTTCAGGTGACGTCAGGTCAGTAAATTCGTATGATGCAATTCTTTCTCTGGTCGCCCTTACGTCTGGCCTGTCCACGTTAGGAGGCGTCAGCGTCTCAGTGTCTGCTAGCACTACCGTAGAAACGTTTCTATCGTCCTGCCCCACATCTTTAAATATGACAATGTCCCGGCGCCTCTCCAAGGTATGCACTAAGTTTGGTGGCATACTACCACCTTGGCACTCCCCCTTTGTCATCTCAATCAGGACTCTGTCCACCTTATAATTCACAACGACCCCGTGGACGCAGCGAACTCTGACGTTTTTCTTGGTCAGAGATAAAACGAGCGGAGTTCCTGTCAGAGTCACCTGACTCCTTGAGTCCAGCCTACCACGGACTCCTTCCCGATGCAGCATCACGGTACACACCTGCGGCCCATCGTCACTATTCGGAAAGGATATCCCACATTTTGACCAAGTCATACACACACACTGTGGTACTCCAGACATACCCACTGAGCCATCCAGTGCTGTCATTTCTTCAAACTTGGCCCCTTTCTGGACCACCAACTCACTTTGGGTTGCCGCCCCCTCCCGGGACTCCACCCCTTTTTGGGTTACCGTGCCAATTTGGGACTCCACCCCCTTTTGGGCTACCACCCCAATTTGGATCACCACCCCCTTTCGGGATTTCCCCATGTCCGTTCTGCAGAACTTCTTATGCCTCAGTTTACACAGTACAGTTTATGTCTTTTCTTTTTTTTTTTTTTCCGATACCACACAAGTCTTTGTTGGCACCACCACAGCTCCTGCTGTCACCGATCACCGGCACCACCGGCTGCTGTTCACACACACACAGCGGCTGGTGTCACTGCAGCTCCTGCTGCGCCGTCTTCGTGGACCCGCCGATCCACCCGAAGCCGCTTGTCCCCTTCGTAACCCCGCCGGGTTACCGGAAGCCGCTGGTCAACCTCGAAGAAAAAAGAAACCACAAAGGCGCGCCCATGGGGCCTACCCAGTGCAGGTATAATGGGTATAAAGAAATAATACAGGGTACTCACCCTTAATAGTTGTATAAAGCCACAACTACTGTGCCCACTTAGTCACATGCAATAAAGCTGCAGCAGGATGGTGTAGACAGACAGCGTCTGCTACCAATGCCCAAAGAGGAGATCCCAAAAAGGAAAAACACCAGGTCCCTGTGCTGTGAGATCTTCGTGACCCCACTGAGCCACAGCACGCACTTTCAGGTTTTGCAGAGGAAAAAGAAAAAACACATGCATGAAAAAAACTCCAAAAAAACCTCGCGTATCCTGTCTGTGCGCTATTCAGGATGTACCGTCTCCACCTGAGACCATCCAACACACAGGGCACACCGGGTGCTATTCAGGGAGCCGACCCTCCTCCCAGGGTCTCCCAACACACCGGCCTCACCAGGTCCAAGGTTATATCACGTGTTCCAGGGATCCGATTCCTCTCCCAGAACCTCCAAACGCTGACCCTCCAGGACATTGCTCACTGACCCAGGTCAGTACAACAACGAACACCTGTCCGTTACCTGTGTCGGCCACACAGGTCCTCGGGTACCTCTTATCCGCAGAGGCACCCTAGCAATCACCAGTCTCTTTCACTGAGCTGCTGTCAGTATATGGCTTTCACAACAGTCAGCCCTCCTGGCTCAGCGTTGCCAGCACTGCAACATGTGCTGTTGGAACCGCAGCCCTTAGCAACAAAGTTTTTTTTTGGCAGTCCTTTTCTGTTGCCCCCAGCAACAAGGCTACTATATTGCCCGCATTCTCCACCATTTGTGAGGTAGCGCTGTCATGTAAGTATGGGGTTCTCGCTTGCAGCGATAAAAAAATACATCCGGCACAGGATTTTCCAACAAATCATAGTCCATGAGGTTTATTCATCCTTCATAAACCTCCAGCAGTAATATGCAACAGTCTTATAGCAGACAGCAGGGTATCTTCACACTGGAGCTCTGCTCCCCTATAGCCTTCCTAGTCACACAGGCTATGCTTCATCTAGCCAGCAGGCTATGCAGTCTCTCAGTAGCAGTCCCGTCTCCGGGTTACCTTGCATGCTGCTTTACACTGCAAACGTTCCTTCCCTCTCCCTGGGAACGGTCAGGCACACATCGCCATTAGTCACAGCGTCCACACGTGCTGTTAGTGAGGAGATCCTTCTCCTCACGGGACCTTCCAAACTGGACCAATCAGGTCCCAGCATTCACCCCCATGTGACCAGACCTCAGGTACCTTATATGGTCCATAACCACACCCATAGGTGATCACATGACTATGACCTCACCCAAGGTCCTATTGCACACAGGCACACACAGGCTTCCCTGACACATTGTAACGGAACGTACTACTCAGCAGTACCTCTGCTGATCATTATGATCTTTCAGTATCCTACACCTATCAGGGTAATGGAAATGCTTATACGGCTGTCCTGGGACACCCACACAGCATCCCCTAATGGACACAGCGGTCACTGCACCAAAATGTATATATATATACAAAGAAATAAAGGGAACACAAACAGCCTGTTGCAAATGGAATAGTGTTCCCTCTTTTTTGAGCAGTATATATATATATCTACACAACTCTGGCAAAAATTAAGAGACCACTGCAAAATTTTCAGTTTGTCTGATTTTTCTCTTTATACGTATATTTTTAAGTAAAATGTAATTATTCTATAAACTACGGACAACATGTCTCCAGATTCCCAAGCATTAAATTTTGTTTTTATTTTCAGAAAATGAGAAATGGTCAAAATAACAAAAAAGCAGTGCTTGCAGACCACAAATTCTATGAAAACAAGTTCATAATCATTTAGAAACAACAATACTAATGTTTTAACTCAGGAAGAGTTCAGAAATCAATATTTTGTGGAATAACCATGATTTTTAATCACAGCTTTCATGTGTTTTGGCTTGCTTTCCACTAGTCTTTCACACTGCTTTTGGGTGACCTTATGCCACTCCTGGTACAAAAATGTAAGCAGATCTTCTATGTTTGATGGCTTGTGACTATCCATTTTCCTCTTGATTATATTCAAGAGGTTTTCAATGCAGTTCAGGTCTGGAGATTGGGCTGGCCATGACAGGGATTTGATGTGGTGATACTTCATCCACACATTGATTGACCTAGCTGTGTGGCATGGCGCATTGTCCTGCTGGAAAAAACAGTCCTCAGGGTTGGAGAACATTGCCTGAGAAGAAGGAATCAACTGTTTTTGCAGGATAACCTTGTATGCTGCTTGATTCATACTTCCTTCACAAAGAGTAACCTGCCCAATTCCAGCCTTGCTGAAGCATCCCCAGATCATCACTGATCCTCCACCAAATTTCACAGTGGGTGCAAGACACTGTGCCTTGTACGCCTCTTCAGGTCTCCGTCTAACCATTAGACGACCAGGTGTTGGGCAAAGCTGAAAATTAGACTCATCAGAGAAGATTACTTTATTCCAGTCATTCATGGTCCAATCCTTATGGTCTTTGCAAACTTCAACCTGGCTCTCCTTTGCTTCTCATTGATGAAAGACTTTTTTCTAGCTTTACATGACTTGAGCCCTGCCTCGAGGAGCCTGTTATGAACTGTTCTTGCTGTGCACTTCACACCAGCTGCCATTTGCCATTCCTTTTGTGGGTCACTTGATGTCAACCTGCGGTTGCTGAGTGACATTTGAATAAGATGACGGTCACCCCAGTCAGTGGAGAGTCGTTTTCACCTTCTGCCGGTCTGTAGTTTTGTTGTCCCCAATGTCTGCAGCTTGACCATGTTGTAATGGACTGCCATCTTAGAAATTTTAAGGATGGAGGCAACACAACGCTCACTGTATCCCTCTGCTAATGAAGCCATAATTGAGCCCTTCTTTTCCTCTCTCAAGACTTTTCTTTTCAACTCCTTTGGCATGGTTAAAAGCTATTTTTTCATTCCTATTACTTTTGGGATATTACTAGCACTTGTTTTGCCATCCAGCTTGTCCTATTGCAAGAAGATTGTGAACACCACAGCAGGGTTTTTTATACTTTCCTTCATTAAATAAGACTTGGTTCAGGTGATCACCTAATCAGAAGCACATTAAGTAGAATGAGATGTACTCTGGTTGGAATTCAACTGACACTGGAATGGAATGGCTGTCAGACATGAAGAGAAGCTGATTTTTATAAAACTGTGCAGTGTTCTATAATTTTTTCCAGAGCTTTATATATGTACTAGCTGAAGAGCCCGGCTTTGCCGGGCATAGTAACCAACTGTGGTTAGTTATAACAAATTATAATGATTATATTGCACATAAAACATTTCACATCATATATTCAACACTACAGATTTGCAACACAAATTAACTAAACGATTACCTAAGAATTGATAGTATTTTAATTTCAACTCATTCAAGAGCCTTTTGAGAAACAACATTTTTGGTTTTTCCTTTCGGTGCAAAGATGAACAGATTTTTGGCAGTTCCAACTCTTGAACAGATCACGTAAAGTTGACCATAAGAAAAGCATGGTGATTGCCAATCGATCCCTAGTACTTTCAAGGACTGTCCCTGAGCATTGTTAATGGACATTGCAAATAGCAGTTGAACTGGAAACTGGAGGCGTTTAAAATCAAAAAACAAATCAGATGGAATGAGTGGAATTCTTGGAATGAAAATGTCCTCTCCTTTGGCACATCCTGTTTCTGAGCTGTGTATCTAACCCTATCCTGTGTGATAATGTCTGCTGAGCTGTGTACCTAATCCTCTCCTGTGTGATACTTTCTGCTGAGCAGTGTATCTAATCCTATCATGTGATACCACCTGCTGAGCCATGTACCTAACCCTATCCTGTGTGATACTGACTGCTGAGCCGTGTACCTAATCCTATCATGTGTGTTACTGACTGCTCAGACGTGTATCTAATCCTATCCTGTGTCATACTGACTGCTGAGCCGTGTATCTAATCCTATTCTGTGTGATACTGTGTGATGAGCCGTGTATCTATTCCTATCCTGTGTGATACTGACTGCTGAGCTGTGTATCTAATCTTATCCTGTGTGATACTGGGCTCCCCCTGCAGTCTGTGTCAGAGGGTGGTCTGTGTTTGCATGGTAATAAATTGTGTTATTTCCAGCTTTACAGAAGGACGATAACACCATAGAAATTATAAGAATAATAGGCCTCAGTTACCACAACTGTCTACAAAGAAAACTGTTGCTGATAGCAACCAATCACAGTTCATTTTTCATCTTTTAAACAGCTCTGGGACAGTGTGGCGAGTTTTGAGTGGCGACTTTTGTGTTTCGACTTTTATGTGGCGAGGTTGGTGTATGTGTGGTGAAATGTGTGCTGAGGTTGGTATATGTGTTGAAGCACGTGGTAGTGTGTGGCGCATATTGTGTGTGTGTTCATATCCCCGTGTGTGGTGAGTATCCCATGTCAGGGCCCCACCTTAGCAGCTGTATGGTATATACTATTTGGCTCCATCACTCTCATTCTTTAAGTCCCCCTTGTTCACATCTGGCAGCTGTCAATTTGCCTCCAACACTTTTCCTTTCACTTTTTCCCCATTATGTAGATAGGGGCAAAATTGTTTGGTGAATTGGAATGCGCGGGGTTAAAATTTTGTCTCAAAGCATAGCCTATGACGCTCTCGGGGTCCAGACGTGTGACTGTGCAAAATTTTATGGCTGTAGCTACGATGGTGCAGATGCCAATACATACATACACTTTTTCCCCATTATGTAGATAGGGGCAAAATTGTTTGGTGAATTGGAACACGTGGGGTTAAAATTTTGCCTCACTACATAGCCTATGATGCTCTCGGGGACCAGACGTGTGAATGTGCAAAATTTTGTGGCTGTAGCTACGACGGTGCAGATGCCAATAAAGTACATACATACACTTTTGCCCCATTATGTAGATAGGGGCAAGATTGTTTGGTGAATTGGAACGAGTGGGGTTAAAATTTTGCCTCACAACATAGCCTATGACGCTCTCGGGGTCTAGACGTGTGACTGTGCCACATTTTGTGGCTGTAGCTGCGATGGTGCGTATGCCAATCCCGGACATACATACATACTGTATATACATACATACATACATACATACACACCCACATTGAGCTTTATATATTATATATATATATAAATCAAGAAAAATAGCCAGCACTCCAAATTAAATGTGTAAAAAGTGGATACTTTACTGATCCTCAGGTGGCGACGTTTCAACGGTGACCCGTCTTTATCAAGCCTTGATAAGGACGGGTCATCGTTGAAACGTCGCCACCTGAGGATCAGTAAAGTATCCACTTTTTTCACATTTAATTTGGAGTGCTGCCTATTTTTCTTGATTTAATAACTCGGTTGTTTGGACACTGCTGAATAGGTTTTGCACCAATTTTATAATTTTGGTAGTGCTGCCCTTTTTTTGCTTGGAGGCATAACTACGATGGTGAATTAGGGACTGGAATTATTGTAAATGGCCGGTATGTGTCGCAGAGGTCCTCTGCGCTGTAAGCCCAAAATGATATGGTTATGCTGGGACATAGTTCCACAAGTGTTTGTTGTGTTTACTTATAAGGAGGGCTTATAGGGTTAGTGAAAGAGCTGGGCGGGAATTGATTAACCACACATGCACCGCCCATCCATGGGGGTGGTTATAGCCATACAATGTGACTGAGGCCTGGTCACATGGGAAGAGTGTGTGTACCTGAATGGTTCAGGGTGCAAGGTACTGGAATGTCTGTGTTGGAAGATCCTGGGAGTAGGATTGGATTCCTGGAGCATATGGTGAGATCTTGGACCTGGTGGCCTAGGTGTTGTACGAATGTCCTTAATAGCACCCGGACAGGCCACATGTGTGTGCAGAGCCTGGGATGGCCCCACACTGAGAAAGACACCATCCTGTTGAGGACCTTGGTCTGACGAGGAGTCAGCCTGTGGAGCAGGAGCTCCTGAGGGATGACCCCGGGCATGGGGAAAGAACTATGTGTATTGACAATGGTCAGTTACTGAACTGTGCGGTCACCCGGTGACTGGAGAGAGTCAGGCGTGACTAGTGAATGCTTTGTAAAGCCACACATGATAAAGTAATGGACTATGTGTAAGCCGGTGATGTGCAAACTGGCTTACGGTGCTATTTATGACGTTTTAAATAAACCGTATGGACTGTTTTGTGTGAAAACCCGCTGCCCTCCAAAGAAATGCCACTCCACACCATTACTGACCCACTGCCAAACCGGTCATGCTGAAGGATGTTGCAGGCAGCAGATCGCTCTCCACGGCGTCTCTAGACTCTGTCACGTCTGTCACATGTGCTCAGTGTGAACCTGCTTTCATCTGTGAAGAGCACAGGACGCCAGTGGCAAATTTGCCTATCCTGGTGTTCTGTGGCAAATGCCAAGCGTCCTGCACGGTGTTGGGCTGTGAGCACAACCCCCATCTGTGGATGTTTGGCACTCAGACCATCCTCATGGAGTTGGTTTCTAACCGTTTGTGCAGACATATGCACATTTGTGGCCTGCTGGAGGTCATTTTGCAAGGCTCTGGCAGTGCTCCTTCTGTTCCTCCTTGCACAAAGACTGAGTTAGCGGTCTTGCTGCAGGATTGTTGCCCTCCTACGGCCCCCTCCATGTCTCCTGGAGTACTGGCCTGTCTCCTGATAGCACCTCCAGCCTCTGGACACTACGCTGACAGACACAGCAAACCTTCTTGCCACAGCTCGCATTGATTTGCCATCCTGGATGAGCTGCACTACCTGAGCCACTTGTGTGGGTTGTAGAATCCGTCTCATGCTACCACGAATGTGAAAGCACGACCAACATTCAAAAGTGACCAAAACATCTGCCAGAAAGCATAGGTACTGAGATGTGTTCTGTGGTCCCCACCTGCAGAGCCACTCCTTTATTGAGGGTGTCTTGATAATTGCCAGTAATTTCCATCTGTTGTCTATTCCATTTACACAACAGCATGTAAAATTGTTTGTCAATCAGTGTTGCTTCCTAAGGCCCCGTCACACTTAGCGATGCACCAGTGATCCCGACGACGATATGACCGGTCAGGATCGCTGGTGCATCGCTAAAGGGTCGCTAGTGAGCTGCCAAACAGGTAGATCTCACTAGCAATGTAGCGACGCAGCAGCGGTCATTACTTAACTGTCAGACGCGGCGATGAAGACGTCCTCCCACCCGCGTCCACGCGTCGCTCGTCGGCACCAGCAGGAAGCCCAGCGGGAAGCAGCCGACGAGAAACAGCCCAGGACGTTCTCGTGCGATCAGCGATAACCAGCGGGGGAGCCGGTCGGAGGTACGTATCACACATAGCGATATCGATAGCAATATCGCTGCTGCGTCACAAAATCTGTGACGCTTTAGCAATATCGCTAGCGATATTGCTTAGTGTGACGGGCCCTTAAGTGGACAGTTTGATTTCACAGAAGCTTGATTTACTTGGAGTTATATTCTATTGTTTAAGTGTTCCCTTTATTTTTTTGAGCAGTGTATATATATATATACAGTCATATGTTAAAGTTTGGGCACCCCTATTAATGTTAACCTTTTTTCTTTATAACAATTTTGGTTTTTGCAACAGCTATTTCAGTTTCATATATCTAATAACTGATGGACTCAGTTACATTTCTGGATTCAAATGAGGTTTATTGTACTAACAGAAAATGTGCAATCTTCATTTTAACAAAATTTGACCTGTGCAAAAATATGGGCACCCTTATCTTTTTCTTGATTTGAACACTCCTAACTACTTTTTACTGACTTCCTGAAGCACTAAATTGGTTTTGTAACCTCATTGAGCTTTGAACTTCATAACCAGGTGTATCAAATCATGAGAAAAGGTATTTAAGGTGGCCACTTGCAAGTAGTTCTCCTATTTGATTCTCCTATGAAGAGTGGCATCATGGGCTCCTCAAAACAACTCTCAAATGATCTGAAAACAAAGATTATTCAACATAGCTTTTCAGGGGAAGGATACAAAAAGTTGTCTCAGAGATTTAACCTGTCAGTTTCCACTGTGAGGAACATAGTAAGGAAATGGAAGAACACGGGTACAGTTCTTGTTAAGCCCAGAAGTGGCAGGCCAAGAAAACTATCAGAAAGGCAGAGAAGAAGAATGGTGAGAACAGTCAAGGACAATCCACAGACCACCTCCAAAGACCTGCAGCATCATCTTGCTGCAGATGGTGTCACTGTGCATCGGTCAACAATACAGCGCACTTTGCACAAGGAGAAGCTGTATGGGAGAGTGATGCGAAAGAAGCCGTTTCTGCAAGCACGCCACAAACAGAGTCGCCTGAGGTATGCAAAAGCACATTTGGACAAGCCAGTTACATTTTGGAAGAAGGTCCTGTGGACTGATGAAACAAAGATTGAGTTGTTTGGCCATACAAAAAGGCATTATGCATGGAGGCTAAAAAACACAGCATTCCAAGAAAAACACTTGCTACCCACAGTAAAATTTGGTGGAGGTTCCATCATGCTTTGGGGCTGTGTGGCCAATGCCGGCACCGGGAATCTTGTTAAAGTTGAGGGTCGCATGGATTCAACTCAGTATCAGCAGATTCTTGACAATAATGTGCAAGAATCAGTGACAAAGTTGAAGTTACGCAGGGGATGGATATTTCAGCAAGACAATGATCCAAAACACCGCTCCAAATCTACTCAGGCATTCATGCAGAGGAACAATTACAATGTTCTGGAATGGCCATCCCAGTCCCCTGACCTGAATATCATTGAACATCTGTGGGATGATTTGAAGCGGGCTGTCCATGCTCGGCGACCATCAAACTTAACTGAACTGGAATTGTTTTGTAAACAAGAATGGTCACAAATGCCTTCATCCAGGATCCAGGAACTCATTAATAGCTACAGGAAGCGACTAGAGGCTGTTATTTTTGCAAAAGGAGGATCTACGAAATATTAATGTCACTTTTATGTTGAGTTGCCCATACTTTTGCACAGGTCAAATTTTGTTCAAATGCCGATTGCACATTTTCTGTTAGTACAATAAACCTCATTTGAATCCAGAAATATAACTGAGTCCATCAGTTATTAGATATATGAAACTGAAATAGCTGTTGCAAAAACCAAAATTGTTATGAAGAAAAAAGGTTAACATTAATAAGGGTGCTCAAACTTTAACATATGACTGTATATGTATATATATATATATATATATATATATAGCTATACAAAAAAACCTGACCAGCACATTCCAAGTGTGAATAGGTGCAAGCTGCAGTGACTGCAAAACATATATAAAAAAAGCACAGTAGCACCCTGTGAATGCCAAGACATATAATGTCAAGGGAAATAAAAACTTCTAAACGCTCTGTCCCTCAGCAAGATGAACTTACAAAAGCAAAGGTTCTTAGCTCATGATTTGACCAATTCATGTGTGCCCGTCAACCGCGGCAAGGTGACACTTCTCTGACGGGTCCTGTCTGAACCCTACCATATCCTACTATATACAGTTGTGGCCAAAAGTATTGACACCCCTGCAATTCTATCAGATAATACTCAGTTTCTTCCTGAAAATGATTGAAAACAAAAATTCTTTGGTATTATTATTTTCATTTAATTTGTCTTAAATGAAAAAACACAAAAAGAATTGTCCTAAAGCCAAATTGGATATAATTCCACACCAAACATAAAAAAGAGGGTGGACAAAAGTATTGGCACGGTTCGAAAAATCATGTGATGCTTCTCTAATTTGTGTAATTAACAGCACCTGTAACTTACCTGTGGCACCTAACAGGTGTTGGCAATAACTAAATCACACTTGCAGCCAGTTGACATGGATTAAAGTTGACTCAACCTCTGTCCTGTGTCCTTGTGTGTACCACAGTGAGCATGGAGAAAAGAAAGAAGACCAAAGTACTGGCTGAGGACTTGAGAAACCAAATTGTGAGGAAGCATGAGCAATCTCAAGGCTACAAGTCCATCTCCAAAGGCCTGAATGTTCCTGTGTCTACCGTGCGCAGTGTCATCAAGAAGTATAAAGCCCATGGCACTGTGGCTAACCTCCCTCGATGTGGACGGAAAAGAAAAATTGACAAGAGATTTCAACGCAAGATTGTGCGGATGTTGGATAAAGAACCTCGACTAACATCCAACCAAGTTCAAGCTGCCCTGCAGTCCGAGGGTACAACAGTGTCAACCCGTACTATCCGTCGGCATCTGAATGAAAAGGGACTGTATGGTAGGAGACCCAGGAAGACCCCACTTCTTACCCCGAGACATAAAAAAGCCAGGCTGGAGTTTGCCAAAACTTACCTGAAAAAGCCTAAAACGTTTTGGAAGAATGTTCTCTGGTCAGATGAGACAAAAGTAGAGCTTTTTGGGCAAAGGCATCAACAAAGAGTTTACAGGAGATAAAAAGAGGCATTCAAAGAAAAAAACACGGTCCCTACAGTCAAACATGGAGGAGGTTCCCTGATGTTTTGGGGCTGCTTTGCTGCCTCTGGCACTGGAGTGCTTGACCGTGTGCATGGCATTATTAAGTCTGAAGACTACCAACAAATTTTGCAGCATAATGTAGGGCTCAGTGTGAGAAAGCTGGGTCTCCCTCAGAGGTCATTGGTCTTCCAGCAGGACAATGACCCAAAACACACTTCAAAAAGCACTAGAAAATGGTTTGAGAGAAAGCACTGGAGACTTCTAAGGTGGCCAGCAATGAGTCCAGACCTGAATCCCATAGAATACCTGTGGAGAGATCTAAAAATGGCAGTTTGGAGAAGGCACCCTTCAAATATCAGGGACCTGGAGCAGTTTGCCAAAGAAGAATGGTCTAAAATTCCAACAGAGCATTGTAAGAAACTCATTGATGGTTACCGGAAGCGGTTGGTTGCAGTTATTTTGGCTAAAGGTCGTGCAACCAAGTATTAGGCTGAGGGTGGCAATACTTTTGTCTGGCCCATTTTTGGAGTTTTGTGTGAAATGATCAATGTTTTGCTTTTTGCTTCATTCTCTTTTGTGTTTTTTCATTTAAGACAAATTAAATAAAGATAATAATACCAAAGAATTTGTGTTTGCAATCATTTTAAGGAAGAAACTGAGTATTATCTGACAGAATTGCAGGGGTGTCAAAACTTTTGGCCACAACTGAATGCAACTTTCAGGTTAAAAAAAAAACCTTCTATAAAGGACAAACATGTCTCTACTGGGCTGCAAGCCTACAAGTGAATGGGCTAGTAGAACTGGTTGAGAACACCTGCAGGTTAACGGGAGGAGTGCAAGGGGCAAGCAGAGGGAGTCACCCCCCCTATATTTAGCTATACAAAAAAACCTGACCAGCACATTCCAAGTGTGCATAGGTGCAAACTGCAGTGACTGCAAAACATATATAAAAAAAGCACAGCAGCACCCTGTGAATGCTAAGACATATAATGTTAATGGAAATAAAAACTTCCAAACGCTCTGTCTCTCAGCAAGATGAACTTACAAAAGCAAAGGTTCTTAGCACATGATTTGGCCAGTTCATGTGTGCCCGTCAACCGCAGCAAGGTGACACTTCTCTGACGGGTCCTGTCTGAACCCTACCTACAAGTGAATGGGCTAGTAGAACAGTTCTACTAGCCCATTCACTTGTAGGCTTGCAGCCCAGGAGAGACATGTTTGTCCTTTATAGAAGGTTTTTTTTTTTAACCTGAAAGTGGCATATATAGTAGGATATGGTAGGGTTCAGACAGGACCCGTCAGAGAAGTGTCACCTTGCCGCGGTTGACGGGCACACTTGAATTGGCCAAATCATGCGCTAAGAACCTTCGATTTTGTAAGTACATCTTGCTGAGGGACAGAGTATTTGGAAGTTTTTATGTGGCATTCACAGGGTGCTGCTGTGCTTATATATATATATATATATATATATATATAGTGCAGGTCCAGATGTATAGACACATTGATATTTCTGTTTTCTGTAGGCATGCCACTATATCTCATGCCAAGGGGGTCCTGTATGGCCCCTGCCTTTGTTTGACTCTTTCTATTTTTATTGATTTTAATGATATATTTTTTATAATAAAGAATTGATATTTTGTCATGGGCTTTGTCACTCCTCTTTTTGAAGGTTTAATATAAGATTTAGGAGAGCCAGTTGAATAATAGGTGAAATATAGGAAATTTTAGAGTGCATGTATGATAGAATCACAAAATGCCCCAGGTCAGGAAAGGGGGGAGGGGTGGTGTAAATAGCCAGGTTAATAATTTCCATTCTACATCAATGTAATTTCTAACAACTTAAAGGTGATTTCACATTTTTCAGAAAAATTTTATATTTTTTGATGGTGCTAATTTGTTTTTAAGGGAGCTTATGTCTTGTATCTTTCTGTGCATCCAGATGATTCTTTGAACTCAATAGTAATATAAATTGCATCACACATTTAGGTTTATGGTGTTTATGAGGCCAATGATATTTTTTTCAAAACATAACATGGACTTGGTATTGCTTTTTTCCTGGAGTTTTCACCAATGGCTTCTCTGCGGAGCTTTAAAAACTCCGGAAAACAATAGTTTTTAGGACCACAAATATGATGGTGTGAATGTAGCTGATGGACAGCACATGGACCAATATTATTTATTAGGTTGTTTGGGTGACAGTTTTTCCGCAAAGATCGAATTTCTGTGTGTAAAAAATTGCAGTATGAAGAAGTCTCTTATGTATTTTGGATGACGCTCACCTATTCAAGTCTTCGGGTGCACAATAAAATTTGGACCCCATATGTACCAACCATATCACATCCAACTTATTCGGGTATGTATTAGCTGCTGACGTGTAACAACAAAGGCCATACTTATGGCACATGGATGACAATACAAATGAAAAAATCATTATTTTTCACAATTTTTTGTACACGATCGTGTGAACTTAACCTTACAAATGTAACAATTAGGCTAAGTTCACACGTAGAGGAACTCTCGCGGAAATTACCGCGAGAGTTCCGGAATTCCATTCCGCTGGAAAATCGCATTTTAAATTCCCGCGATTTTCCAGCGGAAAAACTAGCATTTTGCAAGCGTAATTAGCTTGCAGAATTCTAGCGTTTTCCAAACGATCTGTAGCATCGCTTGGAGAACTGATTGACAGGTTGGTCACACTCACCAAACATAGTGTTTGACAAGTGTGACCAACTTTTTTACTACTGAGGCCGCCTATGCAGCATCAGTAGTAAAAGATAAAATGTAAAAAATAATAAAAAAATTAAAAAATGGTGTTATTCTTACCTTCCGACGTCCCGCGCAGCCTTCCCGCCTCTCTCCACGCTCTCGTTCCCAGTAATCCTTTGCGAAAATGCCCACGATGATGTCCGTTCTCACGGGATCGCGACGTCTCGCGGTCATTTGCGATGACGTCGAGCGAATGACCGTGAGACTTCGCGATCCCACGAGAACGGATGTCATCGCGGGCATTTTCGCAAAGGATTACTGGGAACGGGAGCGTGGAGAGAGGCGGGAAGGCTGCGCGGGACGTCGGAAGGTAAGAATAACACCATTTTTTATTTTAAATTCTAATTTTTACAGGGATATGGCACCCAAAGCCCGGAGGACAGTCTCCTCTCCTCCGGACCGTGGGTACCATCCGAAATTATTCTGCTTACTTTCCGCATGCTGTGCACAGCCACATGCGGGAAGTAAGCGGAACAATGCATTCCTATGGGTGCGGGATTGCCGCGATTCCGCAAAATTAATGAGCATGCTGCGTTTTTTACCGCGAAGCGATTTCGCCACGGTAAAAACCGCAGCATTAGCACAGCATTGCGGAATCCCATAGGAATGCATGGGATGCTTATTTTTCGCGTTTTCGCGGCAAAATCGTGCGGTTAAAACCGCCACGGAAACGCGAAAAAATCGCCACGTGTGATCTCAGCCTTAGAATTAGAAATATCACATTCAAATCTAAGAAATAACATTATAATTATATTTGACAACATTAATGTTATTTGCTTGATCCTTTTTTTTAAAAGCAAGCCGAAATGTTTAGGAAAAAAAAAGCAGAAAAGTAATATAAAATAAGAAAATTAAAAAAAAGTTGTTTTTTTTTAAATTTGCATGCATACTGAGATTTAAAATGTATTACATTACCTCATAATGGCATTTCCAGAAAAAAGTACATATTAATGGCTATATGAAAGTACGCGGGTAACCATGGCTACAGTTGTGTACTCAGTAACATCTTTTATACAGCTGTGAATATTTGTTTTTGTGCCAGACCATTTGCAATTGTTCCCTTGTATTTCAGAAAATAAAGGAAAATAACTTCTTTAAAAGACAGATACACTTTTTACTATGTTGTTGCATAATATGCAGCCTTCATTCACGTAATTATATATTAGTCCACCAACCACCATTGCTAATGACGTCTAGGGTAATATGTGGTTCTTGCACACTTGTGGGTGCAGAATTCAGTTCATTGCTATTTTGCTGAGTTTTTTGCTTTAATTAAAAGCAGTTTTTTTTACAGTACCTGCAAAAGCTATGAGATTTCAGAAATCTGTGTACGCATGTTTTACTTCTTGACTAAATTGGAAAACTGCAGAATTTTTAAAGCGAACCTGTCAGCAGTTTTGGCCGCTATAAGATGTGGCCATTGCCTTTCAGGGCTTATACACAGCATTCTATAATGCTGTAGGTAAGCCCCCTATCTGACCTGACAGATAAGAAAAATAAGTTTTATTATACTCACCCAGGTGGGTGGTCCGATGCGGTCCGGTCGATGGGTGTCACAGGTCCAGGTCCGGAGCCTCCCATCTTCTTGCACCGCTGCCCTCCTGCTTGCTTCCTCACTCCTGGCATCCACTTCTGCACAGGCGTACTTCTCTGCTCTGTTGAGGGCAGAGCAAAGTACTGCAGTGCGCAGGTGCTGGGCCTCTCTAACCTTTCCCGACGCCTGCGCACTGCAGTACTTTGCTCTACCCTCAACAGGGCAGAGAAGTACGCCTGTGCAGAAGTGGATGCCAGGAGTGAGGAAGCAAGCAGGAGGGCAGCGGTGCAAGAAGATGGGAGGCACTGAACCCAGACCTGCAACGCCCATCGGACTGGACCGCATCGGACCGGACCGCTTCGGACCCCCCCCCCGGGTGAGTGTAATAAGTAAACAAGTAAACATAACCTTAAAACATCAGATTGCACTCGAACCAATGTTACTGTAAGCCCGGGGTCACACTTGCGAGAAACTTGCACGAGTCTCACGTCTCAATACCCGGCACTGGGAACCAGAGTGTGTGGTTGTATGTATTTCTATGCAGCTGTGAGGGTATTGAGATGTGAGACTTATGCGACTTTCTTGCAACTGTGATCCCAGCCTAAGGGGCAGTGCACATGTCTGATTTTCTCCTTGGACAGTGTGTCTGATGAAAAAAAAAATGTTACATGTCCGAGTTTGATCTGGTATTTGGATCGCAATCGGCCATGCAAGTCAATGAGTGCATGGGAAACATTGGATGGCACTCGGATGATATCTGAGTGCAGTCTGGTTTCAGCAGCCTCATTGTCACGGGGCAGTTATGGGAAAACAGGGAACGAGGAACCTGGGCCCCTGCACTACCACTCAGGCTAAGGTGGTGCCCTGACTTTCCTTAACTTGGGGGTACACTTGATCGTAGTGAGGCCCAAGTCCCCGACCTGTCCCTATCTCCTGTTTAGCCCTGAGCTAAACCCCCAACCCCCTCCCCAGGAGGGGAGACAGGGAAAACAGTGAACTGTACCACAAACCAAAGGAAAGATAAAACATATATGAAAAAAGAAAAAACGCGGACGGCACCGCTGTTACCATTAGACTTCTGGTGGTGTGCGGTATCCGGAGAACTCAATGCTGGCAGCTGCGGGTGCTGGCCTGAAAATCCACAACGTAGAATATTTCCAGGAAAGAAGAAAAACCGCACTCCTGAAGCTGATGAAAATATCGCTTGGTTTATTAATACATGCTATACATGTCGGCCGGGGGAGTGATATAGGAGGGGAGAAAACAGATGACAACAGCCGTTTCGCGCTACCAAAGCGCTTCAACAGGTCATTTTGTGGAAGGAAGTGACAGATTCATAAAGAGATCACGTTGTTCAAAACCTCCTCCTGCCACAGCTGTTATTTAAACAGTGTTACGATGTATAACAATTAAAAACAAGTATCATTACAATAAAACATGCAGACAAGCATAAATCCAAGAAAAATAGATGAATACCTGACGAAAAAGATGGGGCTATAGCGGAAACAGAACGTAAAACATTTTTTATTTTTTATTTTCTTACTAGCGTTGGATTCCTCTCTCAAGGTGTGCTCCCGTTCCACTTTATTAAGCGCTGCATCAAGTATGGCATTAGGGTACCCTCTTTGTTGGAACCTGCCGTACAATTCTTTAGATTGTGCCGCAAATCCCTCTTTAGTGCTGTTAATGCGGCGTACTCTCAGGAATTGACTATAAGGTGATGATTTGATGGTATGGGGAGGATGCTAACTATTATAGTGTAATAGAAAATTGGTTGCAACAGATTTTCTAAAAACCGAAGTACATATATTACCTCCATTATCTCGACAAGCACGTCTAAAAACTCCAAACGTGAACCCCCACATACACTAAATTAAAAGTTGATCCCACGCCAAGATATATTGGGGATTTAAGGTCTTTTCTCAGGAAGCATGTCATGATAAACATCATCACCCAGACTAAAGCGGAAAAGTTGCTGCCGGAGTTCTCCACGCGACCCCACTGGTACCATATACCCAAAATTCACAAATCTTTAACTTGCCCTCCTGGGAGACCGATTGTATCTGGGATAGGATCCATCACGGAACCCCTGTCCCAGTATATTGATTGGCTATAGCGTCCTATGTTAAAGGATATTCCCTCTTACATAAAGAACACTAATGATTTTTTGTGTGTGTTGCAGGATTTCATTTGGCAACCTGGGTTTGTACTAACGTCAATAGACGTGGAAAGTCTATATATGAGAATTCCCCAACAACTAGGGGTTGACACCATCAGAGAGATTCTGAATACTACGGATAAGGAGCAAGGCTTCATTGACTTTGTGTGTGAAGCTATATCCTTTATACTTACCCATAATGCTTTCACGTTTGATGCCACTTGGTACCTACAGAATGTGGGGACCGCGATGGGAACTCCGGCAGCGTGTACGTTCGCTAATTTATTTCTGGGCGCTTTCGAGGAAAGGTATATTTACAATAATAATAATTTCCTTCAGCATATTAAACTTTATTTGAGATATGTGGACAATATTTTTATCGTCTGGATGGCTCTAAGGATCTTTTTGATATGTTTGTTAATCAGCTTAATGACTCTAATAAGATGAACATGCTGTTTACGCATGTATATGGGGGTTCACGTTTGGAGTTTTTAGACGTGCTTGTCGAGATAATGGATGGCAATATATGTATTTCGGTTTTTAGAAAATCTGTTGCGACCAATTCTCTATTACACTATAATAGTTATCATCCTCCCCATACCATCAAACCATCACCTTATAGTCAATTCCTGAGAGTACGCCGCATTAACAGCACTAAAGAGGGATTTGCGGCACAATCTAAAGAATTGTACGGCAGGTTCCAACAAAGAGGGTACCCTAATGCCATACTTGATGCAGCGCTTAATAAAGTGGAACTGGAGCACACTTTGAGAGAGGAATCCAACGCTAGTAAGAAAATAAAAAATAAAAAACGTTTTACGTTCTGTTTCCGCTATAGCCCCATGGATAAACAGATTCGGGCAGCAATAAGAAAAAACTGGCATATTTTGGAGAGGGACAAAGATTTATTTGATATAGTCTCTAGAGGACCCCTCATTTCATGCAAACGTAACACTAGAATTAGGGATGTTTTAGTGAGGAATCGCATTGTCACGGATCATGATAATTGGTTGAGTAAAGGAATCCCCAAGGGTAATTTCAAGTGCGGTCATTGCTCTTACTGCAGGTTTTATCGCACTGATCACGTTATACATATGGGTTCAATTAACCATGTAGTTTCTGAATTCATTTCATGTAAGACAGACTATGTGGTATATGTTATTTTTTGCCCATGTCGTTTCTATTATATTGGTAAAACTATATGCCCCTTATATGTTCGTTTCAGGGAACATTATAAATCTATTACCACAGGGAAAGGGGTACCACGATTAATTAACCATGTTAGGGAAACGCATTGAGGTGACCCTAATGTTCTTTCCTTTGCTGGCATCGAAAAAGTCACTCTACCTCCTCAAGGAGGGAATCTACATAGGACTCTGTTAAGACGTGAATCCAGGTGGATCATGGACACTGGTGCCATGGGACCTACTGGATTTAATGACAGAATAGATATGGCTGTTTTTTTGTAGGAATAATTTTGTGGTTTGGATAACAAGAATATACTTCACTGGATTATACCGCAATGATAAAAATTACCGGTTTAGGCATTTGATTTAATGCGATATAGATGGTTGCTTCATATTTTAGCAGATTATTGTATGATATTTGACTTATATCCGCTATGATAATATGTATGAGGTCCATTTTTTGATCATATTTGTCATGTATTGCTATAGCTTAATTGACAGGGAAGAACGCAAAAAAAGTTTTTTAAAAAATTATGTCATGATATCCTCCTTATAATTATGTCATGATGACCAAATGATTGTTACTTTTTTTCTGCAGGTCTCTCTATTCATTTTCGTCAAGTATTCATCTATTTTTCTTGGATTTATGCTTGTCTACATGTTTTATTGTAATGAAACTTGTTTTTAATTGTTATACGTCGTCACACTGTTTAAATAACAGCTGTGGAAGGAGGAGGTTTTGAACAACGTGATCTCTTTATGAATCCGTCACTTCCTTCCACAAAATGACCTGTTGAAGCACTTTGGTAGCACGAAATGGCTGTTGTCAGCTGTTTTCTCCCCTCCTATATCACTCCCCCGGCCGACATGTATAGCATGTATTAATAAACTGAGCAATATTTCATCAGCTTCAGGAGTGCGGTCTTTCTTCTTTCCTGGAAAGTTAAAACAGGCAACACAGGGAAATGTCAACTGAAAAACAAAACTTAGCTTTATCTGCTGCTAAGCACCGAACAGCAGAGTTAGGCCCCAGAACAAGGAAATAGCTGGAGTTCCACTGCAACACAGCCTGCTCCTGAGTCCAGCTTGATTGGTCTCCAAAGAGGAATAATAACAACAGTTAGCCGATGCACCTGGTGAACTTATATAGGAAGGTGGGAGTGGTTTCCACCTGGCCCAACAGATAGACCAGCCATGCAATTACACCAGTGGCCCCCAGGGGCAAAAACCCACCAGCAGACTAACTAAACTTGTAGTAAAACCAGGGCCACCGGGGGCAAAAACTGACATTAACCCCGATGGCCTGAAAGGAAAAAAAGTTTATATATGAGAAGCCTACACTGACAGAGATCCAAAAATGGATCGTGACACTCATAGAATGGAGAAGAAGGAAACATTTTCTTCTCCATCTTCTCATCTAAGAGAATTGCAACACTCTGTGATCACACTCTGATCATAGTCTGATCAGAGTGGGATTACAATAATTAATCTCATTTTCTTGGATGACAAAAATACACTCATCTGCACCTGCCCTTATTGTGCTATTTTGCTCGTTTTCTAACCATTTAACAAAAACCTACGTATATTTGAGAATTCTAGATGCTTGGTGCATGTTTGTACCTTTTGCTTTTTCATAAGAGTCCCTAAATGCTCTGTTTTAGATGCTATGCTTTGCATTATCTTTATCTTCTTTATATGCATGCTGTATTGCGGAGAATCCACCACATAAGGCTTTATGCATTTCTTATGCATAGCATGCTGTGATGGGATAAATTACATAGTGGTTTGTGAAAGTATTCGCCCCTTGGCTTTTTTCCTATTTTATTACAATACAACCTGTTTAAATATTTGTGTAATCCGATTTGTGTGTGATGCATCAGCACTAACTAGTCTGAGTTGGTGAAGTGAGAAAAATCTAGTCATAAATTACACTTATTGGATCAAGTAACTAAAAGTTGGCATGTGCATATGTGTTCACCCCTTTTGCTATTAAGCCCCTAAAAATTTCTGAAATAAGTCACATGTTTTGTGAAAGGAAGTGCACTTGCTTACAATCTAAGTGTCACATGGTGTTAGGCATCAGGTTCCTGTCGCTGCATAGCAGGAAACACGAGTCTTGCATCCGGCAGTCTCTCATTCCTCTTCGGCCGCATAGGAGCCTGCTCAGCAGATTCGTCAATCCCGACGCTCTGCTCAAACCAGCTCGGTGGATTTGGTTGCTGCTGCCACCACCTCTGGTCCAGTTATAGCAATGCATGCTGGTCAGCAGGGAGCTACTCCAGGGACTAAGCCCTCCTTTCAGTCCACTGAGCATGCCCGTGGGACGATTTCTCACTGGAGATCGGAGGTCACATGCTCAGGTCCTTCTCCAGCTCAGATTGGACCATCAGGAAGGTCAGGAAGGTCCCGGAAGGACGCGGCTATAAAAGGTTCACATGGCTGCTCAGCCATGCGCTAGTATAGACTGCATTATCAGACTATGAGGAATGAGTGTTGTATGCATGTATGAATGTCTCTGGTGAATGACTCTTTAAGAAACCCCTACCCTTGGTACTCATGTGTTGTGCAGCCTAGCCTGTTAATCGCCCAAGCTTAGGTGTAGGTAGGACAGAGTCTGAGACAGGCATCAGTGTCCACGGTGCACGTGCTCGACACTCCATTGTCAGCGTCTATTGTGGCATCCACAGGTGTGACGCCGTGCGCTCAGAAGGTCTAGAGGGACTCTGACCCTGTGCCTTTGGGGCAGAGTTCTGTGACCACTTTCTGTGCGCTCCGTGGCCGGGCTCTGTGAGCTAAACAGGCACCGGCATTTATGTTCTGCAGTAGCGCAGCTCTGTGAGTTAACAGAGTTCGCTTCTGTCCACACTGGGTGACGTTAACCCACGTGTGACCTTTTGTACACCGCTTTTTACTTCCGCCATTACTAAGCAGCAGTTTATCACCCCTGCACGGTCGACCCCGGGCTGCAAACGCACCTTACTATTATTTTATTATTTGGTGCGTTCCGCTAGCCCTAACACATGGTCTGTCAGTATATACACACCTTTTCTGAAAGGTCACACAGGTTGCAACACAATTAAGAAAGAGGCACCACTAACCAAACAACACCATGAAGATCAAAGCGATCTCCAAACAAGTCAGAGGCAGCGGTGTTGAGATGTCCAAATCAGGGTTGGGTTATAAAAAAACATCCCAATCTCTGATGATCCTCCGGACCACCATCATATCCGTTATCATCAAATGGAAAAGACATGGTATTACAACAAACATGCGAGAGAGGGCTGCCCACCAAAACACGCATCCTGGGCAAAGAGGGCATTAATAAGAGTGGCAGCACAGAGCTGAAGGAGCTGCAGAGTTCACAAGCAGACACTAGAGTATCTGTCCATATGACCACAATACACTGTACATGCCATAGAGTTGGTCTTTATGGATGAGAGGGCAGAAAAAAGCCTTTACTTACACGCAAAAATTGTAAGGCTTGTTTTGAGTTTGCCAAAAGACATGTGGGAGACTCCCCAAAAGTATGGCGAAAGGTGCTGTGGGCATATGAGACCAAAATTGATCTTTTTTGGGCCAAACCAACACAGCTCATAACCCCAAGAACACCATCCCCACAGTGAAACATGGTGGTGGCAGCATCATGCTGTGGGGATGTTTTTTCGTAGCAGGGAGATGAAAAATGGTCCGAGTCAAGAGGAAAATGGATGGTGCAAAATACAGGGATATTTTTGACCAAAGCTGTTTCAGTCTGTCAGTGATTCGATACTGGGACACAGGTTCACCTTCCAACAAGCCAACATATTTTCACAGTGGTATCATTAAAAATGACAGCCCAGCATGCAAAAAATATGCCCCCACCTGACCCCAGATCACGAAAAATGGAGACGCTACGGGTCTCAGAAATTGCATAATTTTTTTTTTTTAAAGCAAACTTTGGAATTTTTTTTAACTACTTAGATAAAAAAGAACATAGACATGTTTGGTGTCTATGAACTCGTAATGACCTGGAGAATCATAATGGCAGGTTAGATTTAGCATCTAATGAATCTAGCAAAAAAGCCAAGCAAAAAACAAGTGTGGGATTGCACTTTTTTTGCAATTTCACCGCATTTGGAATTTTTTTCCCATTTTTGAGTACTCAACATGGTAAAACCAATGGTGTTGTTTAAAAGTACAACTCGCCCTACAAAACATAAGACCACACATGGCCTTATTGATGGAAAAATAAAAAAGTTATGGCTCTGGAAAGAAGGGGAGCGAAAAACGAAAGCGAAAAATCGAAAAAAGCTCCGGGCGTGAAGGGGTTAAAGCCGGATTTGGATACAAAATGATTTCCAAAACTTTAAACATCCCAAGGAGCACTGTGCAAGCGATCATATTGAAATGGAAGGAGTATCAAACCACTGCAAATCTACCAAGACCCGGCCGTCCCTCTAAACTTTCATCTCAAATAAGGACTGATCAGAGATGCAGTCAAGAGGCCCATGATCACTCTGGATGAATTGTAGAAATCTACAGCTGAGGTGGGACAGTCTGTCCATAGGACAACAATCAGTCGTACACTGCTCAAATCTGGCCTTTATGGAAGGGTGGCAAGAAGAAAGCCATTTCTCAAAGATATAAAAAAAGATGTCATTTAAAGTTTGCAACAAGCCACCTGGGAGACACACCAAACATGTGGAAGAAGGTGCTCTGGTCAGATGAAACCAAAATCGAAGTTTTTGGCAACAATGCCAAACGATGTTTGATGTAAAGGCAACACAACTCATCACCCTGAACACACCATCCCCACTGTAAACATGGTGGTGGCAGCATCATGGTTTGGGCCTGCTTTTCTTCAGCAGGGACATGGAAGATGGTTGAAATTGATGGGAAGATGGATGGAGCCAAATACAGGACCATTCTTGAAGAAAACCTGTTGGAGTCTGCAAAAGACCTGAGACTAGGACGGAGATTTGTCTTCCAACAAGACAATGATCTCAAACATAAAGCAAAATCTACAATGGAATGGTTCACAAATAAACATATCCAGGTGTTAGAATGGCCAAGTCAAAGTCCAGACTTGAATCCAATCGAGAATCTGTGGCAAGAGCTAAAAACTGCTGTTCACAAACGATCTCCATCAAACTTCACTGAGCTCGAGCTGTTTGCCAAGGAAGAATGGGCAAGAATTTCAGTCTCTTTATGTACAAAACTGATAAAGATATACCCCAAGCGACTTGCAGCTGTAATCGCAGCAAAAGGTGGCGCTACAAAGTATTACGTTAAAGGGGCCGAATAATATTGCACGCCCCAATTTTCTGAGCTTTTGAATTTCCACAAAAATTTAAAATAACCAATAAATTTCGTTCAACTTCACAATTGTTGTTGATTCTTCACCAAAAATTTACATTTGGTATCTTTATATTTGAAGCATGATATGTGGGAAAAGGTTGAAAAGTTCCAGGGGGCCGAATACTTTCGCAAGGCACTGTATATGCCCCCAGCACTCCCCAGTTATATATGCCCCATTCTTCCCCAGTGATGTATGTAAAGAGGAGAGGTCTGTTGGATGCAGTGAATAGCCAGAGACAGAGAAGGGGTTAACAAGGGTTTACTGAACAGGAAATTAACAAGTAATACTCCACGTAGGGAGGCAACACCACTAAAGAGCAGAGGAAATCACATACGAACACAATGATCAGGAATAAGAAATGAAGAAACACGGTAACTTTTCGCTTGCAGTTCTTGCAGGGGAAAGGCTGGAAAATCTCCCATCGGCAACGCAAATCGTGGACAAAGTCTCTGGCTCTGCTACGGAGATATGAGAAGCACTATCTCCCGACGGTGCTGATGGATTCGGTCCTGCTTGACTTGAGTGCGCCAGAATGTGGAAACAGTCTTTTAGGCGGATTCCTCAGCAATGGCGCCGGACACGAAGTATGGGCATGCTTACAGTCCACGGCAACGGGCTGTCTTTCAGAATAGTCTCTAGGCAGATTATCCTCCATCACAGATATATAGAACCGTTGGCACAACTCTAAGAATAGTGGTGCACAAGTAGGATCCCAATCCGTATACTTGTATAGACTAACTTGTGGGCCAAGTTAGTCTATACAGGTATCCTCTATCACAGTCACAACAGGGATATCTGAAAGCAAGAGTCCAGATGGTAAATTAATAACATCAAAGGAAGTCTTTCTGTCAGCACGCTGAGGGTTGGGTGATGTGAAGTTGTCAGCGCGAGCAGCAGAGATGGCTTCAACCGTCCCCTGTCGTCTTCCCGCCAAGTCTGACCCGTTCTTGCGCTCAGGTCTCCTTATATACCCCGCGTCCCCTTCTGTCCGACAGAAAGGTCTCTCCCTCCTAGAGGAAACCTCCCCCGCCAACAGTGGTGACAGTACTGATAGTATCGGCCTTAAAGGTCACCGGACACCGCTGACTCTGTCTTGGCTCATCTTCTTACAATGTATATGCCCCAGCCATCCCCAGTGAGGTATATGCCCCCAGCGATCACCAAGGAATGTATATGCCCCTAGTCCTCCAAAGTAATGAATATGTCCCCAGCCCTCTCCATTGATGTATATCCCCCAGCACTCCCCAGTGACATATATGCCCCAGCCATCCCCAGTGATGTATATGCCCCCAGCCATCCCCAGTGATGTATATGCCCCCAGCCATGACCAATAAATGTATATGCCCCTAGTCCTCCCCAGTAATGTATATGTCCGCAGCCCTCCCCAATGATGTATATGCCTCAGCTATCACCAGTGATGTATATGCCCCAGCCATCTCCAGTGATGTATATGCCCAATCGTCTCCTGTGATGTGTACATACTGCAGCCCCAGTGTCTCCTGTGATGTGTATATACTGCAGACACAGCATCTCCTTTGATGAATATGCAGCAGTCCTAGTGTTTCCTATGTGATGCATATACAGCAGACCCACCGTCTCATATGTGATGTGCATACTTTACATACCTTATTATAACAAAGAGTAGACTACGTTCCAGAGAGAAACAAACCTGGAAAAGCAGTTGTGTGAAGCAACATGATCAATACCACCTAACATCACAGCGCTCCAAAGAGAAGCAGCTCCAGCCACCACAGTAGGTGTGAGTTAATGAATTGTTGACCAAATATCGTATGGTAATTTTCAAGTTGACAATTTTGTGCGGCCCCCGAGTGATGGTAGAAATATCCAATTGGCCTTGGCAGAGAAAAGGTTCTCCACCCCTGCTTTAGAGGTTTCATGGTGTCACTGTCTATGTCTAGACAGGTAAGACCTATTTAGTGGTGTTAAAGGAGAAATTTGCTATATGCTGCACAGACAAGTCATTCGTTTTTATTTTGAGTGCATAATATGTAACTGAATGAAAAGAATTATCCAAAAGCTGCAGTGCAGAGAGCACAGCAGATATGAGCTTTGATCTATGACCTTCTCGTGTTCTTCTGCAGAAACATTATGTAACCATATAAGGAAAATTTAATAAATTGGTTTTGCTTACTATGACAAATGAAATTAGCCAGGGACACTCATTGATGAATAATCTAATTAATCTTTTCCCATACAGATTTCCCTATTGGATAGTTACATTTTAGAAGTGCGGGAATATTTTCCTCCCCAGCAGCTGATTGAGTGTTGCATATTACAGACAGAGGAGTTCATTCTAGGACTAACAATGCACAATTTCTCCGTAGCTGAACAGAACATGCTGTATTTTGGTACAAAATAAATTGGCATAGCGTTATCAGATTTCTTAAGCTGAAAAGTGTAAAATGTGTGTCATTTTCTACTACAGCTCCCAAAATATAACATTTCTAATAATAGCTGGTATTCCTTCAAATCTAGAAGTGATAGGTATGATGAGGTTAGATAAATACTAGAAGTGTCTTTCTGGCACATAAAACAGATGGGATCATACATTAGAAGCCAGAAATTCCATTACACAGAGGATAAAATACATAATTGGCAGATTCTGAAAAATATTGCTTTTGGAATATTGTGTAATATTAAAACAAAAGAATAGGTCCAACCTCTGATATAGAGACTGGGCTTGTGTTCTCTATACAACAGGTAACAAAAATTTCAGATTAATGCTAACTTGTTTTCACTTTAGAATCCCTTTAAGTAAGCCTTACAACACTTTAATTCTATTCTATAGCCTATTGATATGCCCTTTAACTGATATTAAAGTATAGTAAGGGTTATAAGAGGTGCCACAGAATTCCAGAAGAGCTTATAATTGGCAAAACCTTATGAAAATAAATGTTAACTAAGTCATAACATGAATATACTTTGGGCACTCGGACTTTAGTGGGTGCTGAGGATATAATGTAAGGTGTCCTGAACATAGAAACTCAGCAGCACTAGCAGAATATTTGCATTTTTTATAAAATTATTACAGTATAAATTATTAAGACTGGACAGTATTAAATATCTCTAACTGTGCAGCCATTATATAATGTATGTCGTTTTAAATGCTGCACAATTAGATACCGTGTATTTAATGCCCTCCGTTTTATAAACAATGTAAATATTCTGCTAATGCGGCTGAGTTTATATGAACAGGACAAAAAGTATCGACTCGTTTTACGTTATGTCCTTAGCACCCACTAAAGTGCAAGTGCCCAAAGGGCATTCATGCTTTATCAAGTGTTACAGTTCTTACAGTGCTATAATTTTCAAGCATGCCCCCAAAAAGACTAAAAAATATTAATTCTTGTATGTTTCCTATTGCTAAATCATATGTAACAAAAACACATGGCCCAATTGTGCATTCTCTTTGCGTCATCTTAGAGTGAAGTACAGTATAAAAGACAAACATTTGTATAACTAAGCACATCCCTAACTATAAAATATAGAACTTTATATATATATATATATATATATATATATATTATAGCTATATTATAAGTAAAGTTGATCATTTTATGAAAAAGAGTAACTGTGAGGGACGAAGTAAAAGTCTCTCCCCTCCTGAAATGTGCCCCCACCCTTGGGATTCCACAGGATCATTGCTTTCTTTTAATTAAAAGAGCTAGGAAGAAACTCTTTGAAGCTCTTAACACAAGGGTGCAAACTTGTTTTGCAGCTGCAGCCTGCTGGCTCCTTTGTCTGACTGAAGCACATGGGGACCCTGAGGTACAACAAGCCACAGCAGGCTCTGAGGTATTGAATCTGGAAAATGACCTATAATAACAGAAAGCAATATCTCTGAGAAAAGCAGAGTACATAATTGAATTCTGCATTCTTTTCCCCACAAACCCATATTATTTAGCCACCTCCACAACCCTGCATTATGGAGTTCTAAAGCATAGCTAATAGGAATTATATACAGTCGGCATATTTGGTCTCTATGCACAGATAAATCCAGTGGAAACCAGTGGCGGCACTACCAACCCATTCAGAGTTTTGGGCACCATGTTATGGGCCATCCATGATTCTGGACAGAAAATCTTATTCTCAGACATGGGGGGAGAAAGGCAGTCCAGCCCAGGGGTGGCAGCAGACTGTGGGAGGGAACAGCCTAGGAGATATAACGCAGACCCTCATTTTGGACTTAGATTTCTACTGGCAGGAGGACCTGTTAGCTGACGTGGCCAAGGGAACCACATAACTAAGATTCGGACCTGTGATCCATCAGCGCCTCCCTGTGGTCACATGCTACATAGCACAGTAATTGCAACCTATCTATACCCTGTCCTTGTACTACACTTGTTACTGTATACCTGTATATTGTTCTTGTAAATATATATCTGTATATTTCTAGTGCGCCTTTTTGGCAATTAAATATAAAATTAATCTTGGGCTGCTCTTTTATCTCAATTCACGAATTCCCATGTCCGCACACTCGGTTGGTCAATTGTACGCTACCTGGGTTGGTTTCTTACCCGATATAAGCCTGTTGTCGGACGGGGCTTTTGTCGAACGAGGAACTGGTTACAGAATACCGTATTGTTTTAGTGAGAAACTATGGCAGGGACAGCTGGGAGGTTTAAATATATCTCCAGCCTCGACTGGTGATATATATCCCCCCTCACTGGGAGCACCTCTCTAACTCGTACCTATAAGGGAAGCCTTTCCGGTGACTATTTGCCCTTGGTACAGTTCCCTGACTGACCTAGAGCAAGTGGTGGCACCAAAGAGCTGATCCCTGTGGGTCCTTCTCTCCCCTCCCCCGAGGTCAGCGAAGTCGACGCCCCCCTTCCCCTGTGAGATCCTTCACATTAACTTTTAATTTTTATTTCATAAATCAATATTACAGGTGAAAACAAGCAACTTTGCAATATATCTTGTTAGAGAGATAGGCTTATTTTTTCTCCTGGGCTAATCTTTCAGTCCTGCTTAGTAACAGTGCAGAAATGTCTTCCATCTGTTCATGGGTTTTCTTTATAGTTTCTATAGAGGGTAAAATCTGTAAACACACTATTACGTGAAAGAAGATTTTCACATTACTAAGAAAGGAGATGGCAGTTGGTGCTCATAAATTTCTATAGAGCGGAGTGGGGGAGACATGGGAGGAGCTGGGGAAGACAGACATTTCGCTGCAAGTTCCATAGAACTTAATGAGGACCAGCTCTCATCTCTTGTCACAGTAAGGTGAAATTTGTATTCAATGAAGACAGATGGGCAGAACGGTGGCTCAGTGCTTAGCGAGTAGTTTGTATGTTCTCCCCGCATTTACGTAGATTTCCTCCGGGTTCACTGGTTTCCTCGCACACTCCAAAGATGTACTGATAGGGAATCTAGATTGTGAGCCCCAATGGGAACAGTGGCAATAATGTTTGTAAAGTGCTTTGGAATTAACGGTGCTATATAAGAGAATAAAATAAATATTACACCAGAAGGGGGAATTTTGAGAATGAATGATCAGTACAGAAGGAGAAGGAAGCAGATTTCTCTGATAAGATATGTACAGAGTTGCTTATCATCTCTGTATATAAAAATGAATGTGTGTGTGTATCACCAACCAATCACGAAGCATCTTTCATTTCACCAGAGCTGTTTAAAAGAAGCTGAGCTGTGATTGGTTGCTATGAGCAACAGTTTTCCTTGCAACCAATCACTAAGCATCTTTCATTTCACCAGAGCTGTTTAAAAGAAGCTGAGCTGTGATTGGTTGCTATGTGCAACAGTTTTCCCACTCCATAAAACACCTCAGCAGACACTGAAATTGTGAGAGAAATCTATCATCCCTGGGAACATAAGCTCCCAGCCATTGTCTGCCCCCAGAAAGGAGCAGAGGACATGACAGAAATGGATCCCCCCCTCCCATGCCCATATACACATCCTCCATCCATAGGCACATCTTCCCTCTTAAAGGGATCATTGGTATGGAAGTTAAAGCAAATCCATCCAGGGCTTTGGTACTGACCCCAGGCCTATCTTAAAGGGATCCCCAGTATGGAAGTCAGGGCAAATCACTCAGGGCTCTGATTCTGACCCCAGGCTTCTATTAAAGGGATCATTGGTATGGAAGTCAGGGCAAATCCATCCAGCACTTTGGTTCTAACCCCAAGCCTCACTTAAAGGGATCCCCAGTATGGAAGTTAAGGCAATTCCACTCAGCGTTCTGGTTCTGACACCAGGCACTCTTAAAGGGATCCCCAGTATGGAAGTGTTAGGTGTCGGGTTCCGGTCACTGCACAGCAGGAATCCTGAGCCTTGCATTCGGCGGTCTCCCATTCCTCTCCGGCCGCACAGGAGGCTGCTCAGCAGACTCCTCGACCCAGGCGCTCTGCTCAGACCAGCTCTGTAGGTTTAGTTGCTGCCGCTGCTACCTCTGGTCCAACTATGGCAACGCAGGCTGGTCAGCAGCGAGCTACTCCAGGGACTAAGTACTCCTTTTGGTCCACTGAGCATGCCCGTGGGATGATCTCTCATTGGAGATCGGAGGTTACATGCTCAGGTCCTTCTCCAGCTCGGATTGGACCATCAGGAAGGTCAGGAAGGTCATGAAGGACGCTGCTATAAAAGGGTTGCATGGCCGCTCGGCCATGCGCTAGTATAGACTCAAATAGTTTGGAGTGTATGATGATGGATGCATGTATCTGGTGACTGACTCATTATGAAACCCCTTCCCTTTTGATACGTATGTTGGTAGGGTTTAGAGTCCGAGTCAGCGCCTGTCAGTGGCTAGTCGATAGGCCACAGTGCATACCAGCCATCTGCACACTAGCGTCCGATGGTGTCGCCCGCTGCAGGGCACTATCGACAAGTGACAGCCACACCGGTGCAACGCCTTGCGCAACCTGTGCGCTTATCTGGTGCAACCCAGGGTGATTAGCGGCGTCCACCTGAGTGGCACTGTGTACATTTGCACGTGTAATTTATTTAACCCTTGCTGGCATTGCAGTCGCGGTTCTGAGTGCTAGCGGTCTTAGGGGACTTCAGTCCTGCGGTCTAAGGGCTGAGTTCTGTGACTACAGTATACGCTAGTGCTCACACTGCCAAGCTCTGTGAGCAATAACAGGCTACGGCATTTATTATTTGGCGGTTGTGCAGCCCTGTGAGATAACAGAGTCCGCCTCTGTACACATTGGGTGAGGTTAACCCCATGTGTTCCGTTATTTTACCGCCATATCGCGTCCACCATTACCGAGCAGCAGTTAACACCTCTGCACGGTGGACCACGGGTTGCGAACGCACCTAAATACCATCTTTATTATTTGGTGCGTTCCGCCAGCCTGTAACATTATACTAGCGCCAGGGTCTGGCTAGTAATGGCGGACGAACAGCGACTGCTGCAGTACATCCGGCAGCTGCAGGGCAGGTTGGCGGCTCTCGAGCGTTCAGCCTCAGCTGCGGATGTTACTGCAGTTGCTGTTCAGGCAGCCACAGAGGCTGTCTCCCATGTGACCACTGCCATCCCTGCCCCGACTTTGTCCTGCCTTTGTCCCACTTCACGCTGCCCAAGAAGTTCTCGGGCGATAGTGCTTCTTGTAGGGGTTTCGTGAGCCAGTGCTCTATACAGCTGGAGCTGCTGGCAGCACAATTCCCCTCTGAGCGGGCTAAAGTGGGATTTTTTATTTCCCTCCTGTCTTGCAGAGCTTTGGAGTGGGCCACACCTCTGTGGGAGCGAGGTGATCATGCGGTTCAGAGTGCCTCAAGGCAATTTTATGTCATCTGCCTTCGCTCAACGGCACGCGATACCACTGGTTATGATGTCCAAGCCAGTCACTGTCAGAGTAGTGAACGGCGCGACTCTGCTCTCACAGATTACCCACCAAACTGCTCCACTATTACTCTCGGTGTCTCCATCTCATCAGGAGACGATATCCCTCCTCATCCTGCCCAAGGGTATCAACCAGGTCCTTCTAGGGGTCCCCTGGTTGTGGTATAACTCTCCCCATATAGAGTGGTCCTCGGGGAGAATTCTTGGGTGGAGTAAGTCATGTGAGGGTAGATGTCTAAGGGAGTGCGTCCAGGTTGCCTCCACCGAGGTCCCCGCAGATCTTTCCTCGCTTCCCAAACACTATCAACAGTATGCGGACATGTTCTCCAAAAAGGTGTCGGAGACCCTTCCACCGCATCACCCCTATGACTGTGCTATTGACCTCTTGCCTGGTGCTGTGCCTCCCCGGGGTCGAGTCTATCCCCTATCTCTCCCGGAGACAGAAGCCATGTCTCAATACATCAGGGAGAATCTGGCAAGAGGATTCATTAGGAAGTCAGTGTCACCAGCGGGGGCGGGATTCTTCTTCGTCCAGAAGAAGAGTGGGGAACTACGTCCTTGCATTGATTACAGGGGTCTTAACGCCATCACCATTAAGAATATGTATCCTCTGCCCCTGATATCGGAGCTGTTTGATAGACTACGGGGAACGAGAGTGTTAACCAAACTTGATCTGCGGGGGGCTTACAACCTGATTCGCATTCGTGATGGGGACGAATGGAAGACGGCATTTAACACCAGGGACGGGCACTATCAATACCTGGTGATGCCCTTCGGACGCTGTAATGCCCCGGCCGTCTTCCAAGAATTTGTGAACGATATCTTCCGGGATATGCTTACCACCTCAGTAGTAGTCTATCTGGATGATATCCTCATCTACTCTCCAGATATTGACTCCCACCAGAGAGATGTTTGCAAAGTTTTCGACCTCCTGCGGGCAAACTCCCTGTATGCCAAGTTGGAGAAGTGTGTGTTTGAGCAGGAGTCCTTGCCTTTCCTGGGCTATATCATCTCCGCCCAGGGTTTGGCCATGGATCCTGCCAAGCTACAGGCGGTGATGGATTGGCAGGAGCCCCATTCTCTCAAAGCGGTGCAGCGCTTTATTGGGTTCATAATTTACTATCGCCAATTCATCTCCCACTTCTCGACTTTGGTAGCGCCCTTGGTAGCCCTCACGAAGAAGGGTGCAAACCCCAATTTGTGGTCGGAACCTGTCTCCAAGGCCTTCTCCTCTATTAAATCCCATTTCACTAGCGCTCCCATTCTACATTGCCCCGATGTGGATAAGCCCTTCATTCTGGAGGTAGATGCCTCTTCCGTCGGTGCTGAAGCGGTCCTGTTCCAGAAGGACTCGCAAGATCGGAAGCACCCATGCTTCTTCTTCTCCAAGACCTTCACACCAGCGGAGAGGAATTATTCCATCAGGAACAGGGAGTTGCTAGCAATGAAGTTGGCCTTTTCAGAGTGGAGACACCTCCTGGAGGGGGCTCGCCACCCTTTCCAGGTGTTCACCGGCCACAAGAATCTGGTTTATTTACAAACAGCCCAGCGGCTGAATTCTCACCAGGCCAGATGGTCCTTGTTTTTCCCACGATTCCACTTCACTCTGCATTTTCTCTCTGGGGGAAGAACGTCCGGGCCGATGCTCTCTCCCGCTCCGTGGTGTCATCGGAGGAGGAGCCTCGGCTGATAGTCCCATCTGAGAGCCTGAGGACCGTGGCTCCGGTCGCCCTTGAGTCTGAACCTCCAGGCAAGTCTTTTGTCCCTGCCCATCTGCGACCGGAGGTCCTCTCTTGGGCTCATTCGTCCAGGGTGGGTGGACATTTGGGGACCAAACGGACCTCTGAGCTTCTGGTGAGGACGTATTGGTGGCCACATATGGCCCGTGACATCAGGTACTATGTTCAGGCGTGCGTCTCTTGCGCCCAGAATCGGTCCTCTTGGCAGCGGCCCGCTGGGCTACTCTATCCCCTGCCGGTAGCGGACAGGCCCTGGGAGATGGTCGGCATGGACTTTATGGTGGGACTGCCCAAGTCCAGTGGCAGCACTGTCATTTGGGTTGTCACCGACCATTTCTCCAAGATGGTGCATCTGGTACCACTCTCTCAGCTACCTTCTGCACGGGGCCTGGCAGTGTTGTTTATTAAGCATGTTTTCCGCCTGCACAGCTCTGGAGAGAGCTCTGTTCCCTGCTCAGCACTGAGGTAAATCTCTCCTCGGCCTATCATCCCGAGACGAACGGGTTGGTAGAGAGAGCCAACCAGACCCTGGTGACAAATCTACAACATTTTGTCTCGGCCAGGCAGGATGACTGGGCATCCTTGCTGCCGTGGGCGGAGTTCGATTTGAACAACGCTGTGGCCGACTCCATCGGTCAGCCTCATTCCTCCTAAATTACGGTCAGCTTCCGCGCATCCCAGTGCCCATGCCCGTGTCATCCACCGACTCTAGGGTGGCAGACTGGGCGGTGGAGGCACGTGACATTTGGAATCGCACTCAGGATGCTATCCGGGCCTCCAAGGAGAGAATGAGAACTTCCGCTGACGCACACCGACGCCCTGCTCCAACCTTTTCTCCTGGCGACTTAGTGTGGCTCTCCGCCAGAAACATCAGGCTGTGGGTTGAGTCCGCTAAGTTCGCACCATGCTACATTGGCCCCTTCAAGGTCCTTGAGCAAATCAGCCCTGTGGTCTACCATCTGGCCCTTCCACCACACTTGGCTACTCTGACACGTTCCACTTGTCCCTCCTTAAGCCTGTTCACATGTTCCGGTTCTCCGAGTCATCTGCCGTGACATCAGACCTGTCTTCGGACGATTTTGAGGTCAATGCCATTGTGGGATGCAAGGTGATGCGGGGCAAAAAGTTTTATTTGGTGGATTGGAAGGGTCATGGTCCAAATCTAGAAGCCAGTGGAGAACATCCACGCTCCACTCCTTATTGCGGCATTTGAGCGTAGTGAGGCTCAGAGAGGAGGGGGGTAATGTTAGGCATCAGGTTCCGGTTGCTGCACAGCAGGAATCCTGAGCCTTACATTCGGCGGTCTCCCATTCCTCTCCGGCCGCACAGGAGGCAGCTCAGCAGACTCGTCGATCCAGGCGCTCTGCTCAGACCAGCTCTGTAGGTTGAGTTGCTGCTGCTACCTCTGGTCCAACTATAGCAACGCAGGCTGGTCAGCAGCGAACTACTCCAGGGACTAAGTCCTCCTTTCGGTCCACTGAGCATGCCCGTGGGACGATCTCTCATTGGAGTTCGGAGGTCACATGCTCAGGTCCTTCTCCAGCTCGGATTGGACCATCAGGAAGGACAGGCAGGTCCCGGAAGGACGCTGCTATAAAAGGGTCACATGGCCGCTCGGTCATGTGCTAGTATAGACTCAAATAGTTTGGAGTGTATGATGATGGATGCATGTATCTGGTGACTGACTCATTATGAAACCCCTTCCCTTTTGATACATATGTAGGTAGGGTTTAGAGTCCGAGTCAGCGCCTGTCAGTGGCTAGTCTATAGGCCACAGTGCATAACAGCCATCTGCACACTAGCGTCTGATGGTGTCGCCCGCTGCAGGGCACTATCGAACTGCGGCAAGTGACAGCCACGCCGGTGCAATGCCTTGCGCAACCTGTGCGCTTATCTGGCCCAACCCAAGGCGATTAGTGGCGTCCACCTGAGCGGCACTGTGCACACTTGCACGCATAATTTATTTAACCCTTGCTGGCATCGCAGTCGCGGTGCTGAGCGCTAGCGGTCTAGAGGGGCTTCAGTCCTGCGGTCTAAGGGCTGAGTTCTGTGACTATATGCTAGCGCTCACACTGCCAAGCTCTGTGAGCAATAACAGGCTATGGCATTTATTATTTGGCGGTTGTGCGGCTCTGTGAGATAACAGAGTTCGCCTCTGTACACACTGGGTGAGGTTAACCCCGTGTGTTCCGTTATTATACCGCCATATCGCGTCCGCCATTACCGAGCAGCAGTTAACACCTCTGCACTGTGGACCCCGGGCTGCGAATGCACCTAAATACCATCTTTATTATTTGGTGTGTTCCGCCAGCCCATAACAGGAAGTCAGGGCAATTGCCTTCAAATGTTCTGGTACTGACCACAGGCTCTCTTAAAGGGATCTTCTGTATGGAAGTTAGGGCAAATCCCTCAGCACTCTGAATCTGACCCCAGGATTCTATTAAAAGGACCATTGGTATGAAAGTCAGGTCAAATCCACTCAGCGCTCTTGTTCTGATCTTAGGCTCTCTTAATAGGTTCCCCGGTATGGAAGTGAGGGCAAATCCACTCTGCGCCCTGATTCTGACCCCAGGCCCCTCTTAAAGGGATCCCCGGTACGGAAGTGAGGGCAAATCCACTCTGCGTTTTGGTACAGACCCCAGTCCTCTCTTAAAGGGATCTCCAGTATGGAAGTTGGGTAAATCCCTCAGCGCTCTGATTCTCACCACAGGCTTCTATTAAAGGAATCCCTGGTATGGAAGTTAGGGCCATTCCACTCAGCGCTCTGGTTCTGACCCCAGGCTGATGAGATGATGTGGGATATTAGGGGTAGTAGTCCGGTGGCTGTGATGGGATGATGTGGGATATTAGGAGTAGTTGTCCAGTGGCTATGGCTGACGGGATGATGTGGGATATTAGGGGTAGTAGTCCGGTTGCTTTGACGGGATGATGTGGGATATTAGTAGTCCGGTGGCTCTGGCTGACGGGACGATGTGGGATATTAGGGATAGTAGTCCGGTGGCTCTGGCTGACGGGTTGATGTGGGATATTAGGGGTAGTTGTTCGGTGGCTATGGCTGACAGGATTATGTGGGATATTAGTAGTCCGGTGGCTCTGGCTGACGGGACGATATGGGATATTAGGGGTAGTAGTCAGGTAGCTCTGGCTGATGGGATGATGTGGGATATTATAGTGAATGTGGCTATGCGTCGTGGGCGGGGCTATACACTCAGCTTTATTTATATATATATATATATATATATATATATATATATATAATCATTATAATTTGTTATAACTAACTGTAGTTAGTTACTATGCCCGGGCAACGCCGGGCTCTTCAGCTAGTCTTTATATATAAATCTGAATGTGTGTGTGTGTGTATCACCAACCAATCACAAAGCAGCAGAGTGGGACGCGGTTGGAGAGCAGGGCTGAGGACAGATACAGCAGGACAGTGCATGGAGAGTGGGGCTGTGAGGAAGAGAGTCTTCAGGACAGGGGCCGAATAGTGCCGACACCCTCCCAGCCCTGTCCGGCCTCAGTCGGCGCTCCCCCGTCGCCAAATGAGCTATCCCCCCTCTCCCCTACAGCTTCCCGGCCTAAATTTAGTCCCCGGCTTCTACTGCGGCCTACTACAGTGCTAGGCCATGCCCCCCGCAGGCCACCCAATCACATGCGCTGCAGCTCCGCTCTAGCTCCGTCCACTCCGCCCAGCTCCGCCACTCTCTCCTGGCGTCACTCACCGCGTTTGGTGCATGGAGAGCGGGGCTGTGGAGGAAGGAAGACAGCGGGTCTGTATAGCAGGGGTCTCAAACACGTGACCCGCATGCAGCCCCTGAGGCAGGCATCTGCGGCCCGCGATGCACCACATGTCTGTCTTACCGAGTCAATATGATGGACTTATGGTCCTTACATACGTAGCGCTCACTAATATACTAATTAGGCAAGAGACAAGAAGTCTGTGCTCAGTAAAACAATAGTATTTTATTCTATTAAAATCAGAGATATTAATGAATTAACATATAAATTTGCACATGAATTTTAGCAGCACTAGTCTAACATTACATGATCAATACATCATCTATTCATAGAGAAAGTAAGCATCAATATATTACCGGATATTGTAGCATCACTCCTCTATCGGGGGGACTCGATTGGCGAGGAGGAAATATCCCGTAAAACTCCATCACAGAAGATATGCGTCCATAAGTCTCCTGGAACGTCCCTACTCGCCAGTGGAAATTCCCTCGGTTATATACAAACTGTTCTTAGATATGAATCTAGTCCTGCGTACTACAACTTCTACAAGTAATGTTTAAACAAGCTGTACAGCTGCGCAGTGAACATTTCAACTCGTGCTCTGCTCGTGTTACGCAAGCGCTGTATGGTTGCTTTTCACATTCCTTCTGCATGTCCTAATCATGTACTCAGAGAGGTCATTCAGCGGTCAAATCCCCAGTCTCTTGTAATGTTGTACTGAATACTTTTGAAAAGGAATAATATGACCCGTGATCACCTACCTACCATCTGGATACCTTTTCTAATATCAATCATACATCATTCATATCACATAAGTATCACAATGTCTCACTCCCTGAGGCAGGGGGAAGGCACGCATTCAGGAGCAGCGATGGCATTGACTGTTCTGTGTGCACAGACTGCACAGGACCTGTGATGAGGTCACAAGAGGGGGAGGAGTCAGGGGTCACATGGTCAGGGGCCTCAGTGTGTGCAGGAGGATGCTCCTGTCTGTGTGCTGGTTGTCATGGTACTGGATGAAGGTAAGTTTATGCGTGGGGTCAGGAGGGGTTTACAGGGTGGATGGAGCAGAGCCCTGTGTGTTTGAGGTGTATGGAGCGGAGCCCTGTGTGTACGAGGTGTATGGAGTGGAGCCCTGTGTGTACGAGGTGTACGGAGCGGAGCCCTGTGTGTACGAGGTGTAAGGAGCGGAGCCCTGTGTGTACGAGGTGTATGGAGTGGAGACGTGTGTGTACGAGGTGTGCGGAGCCCTGTGTGTACGAGATGTACGGAGCGGAGCCCTGTGTGTACGAGATGTAAGGAGCGGAGTCGTGTGTGTATGAGGTGTACGGAGCCCTGTGTGTATGAGGTGTACGGAGCAGAGCCCTGTGTGTCCGAGGTGTACGAAGCGGAGCCCTGTGTGTACGAGGAGTACGGAGCGGAGCCCTGTGTATACGAGGTGTATGGAGTGTAGCCGTGTGTGTACGAGGTGTACCGAGCAGAGCCCTGTGTGTACGAGGTGTATGGATTGGAGCTGTGTGTGTACGAGGTGTACAGAGCCCTGTGTGTATGAGATGTACGAAGTGGAGCCCTGTGTGTACGAGGTGTACGGAGCGGCGTGTGTACAAGGTGTGCGGAGCCGCGCGTGTACGGGGTGTATTAAGTTTGAAAGGAATGCGGCCCCCCAGCTCAAATTTTTTTTATGTGAGACCCCTGCTGTAAAGGGAGAGAGCGGGAGAGCAGGGCTGTGAAGGAAAAGAATGAGGCTATGGACTGAGAGAGTTGGAGAGCAGGGCTGTGAAGGAAGAGAACGGGACTGTGGACAGGGAGAGCAGGGCTGTGAAGGAAGAGAACGGGGCTGTGGAGGGAGAGAGCGGGAGAGAAGGGCTGTGGATGAAGAGACCGGGGCTGTGGAAGGACACCAGGACATGGATGTAGAGCGCGGCTGCGGAGGGATAGAACGGGACGGCGGGTGGAGAGCAGGAATGTTAAGGAAGACAGCAGGACCCACAGTTAGGTACTATGCCCAGGCAACACCGGGCTCTACAGCTAGTTGATTAATAAAATAAAGATTGAAGGGAACCTGACCGGTGGTGCATTGCTGTCCAGACTGTGGCCAGCATGTATCAGCCACTGGTTGTATGATCACAGCCATGTATGTTTGACTCTGAAACGCTGCAGCATTTCAAAGAAAGACATGCTTGTAATAAATGAAGGAGACCGGACCGCACTGTGCACTAGTCGTACATGGGTATAGGCAGAGACTTGTCAGTCATTATCAGCAGGTGGGAAGACGCCACCTGGGACCAACCTGTAAGACTAGTGCACAGTGCAGTTTGGTTCCCAGCAGCTATTAAATGTATGTTTTTCTTTGAAATGGCGTGGTATTTCAGAATCAAACATGCATGGCTGTGATCATATAGCCAATGGCTAATACATGCTGTCCACAGTCTGGGCAGAATATCACCTGTCAGGTTCCCTTTAAAACAACGGCTACTCTTTAAACTTTATTATATATGATGCTTCTATTTTGGCTATATAAATATGAACACAGAACAGTCGACCACGAGGTGCCATAAAAGCAACAAAAAAAAAATCAGGAGATATAGAATTTTTCTATAGAATGCAGTGTTCATAAGTACTTGGTGTACGTAATTGTTTAAAAAATGTTGCTACTATACAGTTGTGGCCAAAAGTATTGACACCCCTGCAATTCTGTCAGATAATACTCAGTTTCTTCCTGAAAATGATTGCAAACACAAATTCTTTGGTATTATTATCTTCATTTAATTTGTCTTAAATGAAAAAACACAAAAAGAATTGTCCTAAAGCCAAATTGGATATAATTCCACACCAAACATAAAAAAGAGGGTGGACAAAAGTATTGGCACTGTTCGAAAAATCATGTGATGCCTCTCTAATTTGTGTAATTAACAGCACCTGTAACTTACCTGTGGCACCTAACAGGTGTTGGCAATAACTAAATCACACTTGCAGCCAGTTGACATGGATTAAAGTTGACTCAACCTCTGTCCTGGGTCCTTGTGTGTACCACATTGAGCATGGAGAAAAGAAAGAAGACCAAAGAACTGTCTGAGAACTTGAGAAACCAAATTTTGAGGAAGCATGAGCAATCTCAAGGCTACAAGTCCATCTCTAAAGACCTGAATGTTCCTGTGTCTACCGTGCGCAGTGTCATCAAGAAGTTTAAAGCCCATGGCACTGTGGCTAACCTCCCTAGATGTGGACGGAAAAGAAAAATTGACAAGAGATTTCAACGCAAGATTGTGCAGATGTTGGATAAAGAACCTCGACTAACATCCAAACAAGTTCAAGCTGCCCTGCAGTCCGAGGGTACAACAGTGTCAACCCGTACTATCCGTCGGCGTCTGAATGAAAAGGGACTGTATGGTAGGAGACCCAGGAAGACCTCACTTCTTACCCCGAGACATAAAAAAGCCATGCTGGAGTTTGCCAAAACTTACCTGAAAAAGCCTAAAACGTTTTGGAAGAATGTTCTCTGGTCAGATAAGACAAAAGTAGAGCTTTTTGGGCAAAGGCATCAACATAGAGTTTACAGGAGAAAAAAAGAGGCATTCAAAGAAAAGAACACGGTCTCTACAGTCAAACATGGCAGAGGTTCCCTGATGTTTTGGGGTTGCTTTGCTGCCTCTGGCACTGGACTGCTTGACCGTGTGCATGTCATTATGAAGTCAGAAGACTACCAACAAATTTTGCAGCATAATGTAGGGCCCAGTGTGAGATAGCTGGGTCTCCCTCAGAGGTCATGGCTCATGGGTCTTCCAGCAGGACAATGACCCAAAACACACTTCAAAAAGCACTAGAAAATGGTTTGAGAGAAAGCACTGGAGACTTCTAAGGTAGCCAGCAATGAGTCCAGACCTGAATCCCATAGAACACCTGTGGAGAGATCTAAAAATGGCAGTTTGGAGAAGGCACCCTTCAAATATCAGGGACCTGGAGCAGTTTGCCAAAGAAGAATGGTCTAAAATTCCAGCAGAGCATTGTAAGAAACTCATTGATGGTTACCAGAAGCGGTTGGTCGCAGTTATTTCGGCTAAAGGTCGTGCAACCAAGTATTAGGCTGAGGGTGCCAATACTTTTGTCTGGCCCATTTTTAGAGTTTTGTGTGAAATGATCAATGTTTTGCTTTATGCTTCATTCTCTTTTGTGTTTTTTTTTTCATTTAAGACAAATTAAATGAAGATAATAATACCAAAGAATTTGTGTTTGCAATCATTTTCAGGAAGAAACTGAGTATTATCTGACAGAATTGCAGGGGTGTCAATACTTTTGGCCACAACTGTATAAAGACAACACTAATTCCCTTGTAAGTGAATTTACTGCATGCTACCAGCAAAGTTATTACAACTTATACTGTACTTGTAAAAAAGTGATTTGTTTCCCTGTGAACAGTCCAAGTATATTTATCTTTTGACAAAATGGATTTTTGCATTTATGAGGGTTTTTCTTCTGGAGCACAATGTTCACTGAGATTCCGTGAAAAAAAATACAGAACTCTGAATGTCCTGTTATTTTTCCCTAGCAACATTTAAACTTTGCTATGGTTTTTGAACTGGCAAAACTTGTAAGAATCCAGCATGAAGGAAATGCTGGAAGTTCAACAGATTTAAAAACTGTGAAGGAGCCAATTTAATAGCTGTAATTCATTCTGTTCCCCAATAAAAGGATTGTTACTGGGTACATTTTGATCATACACAGAGTGATAGAGAAAACATGTCCAAACATGAGTATATCTGGATGAAACTACAGGAATATTCAAGCGCTCTAGCATGGAGTGTTAGGCCATGTGCACACGCTGCGGTTTTGCTGCGGTTTTGGCCCTGCAGAACTGCAGCAGTTCCGCAGACATGGTACTTTACCATGTTAGCCTATGGGTTTTCAAAACCGCAGTGCTCACGCTGCGGTTTTTTACCTGCGGAAAAGCTGCGGTTTTTTCTCCGCAGCATGTCAATTGTTTCTGCGGATTCTGCTGGGGTTTCACACCTTTAACATAGTAGAGGTGTGAAACCGCAGGGCAAAACCGCAGGCCAAACCGCAGCAAAACCGCAGGTCACTTTACCTGCGGTTTTACCTGCGGTTCCGCGGGATAAAACCCGCAGGTGAATCTGCAGTGTGTGCACATACCCTTAGATGGACTTAAATTGGGCAGAAGTTGATTTCTTGAAGAAACATCGCAAACTTTATATTATATCTATTAACTCCTTTACCCACAAGCCTGTTTTCATCTTCCTGAACAGGCCAAATTTTATGATTCTGATGAGTCTCAATTTATGTTGTAATAACTCTGGGACACTTCAACAGATCCCACTGACTCTGAGACTATTTTTTCGCAACACATTGTACTTCATGTTAGTAGTACATTTTGATCAATACGATTTGTGTTTATGAAAATACTAGCTGAAGAGCATGGCGTTGCCTGGGCATAGTAACCAACTGTGGTTAGTTATAACAAATTATAATGATTATATTGCACATAAAAACATTTCACATCATATATTCAACACTACAGATTTGCAACACAAATTAACTAAACGATTACCCTAGTATATTGACAGTATTTTATTTTCAACTCATTCAAGAGCCTTTTGATAAACAACATTTTTGGTTTTTCCCTTCGGTGCAAAGATGAACAGATTTTTGGCAGTTCCAACTCTTGAACAGACCACGTAAAGTTGACCATGAGAAAAGCATGGAAATTGCAAATCGATCCCTACTACTTTCAAGGACTGTCCCTGAGCATTGTTAATGGACATTGCAAATAGCAGTTGAACTGGAAACTGGATGCGTTTAAAATCAAAAAACAAATCAGATGGAATGAGTGGAATTCTTGGAGTGAAAATGTCCTCTCCTTTGGCACATCCTGTTTCTGAGCTGTGTATAACCCTATCCTGTGTGATAATGTCTGCTGAGCTGTGTACCTAATACTCTCCTGTGTGATACTTTCTGCTGAGCTGTGTATCTAATCTAATCGTGTTTTACTGACTGCTTAGCCATGTATCTAATCCTATCCTGTGTGATACCGTCTGCTGAGCCGTGTATCTATCCCTATCCTTTGTGATACTGACTGCTGAGCCATGTACCTACTCCTATCATGTGTGTTACTGACTGCTCAGCCGTGTATCTAATCCTATCCTCTGTGATACTGACTGCTGAGCCGTGTATCTAATCCTATCCTGTGTGATACTGACTGCTGAGCCGTGTATTTAATCCTATTCTGTTTGAACTGGAAACTGGAGGCATTTAAAATCAAAAAACAAATTGGATGTAATGAGTGGAATTCTTGGAATGAAAATGTCCTCTCCTTTGGCACATCCTGTTTCTGAGCTGTGTATCTAACCCTATCCTGTGTGATAATGTCTGCTGAGCTGTGTACCCAATCCTCTCCTGTGTGATACTTTCTGCTGAGCTGTGTATCTAATCCTGTCGTGTGTTACTGACTGCTCAGCCATGTATCTAATCCTATCCTATGTGATACCATCTGCTGAGCCATGTATCTAACCCTATCCTGTGTGATACTGACTGCTGAGCCATGTACCTACTCCTATCATGTGTGTTACTGACTGCTCAGCCGTGTATCTAATCCTATCCTGTGTGATACTGACTGCTGAGCCATGTATCTAATCCTATTCTGTTTCGACTGGAAGCTGGAGGCATATTCTGTGTGATACTGTCTGCTGAGCCATCTATCTAATACTATTCTGTGTGATACAGTGTGCTGAGCTGTGTATCTACTCTTGTCCTGTGTGATACTGTCTGCTGTGCCATGTATCTATTCCTATCCTGTGTGATACTGACTGCTGAGCTGTGTATCTAATCCTATCCTGTGTGATACTGACTGCTGAGCTGTGTATCTAATCCTATCCTGTGTGATACTGTCTGCTGCGCCATGTGTCTAATCCTCTCCTGTGTGATACTGACTGCTGAGCTGTGTATTTAATCCTATCCTATGTGATACTGACTGCTGAGCCGTGTATCTAATCCTATCCTGTGTGATACTGGGCTCCCCCTACAGTCTGTGTCACAGGGTGGTCTGAGTTGGCATGGTAATAAATTGTGTTATTTCCAGCTTTACAGAAGGACGATAACACCATAGAAATGATAAGAATAATAGGCAAAATTGTTTGGTGAAGTGGACCGTGCAGGGTTAAAATTTCGCCTCACAACATAGCCTATGACGCTCTCAGGATCCAGGCGTGTGACTGTGCAAAATTTTGTGGCTGTAGCTGCGACGGTGCACATGCCAATCCCGGACATACATACATACACTGTTTCCCCATTATGTACCTAGGAGCAAAATTGTTTGGTGAATTGGAATGCGCGGGGTTAAAATTTCGCCTCACAACATAGCCTATGACGCTCTCGGGGTACAGACGTGTGAGTGTGCAAAATTTTGTGGCTGTAGCTGCGACAGTGCAGATGCCAATCCCGGACATACACACATAGATACATAAAAACATACACACACATTGAGCTTTATATATAAGATTGAAAATAATGCCAATATCGTTGGTCTGTGGGCTTCCAGGCCTAAGATATGAAGAAAAGGAGTTATTGATAACTTTTCAAGATATGTGTACCTCCCAGAAAACAGCCCGTATGTGAGGTCAGCAAAGTGGGAGTTCCTAGTTTTATGGCCGAAGCATAAAACAAGAACGTCCATCTTTGGCATTCATTCAGAGCCAGGAGAGACGGCTAAACACCATGCTGTGGTACTGGACAATTTCTTTGGGAACTCTCCTCCCCTTTATCGGCATGTCATACCTGCGACTGAGATTTAGTAAGTTTTGTATTTTTGTCCCTTTTATTTCATAACTTTATACATATTTATATTTTGTCTCTTTAGTATTTATCAATCTTACTATTTTTTGTAAACTTTCCCGATTCTTCTGGAGTAAAAATTATAAATTTGCTAGCTTCTTTCTTCTTGCTCTATGAGCGATCTGCCACGTCTGCCGCGCAAATTCACGTTACCGAATGGGTTTCCGATCCACCTATAAGAGGTTAGTGGTGGCAGCATAGTTTTCATATTTATGTGGTGTTGGGGACTTAATGGTGACTGGATCAAGGTATATATATATGCTCCTATCCAGAACCGGTGGTATATATACATCCCATCACATTACGTGCCGCAATATTCGACATTAATTAGAGCAGCTGCGCTCATTGTCTTATCCTCTGGCAATACCTTATTGGCCAGCAGGATAAGGGGGCACCAGAGAGCTGCAAGTTGCAGACTAAAAGATAAAGTGTTTCCTGACAGGCAGCCCCTGTGAAGAGGTGGAGGCAGGGCTCACACATAGTGCACAGTCAGATGACTTAGTGGAGGAGGACATTGAATGCAGTGGAGGAGAGCTAGATGTCAAAATTCTGCATGAGGTACCTGAAGCTCTGAGTACCCCTCATGAGAAAATTCAAGAGGTGCCTCAAAGTACTCAGTGTGGTCACACTAGTGTCCCGCTCATGCTCTATGCGCAGAATGATTTTCTTTGGCAAAATGTAGTACAAGAGAGGCAGAAATGGGCGCGAAAACTGGCCCTCCTGTGAAGGACATTAAGAGGCACAAAGACTCTTCTTGTCCAAGGACTGGCAAGTTCAAAGAAGAGGGGAGTGTGGCAAGATGGATGGGAGAGGACCCCACAACAAGTGACACACTGAGTCGGTTCTGACGGGCCGGTGTATGAAGTCCAGCCTGAACGTGCAGAAGGAATGCCTGCCCGGGTAGTTCACTGTAGCATGTTGTAGCCCTGCCTGTCCAAAGGGCCTAAGGATAGAAAAGAATCACCGAAAGTCATCGAGACATCCACCTTGACGGTTCCATACTTTGACGAAGAAGAGATGCTGGCCTCGCCCCCAGAGAAATGAGCACTGAAGCACCAATGCTTGAAGCTAGAGATACGGTGGACTCGTCATATCAAAGTAGTTCTTTACCTCCCGTTAATCAACCTGGATTACGCCGAACTGAGTGAACAATAGCTGGAGTGCCTCCTGCCTGCTATGCGCAAGATCAATTTATTTGGTAACGAATCATTCAAGAAGTAAAAGAATGTGAATGCCTGGTGAAGGCGCTCTCGCCCATGAAATGGTGAGCTGAAGGAGAAGCGGGGGTGTAGAAGAGAGAACCAGGCTGCAAATGCTGCTGAAGCTGCGGGTCCGGAACTGCTGGGACCGAACCTCCTGTTGCAGTGGGAAGGAAATTGAGGATGAAGGAGACCCATGACCTGCAGAGAGGGGGCGTGGTGAGTCAGTGGAGTATAAGGAGGTTTGTGCGGGAAAAGAGAGGGGCTTCCCGCCAGAGGGCTGAGTGAGAGAGGACCTGCACCGCCCCACGAGCAGCGATAGGCCGCGTGGCAGTGATAAGGGTCGGGTGGAGTAAGGACCCTGGGAGCGTCGCCGAGCGTGCAGGTCAAAGCACGCTGAGCGGGAGTTTGTTGGGAAAGGCTCCTGGCTGCAGAGCACAGATCCAGGACAGACGCAGTAAACACTCATAAGTACTAGCAGGTATACAGGGAGATGCGCTCTGCGCAGAGTGCTGCAGTGTGGATATCCAGGTGACGGTGGCTGCTTAGAGGCACATACACCGATTGGAATATTATGGAGAGCTTCACTCTTCAGCTCCACAGTTAGATGGACTAGGGGCTCAGCGGGAAAAACCGGTGACCACCCGCTGCCACCAGACGTGAGACCGTGTGTTGGGCGAGGACTCCTGAAGATGCTGCACCGGACTGAGCTGGTATCTCATCACCTGTTAGACTTCCAGAGAGTAACAGAGAGCGGAGCAATGATAAGTTAAACCTGATATAAAGCCTGTATAGTTGAATAGCAGTTATTCTGTTCACCCTGCATCCTCTTTTCCCCTGTTTTCTCCCTGTGAGGAGTTTATTATTGTTAATTAAATAAATAATAGTTAACCCCTGCTCTGCGCCTCTGTGTCACTGCATCCGTATACCTGTTACACACGCGGGCTGCAAGAAAACAGAAGTTGACAAATACAGGAACATACAAAAATTTTTGTAATGCTAATAAACAGTTCTTATCTAATCTTCTCAATATGAGAGGCGCTGTCTCTTGAATGTTGCAAACAATTTTAACTAACTATCTATATCTTACTACAGTACCTAACTCAAAAGTGCTATTGGCAGTAACTCACTACCACTTCAAGTATCATCATCAACACATTTTCTACTTTCTTTTATTATTAACCCTAAGTGATAACCGCTGATGCCTGGTTCATCTCCTGCATTTTTCAAATCTTCATCTTTATTCAAATTTCTTTATTAAAACATTCCTATTAGTCATGGCTATTAGCTAGATTCTATATAAAAGCTATTCTCTATTAATACTGTCATAAGGCACATTATAAAATACTTCACATCAAAACTCCAATAATTCTTGAAAGTGCTGGACACAGCTCCTACCCGGGATCTCTTGCAGTGTCCTTTTGGTAGGAGCCATTGTCCACGATGAGGTAGTTCTTATTTATAAAAGACCTATGTAAAACCAAGAGAGGGCACCTAAAGAGGTGCCAACTATTTACAATAAAGTTCTGGATCATTCAGTGTCCATGATCTCCACAGTTCAGTAAAGAAAATGCTGCCAATAAAACTGGGCACCAAAACTGGAAAAACACGATGCATAAACAAAAATAACTTTAAAGCACAACAGTGCAAAGACCCTCCTGGGTAACAGAGATAGTTATCTGGATTGTTATGGCTAGTTGTCCCCTCCTGGGGTTCTGGAAGCTGGTTGCTTTGGCTGCTTCCAGGGAAGATGCTCTGGGTGTCCACCTCCTGGTGGGTTGATGAATTGCCGGTATTCTGCTGGCAAGGCTGCTGCCTGAGGTACAGCAGGGGTGGTGACTTGTAACAAAGGATGCTGGATTGGTACCGACGTAGCCTGACCCACTGGTGTGGGTACAAACACAGTTTTGGTAACTACTGTGGGAGGTTTTCCTGCCGGGGGAACACACACTTTCGCCTTCATGTAAGTTGCCAACAAATCCTCCAGTATGCGGCGTATGTTTAGGGCGTACCAGCCGCGTAGCCCCTCATGCCGGGTAAAGGTGACATATTCCCCTGGCTGTAGGTCACGTGCTGGGTGTCCCCTCCGGAGGTGAGACTCAACATCCCTCCGGCTGAAAAATACGTCAGAGATCTTCAGGGGGTCTATGCACCCAAACCCCCGTTCGTGATTAACGTTGAGGACCTGACCCCATCCCGCTGAATCCCGGGGACCATAATGTCCAGGTCAGGACCCAGCACTGCCAGCCTCTTCTGTTCTCTCTCCCTCTGCTCCGCGGCCAGCTGGCGGAGGGTCTGCTGGCAATAGGACTCCTCTTCCTCCTCCACCTCTTCCCGGGACCGGCCCCTGCCCAACGTGGACCGCGGCAACACTGTTAGGGGTTCAGGTGTTTCCCCCCATGGACTAGTATCCCGGTTCCAGACCAAGTCCAGCACTACCTGTCTGGCCGCTGTAGCCAGCGGGCACCCAGTGGCTTCTCTAACTTCAGGGCCGACAGGCATACCTGGTGCCTCCTGGCGGTGTCGCAGCTCCGGTGCAGGCCTGAGACGGTGGGCAGCTGCAGAGGTATCCACAGGGGTAGCCGGTCCGGATGCCGGTGGTGGTGGAGCAGATGGCGGCTCCAGGTCCGCAGGGGTCTCCGGTGGGACCTGCGCGGCCGCGTCAGGTCCAGGCGGGAGCGCAGCTTCTTCCTCTTCAGCTCCCAGGCCTTCGGACAACTCCTCCTGGCAGTCCTCTCCCAGCTTTGGTGACATCGGGGTGGCGGTGACAGGTGCTACCGGTGGTATGGCAGCGGCCGCAAGCTCCACAGGGTTTGCCTGGAGGAGATCCGGTGCAACAGTGGCGGGTACCGGTGACTGAGGTACTGTGGGTGGTGGCCCCTCCAGGGCGCCTCCTGCTTCAGCCGCAGTTCATGAGTTAGCTGGGCATTCTCATCTTCCAGCTGTTGATAGTCTAGATGGGTAGCCAGATCGGAGCCTTCAGCCATTGCGCCTGGGAGATTTAACTTAACCTCCCTTCGCTCTTCAGGCCTCCTCTCTCCTTCCATCATGGTGTTCCCTCCTTCTTCTTCCTGTCTGGCCTCTTTTCCCGCCACCGGCCCCAGCTCCTCCTTCTGGGGGCGGCGTCTTCTTCCTACTCCTCCATACCATGCCAATGTACGAACCCCTCGGGGGATGGGCCATGTTGCTGTCGCATAGAAGTTCAGACAGGGGAGGCCCAGGACTGTTCGCGGTCTTTTCTTAGGACCACCCATGTTGCCACGCCCTTCTTCTCCGCGTTGGCGGCCATTTTTAGCATTCATTTTACAGTCTATAAAATTGGGTCTTTTGCACATTTCCACAAACTTTTAGGTCCAATAAATCATAGGCACACAGAACCCGGTGGCACTGGGCTTCGTCATCCTGTTCGTGACGCCAAAATTGGGTCACCCTCCCAGGGCTGTTGGGTATTCGGTACCGGGCCCGATGAGCTTCAATGGGAGATGTCACGGCAGCTGGGATCCGGCCCATGGCCCTGGGCGCCCATTGTAAAAAGGGGAAAGTCAATGAATGATTCGTATAATCTAATCAAAAAATTTTTGGCACTCAACTCGTTGCAAAGATGAAGAATTTTTATTTGCAGTCACAAATATAGACGTTTCGGCTGTATCAACTAGCCTTCATTAGTAAACAAGACTGCTCCTATCTCTATAATTTTCTGGACATTATATTGTATGACCAATAGTAAATTAGGTGCTATTGGAGGTGATACCATCCACCATGTAAGAACTGGTATATAAACTATTAGATCTGTGACTTTGAAAAGCTCCAAAGGTTGCACCAACCAGAAGTTGGCATAAACATCCTATGGCTATGCCTGAAGGGAATTGTCCCAAAGGGGATTACTTGTGGGATTGTTAAATCCTGTGACTCATAGAAAACCCCAATTTCATGCTGTAAGAACAGCAGCTGGCTGTAGTTTCAAATGTCTGTTGTTGGTGGGTGGCAGCAGGACCTGTGTGAACACGGCATCCACCAATCCCACAAGTAAACCTTTTGGGACAATTCCCTTCAGGCATAGCCATAGGATGTATATGCCAACTTCTGGTTGGTGCAACCTTTGGAGCTTTTCAAAGTCACAGATCTAATAGTTTATATACCAGTGCTGCCACCCACCAACAACAGACATTTGAAACTACAGCCAGCTGCTGTTCTTACAGCGTGAAATTGGGGTTTTCTATGAGTCACAGGATTTAACAATCCCACATGTAAACCCTTTGGGACAATTCCCTTCTGGCATAGCCATAGAATGTTTATGCCAACTTCTGGTTGGTGCAACCTTTGGAGCTTTTCAAAGTCACAGATCTAATAGTTTATATACCAGTTCTTACATGGTGGATGGTATCACCTCCAATAGCACCTAATTTACTATTGGTCATATAATATAAAGTCCAGAAAATTATAGAGATAGGAGCAGTCTTGTTTACTGATGAAGACTAGTTGATACAGCCAAAACGTCTATATTTGTGACTGCAAATAAAAATTCTTCATCCTTGCAACGAGTTGAGTGCCAAAAATTTTTTGATTGTTCTATACTGGTGTGGGAACCTTCTTTTGTGCACCGACACAGCTGTGCCACGTTATACTATTGAATGAATGATTCGTGACGCCACCTGTGGTGTTCGGCAATGAAGATGTAAGCCGACGCTGCAGACAGATCCTCTGGGACAGATGGTGTGGTGCAGCAGTGATGTTATAGCCCTCCACAAGCAGGGCTGTAGTCCCAGGGCAGAGTAAGTGAAGTGACACTTAGATGGTGTAGTGTCGGGCGCAAGGGATGTAGCAGTGCCGGGCGGGTTGGCGCAGGAATGAGTGGAGGACACCAGGGCATGTAGTTCCAAAGCTTTCCTCACAGTCTGTTGCAGGTACAGGTACCCGCATCCGTGCTGTGCCCTCCGGGTCAGGAGCTCAACCAACTTCCAGGCAAGATGAAGTACTCCTTTCCAACACTCCGCCAACATATGTGCCTTTTCTGAACGTCTCCTCTTATAGCGCCCGGCCTTGCGCTGTGAACATAGGAAGGGTTCTCTCTTCCAACCCTGATCCTTAGTCCTCTTATTCTCCTTACGTTCCATACTAATCCTTCTTTCCAATGGAGACTCAAGCTTTTCTCTGTCTCTTTCCCGTGCCAGCAGACCCAGATCACTGTGGCCTGCGGCAGCACTTCCTTCTTCCATCCCTCTCCTGGGGATCTTCTCAATCTCACTCTCTGTCCTTCTACATCCTCGCTCACTGACTGAATGAAAGACTGACAGACTCGACTCAACTCTTCCCGCTCTTTTATGTGAACTAAACTCCACCCACCTCCCAGCACGTTTCGTGTTCCAAGCAGGGAGTCACCAAGGGGTGCTATGCTACACTCCAAGCAGGGAGCCGCCGAAGGTGCTTTGCTACACTACTTTGTGGTGTGGGGTGCAGGTGTTGGAGTGTGGTCAGGTGTCTCCACCTTACCTGAATGGTGGGGTACCACACCTCAGGAGGAGGTGCAGTACCTCTGTGGCGACTGAACCCTCAGGGGTGCCACATAAGTAGTTGCTATCTATCATATGTGCTGATCTACCTGGCTCCACCTCAAAGCGGTCATCATCAGCTACTGCTAGCAATTCATCTGCTCCATGTCAACAGAACAGCCCTTCTAATTCCAGGCTGCTCTGTCGACAGGGTGTGACTGCTGGTGTCATGCTGACTGACAGCCAACTTTCCTCTGTTAGGCAGCGGGGAGCCGGTTGTCAATCAGCATGAGATCTGCAGTCAAGCCCCATTAACTGAACAGAGCAGAAGAGAAGTAGCTGTTCTGTTAACGTAACATCAGTGGAAGCAACTGAATTGTCAGCTTGAGCAGTCTATGACTGTTCTGTAAAGGCAGAGACCAGCGCTGGGTACAACAGGCAGGTAGTTAGCAACTTCCTGTCTGTTGGTTTTTAGCCACATTGTAAAAACAAAAAGTCACTGATAACCATTTAATCGAAAAAAGGCTCAGTAATTTTTCAAAGTGAACTCCGCAAAACCTCTAGGCTTCAAATTTACATTATCTTACCCATTTTGTTATTGTGCAGTACTTATTATTAATTTTATATAAAAATGTCATATTAGTGAAGGTAGCATTTTGCCTGACATTATCTCTATATTTATTGATGTCTACAATTTCCCATGAATGAACATCAAATTTCTTTCCCAAACACTTCACACACAGTCATGTTCTATACATTAACTTATAAGAAAGATGGCAATGAAAATTGGAATAATATAAAAAGTTTCATCATTGCTTAAAAATCACCATTATATACTATGACTTGAAATATTATAGACGAATACAAAACACCTTCTGGAAAAGAAATGTCAAGAATTACAAAATATGTTTTCTATTGTTGAATAAATAGAGAAATATACATATACTAAAAAGGGAATTATAAGAAATATTCCAAGACAACAAAAGGCTTTACTACACTATGAAGAAAGAAATTATTAGATTCTAGCTTTATTCAAGCAAGACAAGGTCAAACTGGTAGAAACAAAAATCTAAGGCTGGCATGTATGAACTATACATTTAATGTCTTTCATTAAAATTAGCTTAGACTTATGTGAAAACTGACTTATTACCAATATAGTTTATGTGAATGAAAGTTCATTTTATTGACAATTTTGTGCCAAACAGACACAGCAAATTGTAATAGGTGCAGGGGTGTAACTACTTCGGTCTCAGCTGTCGCAGATGCGACGGGACCCGAAGTGCTTAGGGACCCGCTTGCGAGTTTGCTCCATGCTTTGATTGGCTGCCAGTCAGGTTAGAAGGTGGAAGACGCGCACGATGGCTGCTCTGTGCGCACAGGACCTGTGATGAGGTCACAGGAGGGGAGGAGTCAGGGGCACATGATCAGGAGCCTCAGTGTATGCAGTACTCTGCTGTGCTGGTTGTCATCGTGCTGGATGAGTGTAAGTTTATGTGTGAGGTCAGGAGGGGTTTACAGGGTGGATGTAGCAGAGCCGTGTGTCTACAAGGTGTATGGAGCAGAGCCGTGTGTATACGAAGTGTATGGAGCGCAACCGTGTGTGTACGAGGTGTACCGTGTGTACCGTGTGTGTGTGTACCGGCTGTTTGGTCTGCTCGGTTGCTCCCTGTATTCTGTGCCCCTGCACTCTGCCCTGTTGTGCTTCTCTGCACACACTCTGTGCTTGTACTCTTGTCTATTGTCCTGTGCCATGTCTTGTGTCGTCTTTTGTGCCATGTCTTGTCTTTTCTATACTTAGCTTTGTCTTGCTTTCTATGTTCTTTGTCTGAACCCGGCTCTGGGCTCTAGCATAGGTTCCGCTTCTTTCTCTTGTACCCGGCTCTGTGCTTCAGGCTACGTTCCGCTCTCTAGCTTTTTCCGCTCTCTAGCTTTTGTACCTTGTCTGTGTTCCTAGCACACTTCCTGCTTAGTACTGTTTTCATGCGCACTTGCACACTCTCCTTTCGTACCAGGCTTCGCCTTGCCATCTTGCACGCGTCTTAGTTCTGTAACTTTGCCTAGCCCTGCCTTGTGGCTGCGTGCCCCTTGCACACGCCTGGTCGTACCCATGCCTGCCTGTCTGTGCCTCAGCCGTGCCACCCTAGTCGTGCCCGCCTGCCTGCGCCTCAGCCGTGCTCGCCGGCCAGTGCACTGGTGGTGTCCGCCTGTCTGTGCCTCAGCCGTGCCACCTCAGTCGTGCCCACCTGTCTGTGCCCCAGCCGGTACCGTCTGCCGGTGCCTCAGTCGTGTTTTTCGTGCTCCCTTGCACACATGCTGTTTCTCGCACTGTGCGTTTTCGTGCTTCTTTAGCAAAAGTCTTTTGCTATATTTTCTCTGTGCTAAACCTTGTCTCTCTGTCTTGTCCTGAGTACTTTGTTCTTAGTCTGTACCCGGCTCTGGGCTCTAGCATACACTCCACTTCTCTTTCCTGTACCCGGCTCTGTGCTACTGCCTACATTCCGCTCTTTGTCTTGAACCTTGACCCTGGCGTGCCCCTTTGCATGCTCAGGAACTTGCCTGGAACCTTGATCCTGGCGTGCCCTCTAGCATGCACAGGACGCCTGAACCTCAAAGCCCAGCGTGTTCTCTAGCATGTGCGGGACCTGCCGTGAACCTTGTAGGAGGCCCGCACATGCAGGACCTTGAATCTTGAATTCTGGCAGCTCCTCTAGCATGCGCAGGACCTTGGACCTTGAACCCTGGCATGTCCCCTAAACATGCACCATGCCTAGTACCTTGGACTCTGGCATGTCTCCTAGCACGCACCCTGCCTTGGACCCTGGTTGTGCCCCTAGCATGCACCCTGCCTTGGACATTGGCGTGTCTCCTAAACATGCACCATGTCTTGAACTCTGGCATGCCTCCTTGCCTGAACCCTGGCTTGCCTGCTGGATGCCCGGTGCCTGCCAATCGCTGCCAGAGGTCCGGAGCCTGATGACTGCGGTCTGATGTCTGGAGCTGATGTCCGCAGCCTGATGTTCGGACCCTGTCGATCGTTGCAAGATGTCCAGAGTACGATGCCATCTAGCCCTTGCCGGAACCCTGGCGCGCCACCTAGCACATATCATGCCTTGGACCTTGGCGTTCCCTCGCACGTGCCTTGTCATGTATTACTTTGTCCTTGTAACTATGTCTTGTTTCTGATTAAACCTTGAGACCACGCTTTATTGAAGAAACCCTGTGACCACGCTTTGTTATGTCTTGTACCCTGCATGTTCCCTGTTGCCAGACACACACACCCATGTTTTCCTTGAGTCGGCCGCCTGGTTCCAGCGGTCGTGGTGGCTCACCCCCTTTGTCATGCCCCTGACACCCCCTGTATAGGGGATGGTTCCTAACAAGGTCAGCTCGCCCTAGGTGGGTGTGTGCCACGGCCCAGAGGGTCAACTCTAGAAATTGACTCAGCAGAAGCGGACTCCGTCACCAGCCATATGTGTACAAAGTGTACGGAGCGGAGCCGTATGTGTACGAGGTGGACGTAGAGGAGCGGTGTGTGCACGAAGTGTATGGAGCACAGCTGTGTGTGTACAAGGTGTGCGGAGCGGAGCCATGTGTGTATGAAACAGAGCCGTGTGTACTGAGAGGAGCCGTGTGTGTACGGAGCGGAGTCGCATGTGTATGAGGTGGATGGAGAGGAGCCATGTGTGTACGAAGTGTATGGAGTGCAGCCATGTGTGTACGAGGTATGCGGAGCGGAGCCGCATGTGTATGAGGTGGCCGGAGAGGAGCCGTGTGTGTACGAAGTGTACGGAGCGGAGCTGCATGTGTATGAAGTGGATGGAGAGGAGCCGTGTGTGTACGAAGTGTATGGAGCGCAGCCGTGTGTGTTTGAGGTGTGCGGAGCGGAGCCATGTGTGTATGAAACAGAGCCGTGTGTACTGAGAGGAGCCGTGTGTGTGTACGGAGCGGAGTCACATGTGTATGAGGTGGACGGAGAGGAGCCATGTGTGTACGAAGTGTATGGAGTGCAGCCATGTGTGTACGAGGTATGCGGAGCGGAGCCGCATGTGTATGAGGTGGCCGGAGAGGAGCCGTGTATGTACGAAGTGTACGGAGCGGAGCTGCATGTGTATGAAGTGGATGGAGAGGAGCCGTGTGTGTACGAAGTGTATGGAGCGCAGCCGTGTGTGTTTGAGGTGGGCGGAGCGGAGCCGTGTGTGTACGAAGCGGAGCCGTGTGTGTACTAAGTGTACGGAGTGGAGCCGCATGTGTATGAGGTGGACGGAGAGGAGCCGTGTGTGTACTAAGTGTATGGAGCGGAGCCACATGTGTATGAGGTGGACGGAGAGGAGCCGTGTGTGTCCGGAGCGGAGCCGCATGTGTATGAGGTGGATGGAGAGGAGCCTTGTGTGTACGGAGTTGAGCCGCGTGTGTTCAAGGTGTACGGAGCGGAGATGTGCGTGTATTTTGGCATAGGAGCCCCATTTTGAAAGTTCGCGCCGGGGCCCATAACTTTGTAGTTACGCCACTGAATAGGTGTTATTACTTTTCATATCTATCTATTCAATTTAGTTTCAGGAGATGAAAGAAAAGATGTTAACAGATGACACCTTTAGTAATCATAAAGTAACAACTGTTAGATTTTACAGACTGCACAAAAAAAGATGTTTTTTAAGATGTGGACATGAAAGAGCAAGTCATCAAACAGCATATATGGGCATGCCTGTCTTTGAGAGCTAAATCTACCAAGACCTTTAAATCTTCTATCTGTTGCTGCTTTCCTGAGAAATCATGGTTGTAATTCATACACAAAGGAGGCGTAAAGTGCTCTGGTTATGACAGAGCACTTTCAATGCCTCTGCAAGGTATATTACATCTGTAGGTAGATGGAGAAGGAAGTAAATGGAGTTAAGCTCCAGATAGTGTGATATAGGATACCCTGAGTCAGTATGGGGACTGGCTGCTGTTATACAGCCTAATTATCTGTTGAAATAGGTAAAATAGGAAAATGGGAATATTTCTTATTAAGTAGAACCTATTGAATAGAGAGGTAATAGATCTATTGTTAATGTTCCCTGTAGCGTGCACTAAACGCATATAGCTTTACAACATGCACATTATGTACTCGTACATTGTCTGCAATGCCCACATATACACAACACTGCTGCATACAAAGTACAGGAACACTCAGCTCTTCTGTATTTACACACATAGCTCTGCCACATGCATGCACACAACTCTGCTACATCAACATACATTTTGCGTATACAATACCACATTTGAAAGACATATGACTCCTCACATAACCTGAAAGCTCTTTTAGACGTCAGATGTCAGTGTGTCCAGTATATGTGGTGACAGTATTAACATTTACCGAAGACATTAACACACGTAGACACATAAAACTGAATGGGATTGTGCACATGTCAGTGTGTTTCCACAGACCATGTGTCCATTGGCAAAACAAGCTGACATGTCCATTTTTTAATAGCAGCACAGCCCACAAAACATCCCACACATGTGCACACAGATGACACATGGATGACATTAATACATCAATGTGTCATCAGTGTGACATCAGTGTGACACAAACCGGCATCTGGGAATAAACGGTTCAGTTGGAGCTGTTCTCCGGCGCCGGGTGCTGAAAACTGCTTTCATTATTCTTCCCTGCTCACGCTGCGATCAGCTCTAGCAGGGGAGAATGTTGAGAGTTGTATTCAGCTGAAAACTGTGAGAGCAGGTGCTGGGTGATAAGAGTATTCATCAGTTGCCGCCTGCACTATAAAAAAATAAATAAATTAAAAAAACAGCATGAGTTCCCCTGTATTTTTGATAACCAGCCCAGCAAAACTGACAGCTGTGGGTGGCAACCCTTAGCTGTCAGCTTTAGCAAGGCTAGTTATCAAGAATAGAGGGGTCCCAATGTCATATTGTTAATTACTTAAAGAATTTTAAAAGACGGTGTGGTGTCCAACACATTTTTGACAACCAGCCTTGCTAAAGCAAACAGCTGGTATTCTCAGGCTGATAAGAGGCAATTTATATAGGTTTCTCACAGTGATCTGTGGTGAAATCACTGAGCTGAACTGTGTTTGTTATTTTTAAATAAAAAAAGGAAATTGTGTTGTTTTTATTTCAAATATAAGACTTTATTCTGGCTGTGTGCTTATTTACAATACAACTATAGGATTAGTAATGGATAAACACCTCTCCATTACTATTCCGTGGGCTTGCTGTCACAAGACAAGACAAAGGTGACATCAACCCCACAAATATGAACCCTACTTGCCACCGGGCAAGTGGGAAGAGCTGGGCCAAGCGGCAGAATTGGCAAATCTAATAGATGCACCACTTCTGGGTGGCTGCGGGCTGCTATTTTTTGTTGGCGGGCAATATCCATGGCCTCTTACCAGCCTGAGAATACCAGCCCCGTGCTGTCTGCTTTAGCAAGGCTATTTGGCAAAAATGAGAGGGACCCCATGCCATTTTTTAAAATTATTTATTTAAAAAAGTAAAAAAAACAGTGTGGGGACACCTTTTTTTTTTTTTAATAACCACACTTACTGAAGCTGAAAGCTGAGGGTTGCAGACCACAGCTCTCAGTTTTGCCTCTCTGGTTATAAAAAATACAGAGGAATCCAAGCAGTTTTTTAAATTTAGTTATAGGGCAGGAGATATTATCATTTGAATACATCTCTCAAATTCTCCCCTGCTGGCACTGATTGCAGCGTGAACAAGGGAGAATAATGAGGGCGGTCTTCAGCACCTGGTGCTGGGGCACAGAATGAACAGTACCGCTGATTCCCAGCGACATGTATGTGTGGTACTGATATATCCAGTATTGTTTTTTTCTGCTACTGGAAATATCAGGACTTGTGAAAGAGCCCTTAGTCATGACCTACAGCATCCATGAAGCTTCAGTGATGTGCAGGTCTTGATAGTTTTCTCTGCTGACCTGCAGCAATCAGACTTATCCTTGACTGACAGGAGAAATGAGAATCTATGCTACCAAATATTCTCAATGATTGGGAAAGACTCTGTGTCCTCTATTATAGGAAGCTGCCCACAGACTGGAAGATGCACTTTTTTAGCACATTTTTTTCCTGCTAAAAAATGAACCTATAGTTAAAAAAATAAAGTCATTTATTGAATGTATACTTCTATTTTGGTCTTTTAGCCATTTTCATTCTTTTATTTACTAATTCATATTTAATTTCAATTTCAAACTATTTCTCAATATTATATTGGCCACCTAAGTCAGATCAACATTTAAAGGAAACCTGTCAGCTAAAAAAACACTACTTACCTGCAGCCTTACTGAATTTGCAGGTAAATATTATTTTGACATGTTCAGCTGTCTACCTGGAAGAGCAGTTACAAGGAGAAAATGAAGTTATGTTCTTCCTGCAGCAACTGGTGTTCAGTGATCAGTCTGTGCTCCCTACACAATGAGTGTGTGTGCAGAACATGCTGTCGATTAAGATGCAGAGAGTGATTACAGCACGGTCACTGACAGACTTCAGTGCATACATGACATAACAATGCCACACAAGCACTGCATGCGCCAACATCGCTGGATTGCACTTAGCATGTGGTGTTTTATTCTTCATGTTGCATTTAGGAAGGGGTTGTCAAAATAGTGGACACCCTCTTTAAGCATGCTTACATCTGTATGGATGTTTGGACTTAGAGTTTTGGGTAAAAAAAATGCATTAAAAATAACAGTTCTGGGAGGAATTTATTAAACACTTTATACTCCAGCATGCACATGCAGTTGCAGTGCACTGGAGTAACTGACACATGCCTCTGCATCATATGTCTGTTTCTTGTCTTGAAAAAGGTGGCATTCATGCCCTGAAAGATGAAATCTCAAGATTCCTCATTCCAGCAGCACAGTCCATATAGCCATCTTTCATCCTTTCTACAGTATTTTTGTTTTTAGTTGTGTTATAATTTATGCTGTTTCATTGCATAAACTATAGTTAATCTGTTGGGAGGCTCTGTTACTCCAACTAGACCCCATTTCTTTTCATAAGTGGTGAAAAAGTGCAAATCAACAAAGTCACAAAATATGTACAAATATACAAATGTATTGTGTATTGCAACTAGCACATTTTTTTATGCCTCCTTGTGGCGTAAACCTCAAACTGTCACTAATGTACAGTTAGGTCAAGAAATATTTGTGACACAAGTTTTGGCATATTAGTTTTTTACTAAAACATATTCAAGATACAGTTATATAATCAATAAGGGCTTAATGTACACTCTCAGCTTAAATTTGAGGGTATTCGCAGCTTTTTAATGCAGTAATTGCCTCTTTTCAAATGGGATAAAAGTAATAGGACAATTGTTACAAAAGTTCTTTAATGAGCTGCATGGGCATTCCCTCATTAATGCTTAATCAATTAAGCAGGTAAAAGCTCTGTAGCCGAATCCAGGTGTGGAATTTGCATTTGGAAGCTGTTGCTGTGAACCCACAACATGCAAAGAAGTGCTCAATGGAAGAGAACTAGACCATCATTAGGCTGGAAAAAAATATGAAATTAGAGAGATAACGTATATGTTAGAAGTGGCGAAATCAACAGTTTGGTACATTCATAAAAAAAGAGTGCACTGGTGAGGTTGGTGGTTCGCCCGCCAGGGCAGTGGGGATTGTTATGATTGAGTCACCGTAGGAGGCAAAAATAGTAATGCTAGCTAAGTCCAGAAAACCAGAGAAGTTGGCAGCTATCGGATTGCAGACCCCTGAACCTATCAACACAACTAGCAGTAGCCGTGGGGGGCTCCTACGATACCCTAGGCCCCTCGATCACAGCCGGAGGACTACATAGCCTAAAGACAGAAAGGGAAATCTAAACTGCCCCAGAGCAGACCCCAAAGTAAAAGGCAGCCCCCACATATAATGACGGTGAAGCAAGAAGAAAGAACAAAACACAGACAGAAAGATAGACTGAGCAAAGATGGGGCCCACGCTAGCTTAGATAGGAAAGGAGAGGAAGGCTGCTGTCTGCAATCCGTGAAAAACCCAATGAAAATAAGAGCCAACAAACTGACAGTAAAAAAGGCCCTGAAGACGCTAGGCTTCAAAAAAGCTATGTCAGTACTCAGGAATATTCTGAAGACAGAGCAGCAGGCAAAAGGAGATTAAGCTAACCCCAGCAGGGAATGGCAGAATCCAGAAAAGCAAGGAAAACAAAACACTAATGCAAAAAGGCAAAGCAGAAATCTTAGCTTTAGATGAGCAGGAATCAGACTGGTTTCCTAGAAGTCCACAGATAAATCACCCGCAGGCCAGAAGGGCGTCGGCAGACTTATATCCAGTCATTAACTCCACTCAGCCAGTCATCATCATCAGCCCCAGGTGTTTGACAATCAGGCTCACTACCTTTCTTCACCAGAAGAGGGAGTTCCTCGGGCCTCAGTAGTGAAGGGGAAAATGAACTCACAACAGTACCTCCCCCTTGAGGAGGGGTCACCGAACCCTCAACCACGCCACCAGGGCGATCAGGGTGAGCCCGATGAAAGGCACGCACCAATCTTTTGGCATGAATATCAGAGGCAGAGACCCAGGAATTATTCTCCTGACCATAACCCTTCCACTTAACCAAATACTGGAGTCTCCGTCTAGCCAGACGGGAATCCAGTACTTTCTCTACCTCATATTCCATGTTACCTTCAACCAATACAGGGTCTGGAGGTGCAACCCCCGGAACAACAGGTTCAACAAACCTCTTCAACAAAGATTTATGGAACACATTATGGATTTTAAATGTGACAGGAAGAGACAAATGAAAAGAGACCGGATTAATAATCTCCAAAATCTTGTAAGGTCCAATAAATCTAGGCTTAAACTTAGGAGAAGCCACCTTCATAGCAATATTTTTTGATGATAACCACACCATATCACCAACCTTAAACTGGGGACCAATGGTCCTATTTCGGTTGGAAAACCGCTGGGCCTTTTCCTGGGAGAGAGATAACTTATCCACCACTTGGTCCCAGATCTGGTGCATTCTCTCCACCACAGTGTCAACCCCTGGGCAGGCAGAGGGCTCCACCTGCCCTGAAGAAAATCGAGGATGAAACCCAAAGTTACAAAAAAAAGGAGACATCAAAGTGGCAGAACTAGCTCTATTATTTAAAGCAAATTCGGCCAAGGGCAAAAATGAAACCCAATCATCCTGATCAGCAGAAATAAAACATCTCAAATATGACTCCAAGGTCTGGTTTGTTCTCTCTGTCTGCCCATTGGTCTGAGGGTGAAAAGCAGAGGAGAAGGACAACTGAATTCCCAGCTTGGAACAGAAAGTTCTCCAAAATCTAGACACAAACTGGACTCCTCTGTCAGATACAATGTTCTCAGGAATCCCGTGCAAGCGAGCCACCTGTTGTAAAAACAGGGGCACCAATTCAGAGGAAGACGGCAACTTAGGGAGTGGTACAAGATGAACCATCTTAGAGAACCTATCACAAATCACCCAAATAACAGTCATCCTTTGAGAGACAGGCATATTAGAGATGAAATCCATTGAAATATGGGTCCATGGCCTCTTGGGGACAGGCAAAGGCATCAACAACCCACTAGAGCGAGAACACGATTTAGACCGGGAGCACGTCCCACAGGACTGCACAAAATTCCTGACATCACGAGACAAGGAGGGCCACCAAAAAGACCGACTCACCAGATCTCTAGTACCAAAAATACCTGGATGACCAGCCAAAGCAGAGCAATGAACTTCAGACATCACTCTCTTCTTCCACTGGTCAGGAACATACAACTTTCCACTGGGACAACGCTCAGGTTTGTCCTCCTGGAACTCTTCCACAGCACGTCTCAAATCGGGCGAGATGGCAGAAAGAACTACCCCTTCGCCTAAGATGGTAGCAGGCTTGGTCACCACAGGAGAATCAGCAAAGAAGCTCCTAGAGAGGGCGTCAGCCTTGACATTCTTAGTTCCAGGAAGAAAAGAAACCACAAAATCAAAACGTGTAAAAAACAAGGCCCACCTAGCCTGTCTAGGGTTCAAGCGCTTAGCCGACTCTAGGTAAATCAAATTCTTGTTGTCAGTTAGGACCACGACTTGATGCTTAGCTCCCTCCAACCAATGTCTCCACTCCTCAAATGCCCATTTCATGGCTAACAGTTCCCGATTCCCCACATCATAGTTACGTTCAGATGGAGAGAACTTTCGGGAAAAGAAAGCACAGGGATTCATTTTAGATGTTACAGGATCCTTTTGGGACAAAACAGCTCCTGCACCAATCTCAGAAGCATCCACCTCTACCTGGAACGGAAGTGAGACATCAGGTTGCCGCAAAACCGGGGCAGAGGTGAATCTTCGCTTCAGCTCCTGAAAGGAAGAAACAGCCTCCGGAGACCAATTTAACACATCAGCACCCTTCTTAGTCAAATCAGTCAATGGCTTGGCAATACTAGAAAATTTTGCTATAAATTTCCGATAAAAATTAGCAAAACCCAAAAACTTCTGGAGGGCCTTCAAAGAAGTGGGCTGAACGCAATCGTAAATGGCCTGTACCTTGGCCGGGTCCATTTCAATAGTTGACGGGGACAAAATAAATCCCAAAAAAGAAATCCTCTGTACTCCAAAAAGGCATTTAGATCCTTTGACATACAGGGAATTCTCCCTCAAGATCCGGAACACAGTCCGAATATGTTCCACATGAGAATCCCAATCCTTGGAGAAGATCAAAATATCATCCAGATAGATAATCAAAAATTTATCGACAAAATCTCGGAAAATATCGTTCATGAAGCACTGGAAGACAGAAGGGGCATTAGTGAGCCCAAAAGGCATCACCAGGTACTCAAAATGTCCCTCCGGAGTATTAAACGCCGTCTTCCATTCATCCCCATGCTTAATGCGAATAAGATTATATGCCCCCTGAGGTCAAGCTTGGTAAACCAGCAAGCACCTTTATCTCTGGAGAATAGATCAGAAATCAGGGGTAATGGATTCTGATATTTAACAGTAATTTTGTTGAGAGCACGATAATCAATACAAGGTCTTAATGATCCATCCTTTTTGGCTACAAAAAAAAAACCGGCACCTAAGGGTGACGAGGATGGTCTAATATGACCCTTCTCCAAAGCCTCCTTAATATAGGATCGCATAGCCTCGTGCTCGGGTACAGATAAATTGAAGAGCCGACCCTTGGGAAATTTACACCCCGGGCTCAGTTCAATAGCACAGTCATAACTCCTATGAGGAGGCAGAGACGCAGACTCATTCTCACTAAATACATCATAAAAGTCCGCCAAATAATCAGGAACATCATGCAACTGAGGAGAGGTGGAAAACACCGGAGCCTCACTAAAGGCACACCGACAACCCCAACTCACCACAGACACAGATTTCCAATCCAAAACTGGATTATGAATTTGTAACCAGGGAAACCCCAGAACAATAGTATCATGCAGATTATGTAACACCAAAAACCTGCAATTTTCTTGATGGTCTGGGGCGACCCGCATTACCACCTGGGTCCAAAACTGAGGTTTATTTTTAGCCAAAGAAGTAGCATCAATCCCCCTCAAAGGGATAGGCGTCTGCAGAGGTGTCATCGGAAATCCACAACGTTTAGCAAAATCCAAGTCCATTAGGTTTAGAGCTGCTCCCAAATCCACAAAAGCCTTGGCGGAAAATGTGGACAGGGAGCAGATCAGAGTAATAGCCAGAAGAAACTTAGGTTGAACACCACCAACAGAAAACGTGTGTGCAAAGCGTTTCTCGCGTTTAGGACAGACAGAAATAATATGCGAGGCATCTCCACAGAAAAAACACAACTTATTACGCCTTCTGAACTCCTGACGCTGCTCTCTGGAAAAAACTCTATCACATTGCATAGGTTCAGACATCTGTTCAACAGGTGGCAACACCTCTCGTGCAGCTCTGCGTTCGCGTAAACGCCGATCAACCTGAATGGCTAAAGACTTAGAATCGTCAAGACCAGAGGGAACAGGAAATCCCACCATAGTATCTTTTACGGCTTCTGACAACCCCTTCCGAAAGAGAGCAGCCAAGGCACTATCATTCCAGGTAGTAAGTACCGCCCACTTTCGGAACTTTTGACAGTACAACTCTGCAGAATCACGACCCTGGTTCAATGCCAGCAGGGTCTTTTCAGCCTGATCAATGGCATTAGGTTCGTCATACAACAACCCCAAGGCCTGAAAAAATGTGTTCACATTAGTCAGAATAGGATCATCTGGTTTAAAAAAAAACGCCCAATCCTGGGGATCGCCACGCAGCAAAGAGATGACAATTTTAACCTGCTGCGCGGAGCTCCCTGATGAGTTAGGCTTCAAGGCAAAAAATAATTTACAATTATTTTTGAAATTCAAAAATTTAGACCGATCCCCAAAAAATACATCAGGTGTAGGAATCTTTGGTCCAGCAGCATGTGAATGAGCAAGGTAGGCGGAAATTCCCCGCACTTCCGCAGCGAGCTGCTCCACATGATCAGACAATTGCTTTATCTCCATTGAGAGAAAAAAAAGAAATTCCCCCTACGGCCTCAGAGATATAGAGGAAAAAATATACACACTTTTTTTTTTTTAACAATTCTTTCCTGCTATTGAGTACCCTAGAATCTGCGGTATGGCGGGTGATTCTGTTATGATTGAGTCACCGTAGGAGGCAAAAATAGTAATGCTAGCTAAGTCCAGAAAACCAGAGAAGTTGGCAGCTATCGGATTGCAGACCCCTGAACCTATCAACACAACTAGCAGTAGCCGTGGGGGGCTCCTACGATGCCCTAGGCCCCTCGATCACAGCCGGAGGACTACATAGCCTAAAGACAGAAAGGGAAATCTAAACTGCCCCAGAGCAGACCCCAAAGTAAAAGGCAGCCCCCACATATAATGACGGTGAAGCAAGAAGAAAGAACAAAACACAGACAGAAAGATAGACTGAGCAAAGATGGGGCCCACGCTAGCTTAGATAGGAAAGTACAGGAAGGCTGCTGTCTGCAATCCGTGAAAAACCCTATGAAAATAAGAGCCAGCAAACTGACAGTAAAAAAGGCCCTGAAGACGCTAGGCTTCAAAAAAGCTATGTCAGTACTCAGGAATATTCTGAAGACAGAGCAGCAGGCAAAAGGAGATTCAGCTAACCCCAGCAGGGAATGGCAGAATCCAGAAAAGCAAGGAAAACAAAACACTAATGCAAAAAGGCAAAGCAGAAATCTTAGCTTTAGATGAGCAGGAATCAGACTGGTTTCCTAGAAGTCCACAGATAAATCACCCGCAGGCCAGAAGGGCGTCGGCAGCCTTATATCCAGTCATTAACTCCACTCAGCCAGTCATCATCATCAGCCCCAGGTGTTTGACAATCAGGCTTACTACCTTTCTTCACCAGAAGAGGGAGTTCCTCGGGCCTCAGTAGTGAAGGGGAAAATGAACTCACAACAGGGGATACTCGGTACCGGGCTGATGTTTAAAGGGGATGTGTCACAGCACCAGTGATTCATTCTGTGGCCCTGGGCATTCAATTAACAGAATATTTACAAGTTTACAAGGGATAAATAAAGTTTGTAAAGTTTGCAATAAAGTGTTCGTGACGCCACCTGTGGTTTCTGGTCAGAGGTGACCAGCGCTGCAGGGTAGATCCTCTGGGACTGATGGTAATGCAGCTGAGTTGGTACAGCTCTCCACAGGAAAAACTTTGTTCCAGGGCAGTTTTAATAGGAAAGATGTTGTACTTAATGATGGTAGATGTAGCAGGGTTGGGTAGGTGATGCAGGAATAATTAGAGGACACAGCTGGGTGCAGTTCCAAAGGTTTACTCACTGTTCTGGCATGTACAGATGCCCGCTTGGTGCTGCGTCCTCCAGGGGAGGGGTCCAGTAAACTCCCAGGTAGATCAGGATACACCTTTCCAGGACTCCTTTCTGCATATGTCTCCCCTGGCCGTCTCACTGTGTTGGCTTACCGCTTCTCCTGCCCAACATCTCACAGTCAGTGTCCCAGGCCAGCAGTCACGGACCTTGCCGGGTAACGTCCTCTTTGCGTTCCCTTGCTCCCTTATGGCTGCCTTTCTGGTGAAAATAACTGTGGCTTGTGGCTGAAACACCTACAGGTGCCTCTGCCTCCGGCTTGCTAGTTGAGTCTGATGATTTCTCTACAAGGCTAGGGGGCCGGTACCCCTTCGTGCAACCTTGTCTTTCCAATACTGGAACAGGCCCCAAGGGTGGCTCTTGCACGTCCCGTGCCCCTAACACCCCTTCTGCTCTACTAGAGCTTCTTTCCATCTCCTTCTCTAAACCTCCCAGGGAGCTGCTTGTCAGCAAGTCTGCTCCCTTTCCTTCCACACTCTCTCTGAGCTCTCTACACTGTCCTACTTCCCGCTTTCTAAGCTCCACCCACCTCTCAACACCCTTTACTACCCAGACAGGGATGACAGGAGGCCCTGCTAATGTAGTGTTGTGTTGGATGCAGATTATAGAGTCCTGGGTGGTGCTCCCTCCTTACCTGAGAATGGGGTACCACACCTCTGGTTGAGGTGCAGTACCTCTGTGGTGACTGAACCCTCTGGGGCGCCACATACCCCCTGTTAAACACAGCACGTCCACGGGCTGAAACAGAGCAAACACAGATGTTACAGAAAATTTTGGACACTTGTCAACAAATACCAAAATTAAACGAAATTTACCTTTATGGGAGGCACTTTTTCTTTAACGTTACAGAACAGTCACTACGATAAAATATAAAGCTACTCCTTATAAAACATAACACTTTACATTAAGCATCCCTGCAGTAAATACTTTTGAGTCTTAAGAAATCATTAGCTCAATTATCAATAAACATTCTATACCATGCTATAAAACATTATTTATATTAAGTACAATAAAACAGTGCAAGTAAACTTTTATCAAGTTCAACAAGATTCAGTAAAACTTTGAACTGAGGTAGTCCTCTTTCTTTAGTGCAATCCCCATCCAGGGTGTTCTTCGTGTGTGGGCTACAGGGCATGGCTGGTCTCCGTTTTAGATCACATCTTCGGCCACACCAAACGGGTTTTTTTTCTGTGGTCTGTTAAGGCAAGTGAACTTTCACTTTCAAAGGTTATATGTGAAACCAAGAAGGAGCACCTTAAGAGGTGCTAACTATGTACAATTAAAAGTTTTTGGACCATACATTGTTCATGATGTCTCAGTCTGTATAACCAGTGAACTTTGGAAAGAACCCTACCGGCTTCTAGTAATTGAGGGGATGGCAGACATGTAATTTAAGTGCTGCTGAGTAACTGATAGCAGCATTTAAATGGTTAAACTGGGAATGGTGTGGTCTCATCTTCTGAGCCCTCTCTAAATAACCGAAAAAAACCTGTGATGAAAACCACAGGTAGTTAAGGAATTAAGCTATGTATATGTATCACAGCAATTCAGCTATTGCATACACTAAAAGGTTGAAACAAAAGCGCAATAGGGTCTTATCTGGGTAAAACGTGTGAAATAAAGAGGTATTTATACTCACCCTTTCCAAGAGGGAGTAAAGCCTGTATAGTCGGTATGTCAGCTTGCTGCACGTCCAACGGTCCACATTTCGAAGTATAACACTTCTTCTTCAGGGGATGACACATATGAGTACAGAGAGCTGTCTCCAAATTTATACATTCGCTATTCAAACTTGGCGCCATAAAAGACATGTGATGCACCACAGAGGTCAAAGATCAAAGATCAAACCAGTTCAAATGTCATAAAAATATCATAAAAATCATCTCCTCTATGATTAATAAAATCAATTATACATTTATTTTATTTTACAGATAAAAATGGAATTAAAAAAGAAAAAAAAATGAAAAAAATGAAAAAGGAAATCGGAAAGTGAACCCGTATCGTAAGGAAAACGAAAGGACCGCAGTCCAACAACCACATCACCACGCCAGGAAGAGAGTCAGGATCGAGGAGGAAAAAACATATATATATCTCCGAAAGTTTATTAGAATGACCGAAATGAAAAGGATGTCTTTAAAATTAAATTACATTATTAAAATATATATATATAAAAAATTGTGTAAGATCCTAAAATAAAAAAGGACAATGAATAATAAAAATGGGTATACCCATTTTTATTATTCATTGTCCTTTTATTTTAGGATCTTACATAATTTTTTTTATATATATATATATATATATATATATATACACAATTTTTTATATATGTATATATATTTTAATAATGTAATTTAACTTTAAAGACATCCTTTTTATTTCGGTCATTCTAATAAACTTTCGGAGATATATATATGTTTTTTCCTCCTTGATCCTGACACTCTTCCTGGCGTGGTGATGTGGTTTTTGGACTGCGGTCCTTTCGTTTTCCTTACGATACGGGTTCACTTTCCGATTTCCTTTTTCATTTTTTTCCTTTTCCTTTTTTTTTTCTTGTTTAATTCCATTTTTATCTGTAAAATAAAATAAATGTATAATTGATTTTATTAACCATAGAGGAGATGATTTTTATGATATTTTTATGACATTTGAACTGGTTTGATCTTTGATCTTTGACCTCTGTGGAGCATCACATGTCTTTTATGGTGCCAAGTTTGAATAGCGAATGTATAAATTTGGAGACAGCTCTCTGTACTCATATGTCAGCCCCTGAAGAAGAAGTGTTATACTTCGAAACGCGTAGGAAATAAAGGGTTAATTCATTAACCTCGTTTGGATATGAAATTTGTCTGGCAGCGCACCTAAAAGTCCAAGAATTTATTCCTAAGAGCAATTCAGCTAGACATTCTACTATAGCAAGAAACCAGACGACTTCCGACTGATATGTGTAAGTGCCTTGCTTATGTCAATGAAATGAACATTTACCAATGAGATCATCATTAATCATATTAGTAAAAAAAAACAAAAGCACATAGTACTTGCATATATACTCACAGTTTCCATAGAAATGTTGATCAAGAATGTAATGTACAGTAAACATGCAGAAAGCCAATATCATTACATCTCAATAGATGATACAAAAAATAGTGTAAGGACAATACAAAAAGCAAACAACTGTGTAGCACAATTCTGATGGGCCACAATCTAGGGGACGTAAACCCCCAAATCTCAACAGTTTAAACTCTAATGAACTTATCATCTGCACATCTCTTTCTGTAATAGTTCTTTTTTTAACATAGTTGAAAACAAAAGAATTAACTCAAAACCAAATATGATTGTAGAAAAATCTGTAATCAATTGGTTAAAAAATTATAAATACCTAATTGATTATATCTTAGCTTTTAACCTAACTCATATTGCACTCGTTAAAGGGTCGATAATGACTTGTGCTTCCAACAGGTGGGGCTACAGAGTTCTATTCCTCTTCTTTTCTGAATAGGCAATTTGCTTATTGATTATATAAATTGAGTAGACACAAATATTTCTAGTTATCTACTAATTCTAATATATTGGTTTCACAGTTGTTCTAACAAAGTAGCCAACAAATGAACTATGTCACTATATGGTGCCAGAGCTGTACATTTTCAAATATCTTCTTCAAAAAGAAAGAGGACTTGAAGTCTCATGTCTTCTATTAGGTGTTAAAATCCTAATGCCAGTATCAACCAATTACTGAACCTTACCACATGACTTAGTACAAAGAGCCAAACAATGCACTTTATTTCCATCTCCACAAACACATGTTTTCGGGGAGTTTATGGAGTTAATAAACCTTCCTCTTTGGACAAGAAGCTGCGTACCTGTGTGAACACAGCAAACTACCAAAGAGCTAATTCTCTACAATGCCAAAAAATTAAAAAAGTTAGATCACTTGGAAGCATGGAAGGAAAAATGAAAATACAAACAGTTGCCCAATCAGAAAGTGACTGAATGAAAGGTATATTGATATATTTCAACTGCCTTCTCATGTAGCTGCATTTTGGACCTTTAAAGCCATGTTCACATGTTTGTAAGGAGGTGACAGAGTCCATCATGTGTCTTCCCCACTTTGGACACTGTACACATGTATCACGTTCGGCACCATTGTTGTTTACTAATGTTAATGTGATGTTGCTGTATTGTTTATGTACTGCAATGTGAATGTATTTGATATGTGTTATGTATAGAAGTAGGGATAGAATAGAAGATAGCCAAAGTAAACCAAATATATTACATAGAAGAAATAATTGCCAGTACGACCTTTAAGATGAATAAATTCAGTTCGACTTGGGAACCGTGGACACTCTTTAGAGAAACAGATGAATACTTAAACTTACTAAACACTCAGTAAATCATATCAATCTGCCCCAAGATCAGCTAAACTTGAAGCAACACTGATTGACTAACCAGACAAACAGGGCAAAATAACTACCGACTGGACACTACTCCTGTTGAAATTCCTATCCTACCCTACCCCCAATTATTTTCCTTTTCTATATTTTTCTCCTCCTCTCTAACTACCATCTTTATATTTAATTGAAAGTTTATAATCTGATGCGACTATTGTCTTGGACTTACGAGTTTAAGTTTTTCATAACCTAGCTATTGTCTGTTCTGTCATATAGCAAAATGCCACAAATAGCAACAAAAGAGATGCTAACAGTTGTTCGAAGCGTCCGGACGAAAATCTATGAAGCCAATGATACTTGTTCATACTTGTCGCATATATTATTCTTGTCTATGTTAAAACAATAAAAAGATGTTTAAAACAAGAAACAAAGCAAGAATAGAAGATAGCATAGGACAATAATGGGAATAGATTAGTAGGGGATATTAGTGATAGGGAATCAGAGTTTAGAGTAGGTTTAGTCAGCATAGGGGTTTTCCAGATGGGGAGTAGTTTACAGTGTAGTGTAGTGCAGAACAATAGGATGTAGTGCAGACACTTTCTGGTTAGTGAGCAGAGCCCGGGCAGCCTTGCCAAGGGCAAGAAGTCAGTGCAGAGCAGATGCAGCAGTGAGAAGAGACAGTCTGACAGCCTTGGGGGTGAAGCTGCTAGGCAGGAAGGGACCTCAGGCTGAGTGTCATGCAGGCAGTCACCAGCTTAAACAGGAACGTTCCGCAGAGGATCCAGAGCTTACGGCAGGGACAAGGTGGCAGCTGAGATGGCGAGCCCATTACACTATAACTCAAAGCTTGACCAGGGGAATGTCCAAAAGCTGGTGGGCCTAAAGCATGGACAGGACAGGTATTGTCTGAAGGAGCAATGATTGCTGAAAAAAGACAGCGATTGTCCTGGAAAAGGCAGTGATTTCTGGAAGCAAGGCAGGAATAGCCAAAAGCGAGGCAGGGATAGCCAGAAGCGAGGCAGGGATTGCCAGAAGCGAGGCAGGGATTGCCAGAAGCATGGCAGGGATTGCCAGAAGGAACAGAAGATGCCGGGAAGACAGGGAAGAGCAGAGATTGCTAGGAAGACAGGGAAAGCTGGAGAGATGCAAGTCTGTGTACACCGGGCTGTGTATGTAATGATACCCTACTGCTAAGTAAAGTTGAACTGTTGAAAAAGGACGTTGTCTCTGTAATGGTTTGTGGAGCTTGTGGATACGGAGCCGGAGTGACAGAAGCTGAGGGGACTGTGAAAACTAATGTGAGATTCTTGTTGCGCACATTATACACAGTGAAGAAGGGACATTATATTTCATCTGTGGGGCACCAGGGTGTGGGAACACAACAGCTCGTTGCCACAATTAACATTTGGTCAGTATTTTACATCAGTGTATGTAAGACAGAACCAGGAGCGGGTGCTAAATACAGAAGAAGTAACATGTTTCCATTATACTTTTCCTCTGATTGTTCATTTCCTTGTTTTGGGTTATACATACTGAGGTAGAAAACTCACCAAATACTCAATGTGTGCAAGTGGTCTAACTGCTCCTTAAACAATTGCCTAATGTTGCAGTGAGAACATTTTTTTTTCCAGCAAATGGAATGTTGCCATCGTGAATGCTACTGTGGTTTACGTATTTTCACCGACACAACATGTGAACGCAAGGTAAAACCTAACAGCGTTTATAACCACACCTGGCTGTGCAGATGTGAGACATTTACTACATGGGGTAAAATCAGATGCAGGTCCTGGCTTGGTCTGGCTGCTTCCAGATGACACAGCCATTAAAAGGTTGTACTTTAGAAAATAAAAAATTTAAGCATGGATTAATTAAAAATAATAAAAATAGGCATACTCACCATCCAGCATCCCCGCGGAACCAGTGTAGGTTGTTCCGGATGCGGTGCCAGAAGTCATTAGCTGCAGCGGTCAGGTGACTAGAAGAACGACTCATCGGATGTAAGAAAAAGTCTGATCGCCAAGAACTACTTGCACATAATGCATGGGAGGGCAATTAGCGAATAAATCACAGTGATTTATTTATGCTTATAAATAATGTAGTTACGACAAATAGAACCAGGCATTAACTGAAGATTCAGCTAATGAAGATTACATACGGGAATCGTATCACCTTGTTAATGATGCTAAGCACAAATCGTAAAGTAACCTCATCATGATAACCTTTCCTGAACGCCTAGAGGAAATACCTACAACGATAGGTAAACTTTCTGCTGTGTTGAGTGCACATATGTCTTCAATTGAAAGCAATGCCGCTTGCCAGGTCTGAGCAGATCACAAGTCTGAACACCCAAAGGGGTGGAATTCTGTTCCCATAGCTACATGTCAAATAAATAAATGAGATACCTAGGGAAGCTTCCACATTCTTGTGGTCTGATTAAGTCATATTTACCGTATGCTTGTATAAAAGCAATTGAGTTTTAACTGCAGGCCCATAACAAAGTGTTCCATGTTTCCACACCCATATGACACTGTTAAAGACATTCAGGGCGGAAAAATACCCTCTGCTATATTAACGCCTTAGAACATTACATACGAAAATGAAATCCGTCATGCTTTCCCCCGATGAGTTCCAGTATAATTCAGCCATTAGCTGTGCATATAAGTGAATGTGCTAGCATAAAGCGCAACCATAGATAAGCCCAAGAGCTTAAACATCTGTGTATTCATTTTACATTACTAATATACTAATAGGTTACACAAACCCTAGGACAGCTTGACATCATTTTACGTTTCAAAATGTCAGCTGCGACAATTTGACATTCAACATGTCAAGGGGTTATAAAAAGGGTTAATCCAGCCAAAATGATCAGGTTACAATCTGCATCATTGGTATTCATTAGAATATATCACTTCAATGATTCAAAAAATAAAAGCAACTAACCAGCAAAAATCAAATGTTGTCCAGGAGTTTTGGCAGCTGGATCAGGGGCAATCAGCTGGTCACCATGGCAGTTCTCAAAATCAATTTGGTTAGTATTTTCCATCAGTATTTGTAAGCCAAAACCAGGAGTGGATGATAAATACAGAAGCGGTGATGTGTTTCCATTCTACTTTTCCTCTGATTGTTCCACTCCTGGTTTTGGCTTACAAATACTTAGGGAAAATACTGACCAAATACTGAATGTGTGGCCTAAGGGGTTTTAGTGTAGATAGTGTATAGCATAGAAAAAGTAAAAAATATTCATTTTTAGAATCAATTTTTTTCTACATCCATCCCTTAAAATCAAGTAATAAATCACTATTTGTAGTAACTAAATAAATCCACAAGTATAAAAGATAAATACATTAAAAGCTAAATATCTTGGTAGTTGTAAAAACAAATAAATGTACTGTGTTGTTATGGGTATAATACCTATAAGTTAAATGTCAACTTAAATGCATGCTAAATTTATAGCTAAACATTTTACAACTTTCCCTTCAAAACTAAGTGGTAAATTTGTAATTTAGAAACATTAATACAGAAAGGGTTATGGCTCACCGAATGATCAGAATGTAAAATATCTAAATGTAAAACATCTATTTACTGACAGAAAAAGATGAAACTAAATCCAGCTGGGAACTATTCAGAATCTGTTCAGAATTGTGGATTACTGACCTTGCACTACCTTTCTATGTTATGACTCACACTCGTTTTCAAGTAACTGCAAGCTACCATACTTGCTTTACCTTTTGTCTCACACATCTTTTCACACTGTTGTCTAGAAATTGTTTCTCTTTTACGATTGCTAGCATAAAATAAAAATATTACACTATGATGAAAACCTCTCTCCTCCACCAACTATTGGGGGCTTTATGCCTTAAAATTATCTGTGGCAAACAATCAGTTCGCAAGTTTCATGTTTCTAGAGCAATTTAGAAAATAAAAAAAGGGATTGGATTAGTTGTCATATGCAACATAAGCAACAATGACGTTTTGTATTAGACATTAGAACAAGGATGAGAATAATTATATAAAGGGTTTATCTAAATTTGCTATAATATAATGGATTCCACATATTGATTATGTTAGCTGGACAACTATTACTTTGCAACAAATTTTGCGACAAGCCTACAATCTGCAGTAACCACCGATCCACCAAACCGCTGTATGACCAACTCTACACACTCACCTATTGCATCCTCACCCATCGCTTGTAGATTGTGAGCCCTCGTGGGCAGAGTCCTTTCTCCTCCTGTACCAATCATGACTTCTATTGTTTAACCCCTTAACAACCGCTGATACGCCTTTTAACGGCGGCAATTAAGGGTACTTATGCCTCAGTGCCGCGTTTTAAAGGCACTGAGATATAAGTGTATAGTGCCCCCCAGAGTCTGAATTTCTCTGGGGTCTCAGCTACTGAGGGAACATGATTCGATTTGTTTTTACTGACCCCAGTGTTGCGGTCGCCGTTATTAATAGAATAACGGCAACCGCAAAAAAGTCTGATTTCCCATTTAATTTCTCTCTCCTCTGATGTGATTGCACATCAGAGGAGAGAGAAATGGGGTCCCCGATCCTCATTCGGTACCCGATCCTCCCCCGTTACCTCCGGTGTCCCTGCATCCCCCCGTGAAGTCCCCTAGGAAGAAAATGGTGGGCACATGCGCAGAGCGCCCGTTGAGATCTGCTGGCAATTGGCAACAATAGGAAATTTTTGTATTGTTTCATTTTGATCACTGTGATAGACCCTATCACAGTGATAAAAAAAAAATAGTAAATCAAACCCCCTTTATCAGTTAGGTAAAAATAATAAAATAAAAAAATGTATTTATTTCCATTTTTCCATTAGGGTTAGGGTTGGGCTAAAATTAGGGTTGGGCTAAAGTTAGGGTTGGGCTAAAGTTAGGGTTGGGTTAAGGTTAGGATTGTGGTTAAGGTGGGGATTACGGTTAGGGTTGGGATTACGGTTAGGGTTGGGATTAGGGTTAGGGGTGTGTTAGAGTTATGTTAGTGGTTAGGGATGGGATAAGGGTTAGGGGTGTGTTGGGGTTAGGGTTGGAGTTAGAATTGTGGCTTTTCCCCACATATAGGGTATTGGTGCATTCAGGAAAAATTGCACAACAAATTTTGTGGTCCATTTTCTCCTGATATCCTTGAGAAAATAAAAAAATTGGTTCCAGAGAAAAATTTTGTGAAAAAAGTAAAATGCTCATTTTTTCCTTCCATATTGCTTTAGCTCTCATGAAGCACCTGAAGGGTTGTTAAACTTCTTGAATGTAGTTTTGTGCACCTTGAGGGGTGCAGTTTTTAGAATGGTGTCACTTTCGGGTATTGTCTGTTATATTGACCCACCAAACTCACTTCAAATGTAAGGTAAAGTTGACCTGTGGGAAATGCTATTTATTAACTATTTTGTATTACAGTACTCTCTGATTTAAGGGTGGAAAAATTAAAAGTTTGAAAATTGCAAAATTTTCAAAATTTTTGCCAAATTTCCATTTTTTTTCATAAATAAACGCAAGTTATATGGAAGAAATTTTGCCACTAACATGAAGTACAATATGTCACGAAAAAACAATCTCATAATCAGTACGATACGTACGATATGATATGTTGAAGCATTCTAGAGCTATAACTTCATAAAGTGACAGTGGTCAGAATTGTAAAAATTGGCTTGGTCATTAAGTACCAAATTGGTTCTGTCACTAAGGGGTTAAGATTACTCGACTCGGACTAGGACAGCCACTGATGTTTCTTCATTAGTTACAGTTTTCTTGCATCCACACCTTGGCAAATCCAACACTGAACCTGTTTCATGAAATTTGTCAAGCAGTTTGCTAACTGTAGCATGGGAGATGGGTGGTCTCATAGGGTGTCTTGCATTGAAATCTGCTGCAATAACTCGGGTAGTGCGTTCACCAGACTACTACATAATATCTATCCGCACCTCACGTGCTAACCTCTGCAACATGTCAATGGTTTTAAACAAAGATAAACTTGTAAATAACTATTGAAAGAATAAAGTTACATTAAAGCCAAGCACACCATTATATTTCTTGTGAAATTCTCAATAGGTTTGGTGTGTCACATGACCCTCTTCCCATTGAAAAAAATAAAGTTGGATCCAAAATGGCCAACTTCAAAATGGCTGCCATGGTCACCACCCATCTTGAAAAATTTCCCCCCTCCCATATGCTAATATGCCACAAACAGGAAGTTGATATCAACCATTCCCATTTTATTTCGGTGTATCCATATAAATAGCCCACCCTGTAATAACAAAAAGACCAATTTTTTGCGAACAGCAAAAGTTATACCTGGTTTACATTGGCTGTTCCTTGGACCATTCGTTTCCTGATAATTGGGCAGTAAAAACAGGCTGTCAATTGCCCTTGAACCCGAAAATGCTCATTTGTCAGGTGAAATTATCTTTTGACTTGATTAAAGGGAATCTGTCACCTGGTTTTGGCGGGCGATGAAAACGAGGTCGGTCCGGTCCGATGGGCGGTGTTCCCAATGTGTGCCACCTCCCCATCCTTGAACGCCATCCGCAGCTTTTTGAGGAATAGGAGTAGGTGTTCGCCATTTGTTGCGCGTGCGCTAAGCATTCTTGGCTAGCGCACGCGCAGTATGCTTTGCCCAACTGCAGGCAAAGCCGAAAAGCCTGACTGCGCATGCACCGGTTAACTAAGCCCCAGAAGTATTTTGCTGTGTTCTGGGCCTTAGTTAACCCTCCCTGACAGGTTTTCTGGAGGGAGAGATCAATTCTTGTTTTTTCAGCAAGCCTGCAAATTATACTTCAGGCTGCACCCTTGTTCATCAGGGAGTGAAGAGCAACGGGTGGGAATCATTATGTCCCTTCTTAAGGGAGATCCCCAATCCTGGGCCTTCTCCCTGCCGGATGATTCACCATCATTAGAGTCCGTGGACGAGTTTTTTGCGGCTTTGGCGCTAGTGTACGGGGATCCTGATGGCGTCTCCCTGGCGGAATTCCAACTCCGTAGGTGTAAACAGGGAGCCCGGGTTGCTGAGGAGTACTGCTCAGAGTTTAGGAGGTGGATCACTGACACTCAGTGGAATGACCCTGCACTTAGGAGTCAATTTGTGCAGGGTCTGTCTCCAAAGTTGCAGGATACTCTGGTGCAGTATGCTGCCCCCAGGTCGCTGGAGGCCGCTATGTCCCTTGCCATTCGGGTGGATAGACGCCTTAGGGAGAGACATACACAAAATGTGCCCCCTGTTGTCCTCGCTAGGGAGAAGGACTCACCAGTGCGGACGGAGGAACCCAGGCAGCCCGGTATTGTTGGTACAAAAAAGGGGTTGTCTGCAGCTCGCCGTGGTGGGGGGGTATGCTTTTCCTGTGGGAAGCCGGGCCATTTCATGGGAGCCTGCCCAGTGCGTGCCAAGTCTCCAGACGAACCCATGCAAGTAGGAGGTGCTAGTTTGTGTACAGGGCTGCCTACGGTTCAGGGAGTGGTATCGGAATGCTTCTTGTTATGATTGAGTCACCGTAGGAGGCAAAAACAGAAATGCTAGCTAAGTCCAGAAAACCAGAGAAGTTGGCAGCTATCGGATTGCAGACCCCTGAACCTATCAACACAACTAGCAGTAGCCGTGGGGGGTTCCTACGATGCCCTAGACCCCTCGATCACAGCCGGAGAATTAAATAGGCCTAAAGAAAGAAAGGGGAAATCTAAACTGCCCCAGAGCAGACCCCAAAGCAATAGGCAGCCCCCAACATATAATGACGGTGAAGCAAGATGAAAATACTAACACAGACAGAAAGATAGACTGAGCAAAGAGGGGCCCAAGCTAACTTGATAGGAAAGGACAGGAAGGCTACTGTCTGCAATCCGTGAAAAACCCTATGAAAATAAGAGCCAACAAACTGACAGTGAAAAAGGCCCTGAAGACGCTAGGCTTCAAAAAGCTATGTCAGCACTCAGGAATATACTGAAGACAGAGCTACAGGCAAAAGGAGATTCAGCTCACCCCAGCAGGGGATGGCAGAATTTTGAAAAGCAAGGAAAACAAAAAACAAAACAAAAAGGCTAACAGCCAAAACAGAAAACTTAGCTTTAGGGAGCAGGAATCAGACTGGTGTCCTAGGAATCCACAGAGAAATCACCCGCAGGGCAGAAGGGCGTCGGCAGCCTTATATCCAGTCTGTGACTCCACTCAGCCAGTCATCCTCATTAGACTCAGGTGCCTGATAATCAGGCTTACTACCTTCCTTCACCAGAATAGGGAGTTCACCAGACCCCAGTGACGAAGGGGAAAATGAACTCAGAACAGCTTCTACTGCGGGCAGACTGGTCATGTCCTTAAGGCTTGCCCTACACATGCGAAATTATCTATGCCATCTCAGAAGCCGCATTCCCCTGGTCACTTGGAGGGAGGCGACGAGGGAGTGTATATTTCCTCCATTTTGCCCTCCCAAGGTACTATGTCAGCGGAGGTGTTGGCTGGCGAGGTACCTGAGGGCATACCGGTGCTTGTTAACAGTGGAGCAGAAGTCAGTCCAGTGGATGCTCAGTTTGTCCAGATTCATGGTCTGAGGTGTGAGACACCGGACAAACCTATAAGCATCCAGGCCATTAACTCTGTTCCACTGAGCCAGGGGAGCTTGACTGAAGTCGTAGAAAATATCCATCTGCGGATAGGACATCATGAGGAGTCCTTGGCATGCTACATCTTGGAGGGAATGCCGATGCCCATCGTTTTAGGCCTCCCTTGGCTGAAAAAACACAACCCAGTAATAGATTGGCAAGCTAGGGAAGTATTCAGCTGGGGGCAGTCGTGTGAGGGCTGCTGCCTAGGGGCTACTGTCTCTGCAGTCTCTCTGCAACTGGCCCCTTCCTCTCCCGTGGGAGCAGCAGATGTGCTGCAGGAGAGTAGGGGCAAGTCTCAACCCTTGCCATTAGCCAACCCTGGAAGGCGCAGACCTCGTGGTGGAAGGGGTTGGAGGGTGGTAAGCCCCTTGGTGAATTGCGGGGTGTGAGTGTGGTAACTATTGAAATTCGCCTGCTGGTGGTGGTGTATCCGGCTGCACGTTTCATTGTTTAAAATCGCCCTGCTGGAGGCGGTGTATCTAGGGTCACGGGTGTCATAGAAATTCGCCCTGCTGGAGGCGGAGTATCCAGTCACCCGTGACATCACACAAGGATAGTGGTAGTGGAAAGGGCAATGATGGGGATGGTGGGGGAGGAGGAAATGATGGAGGTGGTGGAAAGGGCAATAATGGGGGTAGGGAGAAGGCAATGATGGTGGTAGTGGAAAAGACAATGATGGGAGTGGTGGGAAAGAAGGCAATGAAGGAGGAGGTGGAGAAGGCAATGATGGAGGGGTGGAAAGGGCAATGATGGGAGTGATGGAGAAGGCAATGATGGGGTGGTAGGGGAGAAAGCAATGATGGAGGTGGTGGAAAGGGCAATTATGGGGTGGTGGTGGAAAAAGCAATCATGGAGGTGCTGGAAAGAACAATGATGGGAGTGATGGAGAAGGCAATGATGGGGTGGTAGGGGAGAAAGCAATGATGGAGGTGGTGGAAAGGGCAATTATGGGGTGGTGGTGGAAAAAGCAATCATGGAGGTGCTGGAAAGAACAATGATGGGGTGGTGGGGGAGAATGCACTGATGGTTGTGGTGGAATGGACAATGATGAGGTGGTGGAAAGGACAATGATGGTGGTTGTGGAAAGGGCAATAATGGGGATGTGGAGGAGGAGGAAATGATGGAGGTGGTGGAATGGGCAATGATGGGGTGGGGAGAGGACAATAATGGGATGCAGGGGGAGGACAATGAGGGGTGTGTGGGATTGGGATGGGAGGAAGGGGGACTTATAATGGACTTAGAAACAGGGGTAGATGGAGGAAGACATTATTATCACTTATGTCTAACACAGTCCCTTAGTATATAGTGTACTCACTTATTATGTATAACACAGTCCCTTAGTATATAGTGTACTCATTAATTCTGTATAACACCATCCTTAGTTACATAGTTTCCTCTTTTATTATGTATAACACTGTTCTTTATTACATACCATCTTCTCTAGTTATATATGGTGCCGTCCATTATTATATAGCTTCGTCTGCTGTTATGTACAGTGCTGTCTCTTACATAGTGTATTCTTGCTAATTTTGTTATTCACAGAGCCCTCTTTTATTACATACTTTCCTCTCTTTTTAGATACAAAATGACTGCTGTTGGAAGAGCCGGTGACCAGACGACCAGTCCATCAGCTCCTCCATTAGAAAAGAAGCTTTCCCATGCTCCATTAGCCATCATTGCATTATACATCTAACAACACAGGACGGTATGTAATAAAAAACAGGGCTCTATATAATCCAATATGTAATGGACGGTACTGTACATAACAAGAGAAGGCACTGTATAATAAGGGACAGCAATATGCATAATAAAGGAGACTATGCAATATATATTTATGTATGTGTGTGTGGCTATATATATATATATATATATATATACAGTGGCAATCTAACCATATGAGGGTTTATTTTTTTGCAGGACAAGTTGTACTTTCTAATGCCACCATTCAGTTTATCATGTGATGAACTGGAAAGCGGGCAAAAAATTCCAAGTGCGTTGAAACTGCAAAAAAGTGCGATTTCACAATTGCTTTTTGTTTTTTTTAATTACCAGATTCAATTTAGGGTAAACTGACCTGGCAATATGATTCTCCAGATTAGAAAAAGTACACAGATACCAAACATACATAGTTTTTTTAATGTAAGTAATGAAAAAAAATGGAAATTTGTAAGAAAAAAACAACACTTTCTTGTACCACTAAATTTAACAGACCCATAAGTTTTCATTATACTGGATATGGGGTTGTGTGAAGGCTTATTCTTTATGCCCTGAATTGCAGTTTTTATGGATACCATTTTGGAGGTACATATCGCCTCTTATTTCATTTTATTGCAATGTTGCGATGGCCAAAAAACTTAACGTTAGAATTTTGATTTTTTTTTTCCCCCTCATTACGCCATTTACCGCTCGGATTGATTTATTTTAGATTTTGATAAATCAGACTTTTACAAAAGCAGCAATACATATATGTTTTGCTTTTATTATGATAAAGGAGGCGATTTGAGCTCATGTTTTTTAATTTTTTTTCACATTTTTAAAAACTTTTCTTTCTCTATTTACTGTATTCAATAGTTCCCTTAGGGGACTTGAAGCAGCGATCATCTGATCTCTTGTGCTATACACAGCAGTGCATTAACGCAGCTACAGTACATACAGAGAAAGTCCCAATTTCCTATGAACGCCAGCCTCAGGTTGGCTTTCAAAGGAGGATTGTAATGAAGGCACTGGGGTCTTCAGCAGATCCTTGGCTGTCATGACAACCCATCGGTGCCCCATCAAGTAACGGGCGCGTCAATGGGCACTGAAAATTACGTACCCCCCTGCCAGCATGTGTTAAATCTCATTGTCAAAGATTGATATTGGGATTCTATAGGTTAACAGCTGCAGGTGGAGGTCCCCTCCACCCATGGCTGTTAGAGGAACATGATGGTTCATTAAATCAGAAGACATGTGCCCGGAAAGAGGCTGCATCAAAGTAAGGGAGGTGGAATATGATGTACTGGTACATCATATGTCGTAAGTGGTTAATATAGCAAATAATTGGTTTTAAATATTCTTGTTCAAAAAGTAAACCCCATGAAGTTTTATACATTAAATTACAAACATAAGCTTCTAACAAAATTTGAAATCACTTACCATTCCATGATTTAGCCAGGGTGGAATGAAATTATCCAGCAGCTTTGGGTAAACAAGCTCCCTGTCATATAAGTAGATAACCCAGAACATGGTCACCACAAACTGAAAAAAGGGGAAAAGGGTAAACAAGTCAATAAATGCAATGCATCCAAATTCCATTTTTAAAATGGCTAATTTCAGTCCATGCTTTTGTCTAATGCTTATTAGAGAATCCATGCAACTCTAAGAAGGTATGGAAAGTATATTCTGCAATCAGCATTACTGTTCGGTCACCAAATGGTCTTTTTATATATACATAGATTGCAGTCATAACGGAAAGTGTTGGCACCCTTGAAATTGTTTCAGAAAATTAAGTTTTTCTTCCATAAAAATATTGCAATTACACATGTTTTGTTATACATATGTTTACTTCCTTTGTGTGTACTGGAGCAACACAAAATAAAAAGAAAAAAAGGCAAATTGGACAAAATTTCAGACAAAACCCCCAAAGTGGGCTGGACAAAATTGCTGACACCCTCAGCTTAATACTTTATTGCACACCCTTTGGAATAAACAACAGCAATCAATAGCTACCTATAACCATCAACAAGCTTCTTGAACCTCTCAACTAGAATTTTGGACTACTTTTCTTTTTTAAATTGCTCCATGTCTCTGTTGCTTGAAGGGTGCCTTCTACCAACAGCAATTTTCAGATTTCGTCACAGGTGTTCAATGGAATTTAGATCCAAACTCATTGCTGGCCACATCAAAACTCTCCAGGGCTTTGATTCCATCCATTTATGGGTACTTTTTGAAATATGTTTGGGGTTATTGTCCTGCTGAAAGACCCATGACTTAGGATGCAAACCTAGCTTTCTGACACAATATTGCGACCCAAAATCCATTGGCTATTATTCAGATTTCATGATGCCTTGCACACAGTCAGTGCCAGAGTCAGCAAAATAACCACAAAACATCTTTGAACCTCCACCATATTTGACTGTAGGTACTGTGTCTTTTTTGTAGGCCTCATTAGTTACACAGTAGAATGATGTGCTTTACAAAAAAAGCTCTGTCTTGTTCTCATCTGTCCACAAAATGCTTTCCCCAAAGGATTTTGGCTTACTCATGTACGTTTTGGCAAACTGCAGTATAGCTTTTTTGTCTATGTGTAAGCAGTGGGGTTGTCCTGGGTCTCTTGCCATAGTGGTTAATTCCATTCAAATGTCGCTGGACAGTTTGTGCTGATACTGATGCACCCAAAAGCAAGCTAATGGGGGCACCACCGAAATATAAAAACGGGGATCCAACCCTGGCCTACAACCTATATATGACAGTCACAAGCAGAAAAGAATAGGCCACAAAACGGGGATCACCCTGAATAGGAATTTAGCAAAAATATTACAATTTTTATTTAATTAAATTAAGCACAGCAAACAACAACAACACATTAAAAACATTAAAAAATGGTCACACATGTGACACATTCAAAAGATATACATATCTCATAATAGAGAACCAAACCTGATAACCACTACCACTTTTGGTGGAGAAAGTGTCTTATACCCAAGGTCCATGTAAACTAATACCCAATTAGAAGGTTTTGAAAGCACACTAATACACTGTAGCCATCACAAATGAATCATGGATATCAGTGATGCAGATAAATTTTAAATTTTAAATGGATGTTATCACAAGCTCAAATAATGCCTTGAGACAGTGCATACAATTAGTTATATAGCTCTGGCATACTCTTATTCTCAATGTGGTACATAAAAAACAAACGTTTCTGAAATGTACTGAATAAACCCCAATTGGAAATACCTCAGCCTGAAGTCAGGCTCCAAGAGCAGACCAGATCATCCAGACCAGAAATGGGCTGTAAAGAGTGCAAACAACCAAAGGACATCTACATGTCCACCTTCAAATAATATACATAGATGCACAGAACCCAATACATCACATATGAAGTGAAGTGGAGTGGGGCAGGCTGGACTCATTAGTCACTTCATATGTGATGTATTGGGTTCTGTGCATCTATGTATATTATTTGAAGGTGGACATGTAGATGTCCTTTGGTTGTTTGCACTCTTTACAGCCCATTTCTGGTCTGGATGATCTGGTCTGCTCTTGGAGCCTGACTTCAGGCTGAGGTATTTCCAATTGGGGTTTATTCAGTACATTCCAGAAACGTTTGTTTTTTATGTACCACATTGAGAATAAGAGTATGCCAGAGCTATATAACTAATTGTATGCACTGTCTCAAGGCATTATTTGAGCTTGTGATAACATCCATTTAAAATTTAAAATTTATCTGCATCACTGATATCCATGATTCATTTGTGATGGCTACAGTGTATTAGTGTGCTTTCAAAACCTTCTAATTGGGTATTAGTTTACATGGACCTTGGGTATAAGACACTTTCTCCACCAAAAGTGGTAGTGGTTATCAGGTTTGGTTCTCTATTATGAGATATGTATATCTTTTGAATGTGTCACATGCGTGACCATTTTTTAATGTTTTTAATGTGTTGTTGTTGTTTGCTGTGCTTAATTTAAATAAATAAAAATTGTAATATTTTTCCTAAATTCCTATTCAGGGTGATCCCCGCTTTGTGGCCTATTCTTTTCTGCTTGTGACTGTCAGATACTGATGCACCCAGAGCCTGCAGGAGAGTTTGAATTTCTTTGGATCTTGATTGAGGCTGCTTATCCACCATCCGAACTATCCTGTGTTTCAACCTTTCATCAATTTTTCTCTGCAGTCCATGTCCAGGGAGATTAACTACAGTGCCATGGGTTGTAAACTTCTTCATTATGTTGCACACCGTGGACAAAGGAACATCAAGATCTCTGGAGATGGTCTTGTAACCTTGAGATTGTTGATATTTTTCAACAATTTTGGATTTCAAGTCCTCAGACAGTTCTCTTCTCCTCTATCGGTTCTCCATGCTTGCTATGGCACAGAGTCAACGTCTCCCTTTTTATGTGGTTTCAAGTGTTATTTTCATATTGCCCACAACTGTTGCTTGCCACATGTGAGTTCAAACGATCATCACATGCTTGAAACAAAGGTATTTACCCATTTTTGGAAAGGTGCCCACCATTTTGTTTGGCACATTTTTGTTTTGTGTGTAACAAAACATGTGTAATTGCAATAATTTTCTGAAACAATTTCAAAGGTGCCAACACTTTTGGCCATGGCTTTATTTCCTGATTTAGTATATTTTAGCAGCATGATGGCCATTTCCTTTTTAAAATGTCAGTCTGTAATCCTCTGAAATGTCATTTGCGTATTGTATTTAAAAAGCCTACCTTAGACCATATCTACATTTTTGTGGTGGATTTATTTATGGGAAGAACTCTGCTGCAGTCTAAAAATTAAATAGATTAACATCTCAACACCCTATAAGTGTGCCCATCATGAGCGGCAGGAAGTAGCCATGTTATGGCAAGTCTACACAGCTGGGAGAAGCAACGCAATAGCTATAATACATAGCAGCAGCCCTTTGTTCTCTGCTGTTTTACTCTCATCTATGGTGCAATCAACACTGATTGTATCGTACAAGTTAGTACACAGGTTGTTTTGTCGATACAGATTCTTACCAGTACATTAGTGTAAAAAAAATCTATTTGTAATTAAACAAACAAACAAAAAAAATATATATATAAAAAACAAAACTAGCTGCAGTGCCCACAATTCAAATACATTATCTAATGGGAGTTTACGGTAGTCTGAAATTGACATTCTGTATCACTAAAAGCATATATGGCCTTGCCCTTCAACAATGTACTGTATTATACTACATATTGTTCAGATTGGTTACTGTGTCTAAATATAAACTTCCTACAAAGCAACCTTGAAGGAAATTTATGCAGGGAGCAGATATTTTTTACAACAATAATAGAGAAATTAAAAGTGTAAGCAACTGAGACTTCCAGGGTTGGGACATCTTGCATGGCTGTTTTTACAAGACATCCAAATGGATGACTAATCAATTCAGCTACAGTGGCTTGCGACAGTATTCACCCCCTTGACCTTTTACCTATATTGTTACATTACAACCTGTGTTTAAATATTTTTTTGTAATCTGATTTGTGTGTGATGCATCAGCACTAAATAGTTAAAATTTGGTGATGTGAAGTGAGAAAGATATAGGCATAAATTAAATTTATGGGATGAAATAACTAAAAATTGGCATTTGCATATGTATTCACCCCCTTTGCTATGAAGCCCCTTAAAGTTTCTGGTGCAAGAAATAACCTTCATAAGTCACATGCTTAGTGAAAGGAAGTCCACGTGTGTGCAATCTAATGGCACATGGTCTGTCAGTATATACACACCTTTTCTGAAAGGCCACAGAGGCTGCAAAAGTGTAAAGCAAGAGGCACCAATATACAAACCACGCCACAAAGACCAATGAGCTCTCCAAATAAGTCAGGGACAAATTGTTGAGAATTACAGGATTGGGTTATAAAAAAAATCTGTCATGACCCGAGACTAGGAGACTAGGGCTCCTATCCTTTCAATAACACTAGGGGGCGCCCTAGTTCACCCTAATCCCTGAGTTGCTTCTGAAGGTGAAGATGCCAGGGCCACCAACCTTGCTTTTTTGCTGTAGCCGGCCTCTGTCTGTTCCCTTCCCCCAAATCGTGATGTTCACTAAAGACTCTAAGACGAAAATTCACAGGTTCAGAGCTAATGTCACGACTCAGTTGTCAGGTGCCCCAGGATCAGGGTCTCCTAAGTTGGACCTAACACTAGGGGGCCCCATAGCTTGCCGTATTCCCTGAGTTACTTCTTGCCTTATCCCCTTGCCTTATCACCTGCATCCACCCTCTGTCTGTTCCCTTACCCTTTCCAGGGAAGAGGGGAGCAAATGTACATCGTAGTACACCAACCAGATGAGCAAGACAACATGAATAAGGGCAACTGAAAATACCAGGCATATAAATATTCACTCACATATAACAAAGGAATACACCGTGGAGTGGAGGATGGGGAAAATCCAAAGCAAGAGGAAAGGGAATTATCACACTTACAAATGCAAACAACAGTCACAGATAAATCCACCAAACTCCTCATATAACCAAACAACTCTCCTTCAAGCCATGCAGCATAAGCTTGCTCTGACAATGTGCTTCAGTCAGGACCCAGATTATATAGAGGATAGGAATGGCTAACCATGCTCAGCTGAGTGCTCAGACTCCCAGAGCTCCCAACATGGCCGGTTAACCCCTGTATTGCCAAAAGAAATTAACACCATTTAAAAAGGTGAAGTTCTTCTTTTCAGTGCAGGAGTAGGAGCAATCAAACGCTGCAGTCTTCTGGCTCCACTCTCTGTTACGGTAACCCCGTGACAATATCCCAATCCCCCGGAGTACCATCAAATCCACTATCATCAAAAGGAAAGAACATCATACCACAACAACCCTGCCAAGAGAAGGCAGACCACCAAAACTCTCAGACTGGTAAGGAGGGAATTAATCAGAGAGGCAGCAGAGAGACCAAAGGTAACCCTAAAAGGATCTGCAGAGTTGCCAAGAAGAGACTGGAATATTTATTTGTCCATACAATCACAATAAGCCGTATACTCCATAGAGGTGGCCTTTATGGAATAGTGGGCAGAAAAAAAAGCCTTTACTTACACAAAAATTGTAAGACTCATTTTAAGTTTGCCAAAAGACATATGGAAGACTGCCTGAATGTATGGAATAAGGTGCTGTGGTAAGATGAGACAAAATTTAACATTCTGGCCAGGAAGGTAAACACTATGTCTGGCGCCAAACCTCTTTACACCAAGAACACCATCATCACAGTGAAACATGATGCTGTGGGGATGTTTTTCAGCAGCAGCAACAGGGAAAATGATCCGAGTAGAGGGGAAGTTGGATGGTTTGACATACAGGGATATTCTTGAGCAAAACCTGTTTCAGTCTATCAGTGAGACTGGGACTGAGGTTCGCCTTCCAACAATGACCCAAAGCATATTGCTAAAGCAACACGAGTGGTTTAAGCGGAAACGTAAATGTTTTGGAGTGGCCTAGCCAAAGTCGAGACCTTAATATAATTGAGAATCTGTGGTCAGACTTGAAGATTGCTGTTCACCTGAGGAAACCATATAGATTGAAAGAGCTGGAACAGTTTTCCCTTGAGGAATGGTCAAAAATCCCAGTGTCAAGATGTGGAAAGCTCAAAGACACTTATCCAAAGCGACTTGCAGCTGTAATTGCCACAAAAATTGGCTCTACAAAGAACTGACTTTAAGGGACTGAATAGTTATGCATAGTGAAGTTTTCAGTTATATTGTCCTAGTTGTTGTTTGCTTCACAATAAAAAGAAAAACATGTTCTTTACATGAATTGATGCAAACCCTAAAAAACCTGTTAAATTTAAGGTTGTGAGATAGCAAAACTTGAAAAATGCCAAGGGGGTAAATACTTTCGCAAATCACTGCATAATCCTCACCATCTCTTCCTCAAGCCAGCTGAAAACAAGAGATATCTATATTAGAAGGTTTGGTCTTCCACAGGAGCCAAATATTTCCTAGACCAAGAGTTTGCACTGCATCACTGCAGCAGCAAATCTGTCTTTTCCCAGAAACATTCCTGGCACTAGAATTGACCTACCTCAGCTACAGCCAAGTACACTGCACATTGATAATCACCTACCTGCTGATTCATTCTGATGGCTAGGACTAGTACCGACCTCAGGCCTAACAAGGACTGTCATTCAACCTCTAGAACAAAGCTGCTGATCTCCTGACAGATATTCCCCACTCCTTCTACCTGCTTCTGCACCAACCAAGTACTTCTAAACAGTGAGTACAGCACATCCCAGCCATCATCCTGCTTGCTTTGCCATCTGCCGTGCCAAAATTCACAGAGAGGAAACATCCTGAGATCTCTAGCCCAGTGACTGATGCAAGCAATGGCATTTCCTGAATTTACACAATTCAGTCAAATCGCTTCACCTGTAAACTCACAAGAAGAGTAAATGAACAGGTGAATGGGAGAGATCTCTCATTTTTAAAATTAATGATGTTGGTAATACACCATTCTTTTGGGTTGCTAATGGCGCATGTTAATTTATTTTCTATGATTCATTAACACAAGAAACTGCTCGCCTTACATTTCATACATTCTTTTCAAAGACCTCCTCACAGTAATTGAGCCCTGAATGCCAATGGGCATAGAAAAATACTTGTCAAAGCAACAAAATTTAACTCTCTTTATATTGGAAATGTCAACCAGATTTACCGGTTTGGAAACATCTACATCTTCTACCCTACAAAAAAAAATTACAAAATAATAAAGGTAAACAACTACTAAAAAAGTCTCAGATGACAACATCACCAGAAATTCCAGAAGCTTTGCCTGAACTTTTCTTTTCAAATATTTTTATTAATTTTCAAACAATTTTATAGAAGGAAGAGCAGAATGGGGAAACAAGAGGTAAAATAAGGGCAGGGTATCTTAATAGTAAAAATAGAGAATTCAAACTATTTAAAAACATATTTAAACTTAAGAGTACCTGATGAGGGGCAGTACCCCGAAACACAGTGTCTGCAAATGGAGATTCTGGCTTGGCTTTTATCCTAAGTCATGTAACTAGGCTCGTTAAAGGGTTAACATTGACTTTTAGGATTGCTACCTCCAATAGGTGGCACTAGAGTTCTAGTCCTCTTCCTCACTGAAGAGACAATTTGCATAATTAGCATATTTCCCAGAGGAGCATTGCGGCTGTAAGTCTCCTCACCTCGACATGCTTAGCATGTCATTCTCCGCAAGGAGAAATGATACTTCTTGGATATCGGTCAGACGCCTCTCTCACAGCCAAACCAGATCTCCCACTTTGCACTGATGAGGGGCAGTACCCCGAAACACAGTGTCTGCAAATGGAGTTTCTGGCTTGGCTTTTATCCTAAGTCATGTAACTAGGCTCGTTAAAGGGTTAAAATTGACTTTTAGGATTGCTACCTCCAATAGGTGGCACTAGAGTTCTAGTCCTCTTCCTCTCTGAAGAGACAATTTGCATAATCTCCTAGATCTTATGTAAAATGTTCCCAATAAAAGTTTCAACTCAATCCACAAAAAAAGCAAGCCCCCACTCAAGTCCATCATTAGTCAATGTTTCTGGTAGTACAAAAGCTCTGGAAAAGTGCTAAGGTTCCTTGCACCCCAAAAGAAATCCAGAGAATTCTGCAATCCCACATCCAGATGCCCCTTTCCCTTTTGCCCTTCTGAGCACCATAGTGTGCATAAACCACATTTAGGTTTGCATGTTTGGAATTTCTGTAGTGTTCAGAGGCTGCCTAATTATGGAATCCATGTCTCCAGAAGCAAAAGCTGGACACAATAAAACACCGGGCACTAGAACATACTGGGCACTGCAATGTATGGGCAGTACAATGTACAGGGCATTACAATGGCAGATTTGTAATTTTCACTCAGCAACGCCCACTACTGCTTGTTTCTGGAAAACACACATGGAGCCAAAATAGTCACTACCCCTGTATATAAATTTCCAGAGGGGTGTAAATTTAAAAATGAGGGGGGATTCTGCTCTTTTGGCATTTAGGCACTCTCTATATGGAGTCCGCAAACTTCTATGATCATTTGTTCTCCAAGAGTCAAATAACATTCTGTCCCTCCT